>NC_045488.1:9657262-10857262 GCF_009650955.1 Corvus moneduloides | reverse complement strand
GAGTTAGCTTGAAATTTATGCCTTCTTTCTGGGGTCTGTTAACATAAAATTTGCATAAATCTGCTCTCCCGGTAACCAGATGTTGAAAATTTGAGTATCACAGTAGCTCTAGTAAAGTCTAAGTCAGCCTTAGACTAAAATACCACTGAAGTTTATCTTCTGCATTTTATTGCATTTTTAGCTGCAAGTTTTTGTATCAAAAGACAAAGATCATAACATCCTCATAGAATCCCTGAATGGTTTGGGTTGGAAGGGACCTTAAATCCCGTCTCATTCCACCCCTGCCATGGGCAGGGACACCTTCCACTACCCCAGGCTGCTCCAAACCCTGTCCAGCCTGGCCTTGGACACTTGCAGGTATGGAGCAAATATGAAAGGATAATACATCATCAGCCAGGCCTTTTTTTTTCCTCTCTTCTGTAAAATCTGCATTAAATTATGAAAGTCTTGCTGACTTGTGTATTATGTGCTATAACCTTAGGAAGCAAATCTGTGTGATAGCAGGTGTTTGTATGTAGGGGATTCTAATTTTAACTGCCTCTAAATGAGGAGAGCTCGTCCCAGTTTTTCTTGAAAGTGCTTTTGGGAATAAATGAATGTTTGAATTTAAGACTTGGGGTATAAACTTTATATGGAATAATGGTGAAGTTTAAATGGTGTAAAGGTATGGTTCTTCAGTATTTATATATACACATTATTCTGTTTATTTGTAATGCTGTCTTGGCTGATTAAACTGGGGTAGTGCTGTTAATACACTGGAGTTATAAGTCTTGCTTGCAGTTTTAACAGCCGTCATTTGTGTAGTTTTTGATTAGTAAAGTGTTAGTTTCATTTCATCCTAACAGGCATCATGAATCACTCCAGAAATCAGTGTAGTTTTGTGAAATGGTGCTGGTGAGAAAAGGAAAAAAACCTTAATGTTACAATAACTATAATGTAGTCTTACAGAGAGTTGTTAATGTAACAAAATACTTAGAACTTCAGTCATATTAGCTGAAAGATGTAGTTGTCTGGTCTTATGCCAGAGTTTAAGGATACTTTGTTAAACATCTCCTCTCCATGCATTTGTTCCCAGCCTGCCTGGGTTTGCTGGAGCCACATGGACAGTGAAATAATAGGCGGCACATGCAGAGGTTGAGTTTGTGTGTCTTTGAATATATCACTCAGGGAGGAGTTTGAATTTGTAGTCATTACTTTCATATATATGCTGAATAACATATTCCAGATGTTTTTGAAATAACTGAATTTAGGTTAAACTAAGCTCAGTTTTGTAACTGCATGCTCTCTTCAAACACAAGCTGAATAGTTATTTTCAAGTTGTTACTCTCCTATATATTGATGATTGTTTCCCAGTAATCATGTTTGCTGAAGTGTCCCATAGGGCTTATTAACCATATAGAAAAAATAAAAGCTAAATAATTTGGGGTTTCTTCTTGGCATTTTCTAGAACAATGTAAATAAGCATAAAATAAAAATCTTCACTCACTTCCTTGCAGCTTTAGAAGCTTGTCAAGCCAGTCCAGCAAAACATAACCAACCTAGAAAATAAGAGCTGGAAGAGGGAATTGTCTCTCTTGTGCTGGTGGATGAGGTTGGTAGAGGTGATCAGGCACAGCCTGACATTCTTCTTGCTTGAGCAGGGGCTGGTGCTGGAAATCTGAGACCAGCTTGGAACAATTTGATTAAATGCACGTTATCAACTTGGGATATAATTTTCCAAATTACCAGTAAGAAATATCTGAATTTATTATGTTTTAACAAAAATTCTTGGTCAAATCCAAGAATCATGATGGCATTAAGTTTGAGAAGTCTTAATCCTTGCTGCTTAGAGCAAAAAATAAAGGGAGATAAAGCAAAGGGAATAAAAGTTACATGAAAACTGAAGTCTTGTACCAACCATTCAAACTGTTTTAAATTCTGGTTGTTCAGTTTCGTAATGTCAGCAAGCTCTTGCAACTCCTGTGTGGTAACAGCTTCTCTTGCAATAAAATTTTGCACCCAAACAAAATTAATTCAACAAAAGGGAGTCTTAAATAGCTTGTCTGGTTTAAAAAGTCTGTAACTTGATGACAGTAAACTTCCTGAAGCTACTCTAGCAAGATTCCAGCACATATGGGTGACTTGGATAAACATTTTTAGCCCATTTCTCAATGTTCCGTGAGAGAGCAGAAAGAAGTTTCTTTTTTGCATGCTATGATTTTCTGTTTTTAAAAATAGCCATAATTTTATCATTTCTGATTGGTATTTCTTTCTTAGCAGTTGTAACACCTTGTAATGGAAGATGGAAGACAAAGGGGCTCGTGTTGCTGACTACTTTGTTGTCGCAGGATTAACGGATATCTCAAAACCACTGGAGGAGGAGATCCACTTCAACGATGCCTGCCATAAAATCGCCAAACCAAAAGAACCCATCACAGATGTAACAGTCCTTAATAAATCCCTGGGGGAGGAGGTTCCTCAGGGCTATAAATGCATAGATGTCACTCCCTCGGGCCTGTCCGCAGATCTCAATAATGGCAGCCTTGTAGGACCGCAGATATACCTTTGTTATCGCCGAGGAAGGGATAAGCCTCCACTTACTGATTTGGGGTGAGTGCTTTCCCTGTTCCAGTGGGTGATTTTTCACAGGTTTATTTAACTAAAGAGCAAATAAGGCAGGTTTAGGGAAATGCCATACTGTTTAAATACAAGGCAAAACTCTAAACAGGAAGATACTTGTTGACTTGAGCATACTGTAACCCAGTATGGAAGGGAAAATGCATGCTGAGTGGATTTTAATGACAAGTGTAGTCCTTCCCATTTTGGAGTTTTCAAATCCATTTATAATTTTTAATGTATATATTTGGATGGGGATAAGATGCTTAACCTATTTAATACAAATTGAAAAGAGGTAAGTTACATGACATTCTTAGGACCAAGCAATGAATCTTTAACAGAACTGAAAATAACACTATTTTGCAGTAAACAAAACGCTTAAAAGCAATTATGTATGAGGAAAACCAGTATAGTTTCGTCATGAAGCTTTTCTGTTAGAATACAGTTGGAGATAATGTGACCTGAACTTGTCAGTAAAAATGTTTTGCTCAGAGATGAGACAAGAGCTGTGATTAAAACTCAAAGTGTTTTAAAAATGTGCCTTCTGAATTTTTTGCATCCCCTTTTAACTAGGGTTTTATATGATGGGAAAGAAAGAGTGAAGCAAGACTGTGAAATCATTCAGACCACCCCGTATGGGCGGCCTGCCAACATCAGTGGCAGTGCCTCATCACAGCGGGTGTACATCACCTACCGCAGGGCCTCCGAGAACATGACCCAGAACACCCTGGCTGTCACAGACATCTGCATCATCATACCGAGCAAAGGAGAGACCCCTCCGCATACCTTCTGCAAGGTGGACAAGAATCTTAATAATAGTATGGTAAGATTCAAAATCTGGGCTTTGAACACTTGATACTCACTGATGTGATGTTTGTGAAGTATTTGTGGCAGTTCTTGGAGTACCTGGTGAAAAATTTTGATAAGCGCTCTCCAAAGATAAATCAAATATTGGAAGAGTTGGAGGATTGCATTCCTTTGTTCCTACTTGGAACAAAGTCTTTCTGGAAGCCTTAGAGCAAATGTTTGGGTTTTTTTAGTGCTGACTCCAGCATCTTTGGATTGATCCTTTAGAAACTGTTGTGTACCATGTGTGTAACCGGAGGCTTAACAGGTGTGGCTGTTTCTGACACTGCTTTTACTTTTGTGGTGGGAATTCCATATCTAGCAACCAGTTGCTGTTTTGTTTTCCAACTCTTCCCTTCACCTACAATGCTATTTTATAAGTGTTATTCTCCCCAGTAGTTTCACAAACTTCTTATTTAAAGAAAGTTGTATGTGAGTGATATTGGAAGCTGTTGACTGTAAGCACATTTGAGTAATTAATATAACATTTGAGTAATAAGTCTGGCCTGCTAAAATACACAGGTTTCACAGCACTTTGATTTTCAGAACTGAGTATTTTGGTGTCTCCTGGTTAAATCTGCAGCCCCAGGTGCTGGCTCTTGCAGGGTCCTCAGAAGTCAGTGTGCTGGGGAGGATGCTGACTGCTCTGCAAGTGGGATCATGTGAAAAAGATGATGGGAATTGATTTGTGCTTGTTTTTAAATAAATGCCTGTAGGCATTAACCAATGGATTTTTCAGTTCTTCTAGTCCCTGCATTGACTGGGTTATGGGAGTGCTGTCTTAGGGAAGTTGTTGCACCTTTCTCCCTTCTATAAAAGCTCTGGGTTCGCTCTATGGGTGCTGGTCTTTTCTGTTCCATGCCTTTCCCCGTTCTTTATTCTCATGTCCAGAACTTGAGAATTTAAATACTTTAAGTTATCAACTTTATTATTAATTATATTCTGTTATGTTCCTTTGTTATACTTCATCACTTAATCCAATAACTTCTTTTGTTTTACAGTGGGGCTCAGCAGTATACTTATGTTATAAAAAGTCTGTGGCAAAAACCAACACCATATCATATAAAGCTGGTATGTAACTACTATTTAGCTTTTTTTATCTTCAATTCAGGATTTGCAGGCTCATTTGTAATGTAATGTATTTTGTATGAAAGAATTAACTCTGTCTTGCCATTATCCAACAAGGAATCTTTCCCTAAGCAATTATTTTAAAATCATGTCCAAAAAGAAGCCTTAGAACTGGGTATCATGACCAGGCTGTTTTAAAATTGGCATTTAATTGGGAAGCTCAGCTGTGTTTTGATACGTTTCTGCAAACCTGTGCGTCTCCCACCGGGGTTTATGTTGCTGGTAACTGTCTCTTAAGGATGTGTGTATGTGTATATGCAGAAGAAAATACCGCAAAAATTATTCGATACATTTTCATGATCACTTTCTTTACAAACATTTTAAAGAATCCTGCAGATTTCTACACTGCCTTGAGCATCACTGGCACTGAGCTCTTTAAGTATTTTTGGATTGTGTATCATCTTTATTGTTTTATTTATAAGACAGAATTAGATTTGCTATGACTGATTAAACGTGTTGGGTTTGCGTTTGTCATGTGGGGGTTTTTTTTAAAGGCTGATTTTGTTTGGCATACAAGTCATGAGCATGATTCACACTTAAGCTTTAATCCACTTACATCCCTTTTAGATGCTGCTCTCTGTAAACAGGAGTTCAGGACGTACTAAAAGGTGGACAGTACATTTGTAAACAAATAAAAATTTTAAAAGGCCCCACATCTGGTGGTGACTTGCACAAAATTTTGATTCTTGGCAGGAGGGGGAGCCACTGCCCTTTTTGGTTACAAGTTTTTATTGCTTAATATTCCCCTTTCTATTAGAAAAGTGCATAGTGATTGTGCTGTCTAATGGAGAGAAATCCTAAATCCCTTCATGCAGTACCCATTCTCAGTGTGGAGTCCCCTGGGCTGGCAATCAGACAGGATGGATTGCTACAGCCTCTGATGTAACTGAGGACCTGTATGCTAAAAGCCTCTGATTCAGATCTTCATGTTCTACGGCTGTGTTTAAAATTAAGTCTAAACACATTGGTCTGACAGCACAGTAGCTGAATCCTCAGCTGAGGTGGATCAGCATATTTTATTTGATTCTATTGATATTTAAAAACTATCCTAATATCTAACATATACATATTTTTCAGGGGACATTTGTTGGCAAGAATTAATTGGTGTCATATTGAAATCATCAGTCTTATTTCTCAATTATTCACATTACCTTTTTTAAACTAGATTTTCAATCTTTGCTCATACTCGTGATGAGTGTGGACTGTTATAATAACAGTTGATATGCACACAGCCTGAAAAGAGGAAAAGATAATCAGTTATGAATAGTTTCTAGAATGGAAAGTAAAATTTCAGTGTAATGCTTTAGTCAGGTGATTTCCCCTTAGGCCATGGGAGCATCTACCGCTTCCAGCTATTCCTGTGCCTGATTATTTACACCTTCACTGATCTTCTGAAGTTACTGTGTGCTCATATATGAATTTTCTGACAATTATTTTATGGAATGAGCTATTACAAACCTGTTTCTGCTGGCTCTTCTATAACTGCCTCTTTGCACATTCTATTTATAGGTTTAATATGCAGATATCCCGAAGAAGATTATGAATCATTCCCATTACCAGAATCTGTGCCTCTTTTTTGTCTCCCTATGGGTGCAACAATTGAATGTTGGCCATCTAACAGTAAATACCCTCTCCCAGTTTTTTCTACATTTGTACTAACTGGAGCTTCTGCAGAAAAGGTATTTTGAAACCTTAAAAAAACATTATTCATTTAACTGAAAAAACTCAGTTGTTTATTTCTTCAGGATGATGATAATGAATGTTTTCATAGATAAGCTTGAATCTGTTCTCTTAGGCTTGATTCCAAGACTGCTTTGAAGAGTGACTTGCCGTAGTTTCAGTGCTGGACTGCTGATCATAAATCTGTGCTCCTTTGCTTTCTTGTTAGCCTGTAAAACTGGAGAGTTGTAAAATTGCACTGCATATACATGCAAGTAATGCTATTTTTATTGCAAGCATGGAAACGACCTTGCATGTACATACTTGTTCTAAAAAGTAAATTGGATGTCAGGGGATATGGCTTTGAGTTGTGTATAAAGGATTCCTAAAATAGCTCTAAAGGCAATTGGAGGAGCAATTGACTGGAGTTGTACTCTTTATAATCATTATTTTTCTCTCAAATAGATAATTTTGTAAATTACTTTTTCTCATATGACATTGAGTGTTTTAAATAAATAATAGTCTGGATTTTCACAGCCATAAGAATATTCTGGAATGGAATGCTTCAAAAGATGATGCATTAATATATCTTTTCAAACAGTAACACAGACTTGACTTTGTGTGTTTGGGGTTTCTTAGATTGCTTTGAAGATCAAGGAAAAGTTATTGACTTCAAATCCATGATGTGTTTGCAGGTATATGGTGCTGCTATTCAGTTTTATGAACTGTATCCTGAAGAGAACCTCACAGAGAAACAAAAATCTCAGCTGGGATTAGCAGCTGCTGTCGAGGGAAAAGACACGTACAGAACAGTGCAGACAAATAAATGCATCTGTCTGCTCTCTCACTGGCCTTTCTTTGATGCTTTCAAGAAATTTCTTACCTTTCTGTATCGTTACTCCATTTCTGGGCCACATGTCCTTCCCATTGAGAAGTAAGTAATTTCCAAAATTCATAACAGTAATTTCAGTTGGTAAGAGGGGGTTTTTGTTCTAAGCGTCCTGTAATATCCTTTTTACTTGGGTCATCAAACATTAAATATAATGGCTGCACTTTGCTCCTCTGATAAACATATCTTTACCTACTTCCTGAAAAAGTCTAGATTTTTATTTGTGATTTAAGTGCCTGCAAAGGTCTCTGAAAGCTGTTTTAATTAGCTTTGCGCCCTTTAGCCATAGTGATTAGAAAGAGCAAGATTATAAATCCTTTCTTAATCTTGGACACATCAGGTTAGGAGAATTAAATGTGTAGATTTGCATTTTTTCAAACGCCTATTTGCAGTGTAAGGAGAGATGATAAAGCAGATTGAATATTTTGCACCAGTAATTATCTTCTATTTGTGATAAATAAACTTAATTTCTTTCTCACATAAAGGATTTCACATTATAAAATGCAGAGGAAATCCTTACACCAAGAAATGGTCGATAGCTGTAATTGATATGTAATGCCACGTAACATTTCTTGGATCATGTAATGTTTTAATGCAACAGATTTCAGATACACCATTTACTTCTGTTACACATCAGTGTTTTTTCTGCTTCAACTTAAATACTAACTTGTAGGAGACTTCGACTTTGTGGATTAAGTATTTTTTTGATTGCTTATCCCCTTGATTATTCCACTTCCCATCACTGTACTTATTTGAAGATTCTGACTGTGTAAACTTCCAATGATGAAAACTTTTTTTTTTTTAAAGCTTAGGGGTTTGATGTTTTGGGAATGAAGTTGATATGAGAAATGCCTTATCAACTTGGATTTTATGGATTTTATTCTAATTTCTCTGATTTGTAAACTGGTCAGTTTACTGTGGATAACTTAAATATGGGATTCTAATGTAGTATCCAGCCTACTTTCTTTGGCTATTTTAATGGTGATGAAAGTTGTGTGTGCCATACATGTACCTGAACATTTTCAGTCAGCCCAGCTGCTGCAAACAGCCAGCTTCCCTTGTTGTGTGACGTGTTCCATGTTTTGGCCACTGTCTTCATACACCGGTAATAAAGAAAAACCCAAATTGATGCTTATTTGTGGTTTGTCTTAATTTCTTCAAAATGCAGTTGCCTGTGTCATAATACTGGTAACATTTGTAGAAATCCTGATAAAATATGTGCTGTAGGAAGGAGTTTAGGATGGAATACCTGTTTCTCATGAGTTTTTACTGACCCCATGTTGCTTCTTTTAATGTGACAGTGGCTATTGTGTAAAACTGCACTTTTAGAACTTGTGTAAGTTTAATCAATTCATAAAACTGAGAACTTTGTCAAATTATAAAAACATTTTTCTGTATTCGTAGTATGTGGAAAAACTTTAATGTTTTTTCATCAGCAATTTTATATAACATTTTGTATTTAGAACTGAAGAAAATGGATAAGCTTAAGGATTCTCCTTGATACTCAGCCATAAATATTTTTTTTGCAAATAACCAGTTCTAGTCTCTGAGGTTTAGTGCTATTTCAAGCTCTCTCAGAAGCAGGATTTTAAAATGGGACTGTGATACTCAAACATCAATGTTTCTACTTTACAAATGAAAAAAAACCTCTTTGTAACAATCTCACAAACCAAGTTTGTATTCTGAAAGAGAATCTGCCCTCCCATTTTCTTGTGACCAGTAGAAAAATAGGTTTTCAAGGTCAGAATACCCCAGTAGGATTCAGGTGCTGGGATTTTTTGTTCTGTTTTCTGAATAAGTATGTGCTATTTTAATATCATAATTGCTCTTACTGTAAAAAATTTTGTCTTGAGGTAAAGTAGTTTAAGCGTGCTTTCTACTAAATCAGTATTTTTCTTTTCCTCTAGACACATTTCCCATTTCATGCATAAAGTACCTTTTCCATCCCCTCAGAGGCCAAGAATTCTAGTTCAGGTAGGTGTAATTTTCTCCAATAACTGTGTCTAAGGTGAAGATAAAGCAGGTTAATAAATGGAAAATGTAATTTTCGTGCTCAAACTATTTTTGTTCAGGATTTCTTTTTCCTAAATTCATGTATGTGATGTGAGAAATCTGTAAAAATTCTATTTCCAGTTTAGTTAGTGACCTTAGTGAGTTATTACACGAAGCTGTTTAGTGAGCTTTGAACTTAATTTTTTTTCAGAGTATATGGAAATTAATGAAAAACTACTCCAAGTCAGCATGTGGTCTGACTTTTGCACTGTTTGCTTTTGAACTGTTTTCTTCTTGCTACTGTATGAAGGCTGAGTGTAAAATAAATAAATAAAACTAAAACCAGATGTGAAATGTATAACTGTGATTGCCCCTCTTCCCAAAGGGCTCTGTGCTCTCCTCTCCATGATGGACAGCTCTCAGTGAGAACTGCAAGAGCCACACTGAGTAACAGCCCCTTTATCAAACATGGGCCTTGCTCTGTCCTCCCTGCAGGACTGTGTGGGAGTGAAATAATTACAAGAATTGCTGCCTGTTCTTTGAAATTTCAGTGTGTCACTGTTGGTAGGAGAGAAAAAATCCTTGTCATGAAGACTTCTGAAGTGTTATTAAATCTTTTTCTTTTCTCCTAAAGAGGCAAAATAGTTAGAGACATGTTAAAATTTTTATTGCAGAGAAAAGAGAGCTCTCTTGCAGTCATAGTATTCTACGAATCGTGGTTTTGATTAAATACTTAAAAAATGATGCTCTTCTCTGTTATTACTTGTATAACACAAAATATGGAGAGCCCTGTGCAGTTCTGAGCCTTAATTGTGTAGCCCATATGGTAGCGAAGTCTTTCAGAGCAAATACAATCCTGGATTATGTCTTTATAGCATGTACTGAATATTGAAGATACTCTTTAGTGTATTCTAAAGGAGTGATATTTATTAAAGTTACTGGAAAGGGATTAGAGAACAGTTATACTGAAACTATATCTGGCACTTTTGTCCCTTTTCTTATGATTTTAAACTTCAATTCAAAACCCAGCATTTTTACGTCTTGTTTTAGGCTTTTTGTATTCAAATTCAATAAAATATTTGTGCTAGGATACTCTAAACACCTATTTAGAGAGATTGTAATTGAGTTCAGAGAAAATAGTTTAATGCTTTTAGTCTGAAATGTTAGGGAATTTTGTTGAAGTATGTATGGTTTATATCCTGGAACAAAGTCTGAAGGTCTAGATGTAAGTGATGTGAAAATTATGTCTGTTATACCTTATTTTCAAAATGTTTTCTGCATTAAATTAATACAACTTTAGGAGCTGATAGTACAGATGGAGAAAGCACTGCTTTTACAGTAGGCAGTGGTAATTGCGGTCTGTGAAAAAATTCTTCCTTCCAGCTGCTTCCAGGGACTTAAGTTGTGTTTGAAACTGCACTGAATAAAATCACAGGTGATTGTACCGAAGACTTTTCCCCAAAATTAGTGGCGGAAATGCATATGTTGAAAATGGCAAGCTTTTAGGATTCCATTTCTCTCTGAAGCCTGTTAATGGAAAATGTGTTAGTCTTTTGCTAAGCAATTAAACTTTTAAGTTTCAAAGACATTATAGCCATTAGTAAAACACTCCAGAATGTTCCTGTTTGCCAGCTTCCAGCTGCTGTAGTTGAGAGGTTCCTTCTGACCTGAGATCTGCTGGACTCTGTTCTGTGTCCTACATCCCCTTACTGCACAGAGGTTGCTGTGCTAATGTATCACAACCTGCAAACTTCAAGAGCACGTGGAGTAATGTTTCTCCCTCTGGGGACTGGGGGTAATTACTGCCCCTTCTGCCTGAGGGAGATGTGCTCCTTGAAGAGATGCTTAATTGTGTTTATGTGCTTTTGCTGAAGCACAAGTCAGAGGACATCAGGCTGATGCTTCCTTTCAGAGGGTAGTTTATGAAGGTTTGCCTCAGGCTGAAAAAATGAGTCCTGTGAATTCTTCCACTGAACAAGCTAATGGTGCTGGTGGTCCCAAGGTGACTTACTTGACAAATCCAGCATGTGGTGTGGCCATCCTCATTTGTCAGGGAAGTGGGATGTGAAACGTGCAGGGAAACAGCATTACAGACACTCCTTAATTCCCTGGGTTTGGTGGGTCTCCAGACACAGCATTAGGTGACTTTATGCTTCTAAGTCATCAGTCTTGTCTTCTGGCTTCTATTACCTGGTCACCTGCAGTGGGTCTAAGGTCAAACATACTCAAAACTGACATGTTACTAAAAATGGTCCAAACTTGCAGGTTAGTTATACAAGTTGCTGTGACTGAGTTACTACTGCTTTTATACAACAGAAAATGCAGGCAGGATTAAGCCAGCTGGTATCTTGTTACCGTGGATTTACTATGGCTGAAAACATCAGCTGAGCTTTGATAAACTGATTGTGCATTGCTATTCTTGTACTGACAAGAGTCTTCCTATTTGTGCTGAATATGTGAATGATTTGCTCGATGCCATGTCACTGTAAGAAAGAAATGTGATTTAATAGGATCTTCTCCTTGCATCTTCAACTAATGCAAATTTTAAAGATTCTATCAGAGCTGAGCAGTTTCTACCAACCAAGAGCTTAACTCTCATATGTCTTCTGAAGAAAATATAGCTTTACATTATGACCTGCCATCTCTCCCCTTCATGATTTTTTATCCCTCTCTTTATCCCTAAATCCAGAAAGAATTCCCCCCCAGTCCCTGAAAGCTGTATATGAACTATGGGTCCTCACAGCCCTTTAACTACAGAAGGCTTCATTTTTCAGCAGTTAATATATTCAAATTTTTGCAGCATTAACTAGTTTAAAGTCCTCTTTATGAATATGCAGTATATTCAGTTCTGGCCAAGAAAGGAAGATCATGCTTTGCCCAGTTTTTACTAAAAGATCCTGATGCATATCATTGCACAGCACTTCTTACAGTGCTATACTACTGGGGTATACAAGATTCAGCCTAATTTGAGTTGTTTTTAAGTATTCTTTGTTATAGTTGTAATTTCTAATAAATTAGTGTAATTTCTAATACATCTAAAGTTCAGAATAAGAATAATGTATTTTAAAATCTTTTCCCAGCTGTCTCCACACGATAACCTGATTCTTAGCCAGCCTGTGTCATCACCCCTCCCACTGAGGCAAGTAACAGTATCTTGTTCATTGTGAGATGTATTTTGATTTATGTTGTGGAAAAGATTTGGTATTTTGAGTTGCAATTGTGTAGTTAACTTACTTTGTCTGGTGCCTTTGGAAGCTGGTGGATCTGAAGTTTATTTATGTGATTAGACCTGCATGCTGACAAGCATACACATTTAATTAACAATGTATTTGGGGTTTTTTTTTAATAATTTTAGTGGGTCTTGAGGAGGAATATAGACTATTAGATCCCCTTTCTATGAGCTGATACCTCCCAGGGCTCCCAGGATAGTTCAGTTTTTTGTTTTGGAAGGGAGTTGAAGGAGTTCTGTCACTGTCTTAACTTCCATGTCTCTGTGCAGGAGGCTGATGAAAAGAACGTATGTTGTCTCCCTGTAAATTGCTTCTCAAAAAGAAAAATTGTCATGCCTGTGTCCTGAAAATAGTCTAGACTGAGTCAAGTCTCAAGGAATCAGGGTTACTCTTGGGAAGTAACCATTCCTCACTGGCCAGTGAAGTGTGTCAAGTATTCTACCAAGTAATCTTCTCTAAAAGAAAGATTTGCAGATTTCCATTTATTTTATTATTGAACATTTCTTTTTTTATTGTCCCTTGTAACTCACCGGTGTGTTTATGTCCTGTAACAGTGGTGGCAAGTTTTCTACACTACTTCAGAATTTAGGACCTGAAAATGCAGTAACTCTGCTGGTGTTTGCTGTGACGGAACATAAAATCCTCATCCACTCATTGCGACCTTCTGTCCTCACGAGTGTGACAGAGGCATTGGTCTCTGTAAGTACCAGCTTTTAGTCATACACCTGTAAAAGGAATAAAAGAATGCATCTCAGATAAAATCTAAAATTAATAGTAGTACTGTTAGGCTTAAAGGCTACTTAAAAATAAGAATTAAAGATCACTAGAGAGAAAAATTACTGTTGCTGATGATATCCTGTGAAGACAGAAGAGAGTAACAGTTGCTTATTTTTGGTGTGTAAATATTGTAAATACGTTTTTGATTATCACAGCGCACTAAAGAGTTCCTGATTTTCCCAACTAGCACTGCATCTGTTCCTGTGGAATTTTAAATGCATGATTTTCCCTGCCTGTCACCACTAAGCACTGTTTGCTGCCTCTGCTATGTTGAGTCTGTGATTCTGAAGAGCTTTTTCCTGTGGAATTTTAGAGAAATTAGTGCAGTTTTTAATTAATAATCTACATCTAGATTTTCAGTAATAACTATCTGCCATGTTAAATAATTTTGGAGTTAGTGAAGTGTGGTTTGTTCTTGCACAGACTGTGTTGCACATGTTTAACCTGTGTTTTTGTCTCTGCATGTTTTCCAAGATGATATTTCCCTTCCATTGGCCTTGCCCATATATTCCTCTCTGTCCCTTGGCACTGGCAGATGTGTTGAGTGCCCCGTGCCCATTCATAGTGGGAATTGATTCCAGATACTTTGATCTCTATGACCCCCCACCTGATGTCAGCTGTGTTGACCTGGATACCAACACAATTTCTCAGTAAGTATTTATCAACAATTTTTCTTCCCTGTTAATTTTTTTTGCTTCCTATTTTCAGAGGCAAAACCTGGCTTTTTGGCAAAACTTGGAGGGGTATTTCTTTTAATTTTTCTTTTATTTTCTTTTCCTTCTGTCCATGCCAGTTTAAGTAATTAGAGCTCAAAACATGGCATGAGTGGTGGTTGCTAGTGCAATGACAGGTGTTTAATACCATTAATCTATCTCTGGTGAGTTGTAACTGGATTGATTTCAGTGCTGATGAGTGTGGCAGTATAATCATCAGCCTGAAATACAGGGCATTGGTTGGATGGCTCTGATCAGATCTCCACACAGTAAATCAAATTTGACTTTGTTAGTTGGTTTGCAATCCTTTTCAGTCCAGTTTTAATGGAGTGAAACCTCTTTCTCTGGTGGGAGGGAACATCCTCTGAACACATTTGAGTGCATGCTTATACTTATTTTTTTCCCTTTCCAGAACTGGAGACAAGAAAGCTATTGCATGGAAGATCTTACCAAAGAAACCTTGTAAAAATCTGATGAACACTTTAAATACTTTGTATCAGCAACTGGCAGAATGTGAGTGGGAAAGAACATAGTAAGATTTACACCAGGCACAGTGTGCCACAAAAACAGATAAATGTAGCTAATTAAATGTGTTCCAAAGTTACCAGTTCCACTAAACATTTATTTTTACAGAATGGGAAAATCTGTGCTGTAAGTCTGGAGATTAGAGAAACTATGTGGGGACTTTTGGGACAGAGGAGCCAGGACCTAATAAAGACCTTTTTTTTTCATCTTCAAAGTCTGCTCAAAGTTTGCTGATGTCTTGGCAATTGAAATTGAAATAACTTCAACACTTAAGCTAATAGTACCTCATTTAAAAATTTAAGATGGAAATAACAAGTATTTTGTAAACATTAGGGGTTTAAATGTAAGGCACAATTACTGAACATCTCTAAGTAAAAATTGGTGGTTGATAGAATCCTCAAATATTGCTAAGCAAGGTATACTGCACCTTGATGTGAGAAGCAGAAAAATGGATAAGGGGTGGTTTTAGTGAAATTCATTATAACAAAGCACTTCTTTTTTAAAGGCTTTTTACACATTCCTGGCTATTGAGGTCACAAGAATTTGTGTCCTGATTAGAATGTACAGAAACAGAAGTTTATTGGGATGTGGCGCACAAAGAAGCGTATAGCTGATGAAAATTATCTGATGCTTCAGAATTTTGATATATTTTACTGTGAGGGCTTTTTTAGAAGAAACTCTAAACCTTATATTCTATATGTAAAAATAGAGTGGTAGTGATCTTAAATCTTATTTATTAACCTACTTACAGAGTAGGTTGCTTAAAAATGATATCGAGGTAAAGTTGACTATAATTATATTATGTGGAAAGACAGTGATGAAACCATCCTTTCACTTTCCTGAGACATTATTAGAATGTATCCAAACTCTGGGTCTAGCAGTGAAGTCTTAGCTAGAGTTCTGATAGCTTTAAAATGTTGATGTAAGTGCATAATTAAAGAATACAGGTTTTGCTAGATCTTAAAAAAAACCCACCAGCTTTTTGTCTGTAGCAGCATTTTGCAGTGCTGTGTTTTAATGGCTCCACTTTGCCTCTAAGTGGTGTTTTTCTGTGTATATAGGTACTTAATGTGCACTGTCCACTTTTTGAGAGCACTTTGAAATGAAAGGCACAATCAAAAAAAATACATCCCATCTATGTGTTTGTCCTGAAAGTATGTTTCTTTAGTCAGCTCTTGTCTGAATTTTCACATGGTTTTACAAAAACTTCCTTTGAGGGCTTTTTAAAGCTCTGTCCACACTGGTTCTCTGTTGCTGTAGTAACATGTGCTGACAAGACCAGTACATCTTTCTTTTGGTGTTATCCCCAGATACATGAGGTACAGAAGGTCAAGCTGAATCCATTGTCATATGTCATGATTGAATCTCTGTATATTTTAATCTATTCCAAATGTAATGGAGTTCAGTAATCACTGAATCTAGGAAGATAAACAAAGTATTTTTGACCAATATTGAGGGGGGAAAAAAGTAAAACCGTATAATGTTGTTTTGTTCACAGTGCAACAGCGACCAAGAGAAGATGCATTCATGGAATTGGCAATGAATGATTATGATTTTAATTCTGGGAAGAAATTGCATCTCTTAGATTTGGAGATCCAGGAAGCATTTCTCTGTTTCATGGCTTCAATCCTAAAAGGTTACAGGTCTTATCTCAGGCCAATAACAGAGGCACCCTCCGAAACAGCCACAGATGCAAGTTCTCTGTTTGAACTACAAGGTGAAAAGTTATAAACTTGTTTTGTTTGTATTAATTTACTATTTTTAATTCTCTTTTATCTACAGAATAAAAACATTTGCGTGTTAGTGTTGCAAATTATGGGGGAAATATAAATGCAGACAAATTTGCACAGTAGTGGCAAAGATTGCAGAGAGCTTTTTGCACATAAGTAGAACCTACACTGAGTTCTGGTGAGGGCTTTTCCGTTCTAGGCATTCTGACAATGCTGCTGATTGCACTTTGCAGGGTTCCTCAAAAGCAGAGACCGTTCCCATCAGAAGTTCTACACCCTGATGACCAAAACTCAGATGTTCATTCGCTTCATTGAGGAATGTTCTTTTGTCAGTGACAAGGATGCCAGCCTTGCCTTCTTTGATGACTGTGTGGATAAAGTAAGCAAGTCTTGGTGTGCATACGGTGTTGAACTTCTGGTGTTGTCCACCTTATCTGATAATGTACTACCAGAATGTATTTGAAATGCAAGTTTGTTTTTCCTTTTATTTTCCTATTTTCTCATCATCATAGCCTTCCATTTTCCTTTTTTGTGGGGCTTCATTCCATTTTTTGCTTCAGATTTCTGAATGTAAGTAAAACATCGGGAGAACAAATTAGAGGTCCTAATTTTCACATGTGTGTAAATTTCTGTAATACTGGCCTGTTGTAAGAAGTGCAAGAAGGAGGACTGAACCGAAACCCAGAATCTTACATTCCTATTTCTATGAATATGATAAGAAATTCCACACCTAGTTGTCACTGGCTACCTGTACCAGTATATTCTGGGACACTGCTGTTTAAGCAGGGTGCAGTTGTCTGGGATTTCCTGGAAAGTAGGTCACCTGCTGTTTGTTCCATGGGAATTAATATTGAAGGCCGATAACTGCTGTTTACAGTTCCTATTTGTGGCTCGTTTTCCCGTGGAAGTGCAGATGAGCTAAAAGGAGCTGTTTTGAGAAGAAATCTGAAAACAGTGAAGTTTGAGAGAAATATAAAAGGATCGTATAATGATATTTAATGCTCTTTATAGCTTTTGCTAGTCTCAATATTTTAGTAGTAGCAGTTTTCAAAACTCTGCTTCCCAGTTCTATAGCATGACTTGCAGGTATTCATGTGTTGTAAATCGAGTTAATTACAAACATTTTTGTAATGTTGAGTCAGTCCTACAGCTCTGTTAGAAACCCTTCAATGTGTAGTGCTTGCTTTGCCATGTGCCAGTTTGTGCATGAAACAGGAGCTCTCCTACTCAGAAAGAGACCCCAGTGACTGAACTGCTGAGCAGCACTTGGTTTCCTTTGTGCTGCAGTTTAGTTCTCTGGCTGATGTTAAATAGGATGTTTATTCAGAATGCAATGACTGTGTAAGTGTCGAATTCTATCTGTTGCATTTCATTTTATAGAATGGTTTATGAGGGTGCTGAAGTTGATGCCATAAGCTAAAGTTATCTTGTCTGGGAACTCAGACATCTCTTTAAAAAAGTCATGCTTAGATTGCTGATGTCACTGTGAGACTGCACATAATCTGTGGAGCTGTTGGAGCTTTCACCTTTTCGGAAAGGTTAAGTAGCCATTTATACAGCTGAAACAGAGACTTGTCTGTTCTAGTGCCAGGTATTTTGCTGCTTGATGCCCTGGACAGCTTCTTTCCACTATAAAAAATGCTCATGACAGTTCGGTGAGACTAAATTTTCCAGAATGCACTTACACTTCTCCAACTTCCATTCCTGGCGGGAGGATTTTATTCAAGCTTATTATTGGGACAGCTGCTTCTGTGCCAGGGATAACTATGGGCAAACTGAGGCACTGGCACTGCTATGTTTTCAGGATTTGCCATGGCTTTAGAATTGCTTGTGAAACTGGATATTCACTGACATGAGGGAGCAGGTTCCCGTGTAGGATTTCTTTGAACAATTATATATTTGCCTCATCTTTTCTTTCCTGCTTCTCCTTCCTGATTTCTCTTTATTTCTGATACTGTTCTTACCAGTCACATGCAAAGTCAATATATTGAAGTATACCAAGGACTGCTGTACCAACTAGAGCTGTAGCCAAGACCAGATATCAAAATTGAATTGTTCCAATAAAGCCAATATTTATATTTTAATCTTTTATAAGGTGAACCAGTACCTGACAGGATATGTGTGAAAGAGTGATGTCATGAGTTGAAAGGTGCTTTCTTATGGGTAGTTATAGACTACTGGCTTGAGACAAATTTTATGTACTGTGAAATTAGTTATCTATAAAATATCAACTTAGCCCAGCCTTGAATAATTTGTAAGAGTAGTTTAAGCTGTAGAGTAATCTCTTCTATGTTATTTGGTCCTAGACAGCAGCAGCAGATTGTAATTGATTACCCATTTTGTCAACTGAAAGATACAGTGTAGTTGTCTCACAAGTTTTCATTTTTCCAGGAGTTCAAAAATTACCTCAATTCGACACACATTTAAGCTACTGGCTTTATTATATTTCACTGGTAAAACTTATAGCTGTGGGGTTTTTACATCCTTAGAAGTATTTAAATTGCAAGTAAGGTTTCGTTTACTGCTGCTTCTCAGGAGCCATATGTTCTTGCTACTTGGCTGGTTCAATTTGCTAGTGCTTTCCATCTGTCTCATGCAGCAAAATGTGTAATTAAGGACACCTCTTTGTATGTTTATCAAACTTTAAATATTCAAGAATTTTACTGAAACTACTTGATATATTTGCACCTCACTGAAGGGAGAGAACTGTTTTATGCAGTCTTTTTATACATTAACTCTCTGTCGCCAAACTCTTAATGCATGAAAAACATGCATTCTTGGGTTCCACAGGTTGTTATTCCTTTCCTTGAAGTATTCTGCCATTTGGCTGTCATTTGGTTGCCACTTAAACCATTTAAGTAATTTAAATTAGAAAAACAAAGCTGTGCTTGTCCCTCTTTAACTTCAGTAAGATCACACATTTACATTCCATTCTCTTGGAGTGCATGTGTATTTCTGCAGTCTCTGCAAACTATCAAGACATTAAGTGCTGTGTAAGTCACTGCAATTGTAGATGGTGCTGGTAGTACCTTCTGTATGCACCAGACAGTTTGATAAAGCTTGGTATTGTTTTCAGTGATTAAAAGAGGGGGAAATAGCTCTTATTTTTATATTTAAAAATAAATTTCAAGCTACTGCTGCAGTTGGAAGCATAGTTCTAGAAATGGTTGTGTTCAGAAGGATTAATCTCTTCATACTACTTAAAATATTTACCTGAAAACAGACAGTTCAGACTATACCATTAAACACTGATTATTGGATTGGGGTAAAGTTCACAAAACCAATGCAACACTTATTATTGTCATTACAACTTGGCAAGGTGTCCTGTCCTTGCTTTTAAGATGCTGTTCTTTGATGCTGATGCAGACTTTGTCCTGTTGATCATACAGCTGTAAACAGAAAACACAATGCCCCTGGTAACTACTTTTCCTTTTAACTTCCTTCTCCAGGTAGATATGGACAAAACTGGGGAAACACGACTTATAGAGCTGGATGAGTCCTACAAGAGTGAGCACACAGTTTTCATAACACCACCTGAGATCCCTCATCTGCCAAATGGGGAAGAGCACCCTCTACAATACAGGTAGCTTAAGGACACAACAGGATGCCAGCCAAAATCCTAACAGCTGCCCTTGTAGAGTTTAATTTCTAGGTTCTTGTGAGAGTCAGGAAGTACAGATTTTTCCTGTCCCTTCATGTTGCTCAAGTAAAATGTGTGTGTAAAATGGCTGTCGTGACAGTTCTTTTGAAGCTTTAATTTTGTGTGTGTAAACAGAAGCAATAATACTTAATAAAGCTTGCAGTGATCATATTACATTGTGCTGGCTATTGTCACCTTTTAAGCTTAAAGTTGAAATTAATGGACCCTGTCTGTTGTCCTCTGCTATTACTGATAACGATACAAACTGCAGATATTCTTTGGAAAGAGAGTACATATAAAGAATCACTGAAAACTAGTGTTACTAATTTAGTAATTATGTCAGATGAGTTTGTTGGTTTCTTCATTAATTCTGAGAAATATTTTTATTTCTAATCTGATTTAATCTTTTAGATTGCTGTTTTTCCTATTGATTTTCATAAACCTCAGTCATGTGATGCTCACTGGGGACTAAGCCACACAGATTATTTTTTTATTAAATAGAATCAATACTAATGCATTTGACACATTAATTAAAGAAAATGCTATGACAGTAAATACATTTATCAATTTAAGTTGCTTACCCTGAATAACAGGTTAAGAGACTGTTTGTGCAGGCATGTGAAACCATGCTGAGGGATTAGTGAGCCACTTTGTCACTGGTGTCTTTAAAGGTTTGCTTTTGTGTTTATTTCCTGGGAAGCCTCTGGTGCAGGTGTGTAGCTGATTTCCTTTGCCATTATGTGATGCATTTGCTTTGGAGCTGACTTACAGGACTGACATTTCTCTTACAGCTATAATGGATTTCCAGTATTAAAACTAGAATTGTTTGAACGGCCTGAAGGATTTCTCACAGCACCAAATAACAAACTGTCCTCAAAAGCCAGTAGCCCCAACAGCCCATCACCAATGTTCAGAAGAACTAAACAGGTACTTGCAGGTTATTCTTGGAGTGTGAGGTGCTTTGGAAGGGGACAGCTTGAGTTTGACTGTAAAGCAGTCTGATGGTTCTTCAGTTCTTCACTGACCTTGTCACTGTGTTAATTGTTCTCTGGATGTGCTTCTTGCCTGCACCGTATGCTACAAGGGCCCCTGTACAGGTTGTTACTTGCTGTGCTGTCCCTGTCCCTTCCCCTTTCTTCACACTCTTCTCCATGAGTTTTCCAAATCCTCTTCTTGATTGCTTTTAACTGCCCAGGGCTTTGAGGGACTCCAAAGTGATAGAGATTTAAAGAAATGCAAGGTTTTAGCACTGGAATATTGCACAGTGACTGTTTTTGGTGTAACTCTCACTGCTTTTATATTTCTTCCCACTTTACTATATTGTTAATATTACTGTTGCAGTTTACATGGATATGATGGTACATGTTCAGTTTTTAACATGTAGCTTTGTGTGATGTAGATGCAAACACACACAAATAATCTCCATGTTTCTTTCCAGGAAATTAAATCTGCCCACAAAATTGCTAAGAAGTACTCCTCCATCCCCCAGATGTGGTCCAGGTGTTTGCTCCGTCACTGCTACGGCCTTTGGTTCATCTGCCTCCCTGCCTATGTGAAAGTCTGCCACTCCAAAGTCAGGGCTCTGAGAACTGCCTATGATGTGCTACAGAAAATGCACACCAAAAAAATAGATCCACCTGATGAGGTAAAATAACCCCAAATTCCTGAAGGAGTGCATGGGTTTGAGGTGTTGGGAGCTCAGGGCTCACTGGTGTGTGTTTGCAGGTGTGCTACAGAGTCCTCATGCAGCTGTGTGGGCAGTATGGGCAGCCTGTGCTGGCAGTCAGGGTGCTCTTTGAAATGCAGAAGGCTGGCATCGACCCCAATGCCATCACCTATGGCTACTACAACAAGGTGAGTATGTTTTAGAGAGTAGGGGGGGGACAAAAATTCATTTTTGTCCAGGCAAATAGAAGGGAGAAAAGTAACAAAGCAGTTCAGGTGTGATTCTGTAATTTCATGTAAGTTGAAGTAACACAAGACAGAATCATTTTGTGGGTTTTGGTTTTGTAGGTTTAGAAATCTACTGTATTGCTGCCAGTGTAACTCAGTTTGAAATTTTAACAGTTTTCACACCCGACTCTTCCTGAAGATGACTTTACTTGATTTTGATATTTCCAAAATAGGCTGTTTTGGAAAGCACCTGGCCTTCAAGCAATCGAGGTGGCTATTTCCTCTGGATGAAAATACGAAATGTTGTCTTAGGAATAGCACAGTTTAAAAAAGCATTGAAAAAGCTACCAGCAAGCACTGCACATACGTCTGTTCCTGGTAGAGTATTCACATCCTACTGGTTTTTTATGTTCACGCTGATGAGAAAATTCTTTGAAAAATCTTTCTTTTGTGATTTTGATAAAACTGTTTTAGAAGAAGAAAAAACAGTAGTTACTGCATAATTTTTGAAAAGCAGTATCTTTTATTGCCTTTGAATCTGAAATACTCTGCTATTCATTTGTTGTATCAGCTATTCACAAGACAAGTGGAGACAAAATATGAACCTGAAATTTGTGATAATTATCCTAGTTCATCCAATAACCAGTCTTATAACTGGCAGAAACTTTTGTCCAGCCTTGCTTTATTTTATTTGCCCCTTTTTTTTTTGATGCTAGCTAAGAGGCAACTAGAACTAGTCCTTGAGTTTGCAGTACTGATTGCAGGTTCTGCATACCCACCTGCACTGATCGTGTTTATTTTTATCTAGAATATAAGTAAAACATGTGAGGCTGTAAATTATGGGGTTTCTTTCTTTTTCTTTTCAGTAAAGACTTACATAATGTGAACATCAAATGGTCATATGGCCATGCCTGTAATTGATATTTTTTTAAAGTACTGATGTTCATGGTACTTAGAACTTCCTGGTAGTAAAGCACGATAGTACATCGTAAAGTAGCAGCAATGTAGTTAGTTTAGTTCATGTGGACCTTGGAAGACCTTTACAACATACTTTTATAAATGTATGTAGGTCATCTGACTCAACTTTCAAAGCCCTTCCCACCAGGGCTGTTCTGTGATTCTAAATGTGTACAAATAAATCTTTGCCCTGACAAACAGAACAGATATGATGGCCTTATGGCTAGATGACTTCTCCTAGACCCCAGAGACTCCAGTCCTACTTCTGGCTCTATCATTAACCTTATGGATGACCTTGAACACTTTTGCTTTATTTCTGCCTGTTCTTCATGAAGCTGAACTTCCTGATAAACCACTTTATTGAAAACCAGCTATGCAAAGCACTGTACAAGAGCAAAATGCTGTTTGCAACTCAGACCATGTAAACTAAGGAAGTGTAATTAGTTCTTAATGAAATAACTGTCACTTATATAATTAATAGTATTTGCTTTTGACATCATCTGATTTTTCAAGATTAGTTTGCATGAAATCTCATAGCTAGAATGTGTGCTGACTCAGGAAATCAAAAAAACTCTCCCATAAATTCCAGATTATTTTCTTACCTTTACCATAGCAGCAAGGTTTTTACCCTGTCTGTAGCTGTTCAGTGCAGCATCTGTAGGGAAAAGAGGGAAAACTTTGAATTATGTTGGACTCTGTTGAGTCTGGAGAGAGACTCTATTAATTACACCTGGTCAGTGTTTTGGCTTGAGAATGACCAGATAAGTGGCTTGAATGTTTGCAGGGGTTTTTGGGATGATGTTGGTTATTTCTATTTTAATCTAATTTTGCAGACAAACTCATGCTTGCTACTGCCTTGTTTCAATTTTTTTACTTTCTAGAGTGAAGCCACGAGAATCACATGCATTACCTCTGAGAAACATATGACACTAAAATGAAACCATGTTTACATGCCTCTTAGAGCTCTTGAAAAGATGTGACATTTTGATCAAATAAACCAGGCAGCAGAATCAAACAGTGCTTTAGTTCAATATTTTAAAAGAAATGTTGCTCATTACCCGTTTAATTTCATCCTCTAAAACATGACTTCAGTGTTTATGCTATAAGAAGCCAATCCTTTTTCTCTTTTTTTTTTTTTTGGTGGTAAAATGTTCACTGTTAATTGGAATGTTCTTGATAAGAGGCCTTTGAATTACTGTTGATATTCAATTTATTCCCCTGAACAATGTCACACTATTAAACACCATAATTGTCTTTATTCTGATGTTGCCCTGCAGTGATAGGGGGACTTTCAGACACTGGCAATAACACATCACTCAAAGAAGAAGCCAAGCAAGGCAAAACTTGTCTTCAAGACATCCAAGAACAAAAGGAGGACAAGAGAGAGAGTGACTCCAGTTCTCGTATGTATCTTGTGAATACAGATATCTGGTTCATTTGGGATAAATAAGGATTTCAGCAAAAGCTAAGTGGGACAGCTGATTCCTCACAGTGAGTGTGTGAGATAATGCCAGTTTATGCCACTGCCTAAAGTTCTTTTTCTAAATGAAATTTTCTGGATGTCTGATGGTTTCACTTTGAAAATTACAGTCTTTTTTTCTCTCCTGTTTCAAATAAGTGATAATGGTAGCATAAAGACTTAATGATAATTATAGCCTAATGTTTTTGTCTTTTGAAAAAATGAAATTGCCTCATAGGCATAATCTACAGAAAAGCCTTTTCTACCAGTCTGGTTTCTTTATAAATCCTGTAAGAGGAGAACAGCTGAAATTATGCAAGTCTGAGAGGTCTAAATTACCCAGCTCCTTGGAATTCTCAAAGTTTGGGAGATGCATCAAAATGGGAAGGCTTTTTTTTTCTTCAGGTTTTGCATCTGCTGCTCTTGATTCCCTCAAGTGCAGTCAAGCAGCATCGGCTTCATGCAAGAACATAGAAGATCAGATTGTGTAGCAAAATTGCTGAAGTACTACAGATTCCCATGTATATTCATGGAAAATACCCTTCTTAGTAAATGTTCCCCTAGTAATATAATTGTTTAAATTTTTCAGTGGGCTTTCTCCTACTATATGAGTTAACTATCCCTTTGTCAAGTAACATAAAAGTCTGAGAAAATATGCAGTTAGGTAAGTTGCTTCAGTGTTTTCGCCACGATCTTCCTTCTAGCACTAATATTTTTTTCTTCAATTTGCTTGAAAAGTTGTCTTATCTGTGATCATAAGAACATATATGTAAGATTACAGACAAGTTATTTAGGTTTAATAAAACTTTTAAGGATGCAGAAAACGTGAATTCTGCCTGATTTATTAATTCTGACATTTGTGGCTCTCTATAATAATATGATGTGCTAAAACATTTTGCAGTTTTGAAAACAACTTGATAATATTAAAGTTGCCTGAAATCCCTTAGAGAAGTAATTCTCTATTTTGGGTACTCACCTGCAATGGAATTTTTATTTCATATCTGAAAGAGTTGAATGTGAATATTCACATTTACTTCATTTCTCCTGTGTAGTCCTGGGGGAAGTGAGATTGATGTGAAGCTGAGCTCTTGCAAAGGCAGGAGAAAATGCTCTTACACCTCTTCTATGCAAGTGAACAAGGATGGTCTTAATCTTCACAACCACCATATATTTTGGAATGATTTTTGGGCTCTGTGTAAAGAAGCTTATGGAACTTCCAGTTCCAAAAGTAATGCTGGGAGTTGAATATCCATAGTGAAAACCTCTGCCCAGGCAGATGTCAGCCGGTGTAGCCTGGGGTGGGTACTACCTGATGTCACTTAATCCTGTGTGAGGTGTCCAGTAGGTAATGGGGACTTGAGATTTAAGGGGAGTTCCTCAGATTCTACAAAGCTCTCTTCTTCTGTCTGCAGTGTCCGAAGTGGAGAGCACAAAAGGGAGTGGGGACTGCCTGCCTAAACTGAATTACCAGAACTCCAGGAATGACAAAGCCACTTCCAGCATCGTGCGGCTCAATGGCACTGTTGACAGTACTGTGGCAGAAGGGAGCAGGGGTGAGTGGAGGGAAAAAATATATATAGTTACTAATGCACTCTAAGTAGTGTTCCTAAGTTCTGTTGTCCACTAAACTTACAGTATTTTATTTCTGTAATAGCAGTGGCTGCTGAAATGTGGGGGAGGGCATTTAGGTTGGAGTCAGCATATGCTGTGTCAGGAAGATGCATGGGAATATTCTGCATTTCCAGATTTTTTCTTGTTTGTTCTATTTTTTTGCTGTAGTTAACATCTGCTTACAAAACACCAAAATCTTGGGTTTTTTCTTATAATCTCCAGCAACTAATTAATTCCTTCAGGATGGACAAGGGGTTTCTATGCAGTGGGATTTAAAAGACACTTTCAGACATTTTCATGCGTCTTTAGTAATTTCAGATCTGGTTATTATAATACTGTCAGCTATGCTTGAAGTATTGTCGTGTACTTCAAAGTCTGCATACAATGGAGATTTCTCTGACAATAATCCCCCTTATTAGCTCTGTTTTTAATTCATTAAGTTAGAAAGTGGTGGGGTTTTTCCATTCCCTGGATACTTGTGCTATGCTTTGCTTTCAAACCTTGTAAAAAGAGGAAAGTAAATACAGCTGAGACTTTTCTTGATGGTGTCTCTCAAAGTGCTCTGGAGGTGTATGATTTTACTCCCTTTTAAGTGTTTTATTGTCTGTCCCTTCCTAAAAGTTATGACCATGGTCAGCTCAACATTTCAGCCTCTAGCAGAACACAGTGAATTCCATCTGTGTTGTAAAATGCTTGAAAGATGAGACAAATTTGCATTCTTTTGTACTTTTGTTTAGTTTACTTGTATAGCAACAAATAAAGCACCTTGTTCCATCTGTTTTTCAGAGAGTTCTGTAGGATTACTGTTTACATCATCTTTTGAGGATGCCAATGAAGCAGAAGTTATAAAAAATAAATCCTTAAGAAGGAGACATAAAAGTGCAGTGGAAGCTGACTTAAGGGAGATTCCGTGGGAAAGCAGGAACCGGAATCTGAGTGGAGATGGCTTAGTGGGACTCATGATAAACAGAATCAACCAGGAAGCAAACCCTGGAGAAATTGTTGAAAAACTGGGAGCTGATGCCAAAATTCTATCTAGTGCATTACAGAAAAGCATACGGCCAAAAACTCTTAATATCAGAACTTCCTCTTTAGGGTCTAAGAGAGAAAGCCTGGAGAAAGAGTCCAGCGATGAAGATGCAGCTTTTGATTGCAGTTTTACAGATAAAACAGAGTCTCCTGTTATCTTTGATCTGGAAGACCTGGATGCAGAACCTGAAACACCTACAGCAGTGAAAACTTCCAGTGAAAAATCAAGAAGGTTGCAAAGAAAGAGCAGCTTTCCGGTAAAGCCAGTTGAAAAGACAGATGTTGAAACTGGATTTGATCCATTGTCTCTGCTGGTTGCTGAGACAGAACAGCAGAAAGAGGATGAGGAGGAGGATGATGATAGAAGTGTTTCTACTCCATCTGCAAGAAGAGACTTAGCTGAAGAGATAGTCATGTACATGAACAACATGAGCAGCCCTTTGTCCAGTCGTGCCCCGAGCATTGAGTTGCAAAAACCCTTTGATGACAGAAATGCTAATAAAAGGAGCCCAACCATTATCCAGCCTTGTAGGAGGTCCAGCCTTCCCCCAAACTCCCCAAGGCCACCCAGTCTTACCAAATCCAAGAGCTACCATGCAAAAAATGAAGAAAGGCCAAGGGACAGGCTTTGGTCTTCCCCAGCTTATTCCCCAAACAGCCCAGCCAAGGAGCAGCCCCAGGACACAACCAGTGCATTGACACTCGTGTCATCACCATCGTTCAACTTGGACACACTGTTAACTCCCAAGTTTGATGTTCTGAAAAGCAGCATGTTCTCTGCTGGAAAAGGGGTTGCAGAGAAAGCAAGCAAGTGGTACTCCAAATTTGCAATGTATGCTGCATCTGCAAAGGTAAATGTTTATTAAGATCCTATCAATTAAGGAAGAACTTCATAAAGGTTTAATTACTGACCCTCATGTGATGAATCCCTTGCATGACCTATGTCATTGTAGACTATGTACATTAAGTTGTTTTAATCATGTTTGATATACCAGAATCCTAATTTTAATGTCCTGAATAAAATTTGTCTAGCTTAGGTTCTGAATATATTTAATGGGAGAACAGAAGTGTCCTGACAGAACAAAGACTGCTCTGGCTTCCCTTTTTAACCTAAAGAAGAAACATTTAAATAAGCAAATACTGGGTTTAAGTCTTTATTGCTTTTATGAGTAAGGGGAAATCTGGTTGTATTGTTTGCCAAAGTAATTTAAAGCTAGTTTTGATCTGAGGTCATTTGTTAGAACGTTCTTTGCTGCTACCAATTCAAATCAAAACTACTTTTGTTCCCACTCCTTGGTAATGAAGAGAGACACTTGCTTTGTCTATCCTAATGTATTCCTACAGCTGCTGATAATTCTTGTAGCAATGGGGTGAAAAAGTTATAGGATTAAAATGGTTATGATTTCACTTAATTATTTTTATTAGGAGAATCTTTAAAAAGGAATCCTGGTGTAGCTGTTTAACCCAGAGTGGGACTTCCCTTGTCTTGCATCAGTTCTGAACACAGGTCTGTGATCTTCCAAGGAGGGAGGGTCATGCCTTGAATTTACTGAGACAAAGAAGGCTTCCCCTTTTTGTCAGAAATATTTTTGCTTTCCTTTCATTTTTTTACTGGAACTTCTTTTCTTCTCTCAGGATCAAAATTCAGACAGAGCAAGTGTTTCATCTCTTGGAGCTCTGGACTCAGAATCTACTTCTCTCACTGATGAAGATGTCTGCAATGATTTTGAAAGTGCTTCTCCTCAGGAGAACACCACATCAGAAATTAAGGGAATTAGCATCAGCAAGACAAGCCTGGAAAGCTCAGCTTCCCATGATAGCTCAGCTAAACAATTTGACCAGTGTGGTAAGAGACAGCTTTTGCATGGTATTCATCACTCTGAACAAAAACATTCTAGTTTGAAAAGTTGTTCTTTCATAATTATCAGCTTAGGATCATCCTAGTCATTAGTCCTTTTTGTGGAAGAAGTAAAGTTCTTTTACTACCTGAAAACTCTTACTCAAATAGGAAACCCTTTGAGTCCTTGAGTATTCATGTAAACACCTTATTTGTGTAAGTTGTACAGCTCCAGAAAACATCTATAGAAACATTGTAATGGTAACTTCATTGGTCCGGTTCTATTTTCTAAAAGTAGTAAAAGTACTTTTTTAAAATCTGTTACAATTTTCTATAAGCCACTGTTGAAGCTGATTATCAGACAGACTTCGTAGGGTTTTTTTCCTAATGTGTGCTGGATAATTGGTCATGACTGTTGTATCAGTTTCTGATGTCATTGTGGGGTACAAACAGCACCTCTTGTCCTTCCCTAGTTTTTGTCCACACAGAAAATGTGGCTATGAATTGCTTAAAATTTGTTTTCAAGCTACCAACTGTTGTTAGCAAAGAAAACTGAACATATGGAAATTGTTTGTTGGTAGCTTTTATTTTTGCCTTGGTTGGTGCTGGGCAGATGGCAGCCTCACACTCCACAGTTCTGAACCAGTGTATCTCATTTGTTGCACCTTCCATCACACATTTTATAACTGCAGTATTGTTTGAGCAGAAAGACAGAGTGCTAAAAATGCATTTTTGGAATAACTAGTACTTTGGGTTTCTTCTGTTAACAGGTTCACTTTCCAAGTTCCCTTTACCTGACAAATCAGAGTTGGTATCTTCCTGCAGCACAAGCAGTACCAGCGTGTTCCAGAACTATGCCATGGAGGTACAGGATGATTTACTGATTTTAATCAATGGACTAGGAGCACATGTCTTTAAATATGAATAATATCTGTATCTCTGGTAAAGCTGAAAGCTTAAAACTAATACACTGAAAGATAGAGATTTCTGTCACAAAGTGGATTTAATTTCAAATCCTGCTCTAGAAAGGTCTTTATTTCAGTCACATCTTTTGGTCCTTAAAGCTTCAGTTCTCAAGAGTTTACTATTGGATGCAATTGAATTCAGGCATCTAAATCTCTTGTGGAGATAAATTTGTTCAAAGTGAAAATACCAAGTCTTAAGCAGCACTGTATGTTTAGAAACACAGAAAAGAGAACTACCTATTTCTTGGTGCAACTTCTAGTAAGATCATTTTTCTTTTCACTGTTAGGCTGGTTTGGGTGGCTCTTCATTATTTTCTTTGCTTTTCTCCCTCCCCTTACCCCCCACCCTGGATTTAGGTTAATGACTGTTCATTTGCATCTTTTTTTCCCATTTCTACAATACTGACAGTCACCACAGAAGTGTGTTTAAGTTCTAATCATAGTTTATGTAGCTGCATAAATAGTCTTGTACTTTTATGCTTGCAGATTACAAATAACGTGTTATTGTTAATAGAAATGTTATTTAATAACTGGCTGGTTTTAATCTGATAAGCAATAACAGGATGAACTTGTATGCAAGGGGGGAGGAATATTCATCAAAGGGCAAAGATTTTGGCTGCAGTTTTAAGTGCTCTGTGAAAGAAAAGTAGCTTTGAGAACATGTTCTAGTGGATTCTGTTCCTGCTCTGTGCAGGTCCTCATCTCGAGCTGTTCTCGGTGTCGGACTTGCGACTGTTTGGTTCATGATGAAGAAATCATGGCAGGCTGGACAGCAGACGATTCAAATCTCAATACCACGTGTCCCTTCTGTGGCAATTTATTTCTGCCTTTTTTAAGCATAGAAATCCGAGATCTGCGGCGGCCTGGGCGGTAATAACAATACTGGAATTTTCCTCAATTTTGAATGCTCGTCATTGGGAAGTGCTTTTTGTTTGGGATTTGGGGTTTTTTTGGGTTTGGTTTTTTTTTTCGGATAATGTTAAGCTTCTGCTTTCCCTGCAGGTATTTTCTGAAGTCCAGCCCTTCTACAGAAAATATGCAGTTCCCATCCCTTTTTTGCAATCAGAGCGGGAAGTCCTGTAACACCACAGGCGCTGTTGGCCTTACTACATCCCTGATGTCTGTCCAAGAGGATATCAATTCAAATAGGTAGATGTGCATTTCCTGCCTAGAAATTCCTCAGCTTCTCCATGGATATGCCTGTATTTTAATCAACTGAAATAAATTTAAATTTTTTGAAGAGGATAAATTGATTTGAGAGAGGATCTCTCTGCTGCCTCTCCCTCATCTCTCAGCTGGCCACATCATGCTTTCTCTGCCTGATATGCACCATTTCATCCCTAATATACAAATTCATGTTGGCATTTGTAATTCTGCAAGTTTTATGAACTCTTTTGAGGACGTTTGTGTTCATCATCAGTGCAAGGGGGAATAAAACTTGCACTGTAACATGAATGAGTGTGGTGGCTGACAAGGCAGAATTCAAACTGTCAGGTCCATTATTTCCAGGTTATTTCTGTCTGTCTGTGTACATGTTGGAGCACTCAGAGTAAAACAAAAAGCTGAGATTCTTTTTTCTTCTTTTTTTCCTCTCCTCTAGCAAATCTAAGCAGCATGACAATGTTTATGCCAGAAGTATCCAGATCCCCTCAGGACGAAGACAAAACACTTCTGGGTCAGAATGTACAAGTCACCCTGTAGCAAGGAGCATCAGTACTTTTGGTCCTTTGGAAGAAGATGAGAAGGAAAACCAGAAGATCAGCCATATCATTCCTACTGGTAGCCTGCCTGCTACTTTGCAAGGACCAACAGTGTGTAGTTTTTCTACCTTAAAAGTCATTTTTTCATGTGTGCCATAGATTAGAGAAATGTGTAACAGCATTAACCTTCCTAAATTACAGTAAATGCTAGGTTGTATTACTTAAACTAATGCTAGTTGCAGCTTTTAGATGTTGGTGTGTCGTAGAGAAGAAAAGCATTTATAAGACCTTGTAAAGACAGTTACATTCATTACATTAGTTACAACTAATGGCATTTTTTCTTTCTTACTGCAGGATTCCTTGGGCCTGGAATGGCGCTTGCCTAGTCCTGATCCTATTACAGTTCCTTACCTCAGTCCTCTTGTGGTATGGAAAGAGCTTGAAAGCTTACTTGAAAATGAAGGGGATCATGCAATAACGGTGGCAGACTTTGTAGATCATCATCCCATTGTGTTCTGGAATTTGGTGTGGTATTTCAGGCGCTTGGACTTGCCCAGCAACTTACCAGGATTAATACTTTCTTCTGAGCACTGCAATAAGAACTCCAAGGTATGGAATCAGATAGGAAACACTCACATAGGAGAAATGGTTGTTTTCCCATATAGGAAATCATTAGATGGTTCAGTAACTCTTAGAAATGTGTCTTGCACTATGCTGAGCCCAGTCCTGAATTGATAAAGAATGTGTCATCTGAAGGAAAATATTCAAAACTCTGGAATGTGTGCTCAGCAGTGCTTGTGGGGGGCCGGTGTTTAGCTCTTACTTGTCACACTGTAATTTGTGATCCTCAGTTTCAAGGAGGATAAGCTTCCAGTTAGTTTTGTTGCTATTTGAGTAGCTAAGCAGTAGAAGGAGGAAGTTTAGATTTTAGGACTGTAGAAAATAGGCAAAACACTCATTTGCCGTGTCACTGGCAATCCCGTTCAGATTTAGCTTTCTGTGGTTTTAATAGCAAAGCTTTTTACCATAAGGCCTAGAGATGTGAAGATATATGTTAAATACAGAACTCCTTTGTCATGACTTCATAATAAAATATCTTTGTGTGCTTTCCGCTGTTCAGATTCCACGGAACTGTATGTCAGAGGACAGTAAATATGTTCTTATTCAGATGCTATGGGACAATATGAAATTGCATCAGGATCCGAGGCAGCCTCTGTATATTTTGTGGAATGCTCAGAGTAAGTTTTGTTTCTTGTGGATTTTGGTGGCATTTTTTAAGAACAATTTTCATTTTGAGCAACTGAAGCATGTATGTTGAGAAAAGATGTCTTTGTGGATAGTTCACACAAGCTACAATACTGATTTTTGATCATACTGCTTTTTGTCTTGCAGGTCAAAATCGCACTCTTTTGTTTGAGAGTGAGTGTTAAGTTTGGTGTTGCTATTCTCAGTTTGGGTGACTTGTTTTGGGGGGGAGGTTGGTTCTGTGCCTAGCAGTAAACTGCTTGAACAATTTTTAGTTTTCCAGCATTTCTGTATCAAATCACTGACTGGCATTGCCAGTGGCGGCTTCTTCTTTGGGAAGGGTGGAATGAAAGGGCAATACATTTCATTGATGCCATTCATCCACTTGGCTCATGTTCTTATTTTTAGAATTTGCTTACTCAGAGTTTTGTTGCTGGTGTTGGATCACACACCTGAAAATAGCTCATGGCCCATTGCATCTGTTGAGTTTTCTTATGTGCTTTTTGTGTTCTACATTGAAAATTTTTTTACTTGATGTTTTGTTCACTACATACATGTCAATATTTTTGGTTTCTGTAGCCTTCCACCTTTTTTTAATAACTCTGTACTTGCTACACAGAGAATCTATTTATTCTTACAGCCTTTCTAATGTTTTTCAGCCCAGAAGTACCCAATGGTCCAGTTATTGCAAAAAGATGATGACTCCTTTAACCAGGAGCTCTTGAGGAGTATGGTGAAAAGCATTAAGATGAATGATGTGTATGGACCAATGAGTCAGATATTGGAGAGGCTCAACAAGTGGCCACATATTAAAAGACAGAGGTAAGACCACCAATGTGCCTAACTGGAGCAGTGTTGGGCAATAATCAGGTTATTTATGTGAATTATATTTTCCTAGTGTGTTTTGTAAAGAAAAAAGCACTGTTTTCCACCAGTGTTCTCAAATTTATCACTCTGGTAAGTTGTTTTTTTTTTCTGGTAACTTTCACAAACTTAGTTTGTCCATTTTTTTTCTTTTTACTTTTTCCCTTTCCCCTCTCCTTTACAGCCACCTCTTTTTCTTACCTCTGAACCATGGGAAGCAGGGAGTGGGGTATATGTGTGTATATTTTGTTGTTTAATGTTGTTTATATATTACTAGGTGTTTTAAAATAAAACCCTACACTTGTTTCTAGGGTGTATGGGTATATTTGGGGTTTATTTTTAAGTCTTCAGTAGAGGACAGAAAAGGACCAAAGAAAGGTTGTCTCATATTTAGGAAGGAGATTTTTTTCCATTAGCAGTGGAATTAGTGAACATTAATTCCTATGAATTTTCATTTCTTGCCTGGATTTACTGATTAATACTAGGATATACAACAGTCTTGTCAACAGCTGGAGCATTGACGAGGTGTTTATTTGCTTGTCTGCCTGCTTTTTCAAGCTAATGTGAAAATGCAGAATAGCAAATTCCTTGCCTGGTTAAATCTGGTGGAATTCGGTTGAGTGCTTAAGTGCATGTTTCTCTCTGCGTGCACTTGGTGCAACTTCCAGGGGACCTACCATGGGTGATGTCCATATATGGGGAATCCAGGGCATTCTCCAGAGCTCAGAAATGACAATATTTTGGAGGTACAATCAGGAATTATATTCAAAATGCATCTTTTTAACAATAAGTTATCTTTAAATGCTTCAATCCTTTTTTTAATAGAGGTTGTTTTGTGGTGGATCAGTGCAGTATGTAAACTGACTGAGCTTCTTACCATTTCAGGAGCCTTTACAGAGAAATACTGTTTCTTTCTCTTGTTGCCCTGGGAAGAGATAACATTGATATAGGTGAGTTCTGTCAACTATTTAAATGAGCACAGATGATGAATTCATGCAAACTTAGTTGTTCAGCTTCCAGAAAAAAAAATTCTCTAGATTAGATATGTGCCACTCTGGTAAGTGCCAAATAAAAAGGACTTTACAGATATTTTCTGCTGATAAATGCAGCTGTCCTGGCATTTGGGTGGTGTTTTTGAGCTCGATATCTAAAGTTGTTTTTTCCCTTCCTGCAGATGCTTTTGACAGAGAGTACAAAATGGCCTATGATCGTCTCACCGCTAATCAAGTGAAGAACACTCATAACTGCGATAGACCACCAAGCACTGGAGTGATGGAATGCAGAAAGATTTTTGGAGAACCATATCTTTAAATATACCTGGCTACAGAGGTGATATCTATGGCGTATCTCTGTGTAAAATAACCACTTCAGTCACAAGGAACATCTCAGTCTTCAGTGCTCAGGAACGTGCGTACGATGGACTGTGGCAGGAGGCCTCGGGAAATTCGGCCTGGCTACGGTTGTGGAGATGGACAGAGGGCAAAATGGGCCAAATATTATTTCCCTGTCCCTTGTCCTTTCTGCAAATCGGTGTGTGGAGAGGCAGGTTCTAAACAAAATCAGTTCTCTGACTTGGGACAACATATTACAGCTCCCTTAAAAAAAAATTAAGTAACAGGTGGACAGAAACAATGCACTGAAACTAATGTGAGCGAAGGAAATTCTTCAGAATCTATTGTTTACATAGAATATTCATGATGTTATGAAGAGCATACAAAATTGTATTATACATATTTTAAATTGTTTATAGTAAGTTGATATTTTTTTAATTTTTTTAAATTACTGGAGTGAATTTTAAATGAACTTGCTGCAGAAGCAATACAGTGCTTATTTTTTTTTGCAGTATACTGCTATTTATAGTAACTTGTCCAGTTACTTTTTGGAGAGTGATTTGTTTTTAAAGCAGAATAGAAAACGTTAACCTTCACCTAGACAGTACTCGAGATCCAGGATTTCTCTCATGCGCACTTGGAAAATGTGTTACCACAGCAATCAGAAGGAAGGTATGGTAAATTTTGCAAAACTCTAATGAACACACTGATGTCTCTGTGAAACACTTCTGTAGAAATCTCTTCTTCCTCTCGTGTTCCCTTCCCTCCCCACTCCCTAGGAAAGGGAAAGCATATTGAAGAGTCCTATGGATTATGTTATGGAATCAGCCCATCTCAGCTGTTGGCATTTGTTAGTGTGGCCTCATTCCAGATGGGACATGGAGCAAATGCCAGTCTGCATTGAGTTCTCCATAAACACACAGTGCTCAGAGTCTCTGTGGTTTTGTTTGAAACACTCTCAGTACAATACCACATAATGCCAATCCAAAGCTTCTAACTCAAGTACATCCAGCAAACTTGCTACAGGGAATTATAGGGAATGTAACTTATTGGGGAATATTGTGCTTAGCTAAATATACTTGGAATGTTCAGTCTGTATTTCACAGTTGTTTGCAAAACAACTTTTTTTTTTCTCTGAAGAAAACTGCTATATGTCCTTGTGGTGGAGTCATGGCTTTTGCCTCATGTTTTCGTGTTCTAGACATATGAAAAATGTTCTGTGCTCTCAGTCACATAGCAACTCCTCACCAGAAGGTAGGCTACAGGGAAAATATCAGAAGTCTTGCATGGAGGTGGGAAAACAGACATCGAACTGTATAAAACACCCTAAACAAATTAAATCATGCTTTAACAGATAGCTTTAAGTAATCTTAATGATTTTCCAATTCTAATTTCTTTTAGTTGTTGCTGTTATAATACTTCCAAATATTCAACTGTTACATTATATTTTGTATTGCAGTCTGCCTACCAGTAGGTGTTTTTAAAACATCTTTAGTTTGCAAATATAATAAATCAGCAATATTTAGTTAGGCAGAAAGGTGATAAACTTTAAAGCTCACATTTACTTTATTAAGTGAAATAGAATGAGCCTTAGAGGCTTAAATGAAAAGTAATGCTGCTATGAAGCTCTGTAACCTCCTCCCAGACCTCTGTAAAGTTGTAAGCAGATGCTGCCCTAAGAAGGAAGAATTTAAAATGTGTAGAGCTGCAGGTATGTGCTAACAATAATTGCAGGATGTAGTCTTGGATACAGCTTCCATCGGGTAATGCCTCTTCTCTAACGTGCTGCTAATTATGTAGCTGACCTTTTTGAAAGTATCCCCCCACCTGAGGTGGAGCTAGCAATGCTACACTTACAACATCTTTCACATTTAATTTATTTTAATGATTTGTGATGCTCTTTTGTACTGCCACACTTGTACAGTATCCCTTGTGCATGAAATGGAGCTCCTTTTCTCACCCAGGTACATGGTAGACATACCCTCTTCATTCCTCCGAACTATTGTGAAGTAAACAGGCTATTTTTGAACACATTCCCTGTAAGTACCCCTTAGTGTGCATCGCTGCTCTGCTCTGTACAGTAGGAATGCTGCATTACCATGGAAATCTTGCCTCCAGTAGTTGCTGTATTTAAGCTCACAGCTGGGTGTGCCATGGGGAGGGTCATGTTCCCAACTCCCTGCAGTTCTGTTTCCCATTTGCTACTGGGGCAGCCACTGTCCTATAGGACCTTCAAGCCATGAAAGGAGAGAGAGCAAGTGCTTTTTCCAGAGCTGCTGTGGGGCATTAGAGGGGCTGAGCTATGACCCAGCTTCTCACTCTGATTCCAGGGTGGCCGAAGCGCCGAGCCCAGTCCCCAGTCCAGGACACGGCGCATGTTAGTGCTGATGTGGGGGCAGCACTGTCACACGTGGCCCTTCCTCCATCTAGTCCCAGCCTCCTTGTAAGGACTTCCAACTGCCTCCAGACTTATAAACCCAATAAGTTTTACTTCTTTCCAATATCCCCCCAGTACTATCAGGTAGTGGATACTGCACTGGGAACAGGATTGTCTGTGCAGCCTTCACACAATCCCTCTGTTCTTGCATCCCCAGCGTGGCACTCCTGAAGCATTGCTGATGTTAATTTGGGTGTGCTTTTAAATTACTATATCATGTAATAGCTCATCAAGTGAAATCATTATACTTAATGAATTGTTTTATAAAGTCTGTTGCAAGTCAGTCCACTGTAGAAATATATAAAAATAGAGTTGGAATAACAACATACTATAAGTGAGAAATTTTCCTCATTCAAGTCATAATGTTCCAAACGTATCCTGAGGTCATAATTTTTAAGTGTCATACGATTCAGTGTTGAAACAGTTTTCAAATCTCCCTGTCCTTTATTAGAAAAGCAATTGGACTATATTTTCCAATATCACAAAGATGAATAAATAAAATATTTGAGACATATTTTCAATTTAAAATTTTGTATGAACTGAATTTGCTCCTTTTGTGTACTAAATAGTGCTTATGTCCAAAACCTTAAATAAAGGTTTTAGATTTGCAGTGCAATATATATTTTGCTTTACTTATGGTTCCACTGGAATAATTATTGGAGATGAAATACTGAAATGTGAATAGAAACTGTGCTGTTTCTCTGACACTGCTGTGTCCCATTTGAGAAGGTTTGCTGTTGGTACAGTTACAGCCTGATGAATTTGACTTCCACTGGCAAATTAAATGATTTGTATCCCAAGAAAGAGAAAATTCCTGCATGTAAAATCTTTGTGTAACAAATGGGAGGTGCAAATAATAATAATAGAGAGGGGTATTTCTGGATATTATCTCACTGGGATTTAAAAATGGTACTTTGTTAGTCTGCAAGCAGCACTTTTTAAATGAATGGTTGTAGATTTGTAAATATGTAATGTTTAAATTTTATTTACCAAAAACCAATATGTTGGATGTTTGCTTTGGTTTGTAGTTCCTTTAAAATATGCAAAGTCGATGTTCCCAATGTTAAGGTTTTTTTCTGTCTCATCCAAAAAAAGAAGTTTTACAGTGAGTCAATAAAAAGCTTAAAATCTTTCTGGTTATTTTCATTACTAGATGGATTAGAGTGACAGAAATGTCTGCAACTCTTAACCATGTTGTGTGCTCCCATGAGGTGTTAACAATAAACCTCTCGGGTTTGTTGTCAGTGGCATTTTTTCATCTTGTCTATGTAGAAGTCAGTGCTAACAAGAGGAACTAGTGCTGGTTAAATAATCTGTAACTGTCAGAGATTAGTGTCAGGATGAAAACAAACTCCCAGCAGTTCAACTCCTTGTAGTATTTGATTCCTGGCTTTAGTTTTGATTAGAGGTGATGTGCTATTCTAACCCCTGAGCCTTTTAGTCTCATTGCAGGAAGAGGTAAACCCAGATGACGTCACACTTGTACTGGTGGCACTTCGCATGAATTTTAGGCACTGCACTGCAAGATCAGGTACAGATTTGAAAGGAGCTCAGTGCAGTTTGAGGGAGTTCATTGCTGAGCTGCAGCCTGTGTGTCCACACAGGGATTTTAAACAGAGCAGTTCCATAAAGGCCCAGCCACATCAGTCTGATTCTCTTCCACTGAAGTAAAAGTCACTCATTTCAGGGAGTTTGAGCAGTTCACTGGGTAATTTAGAGTGTGTTCCTGAAAATTTCCTATAATGAGTAAATATTCTGTGCTGAAAATCAGCTCTTGTAACTTCAGGGGATTGGCCCTAGTGAAAATTTGATGCATCTAAATTGTATCAGCCTTTCCACAAGCGCCTAAACGTGTGTTACTTGATATTGGTCGTTTCAGTATCTGTTCTGATCCTAATGAAAAACATTAGAGGCTGACACACCACTTGAGACTGATTTATTTTTTAGCATGTTAAAGATACCTTCTTTTCAGTAAGTTTGTTACAATTCTGGTTGCTTTTTTCAGCAGAACAACTGCTACTTCAACCATCTTTTGATGTTGCTGGATCCTCCCCTAGATCTTGAAGTGTCCACCTGTCATACAGATACTGGGCAGGATATTATCTTGTCCTCTAACATCACACTGATGATCAGAAACACAAAGTAGAGAGCAAACATGGTGAGCCCCAGTAATTTGTTCATTTTCCATTTACAGAGAGAGATGGAGATAATCACAAACAGGAGCATGAGGAAAAGGAGAACAATTGCACAAAACAAACCATTGCTGCTGACTGCCACGGGGCTGAGGCCATTGAAGATAGAAAAAAGGAACCAGGGAACTGGCAGGCTGCAAGGAAAGGAAAAGTAATTGAAATAAATGTTTTAAGGCAGTTCATTTTCTGCATCATAACTAAGCAATTTTTCCAAACTGTTACAGGGGAAAAAAAAAGCATGATTGTATTCACTATAGCTCAGCATAAATCTAAACTGGATGTTGTTCCTGTCAAAACTGCATTTGGATAATGCTTGCACTATCATAATCCAATCCAAGAGTAAAAGGGGTTTGAAAATAATGCCTAAGAATTAAGTGCCTTGATGTGCTATAATATAGAAATGTCCTGATGGTTTAGGATGGGAGATCAAGGCACTGATACTGACCTTCCCCAGGAGCTGAGTGTCTGAGTGATCAGATAAGGTTCCTGCCTGTATATCTTTGACATTAGCCAAAGATCTCTTGCATTTTTGTCTTGAAAAATTGGTAATTTTGTGTTGATTTAGAATTGGGTGAGGATAATGGGCTGAGTTATGACAGTTTGTCTTTCCTGGCCGGGTTTGGGTTGGGTTTCTTCAAAAGGAACTGGTTGCTCAGCTGCCCTTCATTTTAACTACAGCTAAAATGAAATTAACTGAGGTGTGTTTGGTTTCAAACCAGGTAACTTTGTGGTTCAGAAATGCATCTCTTAGCATTGACCTGCTACTCACCCAACAGTGATGTCGAAGATGTTGCTGCCCACGGAACTGGACACAGCCATGTCCCCTAAGCCCTTCCGTGCCACGATGACACTGGTGATGAGGTCAGGAATGGATGTGCCTGCTGCCAGTATGGTTAACCCCATAATTTCCTCTGATATCCCAATTGTTTCACCAACCTAATCAACACAAAGTTGGGTAGTGCAGTTAGCAATGGAACATGAGTATACTTGCTCTGTGCAGTGTTAGTGTTTGTGCCATGTTTGCGTTAAAATATTCTGAGTCCCATAAATGTGGCAGCATTTTCCCGCTTTATAGAATTAAAAATTCAATTTTACAGTGTCTGTTGATTCTGGATTTGCTCTATAGGGAATCTGACCACAGTGGTGCCAGCACCGAGCCAAGGTCAAGTCAGCTACAGCACAATTTTCCTGTCCTCAGTCCTCCTCTTCTAGATGTTGTCTGCCTTTCCGAATTTAACATCAGCTCCGCAAGATCCAAGGGCCTTTGGAGATGACAGTCCTTGGATTGACGGCATGATCAGATTTACTGGGCATGTGCAATGTATCACTCAATACAGACTGGGGGGCTGATCCTACAAGATGGAAGTATTAGTTCCCAGAATACCAGGTGAACATTAAGACTGGGGGAGTGAAGATCATTTAGCAGCCTCCAGAATCAGAACCTATATTTTCCTGGAATTTTAATTAGGTAATGGATAATTATGTTCTGCACAGAAACATTAATCAATGAAAAGTCAGAATTAAGATAAATCTTGATAGTACTTTTCCTTTCACTGATGCACAAACTCCCTTGGAAGTTCTCAGAAAAGAATGAATCTTTGTCAAATCAAAAATTCCCGTTTGGGTTTTAACAAAACAAAGTTTCTACTGTTGTGATAGATGACTGCAGCTGTAATTCATCAGATAAAATGCCACAGTAACACTGTCCCCTCTCTCCATCTACTTGTTCTGAAATGGTGATTTGCAGAAAGAACATAAGCCTCTTACCTGGTGAGCCCACCACACCATGAGGTAAGAGAATGCAGCAATCCAGAGGATGGATCCAAAAAATGTGATGACAAAGAATTTTTTTGACTCCTGTTGAAATCAAGTTTGAAAAGAAAAAAGAGACGTTTCAGGGAAGTTAATAGTGCCCATTGAAAACTATTCACCTGAAACACTTCACTGCAATTGATTGCTTTAACTTGGACCCTGGTCTCTGTTTGCTCTGTTTTTCAGCTTGATTAGGTGACCTGTAGTTGCTAGAGTTTGTGGTTTACTAAATAAAGTCTCTAGGATGACATTACACTGCAGCTGGGGCTCTTGTCCCACTCCCTGCAGCACTAACAGTATTTCAGCTATGCAGACTCCAGACATGGAAAAATGGACCCAGGGACTCTTGCCTGGAGGAAGTCTATAGCTTAGTTAATGACTCCAGTAGCAGAAGGAAGATAGATTCTTACCGAGTTTCTGACATCAGGCAGAGTGCTCCAGAGAGGAAAGACAATGGGAAAGAGGAAAAGGTAAATTGCTTGTTTCTTCCTTGATTCTGGCCATTCCAGAGATAAGGGCTCATCGTTTTCATCACCCTCTGTGCTGTCACCATCGCTGTCCTCCTGGCTCTCAGAGCTGCTGTCTGAGGTGTCACTGCTTGACGGAGGCTGTACGTCAGGATAAAAAATCAAAAAGCCAATATGTTTTCACACTAACAAGGAGCTGCAGTTACTCACCATGGCCTCACCTGAGCAGAGCTCACATTTGTAACCTGCTGAGGGAAGCCACAGCTCTTGTGGGACAGAATCCAGGCACACCTCCACCCCAGTACCTGTGTATTGTTAACTAATTGGCATCCATTAACTATAACTACCTTCTAGACACAAATTAAACGTTTTATATCCTTGAAAAACCTTTTCTCATCAGAACTGCCAAATTACATCACCTGAAAGGGATTTGGGGAGCAAAACAGAACAGTCTGCTGGTGAGCACAGGACAGGCAGGTGCTCTTATTTTCCCTTACCCTGGAGTGCCCTCTGACCACGGAAGAGTCATTTGAGGGAACAATACTATCCAGTCTCAGTTGGTGTCATAATTTGGACCCAATTTGTGTTTGTAAGAAAAAATGTTTCAGCCAGCATCTTAATAAATCACTACACACAGAGCCTATTTATAGATGCCAGTGACATGGGTTGGGTCCTGCCCCAACAGCTCTGGAGAGGGAAGAAAGAAAGTACACGTGAAGGTCAGCCTGGATGGGCACTTAGTGCCTGTGCTCCTGATTTTGATACCTGTCCATCCTGTGGCACATCTGCCTTCTGTGTGTCTTTGCTGGGCTCTGAGTCACTGGCAGGAGTTACCTGGACGGTGCTCGGTGCTTTCTTTTCCTCTTCTACAAAAAGCAATAAGAAGGAGTTCTGGTTTCAGTCATCTTGGATGGGTGGTCACCATATCACCTTCCATGTGACCAGCAGGAGCTCTGATCTCCCTACCACAATGGTGGCATTTCAGGTTAAACACCCTGAGATTGCTTAGGTTTGTTGTGTGTCCTCCCTGACTCCTGTGATTGTGTTTGGTAAATCTGGGCAGAATTTGGCCCACCTGGAGTAGAATGACATTTTGATGCTCCCCTGACCTTCCATCCAGAACTGCTGTAAGGGGCGCATGTGTAACAGGGAAATGCTAATTACCTCATCTGCAGCTGACTAACATTTCTTGGTTTGTTTCTGGATTCTGAAGATTATATTAAAACCATCCGTAAAACTCAGAAAGGATGTAAAGCTTTGCTTTTCAGATCCCCCCCTTGACACCCCCTTCCCAGCAGAGCACAGCATTCTTCAGGGACCTGATATTCTTCAAGGCTTCTGAGAAATGACCAGGATGTGCTGCCAGACTTTAATCCCTGATCATTTGGTGGGTATTCAAAAGCAAATAGGAGGAAAGTGCTGACACATACAAGGAAGTAACTGCAATGTCCTGCTGTTCCTGAATTAACCTGCATAGCCAAGAGGAACACGGAAACCTCTGTGGAAATAGAGTAGAAATATGGATAACACGGAGCAGAGGTGAGGGAGTGAAGTCAGTGTGGTGCTTATAGCACGCACCAAAAATTTACTTGGGTTTTAAACAGTTTTTTCTCAAGTTTGGGATTCATTCACCTGTGTGAGGCCGTGTTGGGAGGTGCTCGGGTGCCTATGTTGTGTGGAGCTGGGATCTTCCACACAAAAGTTTCTTGTTATTCAAAATCTGCAGCCTTGCTGGCAGCACAAGCCTGTGTGTCAACAGTGACAGAGAAAGCCCAAAAAAAACATTAAACTGACAGAGGGCAGATCTAGGTTAAATGTTAGGAAAAAATTCTTCCCTGTGAGGGTGGGAAGCCCTGGCACAGGTTACCCAGAGCAGCTGTGGCTGCCCCTGGATCCCTGGAAGTGTCCAAGGCCAGGCTGGACGGGGTTTAGAGTACCCTAGGGTAATGGAAGGTGTCCCTGCCCATGGGAGGGAGTGGGGCTGGATGGTCTTTAAGGTCCCTTCCAACCCAAACCATTACATGATTCTGTGATTATATTAAAGGAAGGATGCACAGGTCCTTGGAATTGCTATAGATGGGAGTCAGTGCAGCTTATTTCCTCTGGAGCAACCTTCTGTGCCCTTCTGCAAGTGTGTGAAGGTACTTTGTTTTAACAAACACCTCATTTGCACGTCTACCAAAGACCAGCAGCACCCAAGTGCTATCTGCAATGGTCTGATTTCCTTCCTGCACTGCTCCCTGGCCATTTCCAGTGCATCCTTGTATCTCTCCCTGCCCGGACGCTGCCTCACTAACAGCTCCGCTGGGGATGGCTGTTCCTGCCTGCGTGCATCGATTGATTTCTGCTGCATTGTTACAGCAGTCATCTGTAACCAGTAATAGCACAAAATTTGTGTTAGACCCCAGTGTTTCTTTGCCAGCCCTCGGGCTTTGTGTGCTGGGAAGGTGAGGGCTTGCTGTGCAAAACAAAGCAAACGGTACTGGCTCTTCCTGCACTCACCTGGCTGGGAGCCTTGTCCTTCCAGGGTCTTAGCCTTGGCCATGTTCCTCAGGATGTCAACCCTGTCTTTAAATTTTGCTGTGGGTGAGAGAAGGACACAGTCATCAGGGGCTGTCACTGCAAAGCCCCCCTTGACCTGCCTCCCCGACACACACATGCTCTTGCCCCCTTCCTCTTGCAGGGGCTGCAGCCAGCACTTCCCCAGGAGTTGTTCTGGCTGTGACCCCAGTTTTTGGCTGCTAGTTGGTCATAGCTGTTGTATTTAACTGCCTAGTGCTACAGCAATTACACCAGCAATTTGACATGGTACTAACACCATCCTATTTAAAGACAATCTAGAGGAATGAGAAATCCTTTCTGGGTCAGTAATACAGAGGATATCTGTACTTCATAGGAAGAAAATGCAGAAAGAACAGAGGAGGAGTTTTGGTGCAATATCATCTTTTTCCCAATGGACTATTGATTTTTTTCCGCGCTAGATTATGTGCAAACTAAAAATGACACCTTCCTCCTGCCATGTGGCTGCTGAAGAGGCTTTAGGGTGCTGCTTACAGCCTGGGGACCTGATGGGAATGGAAAATAAATACCTTTTATGTTCCAGTTCCCTGAAAAATTATTGCTTTTTCTAAGTATACACAAGTGTCTCCTGCTCCTGGTATCCAGGTTCAGCGTGGTCCAGGCTGTCTGAGAGATGATCTTCACCAGCACAGGTCTGCTGCTCTATTTCTGGGACTGCCGAGGGCTTCTTCCACTATAAACCAAGCTCTGCTCTACTCTGCTGAGCTGCTTTTTTAGTGGTTTACAGTGAACTGTGAAACTGTGTGTCTCTATAGTTGTTTTTTGCTCAAATATCTTACTGCTGATTCTCAGAGAAAGTGAACAAGAATGGGTTCAAAGAAAAGTCCCATTTTGCTCTAATCTATGTCCTTTGTTGAGCTGCACACCCAATGACTGAGGGTCACTGGATTTGCTTGTGGACAGTAGCCACAAGGAATTGGCCAATGCTGTGCTTGGCTTGTGTGCAGGGCTGTAAATTAATTTCCTCTGAAAGTTTTATCACACTGATCTAATCTACTGTGCTGTTGACTATGCACCCAGAAGGTGCTGTTGTCATTTGCCTCAAGGGCAGGGCCCTGCCACTTTATTAATCAGAGTGACATTGAGATAATAGAAATAGCAGGTCCAGCCATTTGAGCAGAATTACTGTTCTGAACTGAACCTTCTGAAAATCAGTAAATTCTGGTGTATGCCCAATAACGGGGCCCAGCTCAGACATTAACACCTCAGGGGACAAGTCCTACTCTGGTGAGATTCCTGCTTCTGTCTGACAGAAACATCTTTCACCAACCAGGATTTCCACTGAGCAGTGGAATGGCTGGACTGAGATGAAATGACCATGAAGTAACAGAATGGTTGGAGCTGGAAGGGACCTTAAAGGTCATCCAGCCCCACCCCCTCCCATGGGCAGGGACATCTTCCATTATCCCAGGGTGCTCTAAGCCCCGTCCAACCTGGCCTTGAACACTTCCAGGGATCCAGGGGCAGCCACAGCTTCTCTGGGTAACCTGTGCCAGGGCCTCCCCACCATCACAGGTAAGAATTTCTAATCTAAATGGTAATTTATTCTCCTTTGAAAGGCTGGCTGGGACTCAAGAGCCGGACTGTTCCATCCTCCTTGTCAACTGAAGTTCACTGGAGGGGATGTGAAGTGTTTCACTTCCTTCTCCCTGTGCTTGTGCACAAGCACATCCCTCAGTGCAGGGGCGACCTTTTGCTCCCAGTCTCCTCTAAGCAGTGGGCAATGCATCCTTCTGTTTGACTTTTCCCAGAAGCTGCTGCAAAAGCTCCTGTCAGCAGGGTCAGGGCAGTCAGGCTCAGGCTGAGATTATGGAAATTCAAGCTGCTGGCTCGCTGCCCTCAGCCAGGCCACAGGCTGGGAGTGCCAAGTGGAACCTGGGAGCATCTCTCTGTCAGGATAAACAGATTAGGCCCAGGCCACTGTCCAGTTCTCATGAGATCAGCCTCATTTAAAAGGGTGTTAATTCCTTTGACACGCAATTCCTGCAGGAGGGACTGAGACTGGAGGCAGAACTGGCTCTAAGCTGGCCAGATCTGCATGTCAGCATGCGGAGGAAGGATGTCCGTGAGCTCAGTCCATGCTGTTCTGGATTAGCTGTGCAGGGCAATGTCCCTCTCAGTCCCCTGGGGCATTCACTGCTGGCAACTCTGTCCCCTGGGCGGAGAACGCATGACACAGGGCATGTCTGTGTCCGGTGGCCCTGAGATGTTCTCCAGGAGAATTCTTGTTCTGTGAATTGACAGCATCCAGGATGGACTTCAGGTAGCAGCTGAGCTTCTACCTTGAATTTGGCTCTTACATTTAATTCACTCTTTGGCACTAGTATTCAATCCAACAAGATTCACAACACAATCAGCAGGGAGGATTTTTTCTTTACAATTTGGCATGAACCTGAAGGATTTGGAGATTCTGCTGTCTAAAAGTGGAAATATAAAATAAAGGTCTTTCAATTCCTTTTGCCCCTTTGTATCATGATTCTCTTACAACAAATGATGGAATGCTAATGAAGCAAGGAGAAGCTGTAGCTGCCTTCAGCCTTGTCCGGCCTGCAACAGTGCCCAATGCTCTGGTCTAATTTCCAAAATCATTACCTTGTTAACTGGGGCATAGTGAGGGCAGGCAGCTCTGAGAACCTCTCTGCTGGAGCCTTTTGCTTCATTCAGAAAGAAATGTAGGTTTCTGCCTTTTTCTCTGTGTGACTAGAGTTTGAAGAGTCTGATGGTAAGGCTAGAGGTTCAGAAATGAGAGGGTTCCTGAGCATTTCCAAAATCCTCACTCCCTTTAATTCCCCAGCAGTTCCCTCTGGTGTGTAATGGGATGATCTTGAAAAGATCTCATGCTCTTCTTCTACTCACTTTCACAGAAAGTGGGGAAAAGGACAAAACAAAAAACTTGCTAGAAATTCCTAATTTAAAAAAAGGCACATTGAAAGTAAAAAGTTCTGTCAAAAATATAATTCAGGATGAAATGTGAATATTGGAATTTCTAAAGTAAACATGTAGTCTCCCTGGAGACAGAGAAAAAGACTTAAGTAATGATACCTTCCTAACACAAAAAGGAAAAAAACACATTCTGAACTCAATCCACTCTTCAACTGAGAAATTTTGTTTCACACAAGGGGTGTTGCAAGTTTGTGTTTCAGACTTATTCTGTATTTCCAAGACCTCTGCCCCTGAAATTTGGTTTTGGAGGCCCAGCTTTTCTATGTTTCGTACCTTGCTGCCCTGAAACCACTTCCGTGCTGCCTAAATAAAAAGTGAGGGCAGCAGAGAGAAGGAAACCCTACAGAATCCTAATTGCAGTAGGTTCAGTGAGGAACTGCTGAGCAACTGCTGGCAACCTTTTCCTTCTGTCGAGTGTTCATTACCACAGCCTCTAAGTGCTGATGCTACAGGCCTTGGCAAGAAGGAACAAGGGCCCTTGAGGAAAGATAAATTGCTTTGGGATCATCTTTTATGGTGGCAGCCTAATTACAGAAATGTGCCTGGTACAGACAGTGCTGCACACACAGCAAAGGGAGGGACTGTATTGGTGATCCATGGGAACCAGGCATAGCTGTCCCCAGGGTCCCACAGGGCTGCAGAGCTGTTAACACATATATAATATGTTAACACATATATAATATATAACATAATAGGGAACTATTAACATATCAGAACACAAATCCTGATATGCCTTGGCAAGTTCAAATCCTTTTTCAGAGCCATCCTCAGGATGTCATTTCATTTCTTTGGCCAAGCTCCTCAAGGCACTTAGGTTTTTTAGTCCATGCATAAATTCCTTTTCTCCAGACTTTCTTTTCTTCAGGTAGGAATTTATCAGGGTCAGGAGTATCTCCTGCAAGACACACTGGCTCCTTGATTTTGAGTGCTGAGCTGTTGTAATACAGTAATTTTATTGTTATATTTTATAAGGCGCTGTCTCTGTTCTCACGGTCTTGAGTGGAGCAGGCACGTACGTGGGACAGAGGTTTTGCCATTAACTCAGTGGCGTTAGTAAAGTAAAGGGTCTAGGAAATAAAAACCTTCTGGAGAGGCTGTGCCCATCCCGGCACAGTCCCTGCGGTATCAGACCCAAATACACACGGCCACACTCCCATCTAGTGGCTGCCGCGCACACAGGAACTCACACCCTGCCGGGCCGCCGGCAGAGGCTTAGGCTGGATATCAGGAAAAATTTCTACACCCAAAGGGTTCTCAAGCCCTGGCACAGGGAGTCACCAACCCCAGAGAGATTTAAAGGATGTGTAGATGGGGCATTTGGGGACATGTGGCCTTGGCAGTGCTGGACTTGATGGTCATAAAGGTCTTTTCCAACCTAAATGATTCTGTGATTCTATGTAATGGGTAGGGAAGGTCTCTGAGAGAAGATCCAAGCTGGTCCCCCAGACCTGTTTATTCAGTATTCACAAGGCCTGGGAACAACAGCCTCGTTAGCAAGGACAGTGACTCACAACTGCATGGAAACTCCCAGCAGCCTATTCTGGGCTGAACTGGCTGGGGCTTTCCTTCGCCTGGGCTGCCAAACTCAGCCCCCCACAACTCTCCTGCTGACAGGCCCCAGGGTTTCCACTAGGGCACCAGCCTGGACCAGAAAGCCAAGCTTGTGGTGGCCTGGGGTGGGGAGATACTGCACAGGGACATTTAGAGGTGTGGGAAGGATGAGAAGGTGCTGGGAGGTCTCTAAGTGGCATCAGCCCCTCAATTCTGGCACTTCCTGATGCTCAAGGCAATGGCATATCCTCTTGGAAGGTTTTGGGTCTATCCTGGTGCTGTTGATACAACCTTTCGGGGGCACAGGAGGCAAGGAGCAAACCCTGATGCGTCTGGCTCTTGTTAGGCTACTGTTCGTAACACATTGGGTGCCTTCACTGGAATCTGTCAAAGCAGCCACTGATCTGCTTTGCTGTCCTCATCCAACCTCCTTTCTTCCCTCGATCAGTTTGTGCAGCTGGGATTCTGATCTGGAGAGTCCTCTTTGTAACCTCTGTGAGGGACACTAGAGGTGTTGATCTGCTTAGCTTCAATCTCTCTTTGAATGGGCAGCAGATAATCTCTTTAGAACAAGTAGGGCAGTGGAGGGTTGGGGCATGTGCTGAGCTAGGAAAGAAAACCTTAAAAATGTCTTTTTTTAATGTGCTTCTCTATTTCTTGGAAAAGGAACCTCCATGGTGTGATTGGATTAAAGTTAATATAAAGCAGTCTGTTAAAAGGCTGTGTACAAAGACCCTGGTCTGTCTGGAGATGAGGCTTCTTTGCACCCTGAGCAGTTTAAAAGAGGTCTTGGACCTGAGCTGGTCCCTCCCTGGCCCTGGGGAGCTGCTCACTGCCTGCACAGTGCTGTGGGCATGCTTTGCCATGGTAGTGATGATACCATAGCAGTGCAGGTGGGCTTTTAGAGGTGTCGGTCTGAATCACATAGAATTGGCCTCACCATCATGATTAGAATCTCAGCTGGGATTTTAACTGTTTCAAAAAGACAATTCTTCAAGGGTTTTAACCTCTTTTTCTGCTGATGTTTCAAGGCTGGGATTAGGTCTGAGCTAAGAAGAGGAAGATGGGACATGCTGCGGAACAGAGGAAGCCTGTAACTCAACGTTTTATGACCCTGCAGTCGGAGAGACAGCAGAGATGAGGGACAGGACTGACTGTCACCACTTTCAGGGACCCCAGCAGCAGCAGCTGCCACCATAGCAGTAACTAGCTTGGCACAGGAAAAGTAGATATGGCAGGACCAAAACATGAAGTGTTTGTCCTTGTCAGCCACACAATCAGAAGGGACACATCCCACCGCCATAGAGCTCCCCTCACCAGACACTATCTGTGATGCTCAGCTGCATACCAAGGGTGAGTTGCTGACCCTAAAATACTGATTGTATTCCCAGTTAAACCACTCAGGGCTGTGAACCCAAGGCCCTCTGGTGTGGAACATCCACTCACCTTCTGCCAGGGGGTCCAGGGTGTAGATCATGAGCTGGAAGATGGTGCCGCGCATCTGAGAGTTATGCAGGGAGGCCGAGCTGCTGCCCCGCTGCAAGGCTGGCCCAGGCTGTGGGAAGGCACAAAGCCAGTCAATTCCAGCTTCCTTGTTCACTACATCAGACAGGGCCTCTCCAGGCCATAGGGCAGCAATTCAACAGCAGCAGAGGAATGAGCTGTTCAGTGTTTGCTATGAGGATCCTGCCAGCCTCTGCTATGAGAGCCCAGGAGGAAATTTGGCCACGAAACCAGGTAAGAAGACTCACTTTCTGAATTTCTGTATGCCTGTTTATAGCGGAGAATGAACAGCACTCTTCTAGTTAAATCCACCCGGGAAGCCTGAGCTGTCTCCTAAATTTTATAAAAATTCCTTTAAGGACAGGCCTCAGCCAGGTGTCCCTCTTAAGCAAACTGTGACCATTGTGCCTGATATGATACAGGCTTTGGTCCAGGTTTCTTGACACAGGAGTTGACACCTTTACTCATGACCTGACATGGGGAGAAATTCAAAATACAATGACTTCAGATCCCTGTAAAGTTGCTTAGACCTACCTGCAGCTTCCTCACATCTGTTGGCTTCATTGTTCCATCATCTGCAACTGCCCCAGTGCTTGTCTGCAAGCAACGAAGAACAGAAATGACCAATCACCTCTGCTGCTTCAGGATCTAATGATCCTTCAGGCTGCTGCCTGTGAGGAAGGGGGACAGCTGACACAAATGCCCATGGATGCTACCGAAAGAGCCAAAGCCATGGGCCTCCTTAAAACCATTGGCTTCTGAGAAAAACAGGATTCTACCTACAGCTCCCCAGTGAGGATGCGGGCACCTGGGGGCAGAGTCACAACTGATTCCTGTAGCTACAGACAGACCCAGACTTCATCCCCAAACATCTGTATCCTTACTCATTTTCCAGCAGAGTGAAGGTGCAAAGGGGGATTTTTTACAGTAATTAGCATTACTTTCCATCACTTATAATTTCTGTGATTTAATTTTCCCAAGGGATAGGTTCAGCAGCTCTCTGTCATGCTACTAAACGTTAATAAGAGTTCTCTGTAAACTTCAAGTGCAGGGCTGGATTCAATTTGTGATGCTTGGTGATGTCCACAGTGATGTGAGTGTGTCACTGCCATATTCTTGCACATGTATCCCACTGGAATGTAATGCAGGAGCTTTCAGGACTCCCAGCCATGAGCACTGGCTGAACAACAAACCAGAAGCAGGAAAGAGAAGTAGTTTCTTGATTCTGCACCACTTCAACTATCCTCACTTTCCTCATCTGCTTCCTTCCTTTCCTTAAATGATGTGGAGTGCCAGGATCAGAAGGCAAAGCAAGTTGAGGGCCAGGGACACATCCAACTAGCATAGCATGCAATGCCAGGGGACAGTTTGAAATCTGGTGGCATGGAATTGGGTTTGGGCACTTCAATCTGATTGCCAAATGCTGCCCAGGAGAGCTGGCAGTGGTTGCTAAAGGCTGCCAGATGCCTCTCTGTGCTGCTGATCAGGTAACGAGTGATACCACCAGCATCCCAGCAACCCATATGGCTTCAGAAAGGGAAAAGAGAATTTTCCTCCAACATCTCTCAGTTGCAAGAGGCTGGGACAGAAGCCTTTTCCCCCCTATTTACTAGAATTGTCCAACCTTATTCCCAGACCAAGAATGTGTTCCTGCAAGTGTTCATTCTGAAACTTCTTTACAACAACCAAGTAAGCAAAATTCCACACGTCTTTGAAAGCACATAAGCAACCACAACTGAGACCTTTAGTAATTGCACAAGTAGAACTCCCTTTTAGTGAGTTCTCCAATCTCTTAGAATCTCTGTCTAGTTTGCATTTCCCTCATTTTAAAACCATAATTATTGACCAGTACCTGTATTCTGAGGTTCAAATATGTGCTTTGTGAAGGAGATGCAGTTTTTCTTTGTGGTTTACCTTAGAAAAAGTTACTTCCAACTTGCCCTCTGAACTCTAATGACACCAACCTTCTGCATATGCTCTGCTGATGCTGCCTGCACAGCATTTGACTTCTTGTTGAGCTCCTGCTTCACCCATTGCTCTAGGAACACGTTCTGTTTCATGGTGTACACGTATGTGGCATAGGCAGTCAGTAAAAGGAGGCTTTCCCACCAATCAATGACACTGTCTAGGAAAAACAGGATGAGCATCAGTAAGTCTACAATGTAGAATGAGATGTCTCTAAATAAGGGCCACCATGTCAGGTGGAGTATCTCCCTTGAGAAGAGGGCACAGGTGCCAACAACAAAGAGGATATTAAACACTGCTGAGCCCACAATGGTACCGATGCCGACATTGCTGTGTGAGATGAAGACACCTATGAGGGAGGTGAAGAGTTCCGGTGCTGATCCACCTGCTGCCATGAAGGTGGCTCCAGCCACATCTTCAGAGATCTGCAACTTCTCAGTGATCACTCCCAAAGCAGGGACAAAATACTCATCACACACTATGGCCAAGGCCACAAAAACATACATTATGCCAAAGATGTGAAGTACAACCCACCCTTGCCTGCGTTCTTCCACACTGAATAGGTCCTGGGGATATTCTCCTTTGGACTCATAGGGTGGTTTTTCATCTTGGGAGCTTTCACTGGCATTTTCTTGCTGTGGTGTTGTACCCACTGATGTAGTGACTGGCACAGCTGGCTCAGGATCCACATAGATACAGTGCCTTATTTTGGGTGCTGTGGCATTGCCTCTTACAGCAGTCTTGTTGCTGGGGAGGTCCCTGGAGGTCACTTTGACAGGGTCTGTGGGTTGGGGGACTCTTTGTGATGCTGGAAGGGCAGAGGGGCTGAACTGGAGCTGGCAGAAAGAGAGGACCAACACTATGGCAAGCAAGAAAAGGATTCGGTTCCTCTGTAGCCGCCTCCTCTGTGGTAAATGCATTTCCTAAAGGTTCAAAACTCAGAACTCAGTGTCCAGAAGCCACTGAAGACTTCACTTGGTCAGCAGTTTGCTGATCTGGAGCATCAGGATTGGAACTGCACAGCACAATTTCTAGCTGATCTGGAGCATCAGGACTGGAACTGCATGGCACAAAATGAGGAATCCTGCAAAAGAAAATCTGGTGTGAGAAACAAAGTACTGCAACTTTCCACCATTCGGGCAGCAAGACTTCACTGACTGCTTTTCTATTATTCATTAAAAAGAAATTAACTTAAATGAGTAACGAGACATCTAGATCCAGGTTTCAGTCTATTTTTTTATATATGACTGTAGGCTATGCTGATTAATAGTCATAGGTTTGGCTTAATAGAGAGGAGTTGGCTGAGACAGTCCAATCCAAGCTGAATTCTGATCCCAACAAATGCCCATATCCAGGAGCTGTTAAGGATTGTGCTTTTACTGCAGTCCAGTTGTTATTCTGTAATATTATAAACTGGGTCAGTGTTCTGCAGGAGGAGAAGATACGGCTTCTGTCAAGGAACCAACTTTAAATTGCTAGAAATGATGCTCTGAAGACAAGACCAAGCTGTATAAAACTCCCTCCTAAACCAGTTATTCACCAAAATAACCTCAGCAGGAGGATTGAAACTGGTTTAGAGTTCCCAGTGATGCTGCTCTGTGGCTTTCCAGCCTTTCAGTCCCCAGGAAACCATCCAAGGAAGGGTAAGTTTTTTCCTTCCGTTTGAGCAGAGCATGAGGAAGATGCGGTTCTAGTAAAACTGGGGGTGCTGAGCAACCATTTGTTTCTATGACTACATCTTTTCAGGACTTTCTGTAGAAATCAGAACTGGCAAAGTGGAATTGTAATCATATCTTTTATTGGGGAGTAATTAGCATATCTTGCATAATTATGTGAGCAGCATTTAGAAAGGGAGAGAAATTGTAAATGCCAGAGTGACAGTGCCTGCAGCTGTGACAGTATGGAGACAGGGGTTTGGGCCTGGACAGAATTTACCTTTCAGTACTGCTTGAATGTTTTACCTTAAATGGACATTCTTCATGGATTATTTTTTTCCTCAGAGTGGGCATGTTACATTATTCTTTTGCTGGATGTGAATCATAGTTTTCTAAATCATTCTCAGGTAAGCTCTTCATGCAAGTTATCACACACTTACCCTCTTGCATAACACCCAGGGAAGTTATCAGCCTAAATTTCTTGCAAAACAGGCAACGTTAATTTAAACAGTTGGGAGGATCACTAAGGCAACAGTAATAGAGGGTCATGGGAGTACCAAATAAACAGATGAAACAAGCTTTGCTTTTCATACGTAAAAAGAACATAAACATGCATGTGGCAGAACATCGCAATAGGTATAACAAATTGCACATTATGAGAAAATCACTCTCCCTAACAAAGATAGGAGAGTTAAAAGGATGGCACAGAGAGGACACAGACGTATGCACACAATCCTATTTAAACACTGGTTTTACTTCTCCTCTCCAAAATGAGCTGCTGAAAAGCCTTTTTGCAAACAGAAAGACATCCGAAGCTAGGATCAGTTCTAAGAGCTCTCCATCCTTTCACAGTTCCTGACCAGAGGAATTGTTTCTCTAGTCTTGTAAGTCTAGGTCAGCTCCTGATAAACTCCTGTCTCAGTCACACGAGATCCAATGCAATCAAACAAACCTCCCCAGCCTACCTTCCAAAGGTTTGTCCAGGAGAAGGGGGAGTTCCAGGGGTTGGGCGTAGTGCTGGAAACTTCTTTGGTACTGAACAGCCAGATGGGAGATGCTGTTGCAGAGAGACGCAGGTGAAAATTTTCACAATGTCTCCTCTGCTGGTAGAGTCCTAAAACAAGAGTGGGTCAGGTGTGAAGGACATGTTAGTGGGGGAATAGCCAATCCCATTTAATATGCACAGCCCCTAAGAAGATTAAATAGTATTGTATAGATTTGGGTCTATCTCTGAAGCCAACACCTTTGTCTGCTATCACAGGTTATTCTCAATGTGAGGGCAGGTGATTATCCCCTTCACAAACTACTGGATTGAAGCAGTAGCCGTGGACAAGGATCACCCTCACGGCACTGGCAGGGGGTAAATCACACATAGAAACACTTTTAAACAAGGCACATGGAGCTGCATTTTGAAGCATCTCCTGTGGCTGACAGGCCAGATACCAGACAAGCAGTTCTGCTGGCCTTTGCCACAGTATGTATCTACTTTGCAATGCCAGAGGGAGGTTTAAAACTTGTTGTCTCCTGGAAGAATTCCACAGGCCCTGTGCCAGGAGCACCAAGGAAGAGGGAGGGAGCAGGGACCTGCTGGGCACAGCAACCTGGGGATGGTTCTTGTGACTCTTCTGTGGCACTGATATGGTGCAGCTCCACAGGGTAGGAATTAACAACATCCCTGGCCAAGGATTTAACAGCCATAACAATCTAATCATCAGATTTTTCACAGGTGAATTAGAAAATTATGATTTGATTTTGGGTCCTTCATGCCAAGAAGGACACTGAGGGGCTGGAGCATGTCCAGGGAAGGGAACGGAGCTGAGGAAGCAGCTGGAGCACCAGGAGCAGCTGAGGGAGCTGGGGGGGGGGGGGGGGGGGGGGGTTCAGCCTGGAGAAAAGGAGGCTCAGGGGGAACCTTCTGGCTCTGCACAGCTCCCTGACAGGAGGGGGCAGCCGGGGAGGGGTCAGGCTCTGCTCCCAGGGAACAGGGACAGAACAAAAGGAGATGGCCGCAAGTTGCACCAGAGGAGGTTTAGGTTGGATATTAAGGAAAATTTCTTCACTGAAAGGCTTGTCCAGCATTGGAACAGGCTGCCCAGGGCAGTGGTGGAGAACCCATCCCTGTAGGGGTTTAAAAGCTGTATGGATGTGGCACCTGGGGACATGGCTTATGGTGGCCTTGGCAGTGCTGGGGGAATAGTAGGATTTGATGATCTTGGAGGGCTTTTCCAGCTCAACTATTCCGTGACTCTATGATAATTTTAAAGCAAACTGTTGTCTGAACACACAATTTCGGGAATACATCACTTTTGCACTGCAGTTTATTGCCTCTCGCCCCACCTCACTCCCACACGTATAGAACTGGGAGAAGGAGCCGCACTGTCCAGCCGGGATGCTTATCCATAAACCCTTCTCCACGCATAGCGGTTTATTTTACGTGGGCACCACATTCCCACATCATGGACATCCAACTTTTCCGCTTCCCGTGCGGTCTCAGCCCTCATGGGCTTCGTGAGGCGCGGCCCTTCCCGCCCGGGTCGCGCGTTCCGGGGGGACGCTTGCCGTGACGGACGCATGGCGGCGCGGCGGGCCGGGGGTGTGCAACAGCATTTCCCTTCCGCTGCCCTCCTCCCAGCCCGCAGCCGCCGCACAGCCCGGGCCATCCCGGGAGCGCTCCGGGGAGAGGCCCCGCTGAGGGCGAAGGGTTGTAGGGAGGGCTGGATCCCTGCCGGACCGCCCTCGGAGCGGCGGGGCTGCGCCCTTTCCCCAGCGAGGCTCAGCTCCTGCCGTCTCCAGGCCTTGCTCTGTACCCGGCTGGAAATGCTGTGTGGGGTTCACCGTGCATTCACTTAATCTGTGCTCAGTCCCACGTTTTGAGGGGGAAAAGGGTAATTGTCGCTTCTCCACGGGGTGAGCGTGAAGTGGCTCCACAACTACAGCTTTGGTAATGATTTGTGCCTTTTCCTCCCGCTGCAGGCAGGTGATCCCGGCTGATCCCGTCCGTGAGGGCGGCGGAGGAGCAGCTCGCCATGCCCACGGTGGTGGTGATGGACGTGTCGCTGTCCATGACACGGCCGGTGTCGGTGGAGGGCTCCGAGGAGTACCAGCGCAAGCACCTTGCTGCCCACGGGCTCACCATGCTTTTCGAGCACATGGCCACCAACTACAAGCTGGAGTTCACGGCCTTGGTCGTGTTTTCATCCCTCTGGGAGCTGATGGTGCCCTTCACAAGAGACTACAACACGCTCCAGGTAGGGAGTGTGAACACGAAAGTAATAAACTGTCAGCGTCTTAAAAAAATCAGCCAATTGCACCACCAAAGCACGGTGGAATTGTGTGATTTGGTATCATCTTGTGCACAACGTCTTGAATTGAGTGGGTTTCCCTTATTTTAAGGGTAGGTGAAATCAGTGTGTTTGAAACATTTTGCTATTTTGCAAATTGTACTTCTGCAGGTGAGCACTGGAGTGTGACTCGTTGACTTTAAAATGGGATGGAGGAAAGGGCTGTCTGCTGAAGCTCTACAAGTGGTTGGTTCTGTGATGGCCCTGTTTTTATGTGTAGTTGTTGGTTTGCTCCTGATAAACGATGCAGCTGACAGGATCATTTAGAAAGGCTTTGAGTCAAGTGATTTGGTAGAAAGAAGGTGCTGATGAGAGTGTGTAGCAGCGAAAACAGTGCAAGTGTGAGAGTAAGTGATTTTAGGCCTCACAGATGTGGTGGAAAGTTGGGAGGAGGAAATGGAAAGGAGAAAGTCCAAGAGGGAAATTTCACATGAATGCAGTAAGGCACTGGAGCCTCTGAATCCAGTAAAAATTGTACATTTATATCTGACCCTCATATTTAGGAGGAAATGACACATTGCTGTCACAGGGCACCATGGTTTAGATTTGTCCATTGGACAAAGAGATTTTAAAGGCTATTTTCTATTATGTTTGCAGTTTAGCAGCTGAGTGCCAGTGCATCCTCTCTGATTTATTTTCACTTCCCTAAGAGCTCACTGGAGGAATTTTGCAAGCCGAGAGCCCAACCAGGCTCCTTTAGCAAGTTCATCTCACAGCTGCACGCTGGTGATGCTGTGTTAAATGTGAGGTTTTCACTTTAGGAGAAAAGCTGGTTTATGGATCCAGATGCGAGTTTTGGGTTTGTTACTCTGCCAGAGTTTTTGTGAGACAAACTCCTTGTGGTCTCTGAATCTCTGAGGAGTTTGAGCTGCTCTTGCATCTGCGAGGATTTTCTCAGCTAAATGTTTCCCATTAGATACTGCCTCAGGTTTTCACCTTTTTAAGACATGGGAAGGTGTTTTTTCATTCTTAAAGAGCTGTGTTTATATTACAGTTCTTTCCACATCAGCTGTCATTGCCTCATGATCTCATTCATCATTTCTTACACCTTTCTCCCTTTTTATTTCTTTGTGTCACAATGGAGCTGTGTTACCCTGCAGAGCAAAGGTGCTGCCTTAGCACAGAGCCATGAGTGACTGTTGGGTGTCTTCTGGCAGGGATATTCCCCCAGCAATGACTGTGGTGTTTGTCTTTGCAGGAAGCCCTGAGTAACATGGATGATTATGACAAGACCTGTTTGGAGTCGGCGCTGCTGGGGGTTTGCAATATTGTCCAGCAGGAATGGGGGGCAGCAATTCCTTGCCAGGTATGGCTGATTTCACTGTTTTAAGTTGACTGCATATTTAGTTATCCCTGGCAGGGAGATTGGAACTTGGTGATCTTCAAGGCCCCTTCCAACCCAAACCATTCTGTGATTGATTGATTCTATGCCTGTGAGTTGCAGATAGAAATGTAAATGTAATTTGGAAGCTTGGAATACTCTCAGGCATGCTGGTGCTGCAAAAACACAAAGAATTAGTATTTTGGCTAAATCTGGAATATGAACAGAAGGTGTTCTTTATAAAAATATTCAGCAGCAGGAAAAAATGAGGCCGTTTCCTGCCCAATGTGTTATTGTGGTGCAGTGGATTATAAAATGTGGCTCAGGAGCACTGTTGTGCAGGCCTGGTGTTTGATGTGGATGCAATCTGCTGTCCCAGGAGCCCCACTTCATTTGGAAGGGGTGTAGTCACACATGCATGAACCTCTCCCCTCCAGTCCTTGATGGTTTCCAGGGCTTGTAACAATTCCAGCTCTCAACCAACAGCATGGGGCTGCACTGAGTGTGTTTTGATCTGACTTCTTTCCCAAATGAGTCATTTGCCATGCAGCTGCTCACACACTCCATTCAGCCCTCAAAGCTCTCAGCCTTCCAAATCTGCTGCCTCTTATGGCAGAGTTTGCTTTTAACCCTCGGTTTTCTGAGACACTTTATTTAAGTTCAGTAATTTTGCAGCTCAGTGAGCTGGGAAGATGCCTGAAGCAATATTCCTTAAGGAGAAAAAGGAAAGAGGCTTATTGGTTAGGCAGTGCTTCATCATCTAACACAGATAAAAGGCACCTTGGGACAGCAAAAAACATTCAAAGCAAAGAACAAGAAAGGTACGAAAACCAAGCAGAGATAGACCTCAACAATTTGGTCTCTCATTTGTGTCATGGCTCATTTTACTGGCACTTCAGGTGCTGGGGTGGTGAAGAGCACTGGGGAATGTACTGTGCAGTCTTGGAGTAGTGGAGAACATCACTGGTGAGCAACAGTTCTGAGGAGACTGCGAGAGAGACTGAGGATGAAGAGCGAATACAAATCTGGATGTAGCAATTACACATGGAGTTCCAATTGGATTTGATTTTCCTTACCTAGCAGCCAGAAATTCTGCTTGCAGTTGCCATGCAGCATTGAAGGAGCAGCTCTTTTACTCCTCTGGAAGTGATTGGGTCACAGCTGAGTGTAAATAATCCCATTATTCAGTGTAATCTATTAGGTTTCCACAAGGATTGACTCTGGATGTGCAATTGAACGGAAAAGTGTGTATTCTTGCTGTAGTAGTTCTGCTGCAAAATGTGAGCATACTGCAGCTGTATTTGCAGCAGAACAAAGATCATTAATACTACACTTTTTAAGGTTTCTGTGGCTTGTAGTGGAAGTTGAGTTGCTCTCCAGATTCCGCAGAAGAAATAGCTTTATCTTCCGTCTGAAAATTGACCTGGGATTCTTGAGTCCAACAGCAGCAGGCTGGTTTTTGGCTGTGTAGTCACTGTGCTTCTAGTGTACACTTAAAAATGAAATGTATGAAGTCCAAATTTTAGTGCAACTGCCTGACGCCAAGAAAATGTTTATTTGCTGTGCACACTTGTGTAAATCACAAGGGTTCAATCTTCAATTTCTCATTTATATGGGGTTTTTTCTGGAAGTTTTACTCAAAGTTCTTTGACCAGGTCAGTGGAGGAAATCCGGTGGGAGCAGGGATTTTCAGTAGGAGCACATGCTGCAGGAAGGCTCCTACAGTGTGTGGGTGTTCACGTGCCCCTTGCAGCTGGAAGTGTCTCACCTGTCCCCTGTCACTGCAGATTGTCCTGGTCACCGACGGCTGCCTGGGCATCGGCAGAGGCTCCCTGCGCCACTCCCTGGCCACTCACAGCCAGCGCAGCGAAAGCAACAGGTTCCCACTGCCTTTTCCGTTCCCATCCAAGCTCTATGTCATGTGCATGGCCAATCTGGAAGAGGTGATGTCTTATTATGATGTCTTTGTTGCATTGGATAATTGTTGGTCTTTTTGTTGCATTGGATAATTGTTGGTCTTCTCTGAACTAACAATCGGGTCAGCGCAAAACATGTGTTGATCTTCTTGTGCTTAAGGTTTAGTTGACATTCTGGTGCTTAGTTATTGGTGAAAGATAATTTAAGGTTTATTATTGCACTGTTATTATCTACTGCTACTGCATTATTATCATAATCTTTATAAATCATGTCAGTTTTTCCCTGGGGAATATTATGGAATTTTAATTTCTCCATTTATATTATTACTGCATTAATTACGTTGAATGCTTTTGGGGCTCTTCTTAATCTACAGTTAAATTCTTGAATAAATGACTTGTTGCAAAGATGCCCAGCACTTAAAACACAGTAGCTATATGTAGAAATGTGAGAGGGCAAAACTAAAGTCTCCAAGCCAGTGTTCAAGCCAGCTTCCCTTAGTTTTGAAGGAAAGGTGTCAATTTTCTTCCTCCTTTCTTTCTCTTGCAAATTTCAATCCCAGCTTTAAAAACCTTCACAGGAGTTAGAATTCTGCTGCATAAGCACTGTTTAAAAAGAAGTCTATTTGGCTAATATTCCTTAGATTAGGTTTCATTAACAGCATTGCTTTTGATTTGACTCCTGTACTCTCATGTCCTTCACAGAAGGGTTTTCTGCTTAGGTATCAATTAGATATCTCAACTTCATGGTCTCTGTCAAAGATGATCCTTTTGATTAAGCTGGTGGATTGAAGCACTGTTTATATATCAAAATAACTGGGAAAATATTTAAAATAAATCTTCTGTTTCTGATAAGTAATAAGAGAACATTGCCTGGGAGACAAAGAATGTTGGTTTATTTGGAAAGGAGAGAGATAACAAAAAATCACGGGAGCATCCAGTCAGATGCTTTTTGCTGTGTTGTGCATATTTTCATTAAAAATACTGGTTAGTACAAAAGAGGATAAAAAGATCACTCAACAAAAATATTTCCCTTTATTTTTTTGTAGCTTCAAAGCACAGATTCCTTAGACTGCCTGGAACGGCTCATTGATTTAAACAATGGGGAAGGACAGATTTTCACCATTGATGGCCCCCTGTGTCTGAAGAATGTGCAGTCCATGTTTGGGTGAGTACACTTGTAGATAACAGGCCTTTGGGAATGTTCCAAGTTAGTATCTTGAAAGGAAAACAAATATAATAAGAAATCTGGTGATAGGAGATGTTCTGATTAAACTCTTTTTAAAAATTATTTTATGATCTTGTTAACTGTAATTTCATCTTGGCCTTCACTGGTTATGGTCAATACTTATTTTAGTCATTGTAACCAAACCATAGCATCTGTTTAGGCTTGGCAGGTAGAACACAGTAATTTCCGTAATTATTGTTCATTTGCCATCAGTGGGATAATGCTGCTTTGTTTCATAATTTAGCAACACTAGAACTATTGAATTAACTGTAATTATAAAAGGTTTGGGAGCTAAGTTAGTGTGCTTTAGACAAACTATTTTCATTTTATATGTATTATGTTTTCCTTAATAACTCTGTTTTAGAAAGCTAATAGACCTGGCTTATACACCATTCCATGCTGTCCTCAAGTGTGGCCACTTAACATCTGATGTGCAAGTATTTCCCAGACCAGAGCCTTTCATTATAGATGAGGAAATAGACCCCATTCCTAAAGCAATTAATACAGGTAACAAATCTTTGATTGCTTTTTTACTAAAATCAATTTGATTTCTGCCTGTCTCGGTTTTGAAAGACAGGTGTCTGCTAGGGAAGGCAGAGGCCCCCCTTGAAGTGGCAGATATAACCCCTTTTCCCTCCAAGTTATTATATTTTGAAATCAAGAGCCTTTAGGCGAAGATGTGGGAAATAGGAATAACAGTTCTTTACTATATATATATATATGTATATAACCAGTCAAACAAAACAACAACAACTATGGCAGTAACAGCAATCACAAACCCAGTGCCAGCCCTCTCGGCTGTCGGGCCCTTTCCCCTCGGGTGCAGTTCCGCTCGCAGCCGGCAGGGGCGCTGGCGGCTCCCGGTGAGCAGGGCAGGTGCGATGGTTCCCCCGCGGCTGCAGGGGGCGCTCCGGAGCGAGCTCGGGACACACGCGGCACCGGTGCCCTAGGATCCCGGGAAGGATGGAACAAAGGCTTCACAAACCGCTGGGCAGCCGATCCCGGGCTCTCAGGAACAGCAGGCTGGAACGGCAGGGACGAACGCAAATCCCGGGTGGCAGACGAGATGTATCCAGATGGGAAAAACCCACGGAGGCCCAGGCAGGCAGGGCGAGCAGGGCTACAGCGTAGCGAAAGCTCGAAGCAGCAGCGGAGCAGGGCAGCCACAGCCCGGTCTCCAGCAGGGCAGGGAAAGCGGCTTTTGGGGTCCCGGCGTTGTTTCCAGCAGGAAGAAAGAACGGCCAAAAAGAAAGAAGCAGCAGCTCCTTTCTCTGCAGCTTCTCTCCCCGGACGCTCAGAGCGAACTGACCCCACACCCAGGTGTAGACAAAGGAGTAGCCAGGTCCGCCCCACTCCCCTTTTGTCTTTCTTAAGTACAGCTATTTGTCCCCTAGCAACATGCATATGGGAGAAAATTCCTTTAACAGAGAAAAAAACAGACTAAACTAAAACCCCAACACTGCCCTTTCACTACCACCTCTCATCCTGTGTAGTTTTGCTTCATCCACTTTGTCTCTGCAAGGATCGGTCACTGGCTGTGTAATTTTTTGGTGTATGCGTGACACCAGGGGACAAAAATATCATCCTACTTCATCCTTGTGTGCCTGGAAAAAGGACTGGAGTAGCACAGAGGCACTTTCAGAACTCAGGGTGCCAATTTCTAGGGGTAGAGACTGGAAGACAGCCACAGGCTGCTTTCCATGAACACCCTCATAAGCTTCAGGGAGGAGGAATTATTTTTAAAAACAACTGTGCAAAGAAAAACCTTCCCAGCCCTCCCATTAGTGGACACAGCTCCCATGGGCAGCAGGTATTTGGTTTTTCTCCTTTGGAATTTAGAAGACAGCAATGGATTGTGTACAGGGTAAATATCAAGGTGCCCAATTCTGTAATTGTTCATCAGCACAGCTTGTGGGCAGCAGTATGTGTATGCTGAAAGTCATGTTCTCATCTTCAAAAGTTGTGTGTTTTATGTATTTCTAACTTATTAACACCTTTACACCAGTTGAGTTTGGGTTCTCCTGTGCTAGCTGTTGTCATTGCTTCAGAGAACCTGGTGGTGTAAGAAGTGGTTATGTTAAATTGACTCTGAATGCACTTCAGCTTTTTCCAAATATGACTTAAACTGTCTTAAATCGGATTAAAAATCTGTTGTTTCCCTGCAGATCTAGAAATTGTTGGGTTTGTAGATATTGCTGACATTTCCAGCCCTCCTGTCTTGTCCAGACACTTGGTACTGCCCATTGCACTTAACAGAGGTGAGCAATATGGGTTTATTTCAGCAAAAACTACTGTAAGCTTTCCTTGTAATGTGGTTTAGACTGGAAGCACAGGTTTTCTGCTTTATCAAAATACCAGATGTCATATTTGTGTGAATGCATTAAAATTAAAACCTTGACCACAAGCTCTCTTATTTTGCATACTGTGTTCTTTGGGAAGTTCATAGAGGGACCAGGGTGCTAACAGCATCATTATTAATAGAACATGCTAAACTTACAGTTTGGAATAATAACGAGCCATGAAATATGTGGTGCAAGATGAATATTTAATGTCCTTGAGTACAATGCAGTGGAATATTTATGTATCATTATTGTGCCACTTCGCCCAAGCAGTTCATTCTGCAGCTGTTTGTTCTACGAAAGTATTAATTAACTCTTGCAGGCGGACAGTAAAGGGTAGTGTCATGGAAACAGAGCTCGTGTGTTTGAATTTATTCTCTTGTTCTCTCTTTGTTTGCTTTTATTCTTCCCCAGAAGGGGATGAGGTGGGACCTGGGATCACAGATGACACTGAAGATGAGAATTCAGCTAATCAGATTGCTGGGAAAGTCCCCAACTTCTGTGTTTTATTACATGGCAGCCTGAAAGTGGAAGGCATGGTGGCTCTCGTCCAATTGGGGTATGGAGCTGGATGTCTGCCTGAAAAATCTCTTACTTTGCTCATTTAGGCTTTATTTATAAATTAAGCTTATTTATATCTGTATTCTGTGCAGAACTCTGCACTGCTAGACAAAGCTGTGCATTTTTAATTGGAGATTTGTTTCTGTCAGTACAAATTGCAAACATTGAGCCTCCACATAGGGAGAGGGAGGCACATTCTAGGCAGAGAGGTGGAAGTTTTTAAGCCTTTGTGGATTTGCTCTTTCCCCCAGGCCAGAGTGGTATGGAATGCTTTATTCACAAGCTGATAGCAAGAAGAAGTCAAACCTCATGATGTCACTCTTTGAACCTGGTCCTGAGCCCCTCCCATGGCTGGGGAAGATGGCACAGCTTGGCCCCATTTCAGGTACTGGTCACTCCTCTGAATAACTCTTACACTCAGTGTTGTGTGAATGATCTTGCCAATTCTTAGTTGCTAAGTCTGTATTTTCTTTTTTCTCCCAGATGCAAAAGAAAATCCTTATGGGGAGGATGACAATAAGAGCCCTTTCCCTTTGCAGCCCAAGAACAAGCGCAGCTACGCTCAGAATGTCACTGTCTGGATCAAACCCAGTGGCCTCCAGGTAATGATCCAGGTTCTGCTGCTTTACCTGGAGCAGCAGGAACCATCTTAGCAGGAATTGCAGTCTGTGCATGTCTTGCCCATTTAATGTAATTGCTTTATTGCTTTTCTTTCAATTTTATAAACACTGCCTCTTTACAATGTCATGATTAAAATGCAATCAGAAAGCATAGCTTGTTTAATGAGAGCTGTGTCTCCAGTGGAGCATCTGGCTTGGTTTATTGGATTTAGTATAATTACCAGTTATGTTTCAGCCTTTGTGAGCTGCAGTCTTGTCAATGGTCAGGATAATTTATCCATAAAGAGTTGGGGGTTGTTCTGCAGCTTCCTCCAGAAGCTGCCACGGTTTTTGTATTTTTTTTTCCTCTTTTCTGCAGACAGATGTACAGAAGATCTTGAGAAATGCAAGGAAACTCCCTGAAAAAACACAAACCTTCTATAAAGTGAGTAACATCCAGGCTGGCCTAAGTTTGATCCATAGTGATGGTGGTGCATTTGACAGAGGAACCACCCTGTGTGTTCTGTGTGGGCTTGTGGTGCTCTGCAAAAGCTTAGACTGGTTAGGTGAGACAAGGGGGCTGATTTCCATGCTCTGCCACCACATTTTCTGGCAGGGTGGCAGAGATGTGTCATGTTTACAAGTGCCCCTCATGACCCCTGCTACTTCTGTGCTGTTGTCCAGGCAGAAATAAACTGAGGGATCAGAGAGCAATAGGAACGCAGATGTCATTCTGAGTCTGAAAATGTCTCTTCCATTTTATCTACAAATGAAGCGTAGAAACACAAAACTCCAGGCACATTTGGCCACACCATTATAATCCATAACCAGACTATAGCTGGAGGTAATTATTCCTCTTGCAAGCTTAGTGCTGAAGCAGTTTGGTATTGCAGCCTCCAGAGACTTGAAGAATGAATACCCTGCCTAAGTGCACATAAGCACTGTTCAGTTTAGAGGGAAGAAAAATCAATGTATCTGCATTTTACTGGACACTGCAGTTAAAGACAGCAGTCAGTCAGTGAAGCCTGAGCTGGAGCCCTGCTGGGACACAGACAAAGCAGGCAGGTACAATAGCCGAATGCACAAAAGGAAGAAGTGGAGATTTATAGGAAAGGATCAAGGGAAAACCACTGTTTAGTTGTGTCACTATCATCGTCAGCCCTGAAGCATTTTCTGTCTGTGAGCAGCAGTGTGAGTAACGTCACCTTTACAAACAGATATAAGAAACCCAGGTTTGATGTCAAGGCTTGAAGTGGCTTTAAAAGGGGTTTTGTGTCTTTGCAGGAGCTGAATCGTTTACGCAAGGCAGCTCTGGCCTTTGGCTTCCTGGAGCTGCTGAAGGGCGTGGCAGACATGCTGGAGCGGGAGTGCACCCTGCTCCCCGACACCGCACACCCTGATGCCGCCTTCCAGCTCACACATGCAGCTCAGCAGCTCAAAGTGGCAAGTACTGGAGCCTCAGAATATGCTGCCTATGATCATAACATTGCTCCTCTGCAGACAGATTTTTCCAGTAGCAGCACTGAGAGAATGTGAAGTCTCCATTTTGGGAGCTTCTCTAGATTAGGGCTCAAGTGGTTCAAATTTTCTTCTGTTTACTTTTTAGGGCCTGTTCAATCACTGTTTTAAGAACTTCCTATCCAAACAGGGAAGTTTTGCATCAGTGCTCTCTAAACAAACGTAGCTCGTTTATGGTGGCTTTAGTCAGACCTGGAAACTGTGGAAAGTGTCCCAAAGCCAATGATGGTGTTGGATGATGGGTGGAAGTTATTTGGTACGTGTGACGAGAAAAAAAAATGCCGTTGTAGGCAGCTCTTGGCTTTTGGCCCCCCCAAAATGCAGTTACTATGTAACTGAACTCACTGGTGAAAGTATCCTAAAAGGCAGCTACTATATTTTAAACATCAACTTGATTAGTCCAAAGAAAAGGTGTGAGAAGCACCCTGCAAGATCACATACAGAGCTGATATTGGGGTGTTGGCCCTGACTTTAGGCCCAACTTGACAGTCTGTACTGAGCGTTATCACTTGCATTGCAGTGCTTATGCTTGTGACAGTAACTTAATCTTGGGACACGTGGTTGTTTGCATAATACAAATAAAGAGTAATTCTTCATAAAAATTTAAGTTGGATTTGTTCCATTTTCATAGCAACGAGACTGTGTGGCCCAAAACACTGAGCTGGTGAAGGCTCAGCTCCCAGCTGTTTATCACAAGTGAAATACCAAATCATACAAAGTCTCAGAAAGTTGTATAATTTGAAAGAACAAACAACTGAAGCAAAATTTGGTTGTAAATCTTTATTAATAGAAACACATTCTTTCTGAAGGACTAAAATTCAGTAGTGTAAGATCCATGACAACTTGCACTAGGTACCACAATTTCACTGATGAATACATACGGATTTCATAACAGAAGTTTAAATGCCCAGCGGAGAAATTAAAATATGAAAGTGATCCTTGCTGTTCTGTTACTCAGCTAATTCAACATTTTCACATACTTCAAACATAGGTACAGTGTGTGCTAACTGAAATATTGTGTAAATAGTGCTCAACTCTCCTGAGTAAAGTAGGCTGTGCTTCTCCCAAAGAGGAGTTGTATCACGGCTCTTGTTGACAGAACACAATTTGTGAAATGCAGTGTGGAGCTTGTACTGCTTCTTTGTTAAAGTCTCCTTTTAACACTTACTTCCTTTCCTCTGCAGTAACAAGCACTGGGTCCATATCACAAACCTTCTGGTGTTTGTTACTTATAATATATATAAAATAATTTTTTGGAGGGTTCATATTGTTTTACAGTAGAAAAAGATAAATAGTAACATGGCACTAAGCTAATCTCCGCTTCAGTGTCTGTTCCGGATTGCTGGCATTGCTCTGCAGTGCCCTGGGGCAGTGGCAGTTGGGAAACAACCTGTTCACAACCACAGTACAGTTTAGAGTGAACTTCCTGTACATTTCAAAACTGGATTAAAGAGGCCAGAGGAATCTGGGATAAGCTACGGGAGGCTCGGTGTGAAGACAGACATGCTGAAATAAAGTCAGCTGAGCCAAAGGTTTCCAGGTGAGACAGCAGAGGACCTGAAATGTGGGGGGAGCTTCTCTTTGTTGGTGGTGGTGGTGGTGGTAGTTAAAGCAAGCAAACAGAAAAGGGTCCTTCAAACCCTGTGTGGGATCTCCCTTACTAAGACTTGATATGTGCTATCTAAATAATACAGTTTATTTGCCCCACTGTTCCATCCCACCAGGGGCCAGTCAAACCATACACACCAACTTCTCTGCTGGACCCCTACATGCAGGTAGAAAAGCAATTTTGCTGCCTTGCTGAAGGCTATAAATACAGGAGCCACAGCCCTGCCAGGATGGATCAGAGGGGCCCCATCTCCCATGAGAGTTCCATATTCTCCCTTTGCATGGGTGGGATGGAGTTCTGTTGGGGTTCACATGCCGGGGAAAGCTGGTACCTACGCTCCCTTGTTATGTTTCAGTGCTTGCTCTACCAACCAGGAAAGCATTTCTGCCCTCAGTGGCAGTTTCCTTTCCCTAATGAGTGGATAGATGTGTTGCTACAGGAATACACATTGCTATGGTCCACACAGAGCTCCTATTCTGTTAAGGCTCAACTAGAAACAGACTTAAGTTGGTAGCATTTAAATCAGCATTAGCTACTTCCAGTTTTAATTCTGCACCATTAATAATGCTGCAGAAGAAAAGGGGGGGTATGTGCTGAGCAAGTTTATCCCAGTGGTTGATAAACACCCAAACACTGCAGAGTGGTCTCCAACTGTGCCTCCTCCTGCCATCAAGACGCATCCCAGGAACAGCACAGGCCAGCTAAGAGCATATCCCAACATCAGAAGCCCTATCTGCATGCAATATTGAAAGAGCAAATCTCCAATTAAAAGATAAAACACTATTTCTAGTTAGTGCTGCTCCACTGATTATAAGCATATCATATGCAGATAATAGGATTTCTTTCTCATATGCTGGTTGACAGGATACAAGTTTAAATGCCCAATGGTAAATGCCATGCATAGATGATGGAAAGGGAACAAAATCCAGTATAAGGGAATGTTACCTGAATTCACTATGAAATCATGAAATCTAGCGTGGTCATTTCATTTTACAAAATTCTTTGCATTACAGTGGGTAAAACCATAAGAATTAGAGGCTTGTCTTGTCCTTAAGTGAGATAAGAAAGCATTGCAGTCCTCCTTCACTTCATCTTTCTCTTCTTTGGTCCAAGGTGCTGTTTCCTTTGCTTGTAGAGGTGACGGAAGTTTACAAATATCCCTGGAAAAGAATGAAGTGTTTAGGTAGGATGTCATTTCATCTCTTTAATGCTAAATGGCTGTACTGGATTTAAAAAGCAATAACAGAACCCAACCAACCCACCACACAACAAATTATTTAGGGGCGTGTATAGCAGTGAAAGCTCATGCAAGTGTTTTCTTGCTGGGTGAGGCAGGAGTTGCTGCACAGGCTGTTTGGTAAAGGGCTGCTCAGAAGGTTGGTTTGTTGCCTTTAAGAAGTTGTGACACCAGCTGTGCAGAGCTAAGGAGGATGAACCATGTATTTCAGGGTGAAACTCGATTGAAGGGTGGCTTTAAGCAATGTCTGTGAGCAGGAGAAATCTAGTGAAAGCTCAGTTTAAAATTCCAGGTTAGATTGTGATGAGCTGTGGTTACCCAGAGTACTGGGTGTGGGTACAAGGAAGTTAAATTTTGTTTACAAATGTAACACCAAAACCCACATATGTATGAAGCACCTGTTCATCTTTAAATATACTATTTAAAGAGACTTCTATATTGTTTCCTGGAAAAACATGACTTCATGTTGCATTTGTGATTATACTTCAATGTTTAACTAAATTACTTTAATTCGAAATTTTATTTAGATTGCCACTAAATCATTCCAAAGCTCAAATATCCCATAAAAGGTGAAACTAAGTATGCTATGGTTATAAATGCATGTAAAAATTATTCTTTTAACCCAAGTTTATGCTGCTACTTTGTTACCAAGATCACCTTTTTGGAGGGCTAATCAGAGCTCATTGGAGGTGTGTTCCCCTCCATCACTGACAAATTTACATGAACAATCCACAAGGATAATGCTTAACCTCAAGCAATTTTGTGTTGCCATGGTCCCCAAGATGCAGGAATTTAATTTTCTCTGAAAAATCAAGTTATGCAGGGGAAACTGGCCTTTTTATTTCAATACTGAAAAATACAATTAAAGACTTACCTAAAAACAAGGCTATAAGATATATTTGAAGCACAAATGGAAACTGGATTGTGACGTTCAGTGGATTTGGCAATCCCAGACTAAATTTCCCTGTTTCACTGAAGATTGGAATGGATTGAACAATACAGACAGCTGAAAGCAGAAGGTCACCATTATTACCAAGCACAGATAAAATATACAATCACCCAGCCCACACCAACTATTTCAGCATAGTCCCTTCTTATTTGCCAGTGCTGATTAATGACAGCAATTTTGAAGGTGTTGAACATGCAATAATAGGGTGAGAAGCACCTGGCTGAGGGGGCACAGCAGTGAGCCTGCCTGGTGAGACACTGCTCTCACACACAGCTGCAGCCCCAGGGCCTGTGCCAGCAGGATTTGCCATCCAGAAATACCCCCACCAATGAAACAGGCACAGTCCTCCCCCTACTTGGCATTGGGCAATGCCCAAAGCTCCTCCTGGCTCACAGACATGGGTTTGCAACACAGGAATAAGCTCCTGCCTGTCCTCTGCAGTGATTTACAAGATAATATCAAGACCTGGGAGCTGGTGTGAACCCAGGCCAGGCTGAGCAAGTCAGGCCCCGCAGACAAAGGTTTGGGTCAGTAGAGGGAAGTGAGCACTGGCATCCTGTGCAGCTTGTTCTTGTTCCACTTGTTCATGCAATGTTTTGTTGCTTTTACTCCCCCCTCCAGAAAGAGTCTTTCCTCCATAACAAAGACTTCTTTTCACATCAAATTGAAAATAATATTTGATTCAGTGTGAAAGACAAAATGCTTATATTTGGTTCACCTCAAAGCAAATCTATTTATCTGTTGTTCTATTTTACTATTTTAAGTCCAGTTACCAAAAAAGAGATTGAGTTATTTGTCCAGCCTCGAATTCATTATTTAGTAAACTGTGTTTTAAGGAGATACCTTCTGCCAAGCCCCCTAAGGGGTAGAGGGGGATCCAGATAGTGTAACGGAGCCAGGTGAGCGGTTTCCATTCAATTCCAATGCAGGAAAGCATGTAATAGGGGTACCTACAGCCAGTGCAGTGTGAGGAGAAACAAACAGTTTAAAATGGAAACTACTACTAAAATTAGTCTTGTGTATATACACTCTGTGGCCAACACAATTCCCAGATGACACAAGAATATTCAAGGCATTGTCCCTATGGATGACGATGGACACACGGTTGTTCGGCAGTTTACAGAGCTCAGGCCATTATTCTGAACACAGGGATGAAGGCAACTGCCTGGCTGCCTAATAAACCTTTCAAAATAACTTCTTTTCAAAGATAAAGACCTCATTTAACAATGGAAATTCAAAGCAACAAACCCCTCAAGGAATCAAGCAACAGGGCAGTATTACTTTAAGACTCCAGCCCTGCCTCAGCCTTTGGCAGATCAAGGAAGGCTGTGACAGTCCATGACTTAAGGAGCTTTTACCCTCTGGGGCCAATGCACTGGTGCCACTCTTCCAAAAAATATGAAGATCAAAATCTTCTTCACAGAGTTCTTGGGAACAACCACTTTGTTCTGTGCACACCTGGTAGGAGGAAAATCCCACCTACCTGAACAGCTCAGTGATACTCCAGAAATAAAATATGAAGAACACCACAGGTTTGCTCTGCATTTCCTCCAAGCTTCCAAGGATAACAAACAAAACGAAGTTTCTTCCAAATACCTGTTAAAGAAAAACATATTAAGGAATGTTCACGCTTCATCAAAAGAAAGGGCAAGTCCTTGCTGTCAGAAACATATCTACTCTTCACACATTTGAGCACACAACTAACTCACAGCTGAGCTGTGACCTGCTTCTTACAAGTAGGCATCTTGCTCTGTATTTAGGTACAATCCAAGGGACCCAGTCTTAAATCATCCACCCTCATTTTTATGCACAACAACCACAACCAGAATAAAAAGGGCACTGGCACCAAATCAAAATCATGTACTTTTCATCAACTTCTTGCTTTTGCTGTCCTGCACTCTCTTACCCAGATGATGGAAGGAGACAGACAGCCTGACACAGCCAAGTCTAGGAAGCATGGATTCCTGCCTCTTGAATAAGAAATCCTCTAGTCCAGTACCAGTGAGGTTGCATCACTTATTTTAGGACAGTCTCAACATTTGTGTAAAATAAACATTTACTTTAAACTTAAGAGCAAGGAGAAGAATTTAAAAATATTACCTGCACTACAGCAGGTATCAGCGGTGATCTGACCAGTCCTATTAGTGAATTCATGATCTCCATTAATGCTAGGGTCTGACAGAAATACATCATATCAGAAATCGTGTGAAATGTGTCATAGAAGGAATCTGTAAGACACAAGAAACCAACCATTTTAGAGAAAAAATGAATTTCCATGCTCAGGAAGCTGGTGCAGTAGCACAGCTTATGATAACAGGATTCTAGCTGTATTTGAGAAAAACATGATGCATAATTATGTAAGTTCTTTATAGGCCTTATCTTGAACTCACAGCAGTTGGGCCAGAAACACTACTCCATTTCACACACAGAAGGATCAAGGGCTATTTCAGTAATTGCTTTACCAAAAAAAGCAATAGTGCTGTACCTCAACAGAATGGATTGTTCTTGCTTCAAAACCAAAATATTCTGTCCAGATCATTTTCAAAAACATTAACATTGCAGTGAGCAAGACATTTTGCTTCAGCTGATTTTGTTAGAAGTGATCCTGGCAGAGCACAAGTATCATTCACTGAGTGCACAGCTGTGATTACAAGGGGACAGTATTTTCCTGCCCTTGACACTTTGATGACCTTTGAAAGGCTTTCATTGTGCTCTTTGGCAATGCATTCATGGTTTTGTTCCTAAATATGTCTCCCTTTAGATTTTGCTATTTAAAAAGTCTTAAAAACAACACTGAAAATCAACTCGAACCCTCCAATATAAATAAAATAGTGCTCATTACTTGCCTTTTCCTAAGATGAACAGTCGTACTGTCATGTTCACAAAAATCCAAGAGAATCCCAAAAACTGTACAAGGTTATACATGATTAAGTATCCCTTCTTCAGGTGTTTGAAAGCTAGAAATCAAGAATAAACACATCAGGTGAGCAGAGTACAATGGTAATAGAGCTGCAAACCAGGCTTTCTGAGAATAAAGCTTACAAGGAAAAGGGAAGTTACTGATTGTGATAAAAGCATTGTCGGGTGCACTGGGGGGTTCTGCTTTTGCCATCATCTGCCAGAACTCAATTCCTGCTAGTCAGATTTTTGACATTCCTTGGAAACTTCATTCCATTTTTATTAAATTTCTAATAGCTCACAATACAAAGATCCCCCTCCAAGACACACCAAGTCACTCAAAACTGCTCATTAAGAGTTGAGGTTCACAAAGAGTGAACAAACTTTCTAAATCCCACTTTACCCACTAAAAAGATGCAGTTACTTACGGTCCTTTGGGACTCTGGATTCTATTTTCATTTTGTTAATCTTTTCTTCTTCCTTAAGATGAAGGATAAGGTTTTAAAGACTTACTGTAATTAGCAAGTGATTTGTTAATTGTTAATTGTTAATTAAGTGATTAGCTAGTGGGTTTAAAACTCAGCCAAGCAGCCAGTAGCTAGAAGGTTTAAATTTTCACCAGCGTAAAACAGCACATTCATCATCTAGAAATTATAGTACAGTAAAAGCCAGAGGGTGTTAACCAGTTATCCTGCCCTCACCATGTGTTTTGTTGTAGTAATTAGATGATTTTGCTGAAAAAGCCTCTGCTTTCTGTGTCAATTCTCAGTTATTACTGTGCTGTTTCTTACATGACCCACCAGCGACCTGAATGGAACAGAGAACATCCAGCCCAGGCTCTCTGCCTGCCCTTCCACTGCCCATGGCTCCTGGCACTGCAGTGCCCCTCTCTGCTCTGTGCTAAGCTCATGGCTGCAGAGGGGAACAGGGCAGTGTTTGTTGTAAAAGGGATTTGCAGGAATGTGGTCTGTTCAAGTCTTTTCCAAGTCAGTCTTGTACCTCCCCACCGCAGTAAGCTGCTCAAGCTCACCAGATGGTGTTGGGGTGGAATCCCTTCCTTCCAGACAGACAATGCCCAGGACTCAACCCTTTGGGCTCCAAATCACAGAGTGACATGATCCTCTGTGGATCAGGACACCGGGCAAGGGGTACATGCAAGGAGCCAGCACAGAGTCTCCAGTTCCAATTCTAACCAGAAATGTCCCAATTTCCAAATTCTTGCTCAAAATTTGTACCACTTAAACCAACTCTACATAGAACAGCAATAACAATCAGCCTTCCAGGCAACTGCTCGTAAATGAAGAATGCAGGTTCAGGCACAGGAGAACAGCTGTCCTTGCTTTGCTGTCCTTGCACAAGCCACAGGTGCCCACAGGACTGACCTTCTCCTTCAGCTCCATTTCAGCATCTGATTCGTCCAACCAGCGGTCGAAGTCAGGTGCCAGGAAGAGCGGGCGCTTTTCTTGTTTGGTGAGCCTCTCCCACCAGTTACTCTCTTTCTTCTGCACAGTGATGTTCAGCTGCCTTTGGGTCACCCTGCACACAGGCTGGAGGCAGACACAGGAGCACACATCAGCAAAAGTCCTAAGAAACAAGCTCTGAGACCCAAGTTGATACCCAAGTTCCCCTTATCAAGGAGGCAGGGATGACACAACTGCTGCAGCACAAACATCTCTCTGCCACCCAAGGCACAGAAACAAAGGGCAGTCCAGTTGAAGATGGCAGCTGTGATGGTTGCAGGATTTGATGAGCACCCTGCCTATATCCACTGCATCCCACCACAGAGCTAGCAAAGATCTCAGCACCAGCCTTCCCAGGCAGAATTCCTGATCTTGGCTTTAGACCTTTTGCACTTAGTACTGTGAGCCACCCACCTCCTCTAACAAGCAGTAAAAATAACACTGCCAGCAGCCATACGCACATGTCTAAACAGGGGACCCCATGTGACACCTGCTGCAGTGAGAGGAGGAGCTAAGAGCCTTAGGAAACACCTAGAGACAAGATGAGCTGATGGACCGGGCAGTGTGGTCACTGCCACCCCAAAAGGCCTCTCTACCTGCAGAGTGACAGCCCACAACATTGTCACCTTGGAGCCCACCCTTCTGCCACCACCGCGGCTGCTCCGCATGGCACTGCCTCTCAGACCAGCTGAAATTGCTGCATGAGCTGTACTCTTAACTGAGCATGTTACTCCAGCTCTGCTCTGTCAAGGCTGGCTGGATGCTCCTCAGACATCTGAAGGCTGCAGCTGTAATTTACAGCTACTACACCTCGTCCTTGCCTGCCAGAGGCTCTATCTCTCACTGCTGGCCAGCCTGGCACCAGCAAGGGGAACTCATGGTGCACATCAAAATTGTGATACTTCCTGGTCCTGAACATCTGTAGTTACACAGAGTTCAGTCTGTTCTCCAGTCCCTCCACAGTGACTCAGATTGATGACTTTTGGAAGGAGGCTGCTCTGCAGAGGCAAGGACTTGCCTTCCAGGCCTGGCTCACAGCAGAGCCCGTGTCTGCCAGCACAGGAGACAGGAACAGGCAGAGACAGGCACCTCTCCCACACTGTGGGCCGGGCAGATGACAAGGCAGTCACCAGACCCTGGAACCAAGAGCTGTTCACTGTCTGCCACTCCACATCTGGCAGGAGCCACACCAGAAATGTGCCTGCAGACAGAGCCTTGAAATTTGCCCTCCGATGGTCTCGTTCCCTGTTCAAAGAGCAGAGGTGAAGGGTGGCTCCTGGTCTGACTGTAGCTATCCCAAATTAGGCCAGGAATAAGCAGCACAAATCCTGCCCCAGGAGCAAAGCCCAAGTTCTCCTGTGCTCCTAACAGCTCTGAGAGGGAGGGACAGACCTCACAGCCACCTGTGAGTAACACAGAGGGACAGCTCTTTGAGCCAAACTCTTTCAGCTCAGACTGCAACAGGAATTAAGGACAGACTTCTCCAACAGGAGCCACAACATATCACAACCTAAGAAATCTGCACATGCCAGAAACATGAACTCTCCTGACTCTCTTCTTTTGTCCAGCTACAGAAGAAGCCAGAAAACATCACATTTGAGTGCACAATGTTCCCCTGATCTCCAGTCAAGACTGCATCAGACAATGCGTTGTCAGATTCTCTCATTATTTTGCTGCTTTAAATCCTTTTAAAATTTACAACTGCTGTGTAACAAGTGATACAAGCGTCTACTAAAGCTGGTCCATGCGAGCACCAGCTCCAGTGAAGTGATTTGCATGAAGACAAGACAATGGCAGAGAGGACTGCCACAGAGCTGGCTGTTACAGAGTTACCAGGAAAATTTAAACAGTATATTGGGAACTTTATGCACAGCCATTTTCCTTTCAACATTACTTTTTCTTTGCAAGAATGAGAAAAGTAAAAATACCTACTTTAGGCTCGACCGGCTCGAGGAACTCAATCTCAAATTCATAGATGTTGTCTCCTTTGGCACCATGACCCTGGGCTAAAAGACAAGACTTGACAGTCAGTGTGAGGTTCCACACACTCCACCTGCAAAGGATGCTTTGTACACAGAAATATTCAGCACTTATTCACAGCACTTTCTTCCTGCCTTCCTGGGAGGCAAGACGAAACAGTAACAGGGAAGACACCAAAATGTTGCTTGGAGGACCAGATGCAGGAGTCAGCAGCTAAAGTTGCTGCAAGTCTGCACCATGCTGGAAAAGGGTCCCTGCTGCACGAAAGCCGCGTGTGAAATTCCCAAAAGAGGGGCTCAAAAGGCTGCTCATGGATAACTCAAATCCAGCTGAAAATCTCCTGCCTTTGGAGGATCCAGCCTCTGCATGATGGAGCACCCAGGGAGATGGGTGCTGCGGGGTGTGTAGGAGGGTGATGTGGTGATGTTGGCTGTGCCAACAGCAGGAGGGCACTTACCAGGGTTCATTTATCATCTCCCACATTGATCCTGTCCCCGGAAGGACTCCAAAACCGTGCACACTGTGTTTAATTTCCAGCCTTCCACACCGTAAACTGATCCCAATCGAGAACACGATGCGCAACACCCTCCTATCAAATGGCCTGGCTGCGGCTCACCAGGGAGGCAGCAGCTCCTAATGAGGCATCTTTTAAAAATCCACCAAATAAAGGAGAAAACCCAATAAAACCAGTGACAGCAGATACTCAGTACTACCCAGCCATGCTAACCAGCACCAGCTCCATGGTGCTGGAATGTGCAGCTGTCCAGCTGCAAAAAACCCATCTTTCAGGGTGAGATCTGCTTTAGTTTCCAAATGGAGCACTAGTTCCTGATGTGGAGGCTTGATAACAAGTGCACACAAGGTCTTTGTGACAGGAGAAATTTCTGTGAGTTATCTCCAGGGTTTGGCTGGCCCGGGATGGGAAGGATGTATGGAAATACCACTGGTATTTAAATATGGGGAAGTTGGGGTTTTCTTGTTAGATAAGACAGGGCCTGTTGTGGTTACCAGGGCTGGAACACAGAGGGCTGTGGGTAGGAGTGTGGCGGATCTGAACATGCCCAGCACGGTGGCTCCTGCCACTGACGGGAACCAGGCACCCCACGGTGGGGACAACTGGGACAGCGGCAGCCCCGGGTGGGGGCCAGGCTTAGACCCCCTCCCGATGGAGCCCCTACCTCTGAAGTGCAGGACATTGTCGGTGATGGTGATGTCCGGGTTCTGCGGAGGGAGAACATGCATTAGTTGGCAGCTCACACACCCGCGGGGGTCAGTGCACCCACCTGGGGGCTCCCGCCGGCCCAACGCCTGCACAGCTTTCCCCGGACCCCCGCGCCCCGCTGCGAGACCCTCTCGGCTGCCGCTGCCCCCGAGGGGATCCGCGGGTGACTTCCCCTCGGGGGTCCCGCAGGTGAGTCTTTCCAGGGGTCCTGCAGGTGATTTCCCTCCGGGGGTCCCCCAGGTGAGTCTCCCCCCACACCCAATCCCCCACGGGTGTCCCCGCCCGGCGTCCCCCAGGTGTCACTCCCCGAGTGTCCGCAGGAGTCCCCTCCCAGGTGTCCCCAGGTCAGTCTGCCCCCCGCCCCCTGCAGGTGAGTCCCCCCGGGTGTCCCCGCATGTCCCCGCCGTGTCGCGGCCGTACCCGGACGTCGCTGAGGTCCACGCGCAGGAAGAGCTCGCGGTGCCGCTGTGCCCAGTGCACGTGCGGCCGCAGGCTGGGCCCCGCCATCGTCCCGGCCCGCACCGGCCCGCGGCGCCCCCGCGCCTGCGCACACCGACCCCCGCTGGGCGGGGCCCCCGCGCCTGCGCGGGCCGCTGGGGGTGGGTGCGGTGGCTATAGCCGAGCCCCCTCAGCGCCTGTGTCAGCCTTGTCGCTGACTGTCGTTGAATCACAGCGTCGTCTGGGGTGGGAAAGCCCTCCAGGATCAATTGTAACTATTCTCGGCACTGCCGAGGCCAACCACTAAGCCATGCCCTCGCATCCACGCGGCTTTGAAATCCCTCCAGTATGGGGACTTCACCACTGCCGCGGGCAGCCTGTGCCAGTGTTCCACAACCCTTTCTGTGAAGAAGTTTTCGCTAATATCCAAACTAAACCTTTCCTGGCACAACTTAAGGCCGTTTCCCTTGTCCTGTGACCTGTTACCTGGTGGAAGAGACCAGCCACATCTCAGCCATGACAGGAGAAGCTGATAAGAGGAGCTGTGTCTGCCTCATCCCTGGAAGTGTCCAAGGCCAGGTTTGATGGGGCTTGGAGCAACCTGATTTAGGTGGCCCTGCCCATGGTTGGAACTGGATGAGCTTTAAGGTCCTTTCCAACCCACACTATTCCATGATTCTATGATAGTAAGGCTAAAAAAGGATAGCATTTTTTACTTCAGTGTTGTTTCCAAAAAGGCTGCCCCTCACTCCCTCAGGAGCTTACACAAGGGCCCCTCGCCCATGGCCATCCTCATTCCAACAGCAAATCTATCCTCCCTCCAACCCATCTTGGCACGACCTCTCTCTCCCAGCCTCAGAGTCTTCCATGTGAATCTCTGGTGTGGAGACACCAGGTCCATGCCCCAGCCTGCCCCTGGATGGAGGATTTCCAACCTCTGCCAGCTCCTAGTGCTGTGAAGCTACCACAGAAGGTCGGGTGAGCTGTAGCAATGGTCCCCAGGAGGCTTTATTTCAGAACACAAACCTCACGGGCCCTTTGGGGAAGCGTGTGGGGAAAACCAGCCTCAGGTCCCAGTGTGACCTGGAGCTTCCACCTGCACGTGTGGAAGGGAGGGAGCACCTGCAGAAAAGTTATTTTTTCTGGTTTTTAGGGAGTCAAAAAAGATTTTCCTTTGAAAAAAGGGACTGTGCTTTGCAAAAGGAAATTCAGGGGTATAGAAACATTTGGTTGGGGGCACACAGCTCTGGAGCCTGGGGGTGTTTTGGGGGTTCACTGCACTGGAGCCTGGGTGTGCCCTGGGTTTAACACTCATTATGACAGCTGGGAATTTCTTTCCGCTGTGGGAAGTATATCATTGTGGAGGTGGTAGCAGTTTTTGGAGAGGAAAGAAAAAGCGATTTTTGAAACTGCAGGGTCCTTGTGCACTGGGGGTTTTCGTGACCTGACTCCCGTCCATGGTGTAGTGTGTGTGTTTGTCCCGGTCCCTGTGCAAGGCCTTGGTCCCTGTGTCCCGTGTCCCCGGTCCTCGTTGCCCGGGAGGATGTCGCACCCTCGCCTTCGGTCCTCCCGGCCGGCAGGTGGCGCTATCGCCGGTACGGCTCGGTGCCCGTGGCCGCTCCTGGAAGCGGAAGCTGTAGCAGCGGCCCGGCGGGGCGGTTCGGCAGCAGCGCCGCCGCGGAGCGCCGTGAGTACCGGGAAAACGCCGGGGGTCGGGCAGGGGGCTCCGCTCCGGGGAGGACCCCTGTGGAGGGGCCTTGGGACTCCTGAGGTGGGCGGGAGGAGAGGGCTTGACCCGGGGCGGCCGGGCCTTCCGCCCCCTGCCAGGCCTGGCCGCCGCCCCGACCGTAGAGGGATCCCCGGGATCTGCCCCTGGCCTTGGGGGCGCCCCGGCATCTGCCCCTGGCCGTGGAGGCTCCCCCAGGATCTGCCCCTGGCCGTGGAGGCTCCCCCAGGATCTGCCCCTGGCCGTGGAGGCTCTCCTGGGATCTACCCCTGTCCGGGGAGAGCCTACCGCGATCTGCTCCCGGCCGTGGAGGGACCCCCCGATGTCCTCTCCCAGCTGTGGAGGGTCCCCCGGGATCTGTCCCCGGTCGTGGAGGAACCCCCGAAATCTGACCGGCCGTGGAGGGACCCCCGGGATCTGTCCCCGGCCGTGGAGGAATCCCTGGGAGTATCACCCTGGGCTGACATTGCCGTACCGGGTGGCCGTTCCCACTGCTATTGGCTCGTTAACGGCTGCTGTTTTTCGGTTTTTATCCCTTTTCCTGCGAGAAGTAGGTCGGGTTAAGAAATAGCAGCATCTTGGGGGTAGGTGGGGAAAGGAGGTTTTTTCTTTGTTGGAAATTCTGCAGATTAAACGAGATTTGCGGTTCAGGTTTGAAGGTTCATTGTCAGTTCCTGACACTGTCTCGAGCACAGCACTGCTCGGTGCATGCCTTGGACCCTCCTTCCAGTTGGACAGGGCTCTTCTGTTCTGGATTTTTGTGCTGTAAATAGTATGGGCAGAAGAAGGATCTGTGTTTACTTGGTTTGTGTTGCCAAAGGTGAAACTAAACTATTTGTGTTAAGATGGGTTTGTATCAAGGTGCAGATCATATCTTTTTCACTCCTCTGGGGACATGTCTCAGCTGCTCTGTAGAGCCATGGGAGAGCCAGTCCATCAGAGAGCTCTGCCAGCTGTCCAAGCCTGTGCCTTGAGCTCCAGTGATCCTTTAGTGCCTGTTTGCTCGAGGGAAATGCTTTATTTAGGCTGTATTAGTGTTTGTCAGGCTTAGGCCAACATGCTCTGCCCTAGCAGCGTACACAACACTTGTGCAGTCTTTCCATGCTTTATATAGACACCCCCTCCCTCCCTTTGAGGTTTGACAACCCTACACCTTGGGCTCTCCAGAAATGAACTATGTGACAGGAATTTATAGCTTGGATCCTTTTGGAGCTGCCCTCAGCTCTGGGATTTACAGTGGGAGGACTTGGTTTCCTCTTGCCAGATGTCCGGGCTGATAATTTCAGCTCAGATACACTTTGTAAAGCACGGCTGACTGCAGGAAGAGATACCTGCTGAATTAACAACCTGTTGGGCAGATAAGACTTGTGTTGCAGATAAATCTGTTTGGGAAATGCTTTTTTCACTGTGTCTCCTTCTGGTACTTGTAATTGGGACAATATAATAGTGTTGATCACTGCTAGACCCTTCTGGGCTTAGTTTGAAAGGAGATACAAACAAACCCAAGAAGTTATGGGAGAATAATGGGAATAAAGACATGAGGTGCCTAAGCCTGTTGTGTGGCCTGATGGTTCCAGATCAGCTACCAGTGTTATTTCTGCTAAGCAGTTGTTTGTCCCAGCTCTTCCTCCACTCCTAATTATCCCCTGTTCTGATATCAGTGTAGTGAGGTGATATTTGTGCAGGTCTTGTGGGCAAAGAAGCAGGTAGGAGCTTAAAAGGGAAGAATTTATTCACTTCATGAACTAAAATGAGTGGCTGGTATGTGTGGACATGGGAAACACAACAATAAATCTGTGGCTTCATGAAGTCTTTAGTCCCATTCTGAAAGGCTGAGTGGTGCCAGCCTGTTTTCCAGGGTGGAAATATCTTTCCTAATCCTCTTCCTTCTGCCGTGGGTTTTATTCACCACATGAAATTATGGTTTTCTTAAAGCAGTTTTGCTGTGGGGTGTGTTCGGAGTGTGCAGTGAGGGTTTGCTGGAGCTGTTCTGTTTTTTCCAGAAACATGCAACATGGCAGCAGCCATGGAAACTGAACAGCCGGGCCTGGAAATCTTTGAGACTGCAGGTCGTGAGGAGCAGGTCCCGAGAGAGGAGCAGCCAAAACTGGAACCTTTCTATGTAGAGAGGCATTCCTGGAGCCAGCTTCGGAAACTACTCACAGATACACGGAAGTATCATGGATACATGATGGCAAAAGCCCCTCATGACTTCACATTTGTGAAGAAAAATGATCCTGAAGGACCTCATTCCGATAGGATCTACTATCTGGGTAAGCTGGCTGTGACAGTGCAGGGCTGTTTGGGATTGACTGTTCCTGACAGCTGGGTGTTCCTGGTAGTTAAATCAAAAGGGATTCCAGGCCACACTGGCTGGTCAAAAGTCATGATTGTGATTGTAATATCTCATTAAAACTTATGATGTAATTTCCCATGGGAGTAGCATGATTGGAGGTGACCCATTAGGCCTGGAAAAGAACTCGGAAGTATCCTTTGGGGCATGTTCCCAAGCTGGAAGTCTGTTCAGTCCCTTTTCTCTCACCCCACGTATATACTCTCTCCAAAAGCTATGCAGGTTCGTCTCCTTTCTCTTATTACAGCTGTTGAGTAGAACGTTGTTCTCCTTCAAAGTTTCCTTCCAAAGCAGAGATTTTAACTGTAATTTTGGAAGTCCTTTGTGCTTCAGCTACCAATGGCGCAGGTTTTCCAGGAACCCTGGGGAATAAATAGCAGTGTAGGTCAGGGGCAGCTCAGAGAGTAAATACTTTTCTTAACATTTTTGGTCTTAATAATAAAAAACTTTATGTAGTTTGTTGTTCTTGGATTCAGTGCCTCACTTGTGCATTGTTTCACTAATTAATGTTCATTTGATAGAAGTGATTTGGCATCATAAGCAGTACCGTGAGCAACCCTCTGAGTGGCTTTTTGGAGCAGGCCTTGTGGTAGAGAAATGCTTTTGTCAAGAGCTGTGGTAGCTGAACATAAATCCATGAAAACCTGGATTAGGGAGAGAAGCAATGGCTGAACCAGTGCCATGTTAATAGCCCCACTGCTTGCCACTTAGGCTACTTGCTTAAGCTCAGGTTTGTGATTCACAGAGTGCGTGTGCCGTGCAGTGACATAGTCAGAAAACTGCTGCTCTTTTTCCCCTTTTCATAGGATGGGGGTCATAATTCTTGGATGATGCTGAGTTCAAGCACATCATGGGTGTGTTGACATTGATTCCCCTGGGATGAGCTCTGGTTTCCCAAGTGCCACTTCCTGAGCTATAGACCAGGCTTGGCCTTCCCTGGAGCACACCTGGCTCCCTCTGGGCTGATCCCCATGTGCCTGGGCAGGAGCCTTCAGAAACCTGAATGATGTTTCATTGACTGAGGAGAGACTTTCAATGACTGAGGGAGAGGAGCAGGAAAGGGGTGTCCAAACCTCCCTAAAGGTCTGTTACTTTTGAAACACAGGCCGTGTATCCCAGACAGGGGAACTGGCACAAAAGCCCTCCTTGATTTATAAAGCTTATGGAATAAAAGGGCAATAAGAAAACACAGAGTGCTTCAGACAGCGTGGGGTAAGCCTGGGTGTCATTGTTCTCTGCCTTCTCTGTGACTTGCATTTCTGCAAAGCAGGGAATTCCCAGAGCGAGGCTGCAGTGCAGAGACCATCAGTCCTTCCTCTGGTAGGAAGGGCCTGGGAAATTGTTCTCGGGCATCCTTTGAGAGTGTTTGGATTATTAACAGAAAGCTAATACATTTTTTTTTTTCTCCTCACTTTCTCTATAGCAATGTCTGGGGAGAACAGGGAGAACACACTCTTCTATTCTGAAATTCCCAAAACCATAAACAAAGCTGCTGTCCTGCTGCTTTCCTGGAAGCCTCTTCTGGATCTTTTTCCGGTGGGTCCTGATTTTTTTCTTACTTCAAGCACGTGGGATTTGGGGTTTTCATCCTGAAAATTTGAAGTTTATTGTCTTAAAAATTTTAAGATTCTTCTTGTACATGCCAGCCCTGCAGCCATCCCAAAATGAAGCACAGCTTTCTCCTCAGTGTTTGGAGTTCCATCCCCTCTGTGTGCTGGATGATTCCTTTGCTGGCAGAGATTGCAAGTGCTAATTTGCATCAAGTTCTGTGCTGTGAGATCCTGGGGATTGCTGAAGGAGCCTGTAGTCTCCAATCACTTCCCTGCTGTCTTGCAGGGGAAGTGATGATTCCCCCGAGGATCAGTCAGTGGCTCCATGACTCATGCTAGAGCAGAGGATCCCTTTCCTACTCACTGGAATGTGGATTCCCTTTTCCCTGCTGCCCACAGCAAGCCTGCACCATCCCATCCCATGCACCATGGCAGGTTGGAGGAGGTGGGACAAACCCCACATGGAATGAAGTGTATTTTTCCCCATGTTATTTACCAGGGCTGTCAGCCAGACATAAAGCTCCGGCTGGGCTCTCCTCCCACCAGACCAGTCACTGCATGTCTGGGAAAGTGAGCAAAGCCTCTCAGGCTCATTCTAGAAATAACAGACCCTCAGTCTGAGCTTTCTTATACCAGGGAATATTGGGAATAATGCTGGCCTTGCAATGGGTGGAGTGGCTGTCAGTTTACAGTTGTGTGGGATCTGATCATGGCCTGCACCTACGAGTGCTGATGGCAGAGGCAAAACCGGAGCTGGCTTCCAGCCGGCAGCAGGATTCTGGAGGAGGAGGATGTCTGCTCAGCCATCTGCTCCTGGAAGCAGGGTAAGCATGCAGAGCAGAGGTGTCGATTGGGCTTCTCTGCTTGTTTTCAGGCCATCCTGGACTATGGGATGTACTCACGGGAAGAGGAGTTGCTGCGGGAGAGGAAGCGGATCGGCACTGTTGGGATTGCCTCCTATGATTACCACCGAGAGAGCGGCACCTTCCTGTTCCAGGCGGGGAGTGGGATTTATCATGTGAAAGATGGAGGCCCCCATGGATTCACCGTGAGTTTACTCATCTCCTGTCTCTCTGCAGGACTTTGCTCTGGCAAGAACCTCCTTTGGCTTGGAGTGAGAGCAGAGAGCTGATTATCAGTAGTTATTGCATTAGCACAGGAAGTGACCTTGATAACAGTGGAAACAGGGTTATCCACAGGGGTGTGTTTCCATGATTGTAGAAACTCAGATGCAGGTCTACAAGAAATGGTAAAATGGTGGCAGCAAGGCAGGACGCCAGATTTGTTTGGTTTTTCATGACTAGCAGTGTCCATAAAAAACAACAAAAGGCTCCATGCTCTTCCACAGAGTCAGACGTCACATCAGAGACAACTTTTATCCCCAGGCTGCAGTTTCCTGGTCATTGTTCTGTGGTCAGTGCTGGATGTGTTACACCATTTTTACACCATTTGACTGTACAACTTGCAGAACAAGCAGCCTTCACTCTGCTGGTGCTGAAGCTGGCCTTCAAAGCTGAAAAAATTTACTATTATTATAGTAAATGCCTGGTGTTTGTCTAACCCTGTTGTCAGAGGTAATTTACTGTATCTTGAGTTGCTTTTGGAGGACAAGGTTGCATGTTCTGCCAGCCCCTTTCAGGGTGCTGTTTTTAAGAGTGTGCCAGGCTTCTCTACACAAGCTGCCCTCTGATTTGGGGCTGATCCTCAGCTCTGGGGAAAGAGGCCTGGTGTGACCTTGGTAGAGGCACAACTTCCCTATAAAATATCTGCATGGTATTTTTCTGTGTGTGGAATAGATTCCTCTCTAAACATGTATTTGAAGTCAGTGTCCACACTGCTGCGGTCTTCTGAAAATCCAGGTTACTTGGTGGATGTGTTCTTGTGTTATATCTTACTGTGCTTTTTTTTTTTTTTAAATTCCAAACAGCAACAGCCTTTAAGACCCATTCTAGTAGAGACCAGTTGTCCAAATATCCGGATGGATCCCAAGCTTTGTCCAGCTGATCCGAATTGGATGGCATTTATCCATTGCAATGACATCTGGATATCTAATATAGAATCCAGGGAAGAAAGGAGGCTGACGTTTGTGCACAATGGTAATGCATCCTGAATTAAATTCCTGTACCTCCTCTGCACTTGTTCTTGCTAGACTGCATTAAGCAATGGAACTAAAGGTTCTCCTGAAATGAGGGTAATGGCCACTGTTTATTCCACCTTGTTTGTCACATTCCGTGTGCATCCTGTAGTGCAGATATGGAATGATTCTTTTCCCTGCACTGTGCAATCTGGCAGGATGCGTTGTTTGTTGGATACATATGGAAGGGCTCTTCTGAAACACAGCACAGTGCTTTTCTATGGAACAGCCTTTTTTGTGTGGAGGAGCTGTGGGTGGAATAGAGCTAGAGGAAAGTTTCTTCCAGTGAAATCAGGTTGCAGAGACTTTTAGAAACAATTTAGGCAGTTTCTGAATAGCACTGGGGCTTCTGCTGTCCCCTTATACTCAATAACTTAGGTTCTCACTGCTTACCCTCTCCAACTCTTAGGCATTTATCCTGGAAGAAAGAAAATGGGAAATTGTGGATAAAACACTTTAAAAATCAATTGCATTTTGTATTTAAACTATATCATCTGAATTTTAGTCAATTGAAATTTTTGACACTTTATAATAATGCTTTAGACTATTTAAATGCTAAATATTAAAATATTATGTAAGTACAGTAAAAATAAACTGTAGCAATGACTCCTTCTCAGATGATAATTATTTATGGAGCGCTGCTAAGTTACCTCCAGGGTAACAGGAAAAATATTGAAGCCCTATGGATATGTCATCATGTTGAGATGTTATGTAAGTCTGTTACTTTTGGTTCGTACAGTGAATGAAATATTGATGCTTTCATTTTTCTGAATGTTCATGTTTTCAGTTTCCGTTGTTCAGAAAGGTTTGGGGTTTTGATTTTCTTAAAAGTTGTAGTTCCAATTCACTGGACTCAGGTAGAGAGAACATTTTCTTTCTTTGACTAATTGAGAGCCTGATTAGGTACAAGTAAGAAGAGAGAATGGCTTTCCTTTCCTAAAAGAAGCTGCCATGTCAGAGAGGATTAAATCCTCCCTAATATATGAACACAGAAGGCTGGAAGCAGAAAACAAATCTGCTGAGAAGTCAGATTTATTATCATGTAATGGTTCCCTGGGGGTGAACTTGGGCTGTGTTTGGGATAATGCAGAACTGGTTTGGTTCTGCAGCACATCACAAACTAATTCTTTGGTGTCTTTTTTTAGAGCTGGCCAATGTTGAGGAGGATCCAAAATCTGCTGGCGTGGCTACTTTTGTGCTGCAGGAGGAGTTTGACAGATACACTGGCTACTGGTGGTGCCCAAAGGCACAGCCAAGTAAGTGTGGGGATCCAGCGTGTCTGACAAGCCCTGTCCAGTGCAGAGCTCTCTCTTCCTCCTACTTTATGCAAATTGGGAATGGCGTCCTTTGGAGCTGTCTGCAGCGGGGACCGGTTACAGGGGCCTAGTGAGCACTGGGGGGAGAGACTTCCCTTCTCACTACAGTGGTGGGAGTTGTAAGAGTCTCAGTGTTTTATTTTAATGAAACATGAATCACAGGCTTTGTTGGATTTTTCTTCATCCTTCCAATCTGCTTGTGCTCCTGAGAGAATACTGATGCCTGCAATAACTGATAATTCTGTTCTGTAATTTGGTAATGTTAATTCATTTACAGCACTGGATGGGGGTAAAGTTCTTCAAATTCTTTATGAAGAAAATGATGAGTCAGAGGTAGAAATTATCCATGTCACATCACCCATGCTGGAGACAAGAAGAACAGATTCCTTCCGGTACCCCAAAACTGGTGAGATCCTGAAACTTTACATCCATGTTTCTGGAAGACACCTATTTTATTCCATGTGCCTGGCAGCAGTGACTCTCCAAGCTTAGAGCAGAGAGGTGTTGAGTCGTCTTTGAATTGGTGTCCAGGTGGTGCAAATGTGTTTGGGGAAGCTGCTCTGGAGGCTGGATGAGTCACTGGTGACTGTGCTGATACTGCAGCCGTGTGGTTACTGGGGGCTCTGGGGTCAGGAGTTGGCAGAAACCTTCTCTCACTGTCACTGTTTGAGCCACTCTCTGGGATCCTGGCAGACCTGAGTTGCTGGCGAGTTGATTCTCATTACAATCCTGTGTTTCTGAGGGAACAGCTCCAGAATTACAGCCTTTTGGGGTTTTAGGAGGGTTTCTGTTTAGCTGCTGGCACTGCCCTGGCAGTTCAAGTTCTGGAGGACTCTGATCTCCAGGATTGCTCTTGGACTTTGAACAGCAAACCTGTCCTGCTGCGGCCTGCCAGGAAAACTACCTGTGGTCACATTTGAAGACAGTGGATGATCTGGAGGCTTCAGCAGTGAAGGGCTGAGGGCAGGCTTGGAGTGCCACTGGAAGCAGGGAAGTGGGATTTAAGCAGACCTGCTGAGGGCTGATTCACTCTCAGGTGTGGGGCAAGTTTGAACAGTTCTACCCTTCTGAGATGTCCCTGCTGTCACAGTGGAACACATTGCTCCGGTAACAGTGGTTTGCTCTCTTTCCTCACTCCTGAAATCTTCATTTTTTGGAGAAATACCTTCTGTTTGGCTGACATTCTCAAGATGCAGAATTCATTCAGATCTTGTAGATTCCCCAGTTCACTGGAAAAGATTTCTGCTTTTCCTGATTTACTGCTTGTATCTAGGAGAGACAAGGGCTCAATGTGAGGCTGGGAATAAAGAGGTGACACCTCGTGGTTTTTTGGTGCTTGTGAACACTCGGATTTCTGAGAGTGTTTTGCCGTGGCTCTATTCAGTGCAAAGGAAACAAGCTAACGAATGCTCAAATCCCTTAAACAATATGTAGCTTTATTATCATAATGGCAGTAGTGATGGCAGTAGGTTTTTAGGTGTTTGATTTTCACTGATGCTCTTTAGCACTGGATCAGTTTCTATGTACCACCTTGGAATAAAGCCAAACAGTGAACCAAAGCTTGCTTTGCTATTCCATTCACTCCTGAGCATTTACTTTCACCCTGTAAATGCATCCACTGATTGTGGGAGAGAAGACTGACTGTTACAGTAGTGTGGTTCTTGGTCTGTTTGCAGGATTACATCCTCTAAATCTCCTCACGTTTGCAGTTTCTTGGTTCTGTGGTGTCTCTCACACGTGCAGGGAGGCTATTTGATCAAAGAGCATTCTTCTGTTTGCCTTTTCCAGTCCTGTATGAATAACACCACAGTAATGCACAGCAAACAATTGGTGCTTGACTGCTAACATCTGTTTTTATAGGTACAGCAAATCCAAAGGTCACTTTCAAGATCTCTGAAGTGACAATCAATGCAGAAGGCAGAGTAAGTCTATGTTCTGTTTGTTTGCCAAATACGTATAATTGCTATGATTTTTTTTTTTTTGTAAAATTCATTTTCCAGTTCTGTACAAAGAAACTTTCCTGGTTGCAATGGCTTCCTGGCCTCTCTGGAGGCAGTGCCCTTGGCTCATTCCTGTGCAGATACTCAGTGTGCAGCAGTATTTCTCAAGGCTGTGCTTTCCTTCGCTACCACTGGTGTGTGAACTCAGCTGCAGAGCAGAGTGTTGTAGGTGTGGATGGTTACACCTTCTTATGTGACTGATCTCTTGATTGGCTGCAGATATTGGGAAAACTGTATTGCAAATACAGTATATCACCTTACTAAAGTATGAACATATGGAAAGAGATGAACTTTGCTTTTGCCCTGGGATTTTTAAACAGATGGAGAAATTTCCACAGCCCAGTCCAAGATTTTTGGACAGATGGGAAATTAATCTTATCAAACAGATTCATTACAGCCATAAATTATTGGAATTCTCCCAACTCTTGAGCTACTTCAGCCATCAGCAGTCACCTGCTGGGATAGTGATGCTGGTGTCAGCCAGGAAAGGCAGGCTTCAGCCATCAGCAGTCACCTGCTGGGATAGTGATGCTGGTGTCAGCCAGGAAAGGCAGGGAAAGCCTTCAGGACACTTTGGGTACCACTGGGACTTGTTCCCAGTCCCAGCAGCGGCAGACTGCGGCACTGCATATCATGAATTAGAACCACATTGGTAACTGGGTGTCATGCAGGATGTTCAGCACCTATCCATGAAAATCCTACAAAAGAGCTCGGTACAAATTACCTCCCCTTTACGGGGGGGAACTGAGAGTTCAAATGAGTTGTGCGAGATGGATGATGGGTTTGTGAGCAGCGTCCAGATTTCTCTGGTCCCAGCCCTGGCTGTACTGGCAGTGTGCAGCTCTCCTGCTGTGCTGGGGTCTGGCTGCAGATGGGGTTCAGTCCCCTGTGTTGCAAAGGCTGAACAATCTAAATTGCATGAGCTGCACAGAAAAAGTCTTCTGTGTCCAGGCTCTCATCGTGCATGAAAAACTGGTTGTGGGGGTTCATCTCAGTGTCACTGAATTGCTGCTTTGTCAACAGATTGCAGATGTTGTGGATAAAGAGCTAGTTCAGCCCTTCGAGATCCTCTTTGAAGGAGTAGAGTACATTGCTAGAGCTGGGTGGACGCCAGAAGGAAAATAGTGCGTATGTTAATCCTGTCTCTGCTCAGAGGGTTCGGGGTCATACAGTCAGAAGCAGATTGTAGTGGTCTCTGTCTTCTTCCAGCTTAAGCCTGCTTTCACTTTTACATTGCTACCAACTTGTTTGTGCAAAGGGGACCATTTTTCCAAAAGCCAAACCAGAGCCCTCCTTGTGTCTTTCTCTGCTCCCTGGCCCTACTGCTTTGGGTTTGGGCACTCGCAGCCTTTGATGTGTGTGTCCTCTCAGCATCCCTGTGAGAGAGAGTGCAGTGCTATTATCCCCATTTTACAGATGGGGAACTGAAGCCCAGAGAGGTTAAGTGCCTTGCCATGGTCACGCAGGAAGTCTGTGGCTGAGGAGAGAAATGAGCCCAGGTCCCCCAGGCCCTAGGCTAGCGCCCTAACCACTGGACCATCCTTGCTGACCAGACTTACTGATCAGAAAACCTGCTGTAAGTGCTACTTACATTTGCATGTCATTTTAACCCTGTAGATGATGTAGTACAGTGTTTCTAACTCACCAGAAGCTTCTCCGAAAGGGTATTTCACTGAAAGGGTTGTCCAGCCCTGGCACAGGCTGCCCAGGGCGGTGGTGGAATCACCATCCCTGGAGGGACTTTAAAGCTGTGTAGATGTGGCACTTGGGGACATGGTTAGTGGCGGGCTTGGCAGTGCTGGAGGAATGGTTGGACTCGATGATCTTAAGGGTCTTTTCCAACCCAAATGATTCCATGGTTTTCCAGAATTGCACTCCTCCAGTTTTTGAATCTAAAGATGGCTTTCACCTTTTAAATTTCTTTCCCATCCAAATGTGGAAGAAATCCAGGGACACATTTGCTACTTTATCCTGTTTTTTGCAGGATTGTTGTTGGAGCTACATGTAAAGCCATCAGAATATGGCAGGGGATGCTGCTGGTCCCTTTAGGTGCCAGTGTTACTCTCTGCCAGGTGTAGATCTAAAAGTGGTATTTTCACAAGCATCCTGAAATTTCAATTGAAATTTTTCTGCTTCATTATTCCCTCTGATTTTTCTCTTCTTTTTCTCCCTTGAAGCACAATTCAAATCAGGGAGAACAGAATGAGTTAAACTTTTGAACTTGCAGTGCTTATGCAATATTAAAATGAAGCAAAATAGGTTCTTGTGTTATGGAAGAAATTTGTTTATGTGGGTGAAATTTTGCACGTGACTTAATCTGCAATTGAATATTCTTGACTCCTTCAAAATGCCTAGTGCTACCGAGTGTCTGCTTAGATTTTTAGACTTGTGTCATACTCATGGTTGCATGTTATTTTCTCTAATATCTGTGTCCTCAACAGCATCTGGTCCATCTTGCTTGATCGCTCCCAAACTCGGCTTCAGATAGTCCTGATCCCTCCTGCATTATTCATCACCACAGAAGATGATGCAATGGAAAGACAGAAACTTATTGATGCTGTACCAGATTCTGTTACACCTTTCATTATTTATGAAGAAACAACAGACATCTGGATAAATGTAAGAATTTGAATTTCAGCCTTCTCTGACAGTTTGTAGCAATCGAGCAACATTGGTGTTACCGTGCTGTCAAGGACAGTGATCCCATAGTGCAAGTTCTGTGCATATTCGGGGCTTCCTGCTGTGAAAAACAGGATGTAGAGAACAGATTTGGGATGTGAAAACAGAGCTGCTTTGCCTGAGTCTATGCAGTGCTCAGAGCCAGGAGCAGAGCCCAGGGCTCTGGTGTTCCCAGGCAGCCCCTTGCCCACAGTGTCACTGGCACTCTCCAGCTTCTTGGCAATTGTTATCACCAGCAGTGCCACCAGATGAAGTATTTTCTAGGCAACAAAGATCTATCAAGATGACACTGGGTGAACAAGTCCTGAGAGTCAGCTAACACGCATTGAACCTCTCCTGAACTACATTTGGTCTGGTGAAACAGGTTAAGGGTGTGATGTTCTGGGAGGTGAAATGCAGGGCCTGTGCTGAGAGCAGTCACGGGTGTGCCTGGTCACTGCTGTAAACTGTGCCTCTCCTCACACTGGTGCACATAAAGATCCATGACTCTGCAGTGATATCCCGTTGGAGGTGTGCCTGGGAGCATCAATCACTGGCACATAGTTGGATCTTTCAGCAGAGAACTTTTGCACAGAAGCTTCCAGTGAACAGTCCCTATACAGCAAGTGCTCTCTATGATACCACATTCCTTAGTAAATGTTTGGTTTCAGGATGGTGCAGTGAGTTTCGCTTTCTCCATTATTTTTACTGGCTGAAGTGATTTTTGACTGGCAGCTCATACTGTGAAGATAAGTACTCCCAAGTCCTTCAAAGATTGTCCCTTGAAGCAAGAGCTGACATGTTGATGAATCGGAAGATGATGTCAGCTCATCCTTCTTTAAATAATCCTTCACTTGCAGGCAGCACAGGACAGAGGTCTGCAGAGGTGGACCCACCTCTGTGTCTAAGGTAGAAGGGCAGGTGCAGAAAAACTTAATTAGTTTGGCGACCAGGATATAGAGCTAGACTGGCAGAAAGCTGGAGCTGTGGGGATGTGGCACTGGCTGCAGACCCCCCTGGCTCCAAGTGTAACTGGTTCTCCCAGTAAGGGACAATGCTGCACCCAGTTAGCCTGGACTGTGTGGTCTGTGTTAAGCAGCAAGAGGAACATATTTTGTGTGACTGCAGTGCCAGAGTCCTACTGATGACGATAATCCACTGCTCTGTCTTCTCAGATCCATGATATCTTCCATGTCTTCCCTCAAACCCATGAAGATGAGATAGAGTTCATTTTTGCCTCCGAGTGCAAAACAGGCTTCCGACACCTGTACAAGGTCACCTCGGTTCTGAAGGAGAGCAAGTACAAACGGTCCTGTGGAGGCCTCCCTGCTCCGAGTAAGGGGAATAATTCTTGTGCTTTAATTGGGCATTTGTTGCTGACCAGTGAGGAAATAAACGTCCTTCCAGCTGGCAGGAATTATTGTCTCATTGGAAACTTCTGCTGTTGTCCAGGGAAGCACTTCAGTGTACAGTCATTCCTCTGGAAATTGTACAGGGGTTATTCTGTTTTCAGCATGCCTTAGTTTTAGCCCCGATCCTTCCTTATGGACTAAAGGGAAAAGTTTCCAAAAACCAGATGGGAAACAAGCTCCCTGTGATACTGTGAGACATATTTGGCTTTTCCTCCTCACTGCTGGAACTTGCTGTTGCTCAGATGCAAGAAATCACTGTGTGCAAAGCTCCCAGAGTGGTTTTTTCCACAGTATGTGTTCTTTAATTCACAATTTCATGCTGTGATACTTAATTTACTTAGCTTGTGTTGAAGGCACCTACTGAACTCTGTATGCACAAAAAATACACCTAATTTTACTAGTTCCTTGCAACTGTTGTAGGTCTTTTTTCCACATAGCATTATATCTGGGGTTGATTAGATTTCTCTAAATGCATCTGACTTCTTTTTCATGCTAAATCTCCCTCATTCTAAGGGAAATGAAATCATCTTATAAAAGCAAAATTCTTGCAAAATTTTCCATTTCTGACACCTCGTATTTCCATTGCCTGCCTATTGTTCAGTATAAAACCTTTATTTCTAGGCAAGTGACAAAATATTTTTAGAAATAAAAATCTCTGTACACTGGCTATTTGCAGGTGACTTCAAGTGCCTCATCAAAGAGGAGATAGCAATTACCAGTGGGGAATGGGAAGTGCTTGGCAGACATGGATCCAATGTAAGTCTTGCTCTTGCATCATGGATATCCTGCCACACACACAGGGAGATGGTCCCTTGGAGGGATCAGCATAAACCTATTAATCCAGTATGGTTTTAGCCAAAATACACAGTATTTCTGTTCTGTGTAACTTGTGAGCTTGCACAAGGAGGGAAGGAATGGTCCCCAAACTGCTGCTCTTGTAGCTCTGAGCTGTATGAATTCTTCGATCATTTGAATTAAACTGACAGAGTTGTGGACAGTAAGAACAGTTGTTTGGTTTATACCTTGCAGATTGCTGGGCTCCAACTCAGCCATATGGAAGTGGGGCGGGAGGGATGTGGGGGAGACTTTGAGGTGGTAGAACTGGATATTGAGGGATATGCTGTTTGTTTTGTTCCTGACAGATCTATGTGGATGAAACCAAAAAACTGGTGTACTTTCAAGGCACAAAAGACTCACCTCTGGAGCATCACTTGTATGTTGTTAACTACGAGAACCCCGGGGAAGTGAAGCGCCTGACAGAACGCGGTTACTCACACGCCTGCTGTGTCAGCCAGGTACCTGTGCCTGCCAGGGCTGGCTGGGCTGCTCTGCCTTAGCCCAGGCTTATCCTGTCACTCAGCAGACAAGGCAGTATTTATATATAACAAAAGCAGGTTTTAGGCTGTGTTGTGCCCTCCTGTATGTTGTACAGTCAGTGTGTAAAACTACCCTGGAAATCAGACTTGACGTCCTGGTTCCATTGCTCTCCAACTCACTTCAGGCAAAAGGAGCTGGGATGAATTGTTTGAAACTCTGTGAGCCTGACTCTCTGCCTGCAGTGGACTAGAAACCAATCACCAGATGAGATGAGCCTGGGCAGCATTGGGTGCAGTTCCAGGAATCCAGCTGGGAATTCATGACCCAGAAGAGGGTGTGTGACCAGCTCCTCATGCCACTCTTGGATTTGCAGGTGTATCTTTGGGTTCGGAGTGTTAAGGACTGTAGTGTTTCAGAAGCAAAAGTGCTCAGATTTCTGGTTTAATTTGGTCCATAAGCATCTTCTGAAAGATGTAAATGCAAAAAGAAATGATCACTTGCTTGTACCTCTGCACTGAGGAGTTCAAGGCATGTTCTTTTTCTCCCCAGGACTGTGACATGTTCATCAGCAAGTACAGTAATCAGAAGAACCCCCACTGTGTGTCACTGTACAGGCTGACAGGATCAGAAAATGATGCAACTCATAGGACTAAGGAATTCTGGGCTACCATTTTAGATTCAGCAGGTAATGGCATGGAGGAGGAACAGGAAAAGGACAAGATCAATGGATGAAAGATATCCCAGTGTATGCTTGCTCAAGATTTGCTGTTTTGACTGACCAGTCTTGTTTCTGAAACTCAGGCTTTTGTGAGAAGTTCTGTGAAGTACAGGAGGGACATTTTCAGCTCAGCAACAAATGGATATAAACAGACCATGAAGGAATTTAAAGTGGAAATTACCAAGTTTCTCCTGCCAGTTTTAGCTCAGGGAGGGATTTAAGTGCTCTCACTTGCTCTGTATGATGTGCTTGCTAAAGAGTGTGTTCATGGGGAGGGAGGTGCACTTCTTAAATAGTGTGTGCTGCTGCCTACTCATGTCTTTGTGAGACAGCTCTTGGGCTATAATCTTCCGCTGGATTTCTGTTCCCTTTGATTTCTCCTTACCTGAGGCATACTCCATGTCCTGTGCTTTCTATGTGTTAATGTAGCGAGTCCTAAGTGGGATTAGGAAGCGATGGGACATCTGTAATGGCTCTGTCAGGGGAGATTTACTGTTGTTCACAGGAGAATTGTTGTGATAGGGCTCAGAAAGCTCACCTAGGGCTGGGCCATTTACGGTCTCTGCCTGGATCCAGCCACATCCACTGGAAAGCGTGGGAGACCTCCACTGGGATTGCAGTGAGACTGGTGACAGGGCAGTGGTCAAGCAGAGCTGTGTTACTCATCCATTCCTGTTTAAACCAGGCTCTCCTCCCATGGCAGGTCCTCTTCCCGATTACATTCCCCCTGAAGTGTTCTCCTTTGAGAGCTCCACGGGGTTCACGCTGTATGGAATGATGTACAAACCCCACAACCTGGAGCCTGGGAAGAAGTACCCCACAGTGCTCTTCATCTATGGAGGCCCTCAGGTGAGCTGGTGAGCAGTGGGGTGGGCTGGCAGGGATCACTCCACGGCTCTCGTGCAGGAACAGTTCCTGCTCTGTGCTGAGGGCAGCAGGTGGCATTTTGCCTGTTCGGTGAGTATGTGCTTGGCCAAAGGTGCTGTAAGGGTTCATGATCTCCAGGTCATGGATCCAGGCACTGCCACTTGTCTGAGGACAGATATGCAGTAGCAGAGTTGGAACTGAGAGAAAAGGGAATCAGGTAGTCCTTGTTCCCAGTTCTGTCTCCTTCTCCTCTCCAGTTGCCTCACTGGACCTCAACTCTTCATGTCCATGACACAGAATGGCTTGTTTTACTGGGAGAAGAATTTATTGCATAGTAGGGAGAGGGAATCTTACAGCAGGGAGTAGGGATCTTGAAAACTTCACATTATAAAATTGTGTAAAGCATTTAAAGATAAATATAAATAAAATCTGAAATTGGATTAAGAGGTGACCTCTGGATTCTGTGCTGCTCTTGTATTCCAGGTACAGCTGGTGAACAACCGGTTTAAAGGAATCAAGTATTTCCGACTGAACACTTTGGCCTCTTTAGGCTATGTTGTCGTTGTCATTGACAATAGGGGCTCCTGCCACCGAGGGTTGAAGTTTGAAGGAGCCTTTAAATACAAAATGGTAAGTGGACTCTGAGTCTGGCTCTGTTCTCAGCCAGAGATGGGTTTGAGTCCCAGTGTTAGCAGCGCTGAAGCAGGAATTTTGGCACAGGTGCCCAGCACTGCCTGTGTGACATTTCTGGGATTTGGGGACAGGAAGTGTGTATAGGTGAGAGTTGAGGGAGGAAAGATGCTTGATGTAGGAAAGATAAAATGTCATGGTTTCAGGCTGTAACCCAGCTCCAGCTTGACACAGGGTAGTTCATAATGAGGCTGTGACTCCTCAAAGATACAGTTTGCAGCTCATATGAAGCAGGACAGTTGCATTCTGAGCATGGATCACTCTTGAGCACCAAAGCTCTGAAGGTTGTTACCTCGGGCAATCCTGAAAACGTAACACTGGCCTGTAACTAACAGAACTTACCTTTGTCTCTGCCCTCCCAGGGACAGATAGAAATAGATGACCAGGTGGAAGGGCTGCAGTATTTGGCATCGCAGTACGACTTCATCGACTTGGAGCGTGTTGGCATTCATGGCTGGTCCTATGGAGGCTATCTCTCCCTAATGGCTTTAACACAGAGGTCAGATATCTTCAGGGTATGTTCATGTGTTGAGTACTTACTCTAGTGGTACAGACAGAATTTTTCCTTTAATAGTGTGACTTCCATGGGTGATCACAGCACAAAGACCTCAGAGCTTGCTCTAGACAAGTTAGGACACAGTGCAGTGGCTGTTTTCTTCAAGACTCTTCTGTTTGGCTGACTTCAGAGAGAAGTTGCTTTTCTAGCAACTGTTGGACTATTGAGCTTGCAATGGCAACTGTGCTGGTGTAGCTCTACCTATCTCAGGTCACCTGTGCTGAAGGTACCTTAGGTAATGTCAGCTGCTGCCCACTTTGTGCCAGCTGAGCTCTTTGTGTTGTGAACCAGGTAAGGGAAACAATCCTGGTGAAAAACAACACCTCCTTCTCATTCTCCCTCTTTTTGGCCCTGAGAGAGTAGTTCCCTTTGCAGACTGATCTATTCCCAGATCAAATTGCCCATGCTGCTGCATAGGAGCATGTTCTAAAGCAGCCAGAAGGACAGTCTGGGGATGGGAAGAGGTACTGGAAAGAGGTTCTTGTGCCTGCCTGACTTTAGACCACTGTAATAAACAGCCAGACTTTCTTTGGGTAGAGATGTGGGAAGAGCTGGCTATTGCCCTTGAGATGTGTTTTGTTCTTTGTGACTACTCTTGCTTTCTTGAAGTCCAACCTTAATATTACTGGGAGGTTTAATAATTATTTGTCTCAATCCTTTAAAATTGTTGTATTTTTACCTTTACAAACACCTGCCTTGCAAAGGGGTTTTGGGTGTTTTTGTGGTTGTTTTTTTTTCTTATGGGTCTTTTTTTCCACAAGCCTCTGCAAGCTGGTGGTAGCTATGCAGGGTAGTTTGCTGAGTCCTAGCGAGCTGTTTCTGTTAGGCATGCAAATGTACCCAAACCCACAGAACCCCACAGAATGCACTTCAGTCAGCAGCCCTTGCAAGTGGTATGTTTAAAGTTGCTTCCAATTTGCCTGTAGGCTGTTCCTGGTTTCCGGTGCATGTGGGTCATAGCTGAGCTGTGCTGTGTGTGAGCTGGGGCAGGGACAGCAAGGATTGCTTTGCTTGTTCCACAGTTACAGTGGGATGAAGCTGTGGGAGGGAGGGACGTGGCCAGGTCAGGGGGCAGTGTTGTCACTCCCCTCTCTGTGGCACTGGCAGGTGGCCATAGCTGGAGCCCCCGTCACGCTGTGGATTTTCTATGACACGGGATACACGGAGCGCTACATGGGCCACCCAGAGCACAACGAGCAGGGCTACTACCTGGGATCCGTGGCCATGCAGGCTGAGAAGTTTCCTTCTGAGTAAGTTTGCTTCTGGCTCTTGTCTTCTGTTTTTCCTACCAGGAAAGTTCAAGCCCCATAGACACGTTTTTATCTCCCTGTTCTTGGTATTTCTGGAATCACAAATGCTAGCATTAAATAATAATTTAAAAAACCCCAATACCCAACACTAATAAACTTAATACTCAAATGAACATTTGCATAATTACAGACCATTTCATGTAAGCCCTTTTATAGTAGCTGTAATTAAAGACTATCTTTTATGTCTAAGAAATTACAAACATATCTTCAATTTGATTAGCACTTTAGAGCCACATTAAGCTAAACAAAAATTAGTTGATTGGGATGTTTTTGTATGTTCTGAGGCTCTCTCAACACAGCAGAGCAAGCTGGGGCCATGGGCTTTCTTGCCAAAGAGCTGACAATCAGCAAGGTTTAAGGCCTTGTATTGTCCAAGCTAGGAAGCATTGATGAGAATAACTAAGATATTCAAATAAAAGGTATGACTGTAATATGCGTGTGCAGGAAGAACTTTCAGAGGAGCAAGGAACAGGTTTGAGAAATGTGTCTATCCAGAGCAGTTTACAACTGAAATCACTGCCTTCAATGCAAGTATTTTTTTCTGAGGAGTGTTTTTGTAGGGATGCGTGTGGACTGTGAAATGAGTGGGATTCTGTCTAGAACTTTTTTCTCTTGCATTTCCCAGACCAAACCGTTTGCTGCTGCTACATGGATTCCTGGATGAGAATGTTCACTTTGCACACACCAGTATTTTGCTCAGCTTTTTGGTGAGAGCTGGGAAACCCTATGACCTACAGGTAAGGCCAGAACCAAGGCGTAAAGGTGATGTGTCTGTCTTGGAGGAGTCCAGAACTGGAACTTGTACCATGGTTGTGCTGGACAGCTTGGAATTCTAGGATAAAATTGTAGCATTTGAGCCAATAATTTTTTAAATGTTAATATTTTAATATTATTTAAATGAATTAACAAAAAGAAAAATTGGGCAAATAAGCAGTTAAGGCTGTTTCTGAGGAGATCTGCAGCTGGAAGGCAGTGCAGCAGCATTCATATAGCATGGAACAGGGTTCTTCATTTAATTAAACCCTGCTGGCTCAGTGCAGGTGGAGCCCAGGGATCCCACACCACACTGCAGAACTGGGAATGTGCTCTGGCCAGGAGCTGCCTCTGCTCAGCCAGGCTGATCCCCTCCAGCACAGCTGGATCACAGTGGGTTCTCCTGGGTTCAGGCAATGGAGGATGAGGAGTGTTAGTTCAGGTGCAGAGTTAATGCAGGGACATTCCATGGACGTTTGGAATGTGGCTCTGGGACTGGTTTAAATGTTGGCGCCTGCAGCTCCTCTGGATATTTACAACTTTATTTTACATTTCAGATCTACCCTCAGGAGAGACACAGCATCAGAGTCCCTGAGTCAGGAGAGCACTATGAACTGCACCTGCTGTATTACCTGCAGGAGAACCTGGGCTCTCGCATTGCTGCCATGAAGGCCATGTGACTGACCTCAAAACTCTGCTCCACAGCTGCTCTCCGGACAGGGAGGTGTAGGAAACTAGAGAAAATAGGATGGAACATTGCTTTCTGGTGCCTGCCACATGTACACACCCGTACACACCCTCACAGACACTTTTTTAAAAGTAAATTTGGTGCCATACAGGAAATTTAAGTACAGTGATCTAATAACTTTAAGCTGTAAATAAAATCCAATGTCTGTGGTATAATACAGTACCATGGGTGTTCTCTTGGGGGACGAGCTGAAACTGAAAATAACGTACTTCTACAGCACCAGATCTTCACTTTTTAAAAGCATTATGGCATAATTGATGTATTTTTACAGTGTGTTCCTTGGTATCTTACTACATAATACTGGGTGATTTACTCACTACACAGCAAGAGTTTACCTGAATGGTTACAACTTTTATTAATTTTAAATGCTATCATATAGCTTTTATGCTTCATGAAAGGGATGTGTCTCACTCCTTAGAAGCTGGTCACAAGTTGGACACATCCCTCATCTAGATGTTAATTGTTTTTTAAGAAGAAAGACTTTTAAGCTGCCTCTTAATATATTTAAAGTTTGGATTCAGATCAGTTGATGCCAGGTTCTTTGATTCCTTCTCCCCTAGGATAAATCATTGTCTTTTCTTGCAGCAGCTTGAGAACCTATCCTGATTGTACTTGATTTCAGTGGAGAAGTGAATTGATACTTTACTGTGATATGGGCTTAAGAATCTTTTATTCTGAGGTGCAAACTAACTTAAGTTAAAAAGCTGAAACTGTAAATTTTCAAACAAGCTTCAAAGTGCATCCTGTTGAGATTTTTCCCTGATGTTCACTCTGGAGCTGGGTTTGCAATACTCCTTCCTTACCCTCACATCAGCATGATACGGGCATATGCATCCTGTTACAATTTAGAAATTCAATACTCTAATTCCAAGGTCTGCAGAGGATGTGTGGGGAGACCTTATATGCGAGGCAATATGAACTGTTCTGTTGAATTTCCTCATGTATGAGGGGCTATTTCCCAGGCTTGTGTCCTGTCCAGTCCCCTATTCCTGGATCCTTTCTAGCACTACTGTGCATGTTGATGATGCTGATGCTGATGATGCTGTCTTTGAGAACCCTTTTCTGTACAGCTTCAGGTAACCCTCAAGGAATTGCAGTCCCAGTTGTGTTTTTGCTACTGAGGTTGGTTTTAACTAAGCAGCAGGCTTGGCTGAAAAGCGTAAGTGTGTGAAGGCACTTTTAACTGGCAACAGGTAATTTAGGATAGAAATCCATCGAAAATTATTCTCTTTAATCCAGAAAATTCTCCCCTTGGGACTTGCCTCTGACACTCTGATAAGTTTTAACGGTTTTCTTAGAAACCCAAGAACTTCCTTTTCTTTCTGTTTTGGTGCTAGAGGGAAGCAGAGCATGATTTTCTTTTCATCTGCAGAAAATCTGGAATCACTCTCAGTGTTTACGCTCTTAGAACTCCACATGTTGTAACCTTGTACGTTTCTTGATTTTGTACTGTTCAGCTTGATCCCAGAACTCTGGGATTTAACAGACTCTGGCTGTATCTGATCAAACCGCATCGTTTTTCAGTTAAACTGCTGGGCATGTGCACTAAAGGGAGGGGAGCTGGGGCAGTTACACGGTTGTAAAAGCCGTGTGTGAAAACAGGATCTGGTTTTTGGGATACACAAAGGAGCCAAAGCCAACCGGCGTGCAGGGAGTGTTTCCTCCGCAGTGGGGAGCCTTGGTTCGGGCTGTTTGTTGGTTTTCAGATCGCAGTGATTACAAGTGGATCAGTTAAAAGACCATTAGCAGGTCAATAACGGGTTGATTTTGGGAAGGGCGTGGCACGGAAGGAGCCCAGCTCCAGGAATGTCTTCTCTTAGCGGTTGATTGTGGCTGAAGCAAAGGCAGCATCCCTGGGGACTGTGTTACAGTCGGCACCGAGAGAGCAGCACATGTGCAACACAACAGTGGGGAGAGACAAAAATAAGCTGTTCCTCTGGAATTTCATTGTGTTCCCAACATGTTTATGCTGTATTATATATACATATATCTATATCTGTTCATATATACATATATGTATAAAATTACCCATGGATAGTATTCACCTTCTCCAAGGTTGTTTATATTTTGTTCAATATTAAATTAACTTGCTTTTTTGGGGTTTTTTTTGTTCTTTTTCTAGAGGTGATTACCCTTGAATGTAAGTGTATATGATTTTTAAGACAAAATTGATCGTTTTGTTTAAAAAACAGAGCAAAAATGGCCTTCATCAAACACTGCATTTTTTGGGAATTGAAGAACTAAACATTACGTGAGTAAGCCAGGCTGGGTTTGGATTTGAGGCAGGATGTGATTATAAGTGTTGACATATAATTCTTAATAATGCATCCTTCTACTGTTTTAAATATATACATCAAAAAGCTATTAAAGTACAACATACTGTAACTGCTCTGTTTTGCAACATAAATTATGGATTCTTTCTTTCCTACCATTTTCTTTTCTTTTTACTGTAGTTAAGCACTTTAAGACCCCGTGCTCTCTTATCCTGTGGAAGTGCTGGAAGGATTTATCACCAGAGTTTTGTAGTTCTTGCAAAAGAGATGCCTTAGATGAAGTCTGGTTCCAGCTAATTTCCCAGTGAAGAAAGGAAAAACCCCGTTGTGATCGAGACTACAGAGGTAGGAAGGTGTTAGTGCTGAGGGACTTTGCATCGTTATTTTTTGGGTGTAGCGGTATTCCTGCACCCTGTATGGTGAAGTGTTGGTCTGGCCAAGGGCCAGGACAAGGCTGTACATTACAGTCCTGGAGATGGGAATGTCACTTGAGGAGGTTTCCAGCCTGTTTGATATTTGGGATTGTACTTCATCGCTTCCTGCATGTTAAAAAATCTCTTGGTTAATGTGAGTTTTAAACAGAACTAGTGAGATCCTGGGGGGGCAGGGGAGGTTGTGGAGCAAAAAGGTATGAGGAGGAGCCTTTGCTGTGGCTCCCAAACCAGAGGTTGGTATGTTCCTGTGGAGGCCCCTCTGCCTTCTAGGGGTGTTGTGCCCAGCAGGAGCCCTGCTCTGAACAGGAGCGGGACTGAGCCTTCCTTGTGTGGTGGATATTTAGTTGCACAGGTGTCTTTGAGATGAATGTTTTCGTGTGTTTAAGAATATATATGAAATATGGGGATCTGAGTGCTGAGATACTGAAGTTGTGTGTTGGTGCCAGCAGTTTCCTCTCTTTCGAGGTGGTTGGGATTGGTTGTGCTTGTTCCTGGTGAAAGCCCATTCTTTCACCCCATTTTAATGCAGCTTCCAGTGATGCCTCGTGAGTGTGGGATGTGCAAAGCTGTTGGGTTTCACCCGCACCTCCCTTTGTTCTCAGTGATCTCTTTTTACTCAGAACACAGTAAAATTAGTATCTACCCAGAAATGCTTAATTTTTACAAACTCAATGGAAAAATGAGCTCAAAGCACCAAGCAAAGCTTTGAAAATAACTAACCTCATTATATTAGAATGGAAAATGCATTCCCTACTTACTGGTGGCATTTGGAAATAGGCTATGGAAAAAATTTCCGAGTGGGATGATATAGTAATGCTTTAACCCTGGAGCACCTGCATCTGAACCTGGGTAGGAAATTATGGAGAATTCTCATACTCCGAGTTCCAACCCATATTCCCTGCCAGGAGAAGTGGGTTGTGTTCCTACCGTGTGTGTCCGTGTGTCCGGCTGTTCCTCTGCTGCCATGACACCCAACCCCTGCCGAGGCAATAACAGAGTCTAAGTCAGTGAAACATCGGCCAGGAGTCCCCTGCCTTGGGCTGCCTATTCACTTGAGTGTCAGAACCCTGCAGAGACTTTGTGTGTGCCCCTTCAGAAGGGGGAGAGAGCTCTTGCTGCAGTTTTTACTTGGCTCTTCTGCGGAGTAGAAGTTCAGGTGTTTAATTCGAGAACATGAAGTGCCTGCTGTTTGCGTTAACAAAATTGCATGTCTCACTCCAGTGGGTTTATTGGGCTCCCTCCCTCCCCCCTCCCGAGCTCCATGGCTTTTAATCATGTAAAGTGGAGACATTAGTTTTGCTGCGTTTTATTACAAAACCTTTGTTGCAATAAAGATGCTGCTAAATAAATTGAATTAAATGTTGGGTTTTCTTCCACCCTATTTTCAACTGTCTCTCTCCCTGATTTAGGAGAGCTTGTGTGTAATTAAATCTCTGCCCTCGTTGCGCTGTGGAAAGCAGCAGTGATGTGTGTTTGATGCATGTCGGGTGTTCTGCAAAAGCATCTGCCATGTTTCCTGTCCCTTGTGGTTTGGGAGATGGATACCATCAGGAATATCAGGCATTTCCTTGGCACAGCGATGTTCCCTCTCCGGAGTGTTTCCATGTGAATGCTGTTAGCAGCTCTTGGCAGCCACCAGCCGGAGCTGTCGCACCGGGGACTGCAGGACACAGCCTCGCCTAGGTGGGACAAGTGCCACAGGGGAGGAGGTGGCCCTGGTGCCCCGGCAGAGGAACCTGTGTGAATGGAATGGGCAATGCAAGGGAAGAGATGTCTCTTCATACAGTCACCTTGTTCTCAGCCTCCTGTTTGTCTCTCTGAGCAGAATGGGCCTTGCAGGCACCCCAGTCCCATGTAGTGCTGTCCCAGAAGGTCCGGGGGGGCTCAAGGCAGATACAATTAATGTTTTTACTCATTTCTGATTTTTCACCCACGGAGAAGCACCCCCTGTTCAGGAGGGGGCGAAACACTAGCCTGTGCTCTGCCCTCTTCCTATACAAGGTTCCCAGTTTGCAGTCCTTTGTGTGCATCCATGGAGGCTTCTGAGATCTGAGAGAAAGAAGCGAAGATTTAGCAAAGTCCTTTCAGGCTAAAGTCATGGTATACTTTTAGTGTTTGGGGTCACAGTACTGGTCAGGGACAGGATAACAGGAAAATCTTTCCTGGAAGAACTTACGGCCTGGGCACAATTAACCCTCTCGTCTTCTTATGGGATTAATAACAAAACTGCAAATGGCAGCTGGGATTAAAGGCCTGTGTTTTCCTCCCCAGCATCAAGTCTTTTCTCAGGATAATCATTTTGCAGACTGCTCCTGCCAGCAGACCTAAGGAGAACCGGTGCTGGTTCACTCAAGCTCCTCAGCACAGGCACGCAACACCACCGGGCTGGCCCTACGGGGCTGCACATTTCCCAGGGAATTCCCAAGATCAAGATTTCCTCTCTTAAAAGCAAACAGCAACAGACTGCTCCAAGGCAAAAACCAGCAGCAAGGAAATGATGTCCCAAAAGCAGCAAGGTAGGAACCTGTGGGAGGAAGGAGTGGTGGTACAGGGCTGGGACTGCATCCCCTCCCTCAGCTCTTGGAGCCATGCTGTTTGCTTCCTGCTGGAAGAAAAGCCCCTTTGCTTTTCCAACAAAGATAGTTTGAACAATTTGCTTTCACCATTGCCCTCCCTCTTCTCCTTTCTATTCTACTTGCAATTTTGTTAGAAATAGATGAGTAAATACCATGTACGTTTGTGTGGGAGCTGTGGTGGCTTGTGGTTTTATGATTTTCCCCCCAGCTGTGATTCATTGCTTTTTACATTTTTTAATCTATTCCCCCACACCCCCTCCTGCTCTCCCTGTCTCCGTGCAGCCCAGCAGCTGTCATTATCAGTGAAATGACTTGACATTATTTTGCTGTACTTTGTTTCTATTCATTGATTTGTTGAATGAAAACTATTTATCTGGCACTGACATGCAAGATTGGAGCCTTTCAAGAAGAGGCAACTCTGCAGTACAATTTTGCTCCAAAATGAGCAGAGCAAGAGCTCTGTGTTAAACCAGCCCTGCTGAAATCCCTGGCCCCATGACAGAGCAGAAGCAGCGGCTGCACAGGCTACGGAGGTGGTGTATAGGAAAAGCATCTTTCCTTATCCTGCCTGCCCCGTGGGAAGCCCTGCTGGGCTCTTGCCAGAGGCAAATGAGGGATTTCTCTAAGGCTGGGGATGCAGGGAGGTGCAGGAGGGGAGGCAGGTGCTGGCAGCAGGTATGCAGTGTCTGAATGGGGCTCCCAACATCAGAAGGATGTGGAGCAAGTCCAGAGGAGGCCATGGAGATGCCCAGAGAAGCTGTGGCTGCACCATCCCCATCTTGAACACTAGAAGTGTTCAAGGCCAGATTGGATGGGCTTGGAGCAACCTGGGATAGTGGAAGGTGTCCCTGTCCAAGGCAGGGGAATGGAATGAGATGATGTCTGCAGTTCCTTCCAAGTGGAACAGTGTCTGATTCTGTGATTCCTTGATTTTGTCTGGGTGCAGGTGAGTTGTTCCTCTCAGCATGATGAGCAAGGCAGTGCTGGAGCAAAATCCAGACTTGCTCCTTTGCCTCCTGTCTTCTCCATCCCCTGTGAGTTCACCCCCATTTCAATATCGGGCATCCAGCAAAAACCACATTCTGAATCCCTCCTGTGATCCAGTAAGCCTGGAGAGAGGGTTGCACATCTCCAAAAACAGGTGCCAGTGGCCGCTGTGATTTTAGTTTAAAAAAGCCCTGGGCATTGTCACCTCAAATGCCAGAAGCTGGTTCCCTGCCAGCGCTGCTCAGAAAAATCCCACCTCCTTGCCTCCATCAATACCATCCCACAGCTTGAAGGACAGGTTTTGCCAAGGAAATACACTCTTGTTTGAGGGATTCAGGATCCCTTTTTCCCACAGAGCCCGGGCTCTTTTCTTTCGGCACAATCAGCCCTCTTGCCGCTTTTCTTGCCTTTTCTTCCATCGCTTTCCCACATTCTGTTCACACCTTCATGAATATTCAGAGGCCATTGGCCATATGAAGCTATTGAGAGCTCTTGTTAACACTCCTCCTAATGACATGCACCTTCAATAGAAAACAAAAACACAGATAAGAGCTTGTTAGCGCAGACCCTTGTTCCCCACCTAACAAGGTTTCCATTGACTCGGACACTTGTGGTGACACATTGCTAGCTCTCACTGTTGCCTCTTTTGATTTGCGACTGGCTTTTACGGAGGGGTTTTTTTCCTTTTATTTTTTTTCCTTCCTTTTTTCCCCTTTTTAGATTTTTTTTATTGTGCGGTTTTAAGCTAATTAAGAAAAAGGTCAAGCTCCCCGAACAATGAGGAACGGCGGTGCAATGTGCCCTGGGAGCGGCGTGCGCACAGCCCCGAGCAGCAGGCGAGGACCGGGCTCCGGCGCCGCGCGCCTGGGAAAGTTGTGCCACGAGTGGCACAGGAAGAGCCGAGCTTGGGTCAAGAGGTGATTAAAGCTCGGCGAGAGGCTCTGAAAAGGGGCTGAGACCACCCGCCGCGGTTCCCAAGGACTCCCCGGGTCCCAGCCTAGCTGGATATCTGCGGTGGCCAAAACATTGTCCCCAAGGCCCAGGCCATGGGGTGACTTCCAAAACATGACCAAGCTTCTGTGAGATGCTCCCAGTGATGCTGCTCCCAATTTATGGCTGATGTACACGGAGGGCAGAGCCCCATAGCCACATCCCCAGTGGCACGTCTGCCGCGGGGCTTTTCCCTGGGACTGGAATCCCATCCGGCTTTGGCAACTCTTTTTTCCCTCCTCCAGTTGTGCTTCACCTCCCTCCCGCCGTCACGGAGATCTGCCAGGCTTTCATTAGCTGGGCCCACCCATTCGATACCATGAGATGCCTGGCTTCTTGTTGGGTTTTTTGGCCACACCTCATTATTCTTGCTATTATTAGGCTCTCGAGGCGTTATTTGTCATCTTGTCAAGGCCCTGGAGTTTCTGTGGATACTGGTCCCCTAAGTGGCCATGCTATCAATTAAGACAGCTCCATGTCTGAACTCTTCCAGGGGACTTTGTGAAGATCCACAGATAATTTCCCTGATTTCCCTGCAGTTGTCTGTTCCTTATGTAGCTGCCTTTTCCGTAAGGACCGCTCGGTCAGAGCTCAGCGTATTCGGGTGTTTCAAGCAACAAAAGGCAGGATTACCTACTTGGCTAATAGAATTAGCTGGAGGGTGATGGGCTTAATGATAAACCACCAAATTATATATATATGTATATTATATGCATATATAGATACACACACATATATATACATATATATATTTATGACAGGCTGTAATAAATAAACAATAATGAGATAACCATCACAGTGATCTAAGTAAAAGCACCAGCAGCAAAAGCTGCTATGGAATAAAAATATATATGCTTTATTATGCTTTTTTTGGACTCTCTGGGAAGAGGAAAAAGCCTCTTTTTTTTTCCTCTTCATGCTCAGCTTAGGGACAGACAACTGTGCAAAGCTCAGAGGATGCTGAGTATTTATTCTGAAAATAAGACTGCTGAAAGTTTCCAAATAGAGCAATTTAAACTTGTTTTCCTTATGAAAAGCAGCATAAGCAAGCAAAATGAAAAGCATAGCATTTCCAGTGGGAAAATTAGACAGAAGAAGATCGTGCAGGGTTGATCAGGACTTTACTGGGAACAGGCTGAGCACAGGAGCAGCTTTGCTGAGCACCTGGCAGTTTCTCACTCCTCTCGCTGTTTCTTGAACACCCAGTATGTTTCCATGGATAAATTTGCTTCACCTACTGATTTTTCTTTCATGGGCATTCTGTCTCCATGCCTGTACCAGCTCATTTTTTGCTCTCCCAATGCAGGTGAGCAGGACAGGGGCGTGTTTCTGGAGCTCCCCCACTCTCAGCCAGGCACTTCATTTTTCTGTGTCTGTAACCATAAAATGTAGATATTTAATGATTTCTCAGAAGTATCAGGAGGTTTTCAGCCAGAGAGGGGCCGAGCACTGTTTGCATTTACTCTCTGGTGAGAATTAGTATCTGGGGGCAGGAGGCAGCAGGGAAAAAGGCTTTGATTTGGATTTGAGTTTTGGCTGGTGATTACGAATGCTCTAAACCAGTTTATCTCTCCCTAGGTGGATGTGTGCTGCCAGCAGTGCGATAATATCCATCGAGGGCTGCCCAGAGGTACAAGGAATAAACTCATCCGTTATTAGCTAATACAGGAAAGTGATTCGATATGGGTCTCAGAAGCTGGAGTAGATAAATAGGATGATAAATGTTGGCATTAGCAGACGTGACTGACTCCTCTGTCTCTGTGATTTGGTAGTGCCCAGTAATTAAATAGTTGGAGTTTAATGTATTTTAAAGTAGAGCTGCAGCCTGTAAATCACGGAGATTATGCTCTTCCCTGCTGTGCACTCTCTGGGTCGGGAGGAATTCCCATTCCTGTGCCGCAGCTGTCCACGGCTCTGGCTGGGTATTGCATCAGTTGAGACTGGGAAAGGCAGCACCAGCCCTGCTGCTGGCCTGGGGCAGTAAACACATTCCCAGAGCCTTTCCATCCCAGCAGGGCACGTTCTCCAGCCCTGGAAGGATCCCAGCCTGTGTCCTCTCCATTTTGGGTTGCCTCTTCTGTTCTGGCTGGAGCAGCTTCATGCCCACGTACACATGCAAACACACCCCAGGCCACTGCAGAGCCTAAATTCCAGGGGGCAAAGCATCCCAGGGGGGTGATTTCCTCCCCAAACCTCTGCTGTGTCACTGTGGGGGCATCAGCCCCTTGGGCTGGTTTTGCTTTCAGACATGATTTTCAGGTTTATTGTTTTCAATGATCCCAATTTCATCATTGTATTTCACAGGAAGATTTACTTTTCTTTGCACCCGTACTATGACCTTGTACTAAATTAAAATGGTTGTCTTTTTTTATATACAGGTTGTCCAAGAAGGAAACCCAACCCATTCCAATGCAGCTTGAAACTGTACTGAACTAAAAGTTACTTTTTCTCTATATACAGAACTATTTTTGTTTCTCATCCATAATTGGCCAGACCTGACTCTTCTGCTGGAGATTGGTTGTATTACGCAGAGTTTCCCCATTAACAAAGGACAAATTTAAACATTTCCATGAAATTCAGCCATTTTATACCTTTTAAAACCATTTCTGGATTAGTTCAGGCTTTTACTCAGAAATTTCTCTGTGATAACTGGCCACACATTCAGACAGGGCTTTACCAGAGCCCTGCCATGATGACCCGGAAATGCTGTCTGGAACTACAGCTGGAAAAAACCTGTCCCTGCTCTTCCTGCATATAATTATTTTTAATAAAATCTATTTGTACCTCAAATTATTTCCTCTTCCAAGCATTTTATAATTGAACAATTAATTTTGCTGTACTGTTGCAAGTTACAGTCTCTGAGGTCTGCCTGCTGCTCTGCACAGAGTGACGGTGAGGAACTTTCCTCTGGGGGAAGGATAAAAATGAGTTCTGTTTTAGCTAAAATAGATGTTTCTTTACTCTCTTGATGAGCAGAAGCTGATGATTGTCAACCCACAACCTGAAGCAACAACTAATATTGCTTTCAGAAAGATCAGCAGCAGCTTAATGACCGATGAGCAGGAGAGGAGTTGTGTTTTGGAAAGCATAAGGTATAACCTTCCCCACTGGGCTTTGCAGGGAGTTGGATCATCTGTTAATCATCTCTTGTTTTTTCCATACACGGTTGCTGTTTTCCTTCCAGACTACTTTTAGCCTGCCTGTTCCAGGTACAACTGTGATGCACAACCTGCACAAACCCAGGGGACTTCACCCTGTGAAGGGTGGCGTGGGAGCTGCCATCGGAAGCTGCAGGACATGGGGACCTTCAGACTCTCCTGGCTCCATTGTGGACTGTGGTAGGGCTAAGGATCAACTGCCTTTTCCAGGTCTCACTGTAACCCCCTTCTTTCCATGCTGTTGTGCCTCCCTGTGCCCCATCCTTTGAACAGAGGCTGTTCCTTAGTTGCACAAGGGGCCATGTGGGTGGGATACACTGCAGGTTGCCCATGGACCAAAGGAATAAACTTTTACAAGCTCTTGCTGAGATTTAGAATGAAGCTTTAGAACGAAATATGTGAGCTTGTAGCTGTTGGACCAGAGAGGCTGTTTGGATATGAACATGGAGCCATGGAAAAAAGATATTGGTAAGAGTTGGTATAGAGCTGGCAGAGCTGTCCAACAGCAGCTGGAAGATTTTCTCATGATGAAACATCTCTGGAAGAATGAATTCCTAGCCCTGGGTGACCTACAGTCTTAAGTGTTGAGGAGGAATGAAAATGCCCAAATCCTCTCATCCTTGCAGCTGGAAGTTAATTTTCCTCCTGTCTGGTCCTCTGCTAAGCAGAGTCCCTGCCCTTGCAGCTAATGGCACCTTTGGTTGCTAAAGTTATTTTAGCATGAATAGAAGTGACTCAAAGGAGAGTAGTGTGTGGAAAGCAGTAGAAGCCACCTGGTCTGATACAAAAGGGATTTTTTTAGCCAAGTTAAGTGGTAAATGGAAAATACAGCTGGATATAGACAAATGCAAAATGATAATTGTGGGCAACGAATGGAAAGAGGGTGGAAAACAGCAGTAGCACATCAAAACTGGAACAGCCAGAGGGGAGGCAAGAGGTACTGCAAAAATCCTTCAGAGTGATCCAGATAACCCTGGATTAAATGGAACAAAGTGCCCCCATACACTGTACACCAGCAAAGGAGTCAGGGGGGCTGCAGAGGTTTCCCATGTTGACAGCTAGCCCATGGCTTAGCAGCAGGGACAGTGAATATGGCTGTGTCTGAGGAACAGCTCCACACAGTACCTTTGCTCTGGCACCTCTTTTAAAATAGAAATGATGGGTCATTACTGCAAATTTGCTGAGTTAATTTGTTGGGTTTGTGTGTGTGGAGTGGCAAAAAGGAAAGCAAAGGGGTCCAGGTTTGCCTGCAGCCATCTTTTATAGTCCAAGCAGCCAATTTTCTGTGTAACTGTAATAAATCACAGCGACAGACACACAGGATGGCTCGGTCTTTATATAATTATTCCATAAATCGCCCCATTTTCTCCCCCAGAAAGGCCTCCCAGTCCCTTCTCTTTGCTGCAGCAGGTTGTTATCCTGAACACAATATGACAAATGCATTTGAAGAACTTACTTTGTAAGCAAAGGGTAAAGAGAAGGAGCCTGCTCCTGTTTCCATCACATGGCTGTTTGCTCCAAGAGGATTTGCAAAGCAAGGGAAACAACGTTACAGCTCAGGAAATCGAGCGTGAACTCCAGGACTGAAGGGAAAGCATGGCTGAAAAGCTAATCAACACAGCTGAGCTGCCAAGGGAGCAGCGGGCAAGGGCATGGCCAAGCAGGGCCCTGCTCCTCCTTTACTCCGCTCTTCCTTCCACTGGGTTGCAGGTTGGAGGTGCCTCCTGCATTCCCTGGAATTAGCTCCCGTGATGAATTTTGAAGTCCCTCACAGCGGTGACAAAGGGAAGCTTTGGCATCTCTGAGCTGTCACTGTGCAAGTGGCATTTTAGTCGCTGCTGGGGACAGGGCAAACTCAGTCCAGCAAAGTCACCTTGATGAGCAGTGCCTTCCAAACCATCCCAGCTCCTTCCTGCTCAGATTTGCTTCTGAGAAGCTTTTAATTCTCTTCTTCTTATTCCTTTTCCATCCTCATCCCCTGACTAACTCCAGATTCAGGCTGCTTAGCTGGAAGGCACAGACCCCAGGGCAGGCTCTGCCTGCAAGAAGTCAGATAAACTGTTCTCCTGTGGGCACCCAGTTTTAAAACCCCCACAATTTGTGTACAGCGGGACTTTGGGGACCTCTTGGCTTGGCTGGTGGTTTGATAACTGAGCTTGTGTTGTTTCTCTCTCCTCCTGCCCTGAAGAAGATACTTTTTAAAAATACAGCAAGTGGGAAGGAAAAAAAAAATAAGACCTTTTTCCAACAGGGATATAAAACTTCCATCAAATCGGCTGTGTCACTAGAGACCCAAAGCTAATAAGTTGATCTTACAGATATATAATAAACTCATTTATTAGGTTTTTATTTTAGGAGTTGGTGGTATTAATTAGATTGATATGGCCCATAAATCACTTGATCTGGCTGAGCCCTCAGATACTTGTAATTTAAATTAATACAAGTACAGCTTAATTAATCTGATTAAATCCTGGGACAAGCAAGGCAGTGTTTGCAGCATCCAGGAATACATCACAAGAAAAAGGAGTATTTTAAGGTAAAGCAGCTTCTCTGGAGGGTCAGTTTTGTTCAGCTGGTGATTTAGGGGACAAGAATGGAACTACAGAAGATGCAACCACAAACCAGACACTCTGGCTCTGCCCTGAGACCTAGCAGCTGGGCAGAGCTCATCGCAGCTTCTGGGCCCAGCAAGGAGCTGAACTTCACAAATTCATGGCAACCACTCTAGTTTCAGGGAGTCCTGATCTTTCTTCATCCTTTGGCAGCAATAAATGAATTCTCAGAAGGTGAGTTTAAGACATTGGTGAGCATAAGCCACAGTGTGGTCTCTGTTGTGGTCACAATCTTGATTTTTTACTCCCTTCAGTGCTACTGAGAAGAGATAACATTTCTTTCCAGGAGGGAATAATCCATTAATTGGTTCTTCCTTGCTCAAGAGACAGACCTTTCCAGGCACGAGTTGCCATGTTCCCCAGGCCAGGAGCAGACCTGGACAGGAAACAGAGGAGGCAGAGGTGGAGGTGAGCTGACATGTCCCACCTGAGACTTACCTACTCTGCTATTCCCTTCCCATCCCGAGTATTCCTCCTCAGGGATGTTTCCGAGTAGTGGATGGTGATTTTATTGTGACTTGCCTCTAGAGAAGATGGAATGCACCCTCCTGTGGGACACACTTTGCAGGGTGCTCTCGCAGGGGTGCACCCGTCTGCTTCCCAGCATTGATGGTTCCTAAACCTTTTCCAGGTGGATAACACCTGACACTCAAACAGTGTTTCCATCTATTTTTTTTCCAGAATGCTCTGTGCTTACAGCTCTCAAGATTGATGTTCCAAGTCTGTACAGTTCAGGCAGTTGCTGAGTAGCCTTTTCCCTACACTCCTGCTAATTTGCCTTAGTCTAAGTGAGCTCCCCTATGGATAGGAGTGGAATTCAGACCCTGTGGTCCGCCCTAGCGTTGGTTCCTCTGTTGTCCACAAGCTCTCCATGTGGGGTGTAGGTACACATCTGGTATTTACAGCAGCTCCCTAGAATCTGAATGAAAACCCCTTTCAAGGCTCCCATGGTATGCTTAGCAGCAAAGCACCAGCCCAGGGCTCCTGCAGCCGCAGGTTGTTTCCGTTAGAGTGTGGACGCCATAAAATATGTTTTCTTTAAAAGCAGGAGATAATGCTGTTACAGCAGTTGGATTAATCCAATATTCTCCTTCATCTTCAAAAGAGAATTGCCTAAATAGCCAGAGAGAGGCACATTTTATGGGTCCTTCTTAAGGGCTATCAATCAAACCTTCCAAGAAAGGCACTGATGCCCTTTTGCTCACGAGAGGGAAATTGGATTCCCCACGGCTTTGCTTTCCGTCTGCTGTAGCCTTGCCGTGTAATCGCTGCATCGCAAAGGGTCTGGCCATCATTTTCTTCTACTGGTCTGAAGAAAAAACCCACATGGAGGAAACCTGTAAGAAGAGAGGGAAAACAGCCCAATTAAAGGCAATGATCTCTTAGCTCTCTGCCCTCTCTCCTGCCTGGATGAGGCAGATGTAAAACAATAGCTTTATTTGTGCAAGTTTTAATTGGGTAGTTCAAAGGAAGGAGCGGAGGCTCTTTTGATCTCTTGGTGTGTTTGAATGCCACGTTGCAACGGTGTCTGCTGGCCACGGAAGTGACCTCTTGTGTTAATTAGTGTTTATCTGAAATCGAATTAGCTCACAATTGGGAGAAAACAGAGCGAAAAGCAGGGGATAAGCAGAGATTTGTGCAGTTTTCAGAGGTAAAAGCAGATCTGCTGAAGTTGATGTTAAAATAACTCAGAGAACATTACATTTTTGCTTTGTTTTTCTAACACTCTTGGTCAGATGGTCCCATTTCTCTTCCTAATACCCTGTGCTGGCTTCATCTTTGCTGAGTCTGCTGGTCCGCGCCGCTCATTGGAACTTAAACCATAAACCAACACCGAACAATGATGCATTATTTATAGCAGACCGAAGGCTGTGAGGTTGACAATAGTGCAAAGCTTCTCTTTCTTGTGGTCAGTAATCCATAAATAAATACACCATCTATTTAGGTTTGCAGACTTGTCTGATGGATGGGAATAGCCTGCATTATACAACAAGGGCAACAAGGACCTTGTGAAAGCCACCACCTGCTTTTGGGACAAATCGGCTGTTTCTGAATAAACTCTTGACGGAAACAGGGGGTGTGAGAGCTGCCCAGTCACCTTTCTGGTGCTCATCTGGGAACTCTCTTGAAAGTAAAGGGAAAGGGGCTTAGAAATGCATAAAACCACCAGGTTCTCTGAGTGAAGTATTAGCAGGGACAGAATTTTATAGCTAAAAGTATCTCGCTGGACAGGTATATAATCCTAGTTTCTGAGCAGAGAATAGCCAGGGTTGTGGAAATCAAACATCTGTCCAAACATCTATGAACATCTGCAGGCCTTCAGATTGTTGGACTGGCTGAAATCCCATCCTCAGAACAGATCTGGATCCTAAGGCTTTTCAAGTGCAGAAAGGAATGGTTTTATTCCAACCTTGCTTTTCACTCCTAAGCTGGCTTCAAGTGTCAGCAGGCTGGACTTCGCTGCTTGCCCCCGCAATGATCTCATCACTGTGGGGGAAGGCACCCCAAAAATGCCATGGTGGCACTTACTCTGTGTCCTTGGGCGTACAGCACTATATTTTCTGGGATTAGCCACAAGAGGGTGGCATGAGGATGTGCACCAGGCAGCCTCCCTGCTTTGCTGCATGGCATTTTATAGCCAGCTCTGTAGATCCAATAAAACTTTGGAACAGATCCTTATTTTTGGCACATGAACACATTTCCCACTACAAATGAGCCTGCTGGGTGTTTCTGATGGCAGCCCTGACAGAGCGTATTCCTTGATGTTACACGTGTTCTTTATGCCTAAACCCAGCCTTAGTTAGTGGGTACCATAGCAGCATATAAAATTTAGACTATTTAGGATCAAAACTTTTATTGGTCCTTGGTAACTGCTGTAGGGAGAAGTCCACAGGTGTTGTTTACGAGAAAATATTATTTTTCCTAGTCCTGTGTGTTTACAAGACAGTGATGTTCCACATGACTGCTTTATAACACACTGGGATGGTTCCAGTAGGTTTTTATTTGGTTGTAGCTGACAGTGAATGAGCTGGTTAACAACCATGCAAAAAAATGCCTCAATGACAGCAAGGGAGAATAACTGAAATGAAACAGATTCATTTCATCCAAAATCTCAGCCTGGATTGTCTTGATGTGTTTTTTTCTGAATTGGACTGTCAGCAACCCAACCCAATTCACTTGTCTCAAATGATCACAGAATCCCAGAATGGTTTGAGTTGGAAAGGACCTTATAGATCATCTCATTCCAACCCCTGCTATGGGCAGGAACACCTTCCTCTAGACCAGGTTGCTCAAAGCTCCATCCACCCACCCTGGTCTTGGACACTTCCAGGGATGGGGCAGCCACAGCCTCTCTGGATAACCTATGTCAGGGCCTCACCACCCTCACAGGGAAAAATGTTTTCCAAATATCTAATCTAAACCTACTCTCTTTTAGTATGAAGCTACTCTCCCTCGTCCTGTCATTCCATGTTCTTGTTAAAAGTTCCTCCCTACCTTTCTTTCACACCTTCAAAATCAGTCGATGTGTCTCCGTGTAAGGCAAATTCGCATTTGGTTTTGCAAAGCTTCACCTCACCTGGCTGACAAGTCCCAGAAAGAGCAAGAACCAGGGCACCAGGACATCCAGGAAGCAATATAAATCAAAAAGACATAAAAACCCATGCCAAGTTTGATGTTCAAAGCTTTGTAAATGCTGGAGGTTTTGTACCTTACTTTAACATGATAGTTTTCCATGTGCAGGCAGAGGGATGATGTTGGTACTTAGAATCCACCCTACCCTCATTCCTGCTCCATAGCCTGGCACTGTCTATATCATAACTCCCCCATCCTGGATCTGTGCAGGTTTCTTCAGGGTGTGAGTCTCTGCTCACCCGTGGCTCTGGCTGTAGGACCAGGGCCCTTGCACGCAGAAATCCCTTTTGCCATGAACATATTTGAAATACAAGCTTCTGAATCTCATTATGTGCTGCCTTTTCCATTCGTTTTCCTCCTAACAATGCACCTGCCAATATCTGCCCCTGAGCTCCATTTTAAGCAGCGTTTTCCATAGTTAATGTCACACTCTTGCTCCCAATCTATCTTTGGCAACTGCTGACTGCCTGCAGCACGACCACGGGAAGAAGGAAGGCCCTCCCTGGGTATAACAATAACACAACACCCATTCCTGGAAGAATGATGAGATAAGCTGTGTAATAAATATTTATAAGAGCAAGCGTAATGAAATGGATGTGTAGGATGCTGAGTCTCCCTTAGGGTTTGGTCATCACATGTTTTTTTCCTCTTCTTTCTTCCCTGTGATACAGAATTGTCCTGATGTCCCTGGGTTGTTGAGCAAATTGCTCATTGTGTTGCTCACTTGCACAATGCATGTTATTATGTACAACCAGCTGCTCCTGTTTGGCATTGCTCATGCATACGGAACAGGAGGCTACCGTCACTTTCCTTGTCTGGAAGTCAGCATTCCCTCCAGCATTGAAGTTGCTGCCAGACCAGAAGAAGTCTGGGAACAAAGTGAGTCCTGGTGGTAAAGGTCTCCGAGAGACTGTTTCTGGGAAGACCAAGGTTTAAGTCTTGCAGTGAGTTTGAGCTGATCCAGCTTTGTACTGCTGTTGAAAACTTCCTCATGTCTCTGTCTATCCCCATTGCTTTCCTTGTGCTGGCACTAACTCCTGAGTGATTGCACAGGGAGCTGGAGCAGGGCCCTAATTTTGTTGTTAATGTTGTCACCAATTAAGTTTTCAGCACCATCCTTCCCTCTGTCCAGCTCCAGGCTCATTCAGACACTAATGCCGTCACCAAGGGAAGAGCAGCCAACTCTTCTGGTAATTAGAGCTGCTTAAATCCATCATAAAATGTCAACCTCAGCACTGCAGACATGTCTGGAGTCAGGGATGGTCAGAAAACAGAGGAAGGCTGTATTTGAGACTGTGAAGTTTAATCCTGCTTGGGAGAGAAAGAACCTAAGATGTCAATCTTCTTGCTCCTCACTGCTTTCTCTCTGAAATAGCTTCCCCCTGTTGCCCAGGTTTCTTTTATTTTAGGGTGGTTTTTTTGGAGCAAGTGTTGTTCTTTACCTGAATTTGTTTAGTAACTTGTACAACTAGATCCTGGTAGTCTGAATCCCACAGCTGCCAGTTGGAAGTGTACATGGGCTGCTTCGTGTGGGTTTGGATCTAGAGCTGGAGAAGTTCTGGTCCAGATCCCTCTGTAATGTGTTGTTGTGCTCTGAGGTCTCTTGCATGACACCAACCTTTCAAGAAGCATGGATCCTCCCTTGGCTACAGGCTGCCTGCATGGGAAAAACCCTAAAAAAAATGAGGCTTTTAACCCTTAAAATGGGACTTTGCACCCTAAAAATGTGTCTTTGGATGTTCAAAATGACTGCTGAGCTACATAAATTTATAGCAGCTTTTGCTGAATTTCCCTAGTGGGCTATTATTCCTTGGATCTTATACAAACCAAGACATGTGTATGATACACTGTCCATACACCTGACTCACCAAAAAAATTTTGTAGCACAGAAATAATGTCTCTCGAAGGGGGAACGAAAAGCTGAACTACAAACACCTGCCATTTACTGCTGCTGCTCTGCCCGTCACACTTTCTTCTCTCAGAGTAGCAGAGGTTTGCAGCTATCGAAAGGCAGAAACGCCTCATTGACAGGAATAGGAACGCTGGGGAGTCTACAGCACATAAATGGGGGTTTTGCTGCCCTAAGTATTGGGGCAGAAACACCATTGTCTGGGGAGGGAATGTCCCTTCTGTTGGCATGGCCGTTGTCACTTTGTTCTTTATGGACTGACAGCCAGAGAGTTACCTGATCCTTCCCAAATATTCTAAGTGGCTCTTTAGCCAGGCTCTTCCTCTGTAAGTGCCACAGGGAATCATTTCACCTCTGTGAGCAGACACTGGGACTTGGTGTTGCTCCTGCAGAGCACAGGTGTTGTCAGTGTGACAGAGCTGGTGCTCCAGGTGATGTTTCTGCCACCTTCTTAGTTCGGGGGCTGTTTGCCAAGTCATCTTTTTTTCTTTTCCCCAGGGGCAGATATTAAAGGAATATGTGTTGCAAGCTTGGGTTTGTCAAAATATTGGTTTAATTCCTTGGTTTAATTCCATGCAGGAAGACAGAGAGGTGCCATGGAGGAATCAAGTAACAGTAAGATCAGGTAGAGAGCTAAGACAGGGATGAGACCTCAGTTTTTCAAAGCCTGGTCTAACCCTGGTCTGCTGACATGGAGCTTGGTCAACACCATAACACAGACAGGTGCTCTTAGCCAAAGTGTGCAGTGTTTTGCAGACCACTAGCAATTTTCCTTATTTATATTATGCCAGACTTGCCTGACTGCAGGGTAAAGTTTTTCCTTGCTTAAAGGGAGGGAGAAATGTCTGGGATTTGAAGAAAAAAGGGCAGGAGTGTGTCTGAAAGAAACCACTGGCAGACACAAGTAGATATTCCTTTACAGACTAGTTAAAGCATTTTGACAGCACCCTTAAAACCCTTAAAACCACCTCACACATAAAGGAGCAAGTGGGAAGGACTCAGAGAGAAAGAAGGGTTTGTTGATGATGTTAATCTTTACCTCCATGTTGGACTAGTGCAGAAGAGAAGATGGATATTACTACCCCTTTTTCTTTCCATAGGGAGGTGAGATGGTGCAGGAATGGGGTCAGTGGAATGCTGTGGCCTTATTACACACTCCTCAGCAAGGTGCACAGTGAGTGCTCACCTGATGCTGGGCAAAGCCCCCCTGCACATCTGTCCAGAGGGGGGGTGGGGGGCTGCTGCTTCCTAGGGTTTGTCTGTACTGGCAAGTGCCAAGTATGAACTTAAGAGTTGCGTAACTCACACTCATGGGAAACCTTCTTCCCACCACACAGCCTTTTGGTTCATTTAAAATTTTATAGTTCATTATACAAGCTAATAAATAGGAGGGTCTGGATTAAAAAGGTTTCTCTTTTCATATTCTGCGTAGCTGAAGCCCTCTTCGCATTCCACACTGCTGTGATGAAACATCGCTGTGTGCTGGGCAGCTTCGTATCCTTTTGGAGTGCAAAGCAGACCCACTCTAAATAAGGCTGACCTTGTGTTTGGTGCCAGGTACCACTGCCGAAAGAAGGACTTGGTGTCACTTGCCCTTGGGACTAAACCTGCACCTGTGGCTTTATGCACAGACATGTGGTGCGAGTTTGTGTCTGGGACCCAGCCAAGCCAAACTGGGAGTCAGCAGCTCTGGACTCCATCTCTCATCTCCTTGCCTCATTTCCACTGCTTGGCTCAGCTGGTGGATAGGTCCTGCCGCTCTCCGCAGGGATGGGGTGCAGACATGCCACACGATGTATTTTATTTGCTTTATTTTTTCAGACGGCTGAGAAGCGCAGGCTAGTCTTTGACGACCACTGAACGATATACACTTGAAGGAGCTGTGCCTCGAAACTAAACCCCAACAAAGCTATGGCGATGCGGGAACTGTGACGATGCGGTCACTGGTGTCCGGTTGCCTCCGCTGCCTAGCCGGGCTCGACTCGGTGAGCTCCGGCAGCCCCGACGGGCAGCGGGGCCGGGGAGGCGTCGCCGGCAGCAACCGTGAAGGGGAGCCCGGCGGCGGGAGAGGCGCAGCGGTGGGAGCGGCGCGGCGCCCTCCGCGCTCACCCGTGGCAAACCGGGAAAAAACGCTAAAGAGAATGGGGGGGCCGTGGAATTTTGATTTTAAAAGCCACATAAAATGTTATAAATGTTTGTGGCTTGCGGAGCTGCTGCGGGCGGAGGAGCCCCGCACCTGCCCTGTCCACCCCCTCAGGGAGCGAGGCCGCTCCCGGGGCCGGCTGAGGCGTCGCCGGGCAGCATCGTGAGGGGAGCGCGGCGGCTGGAGGCGGCCCTCCACGATCACCCGTAGGAAACCCGGAAAAAAATACTAAAGTGATTGAAGAAAAAATTATTTTAAAAACCCCACATACAATGTTATAAATGTTTGTGGGTTGTGGAACCGCCGGCGGGCGGATGAGTTCCGCACCTGCCGTCCCCCACCCTGAGGGAGCGCGTACGCCCCCCCGCCGCGGGCTGGCAGCAACCTGTTGGTGCGGGCGCTGCCGGGCGGCGGGAGGAGCCCCTCGGAGGGGCGGCCGGGCCGCTGACAAAGGCGGAGCAGCGGCAGCCCAGGGCCGCCCCCGGCAGCGGGGCCCGGCGGGCAGTGCGGGGCTGGGGCTGGGGCGCTCGCACAAGATGGCGGTGGGGCGGCGGGGAGAGTGCGCTCCCCCTCGTAGATGCGGCCGCGGCGGCCCCTGCTCCCGGCGCCCGGCAGGGCTTACATGGCGCTGGAGGACCTGCTGCTTTGTCTCTGCTTCTCCGCCCTCGCCGTCCTGGCTGTGCAAGGTGGGTGAGGAGGGAGAGGAGGGAGGGAAGGTGTCGGTGACCCCTCAGCCCGCGGGCGGCCGCGGTGCCACCTGCCTTCACATGGGTAGCGGGCGGCTCCGCGGGGATGCGCTCCCTGGTCGGTCACCCGCTGTACCAGCCTTCCTTCCACTTTAGTGGCCATTTACTCCCGTCGTCCTTTTCCCCCCTTAGTGGCCGTCCCGTCCTTCCGTGGCCATTCCCCCCCTCTCCCCATCCCCTTTTTCCCTCCGAGGCGGACGACAGCTGTGCTCACGGCCCGTGCCTAGATGGTGTTTCCTTTGGGGTCATCATTTGGGGGGTGACACCCTCACACTTTGAGGGCGACGCGCCCCCAAAGGAACTCCCCTCGGTGTCCGGGCTGGGTGGGCAGCGGACCAGCAGCAGCATTCCACGGTGTCTGCCTGGACAGTGGCAAGTTTCTGCCAGAGGGACGGTGGCTGTGCCAGGCTGGCAGGAAACGAAGCGTTTGTCTGGCACAGGGTGGCCCAGAGCAGGCCCAGGTGTCCGGCAGGGCCATGGAGGGAACCCTTGGCTTCCCTACCCTGCTCTCGCCGGCATGGGACACACGGATGGGCAGATGTCCCATTGGTCAAGGAAATGACCCAGGAATAGCCATGCTCCTCGCTCTCGTGTTTTGCAATGGTTACACAAACGGCACCGTGCGAGGGCACACGTACGCGGCCGCCGGGCGTGTTGGTGGCTTTCTGTGGTTGCCGTCGAAGTTTGCATTGGGGGTCGGCTGAGCAGTGGACCTTAGGTTGTGGGGTTCCTTCCCTGTGTGTGCACAACACACTAAAGGTTTTGTTTTCATGTCCGAGAAGGGCTTGGAAAGGTATAGGCTGGCAGAACTGCATCAAAAAATGTGAGCGTGTGCCACGGACTTGCTCTCATCTAAAATCCCCCCTGAACAGGGTATTGTGGTGGAGGAGCCATCCTTATGTCATTGTACATTTTTATTCCTTATAAGATGCATTCCGGTTCAGCAGAGCATAATAATAGCACGTGGATGGCTGCAGGGTTGTTTTTATTTTCTTTCTTTTTTCTTAGAACATTATGAGCTCCTGTTAGGGGTACATTATGATTTGACATAGGTGCAGCTTTTCAGTGGCTGTTGTAGAAGTGAATAACGGTCCATGTAAATGGCCCATTGCCACCAGTGAGTGTGGATTTTCCTAGATGGATGGCAGGCTGTGACCCCACCAGCAGCCGAGTGGGTAGGCTGGACTGGGTGGGAGCTGTGCCTCCTGTGTGTTTGAGCAAACAGCTAAGTGGATCCCAAGGCTTGTAATGGACAACAGTGATTTTAAAAGAAAAAAAACCCAACAACAACAACAACAAAAAAGCGAACAGAAAAATGGGGGTGGTGGAGTGGATGTTGTTTTTCCAAACCCACTTCAACAAGAAAAGTTCACATGCTTTTCGACAATTTGCAGTTGTGACTTCTTGGTGTTTCTTGCAAGCAATTAGGCAACTAGTGAAAATTGTTGCTGTTTGTTTTCTAACAATGGGCCACATCTTGTATAGGGAGTCAGTGAGTACATCTGTACAGTCCCAGTCTCTGGACGTGCTGCTGGGTACATGTGGATGTGCTTTTCAACAGGTGGGTTTGATTCTGAAAAGAAAAACACAGACTTGTTTCAATCTGAAAGTAATCTGGCAGAGGGTTGAAATGGTTTTGGGAAAGTCTGCATTTGATCCCGAAGCTGCCTGTATTTTGATCCAAAGTTCAAGCCTCGCTGAGTATGAAGTACCTGGGAGAGGAGTGGAAAATCTACCCCCCCCTCTGGGCTTGATGGAAGTAGTGCCAGTGTACACTTGCTGGGGGTGTGATCCAGTGTTTTTGAAAGCCTTCTGCTGTCTGACTTTGAGCCTGTTTTCCCTGCAGTAGCAGGAAAGGGTTTAAGGAAAAAAACAAGCACTAAACAACTTTTCAGTTGACTCCAACAAGGGGGTTGTGCTGGTTCCTTTCCTTGGGGCTCTCTACAGGGGACGTGTTGGTGGGAAGTGGGCTGAGCTTTCTATTCGAGGGATCAGCTGAAATCCATCTGGGTTTGTATAGTTTGGTTTTGTGGTTGAGTTCTCTTGCTTTAGAACAGATTTCCTTTTTCGACATCACCTCACTTGAGTTGTGATTTGTTTTATCCTTCCTGTCGCGTTCGTCTTGGCGGCGTGACCTCGCAGCCGCTGCCTGCCGTGAGAGCCTGTGCCGGGGAAGTCGTTCTTCCCATTGTTAGGGATCGAGTGTCCCCGCTGCTGCGGCCGCCTGCGCTTCGCAGGATGTCACCTGCCTGCGGATCCGCCGGCCCTGTGACTGTGGCGTTGCAATGTCACCGGGATGGGCGGTGCAGGGAAGCGGTGTTTCCTACAGCCCCCAAGAAACTGGGGGGGCACTGACAGTGCCAAACACTGTGCGCACAGCGCTGGCGAGGCTTCACCTGTATCCCCTTTCCAGAGGCAGGGTTCTCGTGCCAGAGGTTGGAGCTTGCTGCCGTTGTGCCGTGGCTGTTGTGACAGCCAGTCTCTCCAAGCCAGTCAGGGGCTGCTCCAGCATGGGGAATGCTTTTTGCTGGCATTTGTCTGTTTCTCTTCTGGTGTGTAAAGCTGAAGGAGAAACTGCTCAGGTTTGGTTCTGGTTTTGTCTCTCCTATTTTCCCTAGCTTTTTCTTTTTTTTTTTTTTTTTGGTGCCTTCACTGCCTTGAAGTCCAAAGTGAAGCAGAACAGGCTCATTTTCAGGCATATCCCTCTTTTGCAACAGACTTTCTCCTGGCAGCTGTAGCAGGTTTGATCTGCTGTGGAGGCCCTATGGGGGAGGGTGACTGCTGGTGGTACATGAGAAACTTTGGAGTGGTGCAAATAAGAATTGGAAAAGAAAATATTTGACAATCTACCTCTCCCTGGGGATGAAGGGAGATGATTTTCCCTGCATGAAGCCTCATTTGGAGATGGAGGCAGCTTCTGTGGGACAGCATAAGTGTCTCTGCACTGGGAGCACCAGGCCCTCCTGAGTTTGCGAAGCACTGGGGTGGGCTGTGGCATACATGGCATCTCTTCTGAGTGTGCACTGTGATCCCAGGCCAGTGACTTCATCTGCTCTAGCAACCTCACGGCCCATCTTTAGCCAATGTAGCGACGCTTCTCTATGTCAAAGGTGAGGATGAAATCCATCAATAAGTATTCAGTACATACATGGTCTTTGTCACTCTAGTGCACAGCTGTCTTGGGAGCAGAGTGCTGTGTTGTCCCACGGGTTTGTGACTCCTGATACCATATTGCTTGCCAGATGATTTGAATTCTTACCTCCCCTGGAGCTGCTTTTCCAAAGGCTGGCTGTTCTCCCAGGGAAAAAATCCAGGTGCTTGTGAACCAGTCTGGGCATTTGCAGTGTAAGAGATGCTGCTTGCACTATTTACATGCTCCTCTCCTGGTTAAATGGCTTCAAGGCCATTAAGCCTAGTCATGGTTATATAATTAAGATGGAAATTAATATTTAATCTGATTGTAATTTGTTGCTGGAATCCATCCCAAACTGTATCCCTGTGTGAGATGAGTGGGTACCTGAGGGAAAATTGAGGCCAGTGTTACATGCAGGGTATTTTTTGCATGGACACTGGGAATTACAGGTCTGCCTTGGGTGACAGGGAAACCCTAACCTTTACAAACCCCGAGTGATCATAGTCATTTTGTTATCAGTAGGAAGCAAATGTTTGTTTTATAGTCAGCTGTAATACTAGAGGGGATATGGTAAATCATTGTTATCAGTGTTTGCCAAGTGCAGGTTGGGCCAAAATCAACTCTGGTGCAATTTTGTTACTTTCTGGAGAAGAACTGGCTCCACTTGACCGCAGTATTTTTAGCTGGTTTTTGAAGGTGAAGAGGTGTAATTATCCCATCCAGTTATCTGTCCATCTCCCTTTTCTTTTTCCCAATGATTCCTGGACCTGCTGGTCAGTCATAACTAGTTTGGACATGGACAATTCAGAGTTTTTGAAAATAAATGACCAAGTAGAGGAGGGAGATGCAGTTTCTGCATGGACTGAAGGAGAAGCACTGGAAAACCCACCTGTGGAGGAACCTGAAGTGCCTCAATGGCAGGAAGAGCTTTGAGCAGATCATGAACCTTGTTTTGGTAGAACTGGGCAATCCACTCACAAGACACAAAACTGCAGGAAATCACAATCTCAAGTCCTTGTATTCATTTGTTTATTTTTGAAGTATTTTCTGCTGTAAAACATTACTTATGATTACACCAGCATTCACGTTATGGGGCTTGGCGTCTGCTTTGCTTTCTTTTTTTTGGGAAAGCTCTTCAAAACACAGGATTTGGAGCTGCTGTGACTTTGGCTGTTTTAATTATCTTTGTGTTGGTCACTTGCTATCTCTGCCTCAGTTTCCCCACTTGTTTCCACTGATCAGAGGATGCTTTTACACGCTGTAAACATGAAGAACACCATCACTCTTAAGCGCTCTTCTTGCATTTATTAAATCCCTTGAGTAAGTGACCTCCAAGTGCTGCTTGTGCTTTTCTGACTTAACAGCTTGTTGGTGAGAGGATCCACAGCTGCTAAAACTGAATTTGCCACCTTCATAGAAAGCAGCATTGAGCCGTGTTTTTACAAGCCCTTCTAGAGCTGCCAAACCCTCCACCAGATGTGGGGGGAAGTCTGAAGAGCTTCTAATTTGTCTGACTATCACTAGTATGCTGAAGTCATCCTTGAAACACCGTTGTATTTCCTAATTCTGAAGTATCATGGAGGCTTCAAGGACGAGGAAGAGCTGGTCAGTGTTTCCTTGCAGGAAGGTAAAATTCTGCTGGAGCTGCAGCTGCTGAGAAGGGAAATTCGTGGGGGAGCCAAACCAGGTGTCTGAGCCTATCTAACATTGTCCTGTTTGCAGGTGTCAGGACACTTTGTGAGGGTGTAGGTCATGGAGCTTCTCCCTTGGACGTGTTTTTGTTCATGTCACTGATGCCCTTTGGTGTCTCTGAGTCAGATCCTCTCCGGCTCCTAATCCATGTGATCCTGCTGTTGTGATATGGGCTGGCTTTATCTGAGAAGTCCAGCAGCTGCTGTGTCTTATCTCCGTGGGTAATAAACATACTTTGTGGTGGTTATGATAAGCAATTACTGTGTTCCAGGGAAACTTTCATATCAGATGTTCTGAAATTATTTAAAAATATTTATCAGCATTTTAAACACAATTGCCTGTTATTGCCATATTAAATTCAGCTGAGGTATTGAATAGCCTGGTTTATTCTATCCTTTCTTGTTTTTCCGTGTTTTAATTTTTTTTTGAGATTTTTTTTTGAGATCTTTTTTTGAGATGAAGTTGTTGAGGACAGGTCATCAGTATTAAAGGTGTGTTAATAAAATGTGAGCATCCCCAAGGTTTGCTCCCAGCCTAAATTGGTGGGAGAATTAAAATCTAGCATGTGAAGTATTGCATTTGTTCTCAGTCTGCTGTGGGCTCTTTCCCTTGTTCTGACTGACTTCTCTGGTCTCATTTCCTGCTTGGGTCTTTGAACCACATTGAACCCACATCCCTTTGGAGTTGGGATGGCTTAGCACTTTGTTAAATGTAAGACTTTGGGAAATTAAACAGTTAAAAGGGTGCTAGGATGGCAGAACTTGGTGGAGCAAACCTGGGATGCAGAAGCAATGCCAGGCTGGCAGCAGGGATGTGATAAAGTCCTAGTTCTGTTTTACTGTGTGCTGGGAAATGTGCATCCTTGATGGTTTCTAAATTGACTGTCAATAGATGATCAAGGTAATTGGTGTGACCAAAAGGTCATTACTTAATGAAATGGATTTCCCATGCCCTGTCAATACACTGAGAGTTTTGGCAAAATCTGTTCGTGCACTCAGGGCTTTGATAAATCATCTTTTTTCAGAAGCATCATCAGTGCTTACAGGTTCCAGAATTGCCTTAAGTTTTGCACCTAAGGTAAGGCTGTCCTCTCTGTGGCTGTTGGCTGGCTGTTGGATACAGCTGCAGAATGGGTGCATGTATTTTCCAGATAAAACTTGAATTTTCCCTGATATTAAAACTAGTCAAGAGTTCACTGATTTTTTTTTTTTTCTGTGCATGTGAGAAGGATTTTCTTTTGGAAAGAAGGATGTTCTTTTGGAAATCTTTGTCCCTTTTTTGTCTCTTTTTAGCTGATGGTCTAGTGAAAATGTGCTCTTACCTTTCTGCAGTTATCTGTGCTGCTTTAAAGGAATGATGAGCATAGTCTTCCTAATTAGATACACCCAGAAGGGACAGAGCCAAGTTTGAACCCATTTTTGTGCCCTGCCGGTCCCACCTGTCTGTCTGACTTGTGGCAAAGCCTTGAAAGAGCTTGTAAGAAAGAGACAGGGAGCTTTTCATGGAAAGAAAAACCAAACCAAACCAAGGACTGGGGAGGGCAGAGAATTAGCAGGTGTTCAGGCTGATGTCGGGGGGGGGGACACAGGGGGACGGGGATCAGCATGTGGTTTAGGGGTGGGAGCTGCCCCTGTGTGGGAGATAAGGGGCTCCTCGTTGAAGGTTATCTTCAGCAAAGGGGTACAGAGTGTGACATGGGGTGGAAGAGCTGGGGCTGCTGGCTTGGCTTCGTGGTTTTCTTGCTTGATAGGTATTTCCCCCTGTCACAGAGGCTAGGGCAGCCCTGCTGTTGGAGAATTCAGGCTTTCACAAGAGGGTGATCCTGTCTGTGGGTGACAGGTCTGTGTGGTTTGCAAAGACACTTCTGAAGGCACGTTGCATTGTTCCATAGCAAGGCATCTTGGCAAAATACACTCAGATAGGATAAAAAGGGAAAAATAATCCCAGGATTTGATCCAACACCAGCTCCTTTGCTGGCTTGGCAAAAATTGTTTAGATTCTCCCTCCCAATAATGGTTTTGTAAACATAATACTGCCTATTAGCCATGTAAATTACTGTCATTGGTGGCAATTGTTGTGATGGAAAGATAAGTATCTTGAAACTCTGGTTTGATTTACCCCCCCTGCCCACCCAGCTTGCTAACCAATTGTTTGTGTCAGTGCTGATTGTGGTTTTTGTCAGAGAAATCAAAATATTGATCAAATTTATTTAGCCCTGTGTTCCCTAGGTCACAGTAAAGGCAACTTTTCTTTCTTTTCCTTTGTACTCTTTTTCTCTGTACTGAAAACAAAGGGAACCTTTCCTCAAGAAGATGAGCCATACGTTCCCAAAGTCAAAAGTCATCTGCTTAAAGAGGATCCTTAGGAGCAGTCTTCCTATCTGGAGGCTTTTCTCAAGAGTCTGTTAGTGGAAAATCTGGCGAGCAGCATTGCCACAAGTACTATTGTGGGGTTTTCTTTATGTGCACAGTGGGGAGAGATGGACGTTTCTCCCAGCTGCTGGCAGAGAAGAGCTTCCCATTTACTTTGTACTTGTGGCTGCTGCCAGGATTTGCTGTTTAGCAGCAGAGGAGTTAAGTGAGGGGTGAAAGGCTTCAGCAACACTTCAGCAACCAGGCACGAGACTGAGCTGTCAGATCATTCTCTGTTTTTTACACCAGTGAAGGCACTTGGGATAGTTCTGTATGTTTAATGCAAGCAGTATATTGTGCTGCCTTCTTGTGTACTGTGGGAAGCTGAGGCATTTCTTATTCCAGGTTTAATGGTTGTGCTTGAGAAAGAGCATCTCTTAAAAAGCAACACCCACTTCTGACTTAAACATTTTACTGTGGGTGCTTGTCCATCACAGCCCCTCAGGAGGCTGGTTTGATGTCCTTGCTCAGTGATGTGCACCTTCAGTTTGAGTTTACCCAGCTGGGGTTTATAGGGGTATGTGAAGACAGGTCCTGGTATGAAGAGCCTCCCTGTGAGGATGGGTACACTCACTGAATTTCCTGGTAACCTGCTCTTCATTAAGCCAAGTATAGGCAGGTACTTTCTTCACCTGTTTCCCGTCCGTAATCTCAGCCTTCTGTAGTAACAGTACTAAGTAAGCCCTGCTTTTCTCAGTCAGGTGTTTGCTCAGCTGGGGAAATCTCTTACTGTTTCAGATCAGAGCCTGACTTCTTGGATCTGGACCGTGAAAATCCCTAGGGCACCAGTTCCCTCCAGCTCAGTGCAGAGCTGCCATTCAGCCAAGACAGCCAGTGCTGGATGTGGCTTTCCAGATGTGATGGGATCAGAGCCAGCAGAGGGAAAAGTAAAGAAACCTTCAGCTCCAAGAGCGTCTCTTTGTGGAGCAGCCGAGCTGTTGCTGAGGCAGATTTGGCATGTTGCAGGAGGATGCTCACATGCAGGAAACCAGAGGAAGCATCAGGATGGGGGCACATCTGTGTAACTTCCATATAGATTTTAAACAGAAAGGCTAAGTTGGTATGTGGTATGGGCAGGGCTGTAAATGAAAATTCCTGAATACTTGTTTGGTATTTTAAAGTTTGTGAGGTTTAAAAACATGCTGCCCTCATAGGGAGTATTTTCTTCTCACCAGAAAATTGCTAAGACTACAAATTTGACAGAACTAATTTTTATAGCATTTTCTAAGATGAACTAATTGTGTATTTTGGACAGAGGAAGACAACAGTGTGGATGTGTGGTTTTTTTTAGATTTCATTTAAAATGTGACTTGGATTATCCTGCAATTTATCTGAGCGATGTAAAGGTTTCTGCTGGAAAACGCAAGTGATTATAGGCTGGTGACTAACAAATAATCCTTGGCTAATGTGGGTTGGGATCAATTAACGTTAATCCCTTCTCAACAGTAGTAAAAGTTGGATAAAGGAGATTTTGCAAGGCTGTTGCTGACCTGAACGTGAGAATGATCACACAGCATTCCCTGAAATGAAATTGGCTCTCTGGAAGAGACATCATTCTCATAATTTGTTTCTAACAGCAGAGAAGGAGCTATTCAAAGTGGCCCAAAATTGTCTGGTTATGAAGATGAGGATTTCTCCTGTGCTGGTGTTATGTGCTGAGGCACAAGAGACCTCATTAAAGGAGGAGCAGGAGTAATTAGTCTAGATTAATGGAAATAAATCTGGTTTTAGTAAAAAATGAGGTTGGATTCCTTGGTCCAGAGCAGCCACCATCTATAGTGCTCATCTTGCAGTCAGATGCACAGAGGCAAAACTCTCCTTACTGTCGAGAAAAGTGGACGATCTGGGGTGTTTTTTGTTGAAATCTCAGTGTAAATCCAGGAGTGGTTTTTAGATGTGTTTTGGTGAAATAAGCAGAAGCCCAGAGACAGCCAGGGAGAAGCATCATATCCGAGCCTGGACCCCCATTGATCCAGGACGGCCCCATAGTGGTGTGACAGTCCCCACAGGAATTCTGCCGCTGGGATACTGTGTGTTGAAAGCATGTCCTTCACCAATTGGAAGCAGACACAGGCCTTTTACTGCTTTGTCCTCAAACTGTCATGTTTCAGCTGGCTGCAGCTTTGGAAAACAGAAAGATTTATGTGTTCTGAAGAGAAACTTGGGCTAACAGTGGGTAAATGCACTGTAGATGCTGGAAAGTTAAACAGCCAAGTAGGTGTGACGCATTTTTGAAATAGGTTATGAAATATATTATCCTCCTGTTGTTATGATAGATGTATGTTTAAGTTTGGAAATGGGAGGGCAGATTTCCACCCATTTGACCCTTGGTCCTAACCATGTTCAAAAGTTTGTACTGCTCCTTGTTTCCTTCCACCTTCACATTCATCCCTGTAGCCACAGATATGGCTGTTATGTTGCAGTTTCTCATAACACAATCCCTGAGCTGTAAGAGGTCACTTTGGACTTTCAATGATAACTAAGTTTCCAGATCACGACCAGATACTGTCCTTTCAAACAGGACTAGGTAAGAAGTTAAGCCAGGAGGATTGAAGTCCCAAGGTGGTCAGGTCCTTGGTAAGATCACTGCATGTCTAGCTGTGGGCACCCCTTTGATTTAACAGTTTATCATCTCCCATTTTATTATTTTCTATGTCAAACCCGCCCTCTTATCTGCTATTGTCCCAGCAAGGCTGGCTGGCTGTGCTGATAACATACCGGTGGGGTTAGGTGATAACAGAAAGAAGCAGAGCAGGTCTAGATAAAGCCGGGATGGTCCACGCCTGTGGAGTGAGCTGGTGTCAGACACTGCAGCTGTAGCCAGGCAGTGAAGCCCAGATGGGTTTTGTGACTTCCCGAAGGCCATGGGGTGGGTGGTGACAGGGCTGTCCCTGGACAGGCTGGTGCTTTGTCAGGACTGCCCACACTGTCTGTTCTCTGCAAAATTAACTCTTGGCCTAAGCCCCCCTCACGTTTGCCTTGTGTTTGTGTGCTGTGTGGGTGGCCTGTATGTCCTTGTGTCCTCCAAGGGAAGTGACACCTCTCTTGGGGCAATGTGGGCTTGCAGTGACAGTTGTCTGCACTGAGCTGTTAAAAAATACTTTTCCATTAGTTCTCTTTGTTGCTGATCTGAATTGTCTTCTCTTCCCCTGTGTGCTGGCTTATTATTTCTTCTTAATTCATAGTTTGTGCAATTACCTGGGAAATGCAGGAGAGTTGGCAGGAATTTGACAAGCCCGACTTCTCTTCTTGGGAGTAGATGACTTTGTTCCAATGCAGCCTGGGAGGGTTGGTTCTTGTCCTCTCTGAGTGACAAGTTGCACACCCAGGCCTTTCTGCAGGACAGATTGGCTGTTTGGAGAGAGCTAGAAAGCACAAGGAGCAGGGAGAGGGTCTATGTGTATTTCCTTGTGTACCTTGTAGGACTGAAACCAGAGCTGTTTTTTGACATTCTGTATCTGCTCTGCATTATGGCACTTTACACCCTGCCCTGAAGACACGCTCCAGATTTGAACCCCAGCCTATCAAGAGCAAGCAAGGGAGGCTCTTTGTTTAACTTGAAAAGACAGAATTGTACAATAAATAGTTCTAAACACATGCCAGGGGATTTTGTTTATTGTGAAAGCTTTCAGCTCAGTCTGAGGAGTGCATGTGTCTTGGGGTTGTCACCAAAGTGACACCCCTGCAGAAGGGTTCTTTGCCCCTTTTCTCTGAAGACAGTATTTCAGGTAAGAACAGAGATGTGATCTGGTCTCCTTTTGAAAGGAGAAAGCCAGCACACAGCAAGATAAAAGGGCTGTCACTGGTTAAAATGTGGCAGTTTGGCTGCTTGTACCTTATGTTTTACTGGCAAATCTGTTGTGCCCCTGGTTTTCCCGTATGAGTGCTCCTCTTTTTAAAAACCGTTGTATTCATACCTTGACTTCCCAGCTGCCAGGAAGGACCTCTTCTTGATGGAGCTGGACTAAGCTGTTTGCTGGATGGCTTCACAGCTAGACTTCAGGCTGTTGGTAGAGAAGGAGCTTTACTTGCCCTTCTCCTTGCAATTTTATTTTCAGGTGAACTGCAGAATCTCATTGCCCACGGCAGTGGCAGGGCATTGAAGATTTCTGACCTAATTATCTCATTTGCACTGCAAGTAGCAGTAAAATTCATGTGCTGTCAAGGGGACTTCGCTGTGGCAGCTGTAGAGCGGTGGGAGAAAAAGCCTTCATGAAAAGGCTTGTGCAGAGGATTTGCTTCCCACAGTGCAGGCTGGCTCGGGCTGCCTGCATGTTCCCAGCTGTACAGGTGCTTTCCTGCAAGACCTGGATGGCTTGAATGAGGTGTAAGTGAGAAGTTACCATGTTCTGGACTCCACTGAGGCCCTTCAAATGCCATTTTTGGGTAATGTTTGTGAAGATCCAGCTTGGAAGGTGGAGTTATTTCTTTGTCAGGACTGTCAAAGATTAATGTTATGTAGAATCTGCCATTTGACTAAGCCTCGTCTACAGAGGGGCTGTTCAGTTGTGGTGGGTTAAATATAGCAAGTTTCAGTGGTGAGAGCTGCGATAGAGCCAGGTATTTGCACATCATTTCTGAGTCTCTCATAGATTCAGGTCTCTGTATTTATGCCTGGATGTAAGGAATCTTCTGCTGTTTGAGTGAAACAGATCAAAATATTAACTCTAGCTATTCCTACCCTGAAACTGAAGTGTTGCTACATCTCTCCTAGGCAAGGAACTTGTGAGGCAGATGTGGTCTAAGTAACACTAAACTGTGTGTAGCAAGAAGGCAAGAAAAAGGAGTGTGGGAGTATTTGGTGCCTTGATCATCAGTTGAAGGCAGAGGGATGAGAAAGATCTTTGATGATTAATATCTTTGATCTTGAAGATGATGAAAAATTCAGAAACATTAGCGTGTGCTCCATCTTGGTATAATTTCTTGTGTATTTTTGGGTCTGTATCTCTGTGCTTCCTGTACCTTATGGAAACAGTAACAACCATGGCTAAAAAGGTTCCCAGGGGTGGTTTGTTTTCAGGTGCTACAGGTGGCTGTCCTTGGGGGGTCTGTAAGAGCTGTTTTCTCTGACCTTCTCTCTAAGCTGTTGTTCAGAGTCATCTTCCAGGTTTCTGTGTGGTTGTGGCGTGGCTCAGTGGAAGGCAGCGGGTTGGTTCCTGTGGCAAAATTGTGACCAGTCACAAAAGCTTGGCAAAATGCTGGTTCCCCCTGGCATGGCGTGAGGGTCTGAGTGTACCCTCCCAGTACTGATGTGTTGTGAAGCCAGCCCGTCTCTCCAAGGCTACTGCTTATTCCTAGCAACCCTCCCTGTGGCTTGTGTATCCAGGCCACTGATTGCTGCGTAAAACAAGTGTGCAAAGTTAAGTAATCCTTGTACATCTTGAGTATTGCTTTCCCTTTCTGTGGTTCCAGATAGCAGCTGGGAGAAAGTTGGTTTGGAAAACAAAGCTGTTAGGAGCTGTTTGTTTAGACACAAGGCAAAATGAAAGTGGAAAACATAATCTGTCTGTCCCCCTCCGCCTCCCACCTTCTTTTTGTTTAAAATGTCCACATGCTATTTACTTTCAATAAACAAAAGATGTTTCTTATAAGCTGGTGTTTACTAGTAGGGGTATGTGATTTATTAGGAAACAGAAATCCCTGCTCGTGCCTATGTTTTCAAACTGAAGCAAGAGTTCATAATTTTATAGACCTTTCAAGAACAGATTTTCTAAAGCAAACAGTGAGGAACTGTTAAATTATAGCCATGTAAAACAACAGTGTAATAGTGTGATTGCTCAGTAGTAATGGCTTTATTGTTCCATCACGAATAGGAGTGGTTTGGGCTGCTGGGAGATAATCTGGCTTTTCTGAGATAGCTTTGGAGCTGATTCAGAGGAGAAGCCCATTTTAGATTATTTTCCTCCTGTTAAGGAGATAAGGAGTGCATGGGTATTCCCTTACCCCAGCTTTCTTCCAGGATCAGGGAAGGTGCAGCTTCCAGAAAAGTGACGCAGAGTTTCTCTCTAGAGCCTGAGAGCCACCAGTCTCACACTGTCCGTCTGAGTTAGACAGGGTGTCACTCCCCCAGCATTTGCTTGGGGTGTTTTTTGACTTGTTTTCTCTTTAAAGGGAATAGGAGAGCGCTGCGTTCTCCCCAGAACCATGAGTAGTGGGGGCTGTGTCTGTGCCTCTTCTCAGTCCTGTCTGAGCTCACAAGCCCTGCAGGACTCCCAGGCAGTGCAGTGTGCAGGCCAGGGGCTTTGGGAATGAGCTGCTGTGGGTGCTGCTGAATTCTTCAAACCCCTGAGCATGAGCAGAAATGTCCTCGGAGTACCTGCCACTGTCATGTCTGGATCCTGTGGAGCCCCAGATTTGTACCTCCTCTACTCCTTGCTTTTCACAGTTTCTCCATGAAGCTTAAGCAAGTTGAGGTGCCAGATGCCTGACCTTACCTCTGTCTTCCACGTGTCTGTCACCTGTGGATGTTGTTGATGGTGAAAATGGCTGTTGGAGGATGGTCTATGCTCCCTCGTGCAGCTCTGCCAGCCAGGCGCTGGCACTTTGACACTGCAGGTAGCGAGTGTGAGGCACGAGAGGCTGGGTGGTCTCAGCTGGAGCTCCTGCTTTCTCTAGCCTTGCAGTTCCCGTGTGTGAAGATGCCTGCCTGGAGCCTGGGTGGGATCCCTGACAGATGCATGCATGGTGCCCTGGCCTTCCTCCAGCTCCGAGTAATTGCAGTGACCTCTGCTGAGACACTGTGTGTTGAAAGGGACCCATCTCCTGTGTTTATTCCTTTCTTTCTCCTGGTTCCCAACTTTTGCCGGGTATATCAGGCTCATTTCTGGCTGCCCTACACATGTGCCTGCTGGAAAACCTTGTAACAGCTTAGTTGGGCTCTTGGAGGAAATTATCTGCGCAAAGAGAGCTGTGATTTGTAATGAAGTGGCTTTACAGTGACATAGTTTTAGTGCTGCAGTGTGTCTCTGCTCGTTTTCAGGTTATTCCTGGGCTAAAAATACGGCTCATTAAGACTTCTGAAACAGGATGCAACCATATTTTAAGGGTATTCCTGGGTATTATTACAAAGTGATTTAATTGATACTGCATTTGGAGATCTACTTTATAGGATCTTTTATCTGAAGTGGAAGTTGAGGAAAGAATTAAGTGTGTACGTCTATGTTTCTGATAGTGAGGATGTGGTGCTGGGATGGAAGGCTGGGAGGGCTTGGGAGCTGGAAGACAGCTTGGGAGCTGCACTGGTGCCTGGTGCTGACTGATCAAAGCCACCGGACTAGCTATTTCCAGTTCTGGTCTTCCCTGCCCTCAGACAACAAGAGAGTCAGAACTGCATGGAAAAGAGTTTTACCACCTATTTCATTTGAAGCTGGATGCACTAGAGATGTGTTGAACAAATGGACAGTAGCCTTTCTTCTCCCTGTGGACAGCTTTTACATGGATGGGAAGCTACAGATGGGGCCCAAGGCAGAAATGCAAATAGGCAGGGCTGTGATACGAAGCATTTGGCAGCATCGCAGGCTTAAAAGCTTCGTCCCCACGGCTGCTTGATCCTCCTTTCTCAGTTGTGCTGACACAGCTGGTTGTGGGCTGTACTGTGAACTGTGCAAGTGGAGCTTTGACCTCAAAACTGTGGGATTAGGGCCTTTGCTGCTGGCACTGCGAATCTGGCCCAGCCTGGGCCATCCCAGAGCTGCTTGTGAGAAGCCCTCAGAGATGTACTTGCTGTGGTTACAGCTTTGCAGAGAAGAGCAGCAGTGAGCACAAACAGCTAATTAGTTTTTATAGCCCTCTTTTGTTTGCTTGTGAAGACACGAGTCCTTTGCTTGCTTGCCTGGCTCAGTATGGTGACAATGTCAGCGCGGGTGTGTGAAGCTCCGGTTACATGGGGAGAGTTCAGACAGGTTTGGTTTCAGCACAGATCTTGTCCCCGAGCTGTTCCAGCACTTTCCTGACAGGAGGCAATAGGTGTCAGAGCAGGTTTGGCCCTGCGACTGTGGAAAAAACCAGTGTTGAGGGGCAGATCTCCAGCGGTAACGAGTTCAGTGGTGGGCTGTCTGTTTTTTGTAGATGAAAAGGTCAGATCTGTTGCCTGGGTTATGTAGGAAGGTTTTGTTCTGGAACAGCCTGCTCCTCATGAGCTCCTGTCTCTGCTGAGCTGCCGGGCACTGTTCTAAACGGTGTTTTTCCTAATTTTTCCTCATCAGTGAGTGTTGGAGAGGTCACTTTTCCCTACATTTTCCATTGTTGGATGTTGAAGAACTTACTTTTTAGGTATGCTCATTTAAGGATGTGAAGTTTTGAGTTTAGATCAGCAACTTGGACAGCTTTAAAACCTCCATGGTTTTGAGCCTGCCCTACTTGGAGTTTGGTTTTAATCACAAGTTTTAACTGAGTCTGTTGAAAACATTCTCAGTGAAACACCCTCTTTTTTTTTTCCTCAGAAGCCATTAGCTGTCTTCAAGAAACAATATTTTAATTGAAGCCATGATAAAAGCAGAGCGGCAGCGGTTGTTGTAAAGCTTAATTTATTAAACAGCCTTGTTTTTAATGCAAAAAAAAAAATCTGTAAAGAAAAAAAAGCTATGCGCTTTAAAACTGTCAAAATAAAACCTACAACTTTGAAGTCTTAAAATACTTTGGGAAATGCTGAATGTTTTTGACTGGTTATATGGAACAGCTGAACTGACTTAACTGGAACAAAATTAGAGGCACAAAGAGGTTTTGTTTCCAGAGTGTATTCTTTGCCCTTTGACAGCACTGTCTGGCTGACACTCTTGAGTTAGATATACGGAGCAGGTCACTGTCAGCTTCCCCCCCGTTGGTTAGACTTGCCACATAGCCAACCCCACTGCAACAACAATAGTATGCTTATAAAAGAGCAAAAAATGCAGGATCCAGGGGCAAGAGCAGAATTTGAACCTCCCATAACTGCTGGGTTGGTTTTTTTTGAAGGAGTCTGAGTCTCATATTGATGGTGCCACGTGTCAGTGCTGAGTTTGGGGATACCTCAAGCTAGCAGGGCTTTTCCTGGCTGGTGATTGATGTTGTATCCCACACAACTAGACCTTCTCAGCATGGTCTTGAGGTAAGAGACTTTTCTCCATGGAAGATGCTCTGAAAGTCTCCCAGTGAACTCTTCCCATATACCCAGCACCTTTCATCACCAAAAGGGTGAGAGGATTTCTGTGCACATGGGGTGTCCCTGGCTTGGTATTGGCACCCTGGCTCTGGGAGGTGCTCACTGTTCTTCTGTCATTCCTGGCTATTTGCATGAAAACAGCCTCTCTGAAAAGTCTGTCTTCTTTTGGGGAAGGGCAGACAGCAGGATGAGATGAGCAGCTGAGAAATGGGGCTCTTGTTTCCATGCAAATATCGTATAAAGAACAAAAGCGGGGGAGAAGCGTGCACGGAGATGGGGTCTGCCAGCAGAAAAGCTCCAGAGTTGTTTTCCATGAGTAGCATCAAGTCCATGTGAATGTAATTTTTACACTGTTGTGGCTGTGGGTCTCGTGGGTGAGTCACAGATGCTGCTTTTGTTTTGGACTTCTTGAGGGCTAAATCCTCCTCTCTGTGGGAATTTTGCTGCTGAATTCACTACCAGAGAATTAGGGCTTTTAGGATCTGCTGCTGAAATGAGTTACTTCTTGTTCCTGAACCTCAGCTTGTACAGGAGGTAGGATGCAAATGAACACAAGAGATGCCTTGTGTGTCCCTGGCTGTACCACTGTGTCTGGCTCTGAGGATGCTGAGGGCACATTTCACTGGCTGTAGGACTGCACTGTGGTTTCTTTCCCACTGCATGGGAAAGTGCTTACTTCACTTTTCATGGCCTCTGAACAGGCTGGGAAGGTGTCAGAGGGTGGGAAGCCCTGCATGCCCACTAAGACCACTAGGAAAACAATGTTGTGAGCAGCAGCCTTGCTGGAGTTGACTTTGAAGGTCTTGGGGAGGAGGTGGGACTGGAGATAGGGACAGCCCTGTGATGCGCTTGAATTGATGTGTCAGTGGCAAAGAGGACTTGGGGGCTTGGTGCTATTCACTGCCGCAGGAGCTGGGGTGGTTTAAGACTTGGCTGCTCAGAGCTGCCTGTAGTAGAGGGAACCGGCTTGATAATAAAGGCAACAGGAGTAAATGTACATCTCCCTCCTCCATCACTGCCCCCAGAAAGGCAGAAACCTCCCTTTATTAGCATTCCTGTCCTTTTCACCTACCGGTATTGAGTTGAGTTGCAAGCCAGTTCAGTGCTGGAGCAGATGCACACTGAATTTAGTAGCTTACTTAGAAATAAGTATCAGCAAGATGTCAGAGAGGTTAGGCTCATTATGAGATCTCATTAATTCTGTGAAATACCCTGTAGAGAATATATTAATATTCTGTTGACATATATTAACATATATAATAGTTGTATAATTGTTACTAATAATTATGATAATAATAAGCTTCTTCTCGTAGACAAGTCAAAATGGATATTCAGAAGTCCCTGTAGGTACTTTTAACTCACAGTTGATGGACAGAGGTGCTGGTGCCTACAGTGTGGTGAGAAGTGCCAGTTCTTGTACCTGCTCCTGCTGGGGAGTAGCGTGAGCCCGGAGGCCAGATTTCATGGGTATGGTTGCTAGTGCTCATCTGTGCTGCTGGGTTGGGTCAGGCAGTTTGGGTCAGGAAGTTCCTATGCTGTTGACCGGAAACTACTGTTTCCTACCCTGGCATTTGCTGCCATTCAGCTGAAGCACCTTAATTTGCTGTGTGCCTGCTCTTGTGCCATTGCAGTGGTGCAAAAATAAAAGTCACCTTCGGCCTAAAGCATTGGTTTGGAGAAGCCCATTCTGCTTTGCCTTGCAAAGAGATCACTGTCAGTGACAGTCTCATTGGTGGGTCTCCTTTCTTACCAACTTCAGGCTTTTCAGATCCCTACCCTAGACAAGATAAAGGTCTTGGTTATGTGTATTTTGTGTGCGTAGTTGCCATCCTACTAGGCCAAATCTTGCCATTAGTTCTAACAGAAAACCAGAGGGTGCTCTGGTTTTTAAATCATTAAAAGATCTCAAAGACACGTGGAGCTTGAAAGGTTCTGGATTAAAATGTGTTCTCCTGTTTTCTTAAATATAAGACCTGCTAACAAGCACACGGAGACCCACAGCGATTACAATTCAAAGCTTGGTTCAAAGGGTAAAGCTCTTCTTGATTTATTGGAGAACATTACTCTGTGGCATTACTCTGAAAGCCAGATACAGGGTGATGAACCAGCAGGATTATGGCAAAGCAGTAATATTAAGGATTGTCCAAAGAAAGATTAACTTTTCCAGCCGTCTTTTACTGATGCAAATTGCCACCCTCTGCGTTGCAATAAAGAGCAGAAATAACTAAATATGAAATGCTGACTCGTAAAGGGGAGTAATCTAAAGTGCTTTGTGTTGCAAGATTTCATGAAAATGGTTTTGAAATGTTCTGCTGCATTTATCTTACAGAGAGGCCAGTTGTGCCAGCTGGCAGGTGCTCTCGGCAGTGCATCATCCTGGAGTTGTTCGGGGTGGAGCCTGAGCACTGAAACATCCCATCCAGCTCAAAGGGGTCAAAACAGGATTGTTCCCTGTCGTGCCTTTTTCTTCTTTTTCTTCTTCTTTTTTTTTTTTTTTCAATAAATAAATTTTAAAAGGCTTTGTCCAGTGCAGGTATAAAAGTCTCCAGCTTGGTTTCAGTCTCTTTTTTCTGGGCAACAGTTCCAAATCACTCCCTTCCCTAGCAGGGGGATGGCTCTCTAAAGTACATCTTAGGGTTCCTGGTCTTTAGGATCAATGCAAGTTGTGTTCGGTGAAGGTCTCTTTCATTAAGTCCATATTATACAATATAAAGGACATTTTTCTTCCTAGTGTGAGCCCATTGCTCTGTGTTGTAGGTAACTTGTATCCTGGTGCCCAGTGTTACAGTTCCTGTTTCCTTTATGAATTGCTCTTTTGCTGCTTCCATTGTTAATCCTTACCTGGTTTATGTTTTTGTGGTATGTTGGGTATTTCTTCTTTTTTTTCTTTTTTTTTTTTTTAGTAGCCTGCATTAAAGTTATGTGTTCTTTATAGCGGACATCTTGGGCTTGATTTTTTGTTTGTGGTTGTGAAGCATCCGGTACAGTTTTGCAAGACCACCCCGAGCTAAACACTACAGCCTGTAGACCTTGTCCTGCTAAAGCTTAGAGGTTTTGATTTCCCTGAGTTTTGCCAAGACCCTGTTGGGCTAGGTCCAAAAGGTGAATTCAGACACCACCCAGCTTCTCTAGAACTTTGTTTCCAGCTTCAATCCTTGCATCCCCTCCCATCAGTCTAATTAAACCCTGCTGTAACGAATGCTGTGAAGCCAGCTGCCATGCTTTGGCAGGTAGCAAGCACAGGGCAGCAAAACCTCCAGCTAATCCATCCATGCTATGAAGTCATAAGAATCTTGTTAATTTTTAAAAAGCCCTTGATGCCCACTAATCCAAATCAATTTTCATTTCTTTCATAAAGTCGTGCTTCCATTTAAGCTTCAGCTAAGAATTACAGCTAATTTGTTCGATTTTATAACAGTATAATTGAAAAAGTGATTTTAATGTCCTGGCAACCATATTCCCTTTCTTTGGTTGTTAATGAAAGAATCCATTAAAGTTAAATGATTTGGGCACAGATTCAAGTTGAATCGCCTGAATATTCTAGGGGAGTGTTTCTGACCATCTGCTGCTCTGTCATTGGCATTTGTGTTGTAAATGGGACCGAGAGAAGGACTTCACAGGTCTTGTTCGAACCATTAAGCATAAAATATCATTTTAATTTTCTGATCTCAGTGTAAATAGTGGAAATACTCAGGAGAGTTGGGACTGCGCTGGTCTGTGGGATCCTGCACTCATAAATATCGCTGCTGAGCAGTGCTCCCACATCCTTTCCAGGGGATCTTGTGGCTATTTGTATTGATTACAGTACATCATTCAGCAGCGGGTTGTGAGTTCCTTTTAATGACAGGCAAGACAACTCGAAGTGGAGCCTGTGAAGGGTAAAGCACACGTGATGGAGAAGTGTTTTTTCCGCTGCCTCGAGTCACATTCACCATTTCTGTCTGGCTGTGATTGGAGTGGTGCATCCTAGGGAGGGTTGGTGATCATGAACAGACACAACTAATAAATTAGAGCAGCTGTTGTCAGTGCCTGCCTCCTTTGCAGAGAGCTGTGGTGGGCAAGTTGGGGCTCTGGGGCCAAGCTGGCACTCCAAGCACAAGCCTTGTGTGCCCAAGCAAGGGCAGAGTCAAAGGGCTCATGTCCTTTCACTGTAACATGCTCTTCCTCTTTCCTTTGCTGCCAAGCTTTCTTGCTGTCCGTGGTGACATGCAGCATGCCTGGCATGCTGGGAAGCAAAATGGACCATGAACCAGGTCATGAGATTCACTGGAGGTGCCTCTGACTCTCACTGGAGGTGGATGAGTCTTTGGGCGCACCATTAAAGCTGGAAGCATGCCTGTCTTGCAGTGTGAAAAAAAGAAAATAAGATTACAGGTGGTGTGTTTCTTTTGAAATTGTAAAGTGTAGCCCAAGTTTCTGGAGGTCTTTAAAATGAGGGAGGAGCAGGATGGGCTCTGATAAAGCTTGCTCCACAGCTTTACACTGCATTTTGTGGATAAAATTTTGAGTTACAAAGGCTAAAGAATTATCAGGTAGAGAGGACAGGATGTATTAGCTGGGAAGTTTGGCTGCTAGATTCAGACTTGGAGTGGGGACACTGTTTCAATCCTCTTTGACTTTTCCCAAGGTTTAGCGTTGGGTATGCTGCCTTTTCTTTTCTTTTTTTTTTTTAAATACTGTAGGGTGATGAGAACTTGACTGATAAAATATTTGCTGTCGGAACTGAACATTTTTCAATTTAACGTATTCATATTTGTATCTTTGGAATATGCAAAGTCCATGACCCAGGGGAAAAGAGCTCCAAAATACTCTTAAACTGTAGCCCACAGGTGAAGGATTTTTGTGTTTTTATTTGGCAATATTAATTTCTGGTTAAGTGACTATTCTCAAGAGGGACGATACTGAAGCTTGTATCATACTGCATACTTTTAGCTTTCTCAGGCATGAAGAGATGAAAGTATATCCTAAAAATATGCTAAACTGAAACAGTTGAAGTATAAAAATAGGTAATGTTGTAACAGGAGATGTTGTTTCAGACTCCTCTGTGTCATTTGCAGATAAAGTGTATGTATGATGAAGTAAAATCAGGAACTTGTGCATCTCACAAAAGCAAAATAACTGGTTTTCCTTTCCAACATCAGTGAAAAATGCAGGAAGTCAGTATGTGTTTAAATGGGTGTCGGTGAGATCATGCAAATCCAAGGCAGTCGTTTTAGTCTGCAAATCTCAAGCTTATTCAGCCCAGACCCTCAGCAGCACAATTATAGTCACTGCAGCAAAAGGGCCTTCTGATGTTAACACCAGCAGATAACAAAAATAGCATTTAATAACTTTCATTAGAGTTAGTGTTTCTAGGGCTTTGGGGCTTTGCTCTTTCAAATAATTTAAATAATTTGCAGGTACAAGCTGCTGTGCCAGACTGTCCATCTGATTCTCTCTCTGATCAGAGCATATTAATGCACTTGTTTGATGGTCTGTTACCAATAATTACCTTGGATTGCATTAGGAGCATTTCCAGCGTTGCAGCTGGTCTGTATTTTTCACTAAGTGTATTTCAGGGCCCAATTACAGGACTCTGATGTGTTATTGTTCCAGTGCGCTTGTTCAGGCTTGTAATTTTAATGTGCCTCCACACTGTAAATCTCTGAATGCAAACCCAAGGCTGTCCTGAGTTTCCTATGCATCCCGTGCCTGTGGCAGCTTCTGCAGGGATCATCTCAGCTGTTCCTGTTTGGCTTTTTAAGAAGGGAAGGATGAGGGCCGGGAGATGGACACTGCCTTGGAGATGTTTACAGAGTGAAGCCTGAGGTTTGGTGCATCATGTGCTTGGCATGGAGCAGCTGGGAAAGGCACAGGAACAGCTCAATCCTCCCTGGGTTGGGCAGTGTGGGGATTGTGGAGAGGTTTTCCGGGATTTTAGTGTTTAAGGCACTTCGGCACCTTGAGCATCCTTCAGTGCAAGGGAGGCTGACATTTATATTGCTATACACAGGGACACCTCTCCCTGTTCTGCTGTGAGACACCTTGAGGAGAAGACCTGAAAAAGGCTGAGTTTAGCAAATCTGGATTTTGAAGTTCTAGACTTCATCTGCCTTCAGAAACCTTTCTGGGGTCAGAGAGGAGAAGTACAAAAGCTTAACCTTTGCAGAAGTCAAGCACTTTACTGTTATAATTGCCATTGACAATTCAACATGATGAATAGATTATTACTGCTATTGATTTGTTTCATCTTTCTGGACCATTTGTTGCACGGGATACATCAGAATAACACATATCTCAATGAGAATGAGCTTGATCTTGAGAGCTGATATGGTGTTTGTCCCTGTCTGTTAGGCATCATCTGTAGACAGATATTTGGGCAAATCTGATGCTTCTGTGGAAGCATGAGAGCACATAGCCCTTTCTAGAAATTGATTGGCATTTTACTTAGGTTAGAGTTTCCAGGGCTGCGTGGGTTAGTGGCTTTGATGGTCTTGGGTGGCTGAAATGAGCAGCTTCAGTTGACTTCAGTGTTAGGAGCATCTTCAAAAATACTTCCATGGGGACCTTTTCAGCTGTTTTATTTCCTTGGTGTTTTCCTTGGTGTATATTTATACACAAAGGTATTCATTTCCCCGTGTGAAGAAAATTCATTCAATCCCAGCCCAAACCAGCACATCTATTTATTGTAATTACGGCTTGTCCTGGGTTGCAGTGTATTCTATTACCATCCCCATCAGCTGTTGAAATCAGGTGGGGCAGTGTTTCCTTGCCTCCTCCCCCCAGACTATCTTTCTGTTAATTGCCCATCATTGTCCTGCCGCCTGACTCAGAGATAACTCCCTCCGGACTATCTTCTGTTAATGAGCCTAATCAACACTTGGCCTCATGACTCCTTACCCCATTGTGAGATGCTCCACCCAGAGGGAGGAACCAAGCATCCCATCGTGGATATAAGCTGAGGCTGAACACCAGAGAGACGGGCTTCCCACTGGATTTCCAGAGGACAGGAGCTACACAGCCACCACTGGACTTCCAGAGGAAGAGCAGACTGTTTCACTACAGGATCACTGCTTCAGAGGACTGCAGCCACCATTCTACCAGACTGCTACCACCACCCTGCCTAACAGGGTGTCAGGTTGTACCTTGACTCTGTCAGTTTGATAGTGTTTTCTTTTACCTTTTTTTTTTCTCCTTTTCTTTAATTTCCATTAAATTGTTATTCTGACTTGGTGCCTCCCAGTGGTTTGTTTTCAAACTAGCACATAATTTGGCGCCCAATGTGGGGCAGCTCTGAGAGAAAGTCAGAATTACAATTTTGTGTTAACGGAAACCTATTCACCATGGTGCTCAGCTTGTCTATGTGGGTACTGTATCTTGCTCTCTATATTTTTCCTCACATGGGGAACTACCTGCCTGTAGTATTACTCCTGTTAAAACCAGGGAATGGTATGAGAATTGCTTTAATGGTTTATTATGTCTACAGCATAATAACCTGTGAGGCGATGAATACCATTCGGAGTATATACTCAGTTTTGTTTGGCTGTCCTAGTCTGGGCTCCTATGTCTGGGATCTCCTCAACAATCGCACCCAGCCCCTGGTGGGAGGAGTAGAGAGTGGTTTCTTCCAGCCTTTCAGGCCAGGCACAGCAGTTTTTGAAAATATTGAATTCCCTCTGGATGTCAAAGACGGCATAAACTTGCTGTCAGTTCTGCTTTGTCTTCTCTGTACAGCCTGCACCATGTACACCATGCTTAGAATCAGAGCTATGGCACAGCATCCTCAGGATGAGGGAGGGAAAAAGAGCAGAGCAACAAACACCATGCCTACGCAGACTGACACAGAGGAGAAAGGAACCAAATGCAAAGCAACAGCGTCCATGTCTACGCAGACTGTCACCGAGGAGAAAGAACCCAGATGCAAGACAACAGCGTCCATGTCTACGCAGACTGACACAGAGGAGAAAGAAACCAAATGCAAAACAACAGCGTCCATGTCCACGCAGACTGACACAGAGGAGAAAGAACCCAGACACAAGACAACAGCGTCCATGTCCACGCAGACTGACACAGAGGAGAAAGAACCCAGACGCAAGAAAACAGCGTCCATGTCCACGCAGACTGACACAGAGGAGAAGGGAACCAAAAGCACTGTCAGCGTCCCCACGCAAACCATCACTGAACCAGAACAGCCTAAACCGATTGCAGTTGCCCCCGTGCAGAAGAAGAAATCAAAAAGCAAATCAGTCCGCATAGTGACTGACGAGGATGCAGCAGGACCTTCGCACCCAGCAGAAGAGGCAGAGCCAGAGATCATCACTCGGTCGCTATCCCTGGGTGAGCTGCGAGACCTGCGGAGGGAATTCACCCGCCAGACAAACGAGTCTATCCTGACCTGGCTGCTCCGCATCTGGGACGCTGCAGCCAATGACACCATTCTGGACGGAAGTGAGGCCAGGCAACTGGGATCTCTGTCCCGGGATGTGGTCATTGACCAGGGGATCGGGAGAACCCAAGAAACCCTCAGCCTCTGGCGGCGACTGCTTACAAGTGTAAGGGACAGGTACCTTTGTAAAGAAGACCTCCAGGTGCACCAAGGAAAATGGAGCACAATGGAACAAGGTATCCGGTGCCTGAGGGAATTGGCTGTGCTGGAGATCATTTTCTCAGAAGATGAGAGATTTCCTAAGAGCCCAGATGGTGTCCAGTGCACGTCACAGATGTGGCTGAGGTTCGCACGCCTTGGACCAGAGATATACTCCCGTTACCTGGCAACACTGCAATGGAGGGAAGGCGAGGACAGGGTGGGCGTCTTGGTGAACAAACTGAGGATTTACGAGGACACCGTCACAGCCCCGTTTCGCACCCATGTCTCATCCGTGGAAACAAGTCTTTTGGCTGAGCAAGTCCGGAGCTTGATTGAAGAAGGCCATCAGAAACTGAAAAAGGAACTTAAGGAAGAGATTTACCACATCCCACCAGAACCAACAAGAGTCTCTGCCATTAGGAGCCGGCGACCCCCAACCAGGGAGAGAGGATACACCCCACGAGGTAATCTCTGGTTTTTCCTTCGGGAACATGGAGAAGACATGAGTAAGTGGGATGGAAAACCCACCTCCTCCTTAGCAGCTCGGGTACGTGAACTAAAAAGAGGGACAACTACCACAAGAAGCGCATCTAGAGTCAACATTGCTCCGGTCTCCCGCACACAGAACTCCAGACGGTACCGGAATGATACTATGACCGATCCTCTTGAAGGGACCTCAGGAACGTATTCACCGGAAGGGAGCAACATGCAACATGACCAGGAATAGAGGGGCCCTGCCTCTAGCCAGGTAGAGGAAAGGGAGAATCGGGTCTTTTGGACTGTGTGGGTCCGATGGCCTGGCACATCTGACCCACAAAGATACACGGCTTTGGTTGACACCGGTGCTCAATGTACTCTGATGCCATCAAGGTATGTGGGAGCAGAACCCATTTCTATTTCTGGGGTGACAGGAGGATCCCAGCAGCTGACTGTACTGGAAGCTGAAGTGAGTTTAACTGGGAACGAGTGGCAGAAACACCCCATCGTGACTGGCCCGGAGGCCCCGTGCATTCTCGGCATAGACTATCTCAGAAATGGATATTTCAAGGACCCAAAAGGACATCGTTGGGCTTTTGGGATAGCTGCTGTGGAGACAGAAGATATCAGACAACTGAGTACATTGCCTGGCCTCTCTGATGACCCCTCTGCCGTGGGACTGCTAAGAGTTGCAGAACAACAGGTGCCAATCGCCACAGCAACAGTGCACCGTCGGCAATACCGCACCGACAGAGACTCTATGGTTCCCATCCATGAGATGATTCGCAAACTGGAGAGCCAAGGGGTGGTCAGCAAGGCCCATTCACCTTTCAACAGCCCTATATGGCCAGTGCGTAAGTCCAGTGGAGAATGGAGGCTGACGGTGGACTACCGTGGCCTGAATGAGGTCACGCCACCACTGAGCGCCGCTGTGCCAGACATGTTGGAACTTCAGTACGAGCTGGAGTCCAAAGCAGCGAAGTGGTACGCCACTATTGACATTGCCAATGCCTTCTTCTCCATTCCTTTGGCAGCAGAATGCAGGCCCCAGTTTGCTTTTACCTGGAAGGGTGTGCAATACACCTGGAACCGACTGCCCCAGGGGTGGAAGCACAGTCCCACCATTTGCCATGGACTGATCCAGACTGCATTGGAAAAGGGTGAGGCTCCAGAACATCTGCAATACATCGATGACATCATCGTGTGGGGAAACACAGCAAAGGAAGTGTTTGAGAAAGGAGAGAAAATCATCCAGATTCTCCTGGAAGCTGGCTTTGCCATCAAAAGGAGCAAAGTCAAGGGACCTGCCCAAGAGATCCAGTTCCTGGGAGTAAAGTGGCAAGATGGACGACGTCAGATTCCCACTGAGGTCATCAATAAGATCACTGCGATGTCTCCACCGACCAGCAAGAAGGAAACACAAGCTTTCCTAGGCGCCATAGGTTTCTGGAGGATGCACATTCCCGAGTACAGCCAGATCGTGAGCCCTCTCTACCTGGTTACCCGCAAGAAGAATGATTTCCACTGGGGCCCCGAACAGCAGCAAGCCTTTGCCCAGATCAAGCAGGAAATCGCTCATGCGGTAGCCCTTGGCCCAGTCAGGACAGGACCAGAGGTGAAGAACGTGCTCTACTCTGCAGCCGGGAACAATGGTCTGTCCTGGAGCCTCTGGCAGAAGGTGCCTGGTGAGACTCGTGGCCGACCACTGGGATTCTGGAGCCGAAGCTACAGAGGGTCTGAAGCTAACTACACTCCCACAGAGAAGGAAATCTTGGCAGCCTATGAAGGAGTCCAAGCTGCCTCAGAGGTAATTGGCACTGAAGCACAGTTGCTTCTGGCACCCCGACTACCGGTGCTGGGTTGGATGTTCAAGGGAAAGGTTCCTTCCACGCATCATGCCACCGACACCACATGGAGCAAGTGGATCGCCCTCATCACACAGCGTGCCCGTATTGGAAACCCGAATCGCCCTGGGATTCTAGAAATTATAACAAACTGGCCTGAAGGTGAGACTTTTGGATTATCCTCTGAAGAAGAGGAAGAGCAAGTGACTCGTGCTGAGGAAGCCCCACCATATAATGAGCTACCGGAGACTGAAAGACGTTATGCCCTCTTCACTGATGGTTCCTGCCGAATTGTAGGCGCTAACCGGAAGTGGAAAGCTGCAGTATGGAGCCCCACACGACGAGTTGCACAAGCTACCGAGGGACAAGGTGGATCGAGTCAGGTTGCAGAGCTTAAAGCCGTCCAGCTGGCTTTGGATATCGCTGAACGAGAGAAGTGGCCGAGGCTCTATCTCTACACCGACTCATGGATGGTAGCTAATGCTCTGTGGGGATGGCTGGATCGCTGGAGAAAAGCCAACTGGCAGCGCAGAGGGAAACCCATCTGGGCCGCTGAGATTTGGCAGGACATCGCCGCCCGAGTAGAGAAGCTGACCGTGAAGGTTCGACACGTAGATGCGCACGTACCCAAGAGTCGGGCTAATGAAGAGCATCGCAACAACGAGCAGGTGGACCGAGCTGCCAAGGTGAAAGTATCACAGGTGGATCTGGACTGGCAGCACAAGGGAGAATTATTCCTAGCTCGTTGGGCCCATGATGCCTCTGGTCATCAGGGGAGAGATGCAACATACCGATGGGCCCGTGACCGAGGGGTGGACCTTTCCATGGACAGCATCTCACAGGTCATCCACAGTTGTGAGACCTGTGCTGCAATCAAACAGGCCAAGCGGGTGAAGCCTCTGTGGTATGGTGGACGATGGTCAAAGTACAGGTATGGTGAAGCCTGGCAAGTTGACTACATCACCCTTCCCCAAACCCGCCAAGGCAAGCACTACGTGTTGACCATGGTTGAAGCAACCACTGGATGGCTGGAGACCTACCCTGTGCCTCATGCTACAGCCCGGAACACCATCCTGGGCCTGGAAAAGCAAGTCCTGTGGAGACATGGCACCCCTGACAGGATCGAGTCAGACAACGGGACTCATTTTAAGAACAGCCTCATCAACACCTGGGCCAGAGAACACGGTATCGAATGGATATATCATATTCCTTATCATGCACCAGCTGCCGGAAAAGTTGAACGCTGCAATGGACTACTTAAAACTACCCTAAAGGCACTTGGTGGGGGGACCTTCAAAAATTGGGAAGTGAACTTAGCAAAGGCCACCTGGATAGTCAATACCCGAGGGTCCATCAATCGAGCTGGTCCTGCCGAGTCTGAACCCTTGCACACAGTGGATGGAGATAGAGTCCCTGCGGTACACCTGAGAGGTATTTTAGGAAAGACTGTTTGGATTAATCCCACCTCAGGCAAAGACAAACCCATCCGTGGGATTGTCTTTGCTCAAGGACCTGGTTGCACTTGGTGGGTAATGCAGAAAGATGGGGAAACCCGTTGTGTACCACAAGGAGACCTAATCTTAGGTGAGAACGGTGTGTAGGTTTCACTGTGTATATATATATATATATATGTATGTGTGTTTTAGAGTTTAAGAAGGTATTGATTTGGGATAATGTAGATGGTAATAGAATAAGGGGTGGATAATGTCCTGGGTTGCAGTGTATTCTATTACCATCCCCATCAGCTGTTGAAATCAGGTGGGGCAGTGTTTCCTTGCCTCCTCCCCCCAGACTATCTTTCTGTTAATTGCCCATCATTGTCCTGCCGCCTGACTCAGAGATAACTCCCTCCGGACTATCTTCTGTTAATGAGCCTAATCAACACTTGGCCTCATGACTCCTTACCCCATTGTGAGATGCTCCACCCAGAGGGAGGAACCAAGCATCCCATCGTGGATATAAGCTGAGGCTGAACACCAGAGAGACGGGCTTCCCACTGGATTTCCAGAGGACAGGAGCTACACAGCCACCACTGGACTTCCAGAGGAAGAGCAGACTGTTTCACTACAGGATCACTGCTTCAGAGGACTGCAGCCACCATTCTACCAGACTGCTACCACCACCCTGCCTAACAGGGTGTCAGGTTGTACCTTGACTCTGTCAGTTTGATAGTGTTTTCTTTTACCTTTTTTTTTTTCTCCTTTTCTTTAATTTCCATTAAATTGTTATTCTGACTTGGTGCCTCCCACTGGTTTGTTTTCAAACTAGCACACGGCTTTAGATTATATCGTTCTTTCCTGCTATGGCCCATAAACAGTGATGCAGTGTTGCATGTGTTTTAGATGTTTCTTTCATGCCATCCCTTTTGCTTTCTTATTTTGAACTGGGAATTTGAACAGGACAAAGGCCAGAGGCTCATGCCCAGCATTGTTTTTCGGGGAGAATTGCATGCTCCAGCTTTCCCTGCCAGTACTCCATCCTGGGTCCAGATGTGTGCTAGGACTTGAGGAGCACCACCAGGCCAAAGCTGGGGAGTGACCAGGACACTGTACATACACCATGACTGCAGCTGGATCTATGCAGGGTGAGAGGGGATTGCTCCTGGCATGGCCTCTTACCCGGCCCGTTGACGTGGGGACAATGTGACACTCTCCACATGCTGCCTCTTGCTGCCTGCAGTGCTGGGCTGGCACCCAGCTGCTCATGAAAGGCAGGGATCAGCTTAGTGACAGGGGATGATCTGAGAGTCCCTTGCTGCCAGCTGGATAGATACTCCTGCAGCAGTGGGACATGCTGCATTATTAAATAAACCGTCTAGGTTGTTTACATGCAGAATTAGGATAAGGTTGGCTTCCCACTGGTGAGCACTGCTCAGCACTGGAACTGCTCCATTGTGCCTGGATATCGAGTCTTAATGAAATGGTCTTTTCAGCAGCTCTGGAGATTAGTTTTAGGAGCCTTCTGTTCCAGAGAGGCTTAATGGGTGTTGAATGTGTAACTTTCTTATTCGTGTTGCTGTTACAAGGTAGAAAGTTCCAGTAACATCTGGTAACTGAATAGGGAATGTAGGGATCTTGACCCTTCTGTCTCACAGGCCTCCTTTACGGTTGAGTGGAAGAATGTTTTCTGTTTTATTGTGCCATGGGGAGGCTGAACAAGTGATGCACAAGGGGATTTAGGTGCCCAGCTCCTCTTTCAGCCTCCCATTCTGCAGAGATCATGGGAGTGGGGTGCTCCAAGCCCAGAGCTCCTCTGGTTCTCCTTTCAGTGCTGGTGTTGCCGAGCACCCAGCATGCAGACTGTCAGAGACCTTCATCCAGATTTCTTTCTGGGTCACCACTTGCCAAGTGCAATTGCCCTAAAAACAGACTGAGACCAAGCTATTGACTTGTAATTGTCAATGCATAAAGTTTCCAAGAAGAAAGAGAGCTTTGTGTTGCTTTAATGGGGACACACTGAAGTATAGTCGCTTTTTGAATTAGACAATGGGAACGTAAAGATTTTCTACAGCTCTAAGAGCCTCTGAAGAGCATCGGCAGAAGGTTACATTAAACAGAACAATGGCACAGTAGTTGGCTTGCTGAGAGGTAGGAAAACCCTTTGGAAGGAGTAACTTCACTTTTCTTCAGTGCTGTTCACTCCCAATTAAATAAGATTAATTGTACTGTTGAGTTCCACGGGTTCAACATCCAAAATAAATACATAAATTAAGGCAGGCGACAGTGCAGAGGCTCAAATGCAGTTTGAATTCCTGCCACCTCCTGTGGGATGTGAAGGGGAGAGCGGAGCCCTTTCCTCTTACGGCCTGATATCCCACAGAACACACACGACGACTGAGCGCTCTGCTTGCCTCGCCTGAGCCACTTGCCTTGCTCCTGGGAAGGTTTTCTTTGGCTGGATCTCTGCAAGGTGCACAAGCCAGTTTCAAAGTGCCAGATGTGTGTGGAATAGGAAACGTGCTGGCCAGGCTCCAGGCTGTGGGACCTGCAGCACAACAGCGGCTCTCCAGGAAAATCTCTGGCTGCCAAGAATTAGAAGTGATGTCAGCTCTGGAAGTGTGTCAGATTAGAAACCCTTGTACTTTGCTCCCTGTGAAGTATTAATCTCCCAAGGCCTGTGCTGTAATGGGTGTTGTCTGGCTTGGCTCAGCTCTCTTTGTTTTGGGCTGGGACTGTTTGAGGGGTTTCACAGGAAGGCACTGGAGGCTGTCAGTGGTTTGGCTGCTTTGGGCTGGGTGTCCTTGAGCTGCTCCTGGGGCCTCTCTCAGCTATGCTAAAGATGGGCCTCCCCTGCCTTGAATTGAAGGTCTGAGCCTTGGAATTGTTGAGTGGGCTGGGGTTTGTAGGAGTGGTTGTGCCTTGGGATCTTCTGTGTGCCTAAATGTCTTCGGCTTTCCACAGCTGAATGAGTTTCTTGAAGAGAAGATAGAATTGATGGAGATGTGCTGTCAGTCTTATGGACCTTACTTGGGGATCGTGGATCAGGTGATTTCAGCTGTGCTAGGAAAGAAGCATAGATATGCCAGTGCACTGAGTCCCTTTTGGTTTATGCCTGAATGTTTTGTTTTCACGGTAATTACTAAACCACGACTTGTTCTCCTCCACACAAAGCCATTTGTCTCCTGTTGAACAGTAACCTTTTATTTGCTCGTGGTGTGTAGCAGAGCTCAAGGACATGTTTACTGCTGATAGCCAAAATTTCACCAGAGCAAGCATCTCCCTTGTCTAGGTTTTTCCACCTTGATTTAAGTGGTTAAACCTCAGAAAAGGGGAGGGAAATAGCCCTGTGTGCAAGGACACAGGTGGGGGTTTGTACTGTTTTTAGTCATGGAGTGAAGGCTCCCAACTCTGTGGGCTTGGAGTATTGCATGTCCTGGATGTAAAATCACTGCTATGAGGGTCTCACCTCTGCCCAAGTAATTGCATTGTCAGGAATCTATCGACCTCGCTGTGTTGCTCGCTCACCCTTCACCTGCTTAGTTATAGATTTGAAATTAAAACCCAACAGAATCCATTCTTTTTCCCCTTTACTCAGTGGTGCATTGGGCTATTCCTGCCTCCCTTTGATGTTGGGGAGAGGAGATGATAGGAGTGCGGTTTGGCTGGACGCTGAGATGTGTGATTTGGGAAGGGCTGTTGGCTGGTTTAATGTGGATTTTCAGATGCCTGCCTTGGATCTGAACTCAGGCTGGCAGGGGCTATGCACCTATGGAGGGCAGAGGACAGCTTTGTGCCTTGAAGATTTGACAACCTTTATTCATTTGAAACGCCCTGTTTTTTTATGCCACTCAACAGGAGACTTTTAAATTTACTTCACTGGGCCTGGATGCCGGAGGTGGATGGATGGCTGATGGAAGTGAGGAAATAGATGGGAGAAAAGGAACATTTTCTCCTGGGCTGTTTTTATGCACAATGTAGCCTAGGGGTTAGCAACATGGGGGAGGGTGAAAAAACCCTGCAGAACCTGGGTCAGAAATTTTCATGGGAACAAAATGCTTTTAACTTGCTACATAGAAGACCCTTCGTTCCAGGTCATGCTCTGTGTTTGAATACATCTGCTTTCCCCCAGAACTCTGTGTATGTGAATGTACAAGCATGTCATGTGTATCTACAAGTGAGTGTGTGAGTGTGCACATACATTTATGATCTGAGAGCCATTACTGCCCACCTTGGAATAGCTCAGCAGTTGAAACTACTTCCAGGAGGAGTCAAAAGCAAAAAGCTGTCTGGCTCCAAAGCAGAGGTCTGTAGTTGGAACACCTGCCTGGGACGGATGTGTAAAAAGCCCTTCTGGCTCCTGCCTTGGAAGCCCACCTTGATTACATTCATTACAGCATCACCTCCAGCAGGTAAGAGGGTGTAGGTTAGCAGGAGGCTGTATGAGCATGTGGCTCTGTGCTTAAACAGGGTCCTATCCATTTCTGTCACTATAGGATGAAGAGTGGAGGTTGGAAATAGTCAGCAGCTTCTGTAAGCACTTAACATTCCTGATTTCATTTGTCTTTGATCTCACTTGGACTAATTTTACTCTCTTCTGATCCCTTCCCTTGAAGGGGCTTTTATCTCGTTGTCAGGCTTGCTAATTTAGTGCGGTGTTTTGAACCAGACCTCCTCCTACATTTCCAGAGCCTGCAAGGTATTTTTTCCTTAATCAGGAAGTGTTTATGCAGTTCTTTGAACATCTTGGGACAAAAGTCATACTGGGGCCTTTTGCAATGCCAGGTCTGCACCCTGGACCCTGCTGCTCAACCTCTGTATGTGCAAATGGCTTGTCACCAAAAGCCTGCAGTATTTTGGGGGCCAAAAGGGCAGGAAGGAGGGCTGGATGATTTGGGACAGGTCAGAGCAGTCTGGTGTTGGGTGGGAGCTTCATTTGCCCAGCTGGAGACCTTCCCAGGCTGTGTTAAATAACAAACCAGAAGGGGTGGTCACACGTGTTTGACCAACCAAGCAGAAGCTTGGATCCAGGTAGGTTTTGACTTTGGGGAGAAGAGCTGGGTGGTTTAGGGCTGTAGAAACATCACCACATGTTTTTGAAAAGAAATACTTTTTTGCCATGATGGAAAGTATGTTCTGTTCTTATTCTGCTGCAAGTAGGTTGAGCTGACTTTTTAAGGAATTGAAGTTTGAGAGGCTGATAATTGCTTCTTACTATGGGAAGCTGTGCTGCAGATCCCTTCTCTATTCCTGGCTGTCCCCTCGCACTTCACCTTTGGAAGAGGAGTAGTATTTTCAGCAAAGTGCCATTCTAATTGCTGTCTGAAGAAGCTAGAAAATAGGACAGATACACAGGCTGTGTTTCCCTAAGAGATGAGCAGGAACTTCTAAAAATTACAAGTGTAAGGAAAGGCAAATAATGCCTTTTTTTAACTAAACAAAGTTTCAAGTATTTTGGAATAAGCTCTGTGTCACATACCTCAGCCTTTGCTGTAGCAGCCCTGCCTCCACAGAGGTGGTGTGTACACACAGGCTGGCTGAGCCCTGGTGACATTCTGCCAGCAGCAGCTGCTACAGGGACATCCCTCTGGAGAAGTATCTGTGTCCCTGCTTTTCCATGGATGAGGATTCTCACATGAATGGGGGTTCTCATGACAGCATCTGAGTGTGCCTCCTGTCCTGAGCTCAGCTGAATTTTCTCCAGCTGTTAACCCTCTCCTGTGCTTGTCTATGTCACCTGCACAGGTATTTAGTGTGCTAAATTTCTCACTGTTTCATACAGTTTTTTGGTACCAGCTGTCTTGCATGAAAGGTTTCCAGAGGCAATGTCTTTCCAGTACATCTGGGGCAGCCTTTCAACTCAGCTTCATGTTCCCCTGCTTCTATCCTCCTGGGGAGGCACTGAGTTCTGTAGCTTGCTGTGATCCTCAAAGGACCAATCTGCCCTAGGAGGCATGAATGGGTAGAATTGCCCTTACCTCAGGAGGACACTTGGTGGCATTTGCCTGACCTGGACCTGCCATGGCAGTGCTGGCTGACAAATCCAGAAATTCCACTGTGGTGTGTGCACAGTGGGAGCTCAGTGATGCCTGCTGCTTCTGGCTGTGCTTTCTCTGTGCAGAGTGTGAGATAGCAGCATGCGGGAAAACGCTAAATCCAGGGACTTGCAGATAGCTCTGTGCTGGCAGTTGGCAGTGGCTGCCTCCTTGTAACGGAGTACAGTAGCTGGCTGTTGTGCTGACTGTGACATGGATGTCTCTGTATCCTACTGGAATTTGGGGACTGGGATATTGCCCCCTGGATGTCCTAGTGAAGGTGACTGAAGAGGGTCTGTTCTGTCCCATAACAATGGCAATCAACAGGCAGGGTTCTTGTAAGGCCTCCTTGTCACTAAAGGGACAGAGCTGGCCAAAACCAAGTTCTCAGTGGTCATTGTACAACCCAGCAGAGGTGTCAAACCTTACAAGTTCCCATCCCCACAGGCACCAAATCAGCCACACGTGGGGATGGAATTAAGCCCTTCCTTCCAGGGGCACCTGCGGTTTCCAGCACACGCCATGAAATAATTCCATCTCCCTGCATATGTAATTTTGCGTGTCATTGCCCCTAATTGCATGCTTAACACACACTCTTTTAAAGTGCAGCCCTTTTATCAGCAGTAGGTAGTAGCAGGTTTAATAGGGTGTTTGAATTCCTATAAAATTAATCTGTAGCCTTCTGTGATAGGAGACGGGCAAGGAGCCATGTGGTTCATATCCAGTGTTGATAAACTTGTTATAGAGGCAGGAAACATTTCTGATTGGAGCAGTGACAAAATAATTTGGAGCGGAGCCATAAAAAGAGTGGATGGTGATGGTTTGAGCGCAGCAGAGATTGAAATTGCTGGTGTGTGGAAGCAGTGCTGCCAGCTAACATTGACTTAGTGTCTCTGGAGAACTCTAACGGCAAATGCATTTTATTAATGGTAATATTCTTTTAGGAAATGCTGAGCATTGTTTCAGAGGTGGAGCCCCCCTCGAGTACGTGGGTTTGGAAGTCAGCCAGACTGAGATGTTCAGCTGAGCTTGTTGCTGGTCACTGCTCTGGCCTCTGGCTGCAGCAGCAAGGTTGCCTAAGGGCATGTGCTGGGTACTGTCTGCAAACAATTGGAATATCCTTTTTGTAGTGGGGAAAATGCATCCATCTATCCTCACTCTGGATTCACCTATATGGGATAAAATGCTCAGAGACATCAGGTCATGTTTTTAACCGTTCTTTTGTTGTCTTTCCTTTGAAATGTATTTCCCAGAACATGAACATCAGTGGGAGTTGCTGCTTTCCCAGCTGGACTTGAGCTCTTACTGCCAGTAAGAGGGGGAGCTGCTCTAACTAGGTTGTGGTCATTGGCATTGACGTGCCACATGGGGCTTGGATACTTTTCTTTGCACTTAATTGTCTTGTGGGGGTTGATGAGCCTTGGAGGAGGCTCTGATGTGCAGATGAGAGGGGAGCCTGCCAGGGCAGCCATGGCAGATTGGGGTCCTTACTGCATCTTTGGTGCTTGCTCTTACTGTTACCACCTCTTCACCTCCTTCCAGCTGCTTTCTGCTTGAATCCAGTGTGGAAACAAGTGTGGACAACAGGGGTGGCTGCTGGGCCCATTGGGGCAGAAATGGTGCAGGTTGTACAGCCATAGGGATGGGGGATGGAGAATGCAGAGCACAGGAGTCCCGGGCAGTGCTGGTCACCCAACAGGGCTGGTTTTCACCTGGTACCTCCAGCCACAGTTCCTTCGCTGTGTAAAACTGGGATGTGATTCATCAAGGAAAGCAACCCCCACTGCACACTGTCTTTTCTTTGCAGGGAGGCTGTCGGAAGGGGGTTCTCTGGAGCTGAGCTGTAGTGCTGGTCCTGCAAAGGTGATACTGGAGCCAAACCAGGTGGTGATTTTGGACTGTAACCTGACCCCTGTTGAGCAAGTGATCAATATCACATGGAAGAAGAATGGGTTTCCATTAGTGGAGCAGGAACATCTCCACGTGCTTCCAAATGGATCGCTCTTCATCTCATCCCAGGCTGTGGCAAAGGACAGTAAATATCCCGAGAGGGCTGTTGCTGAGGGTAATTACTCCTGTGTGTCTCACAGCTCCCTAGGGACTGTCACCAGTCAAACAGCTGCAGTCAGATTTTCAAGTAAGTATTCTGGGGGTTTTGTTGATTTTCTTTCTTTTTCCTCCTGGTATTTATACAGAAATCTGCGTCCCCAGGAGCTTGAGATAAAATGTCTGGGAAATAAAACCGTAATAATGGTGTATAGGTGGGATTGGGCATAGTCCACAAATAAGCAGTGGTGTCTTCCTGTTATCCCAGTGTTAACATCCTGTGTAACTCCCCCAGGTAAGTGCCATCAACTATGAATTAAAAACAGGACCCTCCTCTCTCCAAAAGATAGTGCTTGTTTTTGCAGAGAACTTCAGAGCCCTGAGTGCAGCACCCCGTGCTTGGTGAGGTGGCTGTTGGGGGGTCTGGCTATGACAGCCTGTGAGGTGAATATCTCTTTGTATGGAAGAGGTGAAAGAAAGGGTTCTTCAGGGCAGTTTTTGTTTGGATCAAGAAGGACACTCCAAGATCTGAACTGCTGAATATCCACACAGAGTTTGAGAATAAAATTCCTTTGTATTCAGGGTTGACTCCTGGGGCTATTTTAAGTGAGTGCAAATAAATGATTCCTTGACCTACCAAATAGCTGAGGCTAGAAAATAATACAAATACAGTAACACTTTTCTCTAGTACAGTGACTTGTGTAAATGTTGCTGAAAACAGCTGCACAGCACACCATGGGAGCTGTGGGGGGTGAAGGTGCAGAGAGAATGTCCTGGCAGCCCCTTTACAATGGGATGTTTTTAGGCTCTGGTACCCCAGACGGGGCCATCTAGGTTTGGCCAAGTGAGTGTTTCAGTCTGTAAGCACTGTGCTATAAAACCAGAACTGCTGGTGAAGCTTTGCCGGATCAGGGGAAAATCTTTGACCTTTGCAGCACGTCCTCCTTTTCTGCTCAGAAAATGTTTAGCATGCAGTCAGACATCCTGCACACAGGTATTGCTTTGGAGGAGGTGGAAGTCCTGGAGTAGAAAAGCTGTCATTAGTCCAGCTGGATTTATTTAGCTGCTTCTGCCTCAGTGCCAGACAGCCTGAGTTAGGATATATTTATTCCCTTTTAGGGGTGACTTATGTTGAAGTTTGTGCTGTGTCTCTTACACAGTGGCAATGGACTGTGTCTCTTTTATGGTCCTGGGTTTATTGTTTGATGTCTTACAAGTTAAAACAGTGGAGACATCTCAAAACGGGGAGGCTGACTTAAATTGCCCTTCCCTCCTCCTGGATTTTTCCAGAGAGGCATACATGGGTGATGCCTCTCTCCATCCCCTTCTGTGTTTCTCCCAGAAACAGGAAATTTCAAGTGAACTCTTTTCCTGTGTGTACTCATATGTCTCCTTTTATTACCATCTTCACGGGGAAAATGCTGCTTCCATGGCACACACATGCACCTGACATAATATACCCATTTCTGAGCGGGGAGCAGCAAGGGAATTGATTAATGAAATGCATCTCTTGCTTCGATTTGTTCCGAGGGTTGGGCAAAAGTGCTTGCTCCATTAGCATTCAGCAGAAGCAAGTGAGGATTTTAAAGCCTTGGGTTTTTTCCCCTGCCACTCAACACAGTCTGTCCAAAGCTGGATGGAGTGGATGGACTTACTCTTTGTGCTGATTGCCCTGGGGACTGCTGATCAGGATGGGGCAGTAGAAGAAAACCTGTTCAGCAGGTGGGATGTGTTATTCCTGCCCTGAGCTTGTCCTTCTGACCTGCAGGGTCTTTCCTTCCCTGGGATGAGGTTCCCATGCAGGGCTGTGGGGCTCTCTGTGTGCCACTGAGTCTTGCAGTAGCAAGTAGGAGCATTGGGGATTCATAGCACCTGCCTTGCTCAACACTGCTTTGGTGCTGGTGGTGTCATCTGCCATGTTTCAGGCTTGTGGGAGTTCACTTCTCCCCCCTGAAAGCCCCAAGAGCAGCTCTGGCTCCTCTGTGTAAGGGCTGCTGGCTTCCCAGTGGAGGGAGGGGATGCTCCAGGCAGCAGGGAGCCCGGAGGCTGGAGGAGGCCTTTTGAAGGTGGGAGTGGTGGAGGTTGGGTGGCGTGTAAAGGCTGTGACAATGTGATGACTTCCATCCTTCCACTGTGGCCCAGGAGTTCAGCTTCTTGGCATTTTGCTGGATAAACATATGGCTCACTGCCCAGTGATCCCTGGCGCTCTGTGTGCCACCAAGGGACCCATGCCATGGTCCCCATCCACACCTTGTGGCAGTGGTGGCCATGGCAAACGAGGAGGCATGAGTCTGGTCCCAGCCTCGTGTGTGAGTACTCCTGTTGAATGAGCAGCTGCTCAGGGTGATGAATTGGGTTTGCAGGTTTTCCTGAGCCCCACATGCTCCCACATGGAAGTACCAGGGGCGTTACTGTAGTTGTGGGAAGGTGTAGCTTTCTACCTGTTAATAACTACATTGATGAAGATTTGTTAAAGCTTTTAATTTAGCTTAAACATTTTGTGCAAGGGAGGTTGGAGAAAATTACAGTAATTTTGACTGTCAGATGAAGATGTTTGCTGTGCCTGAAGGGAATGGGCCAGTGTCACGTGGCTGCTGGCAGGGAGCAGCAGGGAGAGGTTTGGAGTGTTTCTGCACCTGGAGGGACAGGCCACAGCAGGAATCAACACACAGGATCTCTCATCATCATCTCTCCACACGGACAGTGTCTCTTCTCTGTGGCGCCCTGCGTGTCTGGGATTTGAGGAACGTCAGACCAGGATTTGTTTTTACTTTAAGGATTTATTTTATAGATTTTAACCTATTTATTTTGTGAATTAGGGGAATAGGTGAGTGAAGGCCAGGGACTGTAGGCAGAGCCAGACTGGGCAGCAATACCTCCTGCACATGAATGCACAGGCTCTGTACCATCCGTGACTTTAGATGTGGCTTTAGATGCTGTTTTGGGTAGGTGGGGAGCTGGCTTCTGTGGAGAGCAGGAGCAATCCTGTGCTGCCATATGGCCCCGCAGACAGCACTGCGCTGGCTCTGCCTGCGCCGTGCCAGGAGACCGTGGCAAATTGCTCCCACGACTTTCTTTGCGTGTTCCTCTTCCGCCCCTGGCCTGTTCAGAGGTGAGTCATTCATAGAGGGGTGGCCTAGGTGGTGTATGTGATCTCGGTGGGGGCTGAAGTTGCCCCCACCTTGGAAATACCTCCTAATAATTATAAAAGGTACAAAGAGGATGATCACGAAGAGAGTCTGGGGGCAAAGCACTGTGGGAGAGAGCAGTGAGCCCCTTTCAGAAGGCTGAATTCCTTGCATAGACTGCATTTTCTGCCTGGGGTGTAGTGTTGCTGGCTGGCAGCCTTTCCAAGCCTGCAGCCTCCTGCACGGATCACGCTGCTGGGAGAGGGGGGAGGGTGCTGTGTTCCACCGTCCTGCAGTCACCCCTGGGCTCAGGGCTAAAAGCCTTGGCACACACGGCTTGGCTCCAGCTGGGTTTAACATGTCATCACGGAGGGAGCTGCCTGCCCCACTCCTGGTGGTGCAGAGCTTGGTGCTTCGGCTGTCGCTGAGGGCAATTTGCTGTAATGCTCTTCACCTCCTCACCTGCAGTAGGTAATTTTTACTGAGTGGCCTATTATGGTGTTCAGGATAATCAGTGCAACGGGGCTGGGAGGTGTTTTGTGGCTCAGGATGGCTTTGCAAGCTAAACCTTAGTTGAGGAGTTAAAAATAATGTTGAGTATGTGTCATCTTTGTTTGCCTTTTCCCCTCAAGCATCTCCTTTCGCTGCCTCCCTATGGGAAAACCTCTCACTTAGCAGCACTTCTGGAGCAGCCCCTTCCATCAGAACGTGTTTGTGGGAAGAGAACAGCCCCTCCAAGGATCCTGTGGCCCCAGGGTGCGCAGTGTGTTGGAGCCTGTCCTGCACTCGCTGTGACCTGCACACACAGCCGTGCAGCGTGTCCGAGTGGCAGGACCTGCTCTCCAGTCCTCTCCTCCCCTGCCTGCTTCTTTTTCCTCCCAGCGCCAGCTGTTTGCAGCACAGCTCTGAGTTGCACTAGTGGTGCTGCACATGTCCTGCCTCATCTATTCCACCCTGGTACTCCTGGGGATGAGGCAGGTGGAACGCAAGGGATCAGAGCGTGCTGTGGTGTTGGCCCAAGCTGATGCAGATGCTTACGGAGTAGCAATGAGCCCAGCCAGCAAGTCTGTCTCTGCCTGACCCTTTCAGAGCCGACATCCAGGGGTCTTGTTCAGTCCTGCATCAAAGAAACCTTTTCACTTCTCTTGCTTTGATTTGGTGTTGCTTTCTGTGCTCAAAAGATCCCAGTTGAAGTTCCCTGTCCTCTCCTTCATGGAGGAGGCCGCAGGCTGCTTCTTTCAGAGCTTGCAGAGGTGTTTTTTTCCAGCCTATCCCTATCCCCACTATCCCTATCCTCTTGCTGTAAAAGGAATATGATGGAGCTGCTCAGCCTCTGAAGTCCACCCCAGGAATTCTGAGACGGCACTAAATGACAAACCTGTTTGCTGGGCATTGCCAGAGTTGAACCCCTGGCACCCACGGAGCTCTCGGCCTGTCGTGGCTCTGCCAGGAGCTGTGATTCGTCTTGGGAAGTGTGGCTGTTCCTGTGTGCTGCTCCAAGCGAGAGGGACACTGCACTCACTAATCAGGATCGCTGTTTGGTCACACTCCTCTGCATCCCAATGAGGCTCTGTCAGGGGTGCATTTCTTGGCTCTTTGCTTGAGCCGTTCCAGCACGGTGGGTAGATGGGGCTGGCTTAAGGTGAAGGGCAGGATTTGGTTCTCAACTGGGAATTTCAAGCTTGCAGGACCAGGTCTGGCAAGTGAAAGCCAGGAATAACCAGGATAGGTTATTGCCTGGTAACCCAGGGAACCCAGGAGGCTCTGTCACTTTTTGTACACCAAGATGATGCCACTTAATAATGAACAGCAGAGAGACAGGTGACCCAGCATGAAGTGGAGGAAGCAGAAATGCCAACAGATTTCATCTTTTCAGAAGGATTCCTGCCTCCCATCATGATCTTCCTGGGTACATGACCCTCCAGAGCCTGCCAAAATATTCTCATTTTCACCTGTAGGATGAGAAGAGAATAATGGGAAAGAGGATTAAGGATATCTGCTGCCAGGAGAACATTGTTTTGATGGTGCCATCCTGAATATGCACTGGCATTTGATGGATTTTCTTTTAAACTCTTGGGTTCAGCAAGTTTTATTAACGTGAACTTAAAAGGTTTTGTAATCTGTAGAAATTACTGTGTTAAAGTGGTCTGCAGTGTGTATTTGAGAATACTAAAGCAGTTGGCTGAATTAAGGTCTTACATATTAATGTATTTTTCAAATTTTTCCAGGAAAACATTTTTCATTCCATTTGTATTGAATTGGAAAACTAAATGTGGCGGACAGCTGGTGGGAGAATTTGGTCTGTAGCTGCTGCGGAGAGCAATGAGTTGCTTGAAACATGTGATAACTATTTAAATTAAAGAAAAACACTAATGACAGCTGAGAATATGCCGAGGTTAAAATGGGTCATGCAAAAGCATTTCATTTTCCAAACTGTACATACTTTCTCAAGCTCACACTGCAATAAAGCATGTATGTGTGTGCATGGATGTTTGTGTGTGTGAGAGATGGAAAGAAAACTTCAAGTCTGGAGTCCTGCAAAATCCAAAGCTATGATGGATGTTCTTGGAAAGCGGTGGTGAGACAAGCACATATTGTGCTGGAGGGCCAGGAGGTCACTTGGGGTCTTTCTGAGCACAGTGCTATGCTCGGCCCAGCATTCAAGTGTGTTTTTTGGCTGAAATTCATGTTCATTGTGCCACGTTTGGGGTTTCTGGCACTTGTGTTACAGCATTGTTAGATGGATTTGTCCGGCAGGGTGGGTTTCACAGCAAAGGCAGTTTAACAGAGATGGATAAAGCAGAAGCCGGTTTTTCTGGTGGAAAAGAGTACAGGCTTTCTGCCCCCATCCAGGAGCCTGCATGAATATTCAAAACTCCACTGTGTGACTGAGATGCCTTCCGGTTATGCTGTTGATAGGACAGATGCTGACAGCCCCGGGGGAGGATTTCTGCTGCCGGGTTTTGCTGTGTGCGTGGAAGGGGAGGAAGATGAGGCAGCTGTGCATTGCGGTCCAAGAGTGATTCCAAACCTTAGTGTTTTATCTCCAAAACAAGTTCAGCCTCTTTACTATGGAAGGACACATATAGAGAGAGGTGACCGTTGGAAAGCAAACAAGTGTCCTGGCATGTATGAAATCCACCCTCCTCTTAGCAAGGTGTCTGGATCCCCTTGGCTGCCTCCCATCTGGTTGAGTAGGATGAAGTTGGTTTTTGCAGGTAGGAGAGGGTGGGTCAAAACTCTTATGGGCTCTGCCTCTGGTCTCCAGCACTGCCAGCCTGTGGGCAGTTGATTTGTGTAAGGAGCTTGACATCCGGCTTGTTCTTCCTCTTGCCTTGTTTTAGTTTCCTGTGGCTGCAGGAATGCTGTGAGGCAAGGGGGAAACTCTCATCTCTGGGGTTGTGGCATTTCCCCTCTGTTTCTCATTCTGTGTCCTTCCCAAATGGAGCGAGTGAACAGACAAGGAAGCAATTTAGGAAGGTAACTGGTGAAACCACCTAATTGCCTGTCTTTCTCTCACACTGTTGCCTTAAGGGAGAAAATGAGGCAAGAAGCAAAGTTGCACATTGAAACCTTTCAGTTACTGTTGTTAGGGCTGCTGAGGGTCTGTAGGGGCACAGGAAAGGGAGGAGTTACATTTCAGGCTATATTCAGGAGAGAAAAGCCTTTCTCTTAGCTCATACGTCGTAACAGGTTTGCATTTCTCAGCAGAAACACTGAGTTATTAACTTTTCTTCCCTTCTTCTTTCCCCAGCATTATCACGCTTTTTCCAGCAGCCGGAGTCGCAGACAGTGGAAGAAAATGGCATGGCCCGGTTTGAGTGCCGGATCGAGGGGCTGCCCTCCCCTGTCATCACCTGGGAGAAGGACCATGAAGCTGTTCCAGCAGAATCCAGGTGATTCCCAGATTGCTTTCCTGGGCCAGCTTGAAAAAGAGCAAAGCAAAACCTGACCATTTAGGATGTGGAAGTCATTCTATAAAATGGTAGAATGACAAGAGAGGTGATAGACCAGGTTTGGACCTGATAACTAAGTCATATAAGAGGAGGTATTCAAGAGGCCCAGGAAAAAAAGTCCATAAACACCTAAATAAAATATCTTTCCCCCAGATATCCAAACCACAAAGGAAGAGCAACCCTTGATATTGTGCCAGTTATTACAGCACAGAACCTGCACTCTGCAAGGGCTTGTATGTGCCTGGGATGGGGCATGGCAAGGCATGGACTGCTTTGGCTTGTCCCCTTGTGTGAAATGACACAGAATTCTTTGGGGGATTGGGGCCTGGGGTGAGGATTCTTGACCTGGGCATACCTGACTGTACTCCATGATGTGGTTTTTCTTTGATTTTGGTTATGGTTTTAGTGGGAGGTCTGTAGACATCACTTCTGCAGGGGATCAGTGACTGAATTGTCCTTTAGTTCTTAAAAACTCCTCTTCTGTTCTGCAGAAGGAGCTGTTTCCCACCTGGGGAAGTTAATCCAAGTGGCAGAAGAGGAAAAAAAGAGGGTGGGGTGGGGGGGATGTTTAGGAATACTTTTGCAGCAGTGACTGTTTCTATAAGACTACCCACTTATATCCTTGAGTCTGGAGTGTGGCATCTAAAGGTTCATAGGACTCTGTTGCTTCGTAATGAAAAGAAAATTAATAAAAAAGGAAGGAAAAAACCAAAAAAGAAGGGATTGTAGGGAGAAGTGTGCCATAGATACAATGGCTTTTTAAATGAGACAGCTCGATGGATATTGTGAAATTACTTGCTCAGAGATTGCTTTCATCACAGGCAGCCTGAAAATTGTTTTCCTTGTAAAACCCAGGCCATAATCTCTGGCTGCAGATCTTGCTTTTTAAATCATGTTCTAGCTAATATGCTTTTTCAGAAGGATTTGCTTTTTTTGTTGTTGTCTAGTTGTTGTTGGATTTAATATAACCGGCTTTCAAAGGAATTAAGTGAATTCCAGGAAATGTTGGCTGCCAACCAGAGCTTTCTATTATCCTCCCTGCATCATGCCTAAGGATAGGATCTCAGGCTGGCCTGATTACTGTGGGCTGCCTCTTGTGCACACTTCGGATGAGCCTGTGAAAATGCAGCCCTTTGGCTGGGCAGGTGTCAGGGTGATGATTTCATATTCCAGAATAGCCGGGCTTGGAAGGGTGTGCAAAATCAGGCTTGGGGACTGGAGATACAGTCTTGGAGTAATGTTACTAACATGAGTGTTTGTGATTTAAGAAGGCTAGAATAATTGTGTGGAACTCACATTGCTTTTCCCTTTCCTTGCTTTCCCTTTTCCCCCCTCTTTTTTTCCTTTCCCCCCTCTTTTCCCCTCCTTTTTCCTCTTTCCCCTCTGCTTTTCTTTGTTGTTCTTAGCTTTGGGTACTCTTTTCAGTCTTTGCCCCTGGGTGCAGGTTCTAGAATGGTGCCACCTCAAAGGTACTGAAAGCTAAGCTTAAAGAAGTACTTAAACCACCCAAAGGGTACCAAAGTGCTGATTGATATTTTTAGAATACCTTTCCTGTCCCTCTTCAGTACAAAAATCTAAATTCCATGTGTGAGTAAGGCACAGAGTATTTTGCAGTTCTGGCTCTGGACTACACTGAATAAATACAGTCTTAAATCTGCAGCAGCTGCTGAAAGGTGGCTCACAGGATTTCTCTAGATTGCAGTTGCTTTGAGGTGTGTGCAACATCTCTTGGCATAATCTGTGATTTAGGTGCCGGCTGAGTTTCACATCAGGTTCCAAATTGCTGTTTATTTTCTCTAGAGACAAGATGAGCTCTTGCTGGGGACTGGAGGTCTTTGGACGTCTTCACAGCAAATCCATAACCTACAGACCACGTGCTCTGCGGTCATTTTTCCACATTTTGGCTAAGTGAGGGTTTTATCTGTGTGTAGCATTTATTTCTGTGCTGTGTCAGGAGTGCCTTGATGTGTCTCATGTTCATGTACAGGACTCTGGAGCTGTGAGCAAAATGGTTTCCAAACTGAGCCTACAACAGGGCTGCAGATTCCTCACTGTGCTCGGGACTGGTGCTTTGGGCTGTCCTAGGCACCTTCAAAAGGCTGCAGGGAGGGTGTACTGGCAATTTACTGGGGAGAAGGTAAGAAAGGGGATAGAGCTGTTAATGCTGGAATATCCTCTGAGCTGTAGGGTTGCAGGGTTTGGACACGAGGCAGTGGCTCTTGATTTCAGTTCTTGAACACTGCCCTGGTGAGCAGCCCTGAGCCCCTCAGTGCTCTCAGGGAGGGGAAAAGCTCCGTGGGTGTGCCCTGTTCTTCTTGCTGCCTTTGAGGCTGTGGTAGTTGGCCCTGCTCTGAGTGTGCTGTCCTTCAGTGTAATCCAGGGGGGTTTGCGTTTCGCCCCCGTCGAGGCAGTCTTCTCTGAGGTCCTGACAGTGCAGCTATCAACAGCAAAACTCCTGGGAGTGCCAAGGTTCCAGCGCTTCTGTTGCTTCCAGGGCCTTTGTCTGTCTGTCCTTTAGGTTTTGTTTCCTGCTTAATCCTTGGTGAAGGTGAGCAGACAAGAAGATTTGCCCTTCGTGTGGAAGAAAAGCTCTGCCAACTGTCTGCTCTGAGTCATCAGGCAAATTTCCTTGTAGGGAGCCTGGGGATGGAGTAAATGCCCTTGAAGGCTGCATGAAGGCTTCTAGTCCAGGGCTGCTGGGACCCTGAAGAGCTGGAGGCTTTGTGAGCAGCTGGGAGAAATGGTGGATAGAGAAATTCTACTTTTCTTCCCTCCTTGCTTCCCCAGCAGAGCGGTCCTCGCTGCTGCCATGTTTTCTCAACAGGATGTACTGCACTGAGTAGATCTCTACCAGTGGTGCTGAAGGGACTGTCTCAAGCTCTTTTGATGAAGTTTCCCCACTCAACCCCCTTTTTTCCAGCTCCTGCTCTCTTTTGAGACACAGTGGTTTGTTTTGTGCCCTCAAGAGAAGCTGGGTCCTGAACGCCCTGGTCTAGTGACCCTGCTCTGAGAGGACAAAAGCCACAGACCAGAGGTCCATCCCAGCCCCAGTGAATCTGTGATACATCACTGACGCATCTTTTTGTGGCTGGGAGATGCCTTGCCTGGTGTTTGAAATATGTTGATATTAATTACAGACTCAAATAGCAGATGCACGACAAAAATAAATATTATCCCAGTGGGAGGCTTTCCCTCCGCGGAGCTGAGAGGATGCAAATATTTGTCATCTTTCTCCTGAGTTCTGATGAGGCATCCTGATGAGGGCTTTTGTGTGCCACCTCCTCTGAGGTCTTTTGGAGCTTGATTCTGAGCAAAATCTCTTTGTAAGTAGCAGGAACATGGCTTTAGGTATGTAAAGCCATGTGTTTGTGTACGTGGGAAGCTTCAGCCAGTCTGTGTCTGTGAATCAGGCTGTAGGATTGTTCCAGTGGAGACAGAATGGTCACTGGAGGAGCTCTGGTAGCTCTTCTTTCTTCATCAGCTGTGAAGAGGACAAGACATGATGAACTCAACTGCAGTAGCTGTGGTCCAGGATCGATGCAAGATTCACAGCAGGGATATTTGTCTCTGGAACAGACTGCTTGGGGCAAGGGAGGTGTTTCCATGAGTGCAGATTTAGGATAAATGTTTGCAGGAGCAGGCATGCTGTTGATGACCGTGGCTTGAACGCAGGATGAGTGATCCGTTAAAGTCTTCCTGGCTCCATGATCCTCGTTCGTGGCACTCCAGCAGTCTCAGCACCTGGAGAACCACAGTTTGACTTACTGTGATCTTTGTGGATGGCGGGACTGGCATTAATGGTTATAACTTGTCTTTGTGCTGTTCCTGTGGAATAGCTGCTATCCCTCCCCTTAGCAATTGCCTTTGAATGTGTCCTCTTCATAATGAAGACTGATAACCCAGAGCTGCCTGTCAAACCTCAGCAGCTCTGTTTATAGAGGCTTGCAATTAAAAATGGATCTCATATATAATTAAAAAGGATCACGTAGGCTTTGCGCCTTTCGTTCAAGAATAAAGAGGCTGCCATCTAGGAATCCAGGCAGAAAATGGAGATACTGACAGCCTGCTCCTACTTTTATGCTAATTGCTAATCATGTGCTTTGTTCAGTGTAATGCAGCAAGGATTGTGTTCATGTGTGAGCAGTGTAGCCATTTCATTCCGTGGAAGTGTTTCCCAGTAGCATCCCATGGGCAAATCAGGGGATACTGAATGCCCAGCTGTGAGTTTGTCACCTTGCAAAAGCCAGAAACTTGTGGAAGAAGGAAAGGAATCACTACAACCCAGAAATGGTGCAGGTTCAGGTGGCTGTGTCGTGGCTGCTTTGGCCCATGAAGGTGCAGCTGTGTATCAATTGGTCCCCCTTGCTGCACCCTGAGGTGCAGCAAGAAAAAGATGATGTTCAGACTTCTTTGCAATGTGTTTTTTGTGTGGCAACCATACCTTTGCAAAAAGCAAGTGCTGAAAATGGCTGTAGTGTGTGCTCAAGCACCTGTATGCCTGGGGACATGTACAAATGTGTATGTAGAAGCGTGTGTGTATGGAGTTGGTTTGTACTGTCTGGTTGGTTTGTGTCAGCAAAGTCCTGTTAGTGTGGTCTCCCAAAAGCACCTTTTGCATTGTGAAGACTCCAAGGTGATGGATAGGTCTGTACCTGCTGCTTTGAGAACCACCAGTTGGGTTGCTCAGAGGTTCCCTGATCCCATTCTGCTGTCATTACCAGGACCTGCACATGAGAAAAGAAAGGGATAAAAGGGCTTTGGGATGATGAATAGGTGGGGTAATGCATAGCCTGTCTCACACTCTTCCTTTTGGTCACTCAGGTTTATAACTCTTCCCAATGGTGTCCTCCAAATCGTGGATGTGCAGGAGAGCGATGCTGGGATTTACCACTGCGTGGCAACCAACACCGCCCGAAAGCGCTACAGCAGTGATGCCACCCTCAGCGTGGTGAAAGGTGAGGTGCTGGCAGCAGCCTCTTGGGCTGGGCACAGGTCTGCCATATAATCATCTTGTGTGGTGGAGAGCTGTGCTCAAATACCAGTGGCCTTCTCTCCTCCTGGTGTGGCTCTGCACGTGGCCAGCTTTGGTTAAAACTTGCAGAGAAGGTGTTTATGAAAGATTTCTCTTCGCTGTGATGGAATAAGGAGGCTGAGTTGGGAGGACTCCTTTGTGCTCTGGAGTTGTTAGAAGGGATGAGGCACCCTGTTTGCTCCTTGGGGACAGCAGCATTGTTGGTGGTGTTCTCTGCAGCGGCCTTGGATGGCAAGACAGGCAAGGTTTGGCATGTACAGACAAATGTGCTACCCAAGCAAGCAAGAGAACTAGCTGGAGACTGGAGTATCTGGCAGGACTGTGCCTACCCCAGGTTGCCTGGCACAGTCCAGAAGAGGTTGAGCACAGTGATATCTGACTTGTGTTCTGAGTCCATATTGGTGGTGCTCTGCTGAGCTCCAGAGATCACCAGCTGGGATTTATCCTGGTGATACAGGCCTTTGGAGCAAGGCTTTGGGTGTGAGCTGTCTTACGCTTCCTGATCTGGGCCTCAGCCTCTGAGTGCATTTTCCTTTGTAAGCCAAGAGTGCAGTGGGCAGGTCTGGACATGAGAATGTAGCTGAGAGCATAAGTGCAGTGGGGGTCTCCAGACTCTAGCATCCTTCCCAGCACGCCTGGCTGCCTCCCCAGCTTTGTATAATCCCTGTCCTGCAAGTGGACAAACTCACCAGGGCTGGGAGTCTGGCTGAGCTGTCCATTCTCTCAGGACCCCCTGCCACATCTGTCTCCTGTTTGTGCTGACCCCAGTGTATCTTGCAGGGAGCTTTAACCTTGAAAGCTCTGAAATCCTTCCCAGACCCTTTCGTCTTTGTTTAGGATTGCGTTGCTTGACATTCTGCTCCCGATGTATTTTCCCAGCGATGGCTTTGCTGTTCATCCATCAGCAGGGAGTGTAATTAACTGTGGAGCCTGAGAACACACCTCTGATCAATGGATTATGTTGTGGAGGTAATCTGGGTGGAATCTGCAGAGAATTCGTGAGTGGTTGAATGCTCTGTATATAATTGCCAGCCCCTGCCAGATCCTCCGTGTGTTTAATGAAGCACGGAGTCGAGGGGAGCGCTTCCTATGGGCAGTTCCACGCTCCAGAGACAGCTCCCATGTTGGGTCTGGTGTGCTATTGATAACTAATATCGATCAAGCTGCAAAGGTGAATTTGATGTCCTTGGCATCATAACTGATTCTGCATAATTGCATCTTGTAGCTCTGCAATGTTTAATCTGCTTTGCAAATGGAGGCACTGGAAGAGGTTAAATGGGAAGAGTTCCTTCTGGAGCACCAGCCGGCCTGAGCAGATTTCTGCCTGGAGTTCTCACCCAAATCTCTCTTCTGCAGCACCACACCACCCGCTGGCTGCTAAAACAAATATGTGAGGTTGAGTTTTTCACCAGATTGAGCTGATAGTGATGAAAAACATGCCTGTTAAATCTCTGGGGTTTTTTATAATTGGGGAGAATATCTCTGAGACAGATGGGAAACTGCAGTGACCTGTGCAGGCTGCAAACTCCTCCACGAGTGACTGGCATGGTATTGATCCTTTTTTGTTTCAGCACTTCACCATCAGGGCACATTTTTTGATGCCTGGACTGGCTTGAGGAGTCTTTTCCTCCCTGTTCAGAAGCAGCTGATAATAGTTGACGTGAACTGGTCAGGCAGAAATGCTTTCCTAATTATGAGAAATAAAACCAAACTAAACCAAAACAAAGAATTCTAGGAAAAAAAACCAAAACAAACTGAAAAACAGACAACAAAAGAACAATAGTCTGAAATAGAGTTATTTATTGTTGCTTATTTGGAAATTTCAGGGACCAAACTCCTATGTGTCTGCAGACAGAAGCAACTAAACTGCTTCTTCCCTCCCTGCTCCTGGCTAGGGACTCCTTTGTGCCAAGATAAGGTGACAGTCCAGCTTTTCAGTCCCACTGTACTTCCAGGACCCCTGGAAAAGATTTGTGCAGTGGGACCTCGTGTCTCCTTACCCACTGTCCCACTGGCAGTGCTGTGTTATGATGGTAGAGGCTGTGCTCCTGGCAGATTTTGGGGTCTTGCTGGTGATAATGCAAATGCTTCCAAGGATCAGGCCTGGGAACTTTTCATGTTCATGCCTCTGCCTTCCAGACAGGGCTGGATTTGAATGGGCTGTGCATAGCAGAAGAATCTGTTTCCCTATAGCTCTTCTGCCCAGTTGTCCTGTTCCTTCCCGCTCTCTCCCCTGTTCCTGATACCATGGCTGGGAATAGTTCCATCTCCCTTATTAAAGGCCTTTTCCAAGTAAAACAAACGATTAATGTGACCCCTTTCTGTCATATCTGCACGACCTAAAAACCCCAGAAGTGTTGTTTCCCTGGACAGTGTGACTTCCCCATCCTGGGGGGAATTCCAGCTGTGCTGTGTGTCTGTGGCTGAGCACATGCTGGCCATCCCAGGCAGGGCAGGGAGCAGCGGGGCTGCAGATGTTTTGGCTGTGCAGACTTCATGGTGCAAATTTCCAGGCCTTCCCTGGGGAAGTGGCATTTGGAGCTGGAAGGGAAAAGAGCAGACGGGACAGCAGGATACAGTCACGCAGCTCTGAAACAGAGCCTGCTGCTGAAATAGGGGTAGTTTGGATTTTCCCATTGGATCTCCGCTGCTCCCCAGCGGACGGAGTGCCAAACACATCTGGCAGCACTGTCCCTTCAGCCCTCACCTGGACAGGTGATGAATGAACGCTGCGGCTCTCTCTGCCAGAAAGGTCATTAGGAGCTGGCTGTGGGATGCTTTTCCTAGGCTCCAGCTGTGTGTGCTGCCTTTCCTTGGGGTCAGCTGTGTCTTGTTTCTTGTCGCTTCTTCTTCTGGGAGCAGGCTCTGGAGCCCTACCCTGAACTTGTAGATAGAGAACTAATTCCTTATGTGTCCTGGTCATGTTCCCAGGTTCTTGACATATACATGGGCACGTTGCCATGCTTCATAAAGCAGCTTTTAAAGAAGAGTAGCAGAAGGGCTTGGGGAACATGACGTGTGGTCTCAGCAGGTCACTTTGCCTGTCACTTCGCTTTCCCCCTCCATGTCATGCGCCTGCTTGCTCTTTGTGTGTTTTCATGGGAATAGGGACTCCCTCTTGCTGTGTGTTTGCCCCTCAACTGGCACAATGTAGCACAAATAGCAGTCAGAAGCTGTGCTGCTGCAAGAACAGTAAACTTTTGCAAGGATTTGATCTATTCTGTTTTTAAATGTCACAAGGAGTGTGGCTCCCCCTAATTTCCACTGCATCTTCCCCATTGAATGAATGCTGGGATATCTCTTCTCCACAGCTAACCCAAATTTCACTTCCCTGTAATTCATCCTATTAGTTTTACTTGCAAAGCATTGGCAATCTTGAAAAAGTTTACGTTCCTCCTTATTTTTTAATCCCTTTGACTATGTATAAGCAGTGTGGTGTTCCCTAAGTGACCTAAAGAAAGTTAGACATCTTGGCAATTTTAGAATAAAATAGAGTTTTCTTCCACTGGGGTGGGAGAAACAAGTTTGAGATCCTGACCCCAGAGCTCCTTCGTGTAGATCTCAGTGTTTGTGTCTTTTCATATTTAGTGGGTATTGCAGAAGAATTGTCAAAGCACAGTCCTGGGAGCCAGGACTCCTGGGTTCTCTCTCCCTCTCTGTTGTTGGGCTGCTGAGGAGAATCAGTTCCTCAAAGTTTTAATTTCTGTAAATAGGGATAATGTAATAAATAACATTGGAGTTGCCCTTTGGAAGGGATGGGTCAGTCTGGAAAGTGATTATGGGCATTTGGTGCTGGAGGTCGTGGAGGGGCACATACAGAGAGAGGTGTGGACATGTATCTCAGTGTGGGTGTGAGATTCCTCTTCCTTGTGCCCTCTGCACCCTGTTCCTGGTCTGTGCATGTGAGGTGGCCGTGACTGCTGTAACATGTATGGGAAAAACCTTTGCCTCAAAGCAGGCTGGCAAGAATCAGAATCTCACTGTGCTGCAATAATGCAGGAACTGGAGAACAGAGCAGGGTGATGGGTGGAGGTCTGGGCTGAGCAAGCCACAGGAGGGGTCTCCCAGCAGCTAACCACATCCCCCACAAGCTGGGATTTAGTGCCGTGTTATTAGAGATGACACTGCGAGGTTGCCGTTGGCAGAACATCATTTACGCTGACAGTTGTAGCGGCTTGCTGCAGCAGTGTCCCAGGAAAGTGATTTTTCAGCCAAATATTTTTATGAATGTGATAACAGGGACAGAGCTTGGAGGCAGCTGAAGCACCTTCAGGTTTTTTGTTCTTTTAGTGTTTGTATTGTAGTGCCTTGCAGGTACCAAGGGAGAGCCTGGGACAGGGGTGATTCCTGCTCCAAAGGGCTGTGGGAAAATACAGCTCTTGACTGGGATGAGCTTTAGGGATGGAGGGGAAGGTGGTGATGAAGTGAGCAACAGTCGCAGTTGGCCACCACCTTGCAAAAACAGACGTGCTGTTACCACAAGTGGATTTTCAGTCCCTGCATGTGTGAATGACGTGCTGGATGCTGGCTTGGCGCTCAGCCTGAGCCCTGGCCACATGCTCTGCTCCCCTTGCAGCTTCCGACACAGGTGCTGGGCGGCCAGGGGACAGGGAACTTTGGATTTGGGTCAGTGCTGCTCTGGGCTGACCTCCTTGACCTCAGTTGGGTGTTGATCCCGTGTGTGCTGCCATCAGGAGAAGGGCAGTGTTAGAGGGATGGTCCCACCTGGATTGGGGTGGTCTTCCTCTGGCAGGAACCCATTGCAGGGGCAGCAGGGCCCTGTGGGGTTGTGAGGGCAAAGCTATCCACAGCTGTGTATGGGCATGGCATGCTTCTTCTGGGAGGCAAGAGTCATTGGAACATGTAGGGAGAGAAATTGTGGGGCTTTTTTTTTTGTTTTGTTTGTTTTGTTTTGCATTTTTGCTGTGAGTTGTTGGTATAACCAGGAAGTGATGCACCACCTCTGGAGAAGGAGACAGTTCTGGCCTGCAAATGCCATGTTCCTATTCCGTGTGCCTCCTGTACTGGACACAGAACTGTCACTTTCTGCTCTCTCCTTTTAGCATCCCGTTTTTCTTTGCCCTCTGGTCTCTCACATCACCAGCAGTTAAGCAGGGAACTGCTCTCCACTTGACATCCCAAAAGCTCAGCCATGAGGACTCTGTTTACAAGTGTTTCACAGCTCTGGTTTCCTGGGAAGCAGGTATCTGAAGCTGTTTGCATAATGCATCTGATGGATTCTGTAAAATGCTGTTGCTCCTGCCTGTGGCAGAAGGTGCTAAGCAAGCCATGGTAAGTGTGAATTCAGAGGATGGCAAGATCAAGGAGGGGATACACAACATTTCATGCTTAATAAATAGATCTTTAAAGCTAGAAGTGACCTTCTGCCTAACAAGCTGTAAACTTTAACTCCATCTCCCTTTTACTGAGCCTGGCAACGCTGGTGGGTTTGAAGCACGCGTGGAACAGGATTCAGCCCATAGATATTGGATGAAACTTGTGAAGGTCTGGTGCAGACGTCAGGCACCCATCCAGACACACAGCTCTTCTTGGCTGGGGTTCCTACAGGGCCAACATGCATCCACACCCCTCACGTTGCCGAGGGAAAACTGCTCATAGCTCCAGTGTCAGCAGCTTACTCTGGGAGCCCAAGGGGAGTTCCAGCTCAGCTGTCTGTGAAGTTCCATGGGGCTCTGATATGCCACACTTCTGACAGCTCCAGCAGCCTACAGTGACAGAGGGTTTGATACAAAATGCAGAGCCCTCACCTCCCATTAAGCACAACAGCTAAGCCCGGGGATGGCACCAAAGTGAGTGGCAACAGAGGTGTCAAGGATAATAGAGCAGAACAAGGGATGTACGGCTGGGAATAGGTGAGCTGTTTCCAGGTCCTGAGGGGAAACTGGTCTAATCCACATGCAGGGTAGCTGTGCATGATGTTTAGAGCTGTCAAATGTGGCCAGGCTCGTGTGTTACTGTGCCTCCAGCTCCTGAAGACTAGGGATGTCTGGATTCAGGTTTGTGGTTTGTGGTCCTCTGGTGTTCTCCACATGCATCTCTTACTAATTCAGGTCTGCTGCATTTTTGAGGCTTCCTGAAATAAGTGTCTGCTGGTGTTCGGTAAGGCTCAGACTGAAGCAGGGTTTAAGCAGTAGGCTCCATTCAGTTCTTCTCAGAGTTCCTTGGTGGTGGTGCAATCCTATGGTGCATCAGCACATCTGCACTACAGGGATCACACCTGGCCTGTCCCAGAGAGTGTGGGACAGGCTGTGCCTTCATGGGGAGGCTGAAGGCAGCTAGGAGTAGAGACTATAATTAGGTCAGCAGCTTGCAGTGGGCTGCAGACAGGAAGGTTGATGTGGTTGGGCTCCTGATGACACTTGTTAATTATTAATCATTGGTGTTACAGCTGCTGAGGCTGAGGGCTGGCAGTACCCTCCGGCACTGACAATGTCCAGCAGCTGGAGTATGTTGGAAGGGTCTGAAGGCATAGCAAAGCTCATGGTGGTGTCTAATCCCATTACTTTCGTTGTGGGATAGACATACGGAGCAACCTTGTCTCTGTCTCTAAGACCCACCAGTAGCTACAGGCCTGGAGGGTGCTAAGGAACAGGAATAGGAGGAATGGGCCTGGGTCACAGGGGAGGCTGAGTCAGGAGCAGAGCTGTGCTGCTCTAAGCCCTCGCTTGGATATCTTGGATGCCAGGGATCACTCAGAACACAGCCGGGAGTTTGCCTTCAGTAACAGAGATGTTTTTGCCCAACTCTGTTTCTGGTGCAGCCAAGGGGCAATGCCACGTGGATTGTAGACAAGAATGAGGAGCAGGAAGAGAGAGGAAGGATGGGATAAGAAGGGGCAGGTGGTGTTACCAAACACTGTCTTAATGTGTAGCCTTAGACAGATAAGGGTTCTCTGTGGCACCCAGCAAGTGTCCAGCCTAAGGGCTTTGACAGAATCTGTGGATATCAGTGATGATCTTTCCCCATGGAAAGCCAGCTTTTCTTTCAGACTTTTCCTAGAAAAACAGATTTGCATTGTCCTGAGTGAATGCAGATGCATCCATCTGCTTTTAGTTCTCCCTTCCAAGTTGGCAGTCTCGGTTTGCTGCCAGACTGTGTTACTGTGGGCTCCCAGCGTGTTGTGTGTTCACAGCATCGTTTTTGGGAAGCATTCTGTGTACCTGGCATCAGAGGGACCCCACTGCAAAATCCCTTCCCAGAACGTTCCTCTTTTCAAAGCTTCTCAGGACAGTGGATGCTGCTCTGGAAAAGGGAGTGGGGCACAGCAGGAGCCGTGGCCACAGAAGGAAGCAGGTTGTGTCCTCCGGCACGGTCCAGGGCCTCCAGCCTCATCCCTCTCTGCTGTCTCTGGATGTGCCTGAATTGTAAATGAATCTGATGTTGCAAATAAATCTGAATTGCAAATAGATCTGATGAAATAGGTGTCAGCCCCTGGGAAACATCAGCCTCCGAACACAAGGAGGAAGTGACTGGAGTGAAATGGCTCCAGTCACTGAGGCAGGGTGAGTAAGGAGGAGTTTCAGGGTGACTTGTGAGCCAGAGCAGGCTTCTGTTGACCGTGTCTCTGTGTCATTTCTCTGCGAGAGGTAAAAAAAAAAAAACTTACAGTTGTTTTTTTTTCTTGGAGCTTCCTCATGTATCATCCTGGAAGGTGATGTGCTGCCCTAGGATAATGACAAAGAGAGCTGGTGTAATGATGGTTAGAAAGGTGTGAGGATGTTCCCACTGAATCCCAAAGGCTGGCAAGCTTATGTCCCCAGGACCATTTCGTGTTTACTGATTTGGGGGGGGGGGGGGATGGATGTCTGTATTTAAATCATGGATACTGTGGCTTTTGTCAAGGGTCTTCTGATGCTCTCTGGCTATTACTTTTGCACCTTTACTTCTGTGAATGGCTGTGTTGTGAACCCTGAGCAGATGGAGTCCCAGAGATGCTGGGAGATGTGCCCAGAGCAGCACAGTGACTTAGTGACAGAGACCAGGGGAGACTGGTCCTGCTGGGCAGCTGGGATATTATCCTGACTGGATGTCAGCCATGGGATGTTCCTGGTGTACTGTGGAGGTTCCTGTTGCAGTGGTGACTTTGCAAAGCAGCCTCTTGCAGCCCTTGTTTTTCTAGTCCATGTTTTTGGCAGCTGCTGGGGAATGGCTGGGGCTTACAGTGCTTTAAGGGCTCAGCTTGAGTAACATAAAGCTGTCTGGGTGTTAGGGTAGGGAGGCTGCTCTGCTGTTCTCTGCTACACTGAGGTACCTCTGCTCCTTTCTTCATTTCTCCTTGTTGGCCTCTCACCTGATCTAGAGGCTCAACTCCCTCTGTACACTGAGTGACTTTCTTATAAGGAGTTTGCGCAAAAATCTGTGAAAATGTGCCAAGAAAGGCCTATTAATCAGTACTTACTATCTAAAATGGTGACACTATCAATGCTGCTCCAACACAGTCCTTCTGTCAGGTCTCAGCATCCACTGTGCCCTGAGCTGGGGTTTCCTATTGCCTGTGCTACATTCCAGCTCCATGGGCTGCTGCTTCTTCGTCCCACAAGTTCTCTGTGATGTATCTTCAGGCTTCTGAGGATTCAGATGCCTGAAGGCCTGAGGTGTCCAACCTACTGGCCTGTGGCAGAAGCCAGAAGAGCCCCAGTTCTCAGAGCTCTCTGCAGTGGGGCCGCCTGGCTGCGGCTGCCGGGACAGCTCCTCCTGTTTATTTTGTCTGGCTCTGGCTTGGAGTGGTGCAAATGGAGGCGCTTCCAAGCGCTCTGGGGAAGCGAGCAGGAATTCGTCGTGCAGTCTGGCTGGCTCCCGTCCCTTTTGGCGTGATGAGGAGCAGTTCCAAATGCATGTACGCAAACAGAGAGCCAATGTTGACAGCTTTACAAGAGCTGGAGTGGTGGGTAAAGCACACTCCGACTGCTTTGCAGCAGAATTAAACATACCCTGGACATACAAAACTCCATAGCCTGAAGGATCAAGGGTTTGGGGAGTGGGGCAAGAGCCCCCCTAAAAATCCAAGGCAGTTCCTGGAAACCTGCCACTCTTCCTGGGCTTCTGGTTACAGAGAGTTCAGGGTGTCAGCTTGTGGCTGAGCTAGTAGTACATTAAAGGATTTAATTTCTGAGCTGAAATCTGTCAGCTGTATAAAGAAGTTGAGAGGAATGAAAGAGTACTGCCTGATGGCCCCTTTGCCTGTCTGGACTGGGATCCATGTGCTCCCAGGGCTTCCAGACACAGGATGTGGAACTGGGGAAGACATTGGACAGGCTGTTTCTCAAGCCGAATGGGAAGCTGTTCCTAGTGCAGCTTCTCCTGCCACACTCTGTGGAGAGACCCCAGAAGCTGTGGCAGGTGGCAGTCTGAGGAGTGTGTCCAGGTTGTAAATGGACACTCCTCATCCAAACTAATTAATCTCTCTCCATCTTTTTTTAATCAGAGAAATGTATTCAGATTGTTAAATTCTCTGTTTTTCATGTATATGCAAACAGGAGAGGAGCAGGTTTTATGAAGTGTAGGTTGGACATATATTTTAGGATCTGTTTGCTGACTTCTTTGTTGGAGATTTTAGGATTGTAGTTTTGAGATACAAGTGCTGTATGTGGAGGTCTTTTAATAACACTAAGAAAGTGATTGAACTATGTTTTAATCACATGTTCCTTTGTGTGCTGCTTTAAAGATGACGGGATGTGTCACTGCTCTGCTGTAGCACCAACTTAGTGAGGAAGAGAAACTGCCCATTCCAAAACATGGAGATAAATTCTTCCCTGTTCAGCTTTTCAGTTCAATGTTTGCATTGACAAATGCATAATTGCTTACAAAACCTTTGGAAGACATGAGGTAAAAAGACAATACAAAACTGATTTATTGAGCTCATCTGTATTATTGGGCAGAAATAACTTGTTATGCCACTACACTGAGCAATGGAAGCTGAGTTCCTTTTCTGCCTCCCTTCCTGGATGACTCATGTGCTGACACAGACACTCCACAGCTACCTGGGAAGTGAAAGGAAAGGAAAGGAACATTTCTGTGAACATTTCTGGTGCTGACACAGTGTACTGGGACAACCTCTGCAGTCCCAGTACCAAAGCATTGCTTGTGCTGGGGTTTCTGCTGAGGCACACACCTGAAAGATCCTGCAAGGCTTGGGAACCAAAGGCTGCAGAGGAGGAGTTCTGAGAGAACTAAAGTTTGGAGAGTTGGGTCCATGATCTCGTAACCAAAAGTCATCCCATCCTTCAGTGACCGGAAAACAGAACTTGGATCCAAACTGCTGCAGGCACCAATATAGCACAGGTGGGAGAAAAACCCCAAAAAGTCAATGGTAATTTTCAGAAAGGATATGTGCTTGCATTTGGGGATAAGAGGAGGCAATTTTTGACTTAGGATACTTGGGAAGGCCTGATTTATGGTGTTAAAAGGGCACCACTCACCTTCTCTAGTCACCTATGAAAAGTGCCTCATGCTAGTCGTTTTTGCTTTCCTCTTTGCAAAGCTGTGCCTTGCCATTTTCAGATGAGAATAGTTAGAAAAGAAGAAATGCCTATTGCTAAACATGCTCAGGTATGAGATCTGACATTGTTTATATTGCCCCCAAAGCAAATATTCCCTAGTGTTTGGATACAACCAGGCAAGAGTCCTGCCTAGAGATTTTACATGCTGGTTATCCTGTCCTGAAGTAGAAATAAATTACAGATAAATTTCCAGGGCAGTGTAAAGGGAGGAGAAAGGCAGGTCTGGAGGATGTTTTTCTCTTCCACAGTTGCTGTCAGCTTTTTCCCTAGTAGTCCAGGAGGTCTGTGAGTTATTCAAGAAAGGGGAGAGAGCTGGGGAGTGGGAGTAGGACATGCTGTGCAAACACAGCGCCCACATTTTTGAAGGTGTGTGCTTTGCAATGGGTAATTTGCTCCTTTATTGTCTGCAGAATAACAGCAGTGACAGCATTGACTTTCTCTAATGAACAGCTGCTCAGTGCTAGGATCTATTCCCAGAGGAGGCTAGCAGGGATGAATAAGGTTTCATGCTCCTCCTCCAGAGAGGGTGAGAAAGTTTGCAGAACAGAAGATTGTTGCTTGATTGTTGGAGATCTCCAAATCATGACCTGCTGAGAGCTGAACGTGTCGCCATGCAAGTCATGCTTAACCTTCCAGCACTTTTGCTGAGGCAGGGTGTTCATGGAATCAGGAGAGAGGTGTTAGTTCCCATCCAAGAAATCATCCTCTTGTCACTGCAAGCGACCATCACAAATTGGCTGAACAAAAAGTGTTTTCCTCCTGTTGCACTGCCTGAATTCTTTGCTGATACTCTACACTAACAAGAGCAGGGGGACGGGAGAGGATCGCTCTTGAATTATGGACGCATTAGAGACAGAGCCAAGTTATGAACTCTTGGAGCTGGAAATCACGGATGGATGTTATAACTCAAGCCATAAGCTGAAATAAACATTTTGAGCTTTGTCCCAAGCAGCTCCCCTTGGTGCCTCCCTTGACATCCCTGCTCAGAGTTCACCTTCGCTGTGAAATGACTCAATTGGATTTGAGGAGATCAGGCAGCCTTGGGAGTGGACTGAGGTGCATCTGGCCACTCACTCACAGGTTTCCTGTTCTCCCCTCTCCATCTCCTTTTGGGTTTGCAGCACACATGATCATAACTGCTTTGTTGTATATCCTCTGTGCCTTGCCTGAACCCAGCTCCAGGCACTGAGGGATGCCTGTGAGAGCAGTGGTACCACCAAGTGGAGCACCCAAGTTTGGCTAATCTTTCCTGTCTCATGATAGGAAAGTAGAAAAACACATAAACTGAGAAGTCCTCTGTAGTGAGTAATTTGGAAACAGTAAACTGCAGGCAATATATCGAAATATTTCTGCAGCTGATTGGTAAGTCTGGTCTCTTGGTCTGTGGTAGCACTTTTGTTGTCTCCCAATGCAGGGGTTAATGAACTGTGCAGGAAAGGAGCTGCCTTCTCAAACTCCTTCAATGCCCCAAGAATTTCCTTCAGTTGTCCCTCAGTACTCCCAGTGATCCCAGAGCCATTCCTGGCACCCCATAGGTGTTTTCTCCAGTAAAAGAGGGTAAAATTGATCCATCTGGTTCAGAAGGGCAGAAAGTCCACAAAGGCCTCAATGATGGCAAGTTTTGATGTGAATCCATGGGTTGTGCCTTGGGCTGTGCAAAGCTTTTGCCTGGAGCAGCTCTGCTGCTTGGAGAGACAAAACAAAGCTGGCAGAGGGGGAGAAATCTCAAAGCCCAAGTTTTAAATAACAGCTCTATGAAAGCTTTTAATGCCTCAGAGCGGCCAGCACAGTGCAGATGCATTCAGTGACCTGTTTTGTTCAGGCAGTGAAAGACGTCTTGGAAACTTCAGCTCTTTTTTTCCTTTGGTTCTGACAATATTCCCTGACAATTTTCACCTGAAATTGTCTTACTGGCAGTGGAGACAAAAACCCTCACATTGGTTTTACTCTTTGATGTGTGCTGGAATCCCCTGTGTGGAAGTTTTCCTGGTTAGCTGAGTACTGTTCTTGGGAACTCCTCAATGGAACACAGTTTGTAGGAGTGAACTTGCGATCCATTGTGTCCAACCAGCCTAGAGAGGTGACAAGGGAAAAATGTGCTCCAAGTGGGCTCAGTTTGAAGAGAAACTTGACTTGTGGACTTGGTCTGAGAGACCCACAATGGAATACAAAGCTGGAGAGAAATGTGTTTGTGTGCGCAAGAAGTGTAAGGGGCATTCATCCATGCACACACCCAGGAATGCACTGGGAAAGCAAGCAGAGCTGTTTATGTTTGTAATATAATTTTCAGTAATAATCAGTTGTGGGGGCTGGACTATTATGTTTTCCCAAAAGTTTTTCAAGGCTGGAACTACGGTAAAACCCTTCTCCTAGTGACTGACAGGACTACCAGGCAGCTGTCAGGGACCAAGTGACATGGGACAAGTGCCTTCAGGTGAATCTTCTATAACCTGTGAAGTGCCTTTGCCAGTCAGCACCTGGGGCCATGCACCTGATGGAACAGATGAGTGTTTAAGTCAGGTTTGAGGAGCTTTCTCTCTTTCTCTGCCTTAAGCTTGGTAGAGAAATCTGCTTGGAAATCTGGCAGGGAATATATTACCATCTGGCTGGTGTTATTTTTTTACTCTAGATTTATTTTTTCCCCCAGCAGTGCAGAAAAGGACAGCTTTTTGCACGCAGGCATGTCTCAGCCATGTCCTGCCCAGCAGGTATGTGGCAGCTGGTGGTGTTGGGTAAAGAATCTCACTCCCATGATAGGCTGGAAGTCTTACCATGGATATTCCTGCTCCCAGAATGTGGGGTGTCAGCTGCTGCCCTGCTCGTTTTCATCAGAAGCTGCCGTGGCCCCGCAGGCGATGACCAGTGGGCAGATTTGGCTTGCTGAGCCCTGTGCAGGGTGAGCTGGACCTGAGCCTGGGCTGTGTGGAGATGTGTGACCTCATCCAGCCTTGCTCAGCACAGAGCAGCTCCTCACCTGGCTCCTTTGTACCACTTTTCCCAGCTTGCTCATCACAACTTACTGGGTTCTCCAGAGTCTTTCCAGCACTGTGGCCTTCCCTGCAACGTCTGCTGTAAAACCCTTTTCCTTTGTTTCTGATGCTTTTTCATGTGTTTCCTTCCAGATCCTGGCTGGAAGGCTCCTTGTTCTTTCTCTGACGTTGCCTCATCCCTCTGTGCCATATGGGGTAGAGGTCTCGCACTAACAATGTGCAGAGCAGCCTCACCCATGCAGCTGGGCCTCACTGGAGTCCCTGTGCTCAGTTCTTGTGCAGGACTAATGATTACTTGTGGATTTTAGTGCTTTGTTGAACTGGAGCTGGAGTTAAAAGATAGTTGCTGTCCCAGAGAGCCTTGAGTTTCTCTGATCCTTGAGCTTATGTGCCTGGAAGCTCTCGTGCCAGTTTTTGCATTACGCCCATTTTCTGTCTCAGTAGTTCAGAGTGACCAGGATTTTGATCTGTTTGTCAGTGAATTCTCGGAATCCATATCTGCTGTGTTTTCTTCCAGTCCATTTGCTGTCCCCCAAGTTGTCCTCCTGCAGCCAGGCGTGCTGTCTGTGAGGCTGAAGGTGTCTGTGGATGATGGGAGCAGCAGGGGATGTGACAGAGCAAAGCCCTGGCCAGCCCAGGAGACTGGGTTTGCCTGTCCACACCAGCCCCTCTGTGTAGGGTACTCGTTCCACTGGAAGAAGGACAGCTGGCCTGGCTCTTCCCTGCCCCAGGGCAGCTCCTCTTGCTGGTATTTGCCCAGGGCTGGGGTTGGAGGTCAGCATGGTCCAGCCATTGCCCCAGGTCAAGCACTGTGGGTGCTCCTCGGTCTCTGCTTCCATCTGCTGGACAAGCACTGGCTCCTGCTCGCTCCCGGTTTCCCTTGGTGCCTCCTTTTGACTGTGCTCATGTAATACTAGAGATGGAAATCCCTTTCACGCACGTATGGACTGCAAGAACATTTCAGTGTGGAACCAACTCTTTGGCAAGACTGCCCTGCTTAGATTGACTGGCACTGAGCCTGGGGCTGGGCTGAGCACAGCACATTCAGTGCAGCCCTATGTGGCCTGCTGCCATGCAGGCAGCTCTGCCTGTGAGGCTGAAGCTCCTCTGGTTTATATCCCCAAGGAATTCAGATATGAGTGAGTTGTTTGGATGCCACATGAATGGCCCTTGAGGGTCTCCAGAACTGACCAGAGCAGGTGCTAGAGGACAGCATGTTAAAAAACCGGGCAGGGAGGACATGGTGCTTTCCTTGGACATCTCCCTGAGCATCTGACAGTCAGGGTCCCAGTCAGAGTATCCCAGTCAGGAACATTTTGGGCTGGCAACAGTAATGATATCATATTTAATAGTCCTGGTAAATGTGTCCTTTATGAGCTTGTCTGAATCTCTTGGGTTTTGAACTCTGCAGCATCTTGATACACTGAGTTCAGAAAGGTCCTGCTTTTATTTGTTTGAGACCTGCTGCCAATAACTTTCATTGCAGGCCTAAGTGTTACTGGTACTACGTGACTCCTCTACAGTTACTTCTCCCTTCATGAGGACAACAACAAAAGTGTCCCCCAGAGTTAGAGGTATTTGAGAGAGCTGGAGGAACTGGTGAGGGTCATGAACAGTTTGGTCTGCTCAAGTGCTCCACTTGTTTTCATCTGACAACAGAAATTTGGCTGCTGCAAAGGCATTTCCTTAACCTTCCCTTAACCTCTGCTCAGCAGTGGGCAGACACAGGCAGAAGGATCATTTCAAGCAGAATATCCCCATCCCATTCTCAAGGCATTGTGCAATGCAGCCTGGAGACCTTCCTGTAAACCTTGCTTGATTTAAGTGTTGGCTCTTGGTCTGTGCACGTACAAGCTACACACCATTGTCTCCTCCAGATGTGCTATGACTGATCAGTCTTTGTGCCTTCAGGTGAAGGTCAGGACACAGCCATGACCTCTCTGTGTTGCAGTTTACAGTCCAGCATCTGGCTGTTAGAATTTCTTTAGCCAAGTGACTGGATTTTTTCTGAGCTGCTCCAATGCCTTGGCGAAGGGTGAGTTTTGGTGTTCCTCTGAGGACAGCAGTGTCTTGTTTCATCTAATGAATGAACATCCATGTAGCAACAGTTCATGAAGGTGCTGGGTTGAAACTCTGTTTATTTTCCATGTGAAAATCCTGACATTAATTTTTACTAGGGCCAGCATGATTAGAGTAAATCTGCAGGGCAAATTGTTCATTTCCTTAGTAAAAATACTGTAGTTGTGTAAAAGCAAGACCTGTTTTTCTCCCCCAACCAGGCATAAACCATTTCCACACATGAGACTGCCCAGGGAAGCGCAGCTGGGGAGCCAGGGCTCTACATGCTCTTTTTTTCCAGGAACTTGGAAGGACAGACTTCTCTTTTCATTTTTGACATTAGGTTCCCAGCCAGCAGGAGGAGATGTCACCATTGTCGCCGCTCCAGAGAACACCACGGTGGTGGCCGGGGAGAGCGTGGTGATGGAGTGTATGGCAGCTGCTGATCCCACCCCGTTTGTCTCCTGGATACGACAAGGTGAGTATGAGGGGCAGGACTAAATTTTCGTTGTCCATAGGAACCTGTGGATACTACATTCTAAAAATCTATTAGAAGTGGAGAAATCTGGGCAGGAAGGGTGCTTGTAACATCAATACCTAATGACACAGGTGGTGTCGCAGTGTGGGATGTCCTTGCTAAAGTGGAATTATGAATTAAATCTTGAAGGTTACAAAGCACGCATTTCAATTTATAGTTGTTTGACCTGTGCCTGGATGCCTTTTGATCTAAATTAGTCTTTCTTGTGTGAACTGGAGCAGTAAAGGTAATGAGATGGGGTCAGGTGCCACTCCTCCCCGCACTCTAAGGTTACTGGGGATTCTGTGGAATCTGCCATTGCACTGGAGAAGTAGCTTGTATTATCTTGCAGGATTATAAAACTTGATAAGATCTGTTAATCCTGTTACTGAGAGGTTTTTGTTCAATGGAAGGATCAAGGAGCTGCTTAGGTCTTGTCAGAGGTGTATGAATGAGCCAGGCTGTCAGATGTTACCCAGGGCTGATAGCCTAAGTCACAAGTTGGATGCCACTGTCACTTCACTGAGAGTCACATCCATCAGGTGTGTTTCAGAGGCACTGACTGAAGACATTCTCGGTTCAGAGGTTGATTCTCCCCCAGAAAAGGCTCTCAGCCATTTTCATAAATCCGGGTCACAATTTAAGACTTCTCTCCCCTGTAACCATTTATTGTGGATGGTTTTCAGCCCAGATTTGTCCACAGGTGGTGATTTTAGCATATAAAAATACTTCCTCGTCCCCACAAAAAAGGAGCAAAAAAACCTTGGAGGATAACACTTTGGAAATCAAATGAGCAAGGATTAAATGTTATGGCAGAAATGTTTCTAGTTTATTCCATGCACTTCACAATTACAAATGCTCAGCATTCCCGTGCTAGATCACTTACTGCTTTACTGAAAGCTGCTGATGCCCATGGTAAAGTAGATATTATTAGAGCTAATTATCATTATGAAAGTTTTTTGTAAGGAAGGAAGACAAGGGTGGAGGGGGGAAGGACTGGTGAACTAGTTCTTTCCATGCTTTATTTTGAAGTGTTTGCTTGGTCCCAATCTCCTTCCTTGTACGGACTCCTCAATTTAAAAGGATGGACTAACAGTGCAAGTCATTCTGAGTTACACAAGTTTCTTTCCAAGCCTTCATTAAGGAGCAGGCTGGGTTACTGGACCATCAGTCGTGTGGGGAACACCAAGGATGTACCTCCAGGTTGCCAGTTTGGCTCTTGCCAGTCTTGGTGGTGTCAGCTAATTGCTACCATCTGGAGTCAGTTTTCCAACCAACTGCTCCAGTGCAAACGGGGTGTGCAAATTGTCTGCTCTGAGTGTGCAGCCACTGAACAGCGAGACCATCTGAAGACCCCCAAAACGCAGGGAGGGGGCAGAGGATCTGCTCTGAGCCACATTCCCTGCTGGTAGTGCTAAGACAGTGCAGCTGCTTGCAGTGGAGGTGGGGATTTTGTCCTGTGTGAGATCCAGGCTCAGCTGAAGCTGGAGAGGTTAAGGCAGGCAGTGCTGAAGTGGTGCTTCTGCAGGTGGAGAGGGACAAGGTCTGGTGGTGCACAGGTACTGCACAAATTGGCTGGTTTTCCCCGTCTGCAAATTTGTGCCAGACCTCCCTTCCAAGGCTTTCCTCAGCTCGTCCCCAGCTCTTGACTCTGTCTCCCACACTCGTTCAGAGGTACCAGTGCCATACCCCCGAGTTTCTCACCTCAGAGTGATGCTGAGAATATGCAGTGCCCAGCACCAGCCTCTGCTCTGTCTGTGATGCTGAGGAGTCCAGGGCTACTTGAAGTTGTTAGAAGGACATCTTGGCTTCTGGCCAGTAATATGGAGCTGCCCTCTCCTCCTTCCCTACTCAGCAGTGCTGAGCACTCAGCCTGGAGAATAGGGAGAAGGCAGCTCATGGCCCATGTCTCTGACATAAACACCAGCGTCCCAGGGAGAACCAGGTGTCTTTCTGACACTTCACAACTAAGCTGTGAACAAGGAGTGAATCAGGAAGCTCAGTAAATCTGGGTTCATGTCCAGGACACAGAGGAGGAGGAGGAACCCCTGAGTTGTCAGTGATTCAGCAGTCTTGCTGACATTGCATGAATGAGTGAGGGGTGGAGGTCTGTGTGTTTGTGATTGGGGTCAGCAGGCCAATCCAGCAGCTTTTCCAAACCGTGTGTTAGCACAGCTTTCCCGTGAATGTGCTATTCCTAGGGCTCTCATTGCAGGCATACCCTAGGCATCAGAGACTGTTCTGATCCAAACCAGAACTTTTTGGATTACAGGCTAAACTAAGCCTTGAGCCAATGATGGCTTGAGCTGGCTGTCAAGCACTGAGGATTGTCCCTGCAGGAATCCTCCTCTGGGCTGGTATTTGGGGTTCTCTCCACTCCCCAGCTGTGAGTCTGGTGTTGTTTACAAGGCCTCATAAAGGGCAGCCTGGGGCTCCCTCCCACACTGGTGCATGTTTCTTCCTGCAGATGGAAAGTCCATTTCCACAGATGTGATTGTGCTGGGCCGGACAAATCTCCTCATTCCTTCCAGCCAGCCCCATCACTCCGGGGTGTACGTCTGCCGAGCCAACAAACCCCAAACCAGGCAGTTTGTTACCGCCGCAGCTGAGCTCCGTGTCCTCGGTGAGTAGAGAACAGGCAAATTCTCAGGTAGAAATGCTGACTAGGTTGCTGTGGATTGGATGGTCCAACATCTGGCAGATCCCCAAGGGTTGTGGCCTTTGTGGCCTGTGCTGGTTAAGATGGGAGCCAGGTTAGAGCCAAGAGGGCCGGGTTGGGATAGCTCTCAGTGGGAGTGTCACCTCTTGGAGTTTAGTTCCTGGTATTTACTGAACCATTTTATGCCTTATTCTTGTTCTCCAGGGTTCCCCCTTGGAAATCTCTATCAGCAATTAACTTTCAGTATTGTGGAATCCAGCAGGGAGAACAGCCTAGGATCAGGGAACGCATCACATGATTGATACAGAATTTATTTTTCCTTTTGGACAGACTCTAAATTAAGCCTCTAGAGTCTGCCTGGCAAATCCTATCTTGTAAGCAAAGCTGCTACTGAATAAAACATAGCACCGAGTGGGGAGGAGAAGGGATTTGCTTTGCTATCTTTTCCTCCTCCTTCCCGCATTAATTTGTCCTCTCTCCTCCCAGCTACTCCCAGCATCTCCCAAGCTCCTGAAACCATCTCCCGCACCCGAGCCAGCACGGCCAGGTTTGTGTGCAAGGCAGAGGGAGAGCCAGCCCCCACCATCCACTGGCTGAAGAATGGGGAGCCCATCCTCTCCAACGGGCGTGTGAAGGTGCAGAGCAGCGGCAGCCTTGTCATCAACCAGATTGGCCTGGAGGATGCTGGCTACTACCAGTGCATGGCTGAGAACAGCCTGGGCATGGCCTGTGCCACTGCCAAACTCTCGGTGATCGTGCGGGAGGGTTTGCCCAGTGCTCCCAAGAAGGTGTCGGCTGTGTCCCTCTCCAGCACCACCGTTCTCGTGTCCTGGGAGCGACCGGAGTACAACAGCGAGCAGATCATTGGCTTCTCCTTGCACTACCAGCGGGCTGTGGGTAGGTGTCACCTTCCTGAGCAGCACAGCTGTGTCAAAGGTACAAGGCACAGGTTGACCTTCTTTCCCAGCTAGTGACAAGTGTGAGGCAATTGCCTTTTCATTGCAGGTAAAGGAATTTTCTTGTGGAGTCAGCATCCGCCGGTGACAGTGCCTGTGGATTAGCCAATATATTCTAACTTGTTGATTGGCAGTAGTGTGTCCACATAGCTGAGTTGTCTGGATTCTATGGGACCAGCCACTGCTGATTTTATACATATTGATTTTGTATGCATAGAGTGGGATTACTAACAGTGGTATTGACCAGCTGCATTGTGTACAGGGGGAATCGCTAAATTATCCACACCCAGAATATGCAGTGAGGCACTTGGCTCTCTTGGGGTCTGTCTTCCCAAACAGCCAGCAAGCCAGTGCTCCTGCTGAACTGTTGCCAGAGCTCCTCTGAAAATTAAGCTGGTAACTGCAGCTGCTTCAGCATGGATTAAGGAGTTTGAGTCAAAATGGAGACATTAACACTGAGGCATTGGAGTTTCTGCCCAAAGAAATCATGTAAGAGATGAGGCTGTGCAGGTGCTGGGGAAATTGGAGAAGATATAGTGATTTTTAAAGTGGATTTAGTCTGTGGACCTTGTAAAGTAAGTGACTTTTTGAGGAGTGTCTTGGCAGTTCACTGACCTGCTGATCAGTGTTTCCTTGGCTCTAGGAACAGATAATGTGGAATACCAGTTTGCTGTCAATAACGACACCACTGAGCTGCAAGTCAAGGACCTGGAACCCAACACCAACTATGTCTTCTACGTGGTTGCATATTCCCATCTTGGAGCCAGCCGGACATCCTCTTCTATCGTTGTCCAGACCCTGGAGGACGGTGCGTTGAATTAGATGGGTACTGGTGCCTGGGAAATGTTCCTGGCCTGGTTCATGGTGAGCACTGAATGTGCTATGGAGAGTAGTAGCAGCTCCTAGAAACCTAAATCTGCACCTTGGTCTCATCATCAGCTTGGGTGATAAAGGTTATGTAAATAACCTGGCTGATGGTGGGGCCCATGAAAATCCTTCGGGAGTTGCAGTCAGCTCCGTGTGATACTGCTCCAGGCTTGACTCTGGGCCAGACTGGATTTTAACTCAGAAGACACATCTATTGAAATTTTTAAGGGTGGAAGCAGTCTTGAGGTCAGATCCCGTAAGAGCCAGTAGTTTGTGTCAATATTACCATTTATCACATAGCATGTTGTGAGCATAAAGGCAGAGTGCCAGAAGCACAGCTGCCCAACGGGAGGCCATGCACAGCTTTCGGCAGGCTGCAGGACAGAGGCAAGCAGAGATGGTTTTGGCAGACCTCGTGTGCATTATGTGCTTTTAATGCTCCTGACGTAGTGACCTGCGTGGTCCCATGTGGGTGTCTGAAGCCTGAAAGACTGAGTTGAAAGCATGAAAGCTGCCTGCAGCCCAGAGCTGTGGTTCTCAAGGGAATGAGGATTCCCAGGCTGCAGTTCGGATCTGTGAGCCATTTGCTTTCGTGTCTCCTTTGTGCCCTACAGTACAGCACAGGCTGAGAGCTGATGTGTGCCCCCCTGCCCAGTTTGCCCTAGACATGGGTTCCTTGGAGCAGTGTGGCTGGGGCCAGCAGGCTCTGGTCAGCCTGAAAGTGGAACAGTTCATCATCTCCCCTCCCCAGACACCCCTGATGGGCTGTGGGGTGTTGGTTCCCCCGGGACACCAAGTCACCAGTGGCTGTGGCAGAGCCAAGGTAGTGGCCTCCAACCAGCTCAGAGAGCTGCCAGAGATGTGTTGAGGTCTTGCTCTGGTCTTTGCTGACTTCTCTTGGTTCTTTATCCAGTTCCTAGTGCAGCCCCTCAGCTGTCCCTGTCGAGCATGACTCCTGGTGACATCCGTGTGATGTGGCTGCCTCCTCCTCCCGAGCTGAGTAATGGCAAGATAACCAAGTACAAGATCGACTACTGCACCCTCAAGGAAGGTGAGGGAAACACTACTGGGGAGTTGTGTCCTCTTCTCCAGTGGTGTTAACAGCCTGTGATGTGGAGGGGAGGTGGTGCAAGGCTGAAAATAGAGGCACCCCTTCTATCCAAGGGAGGAGAACTCTCATAGCCTGACTCTGTCTGGTGGTCATGGCAGTGCTACTCACACCACCTCGAGGTGTCTTTTCCTGTGATTGTGGAGGAGCTGTGTCCCCAGGAGAATGGCCTGACCCATGTTTGTGCTGTCCCAGGAATGTCTGCATGAGCAGCCCTTCACTGCCATCTGCACTGTGTGTGTTTTGGGGGAAGAGCTTTATGCTGCTTGGGGAAGAGGGGTAAATGCTTTCAATTTCCTTAAAATGGAGTCTAATCAAAGTGGTCCTTGTGGAAAAAAACCCAAATATCCTGGCCAGGTTGTGTTACTCTATTGCCGAGTTTTATCCAATTTGTTTACTTTGTCAGACACGCTAAGCAGGGTTCAGCAGGGATGGTAACATTTACCTCTGCTGGATGTGGCTGTTCCAATTCCACGTGTGCTTGCTTTGCAAATCCTTCTGGGTATTTGCTCTTAAAACTGTCAAAGCTCTGCAGCTTCTCACTTCCCAGGGTCATGATTCTTCCTGAGAGGGGGATGCGAGTGTGATGAGGTGCTGGACATGTTCCCATGTATTTGAGCTGGATTAGTAGTCTGTGCTGTGACTCCTGGCTCTGGTTCTTTTGCCTTGAGCCTGCACATGGCTCAGTGGCATCGTAAAACCTTGGAAACACTTGCAATCCAGGGATCATACTCAGCAGTACGCTGTTACATAGCATGGACAGCGCTCCTGACTGAGTTAACGCCAAAGGAATCTGAAATCAAGACCTCCGCATACTCTGAACAGACTGCATGAATCTTCAGCAAAACCAGTTAGTTGATACACTGAAAATCCCAGGCTACTCTCAGTTTAGATTTCCTGTTACCTCCCTTATGAACTTGGGTGGGCTGAAGAGGGAGCAGTAAAACCTCTGTCTGGTTTGGATGAGGGTGTGAATTTTGCAGAAAGGGCTGCTGGACAGTTCTGGCTCACATTAAGGTGAGGGTTTAAGTACAGCAGTGAGAAGCATTGGAACATCCCATCAGCTCCCATTAGCTGTTTTCATGTCCCACCATCACATCATCAGAGCAAGGTTTCTGACAGCTCCCTCTGGGCAGGCTCTGTGGTGCTAAGGCAACCTGCAGTTTGGAACGTGATGAAGGGAATTGTCAGTCAGAGTATCAGCTCTGCCCAGCCTTTAGTTCTGTTTTTCCTGGTGGCATAAGACTGCTCTGGGCAAAGCCAAGCCAGCCCAGGCTGTGCAGACCACAAGGGGGTAACAAGGCTTGTGGTTGCTCAGCTGTACTTCCCTTTGGCTGGGAAATCCCTGTTTTCAGTGGTGTCCCCTTGGTTCCAGCAGATCAGGTCACCTCCATTGAAGTGGGTGGAAATGAGACCCAGATCACGCTCTACTCGCTCCATCCCAACAAAGTATACAAAGTTCGGATTGCAGCCAGCACCAGTGTGGGATACGGGGCCCCTTCCGAGTGGACCCAGCATCGGACTCCTGACAGAGACAACCAGACACATGGTAGGAGGCTGGGGAATGCCTGGGATTTGGGGCAGGGTGTGGGGAACTTAAGGCATTTTCAGAGATACTTGCTTTCCTTTGGGTATTACAACCATTGGTTTTTGTCAGACCAAAGTGCTCACCTTTACCTTGCTGCTCAGCAGCCCCTGTACATCTCACTGCTTGCCTGGGCAGTGGGGCTTTGCACCCTCCATGTGCAGCTGTGAAAGTTCTTAAAAAAAAAAAAGCAAGCATACAAACAGAACTCCAGATCCCAGTATTATGACATTTGGGAGTGAATAGACAATTCTGCCAAACAGAAACGAGCCCATGCCAGACTCCAGTAGTGGTTAAAGATGGTGATACCTCAGAATACATTGGGAAACCCCCATAGTGGCTTTGTGACATTGTTGTTTCCTGTATCACCCAGCTGGGAAAGTCAGTGGTAGAGTGTGACTGTCCCACTCTCCACTGTCAGGGAGTGGAGACATCCCACTCAGGACAGCCTTTTCCTCACACTCTTCCCCCACAACTGAGGACAGGGAGGATTCAGTAGACCAGGGAAATGGAGTCATGTGGCTGAATGTTTTTCTCTTTTCTTCTTTCAGTCCCATTTGCCCCAACAGAATTAAAAGTCCGAGCGAAGATGGAGTCTCTCTTGATAACGTGGCAGCCTCCAGCCAACCATGCCCAGATATCTGGATACAAGCTCTACTACAGAGAGGTGGGCCCGGAGGAGTCCAGTGATGAGAGCCCTTTGGATGGTGCTGAAGATGAGAGCTGGGATGTAGGACCCATAAAACTAAAGAAGAAAGTGAAGCAGTATGAGCTGACTCGACTAGGTTAGCTGGCTGCATCTTCCTAGCATTTGGTGTGGAAACCCAGGGCCTGTCTCTTGCACTTAGTAGCATCCCAGGATGCTCCCAAGAGGCTCAGTTGTTTGCTTGGCTGGAGATACATAGGACCAGGACCATCTGAGGTTTTTTAAGAGCATCCAAAATCCTTTCTGGAGTGGGGCTCTTGGGGCTTGTGTTGAGCAGTATCAAAAGCACAGAAATTTCTGATGCCAATTAAGCAGGGATTTTAACCAAGGGTTACCAATATACTTAGTATATGCTAACAAGTGGTTCTTAATTAATTAGTTTTTTTATTGTGTCACTATAAAGAGTGCCGAGATTGAAATCTCCAGTCAGTACAATGGTCTCTCCTTCCCGGTCTGTTTCTAAGGAGCTCCATAATTGCGTGGTGCTTGAAATCTCTCTGTATTAAAGCACAGAGACGGGATAATTCCCAGCATACTAATTTTAGCCCATTATTCTCCTCTACCTCCCACTAAGGGAAAAGGGATGGAAGAGTGAGTGTCCATGACTGGAGAACATCTGAACAGCAGTGAGACCTGCCTGCCTGGCTCACTGCGCTTGGCATTTCCCACAAGGGATTATGTTCCTAACATCTGATTGTATTAATTAATTGATTTGCCCATTGATACAGGATGGAGAGAGAGGAGAGTCATGGCAGATGCATCCTTGAAAGAGGATTTCTGCTTCCTAGAGTTCTTCCGTCCCCCACTTTATGCTTCATCCCTGTTACTGCCCAGTGAGTGGAAACTGTAGAGCGCATGTGTGTCATGCTGGTTTATCTCACACTTGTAGCATATATATTATGCACAGTGTAAAGGTCAGTCTGCAGCACCTGAAAGGACTGTTTGTGCCATCTCTAAGTGGTTTCCCAGCTCTGTCTCAGCCATCTTGCCACTGAGAGTGTTAATAGAGATGAGTTTCTCTGAAGAATTTGGGTCTGTAATTATTGCGCAGAGGAAACCACATGTAAACATCATCACTTGCTGCTCCAACCACTGGCAAGTCAGTCGGTGAAGGGGCTCGGAGTGGGCTGAATTGGTTCCAAATGCTCTGGCATGATGATGCTGAGAAGGCTGCTTGTTCTCCGGTAATTACTTCCTTGAATTTGGGCATCCGTCAAGCCCTAATGGTTTCCGTATGATTTGGCAGCTGTGTATCGGCTATCGCTGTGTCAGGAGCGCAGTCTCGGGTTTCTCCCAGCCCAGGATGTTCCCTCTGCTCCTCTCATGCTGTTGAATGATGTGCTCCTGCACGCATACAGTAAAGGAAGGGGTCAGGAATCTGAGGAAGGCAGGGGGTGTGCACATGAAACAAGGAGGAGTGGTTGGGATTTAGAAGGGTTTAGTTTTATGGCGCAGAACTGCCCTGTGCAGGTACTTAGGACTGCAGCTTGTAGGTAGAGCAGGTAGTGGTCTCAGGAAGGACTGGCAGCCCTAATGTGATCTGGGCTGATGGGGAATTAGCTGGGGGGATTTCCCAGCTCATGGATATCTGCCTGGAAAGCACAGCACTGGGAACCTCTCCTAAGATCCATCTATAAAGACAAATACCCAACACTGTCTCTTGGGATTACCTACAATGGTCATTGAGTCCAACTGCCTGGGTACCTCAGTGCTGACCAAAAATTAAAGCAAATTCTGTCCAAATGTCTTTTAAACACTGACAGGCTTGGGGTATCGACCACCTCTCTAGGAAGCCTGTTCTGGTGTTTGAAGTGGTGTCAGGAAATCCCAGCTTGGGCACTGGGAATAACAGGCTGAGCTCAGATGTGGTGCATTCCGTGTCAGTACAGACAAGGTCCAGAGCGGTCACTACACGTCCCTTGGCTCCACAGCTCCGTAGTGTCACTGAAGCCAACGTTCTGCCCCTTATCTTGGTTTGAAACAGAAGACTTCTCCCATCTCGTGCTAATCTCTGGAGCAAACCGTGTCTCCTTAGAATGGCTTCGTTAATGGTACCTTGTGTCTTACCTGAGAGGTGTGTGCTGCAGTCCTGTGAGAGAGGTAGGCAGCTGGTTAAGGGGACATAGGAAATCCAGCAATTTCATGAGTCCACAAAATCAGAAGGAAGCTTTCCTGAATCGCCAGGAGGACTTTTCCCTGAAAAATTCTTAGTGACTTCCATCAATGTTCTAGCACTTAGTCTCTTGGATGTGCAACTACCAGGGCCATAATTTATGTGAAAAATAAATGGCAGGGATCTGATCCTGTCTTCCACATTCCCATGAAGGAAGATTGCATTCCTCTGGAAGTAATGCTCTTGAAATCAGGGTGTTTTCCCACTTAAAGGAAAGTATGGCTTATGGCACCTGGCCAATATGAACACCTTGAAACGCTGAGTGAAGCAACGTATTTAGCATATTGGATATATTATGATGCCATCCAGATTAGTGATTTGAAATGATCTGGTCTAGATTATTCTGCTTATATTTAATGTATGATGGAATGCAGTGAAAGACATCTGTTTTCATGCTGCCTACCAGCTTCTTGACAGCTTGATAGAGTTTTATGTCTGCCTGTTCTATGAGCTTGAACATCTGGGCCTGTGTATAAAAGTTGAAGCCAATCATCTGACTGAGAAATCCAAAATACCCCTATTTTCAGGATGTGAGGTGCTTGATCTTGTAGTCAAGCTCCCCTGGCATCACGTGTAAGCAGCTGCTGTATTGGTCCTGCCCAGGGATGGAGATGGAGGACTTGACCTTTTCTTCACTCTGTTCTCCAACAGGAGCTGCCCACAGCTGCCTTGCATCTGTGAGCTTTTCCTCATTGTTTTGGATTGCACTGTCCATGATGTGCTCGTGTCCCAGTGAAGCCCAGCCCAAAGCTCAGGCAGAAGGAGAGTGTGGTCCTGGCAAGAGATGGGCTGGGGGTTCTTTGTTCCCCTGAGCCTGTGGTCCCGGCCCTTTGGAGGTTGAGTGCCCCTAGGTCTTATCCCCCTTGTGTGGGTTCAAAACATTCTTCTGTGGCAGGAGAGTGTGGAAATGCAGATCAGGCTGTCTTGGAGGCAGACAAAACTCTGTTTGCTTTTGGGATTCTTTGGGAGAGAAAAATGTGGCTGAACTGTTTTTTATTCTGAGCGTGAGCATTTGTTGTGGAGCAGAGAAAGCCTTTGGTAATTGGTACCATCAGCCTCTGGGAGTGTAATCAGGGCAGTAATAATAAAATTGGCATCAATAAGAAAGGTTTCATTCTGCTTATGTTGTCTGGCAAAGAGAGCAGTGATCTGTGAGGGCAGGGAATGAAGAGGCATGTCCCAAATTAACAAACTTCATCAATGTGCTGCAGCCAAGGCAACAAAAGGCAGTGTGGACTGCTCTGGCTGAGCTCCTGAAGGGACTGGCTTTAGGGAGTGTCTTCTTTGAGAACTTTATATCTCCCAGGTTGTTTCTTTGATTAAACATCTCCATTAAAAAACCCCTCAGATGCTACAGCAGAGGAGCATTTCAGCTGATGAAAGGCTGGAGGAAAAGAGGGAAGTGGATTTTGGACCAGGGCAGCACGGCTTGGAGACAGAGCGCCCTGTCCTGCAGCTCAGTTTGAGATTCCCCACAGTGCAAGGCTCTCTGATGGGAAGAGTGTGCAATGAGGACCCTCAAGTTTTTGGTGTGGGTTTTCTGTGCACTGTTGCTTTTCTAATTGCAAATTGGGAAGCTCTACTGTGGAGGCAAAATAGACACCATACAATAAAGGCTGCCAGTGGCTTAATAGGGCGTTTGAGAAATTGCTGGAAGGAAGATCCTCACAGCAGTGAATAAATCAGAAAGGACTTCAGAAACAGGAGGTGCATTTTGGGGGAGGAGAGAATGTCCTCAGTCCTCAGGAATAAACAGCGCAGTGCAGTGCAATCACTTCCATGGTGGAGAAAGTAGTTAGCATGTGTAGGTTTCTTTAGTAGTTTGCAAGGGAGGAAGATCTAGAGATCCTGAGTAGATGTGCTGCAGGCCAGGACACTGGTCAACCCTCGAGGGCTGGGGCAAGTCCATTTCCTGCTGATAATTTCTGTCAAAAGCAAGGGGAGAACCAAAGAGCAGCTGTGTGGATAACATACACCAGTTGTGAGACAGTATTTGTGTGTGGGAAGCCTGTAAGTGGAAGGGGGACTTCCTGCTGTAATTTAGGTATTAGGTGATATTTATTTAGGTATAAGGTAACAAATGTATTTATTGTGTTCAAGCTACTTTCTTGGATGGTGACAAAAGCTGGTGGGATCAAAGAAAACATGTCTGACTGGGGAAAGTTGGTGACAAAAACAACCCAAGGTAAACCCTGATTGATTTTTCCAGCTCCTGGGAAACTGTATGAGGTGAAGCTGGTGGCATTCAATAAGCATGAAGATGGCTACGCGGCTGTTTGGAAGGGCAAAACAGAAAAGGCACCTGTGACAGCAGTAGGTGAGAAGTGCCCTTCAATTGTTGTCTGTCTCTTCTGCTTGGCACATGGCTTCAGAGGAGGGGTAAGAGGGGTAACAGAAGATGAATTTCAAAAAGGACAATACCAAAATAGGGAAGGTCATAACATAAGGGAACTTCCTTTGACAGTCATTGCAAAATGCATTGGAGGAATTTGGAAGGAGAGAAAGGAGCAAAATATCCCCCTTCTCATTAGGGTTGTTCTTCTACTGGTGTGAGTGACACTGCTGTCATGTACATCTCCACTTCTCTTTTTGTGCTGCACCGTAGATCCTCCTGTGCAGAAGGGGCCTCCGCTGCCTCCAGTCCAAGTCTATGCAGAGTCCAACAGCTCAACCTCCATATGGCTCCGCTGGAAGAAACCTGACTTCACAACAGTCAAAATAGTCAACTACACTGTGCGCTTCAGCCCCTGGGGCCTGAAAAACGCCTCTCTTGTGACGTACTACACCAGGTAAAGAGGGGTGCCACGGGTTCATCTGCCATGTGTTGTTCATGGCAGGAATGAACATGGGGCAGGAGGAAGCTGCATGGAATTTCCAGAACTTAGCAAAATCCTGGATGTTTCATATGCTTGGAATATCTGCTATGGTCACAGATAATGTTCAGAACTGCTGAGATGTGGCAGTTCTTGGGACTTGTCTTGACTTGAATACCAAGGAATTGTTTACTGGTCTCTGCATCTTTTATTGCTGTGGTTGGACCTTACACACTTGTTAACAACCGGATACAATTATGCATTCACGATTTGTGAGATGGTCCTCACAAATTTGGTCTACAAATTGCTAGAGTTTAAACAGTTTTAATAATTTGGGGATGTATTGTACATCTGAATACTCATGTCCATTTTTAGTCTCTAACCAGGCTGTTTTCAACTTTTCCCTGCAAGTACATCAGAAATGGTCTTGGAGACTGGGAACTGCTTTACTCTGTCCCTGGGAGCTGAGTGTTCTTGCATTCACATGGCTGCAGGAGCTTTAGGTGGAAAATCAAATACTGTCAGAGTTAGGATGATCTCTTAGAGTGTTCCTGGTGAGGTATCAAGGTGACATGGGAGAACCCTCAGGTGTTCATGGCCTCATGCTGTGTCCTCTCTCTCCAGCTCAGATGAAGACATTCTCATTAGTGGGCTGAAGCCCTACACCAGGTATGAGTTTGCTGTGCAGTCCAATGGTGTTGGCATTGATGGGCCCTTCGGCAGCGTGGTGGAACGCTTCACCCTGCCTGACCGTGAGTGTTTATGGGAACCAAATCCTCATTTCTCCTGGCTTTCCTTGAGTCTCTATCAGATCTCTCCTAATGTGCCCCTGAGAGATGTGATCTTAGACTCTGTCTAAGTTCTGATGGCCTTGAGTACATGCTGGGAGGCCCTCTGGGGGCAAATGCTCTACTCCTCTTCTGCCGCTCAGGCTGGGTCTTTATTTGTCTCTGCCAGGCCCCTCCACTCCTCCGTCTGACCTGCGGCTGCACCCTCTCAACCCCTACGCTGTTCAGGTGCACTGGTGCCCACCTGTGGAGCCCAATGGCATCATTGTGGAGTATCTCATCCTGTACAATGCCAACAATACGCAGCCAGATGACATGTGGACCTTGCTGACACGAGAAGGTGAGCCTCTTCCAGGTACTGTAACACCCCAGAGTCCTCCTGCCTCCTCCCCTGCCTCTGTAGCCCTGGTTGCTCAGTCCTGCTGCCTTGATTTCTGCCTCACTTTGAGCACAGACAAGTATTCAAGAGCTCATCCTGCCAGTTTTCTTGAAGCATATGCTGGGCCCGGTCATAGCGGAGAGTCCAGGGACATGGCTACTGAGAGACAGGAAATCATACATGTCTGGGGCTGAAATAGCCATTATCATCCAGGAAATATCCCACAGATACAGGCTGGCAGCCAGTTATTCCTAGAGAAACATGTGCCAGCAGCATCTGTATTGTCGGATCTGTAAGCAGAAAGTTCATTATTACTGAAGAGGTGTATGAAATGCACAAAAATGTCACAAAATTCCTCACTTCTGAGGATCCAGCAATTCCACAGCTGCTTTGCTGCAGCATCTGAATACTCTTGAAACAGCACATTTTAAACCTCTTTTGGTTTGCTTTTGGACAGGAAACATCTTCAGCACTGAAGTGCATGGCCTGGAAAGTGATACCAGGTACTTCTTCAAGATGGGAGCAAAGACAGTGGTGGGATCCGGTCCCTATTCCAACGTTAAGGATGTGCACACCCTCCGGGAGAAGCTGTCTGGTATGAATTCCACCCTTACCCCAGGGCACTGGGGAGACGGTGATTTGTCAGCAGTGACATTTCTGTTTGCCAAGCAATTGCCTGGTGCCTGTAGGATGTGACATAGGATTCTCTGCAGGGCAGTGCAGAGGATCACAGCAGAGCCCTCAGATGTGCAGATTCAGAACCCATCCCACAGCCAAACTTCATCTCTTCCCCATCCTGATTCATCTGGAAGGGCACGTGCAACCTGCATCTTGCTGTAGCGTGACATTAATGAATATGCATAGATGCCAGTTTGCTTTAAGTTGCTCTAAATTGCTACTGCCAAGGAATCTTACTGGTTTTTGTGTATAGAATCAGAACCATAGAACAGTTGGGTTAGAAGGACCTTTTAAACCTGTTTGTTTTAGTACAGCTGGTGCTTCTCTGAACATGAGAAACTTTGTACCTTCTTCCCGCTAGCAGCTGAAATAATGTGGCTGTCCTTCCTTGCCCTCCTAGATGTCCTGGATATCCACTCTGTGACGGGGATCATCGTGGGAGTGTGCCTGGGGCTGCTCTGCATTCTCTTCTGCATGTGCGCCAGCTTCCGCAACAGCAAGCACAGGTGGGTGTCACCTCAGGTAAAGGAAGCTGCTGTGGAAGGAGACAAAAACACTGTGAGCTGTATGCCCTGTTCAGCTGGGCTGCTTGGCATGCAGTGTAGGACACAGTTAATGCACAACTTGGATCTGTGGATGGATAAGGAGCATATGTAGTATAATTTTTTCACTGATTTATTTTCTCAGTAGTTTCTCTTCAAATTGCATTCTTAGACTAGTAGGGGTTTTTTTTAGAGAAAGAAAATGCCCAAGAAAATGGAAGAACCAGTTTATTACCTGTGTCTGTTAGTGTGGGTAGTATTTTGCTTCTGAGATTGCACAGCTCTAAGGATGTTTGGAAATGGTTTGTTAACTTCCAGCTGAGAAAATGATGAAAAACTTCCCAGTGAATGACAGGCTGGTTTAAGGAGGATTGGACGCAGCCCAAAGCCCCCTGCTATCCCAGGGGTCTGAATCCAGCCACAAGCATTTGGAAAGACCATGAGCAGAAAACAGCTTAGTTGTTCAGATGAGCTTTGAGCTCACAGCAGATTTCAGGACTAGGAACAAGCAGCTTCTGAAGTCTCATCCTAATGTGGCCACTGAACTTTTCTGTCCTGTTGCATCTCTAACCTGTAAAGCAGAGGTGACAGGAGTGACACAGCTCCCCATGGGCCAGGGTTGGTAAGCACCTGCTCCTGCTGGAACTCAGGGTGTCTCCTGCCCTTGGGGTTTGCTGGCAAAGGGAGAGCTTTGCATCCCACAGTGGGATTTGTCTGAGTTTTGGCATTAACCAAGGTGGTGCAGAGATGTATCTGCAGTGAAAGGTGTTCGAGTGGGATGTGGATAAAGAATATCCCCAGGAGTGGCAGGGCAGGGCTTGTGCCTAGTCGCTTCCACAAGGACCAGCTGAGATGTGAACTCTCGCTCGTTTTCCCTCAGGGAGGCCCTACCAGGCGTGGATTCCCAGGCTGCTGGCAACCACACATACTACCACCGGAGCAGGCAAGGGGTGGCCTCTCCCAGTGCCACCTTGGACTCACATGAGCTCGAGTCCCTCATGTCCCCGCTCCCGGAGGATGCGCCCTTGCCCCTGGGGGACATCACAGAGCTGACAGAAGTGCACAGCCTCATCCACAAGAGCCTCCCTGAGGACATCGTTCATGGGAAGAGGAAGGTAAGGACCCATGCACGTGGTGACGGGGTTTCCACCCTTGACCAGAGCCTTTGTTTGGTGTGTGGCTGCTGGGAATCCTGTCCTGGCTCTGCAGTGTCAGCAGTCTTGGCTGCAGGCTGGTGCTAGGCAGTCACACATTTCTTCTCTCTGTAGAACTTGACTGGGTCAGCCTTGGCTGTTGGATATAATTTGGGATCCCTGTGCTATCTACCACCCCTTTCCATCTCGTGGGACAGTGACCCCTCAATCTGAGAAGCTGCTGCCAGACTTGGTGCTGCAGAAAGCTGTGGTATTCCTGTTGCTGTGGTGTGTGGATGGTGGGAGGAAGTGTGAGGTCTAGAGCAGACACATGGCCTTCCAGGATTCTCTTTTGCTTGGACTAAAAGGAGCTGTCTCCATAAATAGTGTGATCACTGGAATACTCTTGAAGATAAACAAGAAGTGAAATTGTGGGGGTTTTGTGAACCTTATTTTTTGAAGTAGTCTTTTCTTGCCCTGCTTGGTTTGTGTGACACTGCATTGTCTTTCATTCCTCCCTGTCTGTTTCCTCTTTCAAGCTTGCCTGAAACATTTCATTCCATTAGGGAACCTTTAATTGGCCTAATTTAGTTAATCAGTTTATGTCTCTCTTTGTAGCCCTGGGAGAGCATGTAAAGTAATTAGGAGGTTCAGTAAAACAAATGCATTGTGAGCATGTGGGATTTCACATATGCATCAATGATGTGCTCGTGTGTCACTGGAGGGAAGGTGAGTTCAGGTACCTGGCTGACCACGAGCCCTGTCCGTGCTGCTAGAGGCAGTGCAGATGTGATCTTTTGGAAACACAAAGTCTTCTGCTGCCTTTAGTAGCTTGTGAGCTGAAGCCATCCCGTGCCTGTGGCCATCCCTGCATGCTGTGGCAGATCAGCGCTCAGCTGAAGGAGAGGCTGTTTGTTTGCAGCCAAGCCACATCTATGGATTTTGGTGGAATGTGGCTGCTTGTCTGGATCCAAGCCAAAGAGTGTGAGGAATTTCCTACGGCTCTTTCAGTTAAATAAGGAACAAATGTTTTCAGTGATGGGGACTTACCCCTGAGAACAGGTCAGGGTCAGAGGAAGTTCCCTTCTTTGTGAGGCCTTTCTGGAGGCAGCATATCCAGATCTCTCTTCCAGAGCAGCAATCCTGCCTGTAAGGGCTTACACCAAGAGTTGTATATGTGCAAAGCAGGGGCTGGAGAGGACAGTGCCAAGGCCTGGCCCCTCGAGGCTCAGCCTGAGAACTTGGGGCCCTCAGAGTGGGCAGTGCCCAGCAGCAGAGTTACAGTCACAGACCAAAGCTTTGGGGAGACAGACAGTTCTGGCTGTAGGGTCTCCATAATTGGATGGGGAAAGGCCATTGAGAGATAAATTCACTGAGGATTTTTTTTTTTTTTTTTTAATGGATGTGGATTGGGAAGCAAGGGTCACTGGGAAGCAGCCACCGGGAGAGCAGCGTTGTCATCCATGCCGACCAGGAGGGTGACCTGGCAGGTGGAGGAGATCGAGTGGTGGTCGGGAGCAACAGGCTGTTGTTGCTGGGAGCGGGCACTGGAGGGAGATGTACTCCCACGCAGGAGACCCTGCTCCCTGCACTGCCCCGTTCCTGCTGGAAGTGCCACCTGAGCACCATCACTTCCTCTCTGTACTCTGATGTGTATAATCAAGTGTGAAAGGAATATGACCTTTATGCTGCAGTGGCCAAGAGGCTCCATGTCTGGCTGGTGATGTGATGTTACCTGGCTGGGCAGGTCTCAGGTACGTGGCCAGAGTGGTGCACACATACCTGGTGCCCAGTGTGGATGTAAATCAAGTTAGGAGCAGTTGTGAATGTGTGCATCTCCCTACTTATACACAAAATGCCGCTAGTCGAGGCTGTGGAGTAGGTGTGGGTGTCCTGTGTGCTGCAAATAGCTTCCCCCAGAATCCACTGAAGCTGGAAACCCCCAGGGACCCTGCCTGGAACAGTGTGTTGTGGGAGCTTTGCACCCTGCAGTGACCAGCTGCCTTTGTTGCCTTCTCTTTTCTTCTCTCATGCTGTATGAAGTTGGGGCTGTGAAAACCCACGGCAAGGAATGCAAGAGAGCCACAGGAAGGAGAAAATCATAGTGGAAGGCAATTCCTGTCCAGCCTGGCAAGGGGAAGCTCCCCAGGGTGTTCTAGGTCAGATACTGTGACTTGAAGTCCTATTCACTGAAGAGAGGGAATGAGAAATGTCTCAAGGATCCCTTTTGTTTAGCAGCATATCATGTCGCCACAGAGCTGGGGATGTTGGCTGGGACAGACCCTTGGGCTGAAGCTGCTGCCACTGCAGGGCAGGTTTGTGTAGCTGTGGCCTCCTTGTCCCTCTGTCCTCAGGTTACGCTCCTGAAACCTGGTTTGTGTCGGCTGGTTGGCACTTGCATTGGCTGCTCTGTGCCTGCAGGCTGTTCCCGTGCTGACTCATTACTTATCATTCCATGGATTATTCTTCATTGCTTTTATTCTTGTGGCAGCCTGAGGTTCCAGTTGAGATTGGAGGCTCCATGTTAGATGCAAAGAAGGGACTGTCCTCATGCCATATGGAGTCAGAAGTGACTGAATGTCATTCTGTAGGTGTGGGGACTGGAGAACAGACTGAGGGCAGGAAATCTTGAAAACCCTGAGATTGGAACTGATTTCTGCAAAGAATTGTGGGCAAGGGTTGCAAGATATCCCCTTGATCATTTTCAGGTCAAGATATCAGTTCCTTTGAACTTAGGGCTGTGATTCCTCTTGAGCTGTTACACACAGTGCCGGAGGTGCAGGACGGTGCAAGTGGAAGGTGGGACAGTCCCAGAGGAACCTCCTGGCCCAGCTGTCCCTGCCTGCAGGACAGCAAGGTGCTACTGCAGCCAAGGTGTTGGCACGGGACCCCTCTGCACGGCCACAGCGCCATTAGGCAGTAGTACACTTGGCCATTCAGTGGTCCATTTTCCTTCCTTATGTAAGTTTCCAGTGGTTGCACACAAGGATTTCCAAATACACTGACAAGTGATTTTCCTCTCTTACTCTCTTCCCCTTGCAAGCACCCCCCGGACTGATGCCCTCAGTAAGCCCCATTATAAATGACACTGTCGTGCATAGGCTGTGGTGATGCAGCTCTGTCTCCTCTGACAGATGGACTGAGGATGATAAAATGGCTCTGCTCCAGACATCTCTGTCACTGCTGCTTGTGGGCCAAGCAATTTAAAGGGTGGGGGAGAATGTTAAAAAGCATCTGCTTTCCATGGAAGACTTCAGCTTTTCATTGAATGAAGCCAAACCCAAGCATTTTGGCTTGGAAATGTTTGCTGTTGTGCTTCTTTTGAGCTGGAGCCTTCCTTGCTTGCTGCCCTGCTCCTTCTGTGTGGGCCTCCTTCCCACAGAACTGCATTTCCCACAAAGCATCCCCGTGACTCGGAGAGCAGAAGCTGTAACACATCAGGGAACTTGGATTTACCCGGGTTGTTTGTCAGTTTTGTGTTGAAATTTTTCTGCGTGGAAAAGAAGTCCCAATGTTTTCAGAGAAGCCTCAGACAAGAGCTGTGCTCCTGGTGACAGTGAGCAGAGACTTCTTTATCTGCTGGGGAGAGGTCTGTGTTGTGTTGCATCCCAGCTGTGGGCAGGGATGTTGCTGTGTTTGCGTGACACGGAGCTTTCCCACTCCCACCCGCTGCTGTTCAGCGACGAATCCCTTCTCTCTGCTGTACCACTCTCAAAAGCTGGGCACGTTTGAAATGTCCCCAGCCTCATTTTGCACAGGGCTTCAAGCTACTTTAAATAACCATCCTCAAAAAACAGGGAAGGTTTCAAGTTGGACTTTTGCGGTGTGTTCATTCTCAGCTCATATATTTGCATCAAATCATGACTTGTCACTGAGAAGGTAACATGATCTAGGCACGTTTTTACCAGTTGGAGTTTCTGTAAAAAGGCTAAAATGAAAAGCCTTGTTTGCTTTGATAAGGATTTAGCTGTAATGGAAATGTCTTTTATTGGAAGATGTTTTTATTAGTTTTCATTCTTGTGTTTGCAGGGAACCAACAAAGAGATTTTCCCCCCTTTAAATTAGTATTAGACTGACACTCCTTGCTCCTTGCCTTCAATACTCTGTTGCAAAAACCAAGAGAACATTTCCTTCCTTCAGCCACCCACTAGCTCCCCTTGAGTAAAAAGAAATAGTATCATTTCTTACACCAAAAAATGCTACTTAAAAAAGCAGCAGAGCTTTCAGGCACACAGGATTTCTTCAGGTCTGTGATGAAAACAGTCCTAGAGTTAATTGCTGCTGCCCAGCCTTGGAGACTAAGCTCCAAGAGGGATTTGTCTTTTGCTTTTTTTTCCCCCTCTCAAACATAATGTGCTCGAACAACATGTGGGACACAGGCCATGTTGTGTGGCTGATGGTTTTTTCTGTTTGTTGAAAGTTGCAAACTGGTACAAAACAAGTTTGTTCTTCGTTGCAGCCAATTTCAGCCAGAGCTGAACAGGCTGTTCCCAGAGTCATCAAAACCTATGTAAACATGGCAGATTGACATTTCCGCTAACAGATGGTCCATGGGGGATTGCAGTAGAGCTGCCTGTTTCTTTCCACTTTTTTTGGTATTCACAAGATGCCTGCAAGAAGGTTTTCGAGTTTGCTCTGTGTGTGTGTCTGCATATGATGCTCGGATCTCTCTGATGGCAAATATGCATGCAGGCATCTCTAACAGGACACACATTTGGTGCATGTGTGCAGATTTGTGTAGGTTCAGTGCTGAAATTTGCTCAGTATTTGCTCAGTAACGTATGTTCCTTGGAAGAGGCACAGAAGCCATCAGTCAGGGATGTAGCTGCAGAAAGCCTTTCAGATGGCAGCAGAAGCAAATTGAACACTCTCCTTGAGCACTCGCATGTGGAGATATTCCTTATTGTGAGCTCTCTCTGATCGCTTGGTTGATTTCTCGCTATTAAAGCGTAGTTTAATGGTTGTCCACTTAGAAACAGAGCAATTAGGGAAGGCTTTTGACTCAGAATATATTGTTGAGGATTGCAGAGAGAGAAATGGAAGAGACACTGCCTCAAGCATCCACATCTAAATTAGCAAATGCTTGATAGTCACAGCACTGGGCTTGGACATCACTGTTCTGCAGGGTGTTGGCATATCAATGAGGTCTTTCACTATTTGTTTGCTAAAAATTTGCTCCTGAGGCAGCAGCAAAGCTCCTGTGACTTGGAGGTGGTGCTGGGATGTAACATAGCTCTGCCTTCCACAAGGTGTTGAGCCATTTGGGTGCCTGGGTGAGGGTGGACAGAGGGCTTGGGAGCAACTCCGGCTGCCCTTCAGCACACACGCAAGCGCTTCGGTGTCCTTCTGCCAGCCCTGGCAGCACAAGGTACCATTTGCTTCTTGCTAAATAGCTGACTTAGGAATGCCTGGCTCACATACAACATCTGGTCCTGTATTTCTACCTAATTTTCAGCCAGATGGACCGAGACACAAGGAGGTCAAATGACTCACCCAAGGTCAGGCTGATGTCAGAAATCTCCTCGCTGTCTCGGCTGGACTTGCACTACGTTAGCAGTTGTTGGAATAGATTTGGCCTAAGGAGCAGCCACATATGCAGAGCAGGATCCTGGGCTTCTCCTGCTGGCAGTGAGCAGTTGAGGGTCAGTGGGTTTGAACAGACATCCAGTGTATCTTCACCCTACACAGCCATTGTGCTCACACCACCAGTATTCTGTGTGCATGTGTGCACTCACTGTTGTCAGATCAGGATTTTCTCCCCTTCTTCTTTGCATCAGCCTCTCTTTTACCCACACAACATGTAACATCTGTGGAACAAGGCCAGAGATAATGGGCCTGTGTGGTCCTTAAATCTGAGTGTGTGTGTATGTGTAGATGTATGTGAATACTAGCAAGGCTCAGCTCAGGTACATGCAGGACAGCCCAGTAAAATCAAAACCTGGAAAGAGAGTACTTTTCTGCCTGTGAACTAGTAGTCTGAGCTGTTAAATAACTTCAGCTCTTAAAGACACACATTTCCCATACACAGAGGTGTGCATTCAACAGTTTATTGCAAGGGGAAGCTGAAAGAACCCAGAACAAATTGCGTTCAGCCCATATAATTTAATTAGATCTACAAACAAGGTAACACTGGTTGCCCAGGGGATTTAAAGCTGAGCTAAGAGTTGCTTGGTGGTCTGTTCCAAAAAAAAAAAAAAAATTAAAAAAAAATTAAGGCCCCCAGTTTTGTGCCTCTGTGTTGATGGGGAATGGCAGAGTGTTTTCCCAAGTCCTGGCTTGGTGCAGGAGCTCTTGTCTGTGCTGCAGAGCGAGTGGTTTAGCAGAATCTCCAGCTCTTACTGGAGCACACAAGGCAATGCCCACAGGTAAGGATCCTTCTCCATGCTGTGGAGCATTGCTTGTGCTGAAGCAAAGACTCTGGTATTCAGCTCCAGATTTCCCTGTCCCTTCCCAGCTCAGTGGTATTTTTCAGTAGGCTCGTTCTGCTCTGGGCTGTTGCAGCTTTGCAGGGAGCTGATTCCAGTGGACCTCTAAATGATATCTGTGCTATGGTATACCTGTTGGCCTCACAATTTGAGAATCATTGGAAAGCCCCTTATGCAACCAGTTGTGAACCATCTGGCATCTTTTATCCCTGTGCTCTGCATCAGCCCATGTAACAGCAATAAACCCAGTTCTAAGGCAGTGACTGTGTGAGTCCACTGCAGAGCATTTTTATTTTGATGCTATCAGAAGTGTCCTCCACATTTATGGTATTTTCCCAACTTGCACTTTGCTTTTTCAAGCTGCTTCTCATTTCAGACGTATGAGGATAAGAATCTGTGTCTGTGATAACTGGATCTTTTCTCCTCCCACTTTTCCCCTGCAGTCTTCATGGAATAAATCAGCCAACCAGGCCTGGACCAACAGCATCACCAGATACGGGGACACCATCACCAAAGAGCCTCTCTCTGCTGTCAATGGGTCACTGAGGTTCCCTTCCAGCGCAGGGCAGAAGCTTCTCTTACAAGCCCTGGTTTATGATGCTGTGATGGTGGGTGTCTTTGTTGACTTGTGTGTTCTGATGTGGGTTTTCCATTTGTGTCTCCATCTCCCTTTCTCCTTTTTGCAGCCCCTTTTTTGTGGGCTTGTTCTTCTGGGGTCAGAAGCTCGGTTGTCAGCAGGGTCGTGGCAGTCCTGGTTCTTGAGGATCTGGAGCCAGACACCAGCAGTCTGCTTGGAGTCTTTGCTGTGGCTGTGCAGCAATCAGCCCGAGTGAGTTAGGAGCTGCAGTGCTCAGCACAGTCATTAAGATCTACAGCATGCTTTCCTGACGGAGGGATTGCATTTTTGGCTGTAAAAGGAGTCAAAGATCAAGGGTTGATTTAAACTCCCTTCTCCAAATAGGACAGAGCAATCTTCACTGCACTTGTGTTCTTTATGTGGGTGCATAGACTGGGAGGAAATCCTATTTCTGATATTGCATCATTGGAATAAATATGCACTCCTGTGTTTGGGAGAGTGTACAAGGATTGGGATGTTTTAGCAAAGCAAGCTGACACCTGCTCAGGCTGACTGTGTACCAGAAGATTTCTTTGGTTATTCTTTTAAAAAGTTCATTCACCCCCCAGCAAATACTTCTAAGTAACCTACCTATGTTTCCTTCCTAGACAGTGGTGTGAAAATCAATTATACACACGATGTAATTAAAATTGTGGATAGAGTTAAGACAGTGTTTTACAGCCCAATAACAGGGCAGCATTTACAGCACAGCTTACCCATCAGAGTTTGTCAACAAAAGAGAAAAGTGTTAAAATATGTAAATGATGCTCAAAATTGGCTTCAATGGAAAGCGCAAATTACACAGGAGATATCACTTCCATACTCTGAATTGTCTTCTTGCTGCTACATCACACTCAGCCCAGAATCTGAGCGTTGACTGCCTAGAGAGCTCTTTGTGAGCTTCTACAATAATTTGTCTGTTAAATTATTAAGTGATAATCTCACAAAATGACCTGCTTGTCAGCCAGATTTGTGGAGATCTGTAGCCCAAACTCCATTTAAGCACTGCGGAGCAGAACTTACTGTTTTCTTTCTGAATTAAAGTGCTTGAAATTACACACACTTTTGCAGGCTGTGACCAGGGCTTTAACAAACACACACTTTGTGATATGTAGCCAAAATTAAATGAGGACAGTGAAGGGAGCCCTGGTATCTATCTCAGAAGCCAGTTTCCTACAGTGCTGCCCACTCAGCCTCTAGAAATCTGGCCCTTAATATGGAAACAGACTGGTGAGATTTGAAAATTGTGGTCTTTGACAGAGGCTTGGAGGAATGGTTGCTCCAGCCTGCCAAGAAACTGTGAGCAAATCACTTCACTCCCTTGGGACTTGCTTTCTCAAACGTAAAATAGAAATAATGATTCTGAGGTGATTTGAGTTGCTTGTTAAGACTTAAGCCCTGAGAAACATATCAAGATAATGCTTAATAGAGGCATGTGTACATCCCATTGCACTCAGTGGGATTAAAAATAAATATATTTCAGTGCTTGGTTTGGTCACCGCCTCAATTATCTGAATTTCACTTACTTTACCTTTTTTTTTTTTTTTTTTAATTTCCCCCGTGTTTGATAACAGAATGAGGCAAAGAAAAGCCACCTGCCAGCCAGCCTCCACCAAGTAGAGGCAGACGTCATTGTCCATTCTGATTTTTCAGCCTCTGACAGAGACTATGACTCCAAGCTGCACACCCTGGAGAGTGAAGAGACAGAAATCGAGGACCAGGAGCCTGAAGAGCTCCCCTTGGGAGAGCTGGCTCTTCCCATCTTTCCCAGTTCCCAGCAGGACACTGGCCAAGTGTTGGTAGACTGCATGGACAATTTGGAGACTCAGGCCCAGGCTGAGCTGCTCTGTACTGACACAAAGACTGACAAACCAGGGGCTGTTTGCACCCATGGGCTCACCAATGGCTTCCACAGGCATGGGGAAAGTCTGGATTCAGTGGAGAGTGGAGGTTCAGACTCCATCCAGGAAGGCAGGGGTGATATGCAGCCAGGCAAGTGCCAGTTGCTATCCACGGCGCCTGAGGAGGCCCTGCTCTGTAGTAACTCTGGTTTAACCAGTCCGTCCTCAGCATCTGAGAACATGGTACATGTCCACAATCACAAAGAGTGAACTGATCTGATTTTAATCACAGCAGAGCTGAAGCACAAGGAGGGCCTGTCCCTGTGAGGTGCTGCCTGCCCTCGGCTCGCTGACCCCAGCAGGAGCTGGGCAGGTGCAGCATCTCATCAGAGGAGGGCTTGGACCTGTCAGCTCTACAGAGGCCTTCAGGAAGCCAGGTGGGTTGGTAAGGGCCTGTCTTCTTCCCACTAAAGCTGATGAGGAACTGGGTGTTGGTGGGAGCAGGACTGAGCCGTCTGCCAAAGTCTGGTGTGGAACCACAATGGAACAGAGCCTTCTGCGCTAGGCTGGGGCTATCACTTCACCAGAGCCCTCGAGGTGACTGGCAAGATGTCGTTTAATGCTGGGAAGTGGCGAAGTGCACCGAGCGATCCTTCTCAACTGCCTTTTCCTCGGAGAGTGCCCAGGCGTTGCCGACTGCCTGGCAGCATCGGGATGGATTCTGACACAAGAGTCCCGGGAGGGGGCGGAAGCCCTGGAAACAAAGGCAGTGAGCTGTAAGCACCAGCCTTTTCTGCCCTCCCGTGGTTAGAAGGATTACCAGGCTCTCTGTGTGCACTACCGCAGTAACTACTACTAGCAGGCTGATGTAGTGGCCTTTTATTACACACTCTACGAGTGCCTCTAGCAACTTGTACTATATAGAACCTTCTGCAGCGTCTGGGTCGTTTTACCAACCTGGGCTTTGTTTTATGTCGGTTCTTGTACCTAATATTTTAGGTACACATCTGTCCTTTTAATGTACAACATGTATTTTTATTTCCTTGGAACATCTTTATATTATTTAATTTTATAGAGTGAAATAGTGTGTGGTATAGAGTAGCATTTTTACTACGTCTCTCTTTCCTTATTTTTTCCTCCCTAACAACACAACTACCTCATGTCTGTTGGAGAAAAAAAAAAAAAAGGCAGCAGATCTACTCATTTGTTATAGTCCATTATAGGTTTTAACTTATTCTTATACTGCCTTTTTCTAAAGAATATGTTTGCACTGGTTGTTGACTCTTCTTTAACACATAGTGCTACAGATCTGATGTCTCTCTTGCTTTGTTTCTTTGACACCTTCCCTACAGCCAGAGAGTTAGGTTGTGTCTCTCTGTAGGACTGTTTTGCAGCAGCTGCCAAAGGAGACTGCTTTAGCTGGCAGGATGTCGATCCATCTTTCCTCAACAAGCTTATACTAACAAAGAGAAAGAAGAACCAGCAATTGCAAAAGTAACTTGTGATATTGGGGCCATGTATTTCTTTTCTCTTTTTTTGGGTGCCCATGTGGAGACATCTCAGATGGTTTTGATTTACAGAGAGCAGCTCAGCCTTCTGTAAGCAGTGGACTTGCTGAAAGCTTTGGATGAGCAAGTGAAGTTTTCCAGTCACTTCTGATAGACCTGGCTGAAGTGCTTTTGGGTGGATTTTTTTCTGAAGAGCAGAGCACCACAAGAGCTTTAAAATGAAAATTCAATCTTTGGTCTCATACTAGTCAGTCTGGCTTGAAAACCATCCAGTGACTCTTCCTGCTGATGCTGTTTGCTTACTGCTGACATGTCTCTCAGCCTGGCCCTGCTAGGGGTAGACTTTTCTCTACTCTTTTTTAACCTTTGTCATGCTCCAGGCTTGCAGGGTTTGACTGCAAATGCTACAGATTGGACCAGCTGCTCAGAGGTAACAAGGATCTGTAATTCTGTTCATGGGTGTTTGGTAAATGTTCTGCCTTCTTGGAGGATTCAGACATCTGACCATTTGTTTAAAAAGCGAAGAAAAAGATGCCCACCTTCCTCCTTTCTTACTAAAATTCTCCCCAGGGTATATGGGGAAACTGTGTGCCAACTTGAGATTCTGAAAAAGACCTTAGATTTTGTTTTTCATGGTGACTGCTGGGTGGAGGTACCACTGCCTGCAGCATGGAGAACTTTACTTCAGCAGCACCCTGCAACCCTTTTAGCTCCTAGCTCTTCAGCAGAGGAGAACCTCCAAGCCTCCATGTACCCTTATGGGAAGGATATTGGAGCTTTCACCTCTCCCCAAGTGGCAGGATCTCCTCCCAGTGTGTCACACTGTTCTGGTAACTGGCTGTATTTCCAGTCATTGTGCTTGTTCTGTTTCTCCAGTTGTTGCTTGGTGTCTTGAGGAGTCTCAGAAATGCTGTTCCGTGCTCTGAATAGCCATGACTCTGGAATGCTGTGGGACAGAGACTGGAAATCAGTGCCAGTGAGCAGGTGAAGGCAGGAGTTGGTGTGTGTATGCTACTGGAGCAAGGAGCTAGAAAGGCAAGGAAACATAACTGGGCAGAGGAAGTGTGTAAATAACCTCCAGAACCCACTGCCACAAGACTTTGAAACTCATGGCTTAGCAGGGTTACAGGTAAGGCAGTGAAGTGTTATTGCAGGCAATAAGGGCAATTCCCAGTTCTCTGGGAGCGGATGCAGTCACAGAGGTACAGACCCTCCAGCTGGGAAATGTCAGGCACTCACTGTGGAGGGTCGGGGGACATTGTGCAGGTCCCAGTTAGTTCCATGAAGAGTCCTTGCTCTTCCTCAGTGACAGAACAGGTGCTGCACAAGCCACATTGCCACTGCTGGTGTGCAGAAAAGGAGGGTGGCACTTCTTGAGAAAGCTCACTCCAAGGGAACCCCTGGTCACTTCTTTCACCTCCCAAACCAAGTCACTCACCCTCAAGTGTGCTGAAGGACTGCTCCTGCTGAGCCTCCTGGCTGTCAGAGGGCTGTGCCAGGAGGAGTTTGGCCAGCAGTGGGTATGACCAGGGCACCAGAGTTCTTCCAGCTCCGTGTCTGGACAGTGTATCTGGGGCAGGTCATGAACCTTTCCATCCAGGGGGATGGAAGGGGACGGAGGCTTAGTCCGGTGGCTGATGTAGGAGGGTGCCACAGTTTTGGGGGCACTCCCTTGTACATGCACCCCCTGCTTTGCCTGTACAGACTTCAGCAATCCTACAGCCCTGAGCTGAGCGACCTAAAAGCTGTCCCCGCCTGTCACTGAAGCCAGCACAAGCAGCACAGTGGGGCACCATTCCCCTGGATCACTTCAGGCCAACCACCAAACCACCACAGTAGTTACAGGCTCAGAGAGCTTTGGGGAGGTGCAGCAGAGCACAAACAATTTTGTTTACACATCCCCAAAACACTTTTGTCACCTTATGCTGAGGCTTGTTCTGATCTCGTTACACTTCACCAAACTGTACCAGGGTGTGAAGCTGGCAGTGTTTGAATGTCCAGGAACTGTCGTGGCCATGGGCTGGTAGGCCAGACCTGAGATGCAGAAATCCTGGCAGTTCCCTTGGAGCCAAGAGGTCACCACTGAGCAGCAGCACCAAACCTGTCCCTGGACGAACGTGTCCACAGAGAGTGCTGGGTGTCCTTGTCCAACTCAGCTGCACCCCAGGTCCCCCTTGCCCTGAACGTGCAGGGACCTTTCAGTCTCAGCTGGAAGTGAATCAAAGAAGACAAACAATACACATTTGATGTGTAAAGCTGAAACAACCAGTGCATATATTTTTTTATCATGAAATAAGTAGCTTTCTTGCAGATTTCTCACAGGCACACAAACTGTTGATATCTTTAATTACCCATCATGCTTAATATTTGTTCCTGCACAACAGGTTCCTTTCTGCCTTTTCTTCCTTTCAGTAACACTAAAGATTATTGCTGTTCAACTTTTTTGCTGGTGTATATTGCTTTACATTGTTAAAATGTCAGGTTTGTCTCACTGGCATAATTTTCTAGTATTAATGTTACTGTTTGGCTACACAACTGTATATTCCCCATGCTGCTGTGAGAGTCACAATTCTCATCCTTTTATTTCTTTTCATTTCTTATTATATGAAACATGCAACTCAGATAAAAACCTCTATCAGCCTTTTGTTGATTTGATTTCTTACTTAACAGGCAGCAAAGTTCTGGTTTAAATAGTTCAAATGAGATAACTTCTAATTTAGAGTTTGAGAATTTTTTTACATTACTAGCTAACAATCAGCCCATTAAATATGCTGTGTAAGAAAACAACCATTTTACTAGAACACTGTATATGGGTTTGATCTCATTAGTAATAGGTGTTTTGAAGGAATCATTGTGTCTTTTCTAATCAGTACTTTTGTTAGAAAAGTAGTGTTTAGCCAGCAGAAATCTACCATCTACTTCTGTTACTGCATTCCCTTGCTTGTATTTTCAAGTTAAATTTCATTTCTGCACAGTGCATAAAGATGTGTAACCAGAACTTGATCTTGTTTGAAGGTTGTGTCTGTGTTTGGTTCCATGCTGTACTTTATTATAACTTTCTTTCTTCAGAGACTGTTGTTATTCCACAAATACTCTTTAGTGTTAAAGTGTAAGAAGACATTGTCCTTATATTCCTTAACTAATGGGTTATTAATAAAATGTTTTAAAAAAAGAGTGGAATTTGTCTCTCAATTCAGTCTGTTCCAGCTGTGCCAGGGTGTACCTTGCCAGCAGAAGCAGTGGTGGGAGCAGAATGCAGGATTCATGCTCACACCAGTTCAGTACCAGAGCTCATCACTGTGAAGTTGAGATTGTGAGGTGATAGTGGGTACCTGGTTCCTTAGGGATTCTTCTGGAATTTCAGACATGAGCAGAGTTTGTATTCATTAGGCATTTCTGGATGCTTGCTCCTTTCTCAGTTTTGAACTGATTCCTATAAAAAAAAAATTCGTCCAGTTTCATGCTTCATCTTGCTGGGGAATTTTTTAATGGGAAAAATAAGCAGAGGCATCTTAGCAGATGAGTGGTGAGACTTCTCTTGGATGGCAGACTGGGCTGAGCACTCGATGGCTTGTGTCCAGCGAGATTGACGAGAGGATACCTGCCAGTGCCCAAGGACACACCATTAACCTCCTGTGCATCTCCCTTCTTTCCTGGGATGCATTCCCTACTTCAGTACATATCTTCCATTATTACTTTATGCTGCCACAACTACAGAGCCATAAAATCTTATTTTATCTGCATTACAGAGGTAATAAATCTGCACTTAGCACAGTGTCCTCTGATAGTGGTTGAAGGGAACTCTGTCAGACTGTGTAGCTCTGATGAGTCTTTCTCCTAATGATAGGTAACCCCACAAACAAGCAAGGAAGGATTTTGGAGGGGGTGATGGGTGACTGCAAATCACTCTTCCAGCTCCTAGTTTACAGCATAGGATGCTGGTTGGAGGCTGCTGAGAGGAGACATGGTGGGATGGAATGGATGGCAGAGATAGATGGACGTGGCTGTTACAGGGGAGAAGTGAAGAGCAAAGTGTCTGGTTGTGTTTCTTTCTCTTCCCAACCTTTATCACCCCGATATACTGTGCAAGGATGCAGCTGGAAATACCACTACAGTGGGCTTGGGTTTCTCATGGTCTCAGGTAATTCAGTGAGTTACAATTGCCTGGTGCAGAGTGTGGCCCAGCTCAGCCCTCTGGAACACGGCACAGCACAAGACAATGGGATGTGTAATGCAGAGAGGTGGCCAGGGTTGTGTCACAGAACCTCAACAGACACAGAGAAAAGAGTTTCTGCTGGGGCAACAGCTTCCAGAAGCAGGTCCCAGTGTTGTCCCACCACTGCTGGCATGGCTTTGGGCTCAGTGCCTCAAAGTGGGTGCCACGATTTTGGCTCCTGCTCCCTGTTGCTCACTGACTGTGAAACAGATGCTAAAACCTTGCATGTACGTATGTAAGGGAAAAGCTCCCAGGCTGTTAGCAGGCAGGCTAACCACAATTACGTATAGAATAATAAATTGAGTGAATTCAGACAAGTTAATCTCCCCCTTCATCCGCTGAAACTACTAATGGTGTCTTGGGGACCTCCGTTTGCAGTTAATTGGTGTAAATCAGGAGCACGATTGGAGCTGATGGAAATTTGCTGTGCAAGGACTGAGGGGTGAGTGATGCCCTCTGAGGGCAGCTCTCCTGGAGGATAACCTTGTGGAGAGGAAGGGCAGATGGACAGACAGATCCTGTGCCCCTCAGCAGCAAGGGGGATGGAGAAATGGACCCATCGACTGCTCTACAGGAAAGGGTTTGGAGCCTCAGTTTGGGCTGGACACCGTCCCTCCTGTAATCCTGCTGCTTTTCCAAAGGCTCCAATTTCTGCTCGCAGTGTGATAAGCAAATTCCTGCCTCCAGTACAAAGCAACTTTTCTAAGCCCTCATGCTTACAGAGCATAGAAAAACGTGAGTGCTCTGAATTCCTGCTCTTAGGTGGCTCCAAAAGCCCCAAACCTGCCTTTTCCCTAAAAGATCTCACGGCTTTTCACACAAGTCCTATTGTTTGGCAGCAGCGGATCATTTCTGAATGTGCCACAAGTGCTTCACCAGTGTCATTTACAAGATGTGGGGATGAACTTGGTAACAGCCTAAACATGTACCTACCTCCCCCCGCCCCTGGGTCCTGCCAGAGCACTCGGCAGCAAAAGCGCACAAAATCTGTGGTTCACAGGGAAAAGAGCCCTGTAAAGCACACAGTGCTTAATTTCTCTTGGAATTATTAGTTCCCACAAGCCATCCTCAGTGTTAGTGGCCACAAGTCCATGATGGCTTCAAGCGTTACAGAAACGCTGATGGAGCCCCATGGCAGGAGCCAGGGAGTCGGAGCAAGAGCACGGCTGCTGCCAAAAGGTCAGGGACAGTGCAGAAATTCAGATGTTACCAAGAGGCTGGCGGAGCCAGAGCAAATTCTTCCCCAGCTGAAAGCAACTTCGTACAGCTCAGCCCTCCACTAAATGAAGGAAGCTTTAATGTGGAGCAGATGTAGTGACGTCTTCTTTCCCCATTAGCTGACTCCAACACACTCAGGGTGCGCCATCCAAGGGAGCCTCGCATTGCTCCTCTTCACAAGGGGTTCTTCACCAGATTTCTGGGAATGGTTACAGGGTTTAGTAACCTGGTCCACAAAATCTGGTTTTAGTCTGAGGAAAGAAATTAGTTAGGATCGACTTTTATTTCATTTTAGTTCTTTTTTTGCCAAGCAAACACCACAAAACACGGAGCTGTCCTCGCAGAGATGGCTTTTACTGCTGACAGTGATGATACAAGTTATGTTTGTGGAGAACATGGGCCAAGGCACAGGGTAGGATCAGTTGGAAGGCACAAAATATTGTGTGGGTGCTGGGGCTGAGAGCCAGGTAAGGACACGTTATCCTCATTTCATGCCAGGAGGGCAGACAAATAATCCTGCTGTGGCAGGATTTAGGAGCAGACTCATCCTTTACTGGGTCCTTCCTCATGGGGACTCTTCCAGAGTGAGCAAGCTGTTCCAACACCTGCATTACTGACTCGGGTAAGTCACTTTAGGATAGCATTAAAATAAGGAGCACAGAGGGGGGATAAGCCCAGCTCAGAAGAGCTCCTGCGAGGTTGCCCCAGTGAGGGGAGACAGGTGAGGGAAAGCCCTCGATGTTCCCAGTAATCCCTGGAGCTCTCTGAAGAGAGCCCCGGGAAGTGAAACCGGTGAGGGGAGATCAGTGAGAGGAGACCCTTGAGGGGACTCTGGTGAGGGAGACACACAAGGGGAGACCTATGACGGGAGACTCCTGAACCGGCTCCGGTGAGGGGGTAGCCCCGTGAGGTGGCACTGGTGAGAGGAGCCCTGTGAAGGAAGCCCCGTGAAGTGGCACCAGTGAGGGGAGACCCATGAGGGGGGTCTGAATAGAGGGCTCCTGTGAGGGGAGAAACGTGAAGGGGCTCTGGTGAGCGAGACACAAGGGGGAAATCTGTGAAGCTGGACCCATGAGTGGGTTTTGAGAGGTGCTCTGTGACGGGAGCTCTGTGACGGGAGCCCCGTGAGGGGGTTCCGGTGAAGGCAGACCCCTGAGGATCCCTGCACACTCCTCGCGGGTCCCGGGCGCGGAGTGCCCCCTCACGGGGCCGCCCCTCAGCCCGGCCGGCGCTGCCGGCGCCCCGGCGAATGCGCAAGATGGCGCAAGGCGCTGCCCGCCCCCCGCCCGCCGGCGGCCCCGCTCCCTCAGCGCCGCCCCCCGCCCGCCCGGCGCGGCGGCGTGTTCGCGCCGAGGGCAGCACCGCTGAGAGCCGCTTTCCCCCTTTTTTTTCCCTTTCCTTCCCCCCCCCCCCTCCCCCCTGCCCCGCAGCTGGGGGTGGTTCTCGCCTGGCCGCCCTCCCTTGTCCCCTCCCTCCCTGCCGGCGGGCTGCTCCGTCCCCGTGGGGCGCAGGGAGGCGAGCGTGCCTGCCCGGGATGCCATGGCTCCGCCGGGCTCCGCGCTGCCCGCCTGTCTGCTGGGGTTACTGCTCCTTGTCTGCCGCGGAGGTAAGAGCCGGGCTGGCCTGGGGCAGCGGGCGGGGGGGCGGACACGGACCTGCTGCCGCCGCGCCCGGCACCGGCGCCGCTCCCCGCCGCCCTCGCCCCGCGGCCGCTCCGTCCGTCCGTCCGTCTGTCTGTCCTTCCAGCACTTCGCGTCCCCTCATCACCCCCGAAGTGGCCGCGGCATTGCTTGTCCTCAGTCCCCTTGTTCCTCCCCATCCCCGCCGCCGGTCCCGGTTCGCCTCGCTCGTCCGCGTTCACTTGCAGCCCCGCTCTCAGCCCGTCCCCGTGGCTCCGGGCCGCCGCGGGCGCTGAACGGGGCCGAACAGCTCCGCATGTGTCCGCCGGTGCGGCGTGGGGGTCCCTGCGGGTCAGCAACCCTCGGCGGGAACAAGGCGCGTACCCCCGGGAGGGCGAGCGGGAGACGTGCTTGGGGCTGCGGAGTTCCGCACCAGCCCATCCAGCGCCTTCACCCGCAGAGATCCCGAAGTGTTCCCTGGGAGCTGTGCTTCCAGTTGGAAACCCCTTGTGCGGGGGGCTCTAGGGAAGGACGGTGGTGTTTGTGGAGCTCGAGCCCGCACCGCTAGCTCTGGGGAGGGATGTGATGGCTGCCGGGGCAGTGGCGTGGCTGGGCATCCAGCCGTTCCCGGATCCTAAGAGCTGGCATCGTCACCGCGGTGGGAGCGGGAGGCAGCGCCCGACGGACGCGTCGCGTTCGTCAGCAAAGGCGATAGCGACAGAGAAGAGATGTTGGGAGACAAGTTGCAGGGATGAGGGCGAGCAACTTCAGACCTGCAAGTATATTGTGCTCTCCTGTAATGCCAACTCTGTCCACATTGGTAACGCAGTCCACCGAACCAGGGCCGAACTACAGAACATCAAAGGGAGCTTTCCCTGGACCTACTGTGCACGTGTCCTGCTGATAAATGGCAGGGTTTTTCTTCTGCTGGTGATGCTACTTAAGCATAGGTCTAATCTGAGAAAGATGCTGTTCTGCAGCAAAATATTCGTGTGGATTCTGTTCTTGTGTCTCTTAGTAGCCTTACTTACAGATAAGGAAAAGTAGGAGCTGAGCAACCTGGGCTAGTGGAAGGTGTCCCTGCCTATTGTCGGGGGGGGGTTGGAACGAGATGGTCTTTAAAGTCCCTTCCAACCCAAACCATTCTGTGATTATTTTATGAATTGCTAAAAAAAGACAACCTGTAAGCAGCCCAGCATGGTCAGAGGGAGAAAAGTGTGTGTTAGATTTATCAAAGATTAGCTGCTGGGGTGTTTAGGAAGCAAGGCTGTGGGTTAGTAGTATCATAAATCTCGCCACGTGGTCCGTAGCAGACGCGCGAGGAGGAGAAGCCAGTGTAACTCACACAAAATAGAAGTGACCTGTAAAGTGGATGTAATGAAGCAGGTCTTGTTACTATGTTGAGATTCCTGCGTAGTACAATGAGGATGGTTTAAAAAGTACTTTTTTTTTTTTTTTTTTTTTACTGGAGGGAGGGAGGCAAGGAAACGAAGTGAATACTTGAAAGCAGAACTTTAGCAAGTTGAATTTGTGTCTAGGTTTTCGCCTGCTGCTGTCCAAATTGCCCTGTGTGTTTGTTTGTGCTGCGCCTTAGCGGGTCAGCGGCTCCTGACTTTGAGGTGTGTTTTGCTGGCCCCGCTGAGGAGTGTTTGGCTACATTGTCAAAGTTTTTTGGTTCCGAGGGTTTTTTCCCCCCTTCAGTGGATTTATGCGCTCTCGACGTGGTTAACAGCGAGGTAACGTGTTTGTGCTCTCTGCTGTGTTTAATAAACCCTCCCGCGTCGGTGTCAATCAGCGCCGGAGCAGCCTCGCCGCGGGGACGGATGCTGTGTCGGAGCAGTGCCGTGCTGTGCGGGACACGATGCTCCACTCCCAGCCCTGTGGTTTTCAAACTCCCCAAAATGCTGGTCTGGCGACTGTGAACCAGGCACTGGGAGCTGCTGGTCAGCATGCTGGAGTGGGCTCAGCAGCGAGACAGTATTTTCTTTCTTTTTTTTTTTTTTAAATTTCCTGGATCTCTTTGTTCTGTGTGGTGGACAGCTTTTGTCTGTTATTGCTGAGCCCGGCATTCAAAGACAGGCATAGGATACGAGAGGCTCCCCGGCTCTGCTCAGTAACAGCCTTGGAATTAAACATCGTCATTTATATTTAAGTAGGCTTAACTTCTAAATTATTGAAGCTATAAGCTTTCACTAATTTCTACTCTGTATGGCTTTGTTGTCTTTTTTTCAGACGCAAGAAAAGGATTGCTTTCTCCTAAATTGCTGTAATACCCTGTCTTTTTTCTTAATATACATAGAGAGTATCAGGTATCATTTCCCCGAGTAACACTCAGAGACTGTGTATGAAATTCAAGCCCACGTTTGGGCTTCGTCTCTCTCAGGGGTTCAACAGGAGAATCTCAGGACGTGATTTTCCCGCGTGGAGGCAGCAGGCAGCCCATGAAATGGGGCAGGCATCTCACAGCCATATCTGTGTGCACCGCGTTTGGGACCTGTGCTCGGTGCGATGCTGGTGTAGGGTTGTGAGTGCAGCCACCCGTACCCGTGGTACTCAGGTGCCTGCTGGGGCCATCATGGTGCCAAAAGTAAACTTTGGAAGCGTATAAAGCAAGCTGAGAGGGGGGGCAACAGGACAGGTTGCTCTCCTTCTGATCTGCCCCACCACTCCCTGGAAAGGGAGTCAGAAATACTAAGCTAGTGTAACTGTGCCTCTTCTTGTTACCTGCCAGGCTCTGGATCTTGCACAGACCCAGTTCCCATGTTCACTTAGGAGCTGGCAGAGGGTTCCAGGGGAGAGGATCTGGGCAGAGGGTCCCAGATCCAGGACTCCAGCCTGGTTCCCCACTCCCCTCCATCCTTTTCAATCCCAGTTTTGGCACATGTGCTGTCAGCCTGGCATGGGCTAGCGTGGAGCAGCTCAGCAGCAGCACTGCCCGTCGGAGAGCTGCAAAACTACTCTCATTTTATGTGTGCAAATGAGAAAGTCTCTCTCCCTCTTTTCTGGGTGCCTGAACTTTTTTATTTCTGATTTCCTCGTTTGTCAAAGGTCCTGTGTCACAGCATGTGAAGTGCCAAGCAGTGACCCAATACAGTGCCAGTCCCTTGCTTCACCGACCCTTAGACTCTGCTCGAAACCCATGGGATGAGCAGACCATGTGCTTCATTTTGCAGCCTGCAGCAGATCTGGGACAGATCAGATGCTTTTTTCTCTGTCCCTTTCTCTGTCCCTTTTCCCCCCAATATTTCTTGCTTTGCACTTCTGGGCTTCTGGCTCTGGATATTTTCCTTCTATTTAAATAACTAAACAATGCAAGAATCTCCCTCTGCAGATTAAGAATTCCCATTTAAATCAATCAAGTAACATTAGTCAGAAACAGGAATAGTCCATTCAAAATTACTTTGAAATCACAAACTTATTTGAACTTTAGTGGAGCTTTTAGTTTTACAGAGTTTAGAAACTAATAAATTATGTAGCAGGGCTCATGAAAATCTACCCGAGTCTGCTTATCCAAAAGAATATCCAACATTTTGGTTTTGCAAGAAAATAAAAATAATTGTTTACACATGTTCAGGAGTCATTGGCAAGCATATAAAACTGATGGTTAAGGAGGCGAACATATCAATAATTGCATTTTAAGAGACGAGAGAGGCAAATAGACGAGTGTATGAGGAAAGCACAGAGCACACTGATCTGGCCTTGCTATTATATCAGATGTCACTGTTGCATCACACCCTCCACTCGAGAGCAGCCCAGTCACTTAATAACCCAGACCTGCTCTGCGTTGGTAATTTAAAACCAGTTTCAGAGTAGAGTCAAGGATTTGCTGGCTGGTTTTTTTGTTGTTCTTGCACATGAAATTGTGTTGATGAAGCTGATGGCAAGTCAGGGGATGCAGGTTGTGGTGAATGGTTCTGCTGAGCTGTGAAGATGCTTTTGCAAAAGGGTCGTTGCTGCTGAAACCTGAGAGTACATGAAAGGGGAGAGAAGAGCTCATGTTTCAAGACACTGGTTTTGGAGCGAGCAGGGATCCATGCAGTGCTTGGTTCCTTGAGAAGAACAAGGAGATGCTATTCTCCATCCTGAATTTCAGGGTGGGAGGTGGTAAGGCGGAGGGGATGGTGGGGAGCGGAGAGTGCTGAGTTTGCTTTGAATCCCCTGGATACAATTAAGAGTTTCAAAGTTTTTCATGTGCACACTAACTTCTCCTCCTGCAGAAAGACCTTTCCTTCCCTTTCCTTGGATGCCATCCCTGCCTGCCAGAATTCAAGATGAAATTCAAGGGCTTGGTGGCAGGGCTGTGCTGGCTGGTGGGGTTTGGCACTGTGATGCCAAGGCGCTCTTTTGGCAGCCTTGTGCCATCATCCCAGCCACCATCTCTGATCCACGGGCACTATCACTCACCACTTGGGCAGTCCATTTCCTGCTGGGTCTGTGCAAGGGCCCGGCTGTGGGTACAGCTACCTCCCTGATGCTTTCCTGCAGGGTCAGGGAATGAAACTGGCTGTTCCCCTGTTCTACGTTAGAGCAGCCTTAGGAGCTGAAGCCTGGAGGGACCCTGGCTCTGGCACAGCATTTCCCATCTTGGCTGTGCCTTCGCTCTCTGCTTGTGTGCAGTTGTTTCCTGCTCTGTGTTTGTGTCACTGATGCCCTCTGAGGTGAGGCTGTGATCTGGTCAGGGCTGTGAAACATGGGGAGTGCAAATAACAGCACATCCTATGCTCGGCTTGCTGCCATGCTCTTGGGATGCCTCACTGTAGATGGAGCTACTGTGGGTAATTAGCTCAGGAAAGGTCTTTGCCCTTTCCAGCTATACCAACAGGTTTTATCCTGCTTTCTTTAGAGATGGGGGAACCCACAAGGACTTGGAGCTTGTCCTAGAAAGGCTCTTTGTGCTGTGAATGCTTCCAGCTTCCACAGTGTTCAACAAGTGACCTCCTGGGATTTGCTCAGTCTGGTCTCAAACATTTGAAAATTATTTGGGGCAACTTCTTTGGCTCTTCAGCTCTTTGCCTTCCTCAGCTAAAATCTGTGTCCTCAGTGAGGGCAGTGATGCTGGCTGTTTTTGGGCTCTCTGTCAGGTGGCTGAGAGGTTGTGTTATCCCTGTCAGAGACCTCCTGCAGTCGTTTAACTAGTGGATGTGGTTTATGCTCTCTGATGGAAAAATCACTTTATATAACCTCCCGTCCAAAAGGAAAGGGAATAAAAAAATCTGAGCTAGTAAACTTTACTGCCAGCAAGATGTGGGGCCTGTTACAGCCTATTCTCCTCTTCTTTAAATGTAAATTTTCTGGATGCCCTAAAGAGCCAATTTGCACTTTACTGCAGTGCAGTGCTTTCTCCTTAGGATCTGGGTCAGCCTCAAGGAGATTTAAGAGGACACCAGCTGGATTTTTAGGCTGCCAATTTCATCAGCCTGAAGCTTGTTATAATCTGTTGGAGAATATCTTTCAGGTCCATATATCTCTTTCTTCCATATCCTCCCATTTGGAGAAGGATTTGAATGAAAAACAACCCACCATTGGAAAAACAGGAGCTGTTTTTCATGTGCATGGCCCAACCTGCATCCAGGTTTTTGGTCCTGATACTCACCTGGATCCCACTATAAAGTCTTCTGGTCCTGCGCATCTTCTTTTGGCTTTACTGGAGCAGGACTGGAGTGGTTATCCTTGGTGGTGGTTGTGCTGCTGATTTATGCTGTGTTATGCTGGGAATAAACACAGTAAATCAGAAGAGGGCAAATTTGTGCTGATGTGAGGCAATTTGCAGGTGGATGTCGTGCTGTTGGTGTGATGAGAAAGGAGCTGGTGCTACCTTGGTCTCCCCAGCAGTGCTCCCGACGATGCTGCACCAGGAAGAGCAGGGTGGATCCAACTGCTCCCACAGTATCTCGCCTTGCCACAAGCTCAGAGTGGGCTGTTGGCAGCTTATTTCATCCCTCTGTGATTAATGTTCCCTGTCTAGAACAGGAGTAATAATACGGGCTTCATCTGTCAGGAGCGTGTGCTCCCAGGGCAGGGATGGCCCTGTTGGCTGCGGGTCTGGATGGGGTCCAGGAGGATGAGCCAGGATGTGGCTGAGGTCCTTGGCGATGGATGTCACCGCTAATTAGAGCGGTGAGATTAGTCACTGAAGCACAGGAGGGAAACCCAAAATCATGTTTCCCAAATGGAAAAGGACAATACAGGGGTATAAGCAAGTTCTTTTGAAGACCTGAATGTGAATCACAGTGTCAAGTAAAAAATAATTAAACTTATTTTTTTTTTAAATGTACCTCAAAGTGTCTTTTAAGCTTCCCATTAATTCGAAGTTCTTTCTCTCAGCGCTAAATAAATCTCTTGGTTCAAAAGCACAAGTGCTAATTGGTTTCTCTGAGTATGCCTGTCTGCTTGATCAATAGGGGAAGTAGTTTTTGTTAAATATTTGCACATATAGTCACATATTGTATTGCTCAGGGAGATGGTAAATGTTTCTCAAAATGAGACTTGTAGAATGAGGATTCCAGTAATTTTCTTATGGCCTTTATATCAGAGCTAATCACACTTCCTCCTTCCATCCCTTTGCAGAAAGCAAAGCAGTTTTCCCTTGTGCGCTGCCAGCGTCGAGACAAGCAGGCTGTTCAGCTGCCTGCCTGACACCCCGGCTCCAAATGCAAACTCGAGCTGCCACAAGCAGAGTTGTACAGTTCCTGCCTCGAGCAGGGAGTGGCTGTGAGCCACACTGCCTCACAGTCCATTTTGGGAGGTACCTGGGATGTTGTGTGGGATTAGCAGGGTTTGGATACACAGCCAGCTGCTGGAGAGGGATGGGGCTTTCAGACTCCCTGAGTGAATGTGCACAGCCTCAGCAATTTCCTTGCTATTTCACAATTAATTGCACTTTTACTATTTTCATGGGCCTTTGGAGTGTTTTACTTCGAACTTTTCAGCATCATTTCCATGCCTCACTGCTAAATGCAATCAGTTCTTTATGCTGATGGAATTGGGGCCCTCTCCCCCACTATTGCCTCTTTATTCTGTCTGTGCTCTCCCTCTGGCTCAGCTGAGCTGACCTCTAGAGCAAGCACCAGGAACCTTCTTGTCCCACCATGGAGATTCCTCTGGGAGTGTCTGTCCCTTTGTCTCTCATCCTGAGCATCCCGGGAAAAGAGGGCTCTGTGTTCAGAGTCTGCCTTTGAGACAGGTGAAAGACAGAGCTTGGCTTCTCCCAAATCTGCAGGTGGCGTGAACTCGCTTTTCCACATATGTCTGGTTAGTTGGCCCTGAAACTCCAGGAAAGTGGCAGTGGGCTTTTTTCAAGGACTGATACGCATCCCATGAGAAAAACCTGAGTTGAGTTGGAATTTGGGTACTTTTGGACACTGTAAGGTGTCTACAGGTTGCAGATCAGTTGCACAGTGTCACACCTCAAGGCACAGTCCTCCTATTGAGTCCAGCCCAAGGAAACCCCAGGACCAGTGTCCATCCCCACTCCTGCAAGTGTCTGAGGACACCAGTCCTAATTACAAGCGTCATCACTCCTGCAGTTCAAGCAGCCTGGAGTGAGGATGCAGACCGAATGTTTATGGAGGCAAACATGATTATCTCCAATCACAGGCCTTAATGATGGTTGTTATAATGACAGCAATTGTGGGAAGGGCATGTAATTATGTTGATTCTTCCTTTTATTGTACATATAATAATAAGCTGTTTTATCTAAGAGTGCAGGGGTGCTGGGGGAAGATGGGGCATTTATTTAATTAAGATTTTTTTCTGATTGCATGTTAGGCTAAATCCTGAAATCTTCAATCTTTCTGGAGTCAAAGTCCCTCTTGGTTCAGTGTCAGGATGCAAGGGTCCTTATCCTACCTAACTCACCAGAGCACCTACACAGGGAATGGGGCCCCAGCATGGTGTTGAGACTCTGACCACTTTGCAGAAAAATGCAGAGCATTCATCTAATTCCTTAATTTTCACCAAAAAAAAGTAATTGATAGGTTTGTGCTGGCTGCAGTCTGACTTGCTGAGAGGACCCCAGGGCTATCTCATAAAAAAGAAGTCACAGTGAGCGATAGATCACTGAGATGGCTGGAGCTAGCCTGACATTTTAAGACTTAATGGGTTAATAAAGTGTGTATTTTAGGTGTCTGTCACTGAGTGGGGTTTGTCCATTCCCTGCACACACTCATACCTTGTTGGCAGTACCTTTGGCCTGGCCCTGCAGTACCACTGCTGTCTTTGTCTGCTCCATCCATCTGCCTCGGCTCAGGTTGCACTCAATGTTTATCCCCCGTAATCCAATTTAAGTTGCCGTAGAAAGCAGTCGGGATTTACAGAAAGAAAAAAATCTCACTGGCTTTGCAGAGCAGAAAATACACTTTTTTTCCTTCTCTTTCTTTAGTGTAACTGCCTCTTCTCATTTCTGTTATTCTTACCATGCATTAACAGTCTGCCCTCCACCCTGGTTTGAGCCTAGCGTGGGGGGATCCTGTCCTTGGTGGGGTCTGTATGAGTGACAGGCATTACAAAGCCTGTGTTGTGGCTGGTGTTTGCCAAGAGATATTGCTTGTATGCATCCCAATTCTGTGAGCATCTGTGGAGTTGGTCCCACTAAGCCTGTGAAAGAGGGAAGAAGCTGTATCACAGGTTGGGAAGACACCCATTGAAGGGCCAAATGCATAAGTGAACTGTTAGAAAGGCTTTCTCCATATTTGGATGAAACTGTAGTTTTCTTACTCTGTTGGAATTTCTTCACCATTGCTCTTCTTTCAAAAAAGCGCAGTTCACCTCCATCCCTGCATTTACAGCCTTCAAATATCTGTATAACTCCTGTCTCTTGGTAGCTTTTTGTCTTTCATGTCTGCAGGTATTTTGGCCAATCTTTAAGCAATAGTTCTATTTCTGTCATCTTCTGTAGTGTCTGTTCATGACTATAGGGCAAATTATACCCTCAAAAGGTATGCTGTGACCAAGTGAAGCATAACATGCCAAAGACAGAGCGTTTAAATGTTCTGTTGGCAAAAGAAGTAAATTAGGACGTATCTGTGTGATGGGAAGTGAGGGTTTGCCTATTGTTGGTACAAAGTCTGCAATAACTTATCTCTCGTGGACATTGTTTAGTGTAATTGCTTTGCAAGAAACTTTTTGTGTGGCTGAGCTGGAACATTGTGCGTTTGTATTTTGGTGCTTAACTTGCTCTTCATAAAGGGCTGAATAGCACCATGCTTTGCCTGTTACAGCATGAGAGAGACCAAAGTGACAGAAGGGCACGGTGTTGTGTGCTAGAGGCAAACAGCCTCCTGCTCTGCCAAGCGGGAGAAGTGTCGGGAAGATGCCGGTAGCAATATGGTCTGAATCGGGAGCTGCTGATCCCCCATTCACCCCTACCGGCTGTGCTGCAAACAGGTCTGGGGCATGGCACAGCCCCTCTGCCACGCTTTTCCCTGGTTATGGGGGGAGAGGAATGGCTTTCTGGCACTGGTGTGCGCTTCTGCTCCTGCGCTGGGAATGGCTGACACCCTGTGCTTGTGCAGGTTTTAGTTGTCTAATGCTGCACACCTGCAATGGGAGCTGAAGAGGCAATCCTCAGAGGAGTATGGAGTGGAGCTAGGGTTTTGCAAACTGCTGGAGGGGTGTGCCTGCTTGTCACCTTCACTGGAGCCCCCAAAGGCAGCCTTGAAGGACTTTGCCTGTGGTTTTGCTTTAAGAAATTGCACCCTGAGGTTCTGAGAGCAAAGCCTTGGGAGGCAAAGCGTGCCCATGGGTTTTGTGTTTCTCTGAAACACTTGCACCTTGTAGCCCATCCAAAATGTTTCCATCATCCCCTGTTTGCTGCCAGAGCAGTTGACTCTTGCTGCCGCTCATGGACACACTGCTGACTCTGTCCTTCTCTCTTCATTTTAGATTTTGGCCGTTCCTCCGAGCTGGCGTTCGTTGTGGAGCCTAGTGATGACATAGCTGTGCAGGAGCAACCCTTGATCCTCTACTGCCAGGTGGAGGGCATCCAGCCCATCACCATCACGTGGCGAAAGAATGGTGTGATGATCCTGGACAGTGAGAATGCCTTTATGTTGGCCAACGGGTCTCTCTACGTCTCCCGCTTCCAGAGGGTCCGGGGAGATGGGTCCTCAGATGAAGGCGAGTACGACTGCATGGCACAGAACCACTACGGGCTGGTGGTGAGCCGGAAGGCAAAGATTCAGGCAGCAAGTAAGTACAGGCACTGTGCCACCCCCACCTCACAGGGCAATCCCACAAGGGGCACTGGCTTTGTTGGGAAGTGGGAGGGTGGCATGGTGGGTGCTGTGTTTTCATGGAGGGGGGGTTTAAAAAGAAGGAAGAGAAAAAAATCCTGGAGCTGGTGTCAAAATCTGGCTGGCATCTAATCTGTGTAGCTGTCCAAGTGTGAAAGAAGAGCTCATCAGCTTTCTTGGGTAGAAAACTAAAACCCACCTTCTAACAGCAAATTCTCTGTGTTGGAGGTGTAAGTTACAATCAAATCATGTGGTGAAGTAGTCTGTGGTTTGTGTGTCTCTTGCGGTGAATTTGGAAGCCCCTTTACTGTGCAGCACAGCTGGGCTCTGCTTGCCAGGCAGAGCTTCCCAAACCGTAGGCAAAGACCTCCTGAAGGTCATGGTATCTTTCATTTGTTATTTAATGCTGGCAGTGTAGAGGCAGCAAAGTCTTATTTACTACCTGGCGTGGCAGTGCCTTTGGGGGCAAGGCTAACAACACCAGACAGATTGTCTGATGGGGGAGGCTGGAGGAGGAGGAGAGAGATGAAAATGTCAGTGAGGGTATGAAATTTAAAGGTGGGGGAGGAAGAATTCCAGGGCAGGCTGTGACTCCAGCCCTGCACACTACCTGGCTTTAGCCTCTTGCATTGCCCTGGCCGGAATGGTTGGGCTTGTTTGGTCTCCTGGTTCTCCACTGTCAGCTCTGGTTGCTGGTTGGTGTTTGTCCCACGACTGATGGCAGAGCTGGGCGTCATGGTGGTTTCTGTCCCTGTTGTGTTGGTGGCCTGCTTTGCCCACAGACTGTCTGGGGGCTCTGGGAGTGCAGCCACTGATCATTTTGGCATTCAACCAGAATTGCTGCTGGGTGTAATTTCTATGTGAGTGTGAGAATGGGTCTATGGTACGGCCGCAAGACCTGGTAGAACACTGGTTTGTTAAGTTTTGCTGAAGGGTTCTCCAGCTTGTTTGGGAGATGGCTACTGCTCTTCTTTCTGTGCAAGTCACTTACTAATGCTTCTGTTGCATTTGCAAATATCACTGTGATTTTCTGGTGCAAAGCAGGAAGTGAAGGCAAAGTCTGTGGCTGAGGTCCTGTCTGCATTCCCCAAAGTGGGGGGCCTTTTGGAGCACTGCTGCCCGCTCCCTGCAGTGCCAGGGCCGGCTGGCAGCCCACCAAGGGAACACTCCAGCCCTTGTGTATAACAATTCCCGAGTGCATGAAGTGGCCATCTGCAAACCTAGCTTTTCAGGAGTGTAAGAAGTGACATTGTCCAGGAGCCAAGGGCTTTGGGGCCGTGCCAGATTAGCAGCTGGATCTCAAACTTGTCAGTCTTGTGGTGCTAAACCTTGGAGCACTTTTGGTGAATGGCTCTGGCATTTATGAGCTGGAAGCTGACTGATGCACAAGCACAATGCCAAACTTCTTGGACCTGTAAACTGGAGGCATGAGAGCCAGAGGAATTACCTTTGAGATTGTGGGTTGTAAACACTGTTATCATGGCTCCTGCATCAATATGTATGTGATGTGCTGTGTGTCCCTGAATAGCGTTTCCTTTTGTAGCCATAGTTTCACATGAATCAAAGTGAAAAAGAGATTGTGTTGAAAATGCTCTGGGCTCTATTCTGGCTTCAGGCTTCATTTGTTGCCAGCCCTGAAAAGAGGTCTGGGTGAAGCCAGCACAAGCAGGGGGCCCCCCAGCCCTGATGCTACAGGTGCCCGCAGATAATGGGAATAAAACAGGATGTTGTGGGCAAATGTAACGTGCTGCTCAGGGCAAGCTCCCCCACTGTGCCTGAGCCACAGGAACACACTCTTGCACTTAGGACTCTGCTTAATTGTAGATGAAATCTCCTGAGAATGAATCACAGTTGTGCCCTGAGCCGCAAAGTCTCAGGGTGGTTACACACAAGAGATAGTGATTTTCCTTGCTCCAAGTCCCAATCAGCAAGTCAAAGGAGAAGGGTAATTGTCCCCATTTTAGGGACCTTTGCATCGAAGGAATGGGTGCTAGCTGCTTGGAAGGGAAAAAAACCCAAGCGCTAAGCAGACCTTTGAGGAGCAGAGTAAATACTGCCGATGGGTAAAACCTCATCCCAGTGCTGAGCTCCTCTTCCCTCTGAGCCTGACATCTGAACACAAAAGCAAAGGAGAAATAAAATCCTTTCACAAACAAAAATCTTGAAAGTTGATCAAGGCTGTGCTACTGAGGAATAAAAGAGATCTGACAGAGCGGAGCCCCTCGAGAGCTCTGTTGCACTTTTCGCTGTCTTCAAAGGCAGGCTGTTAGTCTCATATCACCGTTACAGACCCTGGCTTTGTATTATTGCTTGGAATATAATCTTCTTGGCTCGGAGGAATGTACATATTTGCATTCAGGAAATGTGGGCTGGATATCATATTTTTATGTTTCAAATTTACTTCAACACTTGGCATTGAGTAAAATTTAACTGGAAGAATATGCTGCTCTCAGCCGCTGCGCGTGCGGCCCTGATGGGCTCAAGGTGCCGGCAGTTTCCTCAGGGAGCGGGTGCATCTTAAACCCTTCATCCTAAAAATTAACTCATTAAATTTATTTAATTAAATTCTGAGGTATTTCTGTATGTTGCCATTATTAATTGAAGATACTCAGCGGAAGGAAGTGGACCTTGGCTGGTTTGTGGATTGGCTGGTCAGGTGCTAAATACATTGGTAATATTTTCGTAGTGTAACTTTCTTTTGAACAAGCACAAGTGTGCAAGAAGCCTACGCGTGACTGAGCTGGGTGGGGAGGCCCTCAGCATTTCTACCCTCTGCCTAACACCCTGGTTGGAATTCTTTCAGTTGCTGTTTCTGTGTCTGTTCAAACCCTGGTGTGTTGGTTTAAAAGGTTGTGGAATGCAACATGTTTTTATAATCTGACCAGGTTATTGAATGCAGATCTTTTCTGTCCCTCAATGACAGTTTCGTAATTTTGCATGACTCCAAGCCGTCTTAATTAAAATCAGCTTCATAGAGTGTTCTCTGGAGGCACTGCTTGGCTGTGTTTTCACAGGTCTCTGAGGAGCTGGATTTCCCCTGTGCCTGCCAGAAGCTGAACATGCTTTAGCTCTCTGTGAATGAAGATACCCTCTGAGCAATTGTAACATCCAGAGTCCGCTCCTCTGGGAGGTGGGCTAACCCAGAACACAGCCACCTTTCTTCTCATCACCACCCTTTGCTTAATGTGGCCTCACTTGATCCGATCATGTCATCTCATGGCATTTCCAGCCCTTTTTGCTGATGCTGTAATTTGATGGACCTGGCTCCACATCATCATAAATCACAGCCCAGCCAGTGGAGTAAGACCCATTGATTATATCACTCAATAACAAGCAGTTACCACTAATTGGAAATGCCATCAAACTGGGTATCGGATCAGGCTCTGCACGTATCCAGCCTGAGAGCAGCAATTTTCCCTGTTTGATCTGATGCTTTTTTTTTAAAAAAAAAAGAAAAAAAGAAAGAGGAGAATTAAGTCAATGGTGCAATTTAGAGCCAAAGAGATTTCTTGAAGTTTGGTGAATTGGACCTGCCCAGTATTTGAAGTACTGCAGGACCTGATAATAACTCTGGACAGATCTGAGCTTGTAAAGACATTTTCTTCACTGTGTCTTGCTGCAGGGTGACTGGTTTGTAGTCAAGCATAGCAGCACACATCCCTCTGCCATTCCCAGCTCCCTGATCCCCTTTCCTTCTGCATCCTGCCCCAAATTCTGCTCCTTCATCCCACTGTGTGTGGCTGTCCGTGGCACTTACCCTGCCAGCAGGAGGGCAGGATTGATAGCTTGGGCAAGGCAGATGTTGTGACTCCCCTCTGCATTGATCCCTGCAGACAGCAGCAGCAGCTCCTCTTGCCCAGCCTGGAGACAAGCATGCTGTCCCCACAAACACACTGGCCACTGTGACCTCGAGGCCAAAGGTCTTCAGGTCATTGGCAAAATATAGAAGTAGGGAGGGCTGGTGCATATGCAAACTTGCAGGTTGGTTTCCCTGCCAAGCTGTGTGGCTAGGGGAGGAGGTTGGGAATCATAGGGATTTTAAAGCAGCAAAGATCTTCCCATCGTTTCAGCTCCTATGCACAGAATATATTCAGGGTTTAACCTGCAGCCCCCTTTCCAGGCTCTGGGGTGGTGGGAAGAGCTGCTGAGCCCAAATAATGGCAGCATTTATAAGAGTGTAGAGACAAGAAGGAAGTCTAAAAGGATTAGGGAGAGACAAAGGGGGCTGATTATTTTATGGGTCACAATACAAGGCATTAGAGTGAGATCACAAAGGGATGTAATTACAAAAGAAGGCCATACTGGGGGGGATCAAACCAGGATTAGAGTGGGAAATGTTTTTACACAGTTTTGTTCCACTCATTATGAAGTTAGCATTTTAAATTAAGGTTTAAATAAGGTGACACCAAAGTTGTCACCAAGGTATTTCCTGGGCAATGCCACTGTTTGGATGCAGATTGCAAGTCTCAGCTCAAAACATCAAGGCAGACCTTAAACATGTGGGTTTGCTGTTGGTTTCTCTTGTGCCTGTACAGTATCTGTGTTGTCAGCAGAGCCCTGCCTACAGTTTGTGCTTAGGACAAGTTAACCTGTTTTTGCAGTTGGAAGTGGGATACTTTTGTGACTCCTTGTTTTACTGGTGCAAAATGTGCTGGAGGTAAAGGTATGCCCTGGTGTCAGTTACAGTTCTAGAGACATCTTCCTTTTACTCCCAGAAACTTTTTTGCTAATGGTCATTTGCATTTTCGTGCAGTTTAACTCTTGGTGTTACGTGCCAAGTTTCCTCCATCCATAAACGAGATATTTTCCCCCCTGTTGTGGCTCTGCTCACATTTAATGCCCTTTCTTCTCTAATGTCGAGCAGAAGGGCTCAGCCCTGATGCCAGTGATATTTCTATATTGTCTGTGCTTTGAATGCTTATGGCAAGCCCAGAGCAAATTCTGAGCTTGCAGCAGTGGGTCTCAGAGGGGAAAAATACCCATGAGGCATTACTAAAGGAAAAAAAGGAAAGCAAAAGAAATTAAGTAAAGCAGAAACACTGTGAGAGGTTTCCAGGAGATGGATATGATGGGTGAGCGGGTTATTTTCCTCCATCAGCTCTTTTGGCTGCCCCTAGGACATGCTGGTTCACGTGACACTGCTTCTCACATCTGTACTGTTGCAGTAGTTGGCCTTGTGTGTGCTGCAAAACAAATGTACAAATGTAGGCGTCACTAGGGGAAAATTGGAGAGATTTGACTGGGAATTTTAGTAGATTTGCAGGATTAAAAGAGTTTGTCACTTACCACCCACTGCATTTCAGTGTCTGCATGTAACAGCCAGGATTCATCCTGAGACTTGAGCATATTATAAGACCATATTTCTTTTGGCTGCTCATTTCTTAGCAGTGTGATAGTTATTTAAATATCATCTTGCACTTCTTTCCAAGGCTTCTAATGTGGATGTGCCAACCTTAGCTCCAGCAGTGTTATCTCTCATATAGGGGGTTTGCACTGCAGGCAGTAATGTCACTTAGTCATTTGTAGAAAGCTCAAGGGAAATATATCAGAAGAATTTCATTAATGGTAGCACTGTTGAGTTATTTGTCTCAATTAACTCTTGGAGCACAGCTGAGGAAGTTCTGACGTCTCTGTGGCCTGCACCTGCAGCATGAGGCAGTTCTCTGCCTGCTTTTTTAACATGGTGTGAAGCTCTGTGATAACTGCATGGGCAGTTCTGTGGGGACAGCACAGTGCCCAGCCCTGTGTGCTTGTACCCTGCTTGTCCCTCTGCCTGCTGCTCTGCTCCAACCTCTCCTCGAAGTATTGGGCCACTCTCCTGTATCATTTTAATCAGGAGGACAGGTCTCTGCTTGTATGGCTTTCACTCTCATTTTGCCCTACAAGGGTCCCAGCTGGCCATGGTGTCGCCAGTGACATCCATGCACCTGCTGTGCCTCAGTTTCCCTTCTCTGAACCCAGGATGTGTTTACGGTCAGTGCCATGATTTGCACGCTCCTGTGAACACCTGAGGGGCCAAGCTGCTGGTTTGTGTTTATCAGGGACTCAGGTTAGCTGGCCATGGTGTTTCATCTGCACTATTGCTTCTGTCTGAGGGGTGCACAGCGCTGGGGCCAGGCTGGGGCCCAGGTGAGAGAGGAGCTGCTTTTCTGCCACCTTTCATTGGCAAGACTGTGAGTAGGAATCAATTTTGGGTGGCATTTGACCACGTTGCTTTGAACGTTTGGGGCCTTTGGGTGCAGTAGTGATGATATGAGCAAGGTCAGACCTCACAAATCCCTTCTTATGCGTGAGTCTCTGCACAGGTGCCAAAGCTGCTTTCCCTGAGCTGGTGGGATGGGACCTAGGAGAGACATCAGCCAGAGCTTCCTGACATCAAGGGATGCTGGATCTGAGCTCCATGCACCTCTTCTTCCACTCTGGTTTTGGCTCTATCCACCATTGCAGCCCTGTTGCTGGGGAGGGAGTCTGCTCCCACTCCTCCTAGGCACAGCATATGGTTTTCAGAAAGGTTCTTGCTTTAAACCCAATTTTACAGTTGGGTTGACTGAGGCAAAAGGAGGTCAAACGATTTGCCTGAGGTCACCCAATAAGTGGCTCAGATTAAATCTCAACCCATGACGCTGCCCGTTCCCAGCGCTGGCTGTGCTGGCCGGACCAGATGGCCTCCTGAATGCAGCGTCAAGATCCTCAGCTTTTTCCCCACCTCATTGTTCTCCATTGTGGGCTTCTGAATGCAGGACCTTGAAAGTGAGAGTCATTTGGATTTGCCAGAGTCCAAGTTGTTCTGTTTAATGGCATGGATTTGCAGGAGAGGGTTTAAACACACTGTTTGCTACTGAGTTTGGAATTTTGCAGAGATTTACCTCTTTGCTTTGGTTTTCTGATGATAAAACTCTCTCCGCCCGACCAGCTAAAATTGGTCCCTTACCTGTTCAGCTGCCCTGCTGCTGGTTCACTGACTGCAGGGCTGCCTTTTCTTTGTACCTGTGCAGGTTTGTCCACAGGTCTCTTGGGTCCTGATCCTTGGGATAATTCCGCAGCACCACACCTCTCTGGTCTGTTTGTGCAGTTTGTGTCTTCCCCCTTAGCTTGGTTCTGGGATCACACAAGGGGTCAGTGCAAGGTGCTGCTGGATGGACAGTGTCATGTGTATACCTCTGGGAATCTGCAGACTCTCGTGTTAGCTCTGGAAATGCAGATGCTGACATCTCCCTCCTGATCTGATGTGCATCCCATACATCACCCCTGACAGAGCAGGGGCCACAGAGGAGCTTAAAGCAGAGCTTTAAAGAGCTTTTTAAAGATGAGCTCCATTCCTGCTCTCTCTCTGCTAAGCAGCAGCCTGGAAAAGGGCATCTCTGTAGCCTCTATTGGAAAGCAAGTGTGCAAATCCTTGGGATTGGGACACACAGAGCAGAGCCCATCTGCCCGTGAAGCAGCAGTGCTTGGGTGTCTGGGGCAGACTGCAGTTCTTGGGGCAGGGGGGGTTCTCCTGCACCCACACATCCCTCTGTGTCCCGCCTTCCAAGGGAGGGCCCGCACTTCTGCACCACTCACATGGCTCAGTAAGTTGGCACCTCTTGAGCATGCCTTGATTAATGGTGGGTTTTTGTCAGTCCTAAGAGGCCCCATTATGTCCCTTTGATGCTGCATTTTGCACTTACCACTGTCACTGAGCTCAATGACTAATTTTCACAGGTCAAGGGAGAGGGACAATGGATCAGGCTACATTTGGAAGAAACAAATGAAATTTTGCTGCAACTGAGAGCACTAATTAAGAGTGAGGATCAATTTGGGTGTACAAAAGAGATAGTTTTAGGCTGCTGGTGTGTAAATGAGTGGCAGTGTTGCGGTAGCAAAAAAGGTTCAGTGTATGCATACTTCAGCTGCAGCATTGTACTCCGCTGCATTTGATCAGTTCTTCTGTGCTTATTCATCAAGCAAAAACCGAGTGTTTTCCTGCCTGCTGTGCCCGGGAAGGGCAGGGACAGCCAACCTGCCAGATCAAGTCGTGGCTGATCCCTGTGAGATGTTTTTGGCCAGAAGGAGCTCGTGTTTCTTCAATTGCTTTGCTCATCTTGGACCATGGCATTGCAGGTTGCCTGATGGCTTTTGAGTGCAGTGCATGGCATTCCTTGCCCAGCTCTGTGAGCAGGATGATGCCCATTTTCATCCCAAGCCATAGCTCACCCTACCAAGGATTGCACTGTTCACTGAGACTCAAAGAAACACTGATTTGGAGCTGTCAGAAAGGGAAGGGACACAGTGAACTTGGATCAAGGAGAATGTCATGGATACAGAAAGGAGAACAAGGAAAACCAAGACTGCACAAGCTGGATTCATGGCTTCACTAAGCATTGCAAAAGTGTGATTCAAGTTTTCTTAAGTCTTCACATACAACAAAAAAGTCAGGGGTGATGTGTATTTGGGAAGAACTGGTTGCAAATGTCCAGGTGCCCAGTTAAAATTAGTTTGCAGATGCTTTTGATAAAATTGTGTCTGGTTTTGATTGGATTTTCCTAGGAACATCAACTGGAGCAGTCTTTTGCCAAGAGGGTTCTCCAGGGCCTACAGGGTTCCCATGAAGCAAAGCCTAAATGAATATGAATCCAAACAAATTTATGGTACCAAGCAAATCTCTAAAATGATCAGGTGGAAGCAGCAGTCCATCCCATTTTCCCTTGTTATTTGGTGGTGTTTGCCCACAACCATATTATTCCCTGCAGCTCAGAATCTTCCCCAGAGGGCAGTGGGACATTCAGCCTCAGTCCAGAGGTTTGCTCTTGTCCTGGGCCTTTGTGGTGACATTGCCCTGAATGGCCAAGCAGTACAGTCACATCCCTTTGGGCCTCAGCATGGCAGCTCTGTCCGAGGTGAGGGCACTTGCCAAGGGACTTCATTTCCTCAGAGCAGCATCCGTGTCCAGCTCACCATTGTTTCTCACAGACACATGTAAAGGGGTGGGAGGGAAAGTCCTGACTGCATCTTTCATTAGTGATCCTAATGCTCAGGAGAAGAGACAGGGCCCTAAGGGGGTCAGCTTGAACTGTCTCTCAAAAAAAAAAGGAGGGGAAAGAGAAGAAAAAGTCTTCACATGCTGAACTGGCCATTGGAAAGATGACAGCAGAAATAATCCTTTTTTAAAAGTTTTTTTTCATGACCAAAGAGAAAACAGTTTCCTTGTCCCTTGGGACATCCATGAGTGCTCTAAACTTTCATGAGGGCTCAGATGCCGCAGGCACCCACCACCTTTAAATGACAGGGACTGGTCAAAATCCTAAATATAGAATCTGGATGCTACACTTAAATGTTCCAAACTTGACTGCTTGGCCAAAGCAGTGTGGTGGTTGATACCTTGGGAAGCCTGACTCCTGCTACTGATCTCAGGCAACTGTCCCAATACCCTTGTATCTCTAGGAATTAGGGATGGCAGCATTGGTCCTCCCCAGATCTCCCCATCCCTGTTGGGTTTGGGGGCCCATTGCCTGCACACTGTCCTTGCCAAGCTGGTGCAGGGAGCCCTCACCCTACTTGAAGCTGTCAGAGCTCGTTACCAGCACAGGCAGCTCCTTCCCACCGCAGTGGGGCCGGGGAGGCCAGGTGCCTCCGGGTGGCTGCTCAGCGCTGATTGCTCTGTGCCTAATCGGGGCTGAGGAGTTGGGGCACTGTGTGGACCTCACGCCACTGCCAGCTGTCGATTTTCATAAGCCTCCTGGCTCTGAGTTTTCTGAGACCTTTGAGCTTGTACCCAACCATCCGGGAACCAGTCAGGGGGGTCAGAAGTTCTTTTATGGGAAGGCAGAAGTCCCCGCACCATATATATTCATATGTAAAACCCTCTTGGGAAAGGAGTTTTAAAAGCCGACATGGTGTAGGTGCACAGGAGGTATTTGTGTTGCTGTGCTGTGGAACATGTATGAGCCTTTCTGTTTTAGAGAGTGGTTTGCATGTGTTTGAAGCACCTCGATGATTCACACTTCTGCATCCCGTGGGGAAAATGGATTTGTTCTCTTACGCTCGCTTCCTGCCCAAGGGGACCCTGCTTAATTTTTCTTTTACTGACTAGGTTCTCCCAAGAATGAGAGATTACCTGATCTTCCAAAAGCATTTCCAATGTTCGGAGAAGTCTGGATGACTCACAACTTTTAATTAGCTCTCCTGACGGAGGCAAGGATCCCTCCCTTTCTCCCTCCTTCCCTAACAGAGAGGTGGTGATTAGAATTACAATGAAGATAATCCAAACTGTATGTGTAGGGTTTTCAGTAAGCGGAGAACAAAGCAGGACATCCATCTGGTGAGTGTGAGCCCATAATACCTTTCTGCTCATTTCTCCAGTGCAACAGGAGCTGCTTGGGACGGAAGCAAGCTCATTATTTTGGAAAGGCTTGCTGACACGCAGAGCGGGGCTGGCTTGTAATCTCCGAGGCACTGAAACCACTGCTCAGGAAGGAGCATTGCTTTTAATTTTAAGTCTACCTTTGTATTTCTCCTTGTTAAAATCTGCAGCAATGAGGGATACCAGCCTCTTCTGAGCCTGTCCTTAATTAGTGTGTGAAAGATAGATGCCCTTAGTTTTAGCAAGGCTAATGAAAGCTGTAAGGGAGTTTTAAAAGGCAGCCAAGCTAAGCCTGTTCTGTGCAAACATTCCAGCAGCAGTGAGGAAATGCATTAGCTGGGGACAACCTCCTTTTGGAGTGATGCTATTTCCCATCACTTAAAATCTCTGTCTGAGAGAGCTCCTGCCTCAAAACTTTGGCTTCCCTTTATGTCCTGTCTTTGCAGTGGGACGCTTGCCTGTGCCATGGGATCAGCTTTCCCATGCTGTGCCCTACAGCAGGCAGGGAAGAGGCAGAGTTTGCAGCAGAGAAAAGCAGTGTTGGGCCCTCAGCCACAGTGCTACTGTGCTTTACGGTCAGCTGGGTTTTGCCAGGCTGCTTCAGTACGGAGAGAGGATGGGCACACTGTGAGAAAGGAGCAACAAAAAGCCGTTGTGGAGGAGCAGCCGGCGCTCCGAGCTGCTGCTCGCCGCCGTGCCGGCAGCGCAACGGATGCCTCGACTCCTGCCATGGCAACAAGTTCATCCTTAGGCCAGGACAACGCTTGGGTGCAGCGTGGCAAAGCAGCCAGGAGCCAATCCAGCCTGCGGCATCCCCAGCATGACCCAGGGAGACCGGAGGGACGGGATGAGGTTTCATGCCTGCAAGATGCTCTGCCAGCTTCAAGATTCAGACTGGTGGTTTCCCTGCCGCAAAAGCACAGGAGAGCTGCAGGGAGATCCTTCTGAGGTCACGAGCTGGGCAGCACCTGTGTGTGCAGTCATGATGGCTCTTGCCCTCCAACACAAAGAGCTCAGGAAGGAAGATGAAGAGCCCAGATCCAAGGAAATGTTGGCCAAACACAAGGAATCCCTTCCTCTTATTAGTGCTTCAAGCATTAAAAAAATTCCCCCCTGCATACCAGAGTTAGGCACAGCCTTTGCTTGGAAGGAAATGTCTTTTCGAGCCAGGATGCCGGTGCCAAACTTGCCGCGGGCAGCCCCGTGTGAGCCAGGCGTGCCGGTGGAGTGCAGCTGGTGCGGCTCAAAGGGAAAATATGATCAGCTGTTGAATGGCAGAGATTTGAGACGTCACGCCAAGGCTTCGCGTTTTGATTTTGTGAGGCATGCTGTGAAATTCATAGGTGGAATATTTCTAGGGAGCTGCTTTGCTTCCTCTAGGAAAAGTGAGGTGGAAGAGTGGAAAATAAATGATGTTCTCTATTGACAGCTTCTAGCATTAAAAACCTGGTCTGAGCTGTCTCTTCGTTCTCAAAATCGTGACACCTGCTCTGGTTCTTGATATCAAAAAATAAGAAATTATTATTTCCTTTAGGTCACCTATTGACTTTTAGCTGGTGCACTTAAAAAATGTTTCCAGCATTAATGATTCGTGAGGAAAAAAGGAAGCTTGAAAACATCTCGCTTTTAGCATAACGAGAGCTAAGGTTGACAGAACTGTGAAATCCTGGAAGTTGGGGCTTCACGGCATTGCCAGACATCAGAAGGTCCTTGATGACATGATGAGAGCTGGGAAAGCTGAATAAACTGATGTGCTTCTTCCATTCTGGTCCCTTGTCATGTAAATAGGCTCCAATCTGCATGTCAGATCCCTTGGGAAAAGGAGTGTAATAACATTAAAAATAAGGCATCAAAACCCCCAAGGTGTGTGCGTATGTATGTGTGTTAGCAATCTTTAAACAGGCAAAAAATATGCTTGGAGGAGTTTGGATGGGGTGAGAGGGCTCCTCGTTACCACTGTGCTTCGAATGCAAAAACGTAACTGCCGTGGCTTTAAAGAAAGTACTTTAATGCTACATAAATATAATTGCTTCGATGGAATGTCTTTAGCCTCCTGAGGGAAGTTGTAGTCTGTACGGCTTTAGATATGAATGGACGACTCTGTAATTGCTATTGTTTCGGAGACACATTAGGAGGGCCTAATGCTGATCATTCCTGGCATGTTGTGGAAGCGGAGTAATGGCAATCCCAGGCAGCGGGAAGGGAGAGGGGATTAGTATGCATTTTGCAGGATGAAAAACTGCCAAATGCTTCAGGACTGGAAGTTTTTCTTCTCATTAGATTGTGGGCTTGTAAATTGTATTTGATTTTTTTTTCTTCCCCCTTTTCCTGCTGATATGCAGAGTGAAGGTATCTAATTCCTGGTAGTTTAGGCTTTGGATAATGAGCTTGAAGGCAGCATCTCAGAGGAGTGCAGAATTGATGGGTTAGTACATCAGCTCTGGTTAATGCAAGCTCCTGATTCAGACAGGGTCCAAAACAACTGGTTCAGAGAAAAGAGCAAAATAGGGGTATTGAGAATAAGTATTTTTTACTTTAAAAAAAATTATTAGTTGAACATGGGATTTTCTGATACATGGGTTGTGCTTCCGTCTCTGGATTGGGAGCAGCTACGTTTGAAAAATCACAACCTGGGCTTAGAGATGATTCCTAAGAGATAATTTGGGTTGTGTCCTGGAGACTGTAAACATCCTGTTTTCCAGCTTTTCTTCCCAGCATAGGGCCTAGAAAGTCTAGCAGACTGCTCTGGCATGCTAAGCAACTAGGCAGGAGCTAAGAAACCTTACCCTATCACAGCAATTCTGGCACTGGTGGTATTTTTCCTGAAGACAAGTGAAATCAGGGTCCTGAGAGGTAGCAGTTGGATGTTTTTTCCTGCAGGAATATCTGTCAGGTAGTAGCCAAAAAAGAGGTGAATTTCTGCCCTTGGGTTGTGTGTCGCCTCTACAGTGCTGGTCTCATACCATCCCATGTGCATCTCTAACTTGTTTTCTGAAGTTGGTTCCAAAATATTTGGGAGCTGCTACTCAAAAGATCTGGAGAGTGAGCCTGGAAAAAACTCTTCTGGGAACAAACCAGAAGAAATGGGGTTAGGTTCTTCATCATTGCTCTGTCCTTGTGTAGGGACTGGTACAAATACCCTCATCTCCAATGCACCTTGAGCATCCTGTTACAGAACAGAAGGTAATAACTTAGTGATGCTTTCCCTTGGATGTTGAACCTCAAGTGGTAAATCTTGATCCAACTTGGGATTTATTTTCTTCTGGAGATTTTTACTGCCTTCAGAAACTTCATGTAGAAGAGTGAGATTTTATGGCTCTAAACTGTTTGATTTTAGAGAATTGTTTTTTTCCCCAGGGGCTTTTTTTTTAATGAAGATGAGAGGAATCATGTAATCCTTGACATACAGTAGATTGTCCCAGATTAATAACACACTGTCTTTCACAGTGAAGACGATCCTGTCCTGCTGTAATTTACTCTCCATCCTGGCATGCTGTTAATTAGGATGAATACTTACGTGAAAGCTCCACATACGGCCAGTGCCACCTTCCATAATAAGTCACCCCAAAAACATGAGGAATGAGCGGTAGTGAGTCAATGAAAATCCCGACATAAATTGACTTTTTGTGTCCTGGCAGTGCTTGGCTGAAAGCCAACGACAATAAGAGCCTGGCGTGCCAGAATTCACAGGCAAATAACACTTTTCCACTAGAGCATCCTTACGAGACACCCTCCCAGCAGCCGTCCTTCCTTCCTGCCACTCATTCCCTTGTGTCCAAGGAGGCTGTCGAGGCGGTGAGCGAAACATCTCGGTGTTGTGACGGGGTGTGATGAAAACATGAGTGACAGAGTGACATTTTGACAGCCTGACTTCAGGTTCCTACTGCAAATGTAAATACGTTCATTTGAATCCAATTTACACAACCAGAAGTTTTTAATGGAAAATAAAGGGGGGTTGCTTAAAGGTGACTTTTTGGGAATCCAGGGTATTTGTGGACTTCTTAGCGGGTTCAAACTGCAAATTTCCATGGTGTTGTGGAGGTCCAAGTGGTCTCCATCCCACTTTGCTCCAGTCATGTGTTTTTATATCAAATTGCTTTGTTTTCTCCCAGTTTAATGCTAATCCCTGTCTGAGATGAGAAATGTGGTTCACTAAATGTACCTACTGAGCAGCTGATAAAATTGAACTGCAATCCCATCCTCCTCAGATCAAGGACTCCTTAACAGCCAATAGTCCATTTTATCTTTTTCCTAAGGGGTCTAATCTGTTGCTCTTTCTGACTTGGAGACTTGCTGTATTTTCAGTGGAGAAGAGTCACTGAGTGTCTTGTCAGGTGGAAACAAGAATGGCTGAATTGCTCTTCAAAGTGTGATTTATTTCAACAGTCTTGGCACCTTGGGGATTTCTTATTCCTTCTTAGTGCTCCTTGTGGTAATTCCTCCCTGAGATTTGGGTGAGTAGTACTGGAAGGTGCAAGTTCCCACTGCAGGAATGATACAGCTGAGCCTCAGTAGCAGGTGGTGTGAAATGATCCCCTGCATGACAGCATGGGGATCCACCTTGGATGCAGAACTCTTATTCTTCTGGTATCTGATTGCAGTGCTGCTCTTGTTCTTTCCCAGGGCCTTTTTCCTCCTGGTTTTCTCAAATAGATACTTTTGTCTCTTCTGTGGTCCTTGGAGAATCTGCTTAGTAGTTCTTTATGGCTGCAGTATTTTGGGTAAAGCAGCTGGACTGAGGGGACAAGATGGACCATGGCCAGATATGGCACAAGTGCGGGAAACTGAAGGTCGCTTGAGGCCAGACCCTTATCCTGGTGTTCGGCACACCAGAGCAGCATGTGGTGCCTGTTGACCCCCACAAATGTGGGTCCACGTGGGCCAACAGACTGGAGTCAGCACCAGTTCCCAAAGGGACTGTTTACTAAGGAGGGTTTAAACAACATTAGGAAAAATTTCTTAATGAAAAGGGTTATCAAGCATTGGAACAGACTGCCAGGGAAATGATGGAATCACCATGCCTGGAGGGATTTAAAAGACATATAGATATGGCACTTGGGGACATGGTTTAGTGGTGGCCTTTGCAGTGCTGGGTTAATGGTTGACTTGATGATCTTAAAATTCTTTTCCAATCTAAATGATTCTGTGATTTCCCTGGGTGCTACAAAATGTTAGGAAAGCACAAGGGATGTGAATAGAGTGTATAGGAGTCTGGCTTTTCATGTAGTTGTGTCCTTGGACCAAGCTGGCTTAAGCTGGTTCTCTGATTTTCTCCTAGCTGAGAGTCTCTGTCTCTCCCAGAGGGAGTAGGACTAGGGAAACTCAAGAGTGTGTTAAATCCATGTTGTTTTGTAGCATTGAAAAGAGACTGAAGCTTTCCACTCATTGTATACTCATCATTTGTTGTTTGGGTCCTGTGGTTTGTGTCAGAGTCACCTTGTAGCTGCTGGTCCTCAAATGAGTGGTTTAAACCTTGGTATTTAAAAAATTTTGAAAACAGATTTTGGGGTATTGGTTTTTGTTTTTTTTTTTTAATTTATTTGTTTGGGTTGTTTTTACTGCACGTCTATTAGCATATGGGGGTTTTGTCTGTACAATACTCCATTCCTGAGTCTGTAACTGGAGTGGATGAGTTACCTTGGCTAAGAACCAGCAAATCTTTAGTTTTACCCACAGCTACAGAGACCACATGGACCTTGTAGTTGTAGGTGTTTGACTTGGGCTGCCTTGGGACGGGGAGGTGAGAGATGGGCTCCTAGCAAAGCCTGAGTTTCACACCTGGAGTTTTGTTCCTCCAGGGACTTCAACAGCGTGCATTGCTGTCGGTGCATGGAGAATGTCACCCAGGATTTTGAAGAAGTAGCAGATTGCCTCCTCCTTACACTGAGACCTGTGAACACCCATGAGGGATGCTAATTAAGCATCTGCTTCCTTCTCAGCTTTAAGTGAAAGGGTGGCAAGTTAAAGTGACAGTCAGACCTCATTTATCTTAACGAGAAGGGTCAGGAGTTTAATGGAGTTTTGCTTAGTGAGGGTGTTTCAGCCTGCTTTGTGTTTGTTTGGGAGATGTCTCTGCATTTTAGATCTACAGGGCTTTTTAGCTTGGGTGGTTTGCCTGCATGGGATTCAAGGGCCCCTGCAGTCTTTCCTAGGGAGAGAGGTTTTAGAAGAAATCCAGGAGGCTTTCTGGTGTGTCTGCTGTGATTTTCTAAATGATTGGGATAATGATACAGTGAATTTTGCAGATGACTTCTCCCTGGCCAGCAAGGGGCTGTGTTACATCCACCTGAGGTGTGCCGTGCTGAGCAATGGTCACTTTGGAGTTCTTGCCTGTAACAGTTTAGACATTTAGCCAATGTACTTAGCAGATACCAGCAAAAAACAGGGATTGTTTTTACATTCCAGAGTCTCACCTTGTACTTACTACTTCTGAGGTCTGTTTGACACCACACTGACATATTTACAGTGTAGCCTTACTGTATATAGATGGAGTAATCAGGCAGTCACTCAGGGCTGCAGCAACTAGGCAAAAGTAAAGCTCTTTTTACTAGTTCACGTGCAGCACCACACTGTGTGCATAACCTCATTTCTCAAGCCTGTTTCCTGGGTATTGAGCATAGACCCCAGCAACACCTACCCCTTGATGGAACAGAGCTCCAGCTGGCCTGTATCAGCACAGCTCCAGCCAAGAACAGCCCTCCATCTACAAAGGACTATGCCAAGATTAGCGAGGGAATTCATGCAGGGCCAGCAGAGCAGGTGAACGGTATCACTGTCATTTTTCAGAGGGGACAGGAAGGAATAGGAGGGGTGGGATGCTGCTGAGACAGTCCAGAGCTGTGCTGCAGAACTGATGCAGAGCGTGAAAGCCTGCAGTCTCTTGTTGGGGCTGCTTGCCGTGCCTGGGGAGGAATTCAGACCTGCTCTGCTGGAGTCATTAGTGCTCATTCAAAGCCAACATCAAAAGGTCCCATTCTAATTCGATGCTTTTTAACACACAAATGGCAGTAAGATCATTAATTATTGCACTTAACCAGCTTCAGTGATTTAACACTTTGTGAGTGTCACGAGTGAAGTCTTTCTGGTGCTGTAAGTGAAGAGCAGAGTGTTGCCAGCTGTTGAGGTTGGATGGTGCTGCAAGCAGACAACAACTACCTGCTCTCCGAAGAGCCACATCTGTGCTGGGATATAAACTCTATCTGGCCCAGAATATTTTCATGTCATGGCCTGATGGCCTGTGAGAGCTCTCTGCTCCTGCTTTGCTGCCCAGGTAGGTATGCAGGATCATGTCTTTTGGAACAGGAAAGCAGTAGTGTGAATACTTTGTGGTGTGGGAAAGTGGAGCACCTTGTCTCATCAAGACAAATGTGTCTGAGGTCTCCTGTAGATAAACCTCTGTTGGATTCTCAGTTTGTGAGGTGTTCAGCAGCTCTAAAAGTGTTACTTTTCTTCCGCCAAGCACAGTGCAGTGGGACTGGAGTAGGGAGCATTCCCAAGGGACGTCTCCCTCCACCTTGGGAGATGTTGGCTTGAGGCAGAGGTGCCTTGGCTTGAGCTCTTTCGAAGCTGAGGAATTCTGCAGGCAGCTTGTAGCTGTTTTTGCTGAACATGGCTGGTAGGCAACAGGAGAGCCAGGCGGTTATTTTCCATCCAGCCAGTTTTTGTCACCTACCACTACCCAGGAGGAGAGAATTTCCCCCCTCCTCCAGAGTGCGAGACCTCATTGTTCCCAGCACCTGAGGCATGCAAAATCCCCCTTGCCTTCCTGGAGGAAGGGTCCAAGAGTAACCATGGCTGATTAGTGAGCCCTGAGCAAAATACGGGCCAAAAAGCTCACACCCATTACTGTTCATGGAGAGAAAGCGGACCCTGAAAACAAGGTGCAGCTCCTGCCCTGGACATCAATGGCTGTGACAGCCTCACTCCCTTGGACTCTGACCACCCAGCAGAGCAGGGCTCAAACTGGGAGGCTCGAATTGGACCTGGGATAATCACACTCTCCATCTGGGTTTGTGTTTGGCATGCTGGGGGGGACACATCCCTTGCTAGACTAATGAGACTAGGCATATGTGACATTTTTATGACTCCTTCCCGAGCTATTTCCTCTAAGTTTTTAGAATTCAATTGGATTGCTTCCCCCAACCCCCTGGTGTTGTTGGGAAAGCCATCTGCAGACAGAAGAGTGATGCAGAGATAATGCTCCTGGTGTGGGTCTTTGACTTTATAGCTCTTATATCTTTCCTTTAGGGTTTCTTTGACTTTTTGCCAGGCACAGACACATCTCTCTGGGCATTTCCCTTGGTCCTGCATTGAGATCTGCCCAGCCCAGCACATCATTGATCACACTCATCCCACAGCCCTCCCAAGACTTTGTTGCAAGAGGTGTTTCGGAGCAGATGTCCCAAACGAGCATTTCCCAAGTTCTCACCCCACTAGAGATATTCTCAAGAGAAACATGCTTCAGTTTTATAATGTAGATGAGCCTCTCTTTTTCTTTCTTTTTATTTTTTTCCCCTCCAGTTTCCAGCCCCAAAAGTAGGTGGTGAATTCTAAGGCTTGAGGGAAGCAACCACACAAAAGCCTGTTACAATCCAGTCACATTGTGCAAGGTGAGGATTTGCAATTTTAAGCAGAGGGAGAGGGAATCATCATGATAATTACATATAATACCTAAAGTACCTATAAATACAGATGTATATTTATATAAAGCCTCTCCCAGCACACGAGTTCCCTGTCTGGCTGGGGTTGCCAGACCACCCTGTCCTGCACAAACAAATGAGTTAGAAAGTCCGAAATTCCATCCCTGCCTTTCGGGGCTCGTCTGGGGAATTCCTGAGTAATGGAGGTTGAATTGGGTCACAAGGGCAGCGGGGAATAAATCTTCAAAGGTTAGCTCTGGCATGAAGTCTCCTTTTTTAGGCATGTGAGGGATTCTTTTGTTTTGCTTTGTTTTCCAAAGCCCCCCCCCTCCCCAGCAGGGGAACAATACCTCACTGGGGCCAAGCCTGGCTGGGCGGAGCCCCGCAGCATTGTCCAGGGGGCCAGGGAGGGGGCCGGGGGGAGAAATGACATCTTAAAGAATGGTGCTTCTTCTTATGGACACTTAGTAGATCAGTGTGCATTCAATTAACCCTATAAACCGTGCAAGGTCCAGGGAAAAGGCCTTTCAGGCATTATGGATTGAAAGTATTAAGGGGGATGGGGGCAGAGCTGTTGGTGAGTCCAGTTTAAATAAAGCCCATTAGGCAGGGGCAGTGAGGTGGGGGTTGAGAAAGGGGATGTTTTTCTTCTGAAAATGAAATCCATGCACAGTCTCACGTACTGATCTGGATTTTCCTTCAGTAAAGTTAGGAATCTTTGCACAGCTCAGGCTGGGTGTCTTGGTTAGGCATTTGGTCCAATTGTCTTTGGGTTTGCTGGCTCGGGAGTGAAGGGATCCTGTAGACTGTCTTGGGTGGAAAAAAGATTTTACGTGAGTATTTTCCTCCTCCTCAAATTTTTGCTCAACCCCGAATTGTGTCCTAAGGCCTCAGCTGTAATAGCCTGTGGGACATCCTTGACTTTCCTGAGTGCATGTTTGATGGTCCCCAGGGTATGAAAACATCTAAATGCTTCTGTGAAGGACCAAAACACCTTGGTTTTTCCAGTTGTGCCTCTGACATCTTGCAGGGTCACTACAAAGTACTGATGTGTTTTGAAAATACAATATTTATTCCTATTAATGTTTGGAGGACAGTCACATTTTGAAACTTTTATGTGCCCCATCATTCACCCCAAGCCCCAGTGCCAGTCAGGGCTGATTAGCCCCTCCAGGATGAGAGCAATATTGTGAGCAGAGAGACGGAAACAGCCAAATTTCTTTCAGTGCATATGGCTAATATTCACCTGGAGAAATCCAACCCATTTGTAGATATTAAACTAGACACAGTAATAAGTTCAGTATGTATTTCAATTTACTTTGCTGCAAATAGATTTAATTTACCAACTGCAGAGTTTGAGATGGAACTGCCTGTGTTCCCGCCATTTTATGCTATGTTCTGAATATATTATACGTAAAGTTGTAAATTAATAGGCCTGTTTATGATTTGTTGCACATATGACATGGACCTGCAACTAAATTAACAGTGAAGTCTTAGTGTTGCAGAGTTTAATTACATTTGCAGGTGAATCAGCATCTTACTCCTCTGTCCCTTCCTTAATGTGAAGTACACTGGAACTGGTTTTTTCCTTCAAGATGTGGGTATTTTGTATTGTTCTGAAAGCTGATCTGTGAGATCTGCTGGACTTGCAACTTAGCTTAGTCAGCACAGTGTGGCAGGCTGAAGAACCTCTAAATCCAGGCTGAGCCTGTTAGTTAACAGCTGTTAGTTGGCTGTTCTTAGGTGGGATGTTTCCTGAATTGGGCCCAGATCAGGCAGTGTCAGCTGTGCTGATTCACTCCTGTGAGCGAACTCCTAATTGCTGGAAGTGCCATCATACTGGTGAGCCAGGAATGTGGACTTCTGGAGCTGCAAAGTTAAACAGTCTGATTTTTGAACAGAGCAATGAATTTAAAGTAGCTGTGGTTTTGCCTGCTAGTGAAGTCTGGTGGTACCGAATAAGGAGGGTATCCTCCCTTTCCCCCTCTGCTTTGTATTGGTTTCCTAAGGAAACAGCACCTATGTAGCTTCCCCTGTCTTGGGAAGTGCTGCAGAGCTTGGTGCTAACAGCTTTATGCCGTGTGCTCCTGAAGATCTGCTAAAGTGTTTGGCTTCTTGGAGGAAAAGAGATGATGTGGGGCTCAAAGTCCTGCCCCAAATTCTTCCCTAAAATGCGCCATTCCCTCAAGGAGGTACATACAGAGCTGGAAACTCTTTGAGAAGATGTGGCTGTGGAGAGTGGCATTTGTGTGGCTTCCTGCCAGCACCCTGGGGCTTTTCAGGGGCTGTAGTACCCACCTCCTTGGAGTCTCCAGAAGTGTTAACTTTTCTGGGATCAGAGCCACAAAGTCAACACTTGGTGGCAATACTCTCAGCTGTAAATTGTGTAGGTGCTTTGCTGCCCCACTGGATTGAGGGCTCTTTGCACAACACCTTTGGAAGCTGCCTCCGTCCTTGGCCTGTTAGTAGCATCTTGTTGACCTTTTTGAGCAGCTGGAATGAGATAATGAAGTCTTGCTTTATTAGCTCTTTTTAAAATTATTCTGACCAAAATAATGGTTTGCTTTCTCCCTACATTGCGTTGATTCACTTTTAAATAGCACTGAGCCCTTCTGTTAATTTAAAAGTAGCTTCTAAGCACATCACAATACAGATCACATCCTAGAAATAAATATTTCTTCTTTCCTGAACAAATATAGACAGAGTCAGCAAATATGAAGCATCTCTTTTTTCTGTTGTCTCAAAACTGTGGCATTCCCGAGATTGATCTGTGCTTGCTCGAGGGTGTGCTTTAACAGGAGCACATTTGGGATATAAAGTGGGGAAGGCTCTCAACAGCTTTTAATTGGAGTTGTTGCTTTTGATGGGGCTGCACTAATTTCCAGTGGCTTCAAAGCTGGTGGGGAGCAAGGAAGGCTGGTGAAATCTCAGCTCCATCCATGGGTGGTGGCAGGTTTGCTGCTGCCTCAAAGGGATGTGGTGTGATGCCACTGCACTTTGGGGAAAAACAAGAATTAAATCCAAACGACACCGATCCATGCACCGGGGCTGTGTGAATGAACTGGAATTTAAATTTGTGTCTGTCACTGCCTAAGAAAGAAATCTGGGCCATGATGAGAGTTTGTAAGGGGAAACCGAGCTATTCCCCCCAGAGCCACTTTCCTAAGCCATGCCTGGTTGCCAGTAGCTTCCTGTCTGTTGTTAGTTTTTCTTTTCAAATACAATTTAGTTTCTGCAGGCCAGTGGCTTTTAATGATTTCCTTTGAGCCCATGCATCCTCTGGAGCAGCCCTCTTCTCCCTTGACATTTGATGTGGGAATGTGTACATCAGTATTGTTACTTAAACAATACCCTTCAGGCACTGATTCTGGGCCCTCAGATAAATCACAGATTAAAATGAAGCAGAATTGCTTGATAAAAAGTCTACAGTGTGCTGGCATGCAGGGAACAAACTGCACAGAGTCCAGGTAATGGGAAATTCGGTGTGTTATCTGAAGACCCATGTAATTAATGAACAAGAAACCTGTTTACTCTGAAAATAGACGGCAGAGTTGCTATAATGCCTTTCTGCTTTGAATGCTGAACAAGTATCTCCAGAGGAATAAAAGCTTTAGCAGCTCAAAGTCACATCTCAACCAGAAAGGCGGGTTGGAGATGGTACTGAGCATCTGAGCTGTTTTGCTTTTATGAAGAATATGAAATCAGCCTTCCTTCTAATAAACACCTCATTTATTTTCTCTTGGCTCCTAAGCGATCTCGTTTGCAAATCGTGGTGCGGACGGAACAATTAGTGTATTCGATTCAGTGCACATGCCATTGCCAAGCAGGAAACGAGCATGCTGGGCATGAATAGCATCAATCTGATTTTCAGGCATGTGCAAGTATCTGGCACTTCAGAGAGCTTTGCAAACAGGCTGTACTAGTGGTTTTCCCCTCTTTCTCTCCCAATCATGCTGCTGCTGTATTTGTGTATTACAAAAGGCTCATGCCTTCCCCGTTAGGGCTGCTGGAGGCTTGGTAGGCTTTTACCGTGCTCAGTATTTTATCCCAGCTATTTTCCACGTGTGGAAAAATGCACCCGTGCAGGTCTTGGCATTGCAGCGTGTGCTGGGAAGAGGAGAGCTGTCCCTTTAACCATGCAGAGCATGTGGCTGTTTTTAGTTAGAGCTCCTTTAGCGGGTTGTCTCAGCACATCAGGGCCCCGCTTTCATCATGCCTGGCTTTTTTTTTTCCTTCTCTTTGAGTCCTAGAAGTCAGAGGCCACAGAGGGGGTGACAGAAAGCAGTGACCTCTGCATAAGCGAGGGACCAGATGGCCACTCCTCTTCCTCTGAGCCTTTCTCCCCTGGCCCCAGGGCACAGATCTGTGACCTTCACTTTAACTGAATGCCCAGACTGTGTGACTAGGGCTTTGACATGCTTTTTAATAGGCATACATTATCCGTCCATTGCTAAAAGCCCAGGAAACTGGGTTCATTTAGATGGAATTTAAGTAAAACTGTTTGGATTGGTCTTACTATCCCCTAGCTGCCTCCTGCTAAATTGTTGATCTTAGTGCTAATGAAGGGAAATGCACTTACAGACAGTCTGGGAAGCATTTTATTTGCAAAGTTTAGCAAAACCCAGTGTTTTTTGACAAATGAGGTGTGCACTCATGGTGTGAGCTCACTTGTGTGCCCACCCATGGCACAAGCAGTGCTCTGGTACTCTGACCACATCAAGCCCTTGCCCTCTGCTGCTGGACTGGGTTTGGTTTTGCTCTAAGGTCTGTCTATCCCAGTTAAGGAAAACTTCTGATGTTAAACAGCGGCAGAACTTGGGTTTGTAGCCTCTCGCAGCGTTTGCAAGCACAAGGGGGAGATGTAATCACTAATACTTAATAATTCTCAGTTCCAGCTTTACACGTTGGTCTGATTCCAAGTGTGAGCCAAGCTAGAGCATTGCAGTGTGGTAAGATCCCATGGTACTGGGCACAGGATTGGTGAGAATGGGCAAAAATATCCCCAAGGAGGAGAGGTTGTACTGGAGCAACTGAAAATGGAGAAAAGACTTTATTCTCTGTGAACCTGAAGTCACCGTGTTTTTCCCCAGTACCCCAGTAACCGAGAAGTTCATCTGATATTTCTGTCTGGTCCCGTAGGTGTTATTAGAGGAGGCCAGGCTCTCGTTAAAGCAATTTGCATAATAGTAGCTGTGCTCTTCGGGAATGTCCTTGGGAGAGACTGGAAATACACTCTTTTCCAGCAGAATGGAAATGCAGAGTTGTGTTTTTCTGCTAATGACCAGCAAACATCGCTGCTGATCAGGCGTGGATGGCCTCCAACCTCTGCCAGGCAAGCGGATGCTGAGGAGGGGCTTTATTAATGCCTACCATTTCCGAAGGGTTAAGCACATGAAAGTTATTCCAGGAATTTCCTTTCCAGGGCAGACCTGGGGAGGTAGGTATAAGCAAAGGCCAGTTCAGCCCTGCTGAAAGTGATGGATGCAAAATCTCTTTGAAGTTCCTGGGAGCTGCACTTCCTTGCTGCGTGGCTGAATTGAATCCAGAGATCTTCAACTGTGAATCTGTAGCCACAAAACACGGTTTTGTGACATCTGCTGTGGTTCATCAGCTACTGAAGGTGGGAAGGGGAGAGCAAAAAATTTTCCAGGAACACTGGTGCAGATGATACCCGAGGTTTGACTGCTCGCAGCTCATGTTCCTGTTTTCAATTAAATTAGAAAGTATTTGTGGATGAAGTGACCCATTAGTTGGGTAATAGCACTACCTTATCATGCCTGCTTATCAGTATTAGTTATGCACTATAAAACCCATCCCAAAGCCCTTGGGGGAACCAATTAAAGTGGAGGGGGCAGCTTTGTGCACATGTGTGATGGAGGTGCCATGAGGTGTGTGGGGCACATTTGTGCACCAAACTGTTGCATGTTTGGGGCAGAGAGTGTTTCTGAGCTTGCACACCAGCCCTACCTGTAAGCTGTCAGCATCACACATCTTTGTAGCCTCTACCAATTCCTCTCTGAGCAGAAGAAACAGGCCATAAATTTGCTGATTATGTGCATTTAGGCAGAGTAGCTCCCTTAATGGCCTTTACGATGGCTGCAGCTGCCAGTGATGGAGTTTTTGCATCCCCAGCTTCTAATAGGAGACGGTTGCTTGTTCATGCTGTACATCCTGTTAAATAAATCTGAGCAAGTGGTAACTGATTGCTGATATTAAACTGCAGAGGGAGAGATTAAAAATATTTTCCCTATCTGCTTGGAAAGCTTTAGTGGTTTGTTGTGAGTTTTTTTAAAGAGGAGGTAGGAAACACTGTAAGCAATAGTCTTGTCTCTCTTTGCCAGTGTTTGAGCTGAGCAGCAGGTAAGGGAAACCTGATTTAATGACATATCAAATAGAGAGCTGCTTCTCATCTGATCCCGATCCCTCTTTGAAAGGCTGGTGAGGAGTGATCAGTGCCTGTCTGCATCAATAATTAGACCTTATAAAGTATTTAGACTCTCATGGCACAGGGAGCTGTGGTGGCTGATCACCTGGAAAGGGCTTGATTTCCAGGTAAAATCTCTCAGTGTAGTGATTGAATCTGCTAAGGTTTCAGCTGGCCAAAAGGAGCCAGAGAAAGTCAACCATCTCTGGAGTCTTTCAGGACTGCAGTGTAAGGAAAAACGTGGTGGTTTGACATGTCCATTACATCTGTCGCCCCTGGGGCTGCAAAATGGCCGTGTTCCTCTCAGCCAGCAGCAGTGAGGAGAGATCGGAGGGGAGAGCTGAAGTGTGGGGTGATGTGGGGCTCCTCACCACAACCCCTTCATCCCCCCTCAACCTCCCCTGGGGCTCAGCTCCAAGCATCTTCTCCCTGCTTTGAACCTGAGGAGCCATCACACCTTAAGGTCAGGCGAGGGGGCCCTGTTAGCGGGTAGGGGGAGGTGGAGGGAGCAGGATGTCATTTTGTCATTAGCCAGGCTTCAAAGGCAGGCAGGCACCGGGGAGGAGGGAGAGGAGCAGTGGGGTCACGGGGGCTGCAAGCCCCTTGCCCAGTCTCCCTGCCGGCCCCTTGCCCAGCCTTCCCGCCGGCCAGCTCACCTGGTGCACAGCTGCTCCAGGAGGAGGGAGCCCAGGGAAAGCAGAAGGATGTAGGAGGCAGTGTGGGGAAAGGATTTTACTCCACAGCCTGCCAAATTCAGTGTGAGGGTTTTAGGTTGGGCAGATCTTTTATGGTGCTGGGATGATGGTGTGAAGCACTGCTTGTGTTAGAGTGCTGTTCAAAGCGTAGCCCCCTTGGAGCATTGCTGCCTAGAATGATTTAGTGGGATCCTGAACATCTCTTGGAGACTCTGAAATATGATTTTGGCTTGATGGAGGTGCTCATGTTGGAGGCTGGTCATAGGGCTCCATGTCCTTGTGTTCATACATCCTGCTTCGGATGGCCTTCAGCTTTCCTGAGTCAGATCCAACTCCAAAAAATTAGCAGAGTGGGTTAAAAATTACAGGATTGCCAAAGGATAAGAAAATTACCCTCATTTTGGTGTTCTGTGAATTTGTGCTTTGGATGTTTTGAGAATAGTTGAATAGTTTGGGGTCCCCTGTCAAGGCTTTCCTCTGCAGCCACCAGGGATGGGTTTGTTTATTCCAATAAGCCAAGGTCCTCCTGCCGGTCCCCACAAGTGGGTCTGGGAACAAACACCGGCTGCTGCAAGGCTGGAGATCAAAGCACACATGTTGTCAATACAGGGAAGCTTCTGGGACCAGATGCTCTTTGACCTGCTGCTGCAAAATCTGAGGGCCCTGATGCACAGTGCACATTGTGAGCCAATGGGATGAGGGGCAGCAGCTTCAGGAGCCGCTGGGCAGTGCATGGAGTGGCTAGAGCCAGCAGAAACGTGGCACAGCTCTGCTCCACAAGCTCCTTCCATCCCGCAGCCTGATCAGGCTTATGTGCTGGTAATTAGGATGTTTGATGTCATTTCTATGGGTGCAACAATGCATATTCATCAAATATGTAAATTAACGCATTAAGCTATTTGCATAAATCTGGATCCAACAGGATGGTGGAGATGAATTGCTGCAAGAGCAGCTCTGTAAATGATTCCCTGATACACGTCACACTGGAGTTCTTCACACCCTCTGTGATTCAGAAGCAGGGTCCTACACGCTCCCCGTGGGTGATGCAGAGCAGGAACTTGTTTGGGTTAATTAGTGCAAGAAGTCCAGGCATCCTTACCTCTGGAGCAGGATTATAGCTGTGTTTACACTGGCAGCCCTCAGGTGGCCTTTTTTCCTGGGTGAGGATGGGTTGGAGGAGTGGACAGGCAGGTGAAAAGTTATCCATGGAAAAAGCAAAGCTGCCTGTGCACTAAATGTGCTGGTGGTCTTCAGTGAACAGTAACACACATGGAAGTTTGCTTGGGCTTGCTCCGAGCAGTGAGATTCCCAAGAAACCCCCGGCACAGCCGCTGCCTCCAACACATCTGGTACTACCAAAAGGAAAATACATAAGACCTGTAACCCTTGCCTGCAGTAGCTTAACAATACCTCTGAGTATTGCTTCAAATACATATAATAAGTCTGAACTAATAAAGTAACGAGTTTATGAGCTTTTTAAAGATTTTACTAGATGAACAGAGGGCCTAATAACATGATTCAATTTCTTAATATAAACAATGTATTTGCTGTGGCCTCTTAAAATATTCCTAACTTTAACTGCAGAAAATCCAGCGTATGATTTATATTTCTGGCTGCTGGAAGCTCTGGCTTTCATTATCTGTGTATGCCACAAATCCAATTATGTAATATCATTGAGATAAGGCGTGTAATGTTTCACATCTAATTGTTCTAACATGCAAATTTTTTCCAGTGCTGGTGTACGTTGGATTAAGAGGAAGGCAAGGGCTGTGTTTCATGGGCGTAGGTTGTGTGGATGGGATGGGGCTCTCTGCAGGCAGTTGGATGTGTTGACCTGGGTGTGTTGTGTTCAAGGTCTCTGAGAAGCTCTCTGGGAGCCACAAGGCAATGCCGTTTTTTGGGTGAATAAAGTTTTGGTTAAATGCAACCAAACAGCAGCCTCTTGCCTGAATGGGGAGAGCTGTGTATGGCTGCAGAGTATTTCACTGATCCAATCATTGTGACTCATTTTTTCCCCCATGAGGCCCATGCCATGGGGTTTGATAATCCCTGTGCTTCAGTATGAATGGGACAGCTTGAGTCTACAGTGTCCTTGCCCTCCCCAGCAAGCGGCTGTGAAATCAGGGTGTGGGCTGGATATACCCCTGGCAGACAGACTGTGCTTGTCTGGCTGACAGTCCAGGGCACCTGGTGATTCACTGTACAAGATCCAAATTTCACACCCATTTTCTAGGTAGTTTTCATCCATAGGTAGGAAAGAGACCACAGACCTAAGTTCTGGTACATCTTGTTAAACAGCAGCTTATGTGCTTTGCCCCTTAGTTATTATCATCACTGTCTGAACATCCTTGGACAAGTGTGTGCTCATCCAAGACTGCATAAACTTAACTTTAGAGCTGGCTGTGTCCTTGTCCCTTCCCATAATGGGGTCCCATCCATCCTGCACGCCCAGGTTGCACACCCAGGGCAGGCATGAAGACAGGACTGGACAACACTCAGATCTCCCCTGTTAGCATCCTCAGAATGCAACCAAGGAGCATGTCCTGACATGGGAAGAGGATGGCATGGAAAGAAGGAAATGAATGTCATCTGGGAGACCCAAATTTTTATCCTTAGGACCAGAACAGACACGTACATAACATCTGCCCACATTAGTGGGAGGGCAGGTAGCACCATGATGTGAATCAGGGATCTTTATGCAGTGTGCAGGTGTTTGGCTTCTGCTTAAAGAGTGCTTGGTTTCTCTGGAAGGGGGTATGTATATGGGTTGTGGCTTTGATAGCCTTGCTTGTTCACCACAGCACAAAGGAACATGGAGATGTGTCTAAAAACCAGGGGATTTTTAGTAGGCTTTGTGTTGTCCATGGTGGAGCTGGCTGGGGGAATTTAAAGGAATCATTTTAAGCAAAACGTTGGGGTTTTTTGGCCCAGTGCACTCGAATGCATGAACTTGTCCTACACTTTGATTGGGAAGTGCAGGCGGAACTTCTCAGCCTCTGCTCTTCCTTGTGGCCACACACACTGTCCCTGCCAGGTTCTGGTACTGCTGTGGTGTCGGTGATACTGTCCAGACAGTGGTTCTGGTCCTGGTATTTAGCTCTTCTGAGGAAGTTTTCCACTGACTATCTTACAGCCACTGGGCTTTGTGCTCTGGACATGAATAGGTCCCTTTCAACCTTGTTTTATTCATCATCAGCAAAGCATGAAATTACAGTGGAAATGCTAATAGATTTCCTAACAACTTGGTATCTACTTGGGTGAAACAGTTATTTGTTGACTAATTAGTAAGTTAATTGTTTTATACTTTATTGAGGTCAGGTTGCTGTTTTAATGTAGAGGGAGGAGGTGTGGGCTCTTCTAAACAAGATGCTACTTTAATGAGCAGTTACCATCATTGATTGGGCTGAAGAGGTGTAGGGAAATGGTAATGGTATCTCCAAAGGAGATATCTGGAGCCAAAAGGATGAGCTGTCCCTGGGAGCTGGGACAAATCCTGCTGGGGTGCCCGGCTTTCTCTCAGACCATTAGCAGGGCAGGCTTCTCAGCTCCCACAACTGCTCACAAGCTTTGGGAATGCTAATTAAAACCATTCCTGACCAAAAAAAAGGCATTTTGCAGAAAGAGTGGAAAGACCTCTCCTTCCTGGAGTTTATGATTGAATGTATGAGTAACCTGGCCTTAGGTTTCTGGGGCATGAAGTCTTTTTCCTGGCTTGATTTATATCATTTAAAGAAAAAAAGTTTTCTGCTCTCCTCCTTAGTAGCTTTCTTTCTCCTTTCTTCCCCCTCCTGACCCTGTGCTCATGGCCAGGAAAAGTTTCCTGGATTTAGAAACGATCTTAAAAGATACCCATGTCTGGATGGAGGCAGTAGCAGATCACTGGGGAAGGCTCCTCCAGGATTGTTAAGCATATTGCTTTGGGTATTTTTTTCCCCTTCCATGTCCTTCCTGTTCCTCCTTCTAATTAGGGCTTTGTTGTAAATGCCTGCCTTGGCCAATCCTGTCCTTTCTCAGTTAGAGCAGTCCTGGAGCTGTGATGTGAGTCAGTGGGTTTGTGCCTCTTCTCCCTCGTTCTGATGAGCTTGTCTCCCATGTAGCGAGGGATTTTAAGATGAAGGAGTTCAGAGTTAGATTAGATTCTGAGATTAAATTCTTCCCTGTGAGGCCCTGGCACAGGTTGCCCAGAGAAGCTGTGGCTGCCCCATCCCTGGAAGTGTTCAGGACTGAGTTGGATGGGGCTTGGAGCAACCTGGTCTACTGGAAGGTGTCCCTTGCCATGGCAGGGGGTGGAATGAGATGAGCTTTAAGGTTACTTCTGACCCAAACCATTCTGTGATTCTGTGATTGTTTATAATGTATTATTCTGTGTTAGGCAGAATCACAGGGAAGACCATGAGAAATATTATTGCTTGCAGACAGCCCGTTTTCTGCTGATTCTTCCTCCTTCCAGCTGGAAATAGTGTGGAAATACTGCAACCTGTAGATGTATTTGTGTGATGGTGATCCTGTGCTTTTTTTAAAAAATTGCCTTGAAGTATCTCCAGCCTGCTCTGTAGTCTCATTGGTTTTGGCCATACACCTATAGCAGTTTCGCAGTTCTGCAGAAATGCAGAGTTACAAGTGAGAGACCTGTGTCCAGAGGGATGTGCAGGTAAACCTGCCCAGTCTGTGCCCAAATTCGCCCAGTTTTCCACTCCTCTCCTGCTGTAAAATCAAACTGAAAAAGGCAGGATGGCTGCCAGTAAATAAAGCTGGTACCAGTTCATTGCAAAAAAAATTAAACAAAATAGGTCTCAGACCAACCAACACGCCATCTTGGTTGCCTTTGTTTTTTTAGTTGCCTTCTTTTTCAGTTGCTTATATTTTTTTTGCTCGAGTGGCCAGGTAGCTTTTAAGTTTTGGTAGTGGTACTTTTCCTGTGCTGTTTCCAATAACCCTCTGCATGGATTAACCGGCAAGAACAATCCCTGGGCAGCCAGGGAAAAGGAGTATTTTTACAGCCTGCATCCAGGCGTGACTCCAGTGTTTCATGCCACCATCTGAGCTAGGACAGGCTGTGAATACAGATCACACCTCTCCTTTCCCTACTTTCCCCAGGCTTCTCATTGGGAAAAGGGCCTTTGCTCAGAAGCCACCAGGGAAGTGGGTTATAAAAGTTTTATTGGTGAGGCAGAAAGATGTTTCCGCTCTTGCTGTTCCTTGGGAAATAAGAGAAGGAAAGACAGATAATGTTTTGTCTCTTTATTAGATTGGGAAATCATCTATAAAGCAGAGGTGTATTTCAAACTGAGCCCCCCACGTCTCTTGTTAATGCCAACTCAGCAGCATCCAGCTGGCCGGATGAAGGGTTTGGATGATGCAGTACTTTGAAGGGATCCTGTTTTAGTGGGATGAGAGCCCCAGAGGGGCCAGATGTCTGGTAAGAAGACCACAGCCACCTTCCTGGGTGCCCTGCACTCAGCCCTTGCAGTTCCTTGCAGCAATCCCACCAAGTGCTAATATTCACCTGTGACAATCTGCAGGCTGGAAAAACTCATCCTTGAGGGAAGCTACCTGCCTGGTGGGTAGATGAGAGCTTGTGCATGCTCAGGGGTTGTTAGTAGGACACTGAAGGATAGCAGTGAACCGTAAAACGGCCTTAAAAGTGGCAAGTCCAAGTGAAGCTATGCGGCTTAAAATGTTTTATCATGTCGTATGCCAGGGCTATTAGTCCCCTTCTGTGCTTCTGTCAGGCAGCGTGGCAACCAGCAGTGAAGTTTTATCAGATATTAAAACCTGCTTTTGAAATTTCTCTTAGAGCAGAATGCTAAATCAACCTCTTCCCAGTGCTGTTTCCTGCCTGGCAGCTTTACCTTTACTTCCATTTCTCTCTCTCATTTTCTATCAGCTTTATCTGTAACCATTTTGTGTTTTATTGAGCGTGAATGAATAGTGGTACCTTTTAGATGAGTGATATTTTCATCTGAAGATGCTTGTTTAATATAAGCCCCCACTCAGCTGTTACCCCAATGGTGCTTTGTGTTTACCAACAGATTATTTCAACTAGCTTGAATTTGGAAGCAAATTTTATGTGGGGAGGTTTTCTGCTTCTCTTCTGGTGGGATGTTATGAACCTGGAACACGCTTCAGAGGCAGTGTGAGCTGTGTAAGGGTTGCAGCTTTGCTCCTGGGGCTGAGTGTAACCTACGCTTACCATATGCTACCAGCCTCTGCTTTGGGTAAAATGGGGGGTGTTTCTGCCTCCCTGCAAATGATAGCGGAGACTATAATCACTCAAGCTGCTGCCGTGTGGGTCTCAGTGCATTTGGGAATAAAATTTTCTACCTGTGGAAATAGGTTATGGATCCAAAAATATTAGAAAGGGTCTGGATTTACCCTTGGTGCTGTAAGCAGGATCTCAGCTGTCAGTGACAGTGATGGATCCCCAAATACCTGCTTGTTGCAAAGCATCACTGCCACCCCCAGAGGTTCCCTGGGATGTTCAACAGCAGCTGGACCTGGGGAGACTGAAATGTGCCTCAGTTGTTAAAAGGTTTGGGTTTTGCTTGGTCTGAGGTTTGTCACAGCAATTCCCAGGAGGTCTCTGCTGGTTGAGCTCACTCTGAGGAGGTATGTGGCTATTTTTTGGCACTGGTGATAAGTGTCACTGCTGCTTACAGGAACTGGGTTCCCATCAGTTCCATGAAGCCAGTGATGGAGGGCAGAAACGAAATCCCTTCCTGAAGGTTGACTTTCCTGTTTACACCCAGACGGAGGGGACAGATCTTTGTGCATTGCTCCAGCCAGAGCTGAGTCTCTTCAGAGAGCTCTGACCTGCAGCAGTATCCAGACATCCCCAGGGTAGCACCTGGGAGGTTTTGGAGGCACAGTCATGTTGGGCTCAGGGGAAAAGGAGGGACTGTGTGTCCCCTTGGGCTGAAGATGCACTCTCTAGCACACACTTCCATGCCTTGAGAGCACTGTGCATCTTTAAGCCCCTGTCGTTTGTTCTCTTGATCCTCATGCAACAGCTGGCAAGGGAAGAGGCTGGAGTTGAACTCACATCCTTGACAAGGTGCTCAGCCAGCCCTTTGCTGCACCAGCACTGACTTTTCCCTTGTGATTCAGTTCCAGGCTCTGCACCCTTGTCCAGTACCATACTGCTTAGGGAATTCAGACATTCATGGCTGCAAATGTTCCTTTGGGACATGAGTCCTCTGGGTCCACTCTGCCAAAACCATCAGGGTTGCTCCTCAGGGAGAGGCACTGCTGCCGACCCTGGCCCCGAGCGCTCACATCGACACTTCCATCCCCTGCTCTGCCTGGACCCCGTGCACACTAATTTCCCAGCCGGTCTGCTCCATTATGGCATTACAGGGACATTAGTTATTGAGGCTGCTTCTGAGAGCATGGTCTGAGTTAATCTGGGCTGTCCCCGCTGCTGCAGAATTTGCATCTGGCCAGGGTCGTGCATCTCGCAGCCGAGCTGCCAGCACTGGATGAAAAGGGCAGCGCTTCCAGAAACCCTTGCCAACAATTTGTCTTGCAAATGAGCAAGGGTGGCTCGCACCGCCACGGCCCTGCTGAAGTCAGTGCTGGGCTGTGGCTCCGGGTTCGTGGCACGCTGCAGCTGCCTCACACCGCTCTCCTCGCCGCCCTTCACCAGCCAAATTTCTTGCGAGCGGGCCACGCATCTGCATTAATTTAGATGACTTAATGTGGGGAGATCATCAGCTTGATTTCCCCTGTGGCTCTGGGAGTCAGCTGGGGCTCCGGGGCCTCCCATTAGTGGCCCAGCCCGGTGCCAGATGGCGGGTGATGGCTTGCAGAGGCTCCGGAGCTGACGTGCCCCATTGTGCGAGAACACAAAAGCGAGCCAGGCTGGGATGTTTTTTTCTTACCCCCCTTTCTGCTTTCATTTTCCTTCAGTGCTGTCACCCTCAAAGCTAATTCCTGCAGCTCTCTTTATTTATTTATTTTGCTTCGTGGTGGTGAGGGCTGTGAAGTTGCTGACAGTGTTTTCCATGTGGATGCTCCTGCCTTGTGCCACACTAGTATCTTAAGGACTTTGCTTCTCCTGACTTTTATTCTCTGCCTGAATACGCATGTGGGATGCACAGTCCCATGTGCATGTACACCGTCATGGAATATCCTCTTGGACATTTGGGTCACATAATCAAGTTATTAGGATATTACAGTGGGTCTCCTGGGGGGCCATTATATGCCATGAGGTTTTGTTAAGATAGATTTAGTTGCCTTCCTGAATATTTCAGGTGTCCCAGCAATTTTTCAGGTCTCTTAACAGTCTGTTCTACAATCACCTGTTTGTTACAGCGTTTTCATCTCTTTTGTTAATGCTGGAGAGGTGCCTGTTTTGGGGTGCAAGTGTTTTTTCTGATGAAGATGCATATTTCAGGAGGGAGAAGACTGATTCCTCAGGCTTGGTACAGGACACACTGAGCATCCCTGCAAGGGCCCCCTGAAGATCAGGCTTACAGGGCTTTGGCTCTGATTTCCCCAGTGTGCTGCAAACACAGAGGCAAAGCTCAAGTTCAGAGCTCCAAGTCACTAAATATGCCCCTCTGCAATCTCTCAGTTCAGGCGCAGCATCTGACCTCTGCCTGCTCCCTAAAACCCACATCGCTTTTGCAGTGCTGCTGCTCCTTGGCATTTATCATCACTCCAGCCCACGCAGCTTTCCACATTCATGTGCACATCCCAAACTTAAGCTTTAATTAAAATTAAATTTCATGCTGACAGAGAGCTTAGGTGGCTAAATGTGGTTAACCTTGGCATCTGGGAATGAGTCTGGGAAGCAAATGAGAACAGCAAGTGAGTGCATGAGCAGGGATGGGGACAGAGGAGTCCCAGGCAGTTGCAGGTCTGTCTGGCTGTCCCATCACTTACAGTCTTTGAAGGCAAATGCTGGTATTTAAATTTGGATCATGTGGCTGCTTGAGTGTCCAGCCTGTCTTCTAACTCTTACTGCTTTGGCAGGAGCTGCAATGTCAATGTTGACCTCTTCTCCAGGCTGGGCACTGTGTGCTGGGTTTCTTTTCAGCACCTCCCCTTGTTTTTTGTCCTTGGCACTGAATTTTGTTGCCAGGAGTTGTTTGATAGGATGAGTGGAGATCGATGGAGGGCGTAGGGACTTGGTGCATTTGCAGAGGGCTTAGGTGCTGGTAGTAGCAGGAGAATCTGTGAATCCTAGTCAGGGAACCACTGCTTGGACAGTCTGGCAGCCTGCCCACCCTGACCTGCCCAAGTGAGTTTCAGGGTGCACAAACACAGGAAGGAGCACAAACATTTGGATAAAATATTTCCAAATTTCACAGTAGGAAATAACACAGGCTCTTCCAACCTCTTCTCTTCCCAACAAATCGATAAAGCCCCTCCTTGTAGCCCTGAGAGCTGATAGTTATCCCATCCCGGAGCATCCCTTGGGAATGCTCTTGAAAGTCTTCCTGGGCTTCAATGCCCTCTCCTCCTGTTACCCAGGGCTTCTTGTCGTATCCTGTTCCCATAAACAGTACCAAAGGTCCTTGCAAAGAGAGGAGAGGCACCACCTGAGGTGACCTATGTTTGTTTAAGCAAGGATAAAAAAGCAAAAAAAATTAGAAGCATCTGAAGTATATATCTGAATGCCGTAGCAAAGTGCTCAAAGCTGAAATTTAGTTTTGCTTGACTGCTCATTTTAAAAATTCCCCACAGACAGGACTTGGTTATTTCTCTGTGCCAGTAAGAGATGCATATGCAAAGTTCTGTATGTGGTTGTGACACAGTACAGAGGTTGGATGATGGCAAATCACAGTCATGGCTCTCCCATGAGCACGGTCAGATTGTCTTTCGAAGCCATATCAAAACCTGCTCTTGTAAACCGTCTTCTATCAGGAATCTCTCCCAGCAAGCACAGCCCCGTGTGGTGTGGCTGTAGGTACAATAAACCATGTGACAGCTTCGCAGGAAATCAGTACGTCCCCTCTTTCTGTCAGTTTGCTTCCTTGACGTGATGCTCTGGGATGGTTTAGTGCTGGTGGTGATTTCCCAGGTGGTGTTGTCCCACCAGCCACTGCTGCTCGGCACGTGCCGGAAAGGATGTGATGATCCAGGAGCGGCACCACAGGATAATGGGAGCGTTGCCTCCTTGACCCATGACTTTTCTCCTGCCACCTCTTTCCAATGAATCCTCAAAGGTAATGAGTTTAATTTGGTAAACTGGGCCCAGGGTGAGGTGTCATGGTGGGTTTAGGAGATAAGCCTCCCTGCTTCTTATCAACAAGAAGCCAGTCCTCCCTGGAGAACTGTGTTTTCTGGAATGCATCACTGCTCCTTGGGTTCAGAGATGGTCTGATGATAGTGAGGAAGATAAAGATGGTGAGATTGGTGGTTTGTAACTCTGCTATTCCTCTGTGTCACCATCTTCCACATCCTTCTTATCTTTAACCATTCTCCTGTGTCCTCACTTGTGTTTGTCTGCCAGGATGGTGATTGTGTCTCCCAGTTGTATTTAGGGTGCTGTGGGGTACACAGGGAGGAGAGGGGGCTCACTGTGGGTGCAGAGGTGCTTTGGGATACAGTGGCTTCTTTGCATGGACCTGGCATGAAATGTAAGATGTCACCTTCTTGTGGGAGTGGGTGTCTGGAGGGACCCTGGCTCACAGAGTCTGACATGTGTTACCACCCCCATGCTGTATCATAAAATCATTGAATCCTAGACTGGCTTGGGTTGGAAAGGACCTTAAAGATCATCTACTTCCAACCCCCTGCCATGGACAGGAACACCTTCCATCAGACCAGGCTGCTTCAAGACCTGTCCAGCCTGGCCTTGGACACTTCCAGGGAATGGGCATCCACAGCTCCTCTGGGCAGCCTGTGCCAGGGCCTCCCCAACCTCACAGAGAACAATTTGTTCCTATCATATGTCCACATATGTGCACGTGTACACACACTACTGTGTCTATGCTGACAAGCAATGCTGGGGTACAGCCCCAAGTGCAACCATCCCAGTGGAGGCGCAGGAAAGGAGTTAACACTCGCTGGCTCGTGCACAGAAATACAATCGCCATCTCCTCTGAGCTCCCAGAGAAAAATCAGTGAAAACATCAAACCGCACGTCCTGTACCGTGGGGCCGATATGTCGGAGCTATGAACTTTCTCTTTGAGGTGGTAATGGTTTGGCTGGCAGCCAGGAGCAGCAGCCGTGAACGGAAAGGGGGACTTCCAGAGATAAGCTATTTTCAGCGGGCTTCTCACTGCAAAATAAACAGAAAAAAGGACGAGCTCTACGTCTGCAGTCATGTGTCCTGCTTTCGTGGATTTGGCCTATTTTCTGAAGAATGGCTGTAATTCAGCTTGAGTTTCCCCTGGATTGCTGCCAGCAAAATAGGAAGCTGTTGCTATTGCCAAGGAGCGAACAGGAATTTATATAGTAACTCAGCCACAGGGACGAGATGACAGCTAACGGCTTGGCTGCTGCTAGGAGGAAAAGCAGACCTGGGAGGAACCTGGATTTTCTCAGGATCACAGCAGTTCAGTCCTTTCTACATCTTTGGCGTTATTCCCTTCAATCTGGACTGGGCAACATTGAAGCACAGTATCTGTGCTCCAAACCAAGGGATGGGAGCAGAGCAGCTCTCAGCATTTAGGAAAATCACCTGTATTTGAGTGAAATTCAGAGTTAAAATGAACAGAAAGGAGCTTTAGAGCAGTTCTTGGCAGTGTTAACCCTGTGCCCCGCTTTCTCTGGCTCAATGCTGGGATCCTGTGGTCTCTCCTCTCCCTGTGCACAGGGGATGCTGAGTATTTCCCCTTGCAATGATGTGAGGCAGCTCCTCTGTGGGAATCCAGCCTTTTGTGATTATTTTTCTATTTAAATAACTTCTTTAGTTACCGTGTGTACCATTTCCACTTCTGTTTCATTCCTTAATAAAGAAGGGGAGTAGTTTATCGTGCTCAGCAGAGTATGGACATGGTGAAAGACATACTGTTCTGAAGGATTTAAAGTTAATTTCCGTTGGACAGAGAGACCGTTGTTTGGGGTACTTCCACAGCCGCCTTTCCCCCCTGCTCCGGCTGCCTTGGGTCCACAGGGAGCCTTTGCCTTGTGTCTTTGGGCAGCTCTTCCCCCTGCCTGGACCCCGTGTGCTGAGAGGTTTGCAAGCCTGTAATGCTTTAGATTCTGAGGGATACAGCTGGAACTCAGGACTGCTGTGTGATGGGACACAGCGGAGAGGTACATCTGGGTGCCACAGAGCCCATCACCTCTGACTGCCCACTCCATCATGAAAGCCGGAATATCTCCATGCTGTGCTTGGGTTTTTGCCAAGACCTACAAGATACTTCACTGTATGGAATGCCACCCCTTGGACCACCAGATTCAGGAAAGAGATCATCTCGGAGGCAGTTTCACCTCTTCTGGGGACACCTCAGCTGCTGCCCAAGGGAATATATCTCAATCTGTGCAGCAGGCAGAATGGGCTGTAGCTCAATTTTCCATGGACTTGCCCATCCTAGCCGAGCAGGAGCAGCGTGATGTCCGTGGCTCAGCACACTGAGTGCTCACTGAGCTCCCTTGCCCAGGCAAAGCTCCCACCTCAGCAGGGCTGACCCTGCAGCAGCAGGAGGGAAAATGAAGAGTGAATTTGCTGTTTGCTGTTGGCCCAATAAAAATGGCACCTTGCCCAAGTCTTCTATAAATCACAGGTTCCATTTGGAAAGGAGTTTTCTGTGGTAATTAATGAGCCAGTATAAAGACATTAAATGGAGAATGTGTAGTGATAGAAAGGCTTGTCATTCACTGAGCCATCTTCCCCCATGTGAATAACCACAGGGGAACAAAGGCCAAACTCCTTATAGACTGAAGTGCACTATCTCTGATAGCTGGGAATGAAGTAATTCTCTGAAAATAACAAAGGCACAGTGAAATACATTAGTAAACTAATTACAAGAGAGCTGGTAAAAACAGATGCTGAAAATTTAAAGCTATTACTGGAATGATTGCTGGCAGAAAAATGGGGGCTGACAACAAAAAATTAAAAAATGCATCTCATTTAAAATTCATTAGCCTGTAAATCAGGACAGCTCCCTGTCTGAAAGTGAGGCTGATGGCATTTCCATGGGCAGTCGTGATGAAAAGCTTCCTTGCCTTCACCTTTACGGATTCCACCAGTGCCTCCGGAGATGCCGAAACAAAGTATGCGCTCGTTGGCAAGCATGAAAAAGCAGGGAAGCTGCTGGCTTTGCTCTGGGAGGTCTGAGCAGGGATGTTTCTACTCAGAGGTGTTGTGAGGGCTGCTGAGGATAATACCTCATGCTTGCTTGGCGCACTGCCTCTCCGAGCTGATGAAAAGCGGGATTGCTCGTCCATCCGCGCTTGATACTGGAAGGAGTTGGCTGCAAACAAAGTGGTCCAGGGCCAAAACCAGCTGTGTGGGAGCTTCCTCTTTTACTATCTCCATCAATATTTGGGAGAGGGATGGAAAACATCAGTATTGTGCAACAAATCAAAATGGTAACTATGTAATTTGTCTTAATTGTGTGTGTCGGAGTAGGAAAAGCACGAGGAGCTCTGGATGGGAATCTGGCAGGAGAGACCAGCCTGCTGGCAGCATGCTGCACACTTTGCTCTGCCCTTGCTGAGCCAACCTCTCCCAGAGGCTTGTGGACAGCTTGCCCTTCATTTTCTCATTACTTCAGGGGTCTGCAGGGGCACTTGAGAGGGATAAATCATCGCTATTTTGCAAAGAGCGAATGTGTGCTTCAAAGGAAAGTCCTGAAGAAGCCATTGCTGTGAATGCAACAGGAGAGGGCATCTTCTTGTGATGCTGGAGGGGAACCCTGCTTTGGGGTGGAGGAGCCTTGTGTGATGCTGGGGTTTCTTAAGAAGTTACCTCACAAAAACATAGGAGCCCTTCGTGGTGAGTTGTACATCTGGGCAGGTGTCACAGCAGCCAGTGTTGCCTGGCCAGCATTACCCTTGGTGCTGGAGCTCTGTGCTGTTTACAGATAACCCCTTCCTTCACTGCCAGAATCACCAGCCCCAAGTGCAGTCCACCCAGGCAAATTAAGAGTTGTTTATGACATTTAATACTCCCCCTTCCCTCCAGCAGCAGGGCAGCAGGACCACAGGTTTGGCTTCACAAATGGTTGCCTCAGGATACACTAAATGCTGTCATGAGCCAGAGAGCAATTTCATCTTGAAAAATTACTGCAATAGAGCTCCCTGGTAAAGGTCTCTCCCAGCAATGCCTCCCTCTTTGCCAGAAACAACTTCTCTCCCTGAAACCAATTTGAGAGCATTAAAGGGGCTGTTTATTAGTCTGTTCCCCTGCAAAACAAGAGGGTGCTGGAAGACGAATAACCACCCTGGGCTGTCTGCTGTGCTGCTCGGTGTAGCAGGTAATATGATTGGATGCTGCCATGTGCTCTGAGCATGGAGGGAAGTGAGAAACGTGATCCATGAGATTGCCAAGATGCATCTTTCAAAGTGATTTGTAAGGAGCAGCATTGCCTCATGGGTAGCGTGTGCTGTTGGTACTCAAGGGATGATGTTGGATTTTGGTTGTGACCATGGGTGTCACTTTGTGCCTGTCCCTAAAATGACAGATAACTTCATAGGAAAGGTGTGAGGGTGCTCAGACAGTCCTAGTTGCTCACTGCACTGCTGAAAGGGTGTTTGTGCCGATGCACAGGGACTCCCTGCTCTTGCTTCCGGGCTGGGATGATTTCTGGCTGCAGCCACATTATAGGAGGTCTTGGGTCTGAGCAGGCAGCATTTGGGCAGTGCTGCTGCATGAGGGAGAGCGTGGCAAAGGCCAGATACTCTTTAAGGGTTTCCTCTGGCATTGGCAGCTCCCCTGGTGCTCTCTGCTCTCCTAAGTTGAGACAAACAAGGGTGGTGAGCTGTTGAACATTGGGGACGCTCCCTCGCATGCTGTACTGGGGCAGTGTGGGGACAGTCTCTTTCCAGAGGTGCAGCATTTTGTGAGTTTTATAGAAATTGTGAGATACTGCAGTATAAAACAGTCCTCGGGCCATAGGGCCCCTGTTCATTTCCGTGTGTGGTGCAGAGTCAAAAATCTTTCCCACTCACGGAAGAGTACCCCTGAATCAGCAGCTGATGGTGGTATAGTTCATTTTCCAATAAGTGAGCTATAATCAATACCGTGAATATACTAAATATCCTCTAGGACTGGAATATGGGCTTGGAGATGCCTGTGATTGTGCAGGAGAGGCTGGGTGTGCTGATGATGAGCAACACATTCAGTCAAGCCTCAGGAAGAGGAGTAGAGCTGCAGTACAGGCATTCAGAGGTTTTCCAGGTGCCACCCTACAGGGACCTTTTCAGGAAGAACCCATCATCCTCCTCACAGCCTGGTTCCTTCATTTGTGCAGGGTGGGTAGAGCAACCAGGGGCTCCTGAGGATGTTCCCTCTGACTCCTGCTCTGCATGCAGTGGAGATGTGTTCATTACTTTCGCAGGATATTTATCATCCCTATGCAGAAGCAGCCCCCACAGGGCTCTGTGCTTTCTTCTGCTTCTGAAAGCAGCAGACCCAACAGTAAATCATGGGTCAGTAGCGTCTATTGGGGCTGTTCATAGCAGTGCAGCAGGGAGGTGACCTGAGCTGGATTTGGCTCACAGTCATTTCATGTGTTATGCAAAAAGTTGAGAAGCCACAGTCCCAGACCAGGCAACAATTTGCCTCCTGGTGGACTTGAGTCATGAGGTAGTAGATTTCACCCCCCGCCACTCCTCTTGTAAAATATCTGTTGCATGTTCCCTCCCATGGGCAGCTGCTGTGTCCCACTGCAAGGCATTATCTCAGTTGTCTCCCTTTCATCCCTGTCCCAGGAGCTTGGTACTGGAGAAAAAAATAGGTCAGGTGGAGACTCTTTTCCTCAACCAGAGAAGTCTGTCTGATGTGCTGTCTTCTCAACCCATTTTAAATTCTTCCGGTCAGCTTTGGTTGTGGGTGATAACAAGAGACATGAGGATGCAAAATGCAGAGAGAAAAGAGCCTGGACCATCCTCCATCCATGCTCTCAGGCATCCTGTTAGCTCCAGGGGAAAAAAACAACAGCTAAAGCAAAAGAGGAATAAGCATTTGTTTGTGAATATTCCAAATAAAAAGTGTTCAGGACTGACCCCTTCCCCGTACCTCTGCACAGACCAAGGTGCATTGTCCTCCCTCTCTTATCTCACCATGTATTTTTGTTCCTCTTAAATGAACTACATTCCTCTGAAATGTCTTCGTTGCTTCAAACTCTCCTGAGTCTTGCAGCCCATCTTCTTTTGAGATCTGAGGCTCAGTATGGACAATAGAGATTTGGGATTTTCCCCACTATGATTAGTGGACAGGGGCAGAGAGGATTTTCCTCTGTGCTGGGAGAGGCATGGCTGTTCTTTAATATTTCCCTCCCTTTCCAAAGCTGAGAGAAAGGCAATTTTTCTTCCCTTTAGATGTGAGCAAAGGGCCCCGCTCCTGCTACTCCTGGAGAATTAAATAGATAAATGGGCGGCGCTGTTGTTCACGCTTCACTATGCACAAAGCAACTTGCATTCAAAATTGGGCTCATGGCAGTTCAGCAACAACCTTGCACAATAGCGTCATTAGACACGCAGGGCCAGCTCGCAGGCGCAGAGGCTGCTCTCCAGCTGGAGTAGCCACCAGGCTGGCCTGACGTGGGCTTTTTTTTTAGCTTTATAAAAATGCATCTTTAAAAAAAAAAAAAAAGTATAGAAAGAAGATTCAGTGTGGTTTTCTTAAAGACTTGGGCAGGTGTTGCTGTTTGAAGGCAGGGGGAAGAAAGGAGAGGATGGGATTTGTGGTGTCCACACACCCCCCGTCTTTCATGCCAGCTCCTTCTTGTAGGGAAGTCCTCCATTTCCAGAGTGTGGAGGGGCAAATAAGGGACCTGTGTCTGCAGAGCCTTCACCTGCTGACTTCTTCAAGAATGTTCCCTGGCAGGTTGCTGACTTAGTGGTGAAGGTCTCTTAAGCCAAGAGGGAGTTGAAAATTAATCCCTATGCTTACCTTGGCACTGGTGGCTTTCAGGGAAAGGAGTTGGGTGCTCTATGAATCTCACAGATAGCAAAAGTTGGTTCTACTGGAGCTCTCAGCCTGATTTGAGAGTGGTTCAAATTTGGCATTAAATTGGCATGGTGTTCATTGTGTTTTAAAAACAACCCTGACTTCTGCTGACCTGAGGAGAAATTCAGTTTTATTAATGAGTAGAGAAATTCAGTATAAAAATCAGCAGCTCACTGTCATCAGGATGGAACCAATCTTGGAAGGCGTCAGCTTGCCCATGGCTTGTTCTCTTGCACTGGGCAAATCATTTGCCTCCCAGATTTCACCTTCCTCTGTTGTCACGGAGGTAACAAAACCTGCCCTCCTTGGTAGGAGCATCTAGAAGCCCAGGTACTGGAGGCACATCCCCATAAAATTCTTCTTCCTTATATTGTGTTAACTTTGAGGCATTTTAAGCACATGCCTCCACTGGAAAAGGTCTAGATTTAACAGGTTAGTGGCAGAAATGTGGAGAAAGGATCTTGACTTGTGGGCTGCTATTTGTGGACTCCCTGGCATCTGTGGTGGTGTGGATGCTCACTCCTCCCCAGCATTGTCTTGTGTCAGAGCCAGCCTGGGTCTCTGTAAGTAATTTAAAATGAAGAGGCAATTTGATTGCAGAACTAACTGGCCTTCCCAAATGCTCTCCTAACACCATGCTTGGCACTGAACCTTTCAAGTCTTCCTCCTCTCCTTGTGCCTGCACAATGTTTGCATTTTAATGACTCTAAAGGCCTTTGCTTTGACATACCAAGTTAATGTTTTCTTTTTCTGTATCAAATCTAGGTCAAGCTCTGGCTTAGCACTAATGCTGTACTGAGCAAAGAAGGATTGGCCACTAATGGTTTCAATTTAGTTTTTTATGGAGTAGAGAAGATTTCACTCGATAGCTGTTTTCAGTTTTATTCCATTGGCCTTTCCACCAGGCCTGTTGGGATGGAGAAAGTGCTTGTGACTTGATTAAAGGAGATCCCAGAATGAATCCGCCATTAATATGGATGAGGATAAGTGTTGCTGCTCACCTGTGCTGTGTCCATAGGACATGCCTTCAGGGACTGCATCCCAGTGGGGGTTAAGTGGTGGGCAATCCCAAGCTTGGGGGTTTCTTTATGGAAGAGCCTCACCCGTGATCCAGCATCATCCTAATTGAGGTCCTTAGTTATGTAACACAGGGGAAGGAGAGATGAAGAGTAACTCCTCTGCTTCATGTGTCCGTGTGCCTGTAGACAGCTCAATCTGAATCTAGCCTTGGCCAACATCTCTGGGAGGAGGCTCCTCTATGCCTGCAGCGTCAGAGGGCTGTCAGGGCCATTCCCTGTCTGCTGTGAGCCCTAATTTTGTCTTTCCCTGCCCTGTGCCCGTCTCTGTGTACCGCAGCCAAAATCCAGGTGGGATGATAGCAGAAGCACTGAGACACCACAGCTTGGAGCATTAATGTGGAGCAATGAGTGTGAGTGTAATTTATGTTACCTTTATGGCTTGATGACACAAGGAGATGGCAGAGGGAAGTTTAATGGGAACTGGGGTGGTATTCACCCCTCTGGTGATGGTAAAAAAGGCCTGGAGCAGCACCAGTTCCTCCGCTGGCACGTGGATACTGCATTGCTGGGTAGCAGAGACCACTGGCAGATGGATTAGTGAGTGCCTCCCCTCTTAGGAGCTCGCGGGTGAATATTGTGATTGCATGTATTTATTTTTAAAATTATTATGGCCATTAGCATAGAAATGAGCTGCAGCTCCCTGGCTGCTGGCCAACCCCACCCGGGCTGGCATGCAGCTCTTCTCTGTGGCGGCTGGAACAAAAGCGCCCGGTTGGTAGCAGGGCTCCTGCTGCTTGCCACGGAAAGACAAGTGACAAACAGGAGCAAGCACTCTGCTGCATGAGTTTGTTACAGTCAGTTGGGACGTATATAAAAACCTCAGATGGGTCAGCAGAGATTTAGCCCCTCCAGGCAATGCCCTGTGAAGCCGTTGAGCTCCTATCCCTCTCCTCTCCTTCTCCCTGGTGATTTATTCCCAGGCTGAAAACCCAGTAATCACTCACATTGAAGTTTTGTTGCTGTTTTACAGGAGATGCTCCAAAAGTCTTTTGTCTCTGCAACTGTAAATAAACTTGTAAACCTGTTTTAAAAATAGCATTTTGTAGCTTAGTGCATGAATTTTTAATGCATCTTCTGCAAACCAGCTGGTCTTGGCAAGGGTCACAGTGTTTCCTAGGCATTTAACATAAAATTGTGCTTCAAAGCCACATTATAGTGTCGTTGAAGAGTAATATTTTACTTAACGTCCTCATAACTGAATTATTTATAACTTGCCATGTTTTATTAATGATAAATATTAATACTGGTGTATTTAAGAGTAGAGGTTATTGCTGCAGTTTTACCTATATGAGGTGATATTATTGAAATAAAGGAATAGCGATGAATTCTGTAGCTGGCAGAGCGAAGTGTGTGCTGGGGCTGTTCTCATTCACACCTCCCTCTTTTATCAACCCTGTCAGCCACCAAAAAACCTCAGTGCAGAGCATCTCTACGTTTGAAACGAATTTTGCTGCACTCATCTGAATCCCTGCTCTTTTTTTAAATTTTCTTAGAGAGCTTTGTGTTATTGTCAGTAATTCTTGGGTTCATTTCTTGGTGAGGGCCCATAAGCTTTGGCTTTGCAAAAATGCTCACCCTGGTCTGGGTCTCCAGCCTTGAACTGTTCTGCAGGGTCCTTTGAGTTCTCCTGCTGCAGGCACCCCTGGATCCCCCATCTTTTGAAGCATCCCTTGCCACCTCGGATGAGGCATTACTTGGTGTAGGAGACCTCCTAGCAGCCTTTGGGCTCCTTCCCACATGGCTGAGTGCTCTGGGCCATGATCAGTCTCATTTCAAGGCTAAATCTATATGAATTGGGTAAATTGCCATTGCACCATTGGCCTCCATCCTTTACCAGAGAGGATAATTGCATTGGCTTTCATCTTGGGAAAGGGAAATACAATTTTCTGTGATCTTTCACCTTGTGCTGGTGTGTCCCCATCTGGCAGGGAACATTGTGCGGCCACTCCCCGGTCTGGCTCCCAGCGTGGAGCTGGCTGCCTATCCCACCCTCATACCTACAAAACCTTCCGAACCCTACAACTGTGCGGGGCCAAGGCTTTGCTCCGTGTTACTCCATCAGCTTAACAAATCTGCCATCACTGGGTTGAGAGCGGTGGTTGCAGGAGCAGCACAGGTTAATGCAACACATCTTTAATGTATGATTGCTAATGGCCATCTCCCATCTGCCTGAGCCCAAGTGCAGTTTGCAGATGAATGATTAAGCTGCCCTGACACATAGGCAGCTTGTTCCTTAGCAGACCTACAGTCATTACACTTGATGCATGTGAAAGGGGACGAGGCTTTCTAGCTGGGGAGAGGGTGTCATTGGGCTGGGGTGATGGAGCAGGGGGTTCTCTTGGAGTTTGTTTTGTATGGTAATGTGAGAGATCCTCCTGTGGATGCAGCACTTTAAATGAATCATGAGCTCAGTAACCACTGGGATGTTTATTAGCTTTGAATATGTTTATTGCGGAGTCAACAGGCAGCACCTTCCAATTAATTAATAGTAATAATTACAGTATTATTTATGTAGCTCTAACAGCATGCCAGAGTGTTTCCACACAATGGTTACAGCTGTGGCTTGCTGGAACAGGCTGGTCTGTATTCACCCTGTGTGGGCATGCTAGGGTTCATCATTTACTGGTGCTCCCAGCTCCAAAAGCCTCTCTTTGCTGAGCTCTTGGCAGCTGCTCTTTCTTTTGGCTGAATCATTTTGTTCCACAGTGTGGTGATGTGGCTGTTCCTGCTGCGGTGCTGGAAGGCAGAGTATGCAATGAGCAGGAGCACCTGCAAACAGAGGTGGAAGTCAAGGACGGTACATTTCACTAGGGTATTTCGGTATTCTTCTGCTCGGGGTATTTAAACAACATGAGTTTAGGAGTCAAGCTGTACATACCAGAAGGATATTTACAACAGATAAGACATTGATGGCAACAGAAAGAATCCACCTCTCTTCTGATGTGGACTAGGATCCAAAGGCTGCTCAAGCTGTTGGGAATGACCTCTGCTAAGTGCCAGTGCAGTGTCTATGTTTCTCACTGCCTCTGCAGACCTTGCTGAGGACCATGATCATGTAGCAAAGTCTCCTGTTCTGGTTGAGTCAATCAGTTCAATGTGCAGAGGCAAGTGGGGGTACCAAGAACTTCCCACTAGTCTTGTTTTTCCATGCAGAAGGTTAGCCTACAAGTTGGCCTTCTGCTCTTACATTACGTTACAGTCCCATTTGTGTTCTGTGGGAAATGAGGGTGTTTCTAGGTTATGTGAAGTTGCTGACATCTTCCAGTTGTTGGATCTTTCTTCACATGTGAATACTTTTGTCTCTCTTTTTGTCTTCCAGCGATGTCTGACTTCCACATCCACCCTCAGAATGCAGTGGTGGAGGAAGGTGGTGTAGCGAGATTCCAGTGCCAGATCCATGGCTTGCCTGAGCCAGTCATCCTATGGCATAAGAACAGCATGCCAGTCAACACAGACAACGAAAGGTAGGACAGCTCCAAGCCATGTGCTGGTGGCCTTTCTCCAGGTGGGAAAAGATGGCCAGACTTCCTATTCCTTTCACAGCTGTACTTGGACGCAACTAACCTGGGCTAAGGGTCTTGGCCAGTGTTCCCACCATGGAAGACTCTTTTGTTTAGTGTTGTGGCTTTTCTGGTTTGGTTCTCCTTCTGGCCAAACACCTTGCAGGGATACTGGCATTTCCCAGGAGAGGTAGATAAAGCTATTAGCTGATTTTGAAGGGCTTGCACTGACCCTCCCTGATCAACCCTGCTCCAGGTTTGTTTTCCAGCATGGAGACCTGCCCAGCAAGCCTCAAAGAGCTGGATAGCTTTGGCATCCTTCATCCCTCTGTGGCTCCATTTTGCGTAACTCTTTCTGAGACAGATCCATGACTTAAGATTTTGCATATGGGTCCTGGACTCTTTTAAGTGCTGAATTACACTGTGGCTGCTATCCCCAGGTGGACTCCCTCATGTGTGGCAACTGGCGAGCTCCACAGAGAGCTTCCCACAGCACCCTGAGCTGCCATTTCCCAAACAGTCTCCTAAAGAGAAACTCCAGCTGCCTCCCCTGCCAACGTAGGGAGCGGCACGTCGCTGCTTCCTGTGTTTGACAGGCTGCTCCCTTTGCGTCAGAAACATCCCTCATCACAGTTTGATCCTCGGCACAGCGCGGGACAGGTGGCAGGAAACGCATGCTCGGTGCCGGCAGCTGCCAGTGGCCCCAGCTGTAGCTCGGGAGCCGCACAACCAGTGGTGGGAGACAATCGCTCACAGCACACCTCAATCGCGGATTGACGTCCCTGCCTTGGGAATAGGCGAAACCGGGAAGCTGTAAATATTTTCATGAAAGCCCCTATTCTTAAAAATGTCAGTTCTGCAGCAGAATGTGGTTGGGTTCTTTGGAGGCAGGAGAAAACACAAGGGCTGGAACAATGCCTGACCTTCTCAGAGCGGCAGTGAACTTACAGTAGAAGGACCCAAGAGGCCCAAATCTGCCGTGGAAAACTGCAACTGTCAGGTTTTGTTTTTCCTTGCATTTTTCATCTGAGCTTTTTTTAGCCCAGCACAGGGTTGATTTGTTAAGCCTGATCTCCTCTGAAGGCTTCTTACTCATACAGGTGCTGAACTGGGGATGCAGTTGAATGGAGCAACTGATCTGAGGTGGCATCAGCAGAAGTAAGGGGTGGAGAACTGGGCTGGATACCTTGTGGCATTCCAGTGAGATGTTGCAGGACAGGTCAAATTCCCCTGAAGTCCTTCATGCATCATTGATCCTTTCCACTTGAACCCGGGGACACGGTTGTGGACATGGTCAGAGATGTGGCAGGGATTTAAATGTGACCAGGACTTCTTTTCTCCACGGCTGAGGAACCCCAAGGTTGAGGAGCTTCAAGACCGAGAAGCCAAGACTTTTCTCCAACCCAGAGAGCTCCAAGCTGTGCTCATTCCCTCTGCTTCTCCTCTGGGGGAGGGAGTCTGCCCAAGCCCAGGAGGGTATGGCCTAGGAACAGTTTCCCTACGTTCGTGCCCTGATTTTGAAGAAATTTTGCTTTTTGTAGGAGTAAAGTTACCAGGGAAGGTTTTTATTGTCAGCTCAGTAGATTAATCTCTGATACCAGAGCCTGGGTGATGAGAGTTGCTTCTCTAACTGAATTGGATTTCTGCATTAATCACGCTTGGTGCATTTCTGCGTATAAAGTGTATATAAATTTGTATGCCTAGTCTTGCATTTGGAGGCTTTGAAGGCAGAATAATAGCTTTGGAATTGAATCTTCTAATGATGTGGGCAGATTGTTAACAAAAATGAAGGCTTCTTGTAGTATAATTCATCCAAAACAATGGGCATTTTAAAGTCCCAGAGAGATTGCAATCAACTTTGGGCCATGTAAAACTGATTGCTGTCATGCTGCCACTGACACGGAGCCACACGTTTGGAACCCGGCACAGGGAGCAGGTTATAGGCACTTAACCATATGCTGATACGGAGAAAGATATTCTTCATCATCCGGACGGAAATGGATTATTAACTCATCACAGTGTAATGACTTACTACCAGCCAATTTAAACAAGTGGTTGCCAAGCAACCTGTAATGAATGTATGTGTACATATATGTGTGTATGCATGCATGATTTAAATGTGCCTATGTTTTAAAGATGTAAAATATTTATTGATGTTTACATTTTCCCACTCAATATTTATTTTAAACATACCTTTTCATGCATCTGAGGTTTTAAGGTCATAAGGATTTGAGTCCTGGACCTGGTGTGGGGAGTGTGGAGCACAGGCTTCTCCTGATGCTTGTCTGTGGTCACTGTGCTTCAGCTGATGAGTGATGATTCCCACGTCATGATAACTCTAGTGTCAGCTGTCCTCACATGCAAATGCATTGCCAAAGCTTTTCCACAGGTTAAATAGGAAGCATCTACTTTGCAGCCTTCCAACAAAAATCACCATTTTTCAAGGATGCATCACGAGATAAATGATTTTCTTTTACCCCCTGTAAAGAAGACCAGAGGCTCAAGTATCCAAAAAAAAAAAAAAAGAACTGATGCAGAGGTAGGCGTGGGCTCAGCCTGCAGGGGCGTTGGCATCTTAGTGGTATTGGCACCTCTGCACTGGGGTGCAGGGAGCCAGCCTGCCTTGCCTGGATGGGTGTGCAGCCTGCTGTCACATCATGTCCTGCTTTGCAAGCTTTTGATTCTGTTTTCTCTTCCCACAGGTACACACTGCTTCCCAAGGGGGTTCTCCAGATAACGGGACTAAGGGCAGAAGACAGTGGGATATTTCACTGTGTTGCCACCAATATTGCTAATGTGAAGTTCAGCCGGGAGGCCCGACTCACTGTGTCAGGTTAGTGTCAGCTACACTGTACTGGCTTCCTCCCTGTCTTCTTCATACTGCTGTTCTGGACTGGGACAGTTTAAGAGAGCTTCAAGCTAACAGCACTGAGAGGCATTCCTCTGTCCAGCCATAACACCTTCCTTGTTCTGGATTGATATTTGTTCAGATCCCCTCCAGTAGGGGACATCCCAGGTTCCCTGTGGAAATGGAGATTGCGTCTTTGGAGATAAGAGGCAAGGGAAGTCTGCCCAGGGATGGTTGGGTGGAAGTTTCTCTCTGAGTTCTTTCTTATATGCAGCCAAAGGTCTTTCCCCTGAGCTGTGATAATTGCTGGTACCCAGGAGCTGGAAGCTTTCCAGCATACAGCCACATCTCACAGCTTCCCATCACCTTCCAAAATAGTACTTGGCCAGTGGTTCTGGAGCGGAGACTTAACACCTGTACCAAGTGTCAGATTAGCCTCTGCTGACCATAAAAAAGCAGCACGTGTGAAATGGGGTGAAGCCAAGGGAAGAGTGATGTTGTGTATATCAACTCTGATAGGGAAAGAAAGCAGGTTAACTGGTTCTGAAAGACCTTGGAGCTTCGGGTGCCTGTTACTTATCTGTTTGCTTGATCTACATGAACAGTAGCCACATGGAGGGAAAAAAGAACAGTAAATTATCGATGTGGTGAAGTTCTTTGTGTCAGTTTACTGGCCTGAGTTATTATTTCTTGCAGGGCAGAAAGTGCTAGTTGTTCTCATCCGACCATCCCACATTGCAGATGGATATTTTCCAGGTTTCCTGTCTGTGAAACATTTGTGGTTTTTTCTCCTCCTTAAAGTAGTCGGATGATGAATATGGGCACCGTCTGTAAGTGTTTGTTGAAGGGTTTGGACCATGCTTCAGTGCCTGCACATCAGCAGAGCTGCTGGAACTGGACATTTGCATGGAAAACTCATTGCTGTGGGTTAAACCTCCATGGAAAAGCTTTATGCTCTGTGGTGTTTGCTAAGAACACACAAATATCTGTTAGAACTGGACAGCAGGTATGTGTTAGCATGTGAACCCTGGGCTTTGGCACGGCAGCAGAGGCTGTGGTGAGCCACAGAGGTGCACGGGGCATTGCTTCACTGGTGTGGGTGTCGTGTCAGTAAATACTGACCTAACGAGAGTGCTGCTGTGCACATTGCATTAGGCATGATGGGGTAAGCAGAATTCTTGCAAATCTTTGTATCGCCTTCCTCTTGTGTCAGGGGTGAAGGGAATGGTCTCTCTGCTCTTCATGGTGGTGGGAGGGCTCCCATTTTTCCCTGCAGGGCAACAGCTTCAGCCATTGCTTCACCAACAGAGAAGCACCAGGTCTGCCTCCCTGAGGTTTCCAAACCAAGCCCTGCCTGGAGAGGGAGGAGGGAGAGAATGAGGATGGGCTCTGGAAGCCTGTGCCCTGCAGGGCACTGCCACAGCCTCGTGGGAGAGGAAGAGGAGGGTGGCTGCCTGTGGGGGGTGAAGGAGCCTGCTCACCACGCTCTCCCTCCTCTCCCTGGCAGTGGTGGCAGGGCTGCCAGCTGTGAGCAGCACAGAGATGTCTTCCAGTCCTGCTGATTGATTATTTTCAAGTGCCTGCTCAGCGGAGCTGCTCCCGAGGGGCTGCCTGCCTCTCTGCACTGACACCTTTCCAGTGCGAGCTACAGCTCTCTCTGCTGCTGTCCTTTTGATCAAGATCTGGCAGGCAACCCTCCCATCCCTGCTGGAGTGCCTGTCACTGCTGGCAGGACTGGGGACCTCCCCATCCTCACTGTGACTGCTGCTGGTGGAGTCCCAGAGGACCACAGGCATCATTAGAGCCTCTTCCCCTTTCAGAATAAATCCCTGCACTGCCCTGAACCCTGTTGAGCTCCAGCAGCACTGGCCTGTCATGAGTCCCTTGATTTGTCACTCCTTCCTTCCTGACCCTGCATCAAAGGGCTGGTCTGGTTGAAGAAGGAAACCTCCTTCTTGATGGTGGGACATGGTTGGCCCCTTTGTGTTGTGCTGGCATCTGACTGCTGTGTCCCTGCTGTGTCCATGTCCTTGCTGTGTCCCCGTCCCTGCTGCCCCTGGAGCTGTCACTGCCTTGGGTGGTGTGCTCAACAGCAAGGCTACAGGACCATTCCCTGGCCTTTGCAGGAGAAGGTGAGCAGTGGTGGAAATGCCACTTCCAGAGTTGGACAGCATTTGCCCAAACGCAGGGAGCTGAATCCACACTCAAAAACCTGAATGTCTAAGACTCAGAGTAGAAATCAAAGAATGAGATTTTAAAATATTTTGTTGTCAAGCTAATGTGTTTTATAAATTCTGCTTTGAGCTTGGCTCCCATTTGCTGATATTCTTGGGTGACCTTGGACAATTCATTTCATTTCTCCATGTTTTGAAATATTGAAATCGCTATATAATACGCTGATAATACCGTATTATTCTAAGCGTGAACATTTAGTATTGTGATTCAGAACAATAAATCTACATGGGTTTTAAAGGCACTCCGAGGTACTGAGGGGAAGGTATTGTTTTTCAGATCTCTTGGGGTTAACCAGCCGGTCATATGAATTTATTGTGCATTCTGGTTCTCATCAAAAAATCTGCATTTTATGGCTTGCAGTGAAATGCATTTAGTGAGAAAGTCTACTCTTAAGTCACACTGACACGGTGATTTTTCTTGGATTTTGCCCATTTACACACAAGCTCGGAGTCACTTTATTGCTCCCTGCTTGGCCCCCGTAGGAACAATTAACAAACAAGCTGCTCTGATCTGTGCTTGCCCTTGGACCACTGTGGAATCCCCCTGCTATGCCCTGATTCCAGCCTCTGAGCTGCTGTGAAAGGATAACACTCAAAAGTGCAGAAAGAAATTGTTTTTCTTGGAGAAGAGCCCCTGTAGATAGATTTTGGTGGATCACTTCTCTTTAACGAGCCTTTTGAACATTGGGAAGTCCATGTACAGGAGTCAGTGTGGGATGGTCCCTATGGTAAAGCCCAGCCAGGGCTGTGCTCCCCAGCCCTCCCTGTGCCCCACTCCTGCTCAGCGGCAGATGACGAGCCCAAGTATTTCTCTCTGCAGGTGTACAGAGCTTTTTTTGCCAGCAGCTGTAAGATTGATGGAATTTCTTAAACACTGCTTGACCTCAGCATTTCTGGAGTATAACTCAGCTCTTATCAGAGACAGGGAGAAAGACTAATGCAGAGATTTTCACTGTTCCTGTTTACTGAGAACTGAGAATATCCTCCTCTCCTGCTCTCAACAAATAGGAGTAAAGGCTGCAGGGACAGCAGGGATAAGGCACTTTTTAGGGAGTCAGGAGATGTGGGTTCAGCTGTGGTGTATGTAACACAGGATGATGCTTTTGTCCCATGCTCTCGTTCTGTCTAGTGAAATGCGTTTTCTTTTGCCTTTCTTGTGCCTGTCTGGTGTCCAGGGTCCTCGTGCCAGGATTTTGTTCTGTTATGGGTCTGTACATCCATCTTGCACAACGGGTTTCATTCTTGGTTGCTGCCACTTGGTGCTACTATAGTGCAAATAAAGGATTAGTGATTGTTTCATGAGCAGCAAATGTGTCACAGTTATATCAGAGCAATGGGATGCATCCTCTCCCTGCAGGAAAATGGTAGGAAAATGACCACCCTTTGGGGTGCAGTCACCAGAGGAGTTTCCTCTCAGAAGGATCCTCAGCAGGAATCAGGACCGTTACCTCCATCACTCCTTGTCCCAGGATGAGGCATTTGGAGCAAATGACACCAGCAGCAAGAGAAGATGCTCGCAAAGTTAGGCATTGTGGACTGTATGAATTACTATATGGCTTGAGATGCTAAAAGATAAAGCAACTCCTTCATTTATTTGCATTCCTGCTGTCCTGCATGTTGTGTTTTCCTTATATACCATGCACATCTTCTCTTTGCAGTTCACAGCGCAGTTCTTTCTGTATGCTGCTGATATCCAAGTGTAAACAGGGCTGTTTGTGGCTGGATCATTGGTTCAGGGGTTTTCCCCAGGAATAATCAATGCACACTAAACATGTTCAGTGTGACTGTCACACAAACATTGTGCTCCTTTTGTTTCATGTACATCTCAGATTTATTGAGGATTACACCATCCACATCATTTAGAATCCTAGAATGGTTTGGGTTGGAAGGACCCTTAAAGATCATCTCATTCCACCCCCTGCCATGGACGGGGACACCTTGCACTAGACCAGATTGCTCCAAGTCCTGTCCAGCCTGGCCTTATGGATTCCATCCCTGGAAGTGTTTGACTTCTCTGGGCAACCTCTGCCAGGGCCTCACTGCCCTAACAGGGAAGAATTTCTTCCAAATACCTAACCTAGATTTCCCCTCTTCCAGTCTGAACTCATTACTCCATCTCCTCTCACTACAGTTCCCGATGAAAGAGGATATGTACTTAGAAGAGATGTACTTAGAGGATGCCTGAAGTCCTCGATGTTCCCTTTAAACAAGAGGGAATCAGATGCCTTCTGACAAATGTGCTGTCTTTGCAGGCTCCCACTCCACCGTGTACAAGGACCCCATGATTCTCGTGGGCCCAGAGAACCTGACGCTGACCGTGCACCAGACGGCAGTGCTGGAGTGCATTGCCACCGGCAACCCCCGGCCCATCGTCTCCTGGAGCCGCCTAGGTAAGCCCTGGGGGTCACTGGGATTTCTTCCTCCTCTCCATAGCCATCAGGTAGGAAATAGGTAGGTGCCACTGACTATTTTATACAACTGATTCATCCTCTCCCTTCCCACGGAAGCTAATTGTAGGCTTGAAGTGCTTTTTATCCTCATGTCTACACTTTGTTTTTTCTCTCTGCCAAGATTCTGTTTTCAGCTGTTAGAGAAGTGGGTTGGTTAAACCTGTAGATGTTTCATGAAAGGTGATAATTTTATCTTTTCTCAAGTGACAGCATCTTCTTCTGCTGCATCAAAAACATCACCACTGTTGGCCTAGAGAAAGCAAAATCATACACAAACATATCTTTCACATAAAAACAGACTTGAAAGAAATTTGCTGCCTGTTCAGGGAGTTTTAAAACAATTTTAAGGGGGGGAGGGTGTTTAAAGTAGTGTGTCTGAAGCCCTGAAAAAACAAATGCTTGCTGCTGGGATCCGTGATATGTTTTTAAATCAGCATGGAAACCAGAGACAGTGTCTGATGGCATCATGCAAGTGAGGAAGAGCAAAAGGCTGTGTTTCTCTATGATTTATTTTAGGTTCTAACTTGTGATGATAGCTTAGAAACTGTTTTGCTCAGACCACCACTCCCATTGCCCTACAGAAACCTGTGCTGAGTGAAGAGCTGATGGATTTTGTTTTATCTCCCAGAGCTTGTAACTCTGCCTGTGCACACAGTGGGGTTGGGTTGAGTTAGGATTTCCCAAGATCTTGCAGTCCTCGAGGTCACATCATTTTTGGGATGCTCATTTCCCAGTGTCTCCCAAGGTGGTTGTGAAGCACAAACAGGGATAATCCTGTCTCATGCTGCTGTGCTGGATGTGAGACTACACCCCCATGGCTCTCCAAGGGTCAGGGTCAGCTCATGGGCAGGGTGACTTCCTGCTCCAGAGCTGCCTGCCAGGGAATCAGGACTTGCATCCAATATCAGTTGCACATTTTTTCCATGTTTTCCCTCCTTGCATCCTCTGGTGGCTTGTAAAATCAGCCTGTGTATGCCACTAACTGGCATTTTTGCCTCCAGAGCAATAACCATCAGATTGATGCTGTTTTAAAAATTCCCCAGACACTCTGTATCACTGGTTTGGTTCTCTTGGACACAAGGCAGCTCTATGTTAGTGCTCAACTATAATAAACTACTTTATAATTGCCTTAATTATAAGTGCTTATTACCTTCTTCAAAACACTTGTCTCTATAGAACAGTGCAATAATGAAGACGTAATAGCAGTGTGTGATGTTTGTCTGGATGGTCTGAACTCAGCATTGCCTTCCACCAAAAATAAATACCCTCTCCACGCTGCTTTGCAGCACAGCGGCAGAATCAGAGCTACTGAAGGGGAAATAGATCCTGTTATTTTCCCTCTCCTTCAGCAGGAGTGTTTCCTGTCCAAAGCATCACAAGGTCTTGTTTATTATGACAGTGATCCTGATAGCGACGTGGTGCATGGGCTCTCTGATGACTTGGAGAGTTTGTCATGTCTTTGTAGCCATTTCGGAAATGCTTTCATGTGTCCTTGTCTCTGTGATCATGAAGAGGGAGAGGGGTTTAATGGTGGACAGGGAGGTCCTCAGAGTATCTGTCATCTCTGGCTTCCTCCCATGTAAAGGTCTTCTTCCTGAAGTTCTTCCTACGGAGCCAGTTTAGCTTAGATAACCAGTTAATTCACTCACCTTAGGAAAAAAAAACTTTTAATCCATTTGCAGAAATAAAAAAATCCACAGCCACAAAGTCTTAGAGATGAAGCTGATTTAGCAATAGGAATGGCTTAATTTAAGCAAAAAAAGTCAATTCTGTGTGAGCATCTTTCTTGCCTGGTAGAAGTAAGGAAGAGCTGTGGCGTTGCTGTTGTGCTGGGGCTTTGCACAGGGCACGCTGCCTTTTTGGAAACCCCTTCTGAACCCCTTTGCTCACAGTTTTGACATTGTGGCATTTCTTCTGTCAAAAAGAAGCAAAAGAACAATTTTGCTTTCACAGCTTTCTGGTACAGGGGAAATCAAGCCATAAACACCATTTGCACTTCTTGCTTTGGCTTTGCTAAAACCTGGCCTGTTTTCAGTGGGAAAGGCAGCTATATTTTGCTTAAAGGAAATAATTCGGATTCTGGTACAATTTTTGAGTGTCACACAATCAATTTTGAATTTAATTTCTTTGGGAATATGTTGTAGCCCCTGACCACAAACAGAATTCCTGTGTCTCGCCGTGCATGAAATGTCAACATTCATTAGAGAGCAGGCTCTGAGAGAGATGTAAAATCATTAAGGGTTTGTTCAGGGAAGATAGGGATTTTCCTTTCAGAGCTATGCACTTTAGGCTTGGACCTGTATGTGTGCACAAATTAATATCCTGGGCACTTACTGCAAAGCCTTTTGAATGAATGACGATTTTAATGTATCCTTACTCTTTAACTGACAGGCCACTGAGCTGGCCTCCATAAAAGGTACCAAAGCAGAATAATAAACTATTTAGAGAGATACAGAAAAGTGAGGCAAGAAAGAAAGGACAGTGATTATCTGATAGCGTTATACAGAAGTTGTCAGAAAGGGCCGCACAATGGAAAGGAAATTACTAAAGAGGGAGCCATTCAAGAAGTAAACTATACAACAATTGTAGGAGCCAATTAATTGGTAACTTATTGGACACAGAAGCTTGCAATAGATGGCTGACTGGTTGACAAGAGCACCGTTCCCGTAAGTGTTTAGAAATAATAGAGTAAATTTCACCACTTCACATACTGAATAGTCAACTGTTGCAATGTACTCTAAATATGCTAATCCATAGTGCCCAGTGTCCGCAGGAGCAGGAGACCCATGTGTCTAAAAAGTGGAAGGCTACTATGACACAATACAAAGAATTCACAAAAGACCTAAATGATCAACATTAGAAAGTTGTTACTTTCTTTCTACTTGCTACTTATAAAAGAAAGGCGTTCCTGTTGTTGCATATTCATATCGCCTGGCACGTTTTAAGGGGGCTCTGTAATTGGTGCTAGTGTGCCAATCACTCAGTTAGCAGGCAGAGAATGGGCTCCAGAAAGCATCACATACACCTTGGAAAAATAAATAATGTGGCTCCCAAACCGCAGGCGTCTTTCATCCAGACTTCACCCCAACAGGGAACCTGGAGGTATCTAAAGGGGCCTAAAGGAAGGCTGGAGGGGGATTTTTTGCATGGGTGTGCAGTGATGGGACAAGGGGGAATGGCTTTAAGCTGAAAGAGGGTAGATTTAGATTGAATATTAGGAAGAAATTCTTCTCTGTGAGGGTGGTGAGGCCCTGGCACAGGTTGCCCAGAGAAGCTGTGGCTGCCCCATCCCTGGAAGTGTCAAAGGCCAGGTTGGATGGAGCTTGGAGCAACCTGGTCTAGTGGAAGATGTCCCTGCCCGTGGAAAGGATTGGAATGAGATGATCTTTATGGTCCCTTCCAGCCCCAACCATCCTATGATTCAGTGAACTCTCTACTTGTCTATAGCCAGAGCATCTTTTGGGGGCATCTCCCATTTGGAGAATGGTCTCCTTTATTAATTAGAGGTCTGTCTGCTCTTCACAACAGCTGAGCCTCCCCCTTTTGTCCTCATCAATTGAAGATCGAAAGACATTTCCCTCCAGACTGGCTTTTTTTCAGCCAGCCCTCAAATTTTCTGCTTTTTGACTTCTTTAAAAGAAGTAGAAGGTCGTGTTAAATGAGCAGTGGTTTCAAGCCTGCCTGGGTCCTGAGAGCTTTGGGAACTGAGCAAGTGCTTTTGCAGTCTTTCAGATCTCCATGTGAAGAGATGACTTAGCGGTGGCAAGTGATGCCAGGAAGGTGGATTTTTACAGGGTTTGGATTGCTTGGTCCAAACCATTCTTCAGGTCTCCGTGTAAAGAAAACAGGGTAAAAATAAATAGCAACTTTTGCAAAGCAGGTGGAGACATCAGTCCCTCAGCACAGCAGTTCGGCAAAGTGCAGAGCTTTCATCCTGAAAGCATGGAATTTCTTGTGTAAACGCTCTGTATTATTTATATGTGTTGTCAGTGTTACTAAGTTGGACTAGATATTAGCTGAAGACCTTCTAGCTGACTGCAGGACGGCTCAGGCTGAGTGAGGCACAGTAGAGTGAGAAGGATGGAACAGACTGGGAAAGTAGAGATGTTTCTGTAGAAGCCCTTTTCAGTGCTTTTTGAAGGGGAGGAGTTGAGGTGAGAGGTGTCTGGGATGATCTGGCACAGTGATCTTTGCTGGCTGTTAGGGATGGCCACGCTGACCCAAATGGCAGATCCACTGAGGTTTCTGAGCTTGGAGGGCTGTGTTCTCCAGGGAAATGAAAGATGTGTGGACAGGTGCTGTTTTTTCAGACCACTACACCTCTAATAGCTGGGGTTGGAGAGATAACTGAGGGCATATTGATGCTGGTATTTGGACTTGGGGGGGAGCACCTGCTGCAGGCTGAGTCTTTGCATGCTTAAATGATGGAGCACGTTATAAATAATACAGTAAAACTGCTGACATTCAAGTCACATTTCTGTGGTATTTCTCAAGGCAGTGATGTGATGAAGGATCCAGGTATGACCACTTTTCATCTTTCACTGGTCCCATCCCTCCCTCAAGAGAGAGATTTGATTTTTATGCCTATTGTAAATATAGACTTCTGAAAGGTCTAATTTAAAAGATGAAATCAAGTTCAATTTGGATTTAATTCAGACCTCTTTACACTTCAGTTCAAATGCTGTTTGGAAGGAATGGTTCCTTGTTATTGCTCATTAAATGTGGGACAGGTCATGTTTTACTGTCCTTTTTATGGTTGAGCCATTTACTGCGGCAGTGGCTTGGCCAGCAGTGTGAACATTTAATGACATTGTTTTTCTCTCTCTAAAAGACCTGAGCATTTTTCTTTGCAATGCAAATAATGAAGAGGTCTGGCATTTCCTGTCTAATGAAGCAAGGAAACCTTCAAGCTTCAAAATTTCCTGAAAAACAATATATGAAGAGCATGGCAGGAGATAGGTTTGGGAAGTACTTTTGTAGCTCTCAGTCCATGCTTTGCCGATGTTTCCTAGAGGGATGCTGCCCAGAATCTGAAATGGGATCCCTCACTCCTATGGTTGTATTGGGCTTGCATGACAAGGTTTTGGTAGTGTGGGGGCTACAGGGATGGCTTTAATGAGGATTTGCTGGGAGCTTCTTCATATCCAGTGGAGCCAATTCCAGCTGGCTTCAAGATGGACCCACCACTGCCCAAGGCCAAGCCCATCAGCAATGGTGGTAGCACCTCTGGGGTAACATTTAAGAAGGGAAAAAAGTTACTGCACAAGAGCAAATTGCAGCTGCAGAGAGGAGTGGGAACATGTGAGAGGAACAGCCCTGCAGACCCCAAGGTCAGTGCAGAAGGAGGGGCAGGAACTGCTCCCAGTACTGGAGCAGAGATTCCCCTGCAGGCTGGGATGCAGCCTGTGGTGGGGCAGCTGTGCCTCTGCAGCCCTTGGAGTTCCACAGGTAAGCAGAGATCCACCTGCAGTCCATGGAGGAGCAGGGGTTTTCCCAATCTATTCCAGAACCTGCTGGTTATGAATGACCCAAACTCTCTAATATTTTTTATTATGCAAAGCATGACATTACATCTAAAGCATGTAATTGCTGGGTAACTTTTAGCCAGCCCTGCATGCTGTCTGTGTTGGACCATGAAGCTCATGGCAAGATTATGGCACAGACTTTGGAGCACAAGATCAGGCCTCTTCTACTGTAGTGGAGCACATGAGTATGGAAGTCTCATGGGATGGTCAAGTGGGGACATCACCAGGGCTGCTTCTTGTTTCTCTGGTTTCTGTAGGTTCTTTAAACTCCTCCATGAGCAAACTTGAGAGAACTGAATTCATGATTCCTGTCTGATTGAAAGCATGCTCCCTTTAACTGCTCCTCCAGTAAAACTCCTCCCCTGCCTTGCCCCTCTGCTCAGACACCCTGACATGTGCTAGGCCTGATTTAGAGCTGCCTTTGTCAGACAGTGTCTTAAAACACAGATCAATGAAACAATAGAAAGCAATAGCCTGATACTAATGAAACACATTGTAATTAGAGCTGGCTGGGAATTTTCCAGAGAAAACAGGGAAGAAGTGAATTCCCTGATACTGAACTATTTCACATGCCTCATATCCAGCACTCAGGATGGGGGCAGCTCTTTTCAGTTGCCTTTCCAAGCCAGAGTAACTGAGATCTAACCACCAGCTCAGAGAGTGACCAACCCTAACCCTTGGCCCTGAGCTAGTGTGTGTTCAAGGGCTAAGGAATCAAAAATCAAGTATTCTCTTATTTTCTGAAGCCACAAAATCCATCAAGGGTTATCAGGTAAAGTGGTATAACTTCTGGATCAGGTAATCTACAAGTCATAAATTGCTGGTGGCTGGGAAAGTGCATCAGGGAAACACTGCAGTAGGTTGGCTGAACTTCTTCTTGAAGCCTCTCTGTTGGAAATAGGCTATTGAGCTGATTGGATCCTTGCTCATTCTAATGCAAGAACCCAGGCAATGGCTCAGAGAAGCTGAGATGATTTATCTTGGTTTAACCCCTCTGTTGAACTGTGTTCTGGGTGCTTAATCTGAACATGTGGTTGAAAGCTTTCACATTTCCTGTGGTGGTACTTTGGGTTTTTAAGCAGCACAAAGAATGATTTTGGGCAAACATGTAAATAAGGATCTGGCCTTCTGCAGAAGGCAGTTCTGATAAGAGCATCAGCTAAATCCCATTGACTTCATTTTTCAAATGCCAGTAGCAGAACCTGGCACTGTTCCATAAGTACTTAGATTGGACTTCACTGAGGGCTATGGCCTGGAGAACCTCATGCAGAAGTCCAGCATGTGACTCTTGTCCTTCTCTCCTTCTTTCAGATGGCCGCCCGATTGGCGTGGAGGGGATCCAGGTGCTGGGCACAGGAAACCTCATGATCTCAGACCTCACGGTGCAGCATTCTGGCATCTACGTGTGCGCCGCCAACAAACCCGGCACGCGGGTGCGCCGCACCGCGCAGGGCAGCCTCGTCGTGCAAGGTGAGCCACTGGGACCCTGAGGGCTTGGGTTGGACAAGTGCTGACTTCATCTCTGGTGGTACCAAACAAAGCACTTCTTCTCTGGACACGTGGTTTCCCAAGTGGGTGTGTGTCTGTGTCCCACGCAGGTGAGTCACAACCAGGTATCATTCAGCTGAGGCATCAGCTGCATGGCCTGCAATGGTTTCCCACCCCATCACAGGCATTTCTTTGTCTTAGCAGACAGTGGTTGTTACTTGTTATCATACTTGTACATCTCAGCAGAAAGCCTGAATTAATCAGCCAAATTTGTCTCATGGACACCTCTGAATGATAGATACAACTCTGGCAGTGATATCCAGCAGTGGATACCACTCACAGAGTATTGTTCTCCAACTGAAATGGCATCAGTACGTCTAAAACCATTTCCTAAAAGTCTGTGAGATTGTTTCCTGTAGCAATTGACACTGTCTGAGCCCATTGCCATGACCTGAGTGAAGCACCCTTTGGGGGCCATGCCCATAGGATGCAGGTTGTTCCTCTTCCTGCAGCAACTGTCCTGAAATGCTACTTGTAAAGGGCAGTTCAGCCCAAAGCAGAGATCAGCACTAGGTCAGCACACAAATCCTTTCCACATGCTCCGTGTGACCAGTCTCCATGGTGAGGGGAGCCAGGCAAGTATTTGTGAAGGCAAACCCAGCTGGCAGCATACTCTGAATGGCAGCAATTCGCCCCTGATTACAGGCACTCACCTCCTCTTCAAGCTAGTCCACTTAAAGCATCTCACGCTCTCATCAGTTCACTCATTAACTATTGACTGATGATATCCTGAATCTAAAATTACACACCTCCTGCCGGAGCCGCTAATTGAACCTTTCGTGCTGCTGAGGGGGAAAGTGCCCTGCTCCAGCCCTGATGTCACCTGACAGATCCTAGGAGTCGCTGGTGGTGATCCCACCAGCCATGGAGGAGCAATGTAGAAAGGCTGTGGAAAGGGCTGCCTGTGCCTTCTGAGCCCCAGGTGCTGATCAAACATGAGACAAGGTGAAAACTTGCTGTTTCTTTTGCTCTTGGATTTCTGGGTGAGCAGTGCAATGAGGGGACTTCCCAACTGGCACAGCTATGAATCCCCTTATTAAGAAACATCAATCCCGGCACTAAGAGCAACCTCTCTGTACGGATACAAACCCTTTAGAGCTGCTGCAGGACAGCTCTGAACATGGTGCATGTAGGAGAGGTCTCCTAAGCCCAAGTGCCAAGCTGATGTCCAGGAGGCAGGGAGGCAGACCCAAAACAAATTACTTGGAAAATCTATGAAGTTGTAAAAATACAGCCATTGAATACAGTTGACTGCTCCTGTTAGCAACTGAATGATAGGGTGAAAGGTAGCACAACTTCTTATTGCTGCAGATTGGCAGTTCTTAGTCTTTTTGGAGATTAGAACATCAGCTCTTGAAGAGCTGGTCTAGTGCTGGAGTTCAGCTGCCGTAGAATTACTGTGGATTTTCTCCTGGGGAGCAAAGATAAGAATTTGTGCATAAAATGTTACTCACGGGGCCATTGGAGCCCAGTCTTTCTGTGGAAGGGGGATGCTCTTGTATTCAGCCTCCGCAGAGAAGCTGGCAGTGGTGTGGAGAAGTGTGGCCAGTGTGTCCTTGGAGTAGCCATTAGACAGGACCTGCAGTGTCCAGGACCCCAGCCTGTATTGCCCATCCTTAAAATGCTTCATGTGTTTTAAGGGAATGTTCCCCAGTCAGGGTAATGGCAGACCCCGGATAGGCAGCTGAGCTCATCCCAGGTTTGCTCACCCTCCCTCTGGAAGCAGTTTTTCCTGCCTCTGCATCTTATTTTGCCTGAATTTTCCAGCTGAGAGGTACAAATGATTGCTGTTCAGGTTCGTCTGTGAAGAAAACAGCGATAATGACTGACATGGGAGACTGTGGGTTTTATCTTTGTCAAGATGTCAGCGATGCAAATTACATCCGTAAAGAGAAGAAAAGCAAAGAGCACGTTATCAAAAGCCTGGTTGGAGAGGAAGTTAGCACAGGGCTAGGACAATACCACATCCTCAAAGCACACCAGGCCAGGTACTTGCTGCCTTTATGCAGGGGCCCTTGAAGTGCCTGGAGGCACAAATTAACTTGCCCCATGTCTTTTGAAGGAGGGACGTTTTATGGGTGGGAAACTGGAGGAGAAAGGGCGATGTTTCCTGTTGTAAGGCAGGGAGTTAGCGGGAGGCTGGAACTGAGACCCTGTCCTCCCTCCTGCTGCCAGCAGTGGTCCTTGTTCCATCCAGCAGCTGCGTGGGCAGAGGTGTCCCAACACAAGGCTCTGCTCTTCCTCCAGCAGTAATGTCCTTTCCATTGCAGGTTTTCCTTCAGATAATCTAACACCATTGTATTATCTTCCTGGGAATTCCTCCTCCCTCCAGAGTAGAAGGCGTCAATCCCCCACTCCTTCCCTCCCTGCCCTCCCTTGGCCACTTAGGCTCCTTTGATCTCTTTTGTAAGGTTCTCACACAAGAAAGTTTCCATTTTCCCTTCAGATCCTGGCACAGCCATTTGAATATTGCTTTGTGCTGGGCTTCGAATGAAAGTCTCACGGGGGGAGTTGTCGAAGGGCCGAATGCGGCGCTGGCTAAAACCGAGGGTATGCGTGTGTGTGAGGGGAGGGAAGAGCAGGATTCGGTGGCAAGGAAAAAAATATATCAAAGCACTTTCCCTCTACCTCCTGCGCAATCTTTTGTGCTTTATTATGTGTTTGGTGTCATAACAAACTGATGGGCTGTGAATGGCCAGATGGTCACCAGTGTTCTCCACTCCACGCTTCATTTCCTCCTGAAAGCTATGCAGAAAAATGAGATCCCATCTCATAAATGAGGGCCCATCTTAAGGACATGGGTTTGAAGGCTCTGCTGACAATACCCGCCTTGTTCGCCTTGCTTTCTGTTGGCAGGACTGGGCAGCGCTCCTTGGTCCAGCAGATCCGGCCACCACTGCGCTTCCTGAAGTTTCTTCCATCGTTCTTGCTTGCTGGCATCACAAGTCTTGGCTGCGGGGTGGAATTCAGCAGCAGATGTATTGCAGTTGCTGTGGTTTAGGCTCTGTGGTACTTGGTTTGTCCTTGAGTTTAGCCCTAAATTCATTCTGCAAACCAGCTTCAATACATGCTGTGTGAGTCAGTGTCCCCCATGGAGCAGTTCCATTCCTGTCCACATTTTCCTTCTCCAGAAAAGGATGTGTGTGATCCCTCTGGAGCATTCTTCCAGGACCACACTTGTGGGTGACATTGGAACATATCCTGCTGGTGTGGAGCTCCAGCACCTTGCTGGGACAAGAATTTCATGAGGGCTGAAGGACAGGCTCTATTGACAGCCCCCTTGAGTGTTCTCTGTCTGTTTTCCAGGGGACATGGGCACAGTTTCCATCTTTGGCCCTTGCAGCCCTATCACTGCTACTGTAAGTTACTCAAGTAAACATCTGAGCATCCTCTATAGTGAACAGAGAGAAGCCAAGTGAGCAGCAGTTGTCTTAAATCTTCTGTCACCATTGCTGTGCTTGACTGACTTCCCCACTGACCTGACTTCTCCTTTTTACCCTTATTGTGGGTGCCAGTAGCCTAATTTATGAGGTTTTGTTGTTTCCATGTTATTCTTCCTTCTCTTCACCCCAGCTTCCCTCCCCAACCCTGCCACTTTGTCCACTTGAGAATTAATGACACTTCACACTGTGATGCAAGAGGCACGGATTGGTCTGGCACCAGAGCATTGGCTGTCAGTGCTTCCTCATCCTTGGTATCTTCTCAGTGACCTGTCAGTGCTCCCTGATCCTTGGGACCTTCTGTGAGCCGTCAGGCGCTGCCATAAGCACCACACTACAACCTCATGGCAAGGACAGCAAAGCTCCCCCATACCTTGGGGGACACACTGGTGGCTGGTCCCTGTTGACATGTCCCTAAAGAGATGGAGCCCATCTGGGTCTCTGTTAGAACCTGCTGTTGCAGTGCATCTCCATGCTATCACAGTTTGCTGAGCGCAGTAAAAGCTATTGAATCACTTTGTTAGCAATTCTGGGGGTGGTATTAAGTGTTATTGCTTTTTGATACCAATGTCAAGTCTTTAAATATTCATTAAAACTGCATGATCCCCTCCCTCCCATTAAGTCCTGAATAATCAACGCTCTGGTTACCAGGGCTGGATCCTGCCCACTCCTCCTTGCCAGGTTTGAATCCTCTGCTCTTAACAGTGATCTCCATTAATACCTTTATTAAAATCTTAATGGAGGGCTGAGAAATGCTTCCTCTGGCTGCCTGCGATGGTCTTTTGGCATGTAGTGTGGAAGGGGCAGAGGTGTTCAGGCCACTGTGCCTCCATGCAGGGTGGGATGGGCCCTGACAAGATGCTCTATTAATTATGAGTGATGAGGAGGGTGAATGGCTGGCAGCGGGCAGGACTTGGCTGAAGGCAGGCCTGGCAGCAGGCAGGGTTGGATTCTGCTCCTTTCCCACTAACCCAGGGTGGCAAACTATTGGATCCTGTCAAAATCATTTGGAAGGGCAGGGGAGGGGACCTAGGAAAGGAGAGGAGATGTTTTTCTGCCCGGGAAAGGAGCCATTTGCCCTGAGTCCACACAACAGCAGTTGCCTGAGGGCGTCTTCCTTGGGGCACTGGTTATGAACACCAGGTCGGATGCATCCTGGTCCAGGTAGCAGAGGGGCACCCACTCAGTCTACGTCCTTTAAACTCCATCTGTTCCCAGACCACATCCTTCTGATGCCATGGGTTTCTGTTTTGACCTGAGCCATTTGGCACTACAGCTTCACACTGCTGAGATCTGAACAGGTCAGAGCAATGCCTGGGGAAAGCCAGGAAGAGCAGGAACAGTGGAAGGGCAATCTGTGTCTTGCAACAAGGGATGCCATGGAACAGGGGACAGCTCAGCACAGCAGAGGTGGGAACCTGCTCCCCAGAGAGTTTAAGCAAGTTAAGCAGGGGCTGGGGTTTTGATCTGGTTGTGTTTAGCAAGGCAGCAAAGAGGGAGAATGGCAGAGGGGAGCAGGGACCTGAGGAACCTGTGGGGCTGTGGCACTGAACAGTGTCACTGGCACCGAGCCAGCGGCCGCAGCTGCACATTTGTTACACCAAGTCACATGCGACACTGCTCCAATTACTCCCTCTTGACACGGGCTAATAAGGGAGGATAAAGAGAGCTGGTGGTTCCAGAAGGGTTATGCTGGATGCTTCTTTCCATATTTCAACTTTGTTTCTGCTGGAACAAACAGTGGGTTTGAGATTTGATGAAGCGAGGGGGAGGCAGAGGCAAAGAGCCAAGAGGATCTTTAATGAAGCTGCAGCGAGGAGCTGGAAGGTGGCTGTGCCCTTCCTTGGCATCATGGGTTTGCACCTGCGAGTGCTGTGGGTGCAGCTCAGCAGCTCAGATGAAAGCAGGGAGGTGCAGCCATTTGCAAAATAATTGCTCCTGCAAAACTGCGCCAGCACAAAGCGGGGGGCGGGAGGCTGAGGAAAATCAAGTCTCTAATGCTCTCACTGTACACCACAAAGGAGCCATTCATGGCAGGGAAGAGAGGGTTTCCCCCTGTTTATTCTTGCTTCTAACTTTTATTGAACCCATCCTGAATTTTGTTTTAATCTGTAAGTCTAGAGCAAAAACATAGAAGGGAAGTAAAAGGGCAAGAGATTGATTGTCACATGGGGAAGTTTAGCAGGAGATTCTGGAAGTACATGTCCATTGGGTTTCTGGGATCAGGTGCATTAGTGGAGCCGAGCGCTGACAGCGGTGGCCTGACAATAAACTCTGCTAGCGGATACCCTGTACCAGTAACGTAAGTCAGACCTGCCATGCTCCACTTCCCTCTGATTATTAAAAATGAAGGAGGGGGCTCCTTCAAGGGGGACGGGCTCTGTGATGAATTTCTCTGTCTTCCTGCTTGGAGGACTTAGAATCTGCACAACTGGGCTTTTATTCTCACACAAGCACCTGTCCCTGCAGTTTGGCTGGGTTACAGCAGTAGCCGTGCTCTTCCCTTACCTGCACACATCTGGGAAAGAGCTTTATCCCCCCAAAATGCTGCAGCAAACCCCAAGGGGTGTTTTGGCCATGAACCACAAGACTCAACTCTTGCATCCCACTTGCAGCCTGGCCACTCCTCAGTATATTTTGCTGGACAAGTTTGCTCCCTTCTCCAATCCCATAATCTCCGCTGGTGGCACAGCCCACCAACCCCATGCTTGGAAAATGACAGTGAGCGGCTCTGAACGTGTCTCCCTCGGTAATCTTTCTTTTGTCAAAAAAATTTAATGTCAGCCATCCGTTATGTGATGTTAGTCAGTAAATTTATTATGGGCCTGTGCCTCTTATCTGTTTGTCTTCATTGTGTCTGCTGCCGGTTCCATCTGATTTTAGGTTTCAGTAGCAACATGGAGTATATTTATCACTTTGCCCTTTGAAGCAGAACTGCTTGAATAATCTCACTTATTTGGCAGTGTCTGTCAGGCCCTGCTTTCTGCAGGCTGATATGCTGGTTTATTCTGATAAATGATTTAAAATCTAATTTGAGCTGCTGGAAGGAGAAGAAGATCCCTTTCTGTTATGAAATGTTATTGCCAAAGGTGAAGACATTTGGTAGCAAGGTGAGCAGCAGTTACAGGCATGGTGTAGTCTGCCAGGCTTGGCAGGACCCCAAGGGTCCCAGACCGAAGATCTGCGGTAAAAAAGGTTCCCCAATCTCTTGCTGACAGGAAAAATTGGCAGCAAATCTGGTATTTCCTGGGGAGAGAACACCCTGCCAGATTGCTGTATGATATCCATACATTTCTTTCCATTTTAAGCAGTTTGCTAATGCCATTCAGGTCCTTTGGACAAAGCCAGGGTGTTGCTTCAGCTCTGCCACTGAGGAAACAGCACATCTCCCCAGGGTCAGCACTGGGGTTGCTTTCCGTGGAAGACCAGGGAGAGGTGAAGGGGCTTAAAGCTTGGTCCCATTTGTCTGAACCCTGCAGGACTCATCTCGGCTTTCCATCACTTCTGATCTGGCCTTCAGGTGCCTCTTGTGAAGCCATGAGTGCCGAGGTGGGCAACCAAAAAGCAGCATTGCATTGTTTACAGACACACCATCCAAACAAGAGTTATCTTTGTTACACCAAGTCACATGCGACATGGGCTGTGGGTTGGCCAAGTATCCCATGTTCCCAGGCAGACAATGCTTATTTACAAGGTGGATTTTTTGTACCAGGATAAAGTGGGATCATCATGACTTTTCTCACCCTCTTTCTCCTTCCTCCTCTCAGCCCCAGCAGAGTTTGTGCAGCATCCCCAGTCCATTTCCAGACCTGTGGGGACTACTGCCATCTTCACATGTGTGGCCCAAGGGGAACCCCCTCCCCAGATCACGTGGCTAAGGAATGGGCAGATCCTGGAGACCAGCGACCACATCAAGCTGAAGAATAACAACAGGTAAGTCCTGGTGCACTGGGCTCTGACACCGCTGTGGAAATGGGAGTGGGAGAGAGGTTGGTTTGCTTTCTGCATAACAAAGAGCTGATGTGAAGGTGGCAGTGTTCTGAAGCGGATCTGTGGATTCAGCTTAGGCTTTGATAAACTAAAACACTGCTTCAGTCCTGCTGGCTGCACCTTACAGTCCTACATTTTGGTGCTCCATGATTTTTTGTGCCAGGACATCAGCATTAGACTTTGTTGATGCAGGAACCCAGGAAAAGTTTCTCTTTTGTCCTGATCATCATCTGGGTATTTCTGGAAGGGCTAAATGTTGTTCCTGGAGCTGACAGGGACCACATTCACTCCTCAGTGGAGGAAATGTGCTTTAACGCCTGAACATTAACCTGCCTGGGTGTGCAAATGCAAATACATTAGAAATAATACTTGTGTGGAGCCTGACTTTCACTAAATTTTAGCCTTCTATCTCACCAGGGAAGAGTGTATTCTCTAAGCTCTAAATAACTGCATTTTCCTGTGAGGGGATGGGGATGTTTGTACTGAGGAAATGATGCACTTAGTGTGAAAATTACCAGTCGACAATGTAGTTTCTATGGAAATAGCATGAAAAAATACACTACAAAATAATAGCACCTGTATTGTAAACTTGAAGTATTGGTAGAGGTTTGTGCTCTGTGGTGTCATATAGCTGCTCTCTATATTATCAAATGTGTCTCAGGAAGGCAAGTATCCAGCCTTGCTGGAGGGTCTGGACCTTCAGTTTAGACAGTTGGGAAGTGCTGTGCAGGCACCACGGTTTGTTCCTCAGGGGACAAGAGTGAGTTTATTTTTCTGAGTGTCTGTATAATGTGGCTTTTTGTTTTCTCATTTGAGGGGTTTTTAAAGCTTTGTTACATGAGTGATGGAAGGATGTGTGATGCAAGAAGGTGTGAGTGGTAATAAAATCATCTCAGTCAGTAGAGGTTTTCTCCAAACTGGAAATTTTTAAAGCTTCAGGAAACTTTGTATGTGCACATACAGATGACACTCACTTCAGGCTTGTGGTCTTCTAGTTCATGGCATGGCTTTCTGAGGCATGTCTGCCCTCTATGGTATGAACAGAGCAGAAGGGATAGGAGGGAAATTAGTGCATCCCCTTTTATTGATGAGATAGCCAAGTCAGAAGTGATGAAGTCCAAGTGGTCATTAAATCCATGGCAAAACTGACACTGAATCCAGCTGTGTGTCTCGCCCAGGTATCTTCCCTGTGAAACCATTCCTCTTCACTGCTTGAGGAGAGCCGGAGTTGGGTCTTTGGTCATGGTCCTGTCTCCTGGCCAGGTCCCTGTGCCTGAAGCTGTGCCACCCATGCACATGAACTGCAACTTCGTGAACATTGCTGTAATCATTTTCTTATGGGAATCATTTAATGCAATTTTGCATCAGCCTTTTCCACAGCGAGCTGAATGATCAGATTACAGCATCTGGCATAGGCTGAGGGAGCTCAGCCCATTCCTGGGGCTCAGCTGACACGTGGCATCTTCTTAAGCTATAGTAACAGGATTGTAAAGCTGAGCCCTCAGGCTGCCATACTCGACAGTGTTGAACTTTTGTCTTCCTTCACACTAGTCTTGGTCCACTCCAACTGCCAGCTCTAGGCAAGTGGCCATGCCTAGTGGTTTCCAAAGCTGTCGGTCTGGAAAATGCCCTGACTGGTGCAGCAGGGCTGGGAGCTCCATGAAGTGGAGGAGACACATCAACGGATGATGTTTTCCTGAGCTTTTTCAAGTTTGCCCTTTGTTTTCCTCTCATGGGCATGACTAAGTGCTGTAACCCACTTAGTTCCAGGCAGAATCAGTTTGTGGTTATGTCTTGGATTTATCAGTCTGTTGCACTTGGAAAATATTTGTCTGTGTAAAGATGGATCTTGAATCTACCAGTAATGAACCTACTAAACTGCACTGTGAGCTTTTTAATTAGATTACATGGTTTCCTAGAAAATTCATTTGGATTAAAACTCTGCTTAATATTGCCATAGAAGTCTGAATTCCCCCTAAGGAATTTTTAGGAAAAAAAAGAAGTAAATCATCCCAAAACATCATGTGCTAATTGACTGCAAAATGTGTCATTAGGAGCAACTTCATTTTTGTAAATTAACACAGCCAAAAGTGAGGTCCAGACCTGCAGAAGATGGTGTGCTCGAGATGCTGCTCTGCTCCTGAAAGCTTGAGGCCCTGTGGCAGCAGCACAAACCCACAGCCAATGGATCTGTTGCTTCCCAAAGTTGTGAAGGGCCCTTTTGCATCTGCCTCATGCCACGCTATCTCTCATATACAGTAACTGAGAGCAAACCCCACAAGGTGAGGGGACTCCAGAAGCCCTTCATTGCTGGGATGCAGCTTCAGGACTGGATTCACTGGAGATTGGATGTGGCTGCTGGTACAACATCAGACATTCACTTGCTAAGCAACTTCCAGGCTTTCAGCACGGTAAAATCAGCCTCACAGGCTGCGTCCAATAAATATCTCATCCCTCGTGGTCCCTCAGACATGAATTCCCATCACCTGATGTGTTGACGGTTTCTGGGCACATTAGCATTAAAGATCAGCCTTCTGCTGTGCCCTCTCCAGAGGTGGTTGTTATGTTTTCAAAATGCCAGCTGTGTGGGAACAAAATAGCCAATCGATGATTAGCAAAAAAATCAAAAGCAGTTCTGGGATAGCGGATAATTGTTAATGAAAAATGCATGAAGGCTCAGGCATAGGGAATTGTGGGCTTTTCCATTAAAAGCTGTGAATAAAAATGACTGAAGGAGCTGACGATGGGGCTGCCTTGCCATGCAGCCCCTGGGCTTGGGATGCAGCCGATTGCTGTCGGGGTGATACTGTGCTGAGCCAAGCTCTCTGAGGGAGAAGCTGATGGAGCCTTTTGGACTTAGGTGCAGCTATCCCCATGTCCAGCAGTGGCAGGGTCTGTCCCTCTGTGCTGATCAGAGATGCCCATGTTGCTCTTGGAGTGATTCTGATCGATCATGGTCCAAAAGCCTGAGAGGTATATGGGGAATTTCTAGCAAAATTTGCACCCAGCATCAACAGCCCATCCCAAAGGTGGAGTATTGCTGCCGGAGGAAGGTGTGGTTACTGGCCAAGTTAACCACGGGCTTGTGTAAAAGTATGTTTCTAGCTTATTACTTCAAAATTTACAAGGAAGCATGAAATAGTCCCTGAATTACCACCGTGAAAGGTTTATTGCTTTTCTTCCTTTGACCTAGTCAGGTTCAGGGGGGTAATTTTCAGCCTGGAAGTGTATCACACTGTGGGGTTTATATTGCCATAATAACAAGGAACAAAGGCCAACATCTTCAGAGAAGGCAAGCTCTAAATATTGATTTTCCAAGAAGATTTTATTTACAAATTGTAATTAAGGGACTTCATTTGTTCCATCAGACAAAGGCTTTGTTAGAATTTGGGCTCAGGTGGCATTTGCTCTCCTTGGTGACTTTTGCTTGTGAACTGTCCCCTTTTTAAATTCTTCCTCACTGGTTTGCACTTGGTTTAGTGCTCTGGAAATGTCTCCCTTTCAGGGCCATGAATGTTCAAGGTTCATCAGGGGAAATACTCCTTTGTAAATAAACATCAGGACAGCTTTGCTCTTCTTGCACTTCTCATGCTGTTAAATCCCAGTGCAGGTACAGAGAGGGGTCTTCAAGCACAAACATCCAAGCACTTGGGACCAGACAGCCCTTCTGGTACCAAACCCAAGGAAACCAGAGCCTGTCATTCACAAGGTGGCTTTTTTTCTATAAACCCTACATTAGCTGGGTGTGGAAAGGTGCAGATGGGTTTGTACATCCCTTCATGGTGCACAATCCCCACAAACACTTCAGTTTGTAGGGTTTTGGACCACATAAGGGAGGACAGGCAAGCCTGAAGTTCCTTATGCTGTGAGTTTGCAGACAGTTGTGATTGAGGGAAGGGTGCTCTATAGCAAATCATATTTCAGTTCCCAGAAGCACGGCAAATAAGTACGTGGAGGATGGGTATGTGAACCAGCTGCTCCTGATTTAAGCATAATTTATGGGTTTGACTTTGGAAGACACATGGAAATGGCCTTTGCAATGAGGCTCTCTGCACAAACGCCCAAAGCCCCGCTAAGCAGTGGGGAATCAGCATGATCCCTGCACCAAGCAGCGATCCTGTGCTGGGATCACACAGCCGTATCCCACAAAAAGGACCTGCAGCAGCCCCGGATCAGCCAACAGCAACAGGGATCAGTCTCTCCTTCTCATGCGGCTGTGATTATTTTGCTGCCAAGTTGCCTGTGTAATTTCTCTGTGTGCTGCTCCACTGAGCTGCTCTTGAAGTGCATCGAGTCAGGAGTTTAAGTGCTTGTTCCAACTGTTGCACACAGCAAAATCCATCAGCAGAGAATAGTCCTTACACAGGAGGCTTTGAGGCAGGACTGAGCCCATAGTGGTGCAGCCTAAAATTAGTCTCCCCTGAATTAGCCTGGGTTGTTTTCTTCTCCAGCATCTGTGCTGCTTGCTGGGAAAAAGGTCTGGGGGACTTTCCATTTAGCAGTAAAGAGCTCTCCCCAGAGTCTGCATTTGCAGTCCTACCAATATAGGCTCTGTCCTCCCTTCCAGTAGCTTTTCCTGAGATATTTTTTGCTTCCCCATGGTCCTGATGATGTAAACACTGCTCTGCTTCCTGGGGCAGGATTCACTTAAGCCTGTGATTGTACTCTGTGGCTCATAAAAACAGACTGAGTGGCTGGGACCAGAAACATCATTCCAGAAGCTGCTCTTGAGTGAGTCTGAAATCACAAGATTGGGCTGGTATCCTGACCAGTGGGCTGCAGTACCTGCAAAATAGAAACCAGTCCTTCTGCATAACCCAACCCAATTTCACCTAGGATACTCTGTATGATATTTAATTTCTAGATATGTAAGAATATGCATATGGAGGGCTGGGAATGATATGCAGTGTCCCTCTGGGTTGCTGAGCGTCACTTCTCAAGCTTTGCACCTTATTTTCAGCCTGTGTGAGGCAACCTTCAGAATACAGGGCATTTCTACAAAGCTGAGGGGCAAAGGGTCCTTCCCTGTGCGGCATGGGCCGGCAGCCCAGGAGCAGATCATTCAGTGCAGCACAGCACAACACAGGCCGTGACAGAAACAGAGCAGGGATGGGGCACCTGAATGTGGCATTGGTGGCTTTCGGTATCTGCTGGCACTCAGAATGCTGTCCCTGCTACCACAGCCTGAAATTAATGCCTCTGCATTAATTTCATCACACTCCCTCCTTTGTGCGCCTGTGCGCACGCAAGGCTGATGCCCTCCCAGATGGGCCCCTCTTCTTTGTGCTGCTGAATCGATGAAGAGGCTTCCTTCAGTTTGCAGACTTTTCAGAGGAGCCTTTGGAAAGCCGATCTCCGGTCACCGGCCTGGACCCCTGACCTGAGCCAGATCAGTCATCCTGATTGCCTATGAACTGGGAAGACAGCTTGGGAATACTTTGGCTTTCAAGCAGCGGAGGCCTCTCGTTTCAGCTCAGCCGGGTGTGAATCTGCAGCAGCTCCTCTCCCCACTTCCATCAATGCCTGTCAGGGCATTGTGTGGAGATGTGATGGAGCCCTTGGCTCGCCGAGCAGCTCTGGTGACCAGCAGAAAGCCTTCTGGCATCTCGCCTCGTCTGACATGCTTGCGGCACTGCCAGTCTGGCACTCGCGGGAAAGTTTTCCAGCAGCAGATGTCCCAAAGTGACAGATTTTTTTTTTTTTTTTGTGTTGACGGGAAGAAATAAAAGGACACTGCATATTTCAGATGGTTGATGCACAGAGACACTCTGTGCCTTCTCACACGGCAACTAAAGATTTTCCTTTTGTTTGAGCTGTCTTAAAAAAAAGACAAAAAGCAGCAAAACCTGGGAGTGAACACTGGCCCTGCTGCACCACATCCTCCACATGCTGGAAGGTGATGCAGTGGGTGAAGGCAGGAAGAATTTGTCCATAGTTAAGGTGGACATAGATGCACAGCAGAGATATCAGCTAGGGTGATGCTGGAGTTCAAGTAACTCACTTCCAGGTCCCACCCCTCTCATGGTAGCTTATGCCAGGACTCGCAGGAAGCCTCCTTTGGAGATCTGCTGGTGGGTGTCAGAGGGACCCACCCGAGAGAGAAAACCTTTTTTCCCATGGAGCTAGTGTTTAGATGCTGAGCATTCTGTTCACCAGCTTCTCCATGCTCTTCTAAATCTCTGTTTTAGTGTCCCTTTGCCTGTGTGTCATTCCAGTTAACGTGGGCACCAGGTAGCCAAGGGTCTCATTGCTCAGCACAAGGAAACCTCAATGAAAAGGAACTTTTTGAAGCCTGAAGCAAGTTTCCAGCTACGTGCCATGCCAACTTTGCAGAAAACACTGTATTTATTTCTTTTGACTTGACTGTGCATGGCAGAGACTCCACTGAACTCCAGGTCCCAGTGGCCAAGTGCCATCCATCCAGGACCACTGGCATGCTGCAAATCATCTGTGTCCCACATGAGGAGAGAGAAGTCTTTGGCCCCAGAATCATAGCACTGCCATCAGGCTCCTTGCACTGCATTTCAGCCTAGCTCCCCTCTTCCTTCCTCCACGTCTTTTCCTCTCTCTGTGCAAAGCACATAAATGCACCTAGAGGCGATGGAGCCTAAATACTCCTTGTTCCAGATCTGCTTTGTGCTTGGGAAGCTTAAGGTTGCTCTTGACCCATGTGCCAGCCCGGCCGGGCTGCTCTGGGTGCCCAGATGCACAGCAGCCACATGGAAATAATCCCTGCATTGACAGGGCAGAAGGAAGTGCTGCTGCTCCTTCCACGCATCTGCTTTGTGCAGGGCTGGGAGTGCAGCTCTCGGATGGCGTAATCCTGCCTTCTGCCATCTGTCCTCACAAGAGTCAGTCCTTGTTGACACAGCTGAGCCACACATCGGGTCCTTCCTCCCCATGCCCTCTCCCAGCTCTGCCTTTCTCCTTCCATTTAATCAGATACATTGAGCCTGTGGCTATGAGAGGAGCTTAGGGATGACTCTCGAAAATCACCGTATCAGCTGAAACCATCACATTTGATATTCCATTTACAATGTTTCCAAGGAAACAAAGGCACAGGACATAAATAGATGACTGTTAAACGTTTGCTCACTCACCATGGCCCCCGATAATTTGCAAGGCAGAAATAGGAATGTTAAATCAACAGCAATAATAAATTTTAATATAGGAAGACCAATATTTTGCTGCAATTAGAAGAAGTATTTGTTCTGACATACGGGCAGGCAGTGGCAGGTTACTTATCATTTCCACTTCCAATGTTCAATTTTTCATTTACATAAAAGGCAGCTTTGATTGTGATTCCCAAAAAGCCATGAAGGGCCCCTTGCACCAGCAGGGATGCTTGGGATTTACTCATGTGCAGTCAGGTTCCAAGTCAACCTGGAATTCACTGCAGGAGAAGAAAGTAATTCTCCTTAGAAACAAGTAGTGGATGTGGATTTGGTTAGGTGTGGGTCATTTCTTACAGAAAAGTAGGAAAAAGCTCATGTGAGCTTCTGAAGTTTTCCCAAGGATGTCCTGTGTGTGACAACACCCTCCCAGGACCAAAGGCACTGTAAGCAGATTTTACCATAACCTGAGCTGCTGCCTCAGAGTTGGGTAAAAAACATCTCCAGTGTCAAATCTGCCTTTCCAGCTCCAGCTCAGAGCTGTACACAGTGGTGACAGTGACCCAGTGACCATCCCATGCCTTGGAAGGGAGATACACTTGGTATTTATTTATTTATTTATTTATTTAGGCGGCCTTATGTCTGATGGATTCAGATATTGAGTCGTGTTGTTCCTGGCTTGGTTTTGAGTGGAGCTTTCATCGAAGGGTCCCTGTTTGTGAGCAGATGTTACCAAGAAAAGCTGCTTTGCACGTTCAAATGGCAAGACAGAGCTAATGTGTCACACAATTATTTCTGAGTCAGTATTTGCTGGTGTTGTTTTAAAGATATTGAGCTGGCCCTGAACTTGCTCCAGTCGTTCACAGCCATTGCTGGAGGGTCCTGCAGTGCAGAAAGGCCTCCAGTTCATGTGGCCACATGTACAAGGACTCTGGTTGTCCCTGTGCAGTGATGGGCATTGTGCTCAGGAATATGCTCATTTGGGAGGCTGGTATATGGCTGGTTTTTCCCCCTCCTTTAGGGATGTTTTCCAGGGTAGCCAGTGCCTGTTCTTTATTGGATAGTGAAAACAGCATCTAAGCCTGATATGGAAGCCCCCAAGAGCACGCTGGAAGAACTGTTCTGGTTGTTTCCTGGAAGGCAGCAAGCTCTGATGCACCAGCATCAAAAATACACTCGGAGGTCCTGCAGACAAAACCTGTGACTTGCTCATAAGCTTTGGCTTTTGGCTTATGGTGATGGTGTTTCTGGAGTGCAGAAGCAGGAGCTGAGGCTGTAACCCTGCTGGATAAATGAGCTAATCCCAGTGTTACCCTAAGACAGCTCTAATGTGCTATAATGCAATTAGAGCATCACTAGAGGGCTTTCTGGCTGTGTTTGATTAGACTTGGCTTAGCAACCGTGTGCAGTGCCTGGATGGGTCTCACTGGTGTATACTGGAGCTAAGCCAGTTAAAGCTCTTTTGAATGTGTGGATGCACTTGCCACAGAGCTGGCTCTGTAGTGTGACTGGGATCTTCCTGAATCCACACCTTTAGATCCTGCTGATTCCTGTCCCACCCTGTGTCCACATCTGGCTGTACTTGAACCACAGTATCTGCAGGTTGAGACAGACAATCTGCCCAGTCACGGGTTCCAGGGAATGATGCATCCACGTCCTGGACTTTTCCTTCCCCCAAAGCACCAGCCCACAGCTTGCTGAAAGCTTTCTGTGGAAACAGAGGCCATGGGATGCCCTGCCGTGAGAGCCAGCCAGGGCAGTAATGATTGTCCCCCTCATGTCCCCACACAGCACTCTCTCCATCTACGGGATCAACCAGGCGGATGAAGCCATCTACCAGTGCCTGGCCGAGAACAGTGCGGGCTCCACGCAGGCCAGTGCCCGCCTCACCGTGCTGTGGGCTGATGGGCTGCCCAGCCCTCCTCAGGGTGTGAGGGCAGAGACTGTGTCTGCAACCACCATCCAAGTGTCCTGGGAAAAGCCCCTGCAGAACACCAAGGAGATCATTGGCTACGTGCTGCACATCCGGAAAGCTGCAGGTACAGTGCTACACCCACTGCTCAAAGCATCCTCAGCCTTCCTGTAATTTAGCAACACGGCCCACTAAGTAAAACCAGGTCTGCACTGCAGCAGTCCATGCTGCCATCAGTGTTCTCCATCACCTCCCAGTTTCTGAAGAGCAGAGATGAGGCTGTAAATACACTGTAAATACCTGCAAATACTAAATATACCATTGTAAATATTGAAAGTGTGGGGAGGGTGAACCTACATAGTCAAATATTGCTGCCCATGTAGCTCTCTGGCAAAGCACACAAAAATCACAGAATCAGAGAATCACAGAATGGGTTGGGTTGGAAGGGGCCTTAAGGATCATCCAGTTCCAACCCCTGCCACAGGAATATCTTGCCCTAGACCAGGTTGCTCAAAGCCTTATCCAACCTGGTCTTGAAATGTAAGCAGAAATGAGTGGGAGCATATCCACCCCAGGGACCAAAATTACTGCTTGCAACATCTGCTTGTTCTCTTTATCTCTTGCAAAACCTAGCACTGCTGAGTTCTCTCTCCCTTTGCATTTCAGATCCCATAGAGATGGAGTACCAGGAGGCTGTTAGCAAGAGCACCTTCCAGCAGCTAGTGACTGATCTGGAGCCCTCAACCAGCTACAGCTTTTATATAAAGGCTTACACCTCCCGGGGTGCCAGCAAAGCCTCAGAAGTGACGGTGGTGAGCACGCTGGGGGAAGGTAAGGAACGCTTTGTGCAGGGACCCTCAGATGCTGACAGATGCTGTGTGTAGCAGCAGTGCCAGTCACCCCAACACTGCCCCACAGCACTGTGGCACTGTAGCCTGTGGTGTTGATGCTCCTTGTTCCTGCTGCTCCGCCTACTCTGGGATATTGTGTAAAACTCACTTGTATCATTGCAGGGGGGTTGACTGATTAAACACAGCATCGTCTCTCCCATCTGATGTTGTAGCAGGGGGTGAGTGCAAACCTGCCTGGCCTTGTGCATTGCAGCTGCTCTGGGCTGTTCCTAAACTCCTTGCTAAATGCAGACTTCCTGCTCAAGCAGCATCTTAGCATCTTCCAGCAGCTCTGGTACTCACAGCTCTTACTTGATAGGTGCCACACTTCTAAAGATTTTATTATTTTCTGCTCTATCCTGGGAAAATGACACTAGAGCTGAGCTGTCCTGACCTATAAATCCCTACCCTGGAGCAGCTTTCTGTTTCAGTGGGAAGTTAGGGTGATCTCTAAGGCTTTTTTCCCCTGACTTGGCCACCAGTTAGCTTCCCCAGTAAGACAGTGGGTGTTTTAATACAGGACCCTTGCACACAGGTACAAGGCAGAAACCACAGCCCCAGTGTTATCTGTCAGTCAGAACTGGAAGAATATTTTCCTAGAGAATCATCTATTTCTGAATCCTGGCTTGTCTCAGATATGGAGACTAATTTCTTAGGAATCATTCTCATGAACATTCAGTAATTATGAATTTCCAGCGGAGAGGGCCGTGGGTATGAGGATATTATTTAGGATCAAATGGAAAAGTGTGTTGACTTCCAGGTGGGGGATCCAGTTCTCATTCTGTTCTCAGCCCTTGCACATATTTATTACAGAATATAAGCAAAAACACCAGTAAATCCTCACCCACTGGGTTGTTGCTCTGCAAGTTTATTTTCCTTGGTACTCTGCAGGGAATCAGTCACCCTTGGAGTTTGTTTTTCCTCCCAATTTAGAGGCATAAGGATGGGCTAAGGCAAAGCTTGAAACTCCTTGACCCGATACTCTGAGTTCAGCCCCAGGAGCTACAAGCCAGCCATGCTCTATAGAGCTTGGTGACTGCAGAAGTCCAGGTCAAGTCAGAGAGGACTTTTTGTCATTATTACTTTCAATCATGACAGGAATAGTTAGGTATCTGGTAATGGAATCATAAATTTTCTGGCTCTCTGAAGTTTTAAGGTATCTCTGTCCTGCTGTCCTTTAAAAAAGGCTTGTCCTGTGTAAAAAAGCTTCAGGAATTAGCTCTCTGTAGATGATGGACACTTGCTTGGTTCAGATCACTCAACCCCAGCCTGTGTTTGCCTTGTAGGAAGGTAAAAAGATATTTAAAAGCCCCAGTTCTGGCTTCATTTGTTTGCTTTGCTTCACTCGGGTGCCTGTTGCCTTCTGCTCACAGAGGAGAGCGGCTCAGAGAGCCAGGGCCCGGTGGCTTTTGTCACCAAATTTAGGTTTCACTGCAGATCTGTCTCTTCTCGTGGCCAAGCCGTTTCACCCTGTGCCCTCCCTACATGCACAAGAGAGCTGTGTCCACCCTGAGCTTGGGAACCCCTGGATCTGTGCTAACAACCTCAGAAAAGGATGGATTTTCCAAGATGCCATATCCAGCAGCCAGGGACAGCTCAGTGGAGCCAGGGCAGCAGAGATGCTGCCAGCTGGAGACTGGAGTGACCATGTTATCCTGGTATTGTTTGAAGCAAGAATATGAAATATTCCTCAGAAAACAGAGGAGCAGGGTTACTTTTGGCTCGGGGCCATCAGCTTTTCAGGGCTGGCAATACGCTGAGAGCATGCTTGGCTGAAGCCTCCGATGCTTTCTTGAGACACAGTGCTCCTTCCTTTGTGCCAGTACTGATTTTGGATGGAAAGTAGAAGGGAAGACACTGTAGAGAAGGGACCCAAGTGAACCTTGTCCTCCTCCATAAACCTCACTCTCTGGGAAGGCTCTTCTGCCTCCTCCCTGTCATTCTCCTTTACGCCGTTTCACAAATGCTGTGGTATTTTAAATCTCAAATGCTTTCTGCTTCATTAAGCAGCACACACTCCTTTGTTCTTGTCTTTTAATGCTTTTTAGGGTTTTCTCCAGGACTTTTTGACATTTCTCTAGGATGAAGACTGTTCCTTTAGTCATCTTCGGCTAAAGACGCCTTCAAGAAGAAAGTTGAAATGACCTGGGGAAAATTCCAAACAGCACGGAAGAGGAAAACAAGTATCCCAGCCCTTAGCATGAGGGAGATGCCTCACTTATAGTAGCTCCATATTATGTCTAATATATACTTCTGTGAAGCACCTATCTGCTGGTGTGTGTACATATATTTACACACACACAGATATATTCCATTGTATACACTTATTTGTGTAATCACGTTATAAACAGCACGTGCATTCTGCGAGTGCATATACCTATAATCAGTATTATACATATATATATATATATACTCAAAGTTTGAATAAATACGATATATTCCATACTTTGAAGGAGAGATATTCTTGTGGTTTTTATTAAATGTAAGGCTCTGCAACCATAAAATAAAGCCAACTCTTCACAAATCAGGATGGCCCACATCAGTGTTTCTTTGTCCATGGGATAATGTGATAATTTCCCTTTCTGTGGTGTTTTCATCTGTGGCTGGAAAAGTGATGCTTTAAGCAAGGGTCCAACTTCTCAGAGCGGGGATTTTGCCCTAGAGGGAACTGGGAGAATGAGAAAAAAGGAGTATTTAATTGGACTGCAAAAATACACAGCCTTGGGAGGAATGGCACATTCTGATATAAATAGACTTTACTCTGTGTTTTGTACTCAGGAATTGTTAAGTTCAGCCTTCCCAGCAATGAAATGCACATCAGAATAAAATCCTAGCAAGAAGGAGTACTTCAGCCCATTTTTTTCCCACTGGCAGCACTCAGGCAGGATGGGATCTCATTAATGTGACCCAGGACACTGGGTCTTTCCTCCCGAATCCACGTGGAAATATGCAGCAGTCAGCAAGGACTTGTTCATCTCCATGGGCTTATTCAGAAGACATCGAGCAAAGCTCCTGCAGCCTGAAGGAGGGCATCACTTTGGGAAGAGACAGGATTGCCCAGACCCTCCTGCTCACCTGGAGAGGCATCCATCCTTCCTCTAAATCTCCTTGTGGGAAGGCTTGAGCTCTCAGTACCTGGGAAAAGACAAACGGTTGTGCTGTGCAGTTTTACTGTTAAATTGAGGAAATGCCCTTTTTAGCTCTCATCAGTCTTAGACTGACATGGCCACACTTCATCTGCTTTTCCCCATTGCTCACTAATGGTTGCGCTGAACTCTCTGCCAAAGGCCAGGTTTGCATTGCTCATCCTTAGAGACCCTTTAGGGAGAAACAAGCCAGAAAGCAGCTTCAGTCCAGTTCAGGCCCAGCAATCCTTGTATTTGGAACTGCTGAGCTTCTAATCATGTGGGATTGGAAAAATAGCTCTACCTCAAAGCTTGGAGGCTGCTGGAGAAGTAGGGCTGTTCTGCTGGATGATTTTGCTGTGGGGTGAGCTGAACTTGGTGCCTGCTGCCCAAAAACTCTTCTCCCTCCTGGTGCCAGTGTTGGAGCAGAGCCCTGGGCAGGGCAGAGCCTGCAGCACCTCATGCTTTGCACTTTCTGGATGGTGCCAAAGGCTGGGGAACTGATGGGAGAGTTTAGCCTGGGGGTGTTTTGTGGAAATGAGGAAAAAAATCATCAGTGAAATGTCCTGCTGAGACACATCTGGTATTGGTGTGACCAGTGTAGGAGAAAGCAGGGGGGAGGAGGAAACATGGACTGTATGCCCCAGTGCTGCCCAGGGCACAAGGCTGGGCGAGGGGCAGAGTCAGCTTTGGAAAACCCAGGTATCACAAGAAAATTGGCTTTGATATGCAGATCTTTCCTCTCAATCCAGACCGATGGGGCAGGATGGGGCCAGGCAGCTTTTTGGGGACCTGGAGAGGGAATGGTCTGACCCCCTCTGCAGCACATCCCGAGAATAAGGGCAGGGTTTTGGGGCATTTACTGGAGCATGTTCCTGGTGGACTTAGAATCAGCAGCAGGGACATCTTCCCAGCTAACCCCCTGTGTGCCCCTAAGGTCAGGTAAGTGCCTGCCTCCCAAAACAAGCCAGCCCCAGCTGTGCAGGGATCTCGGGCTGTGCAGGGATCTTGGGCTGCTCAGCTGTTCAGGGCTGTTGATGAAGATGCCTCAGTTCTCTCCTGAGTCCCCAGCACAGTCACAAACCTCCCTCCTAAAGCTGATGGGGAGAGCAAGCCCCCTGCAAGCCAGTGCAGGTACCTAGCACACTTTTAAGACGAATGTCTCCAGCTCCATCCCATCTGGTTCCTTCCTCCAGGAAGGGGGGATTAATCACTCTGAAAGGTCTGTGCCTCAGGGTGAGGGCAAAAAATTGGAATTTGAGAATGCATTGCCAAAGTCACTGCATTCCTGCCCTGACCCGGCCAGGCTGAGCATCAGATTGCAACCAAAGTGTAAAAGTAGCTTCTGCTTGCTGATGTGAGCAGAGGGAACTCTTGGAAGCTCCTGCAGCTCCCTGAAGAAGTTCAAAGCTGTTAAACCAGATTCTGGTGTGCTCAGATTTTTCTCAGTCTCAGCTGGCACATTCTTTGGTGCAGTGACTGCAGGGAAAGGCTGCTGGGAAATTTCTCATCACACAAACAGAAAAAGCACATGCAACCCACTGTCTTTCTCTCTCTGTTTCAGTCCCAGCCATGCCATCCCTCTTTATTAAAGTCATTAACAGCACCACCGTGCAGGCAACGTGGGAGCCTTCCATCAAACTGGGCCAGCACAAAGGCTTCAAGCTGTATTATCGCAAAGTCCACCTCTCCCAGTACACAGGTCCAGTGCTCCTGGCCAGCAACGTCACTGCCTACAACATTACCCACCTGGGTGAGTATGGTGACACCTTGATCCATGTCCCCTCCCCAGCCCTGTCGTGATTAGCAGGAGAGAGCTCGAATGTGCAGCCCAACCCCTTAATGCTGCAGCTTCTCCCCCAGGTTTTGTGGGTGCTTTCCCAGCAACAGGTACTTGTTTGCAGCATCTTGTGTGTATTTGGTAAGATTTCTTTTCCCAAATAAGTGTTACTGGGGGAGATGAGGCTCATGGTTACACCTGAACTGTCCCTCTTGTGTCCCGCCCCGGGCAGACGCATCGGTGGTTTACGAAGTCAAGCTCCTCGCCTACAACCAGCATGGAGATGGAAACTCCACTGTCCGCTTCGTATCCCTGAGGGAAACCGTGGAGAGGACAGGTGAGATGGGACCTGGGGCTCAGTGCTGGTTTTGGGAAGCTCTGCAGGAAGGTGGTGAGGCCAAACACATCCTGCGTGCCCCCTGTGGCATTACCCTCATTTCACCTTCAGCCACTCATTTATTTTCAGCATCACAAATAATGCTGAGGCAAAACTCTGCAGGGCTGAGAGCACCTGGATGGCTTTTTTACCAATGGGGAGAAGACAAACCAAATGTTTTGCATATGCCAGGTTTGTCCCCTAAACTTGAACCAGAGGTGAGGCCATGAACATGAACAACCCCCATGCATAAGGTACAAGCTGCCATCCTCAGGTGAGACGTGGTGCACTGAGCATCTCTGCTGTCCTGGAGCTCTCCTGGATATTTTGACCTTCACTGGTCAAAAGGGAGGACACATGGCTTTGGAAAAGGAAATGGCTGCAGAGTGTGAGCCCTGCATTACACAGCAACAAAGGAGAAACCTCTAGAGGGAATTTCTTAACTGATCACACCTTTCATATTCATCTATGTGTAAAAAACATCCTGCTGCTCTTGGAAGCCTTTTAAGCCTCCAATGGGAATATCTTCAAGAGATAGTTATTTGTCTGTCTGTGCTGGAGTAAATACTAATCTCATTGGCATCTGTCTACTCCATCAGGTTTCAGCTTGCTCTGATGTGGTGGCTGCCTCTTACCTCCCACCTTGGCATGGGGGATTGCAAAAATTAACATCAGAGTGGGTTTTTTCATTAATTGTGTCTAATGACAGCAGCCAGGTAATGGGGCTGGCTCACTACAGACATTCCAGTCTTGTGCTTGCTGTGTGCACCCTCCTGGGGTGCTGGGAGCAAGGGAGGTGCTTGGCAGGCAGCGACCCCCCTGCTTCCCACGTGGTTCTCCTCTTCCTATACACAGCTCCCAGCACTGCCCAAGACTCTGACTTTGGCTGTGGGCTCCCCAAAAGCTGGAGGAGCAATAGAAGAGTAGCACCACTGACCTCCCTCTTCTCCTTTTCCTGGCAGTGCTGAATCCTCCCTGTGACTGCATGAAGGATGAGCAGAACAATAAAACCTCCACAACGGGCATCATCATCGGGATCCACATCGGTGTCACATGCATCATATTCTGCATCCTCTTCCTTATGTTTGGGTACCGAGGAAGGTAGGGATGCTGACGCCACTGCTCAGGGGTGGTGGTCCCTGGTACTGTGGGTGTGCCCAACTGAGTCTCACATTCCCAGTGCAATGCTGGACTTTATAGGATAGACTGAAGGATGAAGGAGTGTAGCACAGGGATAAGGCAGACGCTGGCTTGGGGGAAGGAGTAGAGGATGAACCACCTCTCTCACTCTCAGGCTCCATCTCTTTATTTTTCAGGCTGCTGATGTGCAAAAATGTGCAGGAGCAGCTGTCAACCCCACAGATCCCCCGGAGCCAGCGGAGCGCCACGGGCCTTGTCCTGAACGGGGCCACTCGTAGGGACAGGGACGACCGGGACTTGAACGGAAAGCAGCTGGATATGAATGAGCTGGAGAGGTTATTTCCAGCATCCCCATCCCAGGAGCAGCAGGAGAAGGGAATAATGGTAAGTCCAGCAGGACGGGAGCACACCTGGCTGTGCATCCGTGAGCTGTCACTGTCACTGCATTGTCCCCCCCCACTCTCTCTCTCCAGTTGGCTCACAGCCCGTCAGCCCCCCATGATGAAACCCAGATCTCCACACTCCCTCTGGATGAGTTCAGCATCATTGAGGAGCAGCCAGACCCCCTCCCAAAAAACCCCTGTGGCGGCAGTCCTGCTGCTCCGGCTCCCAATCATGGTCCTGCCAATGAAGGATAAAACTGCCAAGACTCAAAGCCTCTTGTAGGAGTTACCAGAAACCAAACCCGCGGCTGGTGATATCTTTACGAGTTGTCAATCTCAGGTCAATTGAAGATTTCTACGGTCTGATTGTTATTTTTTTGTTTTGCTTTATTTTTATATATATATATAAATATATATATATGTATACAGCCTTTTGGAAATTCTGTGAAGTTTATCTTTCTGACCTCTCTTGAGCCTCTCAATGTGTTTCTTCCAATGACGGCTCTCTGGAGACTGGTCATGATGGATTTTCCCTGCAGCTGCTATGTAACAGACTCCTTGGCAGAGTTTGGCAAACTCTCCAGTCTCTGACAGACTGGAGATACGGTGGAGCCCCCATCTCTTGGCATCCCAGACTTTTTCCTGATCAGCAGCTTTAGGACTACTTTTTGGATCTATTTTTCATTTCCAGAAGACTGGATTTGGAAAAATCCTTCTAACTTGACTCCAAAAATCGAGGCCCAGGAAGGCTCTCTCTCCATGGATTTGATGATTTTGTACACTTTCGCTATTTCTCAGGATACTTTTTTTGCGGATTGACTTTAAATAATATGAAAAAAAAAAAAAAGAAAAAAAAAAGAGTGTATGTGTGTCAAAGGATGCCTGAGGGCTACTGAAAGACTCGGACAGACAACCCGAGTGAACTCAGAACCTACCTCAACCGGAATGAATGTCTTCTGGGAAGCAGAAATACCTGTGTCTTCCTTCGTGTTCAAACAAACAAGTAGCATAGCACTTGGTCAGTACAAGCATGGTCCTACCTCAGCAGTCACGCTCTGTACCCGCCACCTTGGTGGCTTCCTTGTTGTCATTCCCATGTAAAGCACTTCCAAACATTTGAAAGCAATGTTCTACCTCAAGCGTGAGAGAAACTCATGTGTGAGAGTGTGTGTATGTGTGTGTGTGTGTGTGTGTGTCCCCTCTTCCCCAATTCCTGCATCTCCCACCCAGCCCCAAGTGAAGCCCAATGCTTCACTGATATTATGAGCTTTACTTTTGGGCGTTCTGGGGTGATTTTGTGTGGCGGAGATTCGTGTTGTGGTTTTTTACTTCAAAGATTGTTGGGGCTGTCACAGACAAGCAGCGCGATGCCGTGTGGCTCCCTGGCACCGCTGCCCTTCCAGGGCTGATTTGGGCACCAGTCCATCCTGAGTTTGAAGATATGGGGTGCTCAGATGCCAGTGCTGGGGCCAGGGCACCCTTCTGCCTCATCAGTGTGCTGCTCCCCAAGGCTGATTCCCAGCAGGATGATCTATGGCATGTGCTGGCACGAGCAGCACAACACACCCTTGGGAGGTGGGAACTTGGATGTCACTGTCTTGTCCCAAAGCCCACCCTGCTATCAGGAGCACCCATGGGGAAACCCCAACAGAGCACTTCCAGAGTCCCTTGAGATGCTCCTGAGCTGCTCCCAGCTCCTCCAGCGCCTTTCCAGCCACAGGAGAATGTCCAAAGGATGAGTAGAGCCAAAAAGGGTTCAGTTCCCCAGACGGGACAAGGCAAGGAGGATGCTGGGGGCCGCCAGAGCTGCTCCTTCCCCATGCCCAGGGTGGGCAGAGGAGCTCCTGACACCAAAGAGAGGGTTTGTCCCTTCCAGAGATCAACCACCAACCTGACACTGTGGAGGTTGGGTTGTCCTGGCGTGGTGCAGCCTTGTGAGTCAGTGTGTGACTGGCATTGTCCATGGGTGAGAGGGGGGCACACATGGGGGACAGGGACACCAGGTGCCAGATGGTGCCGGAGGGCAGCCCTTTCCCTGCTGTGTGAGGTGGTTAAATCCAGGCAAATGTGAAGGTTTGATCTCTTTGTGTAGGTGGTGGTAAATCAAACGTTGCTGTATTTGCAAGGACAGTGAAAGGAATCAGGAAAGGAAATTAGTTTAAGGGGTTTTTTTAAAAAGTATTAATTGCATTTTTTTAAATGGTACCAGTGGGAGAGTCCCTTGTGTCAAAAATGCCCCTCATGACCTGCCCAGCTGGCAATGGGATGAAACTGATGGCTGTGTAAATAGTACAATATACAGGAGGATGAGCAAATGCCTCTTCCCTGAGTTGAGCCCTGGTACTGGGCAGGGTTACCTGGTAGCAGGACTCTGTCCTTCCATGTTACCTCATCGAGCTTGGCCCAAGTAGACGTAATGGCACCAATCTCAAGAGCAAGGAGCTGTTCAGGCTCAGTGTTCCTAGCCCTCTTCCATTAAAATTTCTCCTCCTGTAGACATCATGCAGGACAGAAAAGATGCGAAGGGTTAAATTTTGGCATTAACCCCCCCAAACAGCCTCTCCCCACCCCACCAAAGAGGCTAAATGGGCTGTCAGAGGATCCCTGCTCACACCTGTGATGCTGGACCTGGAGACAGCCTGGGAAGGGACTGTGGGGGGACAGCGCCATGTGAGACCAATAGCACAGCCCACCCCATCGCAGGAGCCGAGGTTAGGGGAAGGCAGGAGGGAGGAGAAGACACCAAACAGCTCGAGTTATAACCTCATATCAAAGACAACCTGATCCTCTCCTGACATCCCACTCCCACTCCAGCCCAGTTTTTCTTTTTATTGTTTTTTTCATGTGTGTAATGCCACCATTCACATTGAATAAGTACTGTTGCCAAAGTGAACACAGAACCTAGAGTAGTGTTCAGCTCAGACTTCCTGGAGCTGTGAACATGCTATTAAATTAATATCATATTATTGTGATATTGTAATAGTAACAAGTATTTGTCACTACTTCCTTTTATTAAAGGGAAATGCTGTGCCATTTGACTAGTCGGAATACAATAGTATGTGAAGAGTAGAGCTTTTTCTTTTGTTTTTTTTTTTAATTATGCAGAAATGTGGTGGCTTAAACCAATGCAGATTCTGTGTTGGTTTGAGATGGTTGAAAATGGATGTAAATCTTTAAAGACTATTTTTTAGATGTTTAGCTTTTCCTATTTTTTGGGGTTTCTTTTCCACTCTTGTCAGTCTGTACCATTGGGACCTAACGCAGACGGTTGCAGCAGCTCAGTCCCTGAAGGGGTGTGGCTGAAGTCTGGTGATCCATGAGGATACACGGTCTTCCCTGAATTACCTAAATCCACCAAACTGGGCAAAAAAACCCACTCAAAATTACATATTGGCTTTGTGCTTCTAGCTGTCACTCAGCTGGATAAGTGACACGTAACAGCCCCACTCACTGTACTTCAGTGCTTGAATTGGGCTGGAGACAAAGCTGTCCCAACCCAAAACTTGGGAAAGCATCACCTAGAGTATGTCTGGCCCTTAATCTGTGAAATGAGAAAGAAAAAAGAATTAAAAAAGAGCTTGTGTTTGGTTTCAGCATGGGGGACAGTGTCCTTCGTTCATCCAAACTGCTGCCCTGGTTTTGAAGGAAACTGATGGAATTTTATTCTGTGCTTGGGGCACAATTGTACTCAAGCAGACAAGTTGTACTAGGGTAGACACATATTTGGGTGGATGTGGGACAGCAGGTGTGTTGCAGATGTGGGGCTGTGTCACAAGACATGGGTCAAGGCATCATTTGGTGTCCCCAGACCAGAGGCGGAGGCAGCCAGACAGTCCCAAGGTGGTTCCCAGCGCCTTTCACCATTGGTGCCTGCCCGCCTGCCAGCCAAGGGCAGCACTCCCTTCACACTTCTTTACACACCACAACATCTAAGGAACAGGTTGCAAGGCTTCTCATTCCTTTCTGCCCCCCCCTCCTCCCCCCCACCTTTTTCCTGATGGGAGGAATCAGTTCTACCCAGAGATAAAACCATTGGATAACGGGCAGGTGTTGGATCTGGTGCAAACTGCTGGAAACCGCCTGTGTTTGGGGTAGGAATCTCATCCTGTAGTATTTTTCAAATAATTACACTAATTCAACCTGTTGCCTTTTCTCAGCTGATCCTAAAAACCCTCTTATTTTCTGGCTGTGGTGAGATGAAATTATAGGAAGGAATAAATATCCAAAAGCTGATTTTTTTTTTTAATTTTTGGTAACCCATAATGGGCACAACCTATTCTTGGAGATCTCAAGTTAACCAGAGATGGCTTCTTCCTCAGGGATAGTATCCACATTGTCTTTAGTTGAACAGGGAATAGTTTCATGCTGTGACAGGGTATTTTCACGATGTTGGATTCAGGTATTTATTTGTCTACCGTTATCTTTCTTCTTCCTTGTTTTGTAAAGGTGCTGATGTATTTAAGTGCTGGACCAGTTTGGGAAATTTAAAGCTTCCACCCAAAATTATACCAAGGTACTGTAGGTTTTAAGTTGGCAATAAGAGGAGAGAAGCTATGAAGTGTTGTTGCCTCTGGATAGTGAAGGGAAGAGTTTTGCTGCCTGTGGGGGTGTTCCTCTGGGATAACCATCCCATGGCATTTCAGGGGGGATCAGTACAGTGTCCAAGCCCTCTCTGAGCTGAGTGACAGCACTTAAGCCTGGGAAGATTGGTTAAAAAAAAGGAAATTAAAAGCTTATGGAAACAAACGGGGGGAGCTCCTCACTTCATCTGTGCAAACATTGTGTGGAAATCTATCCCTTCCCATGCGCGCCAGAGCAGGCAGGTTACAGATCCCATTGAGCAACTTGATGCCGGCTCGTTTGTTTCCCTCACCCTCCAAATTAAAAAAAAGGAAAGGAAAAGGAAGGTGCCTGGGCTGGAGCTGCGGGTGGGGAGATGGGGACGAGTGAAGCAACAGCACCCCCAGCTGAAAGTGCTGCTGACATGGGGCCATGGCATTGAACCCCCCTGGAACACTCAGAATCAGGGAAATGGCTCCAGGTTTACTCCAAGGGCAGAGCCTGGGCTTCAGCATCATGTGGGGAGAAGGGACAGGGCCAGTTGTGAAGCCCAGCGAGTCGGGGACAAGCCTGATTTCATGGAGCTTTGGATCAGGGTCTGACTTAAAAAGCAAAGAAGGATTTGTACTTTGATCCTATTTATCATGTAAACTTGCAATATCTTTATGTTTGTAAGAAAGTCATAATGAAACCAATGCTAAACCTTTGTCCCAGTCCTTTTAGGGAATCAACTGTTAGGAGTAATACTAAAAACCCAAATTGCAAAGCACTTTTCTACTGTTTATTTTCTACCTTTCTTACTTTGAACTGTCTTGGTACTGAAATCCCACTGATCCCACAATTGTTAGCTCTGTATTAAAAAAATAATAATAAAATAAAACCCAGGTTTTTTGTAGTTTGCTCTGTTTAGATTTTAGCCTGTGGCTACTTGTACAAGAAAAATAAAACTAGAATAAATGAGCCTGTGTGGGGCTTTTCTTTTCACATGCAGGGCTGTGGTGTGGGGATCATGCAGGGCAACTTGGGGCATCATCACATCAGATGGATGGCAATGAATCCAGCTCCTCTCAAAGAGCAGCTTCCAAAACTCAGCATTTAAGGGCTGAGGGGTTTTTTGGGAGCTGGGTGAGATGAAACCTCCAGGGTCACAGTGTGACACCTGTGCTTGGAAGTGCAAATCAATTTCCAAAGAATCTTGGCTCTTGTTCAGCTATTGCTGCATCTGCTTTTTCCACTGCCTGCAGCGCTAATGGGGCAGTACCTGTGAGGGTGGGGAGGCCCTGGCACAGGCTGCCAAGAGAAGCTGTGGCTGCCCCATCCCTGAAGTGTCCAAGGCCAGGTTGGATGGGGCTTGGAGCAGCCTGGGATAGTAGAAGGTGTCCCTACCCATGGCAGGGGCTGGAACTGAATGATTGTTAAGGTCTCTTCCAATCCAAACCATTCTGGGATTCTAAGGTGCATCCTTGCCCCAAAACAGGCTGTGAACCATAAGCCACCCTCCTGCCACTGTCCCGTGTGCTGCTGCTGCTGCTGCTGCCCTCGATGCCAAAGGACAGGCAGAGTAGAGGCTGCAGGGAATAAATGAGCAAGATTGAGCCCAGCAGCACTTTCTAAAGGGGTTTCAATAAGCAGGTGAGTGAAAAGTCGCTTCAAACAACTCCCCAAAGCTCTCGGAACTGCTAAATTGCAGCATGGATTGTCTAAATATATACTTCATAATAAATACCAGCACAAAAACTGATTTTATTTCCCAGTGGCAATGCAAGAGGTGAAAAAAAGATCAGAGTGGGCTCACTCAGGGGATTTTCATGTAAGTTCAGTGAAATCTGGTACTGCAGATAGCAGCTGCAAAGTCAAGGTATTGTGTAGAGCTTGTGGCTTTCATTAAAAAGGACTTTCCCTGTCTTTATGGCAATAAAAAAAAGGTTTGACAATATTAATCTGAAGTCTTAGAAACTAAGGCAATAAAAAACCCCAAGCAATACATTTAAATCGCTTTGAGTTTGGGCTGTTGGAAATACTAAGAGCCCTCAAAAAAACCCTACTTGAGTGCTCAAAACTCATCTTTAATAGACACAATCTCCTTTTGACCATGTGTATTCAAATTTCTGCTGGAAACATCTCAAATCAACTTTTCAGCTACAGAAACACTAAAAAAAATTAAGTTAGGTGTTTTTGGCTCCAAACACTACATTCCTGCCTCAAATATTGCCAGAGAAGATGTTACTAATGTCCTAGTTATAACCCTGCCAACACAGGGAGAATTTATAATATCCCATAAAGCCCTAACTGTTGGAAAGGTCATTTTGGTGTTAATACCGCTTGGGCATCACCGCTTCATTTGCTGACACTTTTACAGAGCCACGCTTGATTCCAGCATTGCTGTTGTAAAACCTTTACAGCGACGGCCTCAGCCTCCAAAAATCATCTTAAAAATCAAGAGCTGGAACATCTTCATCAGCAGGTGCAGGCAGCCCAGAAAGGCTCCGCTCTCTCTCAGTGTGGGGTCCCCCAAAACCCAGGGTGAGTACCCAACCCCACTGCTATGGGGGGGATTTATTCCTCACATCTCATCTCCAGCCCTGTTATTCCCAGCACCTTCAGTGGCTAAATTAAAAGTCTCCTAATTTCATACAAAATTACCAACCCCTTGCCTTGCCCAGAAAACCATTTCCTTTGCACTAAAATAGCTAAATTAGTCTTGCTCAGCCTCGTAAAGGAGCTTGTCTTGTTTATTGAGCGATAAATATAAAGGTACAGTAACTAAATTCATCAGTCCCTAAACGCAGCCGTTGGGAACGGCCATTTCCACCATCCAATCTACGGCTGCATGAATATTTCAGAGTCCTTTTTCCCTTGGGTGCTCGCCTTATCTCTGGAGCCTGGATATTATTTTCTGCTTTTCAGCTTTTTGGATGTATTGGAGGAAATGTCATTATTTGGACCTGGGTGGATTACAGTTGACTTTCCTAAGCCAATTTATATTGGCAAGCTGCTGTTTTTAAAAACCCCTATAAATCACTCCCATGAATTTTAATAATATAACGTGGTTTCAAACATGCTCCCTTAATACGTGACACACTATTACAGCCAGCAATTGCTCCTCGGGTTGTGAACTCTGTTTTACCGTCACCTTCGGCAAGCGCCGCGGGGGACAAGTGGTGCCTTGGCCAGAATCATGGAAATACCCATTCCTGCCCCAAATACCTCATCATTGTGGTGATTGCGATTTAACAGTGAGCCCTTAAAAGATGCTGGTGCAGAAATCATGGGGATTAGGACTATCTGCTGATATTTCCCTAAATAAAGATAAAAGATGCACATCCAGAGTGCAGCTCCAGGCTGGGATTCATGGCTCCAACTGGTCCAGAAACTCCCACATGCCAGGAGATAAGGCTGTGCCTCCTCATCACCTATGGACTTACTTGGATGAGCTCTGTCCTCTTCTTGTGCAAATTATATTCATTTTCTTCCCATCCCCATTGCAACAATGCCATGGTGTCTGCTAGCTCTCAAGAGGTGTCTGTCAGTGGAGAGTGGTCTCCTGGTCAGAAGAAAAAGGGCTAAGAGGGATAAGGAACAAAAGCCAGGGCAAAGGAGAGACCTTGGGAGACCTTTGTCAAGGAACATCTGTGGATCATATGAAGGAGCTGATGATGGGGTTTGACGCCGCAATGGTGGCACTGGTGATGTCCCCACTGTAGAGTTGCTTGTTCACATTTCCTGGTTTTAGTTGTACAGAACCAAAATATAAGAATATTCCTGGAAGTGTTCAAGGCCAGGTTAGAGCAGCCAGGTCTAATGGAAGGTGTCCCTGCCTATAGCAGGGGATTGGAACTGGATGGTCTTTAAAGTCCCTTCCAACCCAAACCAGTCTGTGATTCTGTGAATATAATAAGAACATCTGCAAGAAAGAGGATCGTTAAGGGATGGACTAATTGCAGGCAGGGAAAAAAATAATGAACCAGACTTTGTTTTTTGGCTTCCAAAAGCAGCGAGGGCTCCCCAGCACAGGATGCAGCAGGATGGGGGTAAAAGGGGGTGCAAGGACCTCCTCAGACCTTGCCATTGCCTGCTCGGCTGCACCCGGCACCAAAGCACCCTGGTTTAATATTCTTGGGAGAAAAAAATAAAAATCCCGTTTGTACAGGGAGCAAACAGGCTTTTCAAAGGCTTTCACTGTGATGATTTACCCTGAAATGTTGTCACGTTCATCATTAATCTATTTTTTCCCTTTTCTGTAACTTAACCTGCGACAAGCCAACATTGTAAGTGCTTGATTTTCCAAGAATAAATTACAGTTTCATAAATGGTATTTTGCTTCACTGCTCAATTTGCAAGTGAAATGATGCCAATTGCTTTGTTCACAGGATTTTATCTAGCACGAACAATACCATCCTCAAGACTTACTTATTTTTTAACCCTCCAGTTATTTTCGGAGCCTTTATAACAGCAATACATGGAAAAGTACACGACAACCCATATGTTTTGGCATGATCGACTAACCATGAGCAGATACAAGGGCCCACATGCCTATAAAACATCAGTCTAGGAATGAGATGTCACACACAGAGCAAGCCACTGCCCAAAGAGAAAATAATCTCTTAGATCAAAAATATTTACAGTTGCCCCACGCTGGGTTAGAGTGCCCTGAGTGACTTTTTATATGCATGATTTATGATTTGGGGCTGGGAAATCAGCCCCCTCAGCTTCTCCCAGGGACTACCAAGTTGTCTCATGGATCCAAAGGAGTCTTCAGAACATAAGGTCCCTCAGTCCTGTTGAAAATACGGGTTTTACACCAGTTTAACATTTTTTTTTCTTATATGATAAAATTATGAGAAATAGGGAAAAAATAAAAGCACCTCGGGCTATTTATGTTTTTTAAATGCAGAGGAATCCTCTCTGCTGGGGACACCAGCTCTGCCCAGGGACAGCCAGGCCACACAGATTGGGACATGTCACCATTAAACCTGGTAAAGCCTGTCGTCAAAGGGAGGAAAAGAGAGAAAAAGTCCCTGCATGGGAAATCTTAATGTTACAAGATTTGGTTAACAGCCATGGCTTCTGCCAGGACTTTTTTAACCCGTGTTTTTAGGGAAGACCTTGGAAGAAATACCCACTTTGGGGAAATTTTTGGATGTTATTCACTTTTGGTGTAAGACAGAAGGTGAATGGAAATGGTCGTATTTGGAATGGAAACCTGGTGTTTGAGGTGTTTGTGCTCACCAATACGTCAGGATGAATTTGGGAAGAGCCTGGAGCTTCATCTACATCCTTTAACTGAGCCACCCTATTGGAGCTGGCTGGCTCCAGGTTTTCCTGCTGTTGATAAATCATTTAGCCAAAACCACAGAGCTCTCAATCTGCAGGTGACATGGGCAACAGAGGCAAAATTTGCATTTCCAACAGAGAAACGGAGGCACAGAGAGAATATTTGTCTTCCCCTTCAGATATGAAAATATCTGTTATCCCTCCTCTGCTTTTCACCCCGTTTCTCTCATCCCCCTAGATGAGACATTGGGAAAGGCTTTTGCTTTTCCTTGCAAATGGATGCTTCAAGACAGTCCCAGACCTTCAGAGGCTTTGGATTTGGCACAGAACAAGGATAAATTTCTGGTAACAAACCACATCACAAAACAGAACTGTCACCTTTCGGGCAACTCCAAGAGGAAACATGGAAATCCTAGTGAAATGAAACATTCTCAGCCAGACAAAGTATGTCCCAGTGTCTCTGCTGAGGCCATCATCTGCTGATTGTTACAACATGGAAAAGCAGAATAAAATTGAATTTAAAAGAAGTGAGGGGTTGCCCACTGCAGGTACTGTGTGGATGGGTCCCTCCGCGGCTTCCCCACACACACGGCTGCTGGCCATGGGCTCCGGGCTAAGGGGCTGGGCTGCTAATGGCTTTAAGCGGCGCTAATTGATCCGTGCAGTCACTGTAATTACGGAGCGGGATATGGTGGCAAAACGTTAACTGCTGCGAAAGGAGAAATCCAAATCACGGGTGAATCTATCCTCGAGCAGCCGGCACTGGCAGCCCCCGCTCTCACGGCTGAGGGTTTTCCAATGCGCTGAGGTTTTCTGCAGGAACGTGCTGATTTCAGGAATATTTGACGGGAAGAAGGGTGGCTGTTAGCTCTTTTGATCTATTTCTTTGCATTTTTCCTTCAATCCCAGGCTGAGCCACTGCACAGCTCCCCGGGTTTGCCCCCGCTCCACTGAGCAACCCCTAACACAAAGGTACCCATCAGAAAGCACTGGCTATCTTTGCAATTAATTAACCTTAATGACAACCTCCAGCAGCTTTAGTGCAGGGTGTTGTATAAGCCACAACGAAGAGCTGCTCTGTGCGAGCAACGGGGACCCACTCCCATCCTTTTCCTAATGCAACTCGGTGATTATTCTAATTAAAACACGCGTTAGTAGGTACTTCTGATGGTGACGGGTTGTGTGGGGCCGAGGGCGAGTGGGAGCAGCCCCCAGCTCCTGCCTGCAGACACAGGCTCCCAGCAAGCACCTGAGGATGGAAAGTGGAATGAACAGGGGAAGGAGAGGGGGTTTGGTCCGGGGACAGCGCTGGGAAGTGACAAGGTGTAGGAAGACGACATTGTTTTGCAGTAACCTCCCAACCTTCGTTAATACTGCTGTCACAGCGCCGACGTGCTGCATTAATTAAAATGAATGGTACATGACAGAGCAATAATTCCATTACTTCTCCATGCTTGCAGCTTCCTGTGCTTCATCCTCGAGGAGCAGGGGAGGGGGAGCAGGGGGCAGAGTGCCCGGACCAGGGTCCCTGAGCAGCCGAAGGTCCCTGACCTGCTGCCTCCTGTCAGGGACCTGGTGCCGACAGCAACAAGGACGCTCAGGGCTCCACGGCTGCCGATCCCGTCCACACCCTGCACCGCTGCCACAGCAAATCGCTGCCCCTGCAGCCGTGAGGGTCCACATGCCCCATCCACTCAGGGACACACCGAGGGCAAGGAGGCCCCTGCAGCCATGAAGAGCATCCAGTAAAGGGACAAACCCTTCCCTCCCACAATTAGCAGCCACAAGCAACAGACAAGCACGGACTGACGGTGAATCAAGGGGTTTGCTAAAATGCCTCTTCAGAGACTGTTCTCCCCCCTCCCACACCTCTCCCTGCCTCTGTCCAACAGCATTCCCAAAAGACTAAACACCTTTGGTTTCCATGGCAGCCTGATTTTCAATGAGCATCCTTCAAGTCCTAACCAGAAAGAAAGTGTTTCATTAATGCATACAGGACACACTGGTATCTCCCTGGGGTGACAGTATTCTTCCCCCAAAACTAGCACCTTCTGCCCATAGTTTTTTTATTTTAGTGGATTGATGGACTGATGGAGCCATGGGAAGGGGCTGACCAGCTCTGCCACTGACTCGCAGAGCTTGCTTAAAGAGGGAATTGGGCCGCTTTTGCTTGAGGGAAATTAAATAAATAAAGTGATGTTGAGCATCGGGAGGTGGCATGCAGAGCTTCCCTCCAAAGTGGCTGCCTCCCCTCCAGCCCATTGTGGGGGGACATTGACACCTCCCCAGCTGTCCCCTTCTGAGCTGTCCTGGATACCAATCTTCTCAGTTTAGTTTGCCTATTTCCATCCAGACTCCGCTTCTGTCTCCTGTTTAACACAAGCCAAGCAGTTTGCACACTCAGAATTTGCTATTTCTTTTGGGTTTAACCCCATTCAGTGGCTCTGCCAGGCAGATGGTACCCGGAGCTGGAGAATGGGAAACTAATGAACTAATGATTTGAAGCATGGGGCTTCAGTCCTGCAGGATTTCATCAGAAAGGGTCAAAGGACATTCCCTCCAGCCCAGGGGTGCCAGGGCAGGGCAAAGTGGGATGTGTTTTGCTACGTGATGTCCAAATCAAGTAACCACTAAGCAGAACAAGTCAAATTTGCCTGGGGGAGGATGCGGAGAATGTGCTGAGGCAAAGCAACCCAACCTTCACTAGCCTGAAACCATTCAAAGGTTTTTTAAGAGACCCCAGGTCACGGCACAGCCTTGGCCCTGGCTTTTTCCCAGCCCAGAGGATAATTGCTGTCCAGCCGTGACGTACCCTTTTGCTGACCCTGCCTGGGTCCCAGCCACCCTCCAGGATCTGGCAAGGACAGATATAAAGCTGGACCTCAGGGGGCTCCTAAAAGCAGGTCATGCCAAAACAATACAGCTTTGTTGGAGGCAAAGGGGGAACCAAGCCGCAGTCAGCCCCAACTGCCGCCGCAGGATTTACTGCCCACAGATGGGACGGTGGTTGTGGATGATGTACCCAGCATTGCCCTGGGGCAGCCAGGGAAAAGAGAGCTGGGAAAGTGCCCCCACACTTGGCTTGATTTTTGGTTTGTATGTGCAGCATCTGCTGCAGCAGAGGCTTCTCTCCAGAGACCAGGATTTGGCAAGTCTCAGGTGGGTCCAATGCTTGGCTGAGGTTCCCTGCTTGGACTCATTCCCCCTCCTGCTGGGATGTCTAAATCCAGGCTACCAGAGCTGAGCTGAGCTCCAGAGCAGGGTTTGCCCCCAGGGAGGTTTGCTCTGCCTTTTACATCACCCTTCCATGGGATGAGCCTGCCCATGTGGACTCCCCATCTCAGAGGGACCTGGACTTCAGTCCTCCATCCCTGAAAGGAAAGCAGGATGCTGCCATGCCAGAAACATGTATTTATCTATAATATTTATTCAAGAGGCTAGGAAGGAGCTATAGGGACATGATAAAGAGCCTGTCTATGCACCAAGGGGTGGTCAAAGAGCACCAAAGGTAAATGCAGACAAAGATGCTGCAAAGGATACAGGTGAGATAAAAGGTATTATTTCTTAGAATACAGTCTTATAAAGTTAAATTAAGCATGTAACAACTGTCCACCTTAGCACCACCCTCTCAACTTCTTTTGAGAGGACACACTCCATTAAGACTCAAAATCTTTAGACACACTAAAAAAAAACCAAACCCAAGCCAATACATTTTGTCTTGTCCAGCGCTAATAAAGCCTTCTGCATTGCATGGGGCTTTTTAACAGAGAAAAGGAACTTTTCCTAATCCTTCTGCAAAACCAGGGCAGTTTCCACAGTCAAGTTTCAGACCAGCCTTGCAGTTCTCTGACTATCCTTGCTCCACTAGTCTGATGCATTTCCACAGCACAGGGCAGCCCACAAGCCCTCACAGCAAAGCCTCTGGTGCTTCCATGAGGCAGCTCTCTGCCAGGAGAGAAAACTCATTAGAGCTCCCAAGAGCAGAAACATGTTGGAAGCCAGCAACATCATTAAATGAATATTCATAAATTATTTTTCTACATAAACAATATTAATATCACACCTTCCACCTTCAAAAGCCTATTGCAGGCAGGGACTCATTAAGACTCCAGCAAAGACCACTTGCAGACTTTCGGTTACATGGAAACTCAGAGACTTTATTAAACACAAGCAATATATTTATTTTAATAGAGTACAAAGCCTGGATTTGGCCACCCTAAAACACCACTCGGAGCACTGAATCTCCGAATAACCCGATCAAACAAGGCTAATGTGTGCAATATATCTTGGGTGAGTAATATACAGCCACATTTCCTGCTCCATTTACCCAGTTTTAACTACACCTGACCTACTCTTATCCTAATAGAAAACGGCTGCTCTTCTCATTGCCTGTCCTCCACACATGTTTTTCTGATAATGACCAAAACTAAATCACTTCCCTTTCTCCTAACTGCTGGGCACCAGCTGTCTTGTGACATTTAACTATAACAAGTCCTTTTGCAGGACCTCCAGGTTAGTACCTGGGGCCCTGGACCTCCGTCTCTGTGTCCTGTCTCCATCCTGCATCCGGGCATCGGAACTAAGGCATTAGGTGAAGTGCCAGGTCCTGCACTTGGGTCACAGCAACCCCATGTGACATGACAGGCTTGGGAAGAGTGGCTGGAATGCTGCCTGGTGGGAAAGGACCTGGAGGTGCTGGTTGACAGCAAACATGAGCTAGAGTGTGCCCAGAGGGCAAGAAGGCCAATGGCACCTGGCCCATATCAGCAATAATGTGGCCAGCAGGACCAGGGCAGTGACCGTCTCCCTGTACTGGGCACTGCTGAGGCACCTCCAGTCCTGGAGTCAGTTTTGGGCCCTTCACTCCAAGACAGACAGTGAGAGTCTGGAGCGTGTCCGGAGAAGGGAACAGAGCTGGGGAAGGGTCTGGAGCACCAGGAGCAGCTGAAGGAGCTGGGGGGCTCAGTCCGGAGGAGAGGAGGCTCAACTAGACTCAATGATCTTAATGATCTTTTCCAACCTAAATGATTCCATGATCGTATGATCCCAGCCCCGTGGGATTTCCCTATATGGCCTCACCCAGGAGGTATGTGGAGAAAATCCTGGGAGCTGCCTCATCTCAGGCTGCCACTCTCTTTCTGACACCTTGGCTCAGAAAGGTCTCCCTGCAGCAGTGAGGATGCTGCTTGTCAGCAAGCACTATCCATCGGTTCATGCCTGGGTGAGAGGTTCTCCCAAAGCTGTGAGCATCACCTCATAGAAGAGGTTCAGCTTTGGCAGGGAAAAAAATCTGCTTCCAAGCAGTGTTTTTGCCCCCCATGGAGCTTAGCTCGGAGTGATCCATCGAGGTGGATTTAAAACTTCCTGAGCAGCATGTTTAAATGGCCAATTTGACCAGAAAAAGTGCTTGATTCACAAGCGCTGGCTGCGTTTCTCCAGTGCTGAGAAATCACGGCTATATTTCATTATTGTTACTAATTGCTATAAAGTATTATGAGGAAGCGATGGCACAGGCGGAAAGAAATATAAACCATTTTCAGTCTATTGAGCCCAGAGAACATTTCCCAAGCTTGCTTAGGGGTGCAGAAATCGGTGCTCAGTGCAAATAAATGAGCAAAAGCATTTTCCGAAGGAATTAGCGCATGGCACGAGCAAATTGCAGCAATTGTGTCTCTTCTTTCTAAGCACTGAATTGCCTCTATAATTCCCCATCATTTAGTTGCATAAATCTTGCACAAATAAACCCGCAATTTGCATATGCACAGAAAAGAAATTATAGAAACACAAGGAAAGATGTTATATTTTTCCTTCATGAACTGGAAATAAATATGCATTGCTTACTGCCTAAGCTGTGTTTGGCCCAGCTCAGAAATAAAAATTTAGGAAACCCTTTAATTTTCAATAATAAATACATATCAAAGGATGAAAAAAATATAATTTGTGGCATATGGAAGCCACAAGTTTCTGGGTTGTTGCATCATGAAATGCGACGCCAGAGCCATGCGTGCATGCAGAGGATGCAGCACGATCACAGCATCATAGAATCCTAGAATGGTTTGGATTGGGAGGGACCTAAAGATCAGCTGGTTCCAGCCACCTGCCATGAACAGGGATATCTTCCACTAGAGCAGGCTGCTCTAGACCATGGGTCATGCCCTTCATGACAATGGCCAAGGGATGCAGCTCACCACAGCTGACAGGAGGAGCAATGGAGAGGGGTGAATGCAGCTGCCTGTGATGGAGCTCAATCAAGCACTTACTGAAATAAATGCAGAGGCTTTTGGGGCAGCAAATACCTCTTGAAGACAACACCTCCTTTATGCATCATATTGATTTTCAGCCATGAAACGCCTATTTGTCGTGATTTCTATGGAGGACGCTGAGGTTTCACTACTACAGAAATCCCAGGGTCAAGGCCAGAAGCAATTAAATTATATCTCTCAATTATTGAGCCATAACGCACCATCTGGCCTTAGACCCCACGGGTGGACCAAGGCACCAGTGGGCAGCAGGGGTAGGAGTGGCTCCGACCATTTGTCATGCTGGTGGAGGCTTCCCAGAGGAGCAAAATAGCTGTTTCCGATTAACTCCCCGTGTGACTGATCTCATTCTGGAATAAGAGGGTGTTATTCCAAAACACCATAATCCTCTTCCAAATGACTTAATCGCATTTGGAATAATGTGCTTTTCTTCCTAAACATTCATATAGGAAAAAAATCAGGGGTGAAAAAAATCAGAAACAGCCCTTTGGAATAACACCTCGTGCAGAAGAGCTCTCAGTGGGGACATATGATACCGCACTGGTTTACAAAGATTTAATAAATCACCATTTGCAGTAACTCCTGCAGGCTGGGAGAGCAGAATGACTGAGAGGCACACAGCATCTCCTCTTCCTCACTCCAAAGTTATGGAACTCCAAAATGATCCCACTACGCATTGGTGCCTCAGGCACTCATCCATGTCCCTTCCGTTCCCTATGGACCACATATGGCTGGAGTGTTGCTGCAAACCCATTGTTCAGGGATAGTCAGTCAGGCCAAGTCGGAAAGTAAAAGAAGGTAGGACCAGCAAGACCACCAACATCCACTGGCTCCCACAGCCATTCTCTCACTCTCCCCTCTGCATCTCCCACACCACTGGGGCAGGAGGACCCTCGCATCAAGGAGAAGAAAGAAGCAGCGGCCTGGGATGAAAGCACGAGCTTTCACAGCTTTCATCCATTAACTAACCATTCCTCCTGCACAATACATGTGCCGATTCATCATAGGTGATCAATACCTTCCTTGAGGCCCTGGGATAATGAACGTCTCTGCTGATATTCAAATGACCTTGAGAGAACAGGGGCAGCTCCCTCAGGCACAGGTCAAAGAGCCAAGCATCATGTAAGATGATACATGGTCCCAAAATCTCTCTGTAAGGCACAGAGAAATGTTTTGGCTAAAAAGCTTCTCCAGAATCACAAAGGAAGACTTTAGGTCATGCAGAGGCTGAAAGATCATGCTGGACCAAGCAGACCTGGATTTTGTGTGGCAGGCTGGAACAGAAGGCTGTGACAGCCTCCTGCAAAAGGGCAATGTGGTTCCTATCCTGTGCTCTAGCTCTGGGCTTAGGGTCAACTCACGGCATCTCTGTGTAGAGTTAGAGATGGATTCACAGGCTGGGACCCCCATTCTTCACAGAGACCAAGAGTTGATGTGCTCCTGTGTGGCTCCTCTCTCAGTCCCTTGCTCAATCCCTAAGGCCATTACCTGTGGCAGGGTAAGGAACAACTCTCTCCCTCTCCAAATCACTGTTCATCTCACCAGCCCAGCAGATCCCAAGAGCTGCTATCCTCCAGCATGAAGAACTGCTGTCTTCAGCTACAGCTTTCCCCTCCGCCCATATCCAGCAATGCCAGCAGGAAAACAAACCCCAGTCCTGCTCCATGTGCACTGCAAACCAGGCTCAGCCTTGTGGGCTGCCCATGGACTACATGCAACATGTAGGGTTTATTTTTCTCAGAAGAGGAAAAGAAAGATAACCAAAGATAACTAAAGCAGCTCTCCACCTTCAAGAAACTGAAAACCTATCATTCAAGACAGCTGTTAGTCCTGCAGAGCTCCATGTTTGCCCCAAAAATAATTGAAAGAAATGCTGAGAACTGGCAAAGCTCCTACAGTAGTTGTTTGCGTGATTTAGGTTAAAAATAATTGCTGTCCAGGCTTATCTGCCTGACATAAGTAATTAGATCACAGAGTACTTATAAGCTGCCACTTCCTATGAGCATATTTTAACATGGCCTTTATCGTTTGACCTTTATATCTGCAGAGGCTTCATCCGCTCCCTGCTACTGTGATGGATTTATTTTTGAAGATTGGGCTCAGGCTTTCCAGTCCTCAGGCGAGGATGCGGCACAGGAGACAGATTATGGCCCCAGCAACTTCTGCAGCGAGGAGGAGAGAGCCTCTCTTTATGAGGAGATGTGCCAGACCTGGACCCTGCTGCAGCTCCACCAAAATTAATCTGCAGGGTTAAATTATTGTTTGCACCAAGAGAAATTATTCATGGGCACTAGAAAGGCTCAGGCAGTGTAGAGCTGGGGGAACGTGGCAACACACCACTGAAAGGGAATGGTCCTTTTTACATGAGATACATTCATATATCTCATATATTCATACTTTCAAAAAAAAACATTGATACATTTTCCCCCCCAAAATGGAGAAGTGTGGCAATCCCTTCTTGTACATCTCAAAAGCAGGAGATGTGCTTCCTGGCTCATGGGCGAAGCAGCTCCCTGACTCTCAAAGCCCAGAGGAGGCCAAAAGCAAAATGCTAAGAAAAGAACCCAAGAGAATAGATCACTGTCACTATTTTCAGTCACAAAACCAGCTACAGGGACACACTGATCCTGTGCACAACAAAACCTATAGATACACAGCAGGGACCTGAGTCCTCCACAGCTGAGCAGCTCTGAGTAAATTAAAAACCCCCAAAGAAATCTAACACAACATCAACTACTTTCCATGCGTTTTTATGAATCCCAGACTTGGGCAGGCTCCCTCTTCCCATCAGCATCCCTTGAGAAGCAATTTGACTTTGCTGGAGGTGTCAGATTTGTAAAGTAAGAGATTTAATTTTTACACCTCACTCATTTTTTTTCATGAAATCTACTTTCCTTTTAAAAGACATTTTCAAACTTCCCTCACAACTGATGGATTTGTTTTTCTTTTATTGTCCAAACCTCCTTAATGACGTAAAGACCCTAAATTTGAAGGGATTTAATGCTTGCAGAGCGTGTTTTAATGTCTCCATGGATGGCAATCTTGTCCCTCTCTTCATGCAGATAAAGTGAACAGAAAGCACGAGCTCTCTGGGGTCAGAGTTATTTTGGAGAACACACAGACTAAGAGGTCGCCTTCTTTAGGGGACCAGGCTGAAAATCCTGGAAGCTGCCAGTCAGGTACTCTTCCTGCTGAGTTTCAAATTAGGAAGCAGAACAATAACGTTGAGTCTCACCTTCATCTGACAGTGGTGGGATCTCTCCTATCCAGATTCTCTAGCACTCCACACCTTTGGAGTAGGTGGAAAAGCCAATGGGACAATTCATCCCTTGACACTGGTAGGACATGACATGGATTGAAAAGATGCTGTACCACCCATTCAACCAGTGCTCCCTGTCCACCACATCTCAAGCAAGTCCCCAGTCCATTTGCCATAGTTTTCTGCTGGTAGCTTGAGGAGGATTTGAGGAGCTGAGAAGGACCATCAGTCCCATATAAAAGCCAAGGGCTGTTTTAGATCCCCAACTGCTTTCAGAAGTGGTACAGATGGGAACAGCTGCTGCAAACCAGAGCTGTTTCCCATCAGGTAGGCAAAACCAAGGGTCTCTTCCAAGTTCCACACAAGTTTGTCTCATCTGTGAGTTTGTCTATTTTAAGGGGAGGCAGAATATCTCTTAATAGGATTCCAGGACTGGTTTATCAACCAAGGAAAAAATCCCACAATGAGACATCACCACCAAGAGATTATCCTGTGCTCTCTGAAGGAGACAGCACAAGATTATCCCCAAACGAGGTTTGTTTCTGTGCAGGTAATGAAAAATAATTGGTAACTCCCTTGGCATAGCTGGGTGACCCAGTGAGTAGTCCTAAAGTAGAAAAGCAGCAGCATTTCCAAAGGCAAGGAATCCAAGGTCTGCCGTGGACTCAATCTGAAAGAAAAACCTCTGGAAAGGATCAGGGCAAGGCCATGAATTTATGAAGTAGTTGTTCGGCTGACTCTAATTTTTAAAGCATTATTATCCTTTTAGCAGGGCTGTCGGGTAGATGGAAGCCAGAGCCAGTGTGATGAAGAGCAGCTGAATAGCGATTTGCAGCAATTCCTCCTGCCTTCCACACTTTTTTCTGCAGAGCAGCGAGCCAAATTTCTTGTAACCAGCTTACTGCAGCCTGAAACGCTGCAAAAAGGGAAATTTCTGGGCTGGTGGTATGAGGAATGAAGAGGGAGAATGAAAAAGGAAGAGAAAAACCAATGGCAAGTCCTGAAATTTCCTGGCATTCCAAAGCCCAAAGCCAGACAGATGTTGGAAACATTTACTTTGAATTCTTGGAGATTCTTTCTAGACTGACCCAAACAGGGCAAACCAAAGAGACATTTCTGCAGATTTAAATACATTTTGTGTGCCCTTGCAGCAAATCCTCATCTTGACACACCCATATCATCTGCATTTCTCCAACAAAAGCAGCCCAGTTGGATGCAGCACCCCTCTAACATTCCAGGTGCTCAAAAGCCACCTTCCAAGTAATGCAATCAAACCAATCCAGCTAAAAGCCTTTCTTCTGGCCTGGGCTGACATGAATTGTTTCTAATAAAGCTAAAGCTCTGTGGGACAGCTAATGGGTGCTTATTAGTACAGGCAATGGACTATTCAATCATCCATATAGAGAAACTAATGAGGATTGATGGCCAAAATACAGGATGAGGATTTACCTCTAAATAAACAGCTGATAGGCTGGTGATCAGATTAATCTTAGGTATCAGTGGGGAAAGTTCCTACCTGGCTAATAAAGAGATCAACAAAATATGTGGAAAATAGCATCACTGGGTCCCTGGGGGGTTTAATGTTACTGCTGTGGCAGCAGGTGGGTTTCCAGAGATGTTCACCTTTCCAAACAGCATTGGTTTGGAAGAGAGTTAGAAGGTGGTGTAACCCAAACGGTGGGAGAAAGCAGCTGGAAAACCTCTGGATGAACCTTTGCACTCAGTAAGAGTAGGTTTAGATCAGATATTAGGAAGAAATTCTACCCTGTGAGGGTGGGGAGGCACCAGCATAGACTGCTGAGGGAAGCTGTGGATGCCCCATCCCTGGAAGTGTTTAAGGCCAAGTTGGATGAAGCTCTGAGTAGCCTGGTATAGAGGAAGGTATCCCTGCCCATGGCAGGGGAGTTGGAACTGGGTGATCATTAAGGTCCCTTCCAACCCAAACCATTCTATGATTCTATGGTCCTTTCTTTTTTTTAACGACCTTGCAGACAATCCCACCTTTTCCTGCTTCATCTCCTCCGTTCAGCAAACGCTTCCCAAGATTTTTCTACAACCCAAGATTTTTATACCTTTGTCCTAGAGCTGATGAAGGAATTCAATGATTTGCTGAACTGAAGGAAGGGCATGTGCACCTCTGGGGCTTCTAAGTCACTCTTCCCTGCAACAAACTGCTCCTTGATCTCCACCCTCCCACTTCCTTCCCTTTGAAAGGCCTCTGACCGGATCACAGATGGCAATTCCTATGTGACAGATCCTGATGTCATTATTGATGACAAACCAGATGTCCACGGAGACATAATGCTCCTTTTAATCCAAAATTCATTAAAGGCCTCACCTTTGTAGTTTAGGGTGAGTGCAAAGGTATCTTCATGGGAAGCAGTTGGGGCCACGTATTTTTTTTCCCTCTTGCCTCAGTTTTCCTTTGCACAGTGTGGCTGGAAGTGACTAAACCAGACACCACAGGGGTCCTGCTCTCATTAGCAGCATCATTAAAATGCTACAAAAATCTGTCTTGAACTTTATAAGGGCCTGGGAAGGGACATGCTGTATGTGACAGTGTGTATGAACCTCAAGCCATTACAACATGCTGCTCCTGCTCCTTGCTGCATTTTAGGTACGTAATTCCTAGTTAAGAAAGAAAGAATTCCTGGTTTAGGCTATGGAGCAATCCTGACTCCTAATGTATCAGTTTGTCTCCTGCCTGACAGCTAAATATGACAGATTTTTCCATAGATTAAGTGTTGTACAGCTCTCCTGCTATAAGCCACTGGATAAAAAGGGAATGACATGGCATCAGCATAAGCAGGAGATGCAGTGTGGACCACAGCTAGTTAGCAGGTAAAACACCACAGGTGACTTGTTCCCACTAATATTTTAAAACAAGAGCTCTTGTGCTCGTTATCTCTCTTGGAGACAGGGAAAAAATCCCAACAGCCTTTGTGGCAGTGAAGACAAAGCTTTGCTCGGTAGGAGATGTTCTATACAGCATAATGTATGCCGGGAGCAATGCTGGTGTTTTATGGGCCCGCTTAGTGTGAAGTGCAAAACAGGCTTGGGGCTGAGGCTGCATTATTCATGGGGGACCTTAAATATTTCAGTGTGAGGCTGAGGTAGGGAACAACGGTAACAATAGCGTATTGTCCTCTTTCTTCCCCTAAAATCATTGTTTGTGTTTAAGAAGGCATGCAGGGAATCTTTCCCTTTCATTGTAATGCCATGCACTGACACACCCCAGGGAAAAGCAGGATAGCAGCAAGGCAAACCCCACAGTGCCTCCAAGGGAGGGGGAGTTGTCCTGTCGCCTCCCAGCTCCTAAGGAAATATCAGTCCTGTCTTCAGAGAAGGAACAACTTAACGCCTGACATATATTCTTGGAGATGATTGACCAGTTCTGTGCATGAAGGGACACATCAGCAGGTGGGTGCGCATACAAAGAAAGTTTGTGGCAGTTTTTCCCCTTTGAAGCAGCAGAATTATTTCCTCTCAACTCTCCGATCACTCTCCTGCGTATGACTTGCTTCATCCGAAGCAATGGCTGGTTCGCAGCAGGGCAGTGGGAATAACCCAAAATTGCAATATTTGGGGTAATGTGGTCAGAGCAGCAGAGGGCAGAGGCAGGTGAGCAGGCAGAGCTGCCTCTGTGCAGATCCGCTGCTGCCACCAGCCGGCAACTGCAATCCAGCACAAGGCCTCTCCCTGGGACATGAGCTAAAGCAGACACAACACACACACCACTTATGCCAAGCCCCTCCTTGGCTGTTTTCACTGTGAAGAGGCATCCTTGGGCTCAAAAAAGAGCAACACAGCAGATGGAATGCTCAGACGGGGAAAGCTGGACCTCTCCAGGCAAAATTTGCATTTAAGTGCTGCTTTATCCTCTCCAACACCACAGAGATGAGAGTCACCAAAGCTTAAGGATAACCCTCACTGCATCCCAGGTTGGGTATTCTGGAGCTCAGCAGAAGTGGGATCACTCTGGCAGCTCCTTATGTTACCTTCATACAGTGCTGAAGCTGGACCAGAGCTTCAGGGTCCAGTCCCCTTGCAGACAGCCCGGGTCTTGCTATTTATCCCTATAGCTCGAGTCTGGTGTTGAGACCCTTGCGTGAAGTGAGGTTTGGCCAAACTTCAGATAACCAGTTATTTCAAATAACATGATTCTGGCCAGAGCTACATGAGATTCCAGACCTTTCTCACTGCTGTTTTCCTTCCTGCAAAGACAAATCTTGGCAGCTGTCTCTTGCACAAGATAAAACAGAACTAGCTCCCCACATCTGACACAGCTGAAGCGCAATAAAATCCCTGTTTCTGCTCTTCTTGGAACCATCAAAAAGAAACTCAAGTGACTTCCCCAACAGTGAGAAATCGTGAGATTTCAGTTACAATGTTTAAACTCATGCATGTTCCTTCTCAGCTTCAGTCAAGGTTCATAGCCCGAAATTCACATTCCATAGCCACAAAACCTTACACTAGTCCACTGTATCAGTTTATTTCTGACCTGTAACATGTGCTGTGCTTTCTACCTGGAATCATTTGCATCCAGTCCCTTCCAAAAAAAAGCTGTACAACCTTTCCTTTGAAATCAGCCCTCCAAAGGTGGGGAGACAAAGGGCTCATATATTTCTCAGGTAACAGCCCTTTACTTGCCAGGAGATGTTGCTGCCTCCAGGACAACTGTTGCACATCCAGAAGTCTCTTCCTACAAGGCTGATATGAGCACTTTGAAGACTTCCCTTTTGTTTAGATTAACTGATAACTAACAGGCACAGCTGTTGCATTTTTTGATAAGACGGAGAACACAGAGATTGGTGTGAAGGATTGGGTGTGACCTGCACACATCCCATGCCAGAGCACTCAGCTTTCTCCAGCAAGAGCATTCCTGAGAGCCAAATCCTGATGCAGCCCCTGCGCTGCCCTGGGTATTCCCATGTCATTTATCTCCTTGGCAAAGCTGCAAAGCTCTCATTTGGGAAGTGGGGAAGAAGCAATAGGTCCCCCATTTGCTGCAGGGGTGTCCCTACAGACCCACACACCCCCTGTGCCATGACACAGGTGCAGCACAGACATCAGGGGTGCTGCCACCCCCAGCTCCTGCCAGAACTGACCTAGAGGCTCGCTCCTGACCTGGCCTGGATTGGAGACCATGACCTAGAGGTGAACTGCTCTATATCCCATATCCAGTCTCCCACTGAGTTTATTTTCTGGTGTGGCAGATCAAAGACTGCAGTAAGGAGAAAATCTATCAAAGGCTCAGCACCCTAACATAGCTTCAGCTCACTTTTATGTTTACTTTGAACCAGCATACTCCTTTCTATTGTTCAGCAATCGCTTTAAAATGGACAATTATCAGATTTCCCTATTAATGGGAGAAGTCAGGCAATCATAAATCTTAAAACGTGCTACTACCTGCAAACTGCATGTAACACATTATGGAAAAAACAATCTCTGGAGGAAAGCTATTACCAAGTGACCATGTCTTGGCTCAGCAGCTGGTTTTAATTTCAGCAGAGGATCCCCTCTGCTTCCCAGCATCCAGCAGCACTGCTCTTCCCACTGCTTCCCTGTAAGCACTGCAAACCTACAGTGTTGGCCTTGCACTACAGCAATTCAATGGTGCAATCAACAGGGAGAACCTCTGCATCTAAGTCAACAACTGCCAGCCCCTCACTGCATCTGCCTTGTCTTTCATCCAATCCAAAAATGGTTTGAGTTGGAAGGGACCCTAAATATCATCCTGTCCCACTGCCATGAACAGGAACACCTTCCGATAGACCAGGCTGCATCCAATGTGTTTGAAAGAATTGAAAAGTTCTTTTCTTTCCCCTATACAGTGACCTGCACAAAGCTGAATCTGGACTCAAATGAGTGGTGGGCACACTGCCTTTCAAGTCCTGGTATCTCCCTTATGGCACAGAGAGAAAAAGAGTAAGGGCATATGGACCAAAAGATACCAGTTAGTCTTGTGGATAAAGCAGCAGAATCCAGGAATTCTCAGGTGGGATTCTGGTCCCCTCCATCAAAAAGGGTTGGAACGTAAAGTAGCCATGAGGACAAATCTGAGTTTTGCTACAGTTTACAAGTGGCTTTGGGTAAATTGCTTAACCACCCTCAGTTTCCATTCCCTGTGCTAGCTGGGATGCTCATGCCCTTTTTACTGGGATGTCTCATGAATTATCTGGTATTTGGGAAGGTCTTAAATCCATGTAATTCACTCGTAACAAATATGATCCTGCTTTTAGATTAGAATAACAATAATTCAGAACTGAGCACATTTTGTTTTGATTTTTCTAAGACTGTCTGAATTCACTGAGACAAGTGACAAAGAAATATGATTCACCATATTCATGACTACTTCCAAAACGGTTTACTTTAATCTGAGCAATTGGAAAAATGTTAAAGGCAAAACTGCTTTACCCAGCTGACTTTAAAAGGTTGTTTTATTCCACACTTCTGTTTTCAATAAACATCTCAGGATAAAAACATCCCCTGCAGCAGATCTATGCAAAGGACAAAAAGGCGTTAAATCCAAAGTGGGGGCGGGTGGAAGAGATAAATAGTTTACTTCTATTATCTTTACCATATGTTCTATTCCAACTGGATACACATAAACAGCATGCAATCTTCAAGCTCAGCTTTAGACTCTTTGAAGTGACCTGACCATACTACTGATTTATTTCAAACTAACCTTTCTCTTTGAACCTTAGGTCAAGGTTAATTCCATAATAAAACATATCTTATACAGCTGGCTGTTCCAGTGGTGCTAGCAAGGAACGAAGCCCTCAGTCATAAGCATTTGTTTCACTGAGTGTGGTATTGTATTTCTATTTTCCCTTCCTTGTATTAATTTCCTTCACAGACCCTAGTTAAGGGGGAAAAAACCCTCTTTTCCGGTCCATGAGATCAATTTTAAACACACTGGAATTAAATGAAGACATTTGAGCCACATTTCTTTGCTGAAATGCATCTGCCAACCCCAGAAACTATTTTTATTACAGTCTATGTTTAATAATCAGATCTTCAATTTCATAAGAAGCCACACAGCTACGTTATTCAAACTCTTGCACCGGCAATGACCCTTTCAGCATCTTTTATAAAATCATCTTTGCACTGAATCACAGCAAATCACCAAGGATAGCTTTTCTATCTAGGAAAATAAAGTGGGAAAAGAGAAACACGTTTGAAGAGTCCTTCTCAAAAAACCAAAGGAGAGCTCCTTGCCAGTGCCCCAGCCAGTCTTGCCTGCCTGTAGCTATCAAAGCACACGAAGCAGGGGTGCAAACGTGTGGGAGTAAGCTTGGGATGTGGGATGCAGTCGCTAAGAAATGCTGAGGTGCATAACATATCACTCAACATTGCTCATTGGGTTGTTTTCCAGAGGATTGGAAAGACGCTTTTGAATTTCAGCCTTCAGCCCACAGCACACACTCACAGCACTTAATTAAAAAGCAGCAACACCAAAGCTAAACCAGCAGCTGTTCCACATTTGTCCTGACTCCAGAGCCTTGCCAACACGGTGCCTCTTGGAGCTGTCGGGAGAGGGATGAGTAGAAACCTTTGGTTTGGTTTGGTTTGGTTTGGTTTGCAAAGCACAGGCTGGAAAACCTTATCTGCTGTAGCTAACCCTGAGGGGAATTGTGCTTCCCCTCCAAAGGAACAATGATTTTATCCAGGCTTATCTGCCTACATTTCACAGGTCTGAGTCTATAGTAGTTGATGCTCAGGACCACCAGCACACAAAGGGGCACCTCTCCTAGAACAGCCCCAAAAGCTTTCAGTGCTTCATCTCTGGCTTAGGGGCAGCTTTGTGACACAGGGTTTAGCCCAATGTTAAACGAGTTTGAGCAGGCAGCACTCTCAGGCAGCATCAATACAGCAAACTTGTTATCTCATCAATATCTGTCATCGCCGAGCACAGCTGAGCTTGCCGTAATGGAAGCACCATCCATTTGGAATCCCAAAGGTAGGCATCAGTTTTGGATCAATGCTCTCAGAATCTCCATTAAGTATTACAGTGCCAGTGATGTTTTAGATCTATTTTGGGTTAATTTCTTTAAACCAAAACAAGGCCACAAAAAGTCTTTCACTGCATTTTGACTCTCTTAGAGTAATATAAAAAGTGGTGGCACAGGAAGCTCAGCATCCCCAGAACTGATGTGGTACCAAGGAAAACCTTTTCCCTCCAGCTCTCCATTCCCATTTCACCACACTGTCTTTCAGCTTCTCCTCAGGACTATTGCCTATTCCCACTCCTTAATCACGTGCCAGGATGCCCCACTCCCCACAGCAGTGCTCCAGCTGGTAGTGCCCTGAGTGTCCTGCTCTCCACCCCACTCTCTGTCCCAAAACCACAGCCCTGGGCATGCTGTGAGGTAGAAGATACGGCATGCAGAAATTCCTGAACAAGAGACACACCTTTTGCTGCATGGAGTGTCTTTACCTGTCCCATAGATATGAAGAGCAATACTCCTCCTCTTTCCTCTACCACAGTAATTGGTACCTTAAATGAGGGCATTGGAATTATATCAGTTCAAGAGCTCAAAATAACAATGTAAAATTCCACCCAAGGAATTTTTGAAATTGAAAGAGACATCTCTACCATTTTCTAATCTTCTTTAACAGGCACCAAAAAATATTACATCTAATGATTTATTAGTGAATGAAACCAGCCAATTAGACAGCCAAGGACTGATTTTTCAAAAGGATCGCACAGAACAATTTAATATCATGGGAGATAATAAACATGTCCTGAGCTGGATCACTGAATGATGTTGCTAACAGCCTGTCAGAGATATCAGATATTTACAGGAGAATAAGGCACCACATCAGATAAAGTAAAATACATCCTCTCAAGGATATAGAAAAATGGAAAGGAATCACTCCAGCTGCATTTTAAGTCTGGGTAATTTCCGTAAATCCTGAGAAGAGGCTTTGTGTGGTGCTAGTTCTTGTCTTAAGGCACCCATCCATGCTGCTGGCATGTGGGAGACCCTCTGGAGCAAGCAAGTTGAAAAATAGCACAGACCTCACAAACTGGACAATGTTTTAAAGATAAAAACACATACAGGTATCTACTAAATTGGGTAACATAAACTAAAGGCACCTTTAAAATAATATTGTCTACATGCCATTAAATATGTCCCAAGCAAGTATTTGTGCTGTCCTAGAAGTGATGGCTTCCTACTGCAGCCTTTGTGATGCAGCTGTCATGGAAAGACACTTTTTTGATAAACTAGTAAAAAGCAAGTAAACAAAGCTACAATTTAATTCAATTATATATATCATTGTGAAATATATTACAATTTAATGCAATTGCGCACAGGCTATGATCAATCTGGTTCTAACCAAAATTTTGAAACCTCCTCATTATTAAACATAGTCAGAATTATTAAAAATTTCAAGCCATTCAAGTGGATGAGTAAGAATAGGAATTCTGCACTTGGGAGTGAAGTTCCTATTTTTTTTTGCTTTGATACCAGCTTGCCCTTAGACAGGATGTAACACAGCTGGTGTTCCTGTTCAAGAAGGCTGCAAATTGCAGCTCCAGCTATCTCTAGAGATTCAGCTATGAGATGAGAGCCCAGTTACAGGTATTCACAACTGACCTCAGCATTTTTCTGAGCATCTGTGCAGTGCCTGTATCAGTCACTTCATGGATATGTGCAATATCCCTCCTGAATGAAGAAACCAAGAAAGGTGTTAGAAGACATCCAATGTTGCTATACATTTCCAAAATTGTACTCAGGACACCAACAATTTGGGTTGAATGGACTTCCACCCTGATTTCTAAGACATTCTGGGACTGGAAAGATGCTTCACAGCACTAACACTACACCAGCATTCCAAGGAGGAACACCTGAGTCTCAATCTCAAGCAACATAGTGAATGCAACCTCATGAAGAGGTTCAATTAAAAAGTGAATTCCTCTCCCTTAATCCTGCAACACCAGCCTTCAGAGATGACTCAAGCTAACTTGGATTCTTCCTTGAGACTACAAGTTTGGATGATAAAGGGAATTGTTGAGGAGTAATGACATCTACATGTTTTTGACTTAAGTTAGTCTGTTAAAATTAGAGATACATAAAACCAAATCTGACACAAAAAGCAGTCTCCTTGGATGACCTTTCTGGTTAATCTGCTGTTTCACACGAATGCAATGACCAAGCTGTGAGTTTGCATCTGCCATGCCCCAGCAGTTGAGGGCAGGAGCCAGGGACCCTCCCAGTGCTGTGCAGAGGATGGGGCACAAGCCATCTGACATGGCCACGGTGCAACTAACACCCCAGGACACTGTCACTGTCCCCCCACTGTCCCAGGCCTTGGGATCCTAATGTGCTGGCACAGTGGGTACAGAGAGCTGGGATCCCCCTCCACATTCTCCCTGCCCCATGGGCCATGGACCTGAGCTGGTCTATACCTGAGGTGAAGGTCACATTTTTCCCGACAATCCATAACCCCTTCCAGTCTCTGAGAGGAAGAGGCAATTGCTCCCTTTACCCCCTCCAGGTCACTACCTGAGAAGATGCTGTTGTACCTTGTAGGCCTCTCACAGTTTCCACCTGAAGAGAAAGCACTATTTCCCCATACCCCTCTCCCAATCTCTACTTGTGAGAGCGATGCCATTTCCCCCTGTACCCCTCTCCCAATCTCTACCTGAGGGCAAGGTACCATTCCCATCTATACCCTCTCCTGGTCTCCTCCTGAGGGGAAGACGCCATGGCCCGCTGTACCCCTCTCTTGATCAACACCTGGGGGGATGGCGCCATTTTCCCACTGCACTTTTTCACAGTCCCATCCTGAGGGGAAAGCACCACTCCCTCCTCATACCCTTCTTCAGGTCATTACCTGAGGCAAAGGTGCCATTCCCTCTCGTACCCCTCTTCCGATCTCTGCCTGAGGGGAAGGCGCTATTCCCCACGAACCTTCCCTCGGTCTCTGCCTGAGAAGAAGATGCCACTGCCCCCTGTAACCGCCTTCGGTCTCTACCCGAGGCGAAGGCGCCACTCCCCCAGACCTCCGTCCTTCCTCCCCGTCCCCACGCAATGCGCACAAGCGCCAGCCGCCCCTGCTCCCGGCGGCGCGGAGACCGACGGCTCCGGAGCGGCGCGGGGCGGGCGGAGGCCGCTGCAGGGCGGGGCGGCGGAAGGGGCGACGCCGGCGGGGCGGGCGCTGCCGCCTTGTCGGAGCGGCCGCGCTCGGCAGCCCCTGCCGGGCATGTCAGCACCCGGCCCCGACCCCGGCGAGGCGGCCCCGGGCGCCAGGGAGGCGGCGCGGCGGGACCCGCTGGCCGCCGACCTGCGGTGCAGCCTGTTTGCCGCCGCGCTGCAGAGCTACAAGCGCGACTCGGCGCTGAGGCCCTTCCCGGGCCGCTACGCCAGCGGCGACACCAAGGACTTCGAGGGGCTGGTGAGTGCCGGGGGCCGGCCCGGGGGAGCTGCCCGCAGAGCCAGGGCACCTCCTCAATGGGGGAGCACGGGCTGCCCGCCGAGGTGAGGGCAGCGACACCGCAGGGTCACGGATAAAGCAGGATCAAGGGTTTATCCAGTCAAAGAATCCAGGTTTAAAGGAGTATTTGGGATTCTGACCGATAAACCCACACTGGGAAACGCCCAGATCCGGTATGGGCACGTGAAGTAACAAGCGATAGGTAACAGGTAGTAAGGGACAGGACGAGAGGAAGCGGCCTCAAGCTGCTCGAGTATTCCGGAATATTTCTATCCTGAAATGGTGGTCAGGCATTAGAATAGGTTGCCCAGGGAAGTGGTGGAATCACTATCCCTGGAGGTGTCCAGAAAACACATAGATATGGCACTTGGGGACAGGGTTTAGTGGTGGGCTTGGCAAAAAATAATAACTCAGTAATCTCAGACGTCTTTTCCAGCCTTAATGTTTCTAACGTTCTATGAAGTGTTACGAGAGCTTGCCCAGCGTGAAATTCAAATTCATATTGAAGGGTTTGCGTGTTACGTGGCGTGAACACCCCCACGTCAGGCCTGCTGCACAGACTGCTTTGTGACAGCTTTTCTCTCAGGAGTCTTGATTGTTCCTGTACAAACCCTACAGATACTGTTGGTAATATCACTGTTTATAACTTGCCTGCTATTTGCTTTCAGAGCAATTGACAGACTTCCCCACAAACTGGATACAAGTGTTTGTATCTCAGAACAGAACCTGCTTTTCAGTTTGTTGGGGTGAAATATTGTTTTGTTTTCACTAGAGGTCCCTGTTCAATCGCAATGGCACTAAGGAGCTTGTGCTAAATGCCTCTGTTAGCTTGCAGATACCAACGCTCTACCAAGCCTGAAGGAGCTTCTGGAGTCTGTTCCAAATACAGATAAAAGGACGTGGGACCTGTTTAGTTGGATTCTGTCATCTAAAGTCTTCATGATACAAAGTACTAAGAAACAGGACGTAAGTTTTGTATTCTGAAAATCTTGATTAGAATTTGGTTTTTAAGGCAAACTTGCACTTCAGAGAATATTTCCTCCTGTCAGAATTAAGTTGGTTATTGTGTGAGCTTGACAGTTGAACATAAATCCATTCTTCTCTGTATATAGAGAGGGGTGTTTTTTTAAGTAAAATTTTCAGGAATACTGGTTGGAAGAAATAGTTATCACTGTCAGTAGTTGATGATGGGCAGTGATTGTGGTTGGTTACTGCAGTTAACATAACACATACGTGCATGGTTTAGACTGAGAGTCCAACTCAGATGTCATGGAGCTGGGTCCTGCTTGTCACTGAGAAAGAGAACTCTTGTCTTCTGCATACTGCCCCAAAAAGGGAAAGGTTCAAAACCACTGAGGCACTTCTGTAACAGGGATCAAAATAGTTGTAGAGATTAGCAGCAAGATGAAAACAACTTCTATTTTTGTGGTTTTTTCTCTTGCAAGATCAGCTGATGAATATATTGTCTTAGTAGCCAAGGTAGAATTGTGGTATTGTCCTTGCATCATAAACTAATTCATAATTTACAATTCAGATTTGGGTTTTTTTTCTGGAGAGAAGAATTAGGATTTAACTTTGATAGCAAGAAACCAGTAGAATTTTTACTGTTCACTTACTTTTGAATTGTGACAGTGTTGAATTCTAACTTAGAAAAGTATAATCAGAATACATTAAACAGTATGAAGGGACAGGAAGCAGAATTTCCAGTGAGTAATCTAACCACATAAATCAACACTGATATTCTTTCCTGTTTTTTAAGTATGAGAAGATCCAGGAACTCACAGGGATGTCTGGGGCTGCAGTTCCTGCTCCAGACTACCTCTTTGAGATCGTGTACTGTGATCAAATGAACACCAAGTTTGCTGAGACCAAGGGAGAGCAGGACCTTATCTACGCCTTTCATGGGAGCCGCCTGGAGAACTTCCATTCCATCCTGCACCACGGCCTGCACTGCCACTTGAACAGGGTGAGGCTCCTGCCATTGACACCATCTTCCCTTGGTCACTTGCAGCTGGGGACACTTTTTAAAAATAGGCCCAGATTCCTTTTGGGGTATGAAATGTGCTGATGATCTTGTACTGCTATTTTCATTTCAGTGTAGGCCTTTGTGGATGGCTGTGTTGGATTTTCTAGTGCAGCCTGAGGGTAAAATCTGGAAGTGGCATGAAACCCTTTTCACCAGCGTGACAATTCATGACTGTCCTTTGCTTCTTTATAAGGAAGTGTAATTCCTCTGAAAATCCTGACCTGTCTGACAGCCTGCAGCTGGGAAGTGCCTGTCTAAAGAGGAGGAGGACAGTGGAGATTTTCTGCCTGGCCTTGTGTTTAGATCAGCAAAGTTTCAGGTGCTCCTTGCAAGTGGAGCCTTCTTAAATGGTCTGGTTTAGGGATACAACCCATGGGATTTGCACCGCTTTTGATTTCAGTGGAAGGGCAGTTGAGACTCCTGGCTTTTTGTGTCAGTTGTAAGGCAGCTTTGACACAGCACCTGCTTGACCTAGCAGTCAACCTGGACTATGTTATTTTCCCCACATTCTCGATGAGTAATGGTTTACTGGGTACAATGGACTTACTGGAGTAATAATTTTAGCCAGTGTGGCAAATTGAAAAGTACTTTCCTCTTTTCTAGTAAAGCATGGATCAAAATGAAGTAAAGCCTTGCCTTGTTTGGGGAGTTTGGATTACTTGAATGATGACAGTCTCAATAAATTGATGAAATGCCTTTTAAGAACGGTGCAGTCATGTTGATGTAAAATACTTATGCTGGCAAACTAACTCCAAATCCGGGAAAGCATGAATCTGTCCACACCAAATGCTCTGCCAAGCAGCTAATTTGAGGGATGGGAGAGGGCAGCAGCCCCACCCCAAGGAGGTTGTGCCAGGACAAAAACAGTGCGTGGACCAGGCCCAACACGGGTCAGAAAGGCCTTTCGTAATTTACCTTCAGAAGCAGAACTGCCAGTCTGAAAGGAAAGAACACTTGTATGTTGTTTGAGGTTTGCAGTACATGATTTTAGGATAGATTTCTGCTCTGTTTCAGACATCCCTGTTTGGTGAAGGCACCTATCTGACCAGTGACCTGAGCCTGGCTCTGCTGTACAGCCCTCATGGTCTCGGCTGGCAGCGAAGCGCACTGGGCTCTATCCTCAGCTGTGTGGCTGTTTGTGAGATCATTGACCACCCAGATGTAAAGTGTCAGGTGAAGAAGAAAGGTGAGTCTATTACAGTAATAACTGTGTAGTTAGTACATCTGTCCTTCATGTTGTTTTTCTTTCATTATTAGTATCAGTGGCTTCTCGAGCACTGGATGGGAGACTTACCTCCTTGTCACCCTGGTCTGGGCCATAATGTCATCCATACCAAGGATGACTAGGAGTGGTATAGCCTCAAGCAAACTTCTCAGTCTATTCTTGGATTCAGGGGAATACCAAGACTAGATCTTCAGTTATCTCATTCCCATTCTTCTGGGGGGTGTGTATGGGGGTGTTGGTTGTTTACTTTTTTTGCAGTTACTTGAAGTTCTGCATTTTTTTTTTCTTTTCTCTTGCCAATTCAGATTCAGAAGAAATAGACAGAAAAAGAGCAAGAGTGAAAAACAGTGAAGGAGGAGATGTACCACAGAAATACTTCGTTGTCACAAACAACCAGCTCTTACGAGTTAAATACTTGCTAGTGTATTCACAGAAGCAGCATAGGAGGTAAGAGTTCAGCTGTCTAGAGGGATGAGCTGCTACAACAGCCAGATAAACACATCTCATTGTTGAAAAACAACAGAAAACAACCAAGAAAGATACACTGCACCACCAGAATTTGTTTTTAGCCCATTGCCTATGGAAATAAGTCTTACACCATCACATTGCCTCTGTCTTGCTCTTTGACACTCCCAGGCTCGGCTAAATTTGCTTTTTTACCAGACCTGTAAGCACTTAGTGTCTGTGAGAGCTCTAATTATCTGTTTGTGGCAGGAAACCAAGAGTGGATGTCTGGTGAGTGCAGCTCTTAAAACTGCCTCAGTTTTAACTCTGCCCTTATCTATCCTAAGTGGCAGTGTTCACTCAGCTAATCAACACATGTACAGGCCAGGCAGCTACAGCTCCAGACCACAGGGAAAGGTGTGAACATGGGGACAAAAGACAGGATTGTGCATGGAGACTTAGGGAAAAGGGATGTGGTGAAAATCAGGCTTTGTTAGTTACATGGATTGTGGAACAACTTTCTGTTTCTATTGCATTTGCTTAAAATATCAAAACCTGAGATACTCTTTGCCAACTATTCATGCATATTTGACAGAATTAATGCACTTTTCCCTTTTCAGGCCTTCTAATGAATCTTCCTGGTTTTACACCCACCGTTTTGCCGTAATGATGATGTTGTACCTGCTGTTGCTGATAGTGATAGGGGCCAGCAACTCGCCAACCTTCATCTACTACTGGCACAGAATGTTTGACTCGGAGAGATGAACCACCCGAGATGATAAACTGTTACTTTCACCATGTGCCTTAAGAATAGCTGATCTGCAATGCACTGCATCTATTCCAGAGCTCTGGAAATAAAGGTGCCTGGAGCTTTCCAGTTCTGTCACCAATACATTAATCCTCATGGCATCTCTGCATTTATTCTTATTTCTGTGTTCCTGGGATTCATGAGGATGCTGAGTACAGCTGAAAAGGATCACAGTGGTGCAGTTTAGCATGAGCCAATCGTTAAGGGTCCATGGGAAAAAAGGTTATTTAAGATTAATGAAAACTAAGTGTGCAAACACTCAGGTGTAACTTATTTTCTGTCAAGCTGAAGTATGTTTGCACAAGTTGGAAAGGAGGATTTTTCTGGATGTCAGGCAAAGCAACTTGTTGGGAGTCTTATCAGTATGTTTTCAGAAACTGAATCTAGTGATGTTTGCCATGTATCAATGCAGATGGAATTACTTTTAAACTTTTAAAACTAACTTTGGTCAGGAATTTTTATATTTGAGCATAATGATTGTAAGTTAAAAAAAACCAACAAGAAATAAAACAACCACTAAAATGGAAGAAGTTAAATGGTTTCTAGTGTGTTTTTTCCCCTCTGTAGAACATTGTTGTGTTTTGATCCCAGCTGGCAGCCAAGCACAAATCCAAAATATAGTTACTACACTGCTATGAGGAAAATTCATTCTATCCTGGACAAAACCAGCATAAACATCTACAAGGCTTGTGGTCTCAGCCATGATCTGTCTTATCCTATCTTACTGTGCAGATTAGACAAAGTCAGGGTTTTCAGCATCAATACTGAATAAGGATTGTTCTTACCAAACTGGGGATTTGTTAGAGAACACACCATGTGCACGTTAGTAATGCAACATACACAGGGCAACACTCACTCCCTCCTGTCAAGTCATTTGTGTTTGCTGTTGTTACAAAGCAACCTACAACTGCCTGAAACAGAAGAAGGAGCAAAGAACTGTCCTCTGATTAGTGACTGGCCATGGGATAACCCCGTGAAGACCCAGGGATTCTAGGCAAGGAGAAGCCAGATCTGTGCCACAGTTCAGTCTCTCAGTCCAGCCTTTAGTAGATTTGATAAATGCAGGTTTTCATTGCACAGTGAACCCTAACCACAAAAAAAATAAATCTCATCACATATTTCCAGCAAATGAGTCTGTGATTACTACCTTACTCATTAAATAGTTCAAAGAAAATCTCTTCTTTTTCTGATGTTGTTCTAGTACCTAATTGCCAGAAATAATGTCCTGGTAACCAGATTTTTTTAACTTAAGGCTGACAACAAATTCATTTACAGCAAGCCCTCTTCTTGGTGACTGGAGCTAGACACATTTATCCCAGTTAATTTTGCTGCCAGAACAAATTTATTTATTCACCATACAGCTTGCAAAACAAGAACATTATAATCCAATTCCCCATTGCCTTTTACAGCCCGTTAATAATGCTCACTGTCAAAGCACACTCAGCACATCAGCCCAAGAAGTGTCAGTGCTAATTATTGCAGAAATTTGCAATTAAAATATACATAAACTAATAATTTATTGTGCAACAGATTCAACTTTATAGTATAGTTTACTCCTTGATATTTCAATGCAGAAACTTGGGATTTAAGACACGCACAGGGGTCCTGGGAATATTTGCCCATTTTTGGTCTTCCTCAGCATGTTATATTAAATGTTGTGCAATGTAAATATACAAGTTTATGGGAGGTAATGTGACAGCCAAAAAACCTGGAGGTATTTGATGCTGTCTAAAGGGTAATGGTTTGTTAAAAAGCCTGGCATGTCTGAAAAAACCTCCATCTTTGGGAACAGATGGGCTATTTGGGGCAGTTTGGAAAAGGAGGAGACTGAGCAGCAGTTTGTGGGATGGCTGGCTGCTGGCACTGCAGGGAAAGGCACAAACCTGGGAGCTCCTGAGCCAGATGAAAGGAACACAGCAGGGATTTAAAGCTCTTTTCTTAGGATTTCTTTGCATAGGAAAGTTTCTGAGAGTAAGCAAACGAAGTAATAATAGCTCCAGGCTATGTCCCCAGAGAGAAAGCATTGTGGGGGCTCATGGCAGACAGGCACAGTCCAGCTCTGCAATGAAATCAGCAGGTATCAAAGGAAAAAAACCAGCTTTTTCTGCTTTGATCAGTTTGAATAGACCCAAAAAAAAGGAGGTGGTGCAGGTGGGAGCTGAGTCCTGATGGATGTGTGTGGAGTATCCCTCGGAGAGCTCGTAGCCCCATCCCTCATGCTCAGGCCTGCAGGGATTCTGGGCACAGCCTCATCATTGCTTCAGCTGCACAGCTGTGGAGCGGGGCAACAGCAATGGGAAAATATTTTAAATACATTTAAGGTGCTCAGATCCTACCTAGCAGCCTGGCAAAATACTTAATATCCTACTCCCACGCTTGTTTTCTGTGCTCCCTGCTGATTTCAGCATGTGTTTCCCAACGTGGTGAGGTGCAGTCAGCTGGATTAATGCGGGTATTGTGCTGAGTAACTAACAGTATTATGAATTAACCCAAGGTTTGTGTTAGCCTCTTAAGCCACTTGCGTGGTTCTCTGAACATGCACAGTGCTATAAAAACACTAACAGGGAATGAATCAGAATTTCCTCCCCAACAAAGGGCTGCTGTGTTTGGAGCAGGCAGCCCAGGGTGAGGTCGAGGAGTTGTAAAATACAGAGCTACCTGCTTTTATTAAGATATTCATTACATTACTGTGGTGAATATTAAAGAATTGTTACTGAATCAGACAAATCTAATCCTGGCTGGGACTGCAAGAAGTGTGGTAACTGGTGTTTCCTTGGTGGAAATGGGCAGGTTCTGAGGAAGTGGGAGAATTTTCCTCCCACAAGCAGACACAGATAATATATATAAAAAGTATTTTTTGTCTCTCTATGTATTTTAAATATATTTTTATATGGAGATCTCAGGAGCCAGCTGAGGAGAAGGGCAGGTGCTGTTGGAGACAAGGGGTTTGAGGCAATGTGGGGAGAGAGAGGGAAGCCCCACAGAAAGCAGGACCACCCCTACGCAAGGGGGAAAGTGAGACTCTGGGATTCATGCTCCCGATAAGTGATGCAAAAATCTTGTGCTCTCTAAAGTGTGAGCAAATATAAGAAAAGCAGATTCAGAAATGCAAGAATATTCAAAGCAGGCCTGCGCTTTGGTCTACCTCTGGCAAGATCCAGACCTAGACCGATCCCAGCTTCCCCAGGGAGGTGCTGCCCACCTGCTTGCTCACACTTCCTGCATGCAGTGGGCACATGGCTTGGCAGCACACTCTTCCAGTGACATTTTTCTTCTCTCATGAAAGCTGTCACTTTGGGCACCTTGCCCACACTCCAGGCTCCACAAGATGTCACTTTGAACATCAGCAACAGGAGGGAAGGTATGAAAGAGATGGGCAAAAGGAGCAATGCTGGAGTGCCTGCAATCATCCCAAGAGATGTGCTATGCTTCCCCTAAGGACTAATGTATATATGCTTGCCAGAATTCCCCTTTTCTACTCTTCATAGAGAACTTTTCCAACCTAAATTACTGTAAGATCACCAAGTCCCCCTAAAGCCAAACCTATTTTTGCCTTTTCACTGTACCCATGGGGTGTGAAGATGGTGGATCCTTCCCACAAGGAAAAAAATGTTTCTTGCTCCTCAGAGAAGACCTCTGAGCTCTCCTGTTGCTGGGCAAGAGGAGACATGTGGTCTTAAGTGCATGAGCAATGTTGGATCTGTTCTGTCCCACTCAGCAAAAAGTGGATGAAGATAGTTTTCAGTAGATTAAAGACACTTTCCTGCTTATTCAAGGCTTGCCAGAGAACCAATACACCTTCAAGGCCTGCCTCCCATCAGCAGTATAAACAAAGAGACCAAAGGAATGTCTGATGAATAAATTAGCTTCCCCTACTGCAAGCCTTTCCCATCACCTTTCAAGAAGCCCTTTTTTGCCAGCCTGGCATCAGCCAGCCCCTGCTCTGTTAGCATTGGGTAATTAACATTGAGCAGAATGAGCCCAGGAAAGCCAAACTGCGATTACGCATCTCATTGGAGTTTGGATGCTTCCTAAATGGCTCACACTAATCCCCACCAGTTGGTCTGGACTCCTGCAGTTCTAATTGATTTTTTTTTTTCCTCCTTGGGCTACATGTTTAGCATAAATAATAATTAGTACCAGAAAGGCAAAGGCTGAATAGCCATGTGCAGCTCAGCATCACCCTGAGCACTGTGGCTTCCTGTGTCCTCATTGCACAGCCTCAGCCAGCCTGCAAGGACTACTTGCCACCCCTCCAATTTTAGTAATTTGTTAGCTGGCGCACTGGGAGACCAGTCCAGATCCTTTCTGACTGATGGGGAGCCAACACCTCTCAGAAACAAGGTTGAGAAAAATCCCCCTCAGTGCCCAAAGGAGACTTGTTTTCTTGAGGGGAAGACATCTCCCAGCTCCCTACACATGCAACCACAGCAAGACAAGAGTTGTTTTTAAAACAAAGCTCTTTCATCCTGATAATGTCCAGATGCTCATTCAAAGCTGCGGTGGCCACAAAAATAGCCAAGGAACTGCCTCCTGCCAAGTCTAGAGCTCCTGAGCTGTCCAAAGGTTTAACTAAACTAAGAAAACAACCACCCACCTGGCTCAAAACTAAATTTCTCTTCAAAAGCAAATCCCACTTTTAATAACAAGCATCAGAGAATGAAAAGAAAGCAATAATCCACTATTTCTAATTACCTGGAAAGGACAACACAGTTGAATAAATGCATCTCTTCAACCCACACCCAGAGAAGAGACCTCTGCCTTCACAAGCAACTTTTGGCACAGTTGTAGAAAGCAAACAACCCATGTTACTCACCAAAGCTCAGCTGATCCCTCCAGAAACCCTCCTTGCCCTCACTTGCCTCTGGCACAAAGAGGTGCTGATAGACCCCTGCACCTACCAGCTGCTTCCTATCCCTTCCATCGTTGGGACACCTCGGACAACACCTGTGGGGTGGCTGCACCTGCTCTGCTGGGGCAGAGCCAAGGGGCTGGTGCTGCTTAGAGCAAAGCAAATGTGTCCAGCATGTGGCCTGCAACCTGCCAGCTTGTGCTCTGGGACATGGGGACAGAAAAGTCTAGAGGGCCTGGGCAGTGTCAGGTCTGGTTCTCATTACCCCAAATACCCTCCCTCCTGGTTTGCCCTGTGTCCCACAGAGCTGCTGTGTAATGATGTGTCTGTCTGTACCATCCCCTTCACACCAGAAAACGGTAGCAGGGACTGTTTTCTCTTCTGGCTGTCTTCAAAAGAGAGAAGAAACCTCACCCCACTCCCCTGTGGTTCTTTGTACCACTCTTGCCTGAGCCCCTCCATCCCCACAGCACTCCCTCCCTCCCCACCACACCTGGAGGATGAATGCCCCTGAATTAATCAACCTCCAGACATTTGGATCTTTTCCAGGGTTTGTCACACAGCCATGAGAGAACCAGGCAGGTTCTGAGTCAGGAGATCTGGAATTTCCAAAGAGCTTTTCCAACAACGGGTGGAGAAAACAGAGTAAAAGCCTGTGATCACACCTTTGCAGCCTCAGGGTGACACCATCCATGCAGCTCTACAGCTGGGTGTAGGTGCAAAGGGCACTTGAAGACCAGCCGCTCCAGAGACATGACCCTGGACCACAGAGGAGATGGCAAATTTCCTCCCAGGGGTTGATGCTAGAAGTGTGGAGAAGCTTGCTCCCAGAATCAGGGCCGGAGCATGCGTTGAGTACAAAAAGAATGTTTTTCTAGTTGTCACAGCGCTGCCAGAATACAGCAGAATGACCATCAATACCCCCAAATATTTTTCACCCTGAGTAAAGGCAGGAGACACATTCTCAGTCTCTGGCCAGAGACCCTCAACCAATAAAGCTGAGTAGGGAACCTCATCATGAAAGTCTCCAGAATGGTCCTACAGGACAAAACACTCCCAAAGCTGTGCCTGCCATCCCCTTGTGGGTATATCTCTTCATCAGACCATGCTGACAGTTGTCCCGTTGGAGCCCCCTGATGCCACCCCACCATTTGCAGCACTGTCCTTGATGTTCTTCTCTGAAGCTGAGATGGGCTTGTGTCTCTTTTGCCTGGTGATGGCTGTTTCAATGCCCCTGAGACACAACTGCACGTCCTCCCGAAAGGAGGGTGTGTACAGTCCATAAATTATAGGGTCGGTGCAGGTGTGCAGCAAGCCAAAGAGGAAGAAGCTGTGGTTGACATACTCCGGCATCTTCTGGATCATGGCTGGCTGGAACCAGTACCACAAGCCCAGGAGGTAGTATGGGGTCCAGCAGATGATGAAGGTGGCAACAATCACTATGGTCATCTTGAGGGTCTTCATGCGTGCCTTGGAGATGTGGTCGTTTTGATTTCTTGTCAGACCTGCCAAGGAGAGTCAAAAGGATAGTTGAAGATAGGGGAAAACCAAGACAACACAACCACCCATGACTCTGCTTCTGCCAGAGAGGGGAGACCATCTCATAATCTGGTCCATGCCCCAGAGGAAGAAGACAGCAAGGACTGGGGTCAATAAGTTTGTGCAAAACCTCTTAGTTGGTTTACCTTTCAAAGGATGTTGTGGCAGACCCAACAACAACTCCAGGATGGAGAAGTTCAGTCATGGAGTCATGGTGGACATTAAAGGGTTGGGATCTACTTACCTTTATTGACCTTTAGCTGCTTACTGATCTCCCAAAGAATCCGGACATAACAAACGATCATGACGCTCAGGGGGGTGATGTAGAGGGTGGTAAAGGTGAACATGTTGTAGACGGTTTCCTCCCAGTGCGCTCGGAAGCTTCCATGAGTAACACACTGGGTGAAATTCCCTCCTGGGGCTGTGTTCAGGTGGAAGAGGAAAAGCTGAAATGGAGAACCAAAGAATAACTCAGAGAGGATTTGGAGCAGAGCACCACATCCTGGAGATGCTGCTGACTGTGCATGGAGAGCATCTCCCTGCTGTTGTTGGACTGCGAGAGGGGCTCTGGGCACCTAACTCATGTCTTGGTCTGGTGCTGGTGGAGCCCATTGATTGGGATAGACTGCCTGGGGATGTCGGGGTGGAGAAGCCCTTCTCCAAAACCACCCCAGCCTAGGCAAAATCCATGGGGAGGGCACTGAACCTTACCTGGGGCAAAGCTAGGAGCACGCTGCCAGCCCAGGCAGCACGGAGCAGCATCCCATTGCGGTGGTGAGCACGGGAGAATGGATGGAGGATGGCCGCATGCCGGTCCAGGCTGATGACCACCAGCACCAGGGCAGCCGCGTACATGGCAAAGAGCTTGAGGAAGTTGAGGATCTTGCAGGAGATGTCCCCTCCATACCACTGAACTGTCACGTTCCATGCTGCATCCAGGGGCATCACCATCACTGTCACTAGTAGGTCGGCCAGTGCCAGGCTGAGGATCAGTGGCTGCACATGGGATTTCCTCCTCTTCCTCAGCAGGCTGCCCAGCACCGCCGTGTTGCTTCCCACCGCCAGCAGGAAGAAGACGGCTGTGATGATCACACGGACCTTTGCTGCTTGAGTGAACTGGGGCTCCACCCAGTACTGGGGATACCCAGAGGCTGAGACATTGGTGTCCTCCCACACAGACGGGCAGTGGGGAGATGCAGGGAGCTGCTTCTCACTCATCCCCTGCTGAAACACAAGCAGCAAAGTGAAACCCTTCTTAGGGGCTGTGTGGAATGTGCAGCTTCAACATATGGAAAAGTGGGGAGATGGTGGGATCTTCACTGGAGGCATCAGCAGCAGTCTGTCCCATCTGTCCTGTCCTGTCCCCTCTGTGTTGACTATTTTGCAAAGCCACCGTGTCCCCCCATCAGGGTGACCCAGCCTGGCCGCCCTCTCTTGCTTACCCCTGCTGTAGCTACAGTGACTGCTCACACAGACATGTATTTTTAGCTCTTTGCGAGGTGGCTGAGCAGCTGGGAAAGCAGGCGTGGTGGACAGGACCATGGAACCAGTCTGTCTGCCAGCATCCTGCTGGGAATGGATCATACGAGAGCTGGCTGAGCCTGTGCTGGGACAGCTGTGCTCGATTCAAGGGCTTGTCCTTCCAAAGGGGGTTTGTAAGCAGGGCTCAGCTTTTTAGAAACCCCACAGCCCTTCCCGTTAGTGTGTTAAACCTTAATGGTCCACCTCCATCTCCAGTACTGGATCTGAGGTCGTAGGCAAGAGCAGCTGGGGGTGGCCAGGCAGGGAGAAGGGGGATCCCACGCTGTCCAGCATCTGATAGTGGCGCCTCGGAGAGGATCACAGTGGCTCCTCGGAGAGGATCACAGTCCAGGAGCCTGGACTTTCCCAGGACCTAAGCAGCACCAGCTCAACACCTCTGTCCCTTTCACGTCTGGAGCCAAAGCAGGAGGGGAGGGGAAGGTAGAACCCTCCCTAAACACGGGGTGGCTGGGGGGTGATGAGCAGTGTGGTGGTCCACACACTTGATTTCATTGCCCTTTTTACCTGAGCAGAACTCACATTTTAAGGGCAAATACTTCCAACTTCTGTGGCCATGAGCTGTTTACAGTCCCAGCTGCAAGTACAGCACATCTCTTACTGTTTCAAGCACCTTCCTGTTTGCTGATTCCAAAATCACAGAATCAGAGAATGAACTAGGTTGGAAAAGGGCTTTCAGATCAATAATCAAAACAAAGCATTCCTTACCTTTGTACAAAAAACAGGAACAGCAGAGATCAAATCTGTCTCCCCAGCTCTGCAGGATGGAGATGCCAACACCTTGCAGCAATGCACCCTCCTCCAGCCCTACCACCTGCACCCCGAGCCCCCTTCCCCTTGCTGTCTTCACCCCCTCCCTCCCCAAAGACCAACCCAACAAACAAGCAGCAAAAAGAAAGAACAGCTAAAAAGTACCAAGTTGCTTGTCTGCAAGAAACATGGAGAAATCCATATCCAGGTCAGGATTTATCACAGCTGATGGAAACATACCTGGCATATGCATGCCCTGGTGCCGAGAGAAGATGCTCTGTGTCTTTCCCACGGGTCCCCCACCGCTGCAGTGCTGAGTCAGGATGCTCCAACGTTTCCTTGCATCACATCCCTGCAACAAACCTTGAAGCAGTAAAATTTCCCCTTGCCAGCGGCCAAGCCAGGAGCGACACTGCTGTTAGCACAGGCGTATGCAGGCATCTGGAGATGGGAATGCTGCTGCAAACACCCCCCTGCACCGGCAAACCAGGAGCAGGGCACACCGAGGTGGGCATCCACGGGCAGCCTGGCTCAGGCAGCCACCATCACCCCTGTCCTTGTCAGCTTAATGAGCTGCCCACTTAATGAGCAAGCAGCGGGGATGATAACAAAGCCACCGTAATGCAAGAAATGGCCAAAATTCAAAACGTTGTGCCAAATGTGGCCCCATCAGGGATAAGTGCCAATACTCCCTGTACTGGTTTGCTATAAATACAGGAAAATGAGTTAATTATCCTGAGAGTTAGTGATGAACGTCCCGTTGCTCAGACAACCGAGAGACTCACAGACACACACACACACACACACACCTCAGAGATGCTCCAGGACCACACGGGTCCATGGGAGCATCACAGGTACGTGCCTGGACTGGAAATGCTGTAAGGAGGGAATTAATAAGGGGAAATGTGGTTCATTTTGCCATTTTAATGAATACACTTTTTTCCTGCAGTCTGTCAGTTACCATCTTGTTCTTTCTGTATTTCTTGCAGCATAACACAGTGAGAGGGAAGGACCTTGGGAGGGACAAAGAGCTCACAAGAGCCTAAAAAATACAATGTGCAATGTGAGGGGAGGGAGGGAAACTGAGGACCTCCTGCTCCTCTGGCCAGTAAAAGAGCTGTGGGGGTGAAAGAGGGACAGCCCCAAGCCCTGGTGGGGCCAGCACTGGCAAACGCACTCCCAGGGGCTTCACTAGGACTTTAATGACATGCAGATAGACTTTCACGTCTTCCAGGCTACTAAATTAAAGAGTACATGGCGTACAGGTCCCTGCAGATCCCAGGCTGGCAGTGAGGGCTCTGCATTATTCCCCAAGAGGAGGAGATTCCCTTCCTGGAATAGGTTTTCCATCATTAGAACTACTCCCACTTATTTCAGGAGGAAATGCCTGAGCTCTGAGGGTGATTGCACCATCTCTGAGGCTGCTGGGCTGGCAGGAGTGCTCCTGGACACAAGTAGAAAAGATATTTTCTTCTTTGTTGGGTTTAAGAGTCAAACTGTGTGCCAGAGGGACCAGCTCCTGAGACCCAGGAGATGCTGCAGGCACCAGACCATGTTTGCCCTGGAATCCCCTAAACTCTCCATCACTTCTGCATGGAGCTGCCGAAAAGGATCAGGATGGAAACTCTCTGCTCAGAGCCACAGAGGGCAATTCCTGCATCCAAAGTGCTTTACATACAGGAGGAAAGAGAAAAGCAGACCCTGCTGGCACTGCCAGCGAGCACCAGCCAGCCCTGCCACATGGGATGGGACTGTCCCCCTCACCTCCTTACCTGATAGGAGCATCACCCACCAGTGCCTTGGGAACAAGCCTGGCCCTTGGGGGAAAAATAGCACAAAATCCACAAAGAAGTTAGGTGGAAGCCTGTTTGTTCCAGCAGCCACCTCCTCCTGACATTAGGTTCCTGCTTAAAGCCGAGATTAATTCGGCCCCACGCACTCATCCTTATTTTCCCTTCCATTTAGCCCTTTGCACCTGCACGAAAGCAATTAAATAGCAAATCAGGAATGTATTCCCTGTTTGTCCTTTGTCCTGGCTGATGGCCTTTTTGTCTAGAAATGTCCTCTCCATCCCTGGCTGTATGATGCAAGAGAGGGACAGGATTTTTCTGGGGAACTGTAAGCCTTGCTCATGCCACAACAAAGCCTTTAGTCCCTGTTCGGAGAGGATTTTTTTAGCATACCATCACACAGAAATGTCCTGGGCATGCATTAGCAATAAGTCTTATTTTAAGGGTGGGGTCCCTTATTGAAATGACTGCTTTTCTCTGGTGTTTGCACAGTAACCCCCTTGTGTTTTCTCTCTTTTTCTTTTTTTCTCATCTCCTCAAAGGTCAGTTTGGATGTTGTCTGCATGGCAGCCTTCAGCCGAATCTCTGAACACTGGTTTAACGATCAGAGGGTTTTGGTGTCCAGGATTAGGAAACAGTGCTGGCAGGAAGGGCTTGTTTCCATACATCCCAGCTTGGCTGTTCCCAAAATCTCCTCCTCTTGGGATGCTGCCCCAGTACATCCCCAGAGCTGCAGTCCAGCGCTGGGTCATGAGGGGACATCATCCCCCAGCATCCCCAAATAGGGCTTATCTCCCTATGCTGGAGAGAACAGAAATCAGGAACCACACTGGGTAATACAGTCCCAGTGACAATTTCTGCACAGCAGACCTCAAATAAAAATGCAAGTGCTGTGTTTTTCCATCGGACACCCTGTATATACCAGGATCTCATCCAGGGAGAGCAGTGTGGGATATAATTTCCATTAACCTATTGCAAACACAGGACAGGGAACCTGCTGCTGTTTATCCTGGTAAATCACTGCCAGAGTTTTGGCTTCCCAAAGAGAGAAAAACTTGTATTTTCCTCTCTGAGAAAAACTCCAGCTGCTGATTGTTATGGGGGGTAATGATGGGTGATTCTTCAGCTGGACTCATCACCCACACCCTCTCCCCAGGCAGGTGCTTCTGCTGGGCTGGCTGCCCAAAAACTCCCCTTTAGTCAGAAAAACTTAATGATTTCAGTGTTTTTAATGCTGATTCCCCCTCCCGCTACCCCCCCCAATTCTTCTCCTCCAATCTTTGAATTGTCTTAGGAGCAGCTCGTCCAAGGAAATTTTTGTCTCATACTGGACTTGAAACAGAAAGTCTAGTCAGGGACATCTGACATGCAATGTTTTTGTGAGTAAATACCAGCGTCCATGAAGTCATTTCCCGGGGTTAGAAATGAGCTCACCTCTGGAACAACTTCTCTTCTTCCCCAAAGTTCACAAGTCAAGAGATTGGGAAGCTCCCACTTTTCAGCCTTTTCATTAAATAACAGAATCATAAAAATTAGCATGGTGCCACCGTGCTGTAAGTTACAAACAGGTCCAGAACAGGACATCACTCAAAATTCCCCTAAATCTCTGCAGCAAAAGACAGAGACACAAAGCCCAGCGATCACTGGGAATAAACCAGCACCTCATTCTGCCTGCTCAGCCGGCCCTGGCTGCTCTGCCGAACCTGCCAAGGAAGGATGGTGATGGCTGCCCCTCCTGGGGATAATCTGGGTCATCCCATCCCCCTCTTAAAACCCCTTGTTTAAAGCAGAGGGAGGGATCTGTCCTGCCTTCCGGGCTCAATTACTTGGTAAACTGTGCCTTTAGACCATTCATTAGTGAGACAATGCTCTGTTTCTGATTCAGCTTTGTATATCAAAACCTCACTGATAAAAACCCTTCTCCAGGGGGTATCACACCATCGGACAGGGGTACTGGGAAAAACATACTCAAACCTGCTGCAGTTCCCACTTTTTAATACCCTGCCTGGTGCTCCTGATGCAGCTGAGCCCAGATGTCCAGAGCATCATTCCCAGGGGTTCCCTAAGTTTACATCTTCCCATGCAGAGCAGCAGCTCTCAGGATCCTTCCTCCACCTTTCACCAGGACACGTCAACCCGAGCAACATCCCCCTCCCTCATCTCTAAACTGGAAAAGAAAGAGGAGGGAATTCATCACCCCAGACCAAATCCTGAGGTCAAGCTCCACAAAACGTGGTGGGATCTGATGCCAAGTCCCATCTGCTCACCACCAAGCGATAAAACCTGTTTTTGTGTGTGCATCACTGCCCCACTCAGCTCAGCTTCTCCACAGCAGCTTTGCTTTCTTGCCCAGGCTGGAATTTATTTGGGGGGCGGAAATTATTTGGGAACTTTCACCTGGCACCCCAGCCCCCAGAAAAGCAAGAAAATCACACACAGGGTCAATGGAGGGACCCTGGGTCCCCTTCAGCTTCAGCACATGCTGACCCAGTCAGGGCTCTCACTGACCTAACTGGTATTTTTCTTGAGCTGGAAGAAATTACGAAATGCCAATGTTTTCGTTGTGACTAACCATGGAAGTGAACAATTTTGCCCTTGTTTTTGGACAGGGTTTAGTTGCTCTCCTTGACTTTGCCTTCTGTGCCTTCTTTTATCCTCATCTTTTCTTACTCCCTGTGGGACCTGTCCATCGCGTTGCTCCAAATATCCTCCTCCCTCCAAGCTCTCAAATAGGATTGTGTGTCCCAAGGCCATATTTCGGTTCTCCTTTTGGATGCTCCTTCCCAAACATTGGCCAAATTCAAGGGCTGGTCTCCTTTGTTGCACTGAGGGAGAGGTGAGACGTGGGGAAAGCTGACATCCCTGTGGGACCCTTGGCAGTGTTACACAGGGCTTGCAGGAGCAAAAAGCAGGGAACACCTCCCCTGACACCTCCTTCCCATGAGCTTCATATCTCCAAGCAGTTTTCAAGGCTTAAAGATACTCCTGGGTGAACTTTATGCAGGCACATGATCGTTCTCTATGCTTTTAGGAAAGGATCAGTGGCTTGGGGGACAGATATCATTAATACTGAATTTAATGAGTCAGAGGGATATAATTTCTGCTCCCCAGCCCTGCTTTTGCCCTCCTGCAAGAAATCTGCTCTGAGCCAAGCCACTGGGGCTGCAGGACCCTAGTGACCATCCCTAAGAGGAACATCAGTGCTGACATCTATCCCCATCCAGATCTGGCCTCCCAGTGAGGTGTTTTGGGGAGCCAGTGCTCAATTTGCTCCTGTTGTTTCTCTGCAGAAGGGCTTATCTCCCACACTGCCTTCCCAACCTGCACCCAGCAGTTTTTGTCTCAGATGGGACAAGGTGCTCACACCTGGAGCTGCCAGCCCTTCCTTCTGCAACTCTTGGCCCCAGCAAACCCTCTGGTGCGCTCCCGGCAAACACACGTTGACCCTCCAGCGAAAGCTGATCTGGCCACATATTCCAGGGGGAATCCCAGCAGTGCTGCAATTAGCTCAGCAGAGACCAGCTTTTCCGAGCATGTCCTTGGCATATTGCATAAGGTCGTGAGATATTTTACATCTCTGGTCGCCCCCATGACCACAGGCACTCCAGGAAGGGGAGGCATTTCCAAGCCCTCTTTTGTCAGTGGGGATTGCTTGCAAACTCTTTCGGAGCTGAAACCTGGGGGCAGATCAACCCTGGTTACCCCAGCCCAGGCACGGCTCCCCATTGCTCAGTGCAATAATTACCCTGACATAAATTCCCACATGGTTCAGTGAGGAGTGCCCACTACCCACATAACTCCATCTCTTCCATCTTTCTGCCCATTCCACATTAGAGCCTCATCTGAACACTAAAAAAAACTTTTTAACCCCAAACTTCACTTTCATTGCCATCACTGTTGCCTCTGGTCTGACTTACACAGCCTATGCCTCTCCAATGTGCTGCTAGTGCAATCCCTGCAAAACAGGAGAAAGACAAACTGGAAGAACCAAGCCCTCCCCTGCACACTCATCGATCAGGCAGGATCTTGCTGGTTTTTAGGAAAAACTGGCTGATGTTTTGCTGGTGTAAATCACTGCAAACCTGCCCATCTCAACTTAGTTCATAGCAAGAAAATGGAGAAAAAGGCACAGACGAGATCATGGATCACCATCCCACGTGTGGGAGGCTGCTCTTCATGCCAGCACAGGTGCACAGCCTGGACTGCATCCCAGCCCAAAGCCAATACCCATAAACAAGAGCAATAAACCAAGGACTTCTTCAGGAGCAATTAATTACTCAAATCAACATGGACTTTGACACAGGATGGTCTTTGTCCATCCAACCCTGTCCAGAGCTAAAGCAAACAGCTGGTGGACTGTGGGTTGGAGCTCTGCTCCAGCCCTTCCTTTGCAGTGTAAATGTCCCCATTGAGGTGCTGTCCTGGCTTGGACCTGGCCACATTCCCATCACGCCTGTTCCCATCCTTCGACCGCTTTTACATCATTGATCAGAGGTTGTGCAATAGCTCAGGTGCTGCCACAAGCCCACATCTGCCAGCAGGATGTTCCCCACACGCACCCGTGATGCTGCCCTACAAGTGTCCCTGAGCAGTTAATGCTCCAGGGAGAGGCTGGAATATGCATTATTCATGGCGGGCTTGAAAATAATGGCTTTCTCCATCTCACAGAGAGTTTCTAAATGAGTCAGAATTCTTATTTCTAAATGAGTCAGAACTCTTAATTTCCCCAGCTCAGCAATGCAAGTAAAAAGGGATTCACTACTGAGGCACTTCTGGTACTCTCACAATTCTGCCCCTCCACGCTCTGATGGGAAAGGAAAGACAGCAAATGTGGGCAGGGCACCTAGGAGGGAAATATCAGTGGGACCCTTCTGCAGTCCAGGATATCCCAGTGACCACTGAGTCCCTCCCCAGGGTACGTGGGTCTGTATGTGTGCAGCAGGGATGCAGGTGACAGTCCTTGACCACTCCAATAGCAAACATGCCCTGAAAAAGCACTAGAAGCAGCCCTTTTCCTTTACAGATGGAATCATGGAACAGAGGGCACCCTCTTTTACATGTCAGGGGTCAGTTGTGTCGTGCTGGTGCCAGCAGACATTTGGGGGTTCGCCATGTGGAAGGTGAACTCAGCACAGCCACAGACACTTACTGTCCCCTCACTCCTGGCTTTTTCACCACTGCAGAAAAAGCCTTCCTGAGCTCCAGAGCTAAAATCAGTCTTTCCCTGGATCCTGGCTCTCCTGGTGTCCCCACTGTGCACTGCATTTTGTATCTGTTCCATAAATGATGTTAGCACTACTGAGCCCCAGTCGAGGCTTTAACTCCCAAGCAAATCCTTCCAGAGGGGAAAAAGTCCACTCACTCCTTTTCTCCCAGTCACAGTCTGTAAATCCTCATCTGCACAATGAAAACAAACTCCAGTAATTCATTTTTTGGTTCTTTTCCAAAGATTTTAGGCAGCTGGAGTGCGATTTTGTGCTGATGAAGTGGTGGAGGAGGGCTTAAGTGAAACAATATTGTGGTGGCTGCAAGGTTTGCTGGTGTTTCAGAGCTCAGAGGGAACCTCAGGGACCTGCCACATCTCCCAAGTTCTCCTACAAACCATGCAAATTGCCACTCCGGCTCCTGGGATAGCAAAACAGGATTTAAAAAACAACATTAGCCACCCCTGGAGCATGGCTGGAGAAGTGCCAGGAGCCAAGTGCTTAATGAAATCCCAGCTCCCAACTCTCCCTTCTAAACCACGCAAACTTCCCCAAAGTGTTTGGGATGGAACAAAGTCATCAATCAGTTATTTTAACTCCCATCTCCGTAAACAGAAGCAAGCCCAGAAACATGCACCAGGGAAAAATAACCGTCAGCTCCCTTTGGCGGAGTGGAGGGGCACAGGGAGGGAGGATGAGGGCAGCTGGCGGGGAACTAAGCACAGCCTTGGCCCAAAAGGGGATTTTATGGGCCCCACAGAGCATTTCACAGACCCCACAGCCTGTGAATTCCACATGCAGCCCTGAGAGCAGCCCCTCCAACCCTGCTGCCCTCCCAGTGTGGTGTAGTTGGCTTTTGGTGATGGTCACTCAGCCCATGCGGTACTAGAAAGGGTGGGACACATGAAGAACCAGGATGAGCATTACTAGCCAGTTTTCCCCTGGATTTATTAGATGAACACAAGAAAAGTTATGGATACAAAGGAGTGTGGGGAGGGAGATGCTGCTGCACCATCTGCTGTCACACTCCTCTGACACTGCCCCAGCCTTGGCACTGGTCAGAGGTAGCATTAAGCATGGCAGCATTCACATAAATACCTTATGGCTTTGTAATTATACATCAGTGATGAAACCATGGGAAAAACCCATGAGATTTGGGTAGGCTCCCCAGCATTAATCCGGGAGTGGAATGAGTCCAAGAGGCTGTGGATCTGCTGCTTTCTGATGGGAAGCAGCAGCCTTAGGCAGCTGAAGCCACTGGTGATGGGCAGAAAGATAGGAGCAGTTTGGTCTGGGATTCATCCTTCTCACTGGCCACAGGTGCTGCAGCCCTGCAGAGACTACCCAGGGCATGGGGCAGCCCCTGGCTTGTCCTCTCCACCCTGTGGGCTGGGGCATCATTCACCTCCAGGCAGATGGAAAGCACCTCCCAGAGCCAGTGGCGCTCAGCACTGGGAACATCTGGGGCTCTTCTCATGCTGTTCCCTCCAAAGTCAGCCACATGTCGGAGCTGCAGCAAGGGATGGTCAAGCCAAGAGAGACTGTGCAAATGAACTTTTCTAGAGACTTGGGGTTTGCATGAACTCATATGTCCCAAACCTGCTTCTGAAGCAGCACACATGTCTCCAGGGCTGGTCTTGAAAGAGACACGCTAGAGAGAAAACAGCCATGCTGAGGAGGCTACAAAATCCCCTACAGAAATGCCTGCACCCACACTGGGTTAGAGCTATCATCCCATTTCCATAATGTAAGGAATAACATTTTATTCCTTTTGCAGAACAGCACATTTCCTTACCCAGCAGTGAGACACATGGAAATTGATGCCAGGATGTGGGCAAGCAGCCAGTGGGACTGGAGATGTCTTGCCAAGGCATCGATGCTCTGCTTAGTGTGGGTCAGCTGTGGTGGGAGGTAGGTGCCATCTGGGGAAGATGAATTCCTTGCTCTCTGCCTCAGCACCTTTCCCACGCCTTGTCCTCATCATGGCGAGGAAACGGAGATGAGCTCCGTGTTTATGTCAGAGATCTGGAGCTTCCAGCTCACTGGACACTCCTTGCCCACCAGATAAACATTCTGCTGTTTCGGGCACATCTCAGATGTTTTTTCCTTTTCCCTCGTAAACATAAACAGGAGCCGGTGTAGGTCACCACTGATTATTTTTTATGTGACATCTTGATCTGTGTTCCTCCTGCACCACTCCCTTTGGCATCAGGGCTGACAAGGATTACGATGAGGCAGCTTGGGACACCACTGGCCCCCACCGGCTGCCCTAACACCCATCCCCATTCTTTGGGGGTAGCTCCTGATACAAAGCATATGCTTTCACACCACACTCCTGCAGCAACTGTCTGCACAGTCCAACAGCTCTGGGGCTGCATGCTTGGGTGGCACTCACTTGCACAAGGCCACATGCTTTCTCAACACCCAGGAGCCCCGAGTTCACAGACCAGCTGCCACAAGTTCCATGAGGAAAATATGGCTGCAGAGGGAGGAAAAACCTGGAAGGCTGAAGCCAGTGTGGGGCAAGCAGGAAACTCTGGTTAGGGGTCATTGCTAGGTCTCCCCATGGCTCGAGGGAGATGCAGTCACATTTAATTACAAGGATGGTCCTGCCTCTGCAGCTCTGTGCTACCCCAGGTGTCCAAACCAATCCCACTGGCTTTGTCTCACATCCTCACAGCATCCTCATTTGACCCCTGCCAGAGCCAGCACAGGGGCAGAGGCTGGCAGGCAGTGCAGAGAACGGTGCCCAGCTGAGCCATACCACACACCTGCAAAACGGGGCAACTCCACATGCACTGCTGGGTGGGCACCACGTTTGTCCCAGACCAGGTAAAGCCAAAAAAGCATCCCCAAAACTCACTGCCTGCTCACCGTATCTACACCTTCAACACTCAGCAGCATCTATTTCAGATCCAGACCCCGTGTGAACCACTAACAGTGACGGTGCTGTGCTGCGATGCGGTGCCCGCACCGGGACGTGGTGCCCACACCGGGACGTGGTACCCACACCGGGACGTGGTACCCACACCGTGCCCTGACCCGCCACCAGCAGCAGCCGCCACGCCGTGGCATCGCCGCAGGTTTCTGTTTACCATCACCTTATTAAGGGATTATTCAAGCTGCGGTTTCCTCGCGCGTCCGATCTGTTTGTGCTCGCGGCCAGTGGCTCGCTGCCATCCCCCAAGCTACACGCCGGGCTATATAAGCGACCTCGCCGCCTCGGCGGCGGGAGGCTTGTACACAGCTCGGCTCCATTCGGCACAGGGGAGGTTTCGGTAAGCTGCAGCTCTCTCTCTCTCCTTCTCTCTCTCCCTCTCCTTCTCCTTCCCAATCGGCTGCAAATCCCTGAACCCGCAGCTGACAAGCCCTCGTCTCGCCCGCAGATCTCAGCTCGGCTGGCGGCTCCGTGGTGAGAAGACGGGACTCTCCTTAAGTGGGGTTTCAGTGGCTTTTTAGGGTAAGAGAAAAAATCCCAACCCAATCTTGCTGTTTTTCTTTCCGTGGCAGATAGTGGTTATAATTCTGCTGTGCTAAAGCAGCTTAATTAAGTGCGGCTGTGATTGAAGGTGAGGTGGAAATTAATTAATGGGCAGATGACGGCACAGAGGCTGAAAAACATAGATGAGGATGCAGTTCCCTGCGTCCCGCTCCTCCCCTCCTCGTCCCAGCTAATGGGCTTGGGGAAGGGTTACGGGACAGCTGGAGCGGGGGCTTAGGGGGCTTTGCTCACATGGGGCTGTTTGATCTCCCGTGGCTCTGTCCCACGGTGGCTTCCCCAGCCCCCTCCCAGAGAGGGGACACAGGCAATTCCAAACCTTCCCTGCTGCCAAGATCCAGCCGCTTGAGCCCTCCTTTTCTAGCATTGCATGTCTGGGTACAGAGGGATGTATCTCAATCCCAAACCCAGTGCTGAACAAGTTGCAGTCAGCTCCAAAAATAGTTGCCAAGTGGGAAACAGGATTAATTTTTTCCTGGTTATTGTCTGGCTGCGAGTTCACGACCCCACCATAAGCCCACAAAATACCGCTCATGTGTTGCTTGTTATTTTTGCTTCACTGGGATTTGCTGAGCCATAATCAAAATATTTCCTAGTCCCACGTTCTCCGGTCTCTGAGGGGATGGTTAGTACCACTTACAGATAACAAGAGTGTTCTCACCCCTGGCTGCTGTATGTCAGCCCCATTTTATGGGTAAACTGAGGCACCAAATGACTGGAGCAATATTCTCCCTTCCTCCCAGTTCATCAATTTTGGGTGCATAAAGTAAAGCACCTGGAATTCTAGCTGGTGGCACTAGGGGTAACACCAGCTCCATGGGCACATTCAGAAATTAAAAACCCAAATGCTTGAAGCTCTAGGGCAAAGGGACTCACTGAAAACAAAATCTGAAGTGGCTGAGCTGGTGAAGAACGACACAAAGCCTCAGTCCCACATCTGTGCCTGTGGGAAAAGGAAAATATTGAGCTTCTTGCTACATTTGAAGGAAATACTTGGCTTGTGCATGGGGCTTTCCACCTTCAGAGGTGCTCAGGAGCCTTCCCTCTCACGCTCTGGCATATACTGGGCTAAGATTCTATCCTCACACTATGCCCAGTTTGCAGGCAGAGGGATGGAGATGTCTCTGCTCCTGTGGGGAGCACAGCTGGGTGCTGGGGGTCCTGCGGAGCTGCGCGGGCTGTGAGAGATCCCTGCAGAAGTATTTAAGCTGTTCCAAGGCATGTTAAGGAGATGCCGTTACAAAGCAGTGCTCTGCAGAATAGATTTGGGCTCAGATGTGATGGTGAGAAGCAGGGGGAATGCGAGCACAGATGTGGAGCCCCTGCTGCTCCCCACTGGGGGAGTAGATGAGGAGCTGCTGGGGGTGGGTGAGCAGGGAATACAAATGGCCCCGTGGCACGTTTTGGAGTGGTTCAGCCTGGGAGAAGTTCCCGGAAAACAGCAGGACCCGAGTGAGCCTCGACACAGTTGGGCTTGTCTCTGCAGGACTGGGGAAGGCGTGGGACAGCTGCGGAAGCCCCTGGTCACCTCTGGAGACAGCAATGGTCACCATGAAAGCCTGGATCCTCCTCCTCCTCTTGGGAGCCACATCCGTTTTAGGTGAAGGTTAAATGTTTCCATTCTGGTCACTGTGCTGTCCCCTGCCCACGCCAGTGCAGGCACGTCTGTTGGCAGCCACTGAGCCAGCAGACACAGCCTGACATCGATGCTGGGCGCTGGTCTGGGTCACTGTGGCGTTTGCCCAGCCAGACAACTTCCACAAGGACTGGCTCCCATCCAGCCCCCAGAGTTCAAGCAAAGCCTGTCTGCGAGTCAGCAAGCCTCTGTATGACCAGAGATGAGCTCCCCAGCCCACTGGTCATGCTGAGACCATCCCTGCCTGCTGTCCCTGAGACTCCATAGAATCCAGTCTGTACCCACAGGAGCTGGGCACAGGGGAGAGCTGGTGCTGGGGCTCAGCTCCCCAGTTTATATGGGACTGGTCCCCAGGAACCAGCCATGGCCATCAGCTCCCCTCAGGCACGCAGGTAGCCAGCAAGTGCAGAAATCCGTTCTTGCCCCATAGGGCAATGAACCTTGGATTCATTTCTCCTTGCACATGGAGAGGCAGGAGATATTTTATCTCTCCAGCTATAAAAAGATGAATCAATCTCAGCTGCTCCAACAGGAAGTACGAAAAACTTCTTCAGTGATAAGGGAAATAGAAAATTTGTATCATACCTGAGCTGCAGTGATGCTGTGGGACATCTCTGTTATGTCCGTCTCTTGGCATCTCCTGCACTGCATCCTACAGGAGCTCTAACCAGCCACAGTCCAACGGGAAAGCTGTAATATTGAACCTAAGGATGCCCAATTCCTTGAATCTATTTTATTCTTTCATTTATTGACCCTTAGGACAAAGGATTCTGAAACCAGCCCTCAGCAGGGTCCAGATAGGACCGAAAACCTTCAGCCCGCTGGTAATGCTCAGCATGGAGAGTAAGTTAATTCCCACCTTGGGTGGATTTTCCTCGCTGGACAATTTTTCCAACAATTTAGAACTAACCAATATTATTTGAGTAGAAGAGGACATTTAGGGTTAGAATCACTCTGTGATTCTATGATTTAGGAAATGGAATAAATGTTAATCATCCACGACCCCCTGTAGGGTTTTGGCTATCGCTGACACATGCTGTTGGCTCCTCTCCTGGAAAAGGGAAGGTCAACGTGTGACCACAGCCCCAGCTCCTGCGGGAGGCACGCACGGGCCGGGAGGGTGAGAAGATCCCAGGAATGGGCCAGCACATGCTCTGACTGCCTTTACCCTGCCCAGACTGTCCCCACACCCTGGGCGGTTTTGTGACACCATTCCTTTAGAATCAAAGCCTGTGGGGAATAATTAACCTGCAGAGCCCACTCCGCTCATTAATCCCCAGGAGATGCCCCAGCCTCTCATCTTTACTGCCTATGGCTCAGGATTTAAATTCTAGCAGGCACTGAAAGGGCTGGCCATGCTGAAGGATTTGGGGATTTTCCCAGCCATTTGCCCAGCTCCCAGCAGCTCTCTTAGCCACTGGGAAGAATCAAAGCACCAAAACCACGGACACTGAGAGTTCCCCTCCACTTGCTGAGAGGTATTTTTAGGAAAACTACCAGTAAAATAGTTTTCCCCTCAAAGTGCATGGCACAAGGCAGTGATGCTGGGGCTGGCTCCCTGGCTGGCAAACCCTGCCTGAATCACCCCTCTGCCCACAGGTACAAGGAGCAGCTCTCGCCAGGGAGACCCGACCTTCACCTACATCAGACGCAGTATGTTCCTGCCGGCCGGTGCCACGGGGTAGCCCTGTCCCTCCGCATGTCCCCACCAATGCTCAACCCCTCAGCTTCTCCCTCATCCTCTACTTTCTGCTTTTTCTGCTGTCAAAGCACTACCCAGAGCCATATAATGCCATTTTCCTCCACAGGATTCCCCTCCTCATTTCCTATCATCACCAGCCCTGCAGATTAAAGCAGCTGATCCCAAACAAACTTAGGATCTTGCTGAGATCCCGGTTTAATCTGTTGCACATTAAATTTTTGCTTGGGGCAAGCACAAATAGGCATTTCTCCACAGGATGTGACCACCCCAAGCCCACCTCCTCCTGCATGGATGCACAACTTGGGATGCTGAACCAGAGATACCGATGTGCCAACAGATTAAAACCTTGCCCATCTAAGCCAAGTGCTCACTCCAAGCCAGACATGACGTTTCCATATCTGCTCTCATTTAAAGGGTCTTTTCCACCCACTTGCTTTTATAAGCCAGGATCATTTTCAACCATCCATTCACAATTTGAACAGTCCAGCTCTGTGTCTGTCTGCCTTTCTAGGAAACAAATCAACCTGCTCTATTACAAATTGGGTGGAAGAATAGGTATGGGAGATGACATAGCACACGTCTCCAAGAAACTTCATTTTCAGAAACTTTAGTCACTAGCACATCCTCATAAACATTATTAGAACACTGGCATTTTAAAAAAAGCCCAAACCACAGACTCGGAGTGGATCTCATCCATTCGAAGTAGCTTAAATAAATAACATCTAGTAGCCCAGTTAAAGAAATTCCTTTAAAAATCTAACCTCATATTAAACTCTCAATGTGTTTTGCAAATTTTCTCTGTTTTACCGATCAGCTGGCTCCCAACATGCTCAGTCTGCTCGGTAGCATCTTAAGCTTCTGGTTTGCACACAGTAAAAGTGGTGCTCACAACAGGACACACGCTGCACCTATAGAAAACATATGTTGAAATTTGGTTAAAGATATTCAACATGATCATACCAACAATTTTACCATTTTATAACTATTTAACCACTCTACCTTTTTTTTTTACTATTTAACCACATTTGAAACAGACAAGTGTTGCCCCTCAAACAACATTTAAATGAGAATGTGTGTTTGATTTCCTTAAGCCAAAGTTATTCTACACTAAGCATAAGCTGCCTGCACTTTGCTCCTCTTGGGTTTATCTTAATCATCCTGAATTTGGTAGCCTGCAGGGAATTAAGTCAGAAGCCTTCAGATGCCTTCTCATGCTTTAATTCCCAGCTCCCTGAAGATGCTTTGAGTTTGTTTAATCCATGCGGTGCATAATATCCAAATGTATAGTCTGAGTTCTAGAGAAGCTGCTAAAACCCAACTGCCCATTTCTGGGCAGCTGTATGTGTAATGTGCGCCTCAGTAACACACCACTGATGTTATTCAAGGTCCACTGGTGCAAGATTCAAAAAGGTTTTTGTCTCCATGGTCGAAATGGAGCGAGTGCTCAGCAAAGTGTGGCCAAACCGGGGTGCAGAAGCGTACCAGATCCTGCCTAGCTGAGCGCCTCTGGGGCGTGCACTGTAATGAAGCAACTGAGGAAGGGCGGCTCTGCATTGGACATGTTTGCTCAGGTGCTCCTATAACCTCACTTACGGGCAGGGGAGGATGTCCTGGTCTCACCACTGCACAGGTGTTTTACTCCCTTTGCTGTCATTTTACCATCTTTCTCTCCTTTACCAGAATTTAGTGATTCCCAAGCAGGGCTGAAGAGTACAAAGAGCAGAGCAGGAGGAGCTTATAGCCAAACAGAAAGATAACAGGGACTCACAATATCTTGGAGATATAGAAAAAATCTCATTAATCTTGTTATAACGGCAGCTCTCAAGGTGGAGCCTGTGACTGCAGACAGCTGCCTCCGTGCAACCTCCAGGAAAGAGATGATTTGGGAGTATCAAATTGCCATAGTCCCTGCTGAAGGGGCTTGTAATTAATTATATTATTCTTACAATCCCCTTTTAACCAAGTAATTCTGAAAACATTCTGAAAACATGTTTTGTGCAGAAAAATTGTTTCAGGTTTTCCCTGATTTCTTACATTTATTTTCATCTTTGAAAAATCAGGTAGCCACTGTACAGGGATGCTCTGTGATTGTAAAAGGAATGACCTGAGCCTTGGGAAAAGACAGATTATTATTTAGGATTAATCACTATAGGTAAATGAGTACAGAGTAATATTTGGGAGACCAATTGTTAAACCCATCAGGTAATGCTCACTTGGCAATTACCCCACATCCTGCTCAAGCCAGGATACTATTGAATAAGGGGAGACAGCTTTTGGGAAAGACCAAAATCACAACTTCTGGGCATGCACTGGTAACAGAAACCTAGAAAGTTTATGACATTGAATTTGTAATTTTGCCAGGGTTGAGCTAAGAGCTCACATGCTGATCTGGATTCAAATTTCCCTGAAATTCAGCCCTTTGGGGAAGATAAATAGCAGTTCCTAGCTGTAATTATATCCACGTGGCTGCTTTCTACTAATTGTCAGGTTCAAAATGACATCGTCCCTGCCTTTCTGATGCACAGCTGTGGATAATCAGGAAAAATATGTTTTGGATACAATTTGCTCCTTATGCAGTATTTGCCTTATTGCATCTAAATTAAAAGCAGACACAAGAATGTGCTGTGAGTGTTGTGGGGACTTGGGGCTGGTTTTTGATGTGTCTGCTTCTCCTCCAGCCTGCAACATCACCTGCCCTATGGGCCGTGTCAATGCCGACTGTGACACCTGCATGTGTGAGGATGCCACCCTGCACGGGAAGGTGTCTCTCGAGGATGGGTCACCTGCTGCCGATGCCCGGGTCTACCTGCAAGCCAAGAAACTCAAGCTGTTGACAATGGCCGATAACAGAGGCATGTTTAGGATCCCTGGAGTCTGTCCTGATGGGAAAAACACCCTTAAAATAAAGAAAGCCAAATATGCAACAGCGACTGTCACCGTGCCTGAAAGCGACCGGAGAAACCTGGCAATCCAAGTGCAACTGCACCGATCAGGTAGCCCCAAAGAGGGGGGATGCAGGAAGCTATATGCAGGCATCAGAAATAAACTGTGGTTTTATGGGAGGAAGAGTAATGAGATGGCCTTTTCCTTTTCCTGCAGGCAAACCCTACGTTTTCAGGAGCCCTGAGGACAAAGCCAGGAGAGTGGGACAGAGTGTGTCACTCTGCTGTGATGCCCGAGGGAGCCCAGCCCCCGACCGCTACCTCTGGTAAGGAGCTTGATTTCAACCTGCCAAAAGTCGTAGTTGTCCCATGGATGCCGGTTTTATCTCCTTACCATCTCCATAAATGGGGGGGTTTAGCTATAAAACAGTTAAATACTCTGAGAACTGATGGCTGCAAGTGATGGCTTCCTCACAATGGCACAGCAATGTCATCCGCTGAGGGATTCATTGGAAAAACTCAAAGAGTTTAAAAACCTCATCAGACACAACTGGCAGCTCTGCCTGCCTGCCAGCTGTCCAGCAGCCACATCTCAGTACTGCCAGCAGTAGGGGAAAATTTTTTAGGTGATGCCACCTAGCCAAACAAAAACCAGGGAAACTGAGGCAGGAAATCTGGCAAAATCCACATAATAGGATGCAGGATTAAGCCATCGCTGTGCTCCAGCCAGACTGTCAGCCTCTGTCTCCTTAACTGTTCCTGGCAGGTACCACAATGGCTCACTACTGGATCCCTCCTTGTACAAATATAGAAACAACCTGATTCTGAAGAACCTGAACAGTGGACAGTCAGGAGAGTATTTCTGCAAGGCCAGCAGTGCTGGGGGGTCGGCAAAGTCCCAAGTTGCCAAGCTGGCTGTCATAGGTAAGAGAGTTATGTGCCTGATGCTCTCCAAGCAGCTGGGGAGCTGTTGGTGTGCAAGAACCAGAAACTGAGATACATCTGGTAAAGAAAAGCCACAGGAAAAATATTTGAGGTTTATAACATTCATCTGTTTGCAGATAAGCTTGAGTGAGCTGGTTATGAACCAGACGCTCCTTACAAACCAAAGCTCTGGATTGCAGGTGACCTACCAAGCTCAACCTGCTGCTGTCAGATTTCTCACTGTACTTGCTGCCTGACATGGGAATATTTATGGTTGTTTTTAAAATCCTGGGACACATTTTAGTCTTGCCATAGTCAAAAAGCCAGGCAGCAGCAGAGTATCTAGCTGAGGGTGGGTTGGATGACTATAGTGGATAAGCAGGAGCTGGGATGCTCCTGCAAACAGCTCTTAATCAGGGTCCTAAAGCTAAAGCTGAGCTGCTTCCTTCACTGAAATGAGTTAACCAGCTAACAAAAATCCTGCACAAACCTCATTGTTTTTAGGAGCAATGTTTAGCTCTGAGGTTTCAGACAACACAGTGATGACTGTACAATTATTTCATGCTGCTCATTAAGAAATCCTATTCAACAGGAAGACAAGAGGCAGCCTGTGACCCCCAACCCCAAAGCCACCTCATCCGACTTCCTCATGATTGCTTCCAAAAAGCAACAAACTCCTTCTACTATGATGTGGGCAAGTGCCCAGCAAAGACCTGTGTGGGGAAGCTGGATAAGGGACTTCGGTGTAAGGACAATGTCTCCTACTGCTGCGGGGTATCCAAGATGGAAACCAGGGACATCTCCTGCGATGGCTACACACTCCCCACTAAAGTCATTATCGAATGTGGGTGCAAAATATGCACCGAGACCAAAATAATGGTTCGAGGCAGAGCCACAGCAGCAGATAATGGTGAGCCACTGAGGTTTGGCCACATTTACATGGGGAACAAGAGAGTGAGTATGACTGGCTACAAGGGAACCTTCTCCATCCACATTCCAGCAGATACGGAGAGACTGGTTCTAACTTTTGTGGATCGACTGCAGAAGTTTGTGAACACAACGAAAGTTCTGCCCTTCAAGGAAAATGGAGGTGCTGTATTTCATGAAATCAAGCTACTAAGAAAGAAAGCCCCTGTTACACTGGAATCCACCGAAACAAATGTGATTTCTTTGGGGGAAATGGAAGAAGATGATCCAATTGCTGAATTAGAAATTCCTCCCAATGCATTTTATAGGAAAAATGGAGAGGTCTACAGTGGCAAAGTGAAAGCCAGCGTGACATTTCTGGACCCGAGAAACATCACCACAGCCCCTGTGACACAAAGTGATCTGAACTTTGTAGATGAGGAAGGAGATGTATTTCCGCTCCGCACATATGGCATGTTTTCTGTGGACTTCACGGATGAACAGGGTATAGAGTCCCTCAATGCAGAAGAGGTGAAGGTTCATTTGGATGCTGCTCAGGTCAAGATGCCAGAGCACCTGCAAGAGATGAAGCTTTGGTCCCTGAACCCAGAGACAGGCTTATGGGAGGAAGAAGGGGACTTCAACATTGAAAAAAGCACGCGGCGCAAACGGGAGGAGAGAACTTTTTTGGTTGGGAACATGGAGATCAAAGAGAGGCGTCTCTTTAACCTGGACGTCCCTGAGAGCAGACGGTGCTATGTCAAAGTCCGAGCCTACAGAAGCGAGAGATTTCTGCAAAGCGAGCAGATCCAAGGGGTTGTAATTTCTATTATAAACACGGAGCCAGAACCAGGGTTCTCCTCCAACCCCAGAGCATGGGGCCGTTTCGACAGCGTAGTCACTGGTCCTAATGGTGCCTGTGTGCCCGCTTTCTGTGACGAGCAAAACCCCGAGGCCTACGGAGCTTATATCTTGGCGAGCATGGGGGGTGAAGAGCTCGAAGCTGTGCCCTCTGCTCCCAAACTCAACCCTGCTGCTATTGGGGTCCCACAGCCATACCTCAACAAGCTCAACTACAGGAGGACAGACCACGAGGACTCCAACATTAAGAAAACAGCATTCAGCATTAATGTGGCCAAGCCAAGCCCTAATTCCCCAGAAGAGAACAACGGCCCTATTTATGCCTATGAAAACCTCAGTGAATGCGAGGAAGCTCCACACAGTGCTGCTCACTTCAGGTTTTACAGGATAGAAGGAGACCGGTACGACTACAACACTGTTCCCTTCAGTGAAGATGACCTCATGAGCTGGACCGATGACTACCTGGCGTGGTGGCCCAAACCCATGGAATTTAGGGCCTGCTACATTAAAGTAAAAATAAATGGGCCCCAGGAGGTGAATGTAAGATCTCGTAACATGGGTGGGACGCACCCACGCACCATTGGCAAACTCTATGGCATCAGGGATGTCCGTAGCATCCGTGACCCCCGGCAGCGGGACGTGTCGGCAGCCTGCCTGGAGTTCAAGTGCAGCGGAATGCTCTTCGACCAGGACCGTGTGGACCGTACACTCGTCAAAGTGGTCCCACAAGGCAACTGCCGTCGAGTGAGTGTCAACAGCATGCTCCATGAGTACCTGGTGAACCACCTCCCCATGGCTACCAACAATGACACCAGCGAGTACACAATGCTGGCACCTCTTGACCCACTGGGACACAACTACGGCATCTACACAGTCACCGACCAAGACCCAAGGATCGCCAAGGAAATTGCCCTGGGCAGGTGTTTCGACGGCACATCTGATGGCACCTCCAGAACCATGAAGAGCGACGTCGGTGTTGGGTTGACTTTCACTTGTTCGGAAAGGAGCGCAACAGAGCAAAGTATCTTCCAGTCTCAGAGGAACTTGGGCCAGCAATCTCCAAGGAACTCAGGCCAGCAGTCCATCCTGGTTCTGCCAGGGCAGAGCCCCGTGTACCAGAGGCCGCCAGCAAGCCGCCGAAACAACCAAGCCAGGATCCCGATGAGAGGTCAACGTCCCACCTACTAGAACTGTATAGGAGCATTGGTAAAGTCACTCACACTCAATTAAATATACTTTGAAAGCAACATCAACCTGCTAAATAACCTAATTGAAAGCTGGTAGGTGTCATTATTTATGAGACATAATTAAGGTGCCATTTTTTTTTCCCCACCAGAAAGGAAAGATATAAGGCGAGAAGTGGGGGCCAGCAGTAGTGAGTTTGTGTCTTATTAAATGCATCCATAAAAATCTTTTTTCTGCCTGACATTAAACAGCTTCATGTGATAGCCTAAAGGGAAGACTAAACACATGATTCAATTAAGTCATGAACATAAAACATTTTTCTGTTCTGCATCTGCAGACTTTGCCAGCCCAAGTACCTGTACAGTAGTTGGTAACATGAAAAGGAATAAACTGATTTCCTCATACTGAATTCAACTGCAAGGTTTCGTACTTGAAATGTAAGTATTTTATTTATTTCTAGCTTGTTTTAGAATGATTGTATTCAAGCTAAACTACTGGCAGCTGCATTTCTAAGAACTCACAGGCTCAACAGCACACAGAAGCCATGTGGATTTGCAGACTCCACGTGGACATAGCTAGAGTTTTCTCTTGCTTCTTGCATTATTTGACAAGAAAATCCATGCTCTACGATAGGGTAGGCTAATAAAAAAAGTAATTTTGTAACTTCGACAACGTGTGTCACTTTTGTGTTTGAAATGCCCGAGTAAATAAACCACATGTAGAGCTGAGTAAAGAATAACCTGCAGGATTTCACCTTTCTGTTCACAAACAGATCACAGTTTTATCAGTGTGAGACTGATCCTGGATATGGGTGAGGGGTTTCATGGGTGCCTGGTTCTCCTGCAGGTGCAGGGTTTAGCCATGGCATGCTGCAGTCAGGGAATCTCTCCCCAGCTTGTGGAGAGTCAGCAACGGTGGTGGGAGAATCAGAGCAGCAGGTCTGGGCAGGGATGAATTAAGGAGTGGCACAAGATGGAGGTAACAAAGAGGGCTGGGAATGCGTGTTTTAAGGATGATAGGAAACCAGGCAATGTAGAGCGATGCTGGGTGGAGATAGGGACAGGCTTCCCTCCACACTCAGAAGCAGGGAGCAGAAGGATCTGGCAAGAAGCTGCTCTTAGCTGAAGGTACAGCTGGTCACAGAAGGGTCAGTGATCCCTCTCCAAGTGACCTATTAAATTGTCCCTTCAAGCCCCCACCCTTTCTAGACTGAAATCAAGGACCTCATAGCACAGAAGATGTGTTTACAGGCAAACACTGGCAATAAATTTTTGGGATGCAGACAAGGCAGCAAGTCTCTGACACCAAAGTTCCCACAAAGAGAGAGAAAGGTGGATGCAAACTGGAATTCAAAACACGTGCTCCAGCATGGATTTCCCTCTCCTGCCCCATCCCCTCCTATGGATATGAAGCCAGTTCTAGGCCTATGCTGCCATACCTACAGCCCATCAAGGGCATAGGGAATCTTTCAATAGCATTTAGCAAGCTTCAGAACCAGTTCTCAGGTCTGATATATGGCAGTCTGAATTATGCTTTAAGAGATAAAAAAGAGCCCTTAATAATCCACTTTTTAATGCAAATTGACAGTTATCAAAGAAAAGCAGAAAAGGAAGAGCTGTGGAATACTCTGGCACATCCTCTTCATACCAATGAATTTAGACTCTGTGTGTTTTCTTTTGTGTCTAGTCTGCTGCAAGGGCTTGGCAGAAGCTGGAGCCAAGGCAGCCAGTGGGGAGCACTAGCCTTGGACCTCTTGGCTTGTGCAGAGAAATGTCTCTTCCCTCTGCTCCCCTCCTCCTCTGCAGACAGAGAGCCAAACCCCCAACTTAGTTTCATCACTTTGAGAGTGAAGTAACACAAATTACTTCTACAGACTAACCCAGGAGATAAATGGATGAAAGCAGGCTCAGGATCCTATCCCTGTGCTGCATGTGGGCTCGCCAGTCAAACACAGCAGAGTACAGGGCTCTTCCTTCTGGGGAGAAATGTGTGTTTAATAGCACTGAAATGGTCACGGCCCTACAGCCTGGAACAGCCAGAAGCTCTCCAAGTTTCCCCAAACTGTCCCTCTCTGCAGCATAGCGCTGACTTGGAGGAACAAACTAATCTGTGCACTGACTGAGTCCCTGAGCTCTCCCAGGAGGCTGCTGGCAGAGTGTGCTGGATACAGAGCAAGACAAGAGGTTTCAAACACGGGTGTTTAAGCACTACCAACAGAAAACAACCTTGACATAACAACCACTCACTGCTAACATTTCACCACTACTGATGAGCCACCATCCCAATACATTAAGAAAAGTTTATATAGGAGCAAAGCTACAGCAGCTCCTGGCATCTGCTACTCAAAACAAATTTTACGCTACAGCTCAATGTCAGTTCTGACTCCTCCAGTTCTGTTTACGGTCAGAGTATGGCAGTGTCCTTTCTGCAACCTGAAACCTAACTCACACTCCCACATATCAAGAGAGCATCAGCTGGAGGAATGCAGGAAGGCTGGGACTCAGCTCCTCCCTCAGCCTCAGCCTTTGGACCACCAACCTTGAGAACAGGCTGAAGAAGGAGACACGGCTCCTAAACGTCAGCAGGTTTGTGACTAATGGCAAAGCATCTCCCATTAAGGTCACTCAGTTTCCAATCCTCAGATAAATCCACTGACCTATCCCTCCTGTTTTTAAGGGAAACTACTGCTTCCCAGAAGCTATCAGGATGTTAACAGATAGGATAAACAAAAGGAGAGATATTCTTGCCTAGCCTCAACCAGCAAATTATTGGGGGATTTTGCAAACAACTTTATAAAAAGGCTCAAGTACTCCTCTGATTAGTCACTTATACTTTTTGTTTATTTGTAATGTTCAGAAAACCAGAATAAAGAGGTTTCCTAGGAAGCAAGGGAAATAGTAAGGTTGCGGAACATGAAACAGATGCATCTAATTGTGAGTCACCAGCATCTCAGGAAATATAACCCCCTCTACTAACATTTATTTGAAACCCATGATGAAATCATCCCTATCCAACACCAGAGCCCTTCTGGTGCCCAAACATTTTGCAGTTCTGCCAGTAATTTGGTCCCAGTGATGTTAAATTGAGCTATAGTGGACACTGGGTCTGTGAATACCTCTGTTGCTTTCCCTCTCTCCTCTGAGAGGAGAACAGCTGTTTTATTTTGCTAAGATCCCTTTCCAATGGCCAGGATAGCTGTACTCAACCTCAACAGTGGTACTGGGGATCAAATCACTGTGTCTGTGTTCCAGAGTCAACCCTGACATGCTATTCCACACCTCACCAGTGAATGCCCCATTTTTGGTTTGTCTGTTCTGCAAAAATAATCAGATTTTCATTACTTACTGAGTTAAATCCCTGCAGAGCCATGTGAAAGCAAAGTTTCCAAAGAGACATTTTGGCTAACAGCTGCCTGGGGAACACCAATTCCCTTTAAAACTTCTCTACCATGCCAAAAATAGCATGCCCAAGACCTTCTCCATAAAAAAAAAAATTAAACTTACCTTCTTTTGCTCCATAAAATGACTGGGATAAAGTTGTGCATATACAAAGCTAAGACATTAACTGTTAAACAACATAGAACTGTCTAATCTTTTATAACCTCTCTCACAGAAAGCAAGAGAAGCCTTAAAGCAAACTCTGCACAGATCAAAAGATTAAGTTACAAGTACATGGGATCCTGGCTGCAATATGGTTTAGACATTATTCACTATTAAACAACTAACTGAAGACGTTCTGTACCAGATTTTCACCATCTTCGGTCCAGCTGTCCTTGGTTTTCACCCTAAAGGGATGCAGCGAGCTCCATCTACAGGATTCTGGGCACATGCCACCTCGAACTTCCCAAAAACACAGGGAAACTCTTCTGTTTGCTTTATGCTTTAGTGAGAAACAGATAATTGATTGTCTGCCACCAATACGTCTCACACTGGGCACGACCTAAAACTGAGGATGAAAGATACACAGAGGAGTTACAAGAATTTTCCTCAAGTCACTGCTAGGAAGAAACTGTTGATTTAATAGTTTTGGTAATCTAAAAAGCTTTCAACCTGGACTCTTGTCTGAACTTTTGGCACTGTATTCTTTCCTGTGGAGTCACACCTCGCTGTTCATTTTCCTCAGGTTATAATGAACCAGAACTCATTTTCCAGTGCCTAGGGATCTGAAACATCTGAAAGTTGAGTCCCAGTTAACCAAAACACTTCTCCTAAGTCAAAATTCTTTATCATCAGTGCTTAAAATTATCTCTAGATTGTGGTGGTGGGGTTTTGCCATATAGCAATGTATCAAGCCCCACAAAACTGCCCAAACCACCCCCCATCCCCCCAAACACACAAAAAGCTCACCCTTCTATTGGCATAAAGCAGTAACTAACCTTTATAGACTGATCTGAACAGAGTAAAAGCAAAATCACTCCACAACTTTCACTTGCAAAGAGTATCAGGGAGCAAAACACAAAAATACATCATTTTCTTGGAAACAAACTTGCCAGATTTAGAATTTCTGCAGCACAAATTGCACTGAGTCTGCGGTCAGGAACAACAGGAATTCTCCACAGGAGCCTGACTTCCACCTTGCTGTTGTTTCCAGTTTTTGACTCTGATTCATAGGCTTGGATTTCTTGGAGGGCCGTGTGTTTTGGAAAACCTGTCAGGGATAATTAATTGATGGACCAATGGCAATAGAAGAAAAATATTGCAGCAGCTGTTTTAACAGATGCTTCTTCACAAACATTTTAATCCTTACGATATGACACATTTTTCTAGATTTTTTGTTTTTACTTCAGCAGAACTCAGGAAAAGCAGGAAAAAGTTAGCAAATATTAGAACAGCTCCTAAGATACGGTCGTCTTTTCTCTGCTGTTATACTCAGTGCTACGTTACTACTTACAAGATAAAAAAGTGTAAGAATCACAAGTTTTGGGGGTTCTTGACATGAAATACTTCTTGTATATGCCATTAACCAAAGACAGATTGAGGAAAATCTTGGATAACAACTCCTCATCAGGTAAAAATCTCTTCTGTCAGAAAGTAAAATAGTAGAACATAAATTTTCTGGATTGAGGGCACAAAAATTTTAAACAGGACGTATCCCAGGATATGAAAACAGAACAGGGAAGGAAGAAAATCATCACGGACAGGAAAAGATTCTCTAATGTTCCCAGCTAAATTATTCACCTCAATGCAGGGGTACAAAAAGAATTTTATGATCCACAATACCACCAAACTAGATAGTCTAAGTCTCAGTGAGCATTAGAAAAGCACTGGACTTTAGTCTTTCCAGATCAAAATAATTGTTCAAAACTTATGCCTGAAGAAAATTATACCAAAAGTCCTCAATACACCCCTGAAAACGTTGTATAAAAATAAATTTATTTCATAACAGTGGAAACAGGGATTTATTCCATATCTACAGCACTCATGGAGATTCTCTTCCCTGATGGAGAAAGAGAAGTATCTTCAGGAACCCACAATGAAAACATGCAGATGACAGTAAGATCAAACACTATGGGAAGAAATCCCTTAATTAAGTTGAATGTTATAGGTGGGCTTTGAAATATTTTATATTACCATTAACTTACAGACATTAAAAAATACATTTACTGCTTTATATCCTGTGCCAATATTCCCCTCTCTTTCAGAGTCTTTTTTGCCATGCTAAGTTTGAGTGTTTGAAATCTGCATTCCTCATGAACGATTCTTCGATTCTGCTGGAACCAAGAGTGCATATATCCATTGTAGAAGTCAACTGCTGTAAGCTTCTTCTTTAAAACTACTGTTTTGATTCCAACCCAGCCTTCCTAAAAATACAAACAAACAAAAAAAGGCAGTAAGCTTCTTCCATGTTTAAAGTTATCTTTAGCTCCCATAGGCTGGCTTACAGAATTCATTTTATTCAATGTCATCAGGTCTATAAGTCGAATTCCTGCTTGCAGGTGTGCAAAGCCTGTTAGAGGAAATTAAAAGTTCACGGTATTAAATAAAAAAATCTGTTGCTGATCTAAACTAGTACAGAGACTAACAACAGACAATTAAGACAAAAGTTATGCACCACGCAAATACTAAAAACCACATCTTTAGGGCAGTGAATATAAAACAAATGGGAAAAGCCTACCTTGCAGCGAGCTATTAGTGTTTGGGAAACTTTATGAAACAGCACTGAACCAGGAACAACTCCACAGTCATTTAGTACTTGATCTAAAAGCAAAGAAAGATCATCCTGCATTTTTATGCCAACAAGTACAGAAAAGGTTTGAACCTCTTCTGTTCTTTTGAAGCATGATAACCATCTTGAGGTCACTATTTTTGCTAAAAAATACGTTATTGTATTCTGTGTTTTATTATAACCAAATGAGCAGAAACAATCAGAACAGTCATTCTTTGGCACTGCTCCATATCTGATCCATGAACTCACTAAGCCCTGATCAGTCACACCCCTTGGCCCGCCCACATGGCACTAAGATTCCTAAAGAAAATGGTTTAAAATTTTAATAATTTAAGAGTAAATACCATAAAAAACAGGGATATTATCCACTTCCACAAAATCCAGAAGTTTAATGGTAGTACCCTTCCAGAGTGTCTGCAAAGGAAACTGGAAACAGATGACACATTGAGAATATTTTCACATTTCCAGGCAACTGTCTGATTTTCTCCTTATGCAAAATACCTCTGATAATAACACTAACAGAAAATTTAGCTGTATGTCTAGATAGATTTTCCTTATCATATCTTGTTTTCCTTGTTCTTCCTCAAACCATTAGCATATGCAGAAGTGAGTTAAGCAATTAGCTACAACAGCTCTTCACTGTGGTTGTTTGCACTGTTTACTGTCATGCAGAGATGTCACTGTAGCATTCCAAACCTTCTCAAACACATGAGGGAAAATCTGAGTTAAGGAAACAACATAAAATTTTTGAGCTGATTTCACACATAGGATCAAGTCCATGAAAATTCTCCTCCACATTAATTCCACCTCTAATGATAAACTACCAGGATTTTAAAACACATGCTAGGTTACAGAGGCTAAAACAACTAAAATTGAGGTTTAGTGATTAGTTAAAGTATCTACGCCAAACTCAGCCATGCTATAGGACAGAAAAAAGTTCAAAAAAATCCACTCTCTCACCATACTCCCTACTGCACGATGCAGTTGAATTATTTGTGCAGCTGTTTGCTCTTCCCATTTTATACAACTCTTCGCTATAGAGATTTTAGGAGCTAGGGGGAAAAGAGAAATTAGAAGACTTCTTATTTTGTTTTGCATCTTAGCAAACAGCTGTACTACTTTATCCTATTTTAAACCTCAGTTTTTCCTGACCAATAGTGGGTCCACAATCCAGCTAAGGTACCTCAAACAACAAGTGGAGAAAAGATTTTGTAAACCCTCAATTTGGATTATTTATATTTTATTCTCAGTTGCTCTCTTATTTAACCATTGCACTGCAAATTTGTAACATGTTTACAAGCATGGCTGTAATCCTTCTGTCTGCATGACAACCATGAAGAGTAACAAACTCAGATTTTGTGACATCAATAGTGATTTTGATATTGTACAAGTAACTGGAAAAAAAAATTAAGTCTGAAGAATTCTGAAACATTTTCCTCCTGTATGATTCTTTTAAGCCAGTGAAGGCAGTGAAAAGAGCATATTAGAAATTAATCTAAAGAAATACAACCCAGCATGGCAGGAAACTTAAGTTTTCCAGCTGATAAAGGAAAAAATGAACAAGTCACATTAAAAACAATGTGTACCTACCAAATGTTACTCCTTCTTTTGGCTGCTCTTTTTATTTCTTAAACTTTCAGGCAAGTTCATTCAAAACTGCTAACAGCTGCAAAATTAAATTTTGTACAGAGTATTAGCCAAGCTAAGTTTAAGCACATAATAAGCCAAAGTAAAACTTAATTTTTCAACAGTAGAAAACTGTCCGGTGAGCTTTTAGAAAATTGGCTCAGTATATTCAGAAGATGTGTATCATACACACACAGAGTAAAGACATCCTTCCCACTGAATCACAATTAAAAAACACAAGTGATTTTTTTATGGATGATCTCTTCTCTGATATTAATCCCAGAACAGGACTAAAGCTGACTATTAAAATAAAAAAGCAGATATTCATTTAAAAGAAAGAACCTGCACTATTTCCATAGACAGCATCTGGGTTCTTCACTGAATAGAAACAGAACAGCAACACACAGGACTTGACGCTGACGGCTGATCATAGACCACTGAGCTCTCCTCTCAGCATAGGCAAAGTGCTCACAAACACCAAGCTTCACATCATTCTCCTCTTAAACTTGAAGCCAGCTCAGAACAAGATTAGTAAGAATTCTGTTTGCACATGTTAAAAAGCAAAGTACCAGTCAGGAAGTGACACAGCTGGCAGGACTTTACCATGTTTGCACCCATCTTTGCCAACATCCCTTCCAGCTCCTGTGCCGTACAGCGGGGAGGAACAGCAACCTCTTCTTGCTTAATAATTGGACCTACATCAAACCTGCAAGGCAGAAAACATACAACCATACTGGAGAAGCTGAAGCTCAGTTAGCAGTTCAAAAGTCTGTACTCGATATGTTAGCTCAGTTACTAACTACCCTTTTTTATTTTCTCTTAAACTGTTTTTCAGATGTCATTTCGCATTATCAAATGTTTGGTTCACAAGACAACACAAGGAAGAAAATATCAGATCTGTCTTGGCAGCAAGATTCTCCTCAGCAAGCTGAGCCTGATATGAACATGAGATCTCAGAAGAAACAATCTGAAATACTCAGAGGAAATTTGTTTCACACTTTCCTGAGATCTATTATTAGACAAGCATTTAAGAAAGAAAAGGTAACTAGGATAATGCATTTTCACAAGCCTTTTAAGCCAGAGTTTGGACTGAAATTAAAACATATAATCTCTCTCATGCCGAGACAGGCAATTTATCCTCTGTCCACTTACAGGATGTTACAGGTGACTCTGAAGTCTGAAAACCAGACCTTTTCGGTTTATCATACCAAGTCTATTGACAAAGCTGTGTGACTGTTCCTGTCTGTTCCCTGTGATAAAGTTAATAATTAGAGAAAAAGGCCTGGAGTGGCAAATTACACACTTACTAAAATACTGTAATTGTGGCAGGATCTCATATGGTCAGATGAAGATTTCTAAGTGTTTCAAACTTAAAACACACACATTAAAAAAATTTGTGATTACATAGAATGAGTTAAAATGATGATTTCAGCAATGATGATTTAAAGTCCCGAGAGGCAAACAGCAACAGTGAGTTGTCTGCAAAGCACACCAAACCTGCCTTTTTGGTCTTATTTCCATAATTGTCACTCCAGTCACCTTATCACCATGAAGCACTGTGTGGACTATGGGTGCAGGACCACGCCATCGTGGGAGACAGCTGGGATGGACATTCAGCACACCACTGGAATGAAATGTTGACAAGTTAGAATAAGAATGGTACCTGAAACATATGTAAATGGATCTGCAACATATATTACAGTGAAACTACTATCTGCTCATACCTTCTCGTGTTACTGGCTTAAATATGCACTTGAAGGAAAATTCATACTACATAAACTTCAGTTTCTCGCCAAACACAGAAAGAGAGATGTGAGGAATAAAGGCAAACACATTCTGCTGAATATTTGCATAAATTTACATCCATGTGTCAAAGAACACTGAACTTCACAATGACAGCAACAGGGTTCAGGCTAAGCAGATGAACCCAGGGAAGCTGACCTCACCTAATGCAAATCACAGATGCTTCCTCAAAACTAGAGTGGAGCTTTGCTAACAGAACAGTGACACTGTCCACACTTACTATGGGAACTGCAGAATGAGGTCCTCGCTTAGGAGACGTCCAAAAGACGCCACCACACCCACATCAAACTGCCCCGCAGGTCCCGTGTGTGGCCACTCGTGCACAGGCAGCTGGAGCTCCCTGGCACAGCTCCTCACAGGCAGGTCCCCGGGCAGGCGGGAGGGCAGGGTCACCACCTCCAGCCGAGACACAAGCGAGTCCTCGCTGGGCTCCCTGGAGTGGACAAGGTGTTGAAGGCGTCATGCAGGCAGACTGAGGCGAGGGCTGGGTTACCTCCACCCCTCGATATGCCCCTGTGCCAATCGCCATAGTCTCTGTGATCCTGATCCCCGTCCCACGCTCAGGCTCCCTCTCCCTCCTTTCCCTGCCACCCTCTCTGCCTAACCCACGGTCCCTCCCGCGCGACTCCACCTCATCCTTCAGTAACCTCTGAGCTTCATCACTAGCCGCCATCTCCCATCCCTCTGTGCCCAGCACTTCCCTCACCCTCTCCAGCCCCTGCCGTGTCCCCTCAGGCTCCGCGCGCCCCAGGGTCCATCTCCCCCCATTAAGCTCCTCCCTCACGTCCCCGTCCCCCGTGTCTCCTCTACCCCTCTCTCCCGGCCCCGTCTCGCCTCAGGACCCCCTCTCTCCTGGGACCCCTCTCCCCCGTGCCCGGGCGATACCCGGCGGCCCGGAGGGCTCGCAGGGCGGTCACGGCGAAACGGTCGGTGCCGAAGAACAGGACCCGCCATGGCGGCCCCGCCGCCCTCACGCCCTCGCTCCAGGCGCGCAGCACCCGGGCCCGCATCGCGGGGCTCCCGCCGCGCGCGGCGATGACGCACTGGGATCCGCCCCGGCGCGGGGCCGCCCCTCAGGGCTGAGGCGGTGCCGCCATGATCGTAAAATAGAATTGCAGGCGAACCTGGGTTGGAAGGGACCCCCAAGGATCATCGAGTCCAACCCGTGGCCCTGCGCAGGACACCCCAATAATCCCACCCTGTGTCTGAGAGCGTTGTCCGAACGCTTCTTGAGCTCTGGCAGCCTTGGGGTCGTGAGCATTCCATGGGGAGCCTGTTCCAGTGCCCGACCACCCTCTGGGGGAAAAACCTTTTCCTGACATCCAACCTAAGTCTCCCCTGACTGAGCTTTATGTCGTTCCCTGGGGTCCTGTCTTCTATCGACGAGAGTGAAGAGAGCAGTGTCTGCCCCTCTGCTGACCCTCGGAGGGATATTGAAGATCACAATGAGGTCTCTCAGTCTCCTCCAGGCTGACCAGACAAGTGCCCTCAGCCGCTCCTCATACCGCTTCCCTTCCACACCCTTCCCCATCCTCGTGGCCTCCTTTGGACGCTCTCTAAGAGCTTAATGTCTTTATGTTGTGGTTAGTCTGGAGAAGACCAAGAGAGGATCTCATCAATGCATAAAAATATCTCCTAGGGTGCTAAAAGGATAGTGCAAGGCTCTTTTTGGTGGTGTTCTGCAACAGGATGGGGAGCAGTGTCCATAAATTAAAACACAAGAAGTTCCATCTCTACATGAGGAAGAACTTTATACTGAGGGTGGCAGAGCACTATGACAGCTGCCCAGAGAGGGCGTGGAGCCTCCCTCTCTGGAGACATTCCAAACCCACTTGGACACGTGCACCCGTGTCACTTGCTCCACCTGACCCTGCCTTGGTAGGGGGTTGGACTGGGTGATCTCCAGAGGTCCCTTCCAACCAACAATTCTGTGATTCTGTGATCTTGGTGTGGGGTGGTGGGAGCCATCAGGGCAGCCCCCAGGGTCTGTGCTGCCCTGACGGTTCCAGCCCCACAGTGTCGATGCTCCTGGGTGGTGTCACCCATGGCCCCTTAACCCCGACCAGGAGTTGTCCGTGCTGCCTCATTGTGAAGATAACACAGAAAAATGTCAGGGACTGAAAGGGGTGTTGACCCCACAGCCACTGATCTGGCTCTGACAGCATTTGAAAAACAGATTTTAGTTTCCGCCACCATGGACAGCTTCATTTTAACAGTGACAGTAAACTCAAAGAATGTTTTCTTGTAAACTATGGGGTCAGAATCACCACTTAAATAACTGTTTCCTCCCGTAACATAAGTATGAAAATATTTTATCGTTCTGCTAAGTACATTCTTTCCCCCCATGGGAAGATGGTTTATTTGTGTAGCTTTTAAAGTAATCACATACACAAATTCCCTGCACATCTAATCACAGTCCTATCCTAGCAATCTTTGACACTAGGAATTTCTGCAACATGGAGTGTAAGAATCTGTAAATGTCCTATATGCCAGTGAAAAGATGTAAATTACTTGGAAAATGGATGGCAGAATTTTATGTCAGATACATGAGGGAAGGGTCCAAAAAAAAAAAGTGAAATTTTGTGCCATACTAAGCAGTGCTGTGTATATTCCTTCCCTTTTTCATGTCTGTTGGTCCATCATTAGGGTTTTCCTCTCTCAGACATTGAAGATGTCACTGTCTCCAGTGGTGCTAATAAAGAGAAAGTAATGAAAAAATTGCTGTTACGGTAAAAAAAAAGATTCGAGGCCATCCTAACTGGGATGCTTACATTCCTGCACCCTGAGAAAAGGAGAATATACTACCAAATACTGAGGTAATTTCCTAATCAGTATGTAAAAATCAAATGCTCAAAAAACCTTAAAATTCTCTATTACCTGGAGAGTCCCATGAAAAATTCTTGGTTTTAGGTCACAGGCAGGACACTTCAACTCTGGTCACCTCATCTCAGTGCATAAATGAAAGGTTATAGTAAAAATAAATAAAAATATAAACAAGAGGCTAGCAAGGATGAGGGAATGGCTTGTGCTTGAGAAGAGATTAAAGCTCCCAGAGTGGTTCATGCTGGAAAGTGGATTGGAAAGAAGGGAAAGCGAACAGTCTGACATCATAAACAGGGAACAGTTCGTCATTGCACAATAACTAAGTAATTACAGGCATTCATGGCTGTCAGGCCCCAAACAGTGAGGAGCAGTGTTCAGCGCAGAGTGTAATTTCAGGCCTTATCTCAGATGGTGAAAAATGTGATCTCATAATATCTGAGAAATACTCGGGGTTTCCAGAGGCAGTGAGGGCAATTGCTGGAAGAATGGCTGGAAGGAGACATTCTGTGTGGTGACAGCAAATACCAGTTCTCTGAGGTCTTGGGTGAAGCCCTGGATTTATCACCAACACATCAGAAAGGCCAGGGATGTACATGTGTGTCTGGATTGCCCAAAAGTTGTGAGTTTGAACCCAGGATCCAGCTGCTCGGTGTTAATTTCCAGGTATCAGATCCAGGCACTGAACATGTCCTTAATGCCATGTGTAGAGTTTTACCCGCTGCTCCTCCAGGACTTAAGCCCCGGAGATGGATTCTCACTTCTGGCTGTAGTTAACGCTCCTAGAAATGCTGTAACTCCATGCTGAGCTTTTGCCAGACTTACGCATGAAGTAATTAATGTTTCATTTGCAGTGAGTTTTTGAAGTGGACTTAAATTCCCTCCAGTACACTTGCTCCCACGTAATTCATCCTTGGCTCTGATACGACACCACAGTTCAAACACATTATGGCTGTTATTCATTATTATGCCTTTGACACAGTGTTTGGGAATTTTAACTGAAGATTTATTTTGATATAAATTTTTTCAGAATGAAAGCAACTATCTGATTATTTCACCAAAAAAAAAAAAAATCTGGCTTTCCTGCTGCATTTGTACTCTGCTTTTGTACATGGAAAGAAAAAAAAAAAACCAACCCTGAATGTTTAGTTATTCTGTAACCAGGCATTTCAGGTTAAAGACACTGAAGGGATCAAAAAAGATAAGCAAAATTAAAACACCAAGGTCAGACAAATTCTTCCCAAGAGTAGTGAAGACAAATACAAGGAGGAAATAGAACACAAATCAGATCTTATCTCCACTTTGCTTCCTGGCCAAAGACGCTGAAAGTGTCTCCAAGAAGTAAAAAGATATCTCCCATTAACCAGTGCCAGTGTTGTCAGGGGAGACGCAAAATCAAATACTCATACCCTTGCTGGAGAGGAGCACTCCTGAGCATGTTTGTGGTTCTCTGGAAAAGGAGAGGATTACTGGGAACACGAGCCAACTCTCACCAGTGGTGAACTGGTTTTATTTCCATCCTGAATCCTAAATGTAGCACCTACCTGCGTCCTGACCCTAGACAGATATACATCAAACCATGTAGAAAATTGGGATGAAAAGGAACCTTCTGGGGCTTTGCAGTCACCATCCTTATGTTACAGTCACCCCTTCACAATGGCCAGTGTCTCCATCCCTCTACTTTGAAATTTTTCTGCAGGGGCCAGGTGTCTTCTTTGCACAGGAGGATTTTATTGTGAGATCACTTACTGTCCTGTCCCTGTACCTTTTCCCTGGCAACAAAATGCTCACAAGGATGCCAGAAAAGTGTTCCCCACTGTGGTGGCACTTTTAGAAAGATCCAATTGGAATCGAGAAGGGAAGACAGTACAATTTACTATGCGGTGGGACGTCCTGGCTGGACATGCCTCCAGCAGCAGGGAGAAGCTCCTGTTTCCTGGGGGATGCATTTCTGAGCTCTCATCCAATCGCTGCCAGGCTGAGGCTGAGCAGTGAGACATCTCTGTTTGGGGAGCACACGTCTGCTGGGTGAGATTTCACAGGGGCTGCCTGGGGAAACTGATTGGATATGAGATGGGATTCAAAGGGTTAATCACACAAGAACAAAGCTTCAATGCCAAAGATCATAGAATCATAGAATGGCCTGGCTTGGAAGGGACCATAAAGATCATCTTGTTCCAACCCTTGCCATGGGCAGGGACACCTTCCACTAGACCAGATTGCTTCAAGCCCTGTCCAACGTGGCCTTGAACACTTTATTTCAAGCTGAAAAACACCAAGAACAGAACAAACATAAGGATACCACGCCCACCATCTCAGTTTAGCTGGAGCTAACCAGTGCTACCTCTGTGCCCCAAGCCCACATCTCTCTTGCTTTGCAGTGTGCAGCTCCATCCATGAATCAGGTAGTTCAGGGAGGAGGAATCCTCCTTTCCCAGTGTGGCTGGCACAAAAATCAGAGCCTCTTAGCAGACTATTGACTTAGCCAGGCATTGACAGTACCTGTGAAACGGGGATGGCAAAATCTCTGACAGGTGCTTCATGCTTTGCCTGCAAAGTTGATTGCTCTGGTAAGATGCTCTGACAGCCTTAGAATGGTCATTCATTGAAAAAAAGAATTAAAAAAAAGGATAATATCTGCTTTATCAGGACATGCTTCCTGTGTGCAGTGAGGACTGAGCCAAGCAGAGTGAACATTATCATTTATTTTAACTGCAGGGTAACTTATTACTGAGTGTCATTCTACTCAGCATGCTCTTTTAATACTGATTATGCCAATAACTTGAGCAAATAAACTGGAAGTTGCTACAGCTCATTCTTTGGCAAAAGGTCATTCACCTCGTGCTGTAAATGGTCCCACTAAAGAGGTGTGTTTTTTCAGGGGCTGGAGTGTACCTCACCTGTTGAACTGGCCTTCACACATGACTCAGGAGCAGAATGAATCACAGCTCGTAGCATACCCAGAGCAGGAGCACAGGGAACCTTGTATTACCACGGTGCTCGGAGGAGATGTCTTCGGATGACAGGGCTTAAAGAAGAAATGTAGCTTCCTCCCTGCTGGGAACTGCGCGTTTCTGGTGAGTTAGCGGAGATTAACGGGCATTCCTGCTGCACTGGCTGCTGGGTTAATTTATAGCTATCTGTAAAGAAAGGCTTATTTATTTATTCCAGTTAGAAGGCTTGAATCCTTGAAAATTTTAAATGAAGGCAGACTTTTTAAGAAGAGACTGTCTGAACGGCAAGTAAAAAGCAGGCTGGGATAACTCCTGCATATAAAAGCAGTGAAGGGAAAATATGTAATATAACTCAGATTTGCTCTTTAGCTTTTTACTTTACAGAGGTTAAAAAATAGCACAGACTGCCTTCTTGCCTTAGTGTTTTAAATACTAAACATTTTTCTTGTGTTCCTTAATAGAACTCAGTCCTTAATGTGCCTTTATAAACCACAGCATCCATTTGCATGGCTGTGGTGTGACGTATATATATCCTCTATGAATCCCAAAGACAGGACATCCCACTTTAAGACTGTATTTGGAATAACTGACCCATTTTCATGCTATCAGCTAAGATAAGATAACCACCAGAGAAAGAGTCTGGATGGCAAGAGGAGACTACTTTAGAAAGACTGGGATAGTCTAAATGCATTGTCCCATATAGTGTAGTGAGTTTTGAGTACGGAGCCCAGAGGGACATTATCATCTTAACAGAAGCTGTACTTGATGGTATTTCCAAAAGATTTTTCCCCATCTTTACGTACACCAGTATAATATGTATCTAAAGACTTCTCATTTGCGGAATGAGGGCAACATGTGTCTTGGTGAGCAGCCATGAATATCAGACCTGACAAAACCCACTATCGAAAGCACGGGGTGGTTTCAGAGCACCACGTGCTGTGCCCTGACTGGAAAGAGTCCACGTGCAGCTGGGGATGTGTGTGTTCCCATGTTCCCACATGGCACAGCCCCCTTGCTGGATTATGCCAACCTTTAGAGCACCAATCCCTCAGGTCTGCCTTCTGCATGTGATAGGTCTCAGATCTCCAAGGGCTCCCATTATGAGAAAGGATTTTACCATTTAAGTGCTGGGATCAATGCATAGAGCAAAAAGCAGTCACTTGCCATTTTTCTGTAACTTCTGTAATTTCTGTAATTTAATTTTTCTGTAATTTCTTGAGATTTCACTGAATGCTACCAAAGTCCACAGATCCTCAGGAGGATTTGAAATAGCATCAGTGAGTGACTCTTTGTTCCTGAAATACACAACACCATACAGATTTTGAAGCTTTTGGTATGAAAATCCCATTTGCAAAAAGAAAGAAATTACAAAAATGTTCAGGTGTCAATATAAATTCAAAGTAACACAGGTAAAATGTTTCTTGAGAGGTAGTGGGTTCTTTGTTCTTTCTGCCTCCTTCCATATGAGTATAAAATGCATGAGCTCTCTCCCATTTGAGCTTCCTGTGTTGTACCCAAGATGGGAAGCAACCTCAAAAGGGTCTTGGGTGTCTTCAGAGGGATAGGAGACCAAAGTGCACACTTGGAGTTGCAGAGGCCTGGATCAAAGGGCTTATCCCTGTCCATCAGCAGGCAGAGTTACTGCTGAGATGTGCAGGCAGGGGAGCAATGGGGAAGAACATCCCCACACTCTCCCAGCTCGTCTCGTGGAGCAGTACTTGCCCAGGCTGGGATGTGGGCAGCAGGGCAGGGCAGCTGTCTGGGGGGGGCTGGAGGAGATGGCTTTAACAATCTCTTCCAGGCTGGAAGATCCAAACTCCTCAGAGCATTTCCAGTCCAACTGTGGGAGTCACTGTTTCCTTACTGAGGAAGTTGGTGGTTTAGGCAGAATTCTGGATCCTGCTCAGACTCCACTGGAGTAGACACATTGACCTGAGAACACTTTGTTTTGTAGCTTTGATGAAACTAATTTGGTTAGTGTGATTTAGATGTAAGAGATCTGTAAAATAACAGTAGTTTCCCTGAAAGTATTTTACCTAAATGTCCTGTTAATGCTCAATAAATGTCCATTCTGCTGCTGTGTTGTACCTGCAAAGTTCTGGCCTCCAATGTGTGGAAAGATTTGGCAGTTGGTCACTACTTTATGAAGGAGTGAAGTACTTCCAGCAGCTTTCCAGCATCCCTGCAGTGCATAGACACCAGGAGGTAGCCCACAACTTATTGAAACACCTAAGGGGAAGAATCAGCAACATTCTTGTCAAATATTCCTGTTCGGCGCGAATGATTACTCAGAAGCCTTGCACTGCAAGATTTAACACATTCAAGTGCCACTTCTTATTAGGGTGTAGCTGACTTGGTAACTTATTTCATTGGCATCAAGATTTTATTTCCCTCCTTTGTAAGGGGCGATCCATGTGAATAAGCTAAAGGTTACCTGGACAGGAAGGTAATTGGCACACCTAACTGCGGGGAGTCAGCTTTACCCATATTTTCTGTAATACAAGTGGACCACATATTTGAGAGTCCCCCTCCTCAAAGAATTGCTAGCAGGTGGTTTTCTGGCAGCAGGGAGCAAGCCTGCATGCCTGGTTAGCTATAAAATGTGAACTTTGAATTGTGAAGACATTGAGAAGGGGGGGGAAATAGTAGCAATCATTAGGTCTATAACCGAAGGGACAAGTGCTTCCCTGAGGAGTCAGCAACAGCATTGTTGACACGCCTGGCACAGTGGAACATGCTTGTGAACAAGTTTCAGACAGCACCAGGCCACATAGCAAAGGCAGGTAAAAGTTGAGAGTATCAGACTGTCATAAAAGTCTCCATATAATAATTAATGGCCTGTGGGGCCAGAATGTCTGAGGGACACGTGTGTTGTGGTGTCGTTGACCTTCCAGTGGGTGATGGCCAGCGAGCAGTGGGCTGGGTAGAGCCATCTCAATGTCTCACCAACTCACAATGGACAGCCAGGAACCCCTGCTCAGGGCAGGTCCCTTCAAAGGAGGCTGAAGAACTAATTTGGATAAGCAGCCATAAAAGTTGGATTAATGGCACTGAACAAATGAGGGACTAAAGGTCAAGGAGGACTTTCTGTTTCCCTGAGGGATGGGAGACACTGTATGCTCAATGGCAAGCCAGCCTTGCCTCCTCTTGGAGCTAAGCCTTCCATTTCCTCATCTCCACACCCTTATTCTGCCATCCATGGGTTGGCAACAGATAGCCACATGCAAAGTATGTATTCTCTAAGGATTAAGGCAGGGGAGCAAGCAGGGAAGCTTAGTTAGTTGGGGAGGGGCTGGCTTGCAGCAGCTGAGCTCACATCTGTACAGGTTCACCTCGGCAAGGGGTCCAACCTCCGGCAGCAGACGCTGTGCCAGACTCCCTCTGCGATCACCTTGGTGGCTCCAGGGATTTCTGCACCCTGTCGTGGCAGCTCAGACTCACATTCACAGGAGGAAACAGATGCCAAAGTACATGAGATCCTCCCTCTGAATAGAGCTGGAGTAGGAGGGCAATCAGGGTCTTTCTCAAACTCCTTAGTTTCCTCTGTCTTTCTCAGGCATCTCCACACTGAAAGAACACTGTGAAGGCGTGATCACATCCCACCTGCATATACAAATATGAAGTTCTTGTGGATAATCCCATTTTTCCTGCTGCAAGGTAGAGTCTTGGCTTAAAGGACAGTGTTGTGGGTAAAGTAGGTCACATGTGCAAAGACCTTAACTTTCTGGAAATACAGTTTCTTTCTTTCTATGGGGCTATTTTCCTCAGTATACACCAGCAGCAGTCTGGCTGAGCCATGGGAAAAGTTGCACCCAGTTCCAGAACTTGGTGTCCATTCCCATCTGCACTCTGTATGTCCTCTGCTTGGGGTTGGCCACAACTTACATGTTGGTTTCTTTGCAGACATTTAAGCTTTTCTGATAAAAAATGCTAGAGTCTAGCTGTGTTTACAAGCCAGCCTGATAAATAGGAATTTATTGCTGGAGGACTGCAGTCCAGAGTCAGATTCCCAGGACTGGTCTTGACAACGCAACTCTCTGGTGAATTGTGGCACACAGAGCTGCCTCTCAGTGGAGGGAACTGGGGAAAGTGGAAAGGCCCTATCAGCATCCTGGGGTCTTTGCAGCCATGGTGCCCCACCATAATGGGTTCTGCAGCCAAAATCACTCTCCACTATTCAGTGCATGAGATCAGGCTGTGCACTCAGGGCTGCATTCTGCCTGCTTGGAGAGACGTGCTGGGCAACCCTGCAAGTGAAGGGGAAGGTCGCTTGCAGTCTGAAGGGCTGCAGTGAGTGACCATTGCATCTTTCTCTTTCCTCCACAGCTGAGGCAGGAGCACAAGTACCTTCCCGACCACCCTGGCCAGCACACACGTGTACGAGCACCACACCAGGCAATGCTACCCTTCCACTGGGCTTGGGAACTGGAACAGCTGGAAGGAAGCTGCTCTGGTTCTTCCGGCAGAGAAGACCGTAAGTCCCATTGGTGTTCCCGGTCTGAGACACAGTCCTTGGCTGTTAACTTTCCTGCTTAACAGAGATGCCTGACGGCATTACCTGAGGAGGTGATTTACCGCAGACACACAAACCCTCAGTCTCACCTCTGGAAGAAGCAGGCCATAGGTGAAGACAGGCAGGAGGCTTTGCTGAGATAGTGTCTCTGGGGTTCAGCCTCTTTCCAGGCAGAGCCTGCCAAGAGAGCAAAGGTCTCTTGTGATTTTGGCAGGGTGAGGGAGCAGATTGACATAGCAGCAGGTCAGTGCCATGAAGATCAACTTCAAAGCCACAAAAATCAAGGACAGAACATCCTGGATGCCCTCAGGAAACACCTGGCCAGGCTCTGTGGGTCACACTGTGCTGTGCCTACTAACCCTGCCTCTCTGCTTTCCCTCAGCCTCAACATGGAATTACTCTGTCCTTGCGCTTTCCCTCGCGACCATGATTTTGGGTCTTGTTCTTCTGACCATTAACATTGTGCGAAACAGGTGAGTCAGGAAAATTTGAGAATCTTCTGGTGTGTGGTGGTGCCCTGAAATCCTCACAGGCAGACAGACACAGGGGTTTGGCAGGGCAGGACAAACCCTAAGTGATGAGGAGAAAAGCAAAGACAAACTCCCTTTGAACCATTTTTTGTTATAAAACCTTGCCTGATGCCTGCTCTCTTTGTGTCACTTGGAACAAGCCCCTTCCCTTCTCTGAGTCCTGGATCCAGTAAAGGTCTGCACAGCCCTGCCCAGCCCAGCAAGGCTGCTGGGAGGGAAGTGATGATAACTATGCTGTGATGTGCTTTCCCCTAAGTATAGGGGCTCTGGAGCAGGACTCCCAGCCTTTCTCCATCCACATCCCCACACTGTTCCCCTGTTGCTGCACAACCCCACACCTGAGGAGCAACTCACTGTTTGCTACTGTACGAAAACTTAGCTCTGTGTCAGAGCTGCTGTCTTCAGACCAAGAAAAGAGCTAATGCTACGAGCCTGCCTCGCACTCCCTCTAGTGATGGCTGGCTGCGTGCTGCTCCTGACATCAGGAGCTGGGTGCTCTCGAAGTGTGAATCCCACAGCTGTGTGTGCTCAAACACTTCAGAGCTCTTACCTGTCAGCGTTTGCCCATAAGCAGCTGGCGTGTTCCAGGAACATGGTGCAAACTGACGGCTGTGACCATCACCAGGGTAGGTGCCCTCAGATGTGGGCTGGGCTTGCTGCTTCACTCCATGTGTCCTTGTGCCTTCCCTGCAGGAAAAAGGAAGATCCTCGTGAATGGAGAAGCAGCACAAACCACACAGCAGGTTGACCTGGATGCCAAGCAAGCCTGGTGCCTGTGCAGGAATACAGCCCGCCGAGCCGCAAAAAGCAGGAGCCAGGGCCCCAGGACCGGAGACCAGGGGACGTGACGGTCCAGTGGAAGGACGGGACTGTCACGTCCCTGTACACGGAGATGTCTGAGGAGGCCATATAGTGGCAGCTGAAGTCAGCCCATTTAGGCCTTAAGAAAGGTATCGGAAGGTCTCAGTTCATAGGGATGGAAGTTTAAAAATGCAGTTTAGCCTGGGAAAAGAGAAGAGTGAAACAAGAAAGCAGCAGAGTTGCACCTGCAGGAGGGGCCCTGGGCTCAGCTCCTGCCTGGCTGGTGTTCCCCCATTGCTCTCGGCTGCTTCCAGCCTTCCCTCCAGTGCCAACTTCATCTTCTTCCTCAGGTGCTGCAAACAAGAGGGAGCTGAGCCAGGGAAGGAGGTGGGAAGCTTGGCGTGCAGTCAGGCAGGGTAACCACCCTCACTTCCCATCAGCAACACTGAAGCTGAGGCATTTTTATTCTTTTCAGAATCATCTTTATTAAAATACTTTCCAATCAAAATGCTGTATCGAATCTCTCTATCAGTAAGGTCATATATAAATATATATATATATATATATATATGGCTATATGTACAAATATACACATGGATATTTTACTCTGCAAAGTAACTGCAACTCCAGGGAGAAGCAGAACATTTAACCTGATAGAGCACCTGAAACCAAACACCCAGCCCTTGGCCCTGGCTTGGGCACAGGTAGAGCCTGATCTGCTCCAGGATTCCCTTTGTGTCCTTTGCTGGGCACGTAGAAGCCATTAAATAATTTAGGACATTATTGGAAATATACCAGTCTTTTAAACAAAGGCTTTTCAGACCATGTCCTCGTCAGCAAAGCATCTCCTTGCATAGCCTCTGGAAAGGGATGCCATAGTGTAAAAAGTTGATTAAAAAAGCAGCAATTTTGGTGTGACTTAGCTTGATGTGTGGGTATCAGTTTCAGGCTACCTGAGGCCTTTAAGCAGCTGAAACAGTATCGGCACCTTTTTTATCTGGATTTAAAAAAAAATAAAAATTCCTCCTACTTAATGCTCAGTCGGGGACCTGTGGGATGAATGAGATGGGTGCCTCCATGCTGGATTAATGATTAATTCCCCCTTCCTGGGCTCCTGTAGCTGTGTGCCAGGTGCCCAAGCTGGGTGGGGGCTGTGGGGGATAGCCCTTACCCTCCCAATGGTATCCACAGCTCTGGCTCCTTTGGGAGCTTCTGCATCCTCATGGAAAACTGAGCTGGCCCCAGTACCAGTGGCAGGACAGGGTGCAAACACCACAGCAGCACTGGGCAGGGGCAGGCAGAACAATGCCACAGCCCATGTAGGACCCTTGGCACCCTGCCTGCTTGCCAGGTTGCCACTGCTGGCTTTGCCCCGACACGGAGTCTGGGGCCGCCATCTGCCAGTGGCTGCTGCAGTGCCTGTGAGTCCATCATGGAAAATCTCACCCCCTGCGGAGCTGGGGGGATGGATGAGAGTGTCTCTCAACCCTCTCTGCAGCCCACAGGGATGTGTCCTAAAATATCTTGAAGCCTTTCAGCAGGGTGAGTGTGGGAGCCTTCCTTTTGCTCTGAGCCCGCGAGGACTTGATGGTGACCAGCTTGGCCTGGGCCACTGAGGGGATCTCCTTGTAGTTGACGGTGGAGAGGGTGTTGAAGGTGCAGGTGGCCAAGCTGTGGTGGGTGGGCAGGGCCACCGGCGTGGCCACGGGTGGGCAGGGCCGCTCCTCGGAGATGAAGAGTGGCCGCAGGTTCCACTCGGCCTGGCGCCGCACCTCCCGCACGGCCTCGTGGAAGACGTGCTGCACCCGGGCGAAGTCCTGGCATGCCGACACCTCATGGAAAAGGCACCCAAACCGGCTGGCGAGGGACATCCCCTCTGCTGAGGGCACCTGCCTGGTGAGAGGGGAGCGGATGGGTGCAAGATCCCTTGGGGCATGGCAGCCACCCAAAAAGGGTGCAGGCAACAGATCCTGCATCCCATGCCTGATTCCCAAAGAGCATCAGGGTAGCACCTGCCCACCCCTGCCCTAGGACAAACAGGTACATGAATCCAAAAGACTTTTGCCTTTCCCAAAATCCCAGAGTAACGGTCTCTTTGTGTCCTCGGGGAATCACACAGCTTCCCTTTCAGAGATGTGTTCCAGGGACCTGGGGGAGGGTGTGAGGGCAGTGCACTGGGAAGCAGGGAGGAGGAGATGGGGCAGGTCCTTGCTGTGGGGAGGGGGATACCTCCATCCTGGGAGCACAGGGGTTTCAGCAATGCACGTGACTCAGGGACCCATGGGACCACAGAGCAGCACAAAAGGCCAGAAAAACATACCAGGCACATCCAGTCCTGGCAGTGCGGCTGGGACTAGAGGGCTCCAAGGAAAGGAAGGGCACGTCCAGAGGGGCTCCTCTGGCTCAAGTCCTCCCAGGGATGGTGATGTTGCCTCACCACTCAGCCAAAAAACATCCCACTAAAAATACCAACAGGCTCAAAATAAACACATCACTGCTTGGGCAGGAGAGCAGAAACTTCGGGGATGTGGGAGGATGTTGCAAATACTAATGGGGATGGAAATACTCGTAAAGAAATTGGATTTGGGTTTTGCATCCCAGCTGGAGGGATGGGGGATCCGTGAGCTCTCTCCCACGGGGAACAGGCAGCTTTACCACGTGCCCGATACCTGTACTGCTCCATGTCCAGTTTGTTTCCCAGCAGGAGTACGGGGCAGCGGCACTGGCAGCCCTGTGCATGCACGGCGAGGACCTCGAGGTAGCGCTGGCAGCCCTCAAAGCTCTTCCTGTCGTCAATGCTGTAGACAACAAGGAAGGCGCTGGCCCAGCACAGGTAGCGCTCGCAGTTCCCAGGGCCATCCTGGGGGTGAGAGGAGCAGCTGAGCCACGGTCCAGTCATGGTCCAGCCTTGGTCCAGCTGGTCATCACCCCCCAGTGCCTCACCTGGTCAGCTGTGTCCATCACCTTCAACAGCACAGGCTGCTGGTCCACCAGCTCCTCCGAGGAGTAGGTGTCCTCTGCAAGGAGAAGGGTGGTTGTGAGGATGGGGTGGCACATCCTGTCTTCTTCAAAGCCAAGCAAAGCCCGGGATGCTTGGCATACCATGGAAAAATTTCAGCTCTGATGAGGAGCATCCTCCACCAATGCCTCCCACCTTACTCCTCCCATTATTTTGAGGGACTGGTGGTGATGTTGCTGGGCAAGCCTGGCTAGGAGCGCTTATTTCTCCCCATGTGCTGCAAGCATGGGCTTGCGTGGGAGAAGGAGGGAGAAGAAGGAGCTTGGCACAACAATCCCTGCACCTAGGGCTTGGCCCTTATCTAAAATCCACAGCCTGGTGAGATAAAGTGAGCTGGGGGCTTGACATGGGACTGTTTCCCAATAAATCAAGCAAGAGGAGCAGTCCTTTCTTTTGGAAGGAGGCCAGGCAGGGAGAGCCATTCAGCCATTCCCTCAGGAGAAAGATGCTTTCTTTGGGCTGGCTTTTAACGGATGTGTTTCGGAAAGGTTTTGACGTGGGAAGATGAAACCACATTCCCAAAAATATCCAAGGAAGAAAGTATTTATCCTTCTTTCTAAGAGTCACTGAATTATTAGGGGCTGGAGTTGGTTTGTGGACAAGGTCCATATCTTCCTAATGTCCCTGATAAATCATTTATGGTTCTTCCCCACAGCCTGGAGTCAGGCCTAGGAAAATTGTTATTAATTACTCAAGTGAGTGGAAAAAAAATGCCCAGAACTGCTCGCCGCAAAACTCAGCCCGAGGGTTGCCTGCTGTGCACCCATCCTCATTCCCCTCAGCCCAACAGACAATGAGATGCTCCTCAAAGAGCCCAAAGAATTCAGCTTTTGGGTTTTTTAGGGGGGCGATGCCAAGGAGCCAACATTCCCTGTGGGACATGCCCCCAGAGAGGGCGCTGCTTTCACCTCTGTTTTCACAGACAGTTTTGGGTCAAATCCAGCCCTTCTTGTTGTTTTTATATAATTTTGGGTGGGGTTTTTTTGTTCCCTTACATGCCAATTCATGGGAAACGCAGGAGATTGGAAAGGATGCTCCATGGGATGAGAACGTGTCTTACCCAAGTTGGGATCATATTCGCTGATGAACCTCTTGGTTAGAAACTTCACGGTCAGAGCTGCAGGGGGTGAAAGAGGCAGGTGAGGCAGGTGTCCCCTCACGGCACCCCGGCAGCTCCCCGATGCCCTGCCCTGCTCGTGGCTGTGGGTGCACATCTCACCTGACTTGCCGGCCCCTCTGCACCCCAGGACGGCCACGTTGCACTCAGGGAGGGGACTCTGGGGTGGCCGCTCGCCGCTGGCTCGGGGTTTGCCGAACATCGAGGACATCCTCGGTCCTGCGGGAGAGAGCGGGGGGACATAGAGCACCCGCTGCCATGCCGGATAGGGACCTTCTCACTGCCTGAGAGGGTGCCCCAGCCTGGGGAAGAGAAGGTCTCAGCAGCACCAGGGTGGGAGATCCCCTCTCCTCCATCCGCATCCTGGAGCCAGGCTGGCTGGCATCCTCATCCCACAGTGGCGGCCAGCACCCCACCCAAAGACAGGGACCCCCCAGCGTCCTGCCCACCCATCACACGCCAGAAAGAGAAGAGAAACGCAGCCTCCCACCTTAAAACCTACGGCCGGAGGGGACGTGGGGCTCTCCGGGAGCGCGGGGCTGGGGAAGCAGCGGCCCCTCCGCGGCCGGGGCTGGGATGAATGAGGCAGGCGGAGGCGAGCGCGGCTCCCGCTGCTCGGGCTCCAGCCAAACTCCTTGTAAGGAAAGCTGCCACGCCGCGGGGCAGGACACGCTGCCCCGGCCACCCCGAGGACGGTGCCCCCGGCAGGGCACACGCCAGCACCACGAGCTCCCCCGGCTTCGGGCAGGGACCCCCGAGCCCGAAGCCTGCCGTGCCTCAGCTCGGTGGCCACTTCGCCATGTCCCGGCACCTTCTTCAGCCCTCAGCTCCTCGCCGTGTCCCCAGTAAGCCCAAGCCTGGTCCCTCTGCCCTGGCTGAGGCTGGCGCACTCATCACACCTCCGGCCGGCAGGAGCAGCACCCGGAGCTGCCTGTCCAGCCACCCTGCCCACCACCTGCCCGGCTCCTTCGGATGCAATTAAGCACAGACACCTTCTGCTGCCGGCAGAGTCTTTCGAGGGAGAAAAATACTCTTTTCCCACCCAAAAGACTCAGTCCCAAGAGGAAAAGGGAGCCCGGGGAGTACTCACCAGTGCCCGCACCAATCCATCAGCCGGCACCCAGTGGCTCTGAGCCTGAGTAGGTGGCAGAGGCTGAAGTCAGCGTTGTCATGGCGATCACAGCCATTTGGGATAGGGCTTAACAGCCGGGACCACAGGATATGGCCCCTGGACCGGCCCCGAGGGACTGCGGGGAGGGGTCATAGCCGAGGCTGGAGAGCGAAGGCTGCTCCGTGGCCATGCGGGGCTGCTGCACCCTTGGGAATATTGTCCGTTAATACAGGCAGGATATTTTTAAACCCTCCCAAAATAGTCTGGGAGTGTGGAAGTCCCTGCAAGCCCCAGGGATGGGGAGGATGGGGATCACAGGGATAACTCCCCTGTGGAAAGCAGAGCCCCTCTGAGGACCTCTGACCCCAGACTCCCTTTGGACACAGGTCTAGGGTGCTTAAAAGCAATTGGAACTAAACACGGTATTTTAAGCTGGGTATCCATGAGGATCAATTACAGCGGTCCAAGTGCAAAACTCTCCCCTTCTCCCTTAAACTCACACTTTTGGGGAAACCTGCTGGGGCCATGACCCTGAGGCAACAGCTTTGCCATCATGCACTGCCCTGAAAGTTTCCAGCTGCTGGGATGAGGAGGTTAAGGAGGGAGCAAAAAATAGACCTTCAACGGGATGGGCTGCTCAGGTTAAATGATTCATCAAAACCAAAACACCAGTTGAAAACTAATCACGGGTAGTGATGGGGAGATCCAGGAAGGAGGCCCCCAGGTGAGCCCTGTTGTCAGCCTTCCTTGGCACCCCACAGCAGAGGTGAAATGGGATTTCTAGCCAGAAAAAGCTGTGATTAACATACACAAACAAGTGATGTGCCACAAGTAACACTTTTCCTCACTGTCAGCCTGTGTGTCAGTAAAAAGGGGTTTATCTCTCCCCTCTGCCAGGTATTATAGGGAGCTGGGCAAGCCCTGAGGCCAGAGGGGAGGTTTTTTGGTTGCTGCACTTCCTTTTTCTCACCATGAGATCCCAGGTGAAGCACAGGCTGGCTTACGGCTCCTTGCAGCTGCCATGGATGTTGCAGATGCTGCTGTGGGGCAGGTCGCAAAGGAAGGTCTCTCCCTGCCCATGGCAACGCTTGAGGAAGAGCCAAGTCCCTTTCCCATGGCTGAGGTGGGTGGCAATGAGATTTGCTGATGTCGTTTACCTCCCTGGGCTGTAAACTCCATGTTTTAAGGGAAAAAAAATAGTGTGGCCATATGCTCTCCCCAGCAAGTGTGCTGCCCTCCCCAGGTTGGGGACTGTTCCTTTAGGGTATTACTAGGACGATGCCTGGAAGTGGAGAGAATAAAACCTGATTTCTCCTGAGTGGCTGGGCATACTCCATGGGATGATCCAGGCACCTCTGCCGTGCCCAGCGCTGGCTGGTGACACTGGAACCCTGCCTGAGTTTGGGTGGGCAGCTGAGCCTGGCGGATACCTTTGAAGGGCCCCGGTCACAAGCTCAGCTATCTTTAGCCCAAGGTATTTATATTACAAGGCCGCTGGGCAGTGCAGCAAAGGCATCAAAGAGTGGAGAAGGCCGGAGGGGGCTGTACTGGGCACAAAGGGACATCGGGTGCTCCCCCACCCCTGAGAGCTGCTCAGGTCCCAGGAGAGAATGACCCCAGAGGAGGGAGGTTCCCAGGCAGGGCCCCCGGAGCGGGTGCGTATCCGGGTGGAGGAGCAGTCATTCTCGGTGGAGAAGACCTTGCTGGTGGAGAGCAGTGAGTACTTCCGTGCCCTCTTCCGCTCGGGCATGAGGGAGAGCACACAGGAGGAGATCGGGCTGGGGGAGCTGAGTGCAGCCGGGTTCCTCGCTATGCTGCGGGTGCTGGCGGGTGAGAGGCCTGTCCTTGGCAGCGAGGAGACCTTCCAGGCAGTGGAATGTGCTGCCTTCCTGCAGGTGAAGCCCTTGGCCAAGTACTTGATCCACTCCATCAACTCTGACAACTGCATCCTGCTGTACCAAGCCGCTGCCATATTTGGCCTCCTGGATCTCTTCCACTGTGCTGCGCTCTACATCAGGGACAGCTACACTGAGCTGGAGGAGTACCTGGACTGCCTCTCTGATGACCTGCTGGCCTATGTGGAAGCCCTCCTACCCAGCACCTTTGTGGCAGTGGGAGCCCACACACCCACCTTCGAGTTCTTAGAGGACCTCTCCAGGACCATCTGCTACCTGGACGAGGAGACCAACACGTGGAGGACCCTCTCCTGCCTTCCACTGAGTGCCAGCACGTTCCTAGCCGGCATGGCAACCATGGATAATAAGATCTACATTGTGGGTGGCGTCTACGGAGCCAACAAGCAGGTGGTAGAGAGCAGCTTCTGCTATGATGCTGACACCAACGCCTGGAGTGAGTTCCCCAGCCCTCACCAGCTGCGCTACGACGTCAGGCTGGTGGGCCATGAGGGCTACCTCTATGCCATTGGTGGCGAGTATGAGAAGATCTCACTCAAGTCCGTGGAGAGGTACGACCTGGCCTCCAGCACCTGGACATTCGTCTCCGACCTGCCACAGCCGAGCACGGCAGCGCCCTGTGCCCAAGCCTTGGGGCAGATCTTTGTTTGCTTGTGGCAGCCACTGGACACCACTGTCATCTATGAGTATGAGACCCAGCAAGACGCGTGGCTTCCCGTCACCGAGCTCAAGCGGCACCAGAGCTACGGGCACTGCATGGTGGCCCATCGTGACAACCTCTACATCATGCGCAACGGCCCCTATGACGACTTCTTGCGTTGTGTCATCGACTGCTTCAACCTGAGATCGCGGCAGTGGAGCGCCCTGCCTGGGCAGTTCATGAACAGCAAGGGAGCCCTCTTCACCGCTGTCGTCAGGGGTGACACCATCTACACCGTCAACAAGATGCTGACGCTCCTCTACTCCGTGGAAGAGGAGACCTGGAAGCAGAAGAAGGAGCGGGCAGGTTTCCCACGCAGCGGCTCCCTGCAGACCTTCCTCCTGCGGCTGCCAAGACGTGAACATGACATCGCAACGTAGCTGATCCCCCATCCCATGTCAGGATGCTCTCCTTGCAAAGGCCTCAGCTCTGCACTCACTGCTCCCCTGGGCTCCTCTCCTCCTCCATGGAGCTGTGCTCAGGACCAGGGATGCATCATGTTGGACCTTGGAGGTGACATCAGACCCTGCCAGACGGAAAGGGCAGCTGCTGTCTGCCTCTTCCTGCCCTGCAGGGGCACAAAGTCCTGTCAGCCATGAGCTCACAAGCCAGCTGTGTGCAGGACATTGTGGCTTCTGCAGAGGACAGATACCACAGAGGTGCAAACATGGGATTTATTTATTCTGACTGCACTCTGAGGGTGTGCAGCATTCCACCTCCTCTCTGCCTCAATGGAAAATCATTCATTACATGCCAGAATTAAAAGGAAAACTATAGAAAAGCTTCTCATTACTGTGTTTTTCATTACTCTTAGGTTTGGGGTTTCTTTTCCCTCATGCTTCTGAAGGAAAATACCTCCTAACGGGGATCTATGTCAGGACTTGCTCCTGCCCCTGAATGCTTTTTCAGCTGCAGCTCAGTTTCAGAGCCATATGTGGGAGTGCGGTTCCCACGCAGCCCTGCACTCCCCTGGGAATTCTCCGTGGCTGCAGCAGGGTCCTGAGAGGAGGAGGGGAGATGGGGAGTGAAGGAAAGCAGCTCCTGGGCATCAGGTGCTTAATGTGCCAAGGGTTTTCTGGGACCTGGGAACAATCCATCACCCCCCCAAGCCCCAGTGGGCTGGCAAGTGCTGGCTCTCACCGGAGACTCACTTGAGACAAGTCAGGGTCTTTCGAGGACATGGCAAAGCTTGGTAGTACAGAGGGTGCCAAAAGGAAAGGAGGGAGAGGTAGCAGCACCATTACATGGTGATACCAGGCTTTCAGAGCTCCACAGCCAGAGGAGATTAGATCCCACCACCCAGTGTTGAGGGTTGACAGCCCTCAAGACCAGCTCTGGGGATGGCTGGGGAGCACAGAGCTCCCCTCTGTGACCATAGGGGCCAATGCAGCAGCAAACCCAGACCCCGGCTCAGCTCGCTTCCCATCCATGGGGCAGGCTTTGGGCTGCCTGTGCTGTCCAGGCTGGGAGGGAGCGGAAGGGAATACCAGCCAGAATGCTTCAAATACCTCCGCTGCTGATCCTCGCCAAGTCTCAGCATTTTCAAAACAGTTCCCGCATTTGAGAATAAATCCACTCAATGCAACCGCAAATCAAAACAAACCAGAAAACCCCATCTTGCACCCACAGCCAGATGGAAAACCACTGGATGCGCCTTGTCCCCATTTGCTCTCTGCCACTGGGCCAGGCCACCACCCTGCTGTCACCCATGAGGGGACCGCTGCCGGTGGAGCTGCAGGTCTGGTGGTGGCAAGGGGGAGGCAGGGGACACCAATGGACCTGTCCCAGCTCTGCACTGTGGGCACTGTGAGCTGAGCAGCATTTCAGTCCCTGGATGGACTGTTACAGGAACCCATCAAATCAAATCATTGTCCCCTTCCCAGACAAAGCCAATTAACATTTCACATTGTCTTCTCCTGAGAGCAGCACATCGAAGCACATTGCTTTAAAACAATTTTAAGTTGAACAAACAGCTTAAACATCCATTAAAATAAAGCTAAAATAATTCTGTTACTAAAATATTTATGTTGGGCTTGCGTGGCCAACCCTAGACCACAAAACTTGGCAGGCTTACCTCTTCCCTCCATCTCTGACATCAAGTGATACAACCTCCTCCCCACCTCCACATACCGCTTTTTGACAGTTCAGGGGTTTACAAAGATATTTGTCAACAAAATGCAAAAGGTTTTAAGTGTAGCACTTGAGGGAAAGCGTGAATCTTGGCAGGCAGCTGACTATGGCACGGATGCTCCCAAGAGCCATTTGTTGCATCCATCAATCCAGGCTGTGATCCAGAAAGTAACACAAAATCATTTTAGATGCAAACGGAGGAAAAGAGATACATTTCTTACCTCTGCAAGAAACAATGATCCAGAACCAAACAAGCCACTAAGGAGGGCGAGAAGCTGCTCAGCCTTTGCACAGTGAGTTGGCGCTGCCAGTGTGCTTTTGCTCCACCAGAATCCAGCACCACTGGCACCAGCACAGCACCCTTATCTTCCCCTTTCCATCCTCACAGTGTTTGCTCCGCCAAAGATCACAGTTCGAGACGACGCGATCTGCCTGATCACAGTTTAACCTTTTGCAAGTCTCGTTTTTAAGGTGACATCATCTTGGCAAGGGGGAATGTAAGGAAAAGCTGTCTGTAGATGGACTTGCCTTATAAGGTCCGTATCAAAAATAAAAGCTTGTATAACCAAGGGAAAGCAGGAGGAAAAACAGGGCTGGGAGGTCAGCCTGTGAGCTCCCCAGGAATATCTGCCTACGACATACAAGGTGCTGCATTTTCCATTTCAATGCCATTAAAGAAGAGCAGGAATAAAGCATCCTTGGGGATGGATGGGTCAACTCCCCCAAAACCTGGATGCCAAGTTTCCTTGTTGCATCCAGGCAAGAATGAAGGCAGCCATGGAGAGCTATACCTTCCCGTTGTTGTCTGGCACCCACCTGGAGATCCAGGGAGAAGGGACATGGTGTTTTACCTTGATGGCAGTATACTGAGCTGCGAGATTGTTTGGAAGGATACAGTGGAAAAATGATACTAATACAACTAAGGATTTTCTCTGCTGGGTTGTGCCAGTTGGCATCCTGACAGAAAAAGACACAAACATGTTGCAGAAGAACCCCCCCAAGCATCTTTACTCAAAGAAATTACATCTGTATCTAATTCAGAGGAAAATAACATACTTTATGTGAAAACACTGTCCACTGTTCCGCTGCCAAGCCAAGACACACATCCTGTACAGTGATCCGAATCTCCCATTCTTTGTCATTCAGTTACATACAGAAATTCCCTTGGGCATCCAGATGTTCCTGACGCTGACATTCATGCTTAACTTCATTTGGAGCCACTGTCTTCACAGTTTAGGGAAGCGTCCCCTGAATTTTCCTGATTTGGGCAGAACATGAGGGCAGTGAGCAATTCCCCATCTCTCTATTCTCATTTCATGAAGTTGCCTGAGGACAAACCTTTGCCTCTACCATTTTTCACTACACTGGATAAACCTCATGTATTTCAAAGGGCAACCTGTTTTCTTTCCTTACCCAAATGGAACTGTGTATTTTTTCTCACATTTCTGGTTTAAAATGAGAAGCTAATGCGATCAAAGTGGATTTCAATTACAGTATTCAACCATGACTAAGTCAGCTGAGACTCTTCCCAAGCCAGGACCAACACATGTTCCTGCAGGAGCCTTCAAATTTTAGGAAAACAATTTCTTCTGTTGATTTATATAATCTCTTAAGAATCCTCATTTGATTGTAGCTGAAAACATGACTCCCATCATCCCAGGTGGAGGAAGAACACTATGGTTTGGTTTGGGTTTTGCAAAAATCTAAGCCGAAGGCAGTTTGGATCTTCTTTCATCTAATCTGAACAGCTGAGATGATCAAGGGTGGGGATGCGTGGGTGAGGAGATAAACATTCCTGCTGTGCAGTCGGTGCCTGAATGACAAGCACTCTTATGATGGATGTCCATAAAATGAGACACCAAGGCAGAGCTGTGAAGGTCTGTGTCTGGTACTTCCAGGGGTGGGGATGGAGCAGCAGAATCACCTGAGTCCTTCTGGTCTGGTGTGGAGAGGGGAAGCTGTGACTGCTCCAGGATGCTGCTCAGTGGGTTTTCATCACAAGTTCTTCCAGCGCCCTCTCCCTCTGATTCCCACAAAGCAAAAGAACTTCTTTGATTTCATTTTGCTGGAAGCCCATATCATTAAACTGAGCCAACAGATGCAGGAATTCAGCTGCCTGGAGGAAGAATGAGAAGACAGGAGTGATGTTATCATGGATGGATGTATCATGGGGTTGCAGCAGAAGCACTACTGTGGGACAAGGCTGCAGCCAGAAGATCTGGCTGGGTTGTATCACTATGACAGTAGATCAAGGGCACACATATCCCTGGTAGCACTGAAACTTCTTAAATAAGAAATACTTAATAAAGTCAGCCTCCAGCTTCACTTATTCCTTATAACGTTTATATCAATTCCATGCAGTGTTTGTCGGTATTATAAAGAGAGCAGGGAATGGCAGTGAGCACAGCTGGAATTCATTTGTCCTGCTCCCCACCTTGCTCGGGCTGGGCCCCAGTGCCACAACACCAGAGCTGCGTCCCCAATAAATAAACCCCTCCCCAACACCAAGACCCGGGCGCCCTCCCACTGCCACTGCCCTAGGGAGCTCCACGGCAATCCTACAGGCATCGGCATCCCAGCAAACAGTGCCAGCCCAGATTTCATGCAGTTCTATCTCCCCAGACTCTTCATTACCCCCAGGAGGAGACTGATGATGGAGACAAATGCCCAGTTCTCCATGATTCTCCTCCATGGGGGTAGAAGGGAGAGCTGGCAGGGCAGGAGAGAGCATGAGTGCTGGTGGGCTTAGGACAGGGGACTCCCTGTCCAGGAGCTGAGTGAGCATTGTGCTGCACAACAGGGTGAGAGGAAGGGTGGAGAAGAGTGAAGGAGCAGGTGTCCCCCCCCAGGGGTCCTTATGGTGACATTGCCCCAGAGGTCTGAACCTCCACGAGGCTGCAGGAGGGGCTGTGGAGGCAGAGGGAAGCATGCAGCCCACTGGAAAAGAGAGCCTGGAGGACACAGCACAAAGTGCTGGGCTGTACCATTCCATTCTGACCTTTTTCTCCGAGTACTGGAACATTTCCATGGCTTCCTCCACCTGCCCTTCCTCATAGCCCTGCTTCAGCAGCCGGTCACAGGCACCCAGGTAGCTCAGGAACTGCAGGGGAAGACAGTCAGGTTAATCCAGCCTTGCAGGCATGGGGAGCAACGCCAGTCAGGAGCCCTTTTGCCACCTCCCAGGGACACACCATGAGAGGGACATGAGCCACCACCATCCTGCTGGTTCCCATCTAATGTTCAGCCAGGGTGGTCTGTCTATCTGCAGGATTCCCAGTGGGAGACAACATCTTGGACTCCCTTCACCCTCCCAGGGAGGGAATGGGAACAAGGTGGAGAGAGGACAAGGAGCAAACCAGACATGTGAACATGTGAGATACAGAGCGATGGCCTCCAGGCTGCAGGGTGAGGCAGAGCCTGTCCCAGTGGGATGACTTCACTCAGCTGACCCCGCATCCCTTTGATGCACCAGGGTTCAGTCACCCATGGGTTTGTTCCAGGGTCTGAGTGCAAAACTCACCCCAGGGGAGACCTGTGTGCTGTCATTACAGAAAGTAAACAGTTATTTTTGGCTTTCCTTGTTGTTCTTGGAGTGCTGACAGCACAATTCCCAGCAGCATCTTTAAAATACCATGAGAATCACTTACTGTTCAAAAACATATGAGACAGGCAATAATAAAGGAGCTATACAATAGCAGGGTGAATAAAAACATCCCACAGGTCTCTCCAAAGCTTCTTGATCCAAGGAGAAGCTGATTCATCTCTCCCCAGATCCACCAGCGCACAGACCTCCACCCTCCCCAGCACTGCCATAGACAAGGAGAAGGACTCAGTGAAAGACCATAAAACACATGAAAAAGACAAAAAAGTCTCTCAAACATTGAGTTGATCTATTTTGGCTGAACAGTTGAGTAGGGATTTTCAGAAATACCAGCCTTAAGGAGTGCAGTAACTCAGAAAGGAGTCACTGGTCATTGGCATTCCTCAACTGATATTATTTCTCTCGTTACCAGGCTAATGACAACCCCCGATCACTGCTGTATCTTCTTCCCCTGTTGTGACAGAACAGCCACTCACCCACAGCATAACACAGACAATCCTGGCAGCCTGGTCAAGCCCAGCATGAAATTGGTGCCTTTGTCAACTCAATGTTTTTTATCGCTAAAAATAGATATATATCCTCAAGACTAAACAAAAAGATTTTTTTTAACACTGACCAGCTGCAGCCTTTGTCATGTCTCAGTTCATATGTACATTGAGGACTCCATGGATCAACGATGCATTTTGAATTTATCAATGATCATGGATCAAAATGCAATGGTGCCTTTTAGTCCATGACATCCTACATGATGAACCTCTGGCATGCTGGGGCAACTAGTCCTGCTTGAGCCTTTCAGAGAAGTTCTTCCACCAAAATTAGGAAAGCATTGCTTCTAAAGAAGGTTACAGAAGGCCTTGCCTTCTCTACCAGGGTGGGCTCTGCCAGTTTCACTTGACGCTGCAAGGAAGTTGAACAATTTTTGGCTACCATCTGATACTTCGGTCAATCCTCACAATTGAAGTAGTCATTGTCACACATCGAAACCTCTATCACCACCAAGTAACAAAGAGCACCCATGCGTCTTCTTTTTAACTTCAGCTGGAACATATTTTCCAGGAAGATTTAGACTAATTTGGTAGTTTGGTACTCATAAGAGATGCATGAAGGGTCAGGCTTTATCTTGGCTGCATTGGGCATAAATGGGAAAGATGGGAACTGCCGGTGAAGAAGGCATGAGATAGAAAGCAGACCTTGTCTTTTGGTGCAGTAATCTCTTCTCCAAGGGAATGGGAGTCCCTGTGTTTATACAGAAGGGAGCAGGCTGTACCCATTTCCATCCTTAGTAAGATGCACTCTTTCTTCGTTTTGAACCCAGCAGGTGCTACAAGACACCGTCGCATGGCTCTATGAAACAACATGGGCTGGGCTCTGCCCATCTCTCTGTGCCTAGATGAAACCTCTATGGATTGAAGACATAAAGCTTCCCTTCCCACGGAATGGGAAGGAGACTGGCAGCCGGCAGTGGCTGCTCGGCACCGTGCCTGCTCATGCCCTGCCAGGATCTGCTCCTGCTCCCTGGTTTGACAACCCCATGGATATCCCTCTTGCTCAGCTGTGATTAAGACCCTTCTCTCTCTGCAAGAGCTACTTGGATAATTTAGCCCTAAAATCCTCTGCTGGGATGGGCAGGTCCAGCCCCAAGTTTGCCAAGGGAATCAGAGCCAGCAGCCTCCCTCTTGTCATGGATGCTCTGAACCCACCTGGACCATTGTGACATTTGTCTGGACAAGCAGAGACATTAGGAATGAGGATGCAGCACAGCAGGCAGGGATGTACTCACATACCAGGGGTAGAAAGAGGCTGCATGTTAAATAGTTTTAATAAATTCCAGGTTATTATAGAGGGTTCCTCAGGAAAAGAGCTCTGGGAACCCACTGCAGTGCTTGTATGGATTCCCTGCTAGCTCCAACACAGAGAAGTTGTGTTTTGGAGAGAGCCCAACCAAATCTCCAAGGTATTCCCACAGTCCTGCTCTGACAGGATGAGCCATGGCAATAATCACACAAATCCAACAGCTGGGAAAAACGATGTGCAAAAAGTTTCCATGTATGGGTGCAAAATTTGTACCTCAAAAGGACATGATGCTTCACACAACAGATTGAACAGATAATAAAACCAGCCATGATTATGCGCTGAAAAGCTGAGGGCGACTCATTGCTATTTTATTACAGCAAAAGTGTAATCTCATGGAAAACCCTGTCAGCTGTGGTCTGACACCAAAGTGGAAAGCCAAGGCCATCAAAAATCCACCCCAAAGTAGACAGCCATCCCTTTCTCCATGAAAATCAAGTTTTCCTTTACCAAATTTTCTCACAGTGCTGTGCCAGCTCCACCAACCTGACTTAAGCTTTGCCTTCCAGTCTTCTGGAGGGTGAGGATGGCTTTGTGGGTGGGGTAGCCCAGGGCTATGACGGGCTCAATGAGGTCTCGCTCCTCTTGGCTCAGTGCAGAGAGCAGGTCAGCTGAGGAATCCGTCTGGGATCTGTGGGAGCTGAGAGGTCGTCCAGGCGTGGAGGCAGGGGGGAGGCAAGTGTAGGGGCTGAGGGACTGCAAGGAAAAAAGCAGATGGTCTTATTGCTCCAGGTCATGGAATGAAGTGAAACGACCCAGGTTGAGGCAATGCTTCTGAATGATGGTGGTTACCTTGCTCTCTCCAGAAGAGGAAAATTCCCATACAAGGAACATCAAATGGGCATCAAATGAGACTGGACTTAATTAAATCCAGGCTCAGCTATAGATACAGGTCAGAGAAGATACAGGTCAGCTCAGGCTGGGTGTTGTACAAATACACAGGTGTTTAATCTTTCCTTAAATACTCCATGTCAAATGCAAATGCATATAAATAACCTGGTCATTTATGTGTCTGATGGCTTTATTGCAGGTTTTCAGTAATTCATCTCCTAAATCTCTCAAGCAGCTGGATTAGATGCAATTTCTTAAAAGCAGGGTGCAATTCAGATTTAAGGTGACAGAGTATTATTTACTCCATCCTTTCACATCACTGTCTCTATCACTAAATGATCTGTATTTCTAGTAGGACTATGAAGTCCATAGTTTCCCAGAAAAGACATAATGACTGTAAGGGAACATTTCCCTATAAACCCCACTTATATCTGTTAGAAGGGAATAACATAGCAAAAAGAGAACAAAACCCCCATATTTCACTCTTTTTTTAGTGATTCAATTGAAAATCAGATTAGACCCTGCTTGGGAAAAACAGAGATATTTTGGTCAGAGCAAGTAAATGTGCACCCAGAAAGCTTCTTTCAACCTCAGTGAGAAAAATCAAACCCTTTCTTCACTTCTTGTGAAAACTTCAGCAATTCCTCATGGGTCCAGTGTTTCCGAAGCCCCATTTTGGTTCCTTTTTCTGGCCAGCCCTCACCAAATGAGACCAATTCGATGCCCTCCACCTCCCTCCTCTCACAGCAATGAACAAAGGGCCAGCAAAGGAAGCTGCTCACCGGTACTGTGGGCTTGTGCTGCTTGATGGGAGGGATTGGCGCCGCTGTGGCTGGGGGAGTTGGCAACTGGGACATGTGCGGACCTGGCCCATACTTGACGCTGCAATTGGTGCCAGGACACTGGGGGAGCAGCCGTGGCACCGGGATCCCCCTGCTCCCTGTGGCAGCTCTGTTCAAAGGATGCACCAAAGCAGCCAGCTTCCTCCTGGCGGCTTCCAGCTCGTTCTTCATGTTGTTAAATATCACCATGGATCTTCTCTGCTTGCTGGGGTCTGGCTGGCTGGGCTGTGGATATTGTTCTCTGGTGAGGGCTCCAGCCAGCCAGGCGATGTCTTTGGTCGGGTCTGGTAAAAGCCGGGACGTGAAGACACACTTCTCCCAGAGCTTCTCCTCCTGGAGAGGAGCCTCTCATCCTTGTCATTCTCTTCCCAAGAGGTTGAGGAGTACTCATCATCCGAGTACTCACCCTCCTCTGAGTGCCAGGTGTCACTCTCAGTGTCGGAGAGGGCCACCCTGCCCTTGGCATGCCCGTAGGAGCTGTCGGCTGCGCTCAGGCTGACGGAGCGCCGCACTGCCCCGTCCCGACCTCGCCCCCCGTAGGTGTCAGTGGGGTCCACCAGCAGCAGCCAGCATGGGGGAGCTGTGGGGACGACTTCGGAAGTGACACAATGCCGGGAGGTTTGCTGCTGAGAGGCCACCTCCACCCAGTACAGGACTTTCCTTTCCAGTGAGAAGTCGTGCTGTGAAAGAGCAAGAGCAAGCTGGTGAGGACATGTGAAACCAGACCACGTGGCATGGAGCAAACCATGCACTCCACAAGGCATCTTAAGGCTGCAGCCTTCCCATATCAGCTTCTATTTCCCTGAACATTAGGGTTGGCTGTAGGATTGGGCAGTGGCAGCCTCATCTCTATAGGGAATCCCCAAATTTATACTTGAAAACAGTCTATCTATTAAGTCATTACTATTGTGAGTTGCACCTACAATTCTTTGGAAAAGTGTTTTATGCTTGGAGGTGTTTGTGTCACTTTGACTGCTGCGGAAGGTAGGAGGGTGCAGACAGAAGTGGGCATCCCAGTTTTAGACACCTGCAGAGAGGCACTGCATTCAGCCATAGGCTGCCCCCAGGATGGTGGCAGAGCTCGTTTGTGACCCTCAGCAACAGTGCTTGGCAGAGACACTTCAGGCACATGGGCCAGGGAAGATGCCACCTCGGGCAGAAGCAGAACCAGCCACGGGATTCTCTAGTGGCGCCAGGGGCTCGGCTGGTCCCCAAACAGAGTTGTCATTTCCACATAGTTCAGCTTAAAATATAAGTGTGTTTGTGACTGAAATCTGAGGGTTTTCCTGGAACAAACAAGTCTTGCCCGTCCCAGAGCTCTCCAAACAAGGTCTCCTCCTGACAGGCAGGCAAGTACATTCAGAGCCCAGGAATGCTGTTTTTACTGCTCCTGCCACTTGGGTCAGTTGTGGACCCAAATCAGCCTCCCGGAGGAAAACACCCCCACATCCCTCCAGAAGGATCAGCCTGAACCAGCAGCACAATGACTTGGCCTCAGAGGGGAGCACCAAATCATCTCCAAGTAGGGAGAAACACGGGGTATTTTTATATCTATTTTTATATTTATATATATTTATATATTTTTTTATATATATATATAAATAGGTATATGCTGCTGGCACAGGTAGTGTTGCCTGGTTATAGCTGGTAGATTTATTGGTAAATATGTAATAGATATTATTAATAAAAGAGACAGTGGTAACTCCAGAGTAGAAAACAACCCTGGAGCAGAGCCTGAAGTTTGTCCTCCTATCCCAGAAAGACCTAACCCTCCTGATTGGAAAGGATTTTTAAAAAGCAACCCCAAACCAACCCCATTGTCACCGCCACACACCACAAATCATCCTCACCTCCTCCCAATACTGCTGCAAACCAGACAGTGAAGAGGAGATCAGTTAGGAGGTTTCCCTTCACTTCTTTCGTAAGAGAACACTGCTGACACCCCTTTGAGCATCCCCCAGCAGTGACCCGGGTGTGGACTCACCATGGTGCTCATGAGGATGTCAGTGCAGTCGGGGACCTCAATGTCCGGGGCAGTGATTAAAGTGATTTCTCCCTCTGAGTCCCCATCGAGGCTCATGGCCATCCGGAAGGGAACTTCATCCAGGTAGTTCATTGGTGCTGCCTGATTTCTTGCTGCCGGGAGGGAAACAAAAACTGTAAAAGGAAGGACTAGCATCTCTTAAGTTGGGTGGAAGGAGAGAAAGATGAGCTATTTCAAGCGCCAGCTGGGTAAAAACAGATTGGCAAAATCTTAATTACTGACAGCAGGAAGCTTTGTCTGAACTAACCTTTGCTATTCTCAACTTGAGCCAGCAGGACCTGACCAAGTTTATGGCTTCCCTGGGCATTTTTCTCCTCCATACCCACCCTGCTGCTTCCCATCCCTCCTGTCTCTCCCCCTCCCTCTGGTGCCATCGCATGGTCCCTTCCCCAAGCTGGGGACAGACTGAGCACTTATTACAGTCATAGAGGGAGAAAGCACAGCCAAGGAGGACAGCTTGCAGGTCTCCCCTGTCTGTGCAACCTGTGGTGATAGAGCTCATGCACACAGCCTCGTGTTGCTAAGCCACCACATGCAGCATCCCAAGGGAGCTGGGGTGAGGGCATCCCTTCTGGCAGCAGCCAACTGGGAGCCAGGCAAGGAGGCTGGTGCATCAGGCAAGCTTGGGAATTAGGGGGATCTCAAACAAGCCATTTTTAAGATCAGCTTTCAGGAACCATGCATTTATTTTAAGTGTGGTGATGGTTTTAGATCAGGAATTGCAGGGGAGAGAAAAATTGCTGGTGAACTGGGAACGGTGTCAGGGAAAATATTACTGCAGTAGTGTTGCCATCAGGTCTCTATAAATGTCTCAGTTTAGTAAAAAGCCATTACTTGCTGCATGAAGCCTCAAGATTTCAGCTTCCCAGTGATGACAGCGTGTAAAATAATTTCTTTTATAAATTATAAACTGTTAGGAGCTGGTAGCCAGTCTTCCACTGAGTTCTGGTACTGGCAGTATGTGCCTGCTCATCCCAAAGTCCTCAGCACTCATCCTCAGGTCACACAGTAAATATGTATGTGACATCCCTAAGTGCTTTTCCCAATCACTTTTTTCCTTTAAAAACAAACAGCTTCTATGACAACAAGGATAAACATACCACTAAAAGAAAATATGCAGAAGAATATACACAAGAATGACAAAACTGCCTGTTTAATGCAAAAATGAGAGTCTATAATGGGAGATGGGGTTCAGGGTAGTTTCCTGTGTTGGCAAAGGACTCAAAAAGAGCTTGCAGGCCAGAGAAAGTGACACACACAGTCAACATGTACAATCACTCGGTGCAACTCAGCTGGCTGTACCAGAATGACAACAGGGCTGTCACTTTGCCTGCTTACGCCAGGAGCCTTTAATAGCTCTGCACAAGCAGAACCCCTAACGAGCTTTCTGCTCCTGCACATGTCCTGCCACTAACATGCGACACAGGCAACGTGTTGGGATCCCACATGGAGCCAGGCCATCTGCTCAGCTTAAGAGGGCTCAGCCTATGGAACAATCCACGTCAGCACTGGCAAAGGTGACACCTGGAAAACATCTGTAAGCAAAGCCACCTTCCCTCAGCTTTTTGCTACTCCTCGAGCAGCTCCTGCATGCAAGGGGGACAGACCTTCTCTGCAGCTTGGGCTGTAAACCGGCTCTTCTCAAAATCCCAGGGTGCTGAGGAAAGGAGTGTCTCAGCATCTGTCACCCAGAATGCCTCCACTCAGGTTCAAATTGTACTTCAAGGGATTGGGATGGGTAGTGTGTGTGTCTGAAGCCACAATTAAGAAATATATGAGGAGATGATGGTACTGTACTTTGCTGTATTTCACTGCATAAATACTGTGCTCTAAGAGAGGTTCCCACAAGTGTTAATTCCCAAAACCACAGTTTAGAAAACAAGAAGTACTTTGGGGCAGGAGCAATGACAACAAAAATGCTACTAGAAAAGGATAAAAGAGGGTCAGTTATAAACACCGACTCCCACCAGAAGGGAACTCCTACAAGGGCTCTGACCTCATCTTCTCCACACCAGTCCTGCCCACCTCCACACTGCAGACACCAACCAGTGCACACCAGTTCCCATCAGGAAGAGGATGTGCCTAAACAGCAGGAGAAACCTGACCTGCACCAGGACCAGGGGAGGAATAGGATACAAATGAGGCTTGGAAACTCACAGCCAACCCCTCTCAGAAGTGGGCTACACTAAGTTCTTAAAACCAGTGGGAAATATTATACTCAGAAAAACAGGAATCAAGTCTGAACATGCTTTTTAATTAATACCCTGTGCCCATGTATTTTATGAGTTGAGATTTTAAACATTCCTCCCCATGTGTGGCTTCAACAACTTCCTCACTAAAGCTATTAAACATTTTAATGCAGATGTTGCTAGACAGGAGCAAATACACAGAACAAACCACAGAACACACCTAAAGGTAGATCCTCCCCTGGCATTTTCAAGCCCTATGTTTATTAGCAATATGAAGCTGTCCTTACCATCAGATGAACTCATGGAGCTCTCCTCGCACAGCACAAGGGAGAACACGGCTGCTGCTTTTCTGCCTCCTTATCTACTGCTCAGCTCTTTAAATTCCTGCAGTGTCAGACAAGCAGCTGACTTGGACAGCTTTAAGATAATCATAGCTTAAGTGGTTGGCCTGTTCCATCAGACATGCTGATGGTATAAGGAGACTAATTGTTGAAGCAGAGCATCCTCTGGTCACTAAGCTGCCTGAACTGAAACTGTTGGGTTTGTATTGGTTTTATGCAGGTTTTTTTATTTTTATATTTGAACTTGTGTGTTTTCATCAGGGAAGACTCCCCAGGATCGGCCTTGGGTCTGGAGTAATGAGATGCTGGAAGTGACATTAGGGATGGGAGGATGTAGGGAAGAGCAAATCAGAATGACACCTGCAGAGGACTTCATGGCAATCTGTATTTTGGGGTGCTACAGGTGAGCAAAAACTGCAAACTTCTGCACTCATATTCTATCAGAAACTACTAGTTCACGTCTCTTACTGACAGAAACCAGTGCAAAGGTTCAGCGAGGACACTACTAACATTACACCTAAAGCTCAAGTATTGAATTTAGGCAATGACGTGCATGAATTACGCACTGTTGTGACGCCAAGAGGCAAAGCACTGGACAGATTAATTTGATTCCCACACATTGGGGCTAAGCAAGAATAAGGACTGCAGCTCTGGAAAGGTGCCACAGCAATCTGCGTATAACAGCAAAGCTCCAAATCCATATGGCCCATCACAGTTACAAGAAAACTGTCCAGAACATGGAAAGCTTCGACATCAGATGCCTCTGTCACCTTGCAGGAGGGAGAAGTTCCTTCACACAAACCTTTTCCCAACAATTCTCTCCTCGTTGGAGTTGTATTTGATGCAAAGTACTCAAACAAATCTCTCCCCCAGCATGAAAATGCTTTAAACAAAAAACCAAAAATCCCTTTTTCTCTATTTGTTCTACACAAAAAAAACCAACTTACAAAATAAAGCTGTGGTTTTTAATCAAATACTATAGACGTGATGTGTCCCTATACAAAAATATCTACATAGGCAAAACACTTGCAGTAGGTTAGACATCAGATTTTATTAGTTTTTTTTTCAGCAGGCTTATTCATCAAATTTTATTTATTCGCATGGCTATCGGACCTATTTCACCACAACTGGGAATTTTTTCCATGTTTTGGTATCAGTTTTAGTCCACAAAAGTAAAATAGCAGCAGCTGCTTTACTCAACCTTGAAAAACCCTGTCTTGTTTGTACTTCAGAATTCGTTTAAACTTGTAATAGGTTTGTCTCTACACCCAAAAATACAGGAACTATTTTGACAGTGATGCTTGACATGTTTCATTTAAGAAGAAAAACATGTTTACTAATGATCTCGTCTTATTTTTTTTAATTTCTTCATTTCTGAAGTTTTTCATCATCCTTTATAAAGACAAAAGCCACTAAAAATGGGATATTAGTACTGGCACAAATACCACTATCAGCAGTGTTCCTTTATTAAGATTGAGATTTAACAAGAACTTGCAGCAGGATTGTAATTCCACACCATGAGAGGCCTGGCAGCTCTGGGCTTGCTCAGCTAATTCCCTGCACAGTCAATCAGCAAAAACAATTCTTAAACCTTTTTTCAAGACGTTCCAGTAAAGACATTCCAGTACCTGGCTGCTGAAAGAGAGGATGAGACTTCCTCTTTGGACCCTCTCATATTTACACATGTAATTATAACGAAGCAGTTATAAGTTAAAATAATTTATAACTAAATTATCTGACAGCAGTGGCCCAAGTGTCATTGGTGGGGAGACTTGGGAGAACCCATCCTGGAGGGATGCAGCTTCCTTCGGGGTGGTCAGCTGGCACCAAGTACTGATCCCATTCATGCCTTTAACAGAGAGAGCATTGTTTGAGAGGAGAGCTGGGATTTATTTGGTGGTAAGATTTATTATATACCCACATAGATGTTACTGATCAACACAAAACCCTCTATAATTTTACTCTTAAACTTGTTTTTCAAAAGACAAATGTGAAAATTCAATGTTCTGGTGTTAAATGGAATGGTCATGCATGGAAGTGCGCTCTGCCTCACATGAGCATCTGTTGGATATGACTCAAGCAAGAAACTTGAAAAAAACCAGAACAATCCATTGCATAACCATATTTGGAAGCTGACAAACCAAAAGGGGCATTGAATTTATAATTGCAAAAAACAGTGTTTGTCATCTCTGATAATAAAATTCTTTCTTTGGTTTTACCTGATCTGGATTAGAGCTGCTACAGAATGTTCAGCTTGTAAGTAGTAGTCTCTGAAAGGCTGCAGTAGATGGGCGAGTGGGAATTCAGCTATGAAAACACAGACACAGAAACTGTTTAATAATCCGGAAAACCCTTCCATTCTAGTGAGTCTCAGAAGCCCCAGATTTGCCAAATCATTTGCTACTGCCTAGCTGTAACCTGAAATCAGGTCCCTAGATAATATATGAAGGACTGTTTACATGTTACACATCTCCTGGTCCGTACCACAGCTGTCAGAGGAAAGCCAAGACCAGCAAAACTTTTCCTGACTCCACCCTCTAAATACAGGGAACATACGGACACTGGATCTTTACAGATTACCTGAGTCACACTTACCAAAGCAACAGAATAAAGCATCTATTGGGTTCTGGAAGTCTTCAATCTATTCTTTTTATTCTCACTTCAGTTTAATCTACAATCTCTTCTTGCAAAACATTATGAAACCAGCTTGAGATGTACTGCAGTCCATGTCAAAGAGCTCAACAGTTCCTCTTACACCACAGGTGTTAACAGCATTATGTTTATCCCCCGTTCTCAGACCATAAATTACTCCAGTGGATGATCCCTTTCTCAACCAGATCTGTGCTTGCATTTCAAATCCAGTGTCTGTGAGATGGGGATGTGGTACAGAAAAACACTGTTAAGAACAGCATGCAAAATTTACCTGGATCCCCAAACAGCTTGGAATCCATTTCCAGTTTCTGCTGTAGTAGTTTTTCCCTTTCCTTCTTCTGTTTCTTTTCCATTTCCCTCTTCCTTTCCTCCTCCTGTTCTCCCTCCAGCATAACCCTTAATGCTCTTTCCTCAGCTTCATACAGTTCTGTGCGAGTTTTGAGCAATGTTTTGAGACTCTCCACCTGATTTTCAAATGCTTCATCTGCTGAAGGGGGTGGACAGACACCTGAACAGAAAGAAAAGTGATTTTAAGTTTTCATATTCAGAAGGGGGTTTGTTACCTGACTTGAGAGCAGAGCTGGCAGAATCTCAGAGGAACATGATCTTAACCTTGTTAACAGATGGAATTCTTACTGCAATAATCCTTCTTCTAGAAAGTGCTTGGAAACATAGGAACACAAACACTGAATTCAGCATTTTGTACCTATTCTTGTAATTAAAATCACAATAAAGAGACAGCTTTTTGAAGCTGCACCTTGTTAGTCAGCACAGGGCACCCTTATCTTATTTCCTGCGTGTGCAATTTAAAAAGTTTGGATCAATCTTGTAATTAACCTTTCCTGGCAGCAGCCTCTTTCCTCAGTTTCCGAAGCTTTTCCAACCCACGCAGGATGTCCATCATCCTCTTTGTGTCCGCTTGCTTCTTCCGGACTTCAGACAGGACACTGTCAGCAGCAGCCTTCAGCTCTCGTTCCTATGAAAGGAAGGAAAAAACAGACAAGATGCGTGAAATATTCCTTGAAGACAAGAATCAAATGGTATTTTCAGAGATTAGCAAAGCACCAGAGAGCAGAGTGACTTCATAGCAATAGCAGTAAGTCAAGTCAACCATCCAGCCTTGCCTTTTTATGAAAAAAAGGTCAAAACACCACAGAGTTCAGAAAACAAAAAAGAATGCCGTGGGACTCATACATTTGGGCTGAATCATGGAATTGTTAAAGCTGGAAAAGATCATCAAGTCCAACTGTCAAGCCAGCAGCACCACAATGTTCACCACTAAACCATGTCCTCAAGTGCCACATCCAGACATTTTTGAACACTTCCTAGATGGTTTATGAATTGTGAAAGCCTGAGAGCCTTTAACCACAGAAATTCAGGGAAAATATCTAACAATAAACAGAAACCATCCCAGTTCCACAGTTCTGCAATTAAAGACCATTAACCTGCCATAGTCTGACCACAAACCCTTCCCCAGCAGCTGCTCTGGACCATCCCAGCAGCAAACCAGCAGAAAGGGAGCTCTTTAGCCAAAAACTAACAGAAAGGTGCCTACAGCACTTCCCAACGAGTCTAATTTGAGGTGGGTTTTTTTGCTTTGGAGATGTTTTACTTCCTGATGAGATCAAAAAGCTTGGAAACCACAAGCTTTAGAAGGATGAAAGCAGGAGGCAAGGCTGATGGATACTGAAACAGCACTGACCACCACAGGGTAGCTGTGAGCTGTATGGGTAGGCTGAGACTGGGAACCAGAGAGGAAAACCTCCAAGAGTTCAGAAACAACTTAAACCCCAATTTCATGTCAAGGCCTAGAATATGAGGGCAAAACCGAGCTGCTCAAGACTTCTAAGGAAGAAGCAGGACTGCAGGCCTTGGAAACAGCACGTCTCTCAGCATACAGAAATCATGCAGCACCTCGATGGCACCCACTGAAGCGCAGGGGTCAAAGCCAGGTGCGGGACAGGCACAGCTCGCCGTTGACTCCGTTACCGGCAGATCAACCCCGCTCCACCGCGCTGTCCTGGAGCCCCGAGGAGAGGCAGGACCAGGCGCTCAGGACCGTACCCGGTTCTTTTCCTCCACCTCCTGGATGCACTTAGCCCGCCACTGGTCGATCTTGGCCTCCCGCTCGGCAGCCCGGGCCGCCTCCTCCTCCTTGGCCGCCCTGGCTTCGTGCTTCCTCCGCTGCAGGCGCAGCCTCCTCTTCCTCGCCCTCTCGGCCTTCCTGCGCAGCGCCTCGCCGTAGCCGGGCTCCCGCAGGGGCCGCACGACCTCCCGCAGCTCCCGCAGCGCCGCCTCCGCCTCCTCCCGCGTCCGGGCCCAGCCCGGTTCGTCGCCCTCGTCCTCGCTGCGTCGCAGGGCCCGGCAGAGCGCCGTCAGCCGGGCCACCCGCCCCAGCGCCGCCACCGCCACGGCCCGGGCGCTGCTGGGGCTGGCGGCGGCGGGCGGCGGTGGCGGCGAGGGAGCGGCGTGGCGGCGGCCCAAGAACTGCGACAGCCACAGCTCATCCTGCTGCCGCTGCACCGCCTCCTCCTCGGCCGGTGCCCGCGGCGGGGCCGCCGCTAAGTAGGGGACGCCCGGCGGGAAGCGCGGTCCCCCCTCACCCGCAGGCGGCGGCGGCGGCAAGAAGAAAGGCGGGGGTGCCACCGGCCCCACCGCGAAAGGCGCTGGGCGGACGGTGGGGCCAGGGAAGGGCGGTGGGAAAGCGCGGAACGGCGGCGGGAGGCGGGCGGGGAACGGCGGCGGCTGCGCCATGATCCCGCCACAACCCTCAGCGCGCCGCCATGATGCACCTCAGCTCCCGCCTGAGCACAGCGCCACAGCGCCGCCTGGCGGCCGGGAGGACCCGCCCCGCCCGCCTCTCGCCCCCCTTAAGTTCCAAAAAGTACTCCTAAAACTTCCAAGATGTGGGGATGGCGTCAGGGATGACAACTCTCCGCTGCTTGAATATTCGCTTTTATTCAAACGCCAGAGGTGAAGTACAAACTGTAGTTACACGGCATTTTTGTTTCCTTAAAAACAGTTCTTGGTTACAGAATTCCAAACAACTTTCAAAACTAAGTTGTTGAACAGTTTCACGTAAAATGTCGTGGTTTTTTCTATCTGTTTAAAAAAGGATTTGAATTAAAGGATTCAGAATTAAAAGCTGTTATATTTTTTCACTCTACAAAAAGGAAAGTGAGGATGCAGTTACAGATAGTCCACCACAGATTCCCAGTTCAAGGGGACCAAGCTTCTAGAAACATCCTCAACACCAAACGCAGCTTTCTCTGAATCATTAGTGGGTCATTTAACCTGAAAAAATCTGAAATCTCACGGGAAGTATCTGTTGCACCTGGCTACAACTGCATGTCACACTGCTGCTAGGGAAGAACACAAGTATTACATAAAATTTACATGACAAAAATTAATGACAAAAATAGGGTCAATAGATTTTCAGTATGCTTTCCTGTCCTAAAACATCCAATAGACTGAAAAGAAGGATGAAAGTTTTATTTAAATTGTGTGAATTAAAGTTTTAGGGAAACTCAAGTCCACATTTTCACTGAAGGACAAAACAAAGTTGTAAGTGACAATTTTAATTCCTGAAACAAATCAAAACCATACAGGTCCTTTAGTGTTTTTACAAAGACTTTTGTAAAGGATTGAATTAATTTGGTGGAGAGCAGAAGAGGGAGGATTGCTTGCTGTGAGACTAAAAATCAAAGACAAACCCACAAGATGCAATACTAGCATTTGAGAATATAACTTAAAAAGCACTGTCATGTGAACAATCACTACTGATTACAGCAAAAATATTATACATTTACTTATTTCATCTCTTAACATTTTAAGATAGGTTGGGCAAATACCTGGCACCAAAAAATTGATGCATGATAGTTCCAATATGTTAAACAAAATGTACTATATTAGAACATTAATATTTAAAAATTTATGGTGACTTCTCATCGAAATTCAAATGGTTTTACCTCTTCCTAGGAATCTTGTTTACCCCTCTGGAAAACTAGCAAATAACTGATTTCACCTTCTTTCACAGTATCGAAGGTGACTACTGCTCCCAATGGAGATGTGAAGGGTATTATTCAATATTCAAATTACTGTAACAAACCAGTGTCACATTTTAGCAGAATCTCCCAGCAGTATCATAAAGTGTGTCCCAGTTTTTCCAAAAGGGCTTCCTCCCCCACCAATGTAACAAGTCACTCCAGCACCCGCTGGGTTTCACACACCAGCAGGACTCTAACACTGACCTGAACATAAAACCCCCTGTGAGCCGTACCAGGAGCTAAGATAGTTTACTCACCCTCTACTAAATATTAATTTTGATTTCCCATTTGTAGAGTAACATTATTATTAAATCTAACTATTGGCAGCACCCGCACTGCTGGTTTAGTTTCTGGCAAGGGCAGTGCGGGTGCTGCTGCATTTGCTATACATTTTAATTGAACAAGTGTAATATACAATTCATATTTGAACATTATGCCATCCCAGTCCACACTCTGTCCATCAAATCAATGTGATGCTGCAATAAAATACGCAGTCTGATTTAGCTAATGAAGTTCCTCATCACGAATCGTATCCGAGACAGATCCGGTGCCTTTAGGATCAGGCTGAAGCCAGAGGCAATCGTAAGGAAAGAACCGAGTGAGCTTTTTGCGGGTGGAAGTTCTGACAGCGTTTAATGGTTTGCAGCATCTGCCTGTCGAGGCCAGCCTTCCTCCTCCACTCCAGAGTCATACTCCTCTTCTGACGAATCCTTAGTGGGAGCCCTAGGATTGAAAGGAATGATCAGATACCTTGGAAATTGGGGAAAAAAAAAAAAACAAGAGACACTTTCCATAGCTTCTGACAAACATGTCACTTGCACAGTGCCCCATGGCAAAAGTTCTGACTTTCTGATCTGGAAATGCTGCTGTGCACATTTGCAGTGCCACCAGCACACAGTCTCATTAATTGAATTCAATTAACCTTCTGATTTTCAGTAAGTTGTTTGATTTTAATCAATAAATTTGGTAGTTCTGGTGCTATACAAAATCACTTAAAGCAACCATCAGTGTAGTACTTTCCATTCCCTCCACCCATACCAGGCTGAGCCAAGCTTCAGGACAGACAAAGTGCTGTAAATGTACCTTAGTGGAGAAAGCCACTCAAACAACATTGTCAGTGGTAGAAACCAAGACACAGTTAGTAAATTTCAGACCTGAACTTTTTTAACCAGTTTTCACCTGACCCATTCCCTCTCATCTCCATCCTTCATTCACTAAAATCCTTGGTTTTTTTTTTTTTATCCAGATTTGTGCAGTGCTTTCAACATTCCACATCGTTACCATAATCTTTACAACATCAAAATGATTGTTTTAACTAGAGTTCAGCAAATCAATAGATGTGCCTTTCTGTCTCTCCACTGCTTCAAGGGTAATGCAGAAAACCCTAGCAGCCCAGAGCTTGTATCAAAAACCCCACATCAGAGGTAAAAAGTAGGAGGAAAGAAACAGTTTCATTTCAGAAATTTCAGTACAGTCACAACTGAATTTCAAAGTTTTCCTGTTAACTTAAAATTTACTTCTCTTTCTACGGGTATACATACATAAAAGTAACTTCACATATGTTTATTTTTAAATTTCTATTTAAAAACTGAAGTAATACAATTCCAAAGTCTCTAGGACAGAACAGGCACTAATTCAGCTGTGTACAATATACAAAGCATTGAATCTTTTTTAGGTTGTGTGCATGGATTTGTGTTTATTCCATCAGAATACCTGTCTAGTTGTATTACTGGTCTGTTCTGCTACTTCTGTTACGGTTTTACCTAATGTATCCTGGCTCTTTTTTGCCTTCTACAACATCTTTGTCAACTTCCACACATACGATGTCAGAATTGGGTACTTCAAACATGGGCTCCAACAGCAGCTTTTCCTACAAGAAAATAGATGGGAAAATATTTCTGTATGCCCTCTTCTACAAGAGGGCAAGTAATTTTCAGAGCTAGAGAGTCTTCTTGAAAGAACTCTTGAATACTCACAGCTTTAGAAAGACTTACTGTATCCATGTAAGTACCAGAACTAAGTGTGGTTTTGACAGGAAATGGTCATGATTAGGTCCATACACACATCCAGGAAGGTTCATTTACTGTTTATAAGACTTAATTTACTCACCATTATAGATCGAAGACCTCTGGCACCAGTTTTTCTGTCCAGGGCCAGTCTGGCTATAGCCTTCAATGCATCTTCAGTTACATTTAATTCACACTACACAGAGAAAAATGGGAAGTTCAGTTAATTATTTCATTTATGACTGTGTTGAGTACAAGCATTACTGAAAACAACATGTATTTATAAACAAGAATACCAGAGAGTCATCAAATAAAAAGTCAAACCTTATCCATGCTGAATAGTGCCTGGTACTGAGGAACCACCGCATTCCGTGGCTCTGTAAGAATCCGTACAAGGGTTTTCTCATCCAGGCTGTGCAGAGGAACCACAACAGGCAAACGTCCCACAAATTCGGGAATCATGCCAAACTCTATGAGATCCCTGGCTTCCACGTGGCGCAACAAGCGATCCTTCTCCTCAATATCTTCCTGTGGGTCAGACTCTCCACTTATATTGGCAAGATCAGCTGCTGCTGCAGCCCTTCTGCCTTTCCCCATGTTAGATGGTGTCCCAAATCCTAGGTACTGGAAGATAAACATGTTCTGCTTACAGAACTGCAATAACTGAGCTTTCTTTATGTAAATAAATCAGTTTCCACGAGTATTAAATAATCTGCAGTGACTGCTACGTCATTACATACTAATTCAAGCTCAAGAAACTACTTAGCGTAAAATTAGACCTCTAGCACACAATCAGTTTCTTATAAAATTGAATTCCCTCAGTGAAGGATTAATACATCAGTACAAGAGCAATTTTTTCTTAAAATAAAGAAGGTTATCAACATATTCTGGCCGGTTTACAAGTACCAGTGACACTTCATAAGAAGCAAATGCAGGCAAGTTTGCTTACATGGGAAGCTACACAAATTAACATGAACAGTAACTTGAATTTCAGTCACTCCTTTAGTGTAGAAACAGGGAGCACATTCTGTCAGAACGCTGCAGCAAGAACCCTGTCCCAGACATTAATCTACAAAACAGTGAACTGCATGACCAGGTATTTCAAGATGAAGATGGCCTTTAGCACCACTTGCTGAAATAAAGAAATTTAGTGTGTTTACAAATATGTCAAGACAAGTATGTCAAATTCAGTATTGCAAACAGTAATTAAGATGATGATTTTTCCAGCTCAGATACAGCCTGATGCACTCACTTTTTCATTTTTTCTCCTGCTGATAATTCTGTCAAGACCATTAAAAGCACCAGAAGCTACAAACAGGATGTTTGTTGTGTCAACCTGCACCGTTTCTCCACGTAGTTTCCGAGAATTCTTTTCTGGAACGTTTACTATTGTGCCTTCAAGTAATTTTAACAAGCCCTAAGAAGGAAAGAAGAAATAAGCAATAAAAAATTAACACTGTGTAGCATCATATAAGAGGGCACACCATGCTACGGTCATTTTCACAGATGCATTTTTTGCTCCCTTATGCCTTTATAGTAAGTGTCCAGAAAAGTCAGTTTTCCCTATGAGACAATCCCCCTAAGGACAAAAATGTTCCTTTAATGTGGCTCCCATGCACATTATGCATGTAATGATTAGCTGCTTTTAACAGTTTTGTTTAAGTGGGAAATGTTATCTGTTCTTGCCTGCATTATGAACTGGCTGTCTGAATGCTGAGAAGACATTTTTCAATTAAAACATTTCCACGAGGAAGTCTCAATTTGCTTTTGAGATGATGTTTTTAAAATTAAGAAATTCAAGAGGAAAGATGTGTCTTTTGAAGGTGAACAATTAAGAAACTGAAGAACTATGACTCCATAAATTCCCATGCTGTTTGACATGACAGGATCATACATCCTGTTTACTTAGGAAGTAAAATCACTCCATGGAAGTATTTACCTGTTGAACACCTTCTCCCCCAACGTCCCGTAACTGATGAATACCAGGAACACTGCCAATCTTATCTACCTCATCCAGAAAAACGATTCCTGCAGTTACAGAAAATGGGTTTAAAGACGACCCTACTTTTAAAGAGAAGCAAGAATTTACAGGAAATAATAACATTTGAGAGAGCAGCAGTCTGTTCTACTTCCGGATTGCAAAAATATGCAATTTTGTCCAATTATGGACAAAAACAAAACTAGAAGAGCTCTACACTACACTTTGAGCTCTTTTCAGGTTTATTCTGTCTGATTTAAACTTTGAGTACATCCAGCAGGAACACCAATTTCAGGAATATTAGTGGTCTCAAAAGCTCAGAGCAGTTAGGCAAAATTAACACAGTCTCTGAAACACACATTAGAAGTTTACCTTGCTGAGCTTTTTCTACATTGTAGTTGGCATCTTGCAGGAGTTTTGCGATGACAGATTCGATGTCTTCCCCAACATAGCCAGCTTGAGTCAAGGTGGTACAATCGCAGATAGCAAAAGGTACATCAAGGCATTTCGCCAGAGTTTGAGCCAGCAAGGTTTTACCTGATAAAGCAAAAGCTGCATGTTAGAACTGCCACACGTTTCTCTTCGAGCACACAAATCCAAGTATTTGGACGGGGACTTTTAACAAGGATGTATAGTAACAGGACAAAGGGGAATGGCTTAAAATTGAAAGAAGGCGGGTTTAGATGAGATATCGGGAAGAAATCCCTTCCTGTGAAGGTGGGGGAGGCCCTGGCACAGGCTGCCCAGAGAAGCTGTGGCTGCCCCATTCCTGGAAGTGTTCACGGCCAGGTTGGTCAGGACTTGGAGCAACCTGGGAGAGGGGAAGGTATCCCTGCCCATGGCAGGGGTGGAATGAGGGGAGCTTTAAGGTACCCTCCAACCCAAACCATTCTAGGATTTACCACAGGATCATTGTTACTCTTATTAGACATTCTGAATCATGCCAGCATCTTAATATAGGAACATTTTACAAAGGAGATAGCTTTCATAAGCAGTGGTTTTTACATTGGCAGGCTGTATTTCTGGTTTTAGTTTAATAATACACATTTAAGGCAGCTTGAAATGCATACAGTATCACAAATAAAATATCACACAATATAAAAACCATAATACATGTACTTGCAGAGTTTAAAGATTAAATAAATCAGTAGTCCTTTGCAGACACTCAGGGTGCAGTGCAAAGTCCAATTGCTCCTGCTTTGAAGTTGGGAAGAAACAGAATTAAAATATTGTTTAGTGAATGTTCTCCCAAAAAGTCTGCAAAATGCCATCACTTCAGCACAAACATTCCCAAGTCTTATGAACATACAAAATAATCTCTCTTTCCAACTCCCTGCAACTAATCTGTCCCAGAGGTGAAACAGCACTGTCTTAACTGCAGCATCTCAGCTTGCCACCTAAGCAGAGAAACTATAAATGCCTTTTATTTCAGCTTAGTCAAAGTGGCATCTTTTATTCAGTCAGTAAATACAGGCATTAAAAATAGAAAAAAAAGAAAACCACACAACTACAGCTTGCTCCTTTTTAAGGTCACTAGCTCAGCATGTTAACATGTCACGAAAGCACTGAAATCCAAGTTTGAAACTCACATTTAGGTTTTTTATAAACCAAGCTGAATAATCACAGAAGAGAGAAATCACTAATTAACAACAAATTCCATGGAAAAATAGGATGCCTATAAAAACATGCAGCTGTATACCTGATCCAGTTGGTCCAAGCAGCAAAATATTACTTTTTTCAAGTTTAATGTCATCATTAGGTGAATCTAGTACTTCTCCTCCCCGTTTCTCCTGAGGTATCTGCTGGTTCATTTGTTGCTGCATCGATGCTCCCAAAGCATTACCATGTGGACTGATTCCAGCAATCTGCAGGAGTTCTGAAGAGAACAATAACAGTACTGTTTGAGTACCAACAAGGTCTGTCATTACCTTAAACACACAATAACAGCTTGGTTCTTTTGCAAATCTAGAATTCTACCTGTACAGAAGCTTACAGAGAGGACTGCAACAGAAATACAGCACAATTATTACACATACGGGAGTTCCAACCATGCTTTTGCACAGGCATATAGGAAAAGAATTTCCAAAGGCACAGTGGATTACCTAAAAACATTCCTCTGCATTAAAAGCAAGAGAAATTTTCAGTCCTTACAAATGTACTCATTTTAACTGTAATTTCTCATATATTTTTTCACATATGAGAAGAAATAAACCCAAGCTGTTGATTATCATGATGAAAAAGTACAAGAACTGGACTTCACCCAGCATTTCAAACAAGCAGTCACTAAAGACTGTTCTGCATATCATAAGAGTAGGTATTGCAGAGGAGGACATGAGGAGAGGGTTCACTTACTTGTAAATCTGTACTCATCCTCCCGTCTTCTGATTTCTAATTCTAAGAGAGAGGATGAAAACAGTAATAAAAATGTAAGTTTATAAAAGCTTATAGATTCTCCACCTCTTGCCCTCTTCTGAATACACCTTATTGCTGTCTATGAATGTATTTCTAACAAGAAATCCCCACCAGAGCTATTTTTTATTACTGTCAAAATTAACCCAAAACCCAACCTGCATGATTTTAAAACGCCAGCAAGCTTTCTACTTCTTAAAACATTAACAATCTATTACCTCTGATTAGATTTTCACTTTAGAACCAATTATAGAAGGAAAAAAGTACAATAACAAATTTGGTTTGGAAAGGCTTTCTTAAACTCTCCCTGAGTGTTACAATGTAAGACTTTGTTATAGGACAGAACTCTGAAATATGTAAACCTTCACTGTCAGTCTCTCTGGGTATGGACCATGTTATCTCCCTGGGGAGGGTCAGAACTTCCTAGTGCCAGGTACACAACTGCTCTCTTACCATTACCAGAACAGTGCTACTAATGTTCCCTCCTCAGTTAAAAGACTTAAAATTCAAAAAGCAAAGAAGATTTCTGTTTGCTTAACATGGTAACTTCTGCAAGACAGAACAAAACACCTTAAAAAAAACCCACCCAAGGTACGCTTTTGAGTCAGAGATGGTAACTTAATCCTGCTTCTAAAAATAAATTAGATCAACATAGCTACACACTTGCTCAGCAGCAAAAGTACTGCCAAGAGTAACTCCATCTACACCTGCTAGATATGGAACAATACTGTGGTGACCAGCAGATGCTGCCAGCAGAAGCAAGGGAAGTTAGAAGTCTAAGTACTCATCAATTTACCTATGCAAAATATCACCTTCCTGATCTGCATTGTTGCTTGCAGATTAAGCAGCAGATTTACTGTTAAGCAGTAAATGAGATTAGAAAGAAAAATTTAGGAGGCTCACTTTAGAAAGTTAAAGGAGAATACCCCATAATATGTATCAGTAAAAAAGGCTAAACATATGGTAAGCACCATAAACCTTCTGATTGCCATTTAAATAAATCACAGAAGTTCACAATGAAAGTTATATTTAGTAGAAATTCTTTTACATCATTTCAGTTATAGAACATCTAGTGTCAGGGTAAAACTTTCCTTGGATTTCTTAAGTTAGGGCCCTGAAATGGTGATTTATTTGACCAGAAAAATACCAAATATCATACAAACCTCTTGGTGTTAAAGAAGTCTGTTTCTCAACTTCTGCTTGCTGTCTCAGGTTAGACGGGATATTATTGTAGATTCTCTTGTAATGATTATACACAGCAACTGAAAGCACCTTCTTGGCAAAACACTGACCAACAACGTATTTGTCGAGGTAGTTGTAAATCTGAAAAATAGCTTAATTTTAGTAACACTTCTAAAGCACCTTGCAGCAGAAAAGCAAAAATAGTATATTGTGCCAAAGACGGACTTTGGTCTAAATAGTTACAGACCTGAGAAACAGAAACCAACATCTAAAATACAAAACATATTCCTTTTGATAAATTTACTTTAAAAACACAGTGCTCACACACTCATATTGTGCCTGTCAGTTCTGCCCCACTAATACATAAACCAGTTGCCCTTTTCATCCAAATTTTTAAGAGGAACAGAAATTTTAAGAACACTTAATTTCTTAAAAGAGGCCTATCAGAGCCACGTGCAGGTTCAGAAATCATTACAGTCCACCAGGAACTGAGAAACATAAAAGGCTTCCTCACTATTCTCTACAAGGAAACCAAATGACTTCAGAAGGATCATGGCCACAAGTTAATCAGCTACAGCTCTCACCCAAAACCACAGCAAATAAAAGGCCCTGCAGCTACAGAAAGAAGCTGCTAAAATAAGGATACAGAATGCAAGGCCATAGTGAGAAAGAATAGATAATATGGTTGGTGAGGGATGAGGTCAGCCTCAAGGTCAAAGGAGAAAATGAAGTCACAAGACAAAGACAGAGGAAAACAAGCTCAAATACCTTTATTGGATCTACTTGCTCCATTTATCAGTGCTCTGCTGGGTCACAAAGCTCACAAAGTTTAATCTTGAGCTAATCATCTTTATTGTTTGTTGCTCTGTCCCAGGAGCCCATTACACACCTGATGCAGATTAAGGGAAGCATTTCACCATGCTGCAACACAAGGGGACACTGGGTGGAATTAAAAACATACCTTTTTCGGTGGAGGTGGTGGCTTCTGCTGGAATGCCAATTTCACAGCTTCTGCTGCTGACTCAGGCTCTTTAATGATGCTCTTTTTTGTGTCTGCCTCTGACAGGACAACAAAGAAGTGGTGACACTTTTCACACTTCACAAAACGGGTGGAAGCTGCGGAAAAAGTCAAACAAAACAGTAAGAGGAATTGCTTCTGCCCGAGTTTATCACACAGAACAAGCACTGTAAGACAGCACAACCACTCTGTGTTTACACAACACTTCTCCCTCACTTACCTTAGAACATTTAAAAGCAATTATTGGCCTATGAAATTTAACACAGAGGGAACACAATTTGCCCCAAAGAAATATAATTCTGGGCAGCAACCAGACAATGGATTAAATACAAAACTTTTTGATACTTATCCAGTAGCGCCACACTTAGGAGAGGAAACTCTGCACTTCTGAGAGAGACAAAATTAATGAAGGTTTTAGCTATGCAGGAAATGCTCCTAACTCAAACTAACAGTTTAAGTGCAGGGAAGCAATCTAGAACATCAAAGACAGCATTACAGGAGGGCTCTGGCAGCTCCTGCTCTCTGCATCCCACTGGCTTTGGAACACTGTGGATCAGGCCCGAGTCACCTAAGCCCAGGACACCAAGCACAGTGGGGTCACCCAAAGGGCTCATCCCAACAAGAGGCAGCTGTGGTATGCAACAGATCATGAGGACTTTGATGTTTTGCAAGATCTTCTGCTTGTTTATTTTACTGTTAAGACTAGAACAAATTTCTTTCAAATACCAAAAGCTAAACCCTCCTACCGCTGGCCTTGTGAACTATGTCTCAAGAAATCTGCAAAGGTTGGTTTCATAAGCCTGAAAATGAGAACCTTCATTGCTTTTCCTTCGGCAAAGCAAACTTGAAATAATAAAAACAGACAGTCGAGAAGAATAATAAAAGTAATTCAGAATAGATCCTTTCTAGCCATACTACTATGCTATTAAATGCAAATCACAAGCAATAGGATAGATTTAAAGGAAATATACTAGTAAACGTATTTAATTAAAAGTAAAGTAAATGTAGAAAAACAACCCCATGAAAAACTCCAATATCAGAATTTCTGAAATCATAAAAAGTTTTTAGAAAATGGCTTGAACACTGCAGCACGATCTGACTGTAACAACACCCTCTAGCAATAAACAAGCTGCTTATTTATAACTTGTTGTCTCCCATAAGACTGGCATCAGCAAACGAGGAGTGGGTGGGGTTTTTCTTACCATTAATCCCACTTTATACCTGGATAAGCAAGACCAACAGATCACTTTAAGAATATAGCAACTAATACTGTGACCAACACAGCTTTATTAACTTTACTTGAAAGAAATTTTGTGCAACAGCCTGAAAACTCTCCTAGCAACCTTCCAAATTACTGTTATCTGCCTGATGGGAATGTGATGGAGATCCACTTGCACGAACCCATTCCTGTTACGTAACTATTATTTAGCAACAATATTGTCAGGGAAAAAAACAACCCAGCCTTTCTCCCAGGGCTCACTCAAAACACCTCTGATATCCGTGATGACTACAGTGCCACGAGGCTGTTCTCCTTCCTTATACAACACTTATTTAGGATAGAAGAGCCATGAGAATGGTTGTTCCCTTTATAGATCCACATGAATGATTAAAAACCCCCAGAAAATAAGGAATGGGTTTTAAGAGTACTATACGGCATTTTTAAAACATCACTAAAAAAAAATGAGTACACTATTGAGTTGCAGGCAACTTTGCTAATCCTAAATACTGGCATGTTTTCATATGTTCTTTTAGCAAACACATAAAAGCACAGCAAAGAACACCCATGTCAAATTACCCCCCTGTCATTAAGATGTCTGCAAATATTTACAGTGCGCCAAAATGTAAGTCAAGTGTTGTTTTTAATCATACAACATTGCCACAGAGGCTGCATTAGCAAAGGGATTTCTAAAGTCTGTGTGAGTTGACCTCGCCAAAAAGAAATGCCAGGTTTTTTACAAAACATACAGGAAACAAAAACAACCAGAGGATTAAACTTCAAAAGACTTGTAGGGTTGAGATAATGGGCTACTATCAAACTGCTTTAAGGCAAAAAAAAAAACCTCCCAACCAAACCAGGAAAAAGAAAGCAAGGAAACTTCCAAGTATGTACAGTAGCAGGGAAGTCTTGCTCTGGAGGATGGAGTAACCCAATGACATCAGGTGGAGACAGTAAAAGGAGCAACCAGATAAGGCTTCTTACGTCAATCAGCTTTACAGCTGTTGGATTTCACTCCACATCTGAGGATCAAGTCTTATTCCACTGATCACAAACTCTCCTTACAGACTTTCACAACCCAAAACAATACAGGAACTGCTGAGAAAGGAGGTCAAAGCAAAATGACTTTTTGTTTGCCTCATGCTTTCCCTTCATTGTTAATTACTGGAAAACCACTGCCAAGCAAATCTTTCTGCAAGATTTGCAGACACAGAGTGAAGCTCCATCAAAAACAAACTCCACTGGAAAACCAGCCAGTCACACTATCACTCAATGGCAATTAATTTTCTAATGAATGTGGCTTTTATTCAGTATTGTGTTTCCCTACTTCTCTCAAAATGACTGAAAACCTAATATTTAAACTGAAACAAATACTAATTGCATGTTTTCCTTTGGTTTTAGTTATTTATTTAAGGCTCTGCAGGTTGGCAATTCAAACCAGAACTGTGCAAATTTATCATTTTTCCTGACTAAGCAACAACAAAGGCTTATCCAAAAAAATCAACTTACAATAGGCTTAATACAACTTGCAACCCATTCATTTTGAGCAGAATGGGACAGATTTCTTTTCCTTAGTTTTTGTTTTCTTTTTTCAAATAATCTTTAAGATAATTAGAACTTCTGTTTTCCAGCTGCTTTATACAGTGTGGTTGGGAAGCAGTGTGCTCAAATTTACAGACTAAACCAGAATAACACAGGTCCAGAGGAAACTTCGCCAGAACCCACAGGAGCTTCGGAAAAATGTGGGTTTCCAGTCCCAAGCTGTTTACAGAACCTGTGTTAATTCTCACGCTCAACTCAAGTGGATTCACTACTTGTGAATTTTAGATTGCATGTATCAAGATATGTTCTCCCATAGTGTTGGCATGAATAAATCCTGTTCCCAAGGAAGTTTCCAAGCATGTTTAAGTGTTCCCAGCAACACTGACAAAACACTAAATCACATCTCTGCTTTCAGGGATCATTCTGGGACAATGCTTGAATGGTATTTCCAGATAAAAGCACAAACTGCAGTACCAAGGCAAACACCAGTGAAGTGAGAGTTTCAAAAACATCTCTGCCTACTCGTGAATCATAAGAAGGTAAATAAACTTAAAAATCCTTCCACTGTTTCCAACCATGCCTAGTCCAGGGAGAGACCACACTGAACACCAGACAGGATCATATTTCTAGTTCCAGAAACTAGTGCCAGGTTTTGCAGAATACCTTGTTGCCTATAGTTTCAAACAAACCAGAAAAACAACCTTATTTCTAGGGGGAAAAAAGTAACTGAGGACTGATCCTTTTATCTAACATAAAGAAATATATTGTTATTATTATAGAACTGTCTTGTAATTCATAACACTTGATCATTTAAAATCCTATTTTATATGAGTAGCAGCAAATAACAGCACATCCACTCATTATTTTTGCCAGCTGTGATATTAACAACTGCTGACCTTGTCTTAAGCCTCTTAGTGCACAAGTCTGATCATGACTTGATACTTCCTCCTTAAGCTCCACCAACAATGGGTATTTGCTTTCTGACAACTGTTTTCTAAGCTAGTCTCATTAGTGCTGAAATGAGGTATGAAATGTCTTCAGGTCAGATAGAACCTAAAGGATAACTGGCCTTAATTGAGATTACACTTCCAAAAAAAAAAAAAGAAAAAAAAAAAGTAGCAATTGCTGCTGGAGAACAGGCATTCTGGATTTTCTAGCTGGACTTTCCAGCCTTCTGTTTGGAATGTATTGTAGCTCTGACTTTGCCATAGAAGACTGTTCTAGTAAGCCATCTGTCAGATACTAATTCCTCTGCTGGATAAGCACTTTGGTTACAGTAAATGCAGGATTAAACTTTTATTATTTAAGAAAGAAAGGACAGACATTACAAACCTATATAATTAAGCATATATTTATATAATAGACAGATAGAAGTACCAGTAGTTAAAGTGCTATTTTTAATGCATGATATACAATTAATTATTTTTAAAATATTCACAGATGCAATGTGAATTCCACTACCACATTCATACACACCATGGGAACTACTCAGAGACAATACCCACAGAGACAATAAATGGTTACACCAACAAGGCCAAACTAAGCATAACAAAATTTCTGACATCATATAATTAGGTAGGCTAAAACTTCCCTATCAGGAGTATGTTAAATGATAAAGTCACTTCTGTGCCTATTAAAGAAAGGGAAGTTTTAATGAAAACTTACACACAAAGGTCTCCACGTGTGTGCACAAGTCCCCACACTTCGGGCAGCGCAGTTGGTTCCCTCCTTTCCCAGAGCTTCCAGAGCTTGACTTTTTACCTCCACCCTCACCAACAGATTTCTGAAAGAGATTTCCAGACAATGGAGCTGGTAAAGTAGGCATTTAGCAGTGTGCTCATGGAATCAAATAATTTGAATTTTGCAATAGCTGAATGACAAAGTAGCTGTTGCCAGGATTTTTTAAAGGCCTTGAAAACTTAGAAGAATGTGACAAACACTTGGAAGTGTACACACATCTGCACTTCCTAGGTCTGCCAGTTTTGGATGCCCACGGAAGAGGTATCCCATACCTGAATTAGAGCTGCTTGACTGGCATTAGAACAGTAACAAGCTGTGTCAAGAATGTTTTAATAGTGTATTTTAATGTTTTAATGCCAGACAAGAAAACAAATGGTATTTAAAGAGTATTTTATTATCTCAACTGCATGGATTCTAAGGGTTTATGAAGCCACAGCTCCTCTCACTTCCTTGACAGGTGTAGCAATCTACTCTAGATGAAGCATCTCAAAGTGCTTGGAAATACTGTATTTTTTACTTGCATCTCTTCTATGCCTTCATACTTGGATTAATAAAAGTTATTATATTTTAGGAAACAGTAAAAATCTCTCTTCCCTTTTTAAAGGCAGTTCCCCATTTTTTAAACCTTTCTTGCCTACTGATTTCTCCTCACAACCCTTCTCAAGAAAAAAAACACTATTAAATTTTTAGGGGGTTTTTTAAAGTTTAATTGCACCTTCAGAACACACCTGTGTCATCTGGACAGTTCCTCAGGTTCACAACACACCATACTAAGGCAAAGTTATTGCCTGTGAACTCTCAAAATGTTATTTGCTGACTAAAGAGCAGTTTTATTCTCAGGTAATCATTTATCTGAAGAAGCTGTTTATTAACTACAATTATAGAGAATGACTAGGATAAAAATAGACTACAACTGACTAACAAGAGGTGATCGATCTCATGTCCTCGCTGACTTGTCTTACTTACCACAAATCAGTTCTAAACCCAGAGACATTTAAAATGTACTTAGTTTGAAAAAGCCTACTTGGGAGCAGCAGGCTTTTGAAGGAGAATAGCTCTGATTACTACTTTTTCATGAGATCCTGAAACCTATTCTTGATTTATGACATCCAATAAAGTTTTCAAGTGTCCTCTTACACTGAGCAAAAAAATTTATAAAACTGGGAAAAGCACTGTGGGACATTTATAAGGTTTGCCTCCTAATAAATTCACAATACAGTTTATTTTTTCTTCACTGCAGCAATTTGAAGGGTTAGAAATGTCAAGAGTTGGCCAACATTTAAAGATCAACCTAATTTTAAGTTAAAAAAATATAAAAAATTTAAGGAACATTTTACATCAACGACTGAAACCCTGAGTGTGTGGAAATTACCTTGCTTCCATCTCCAGAACCATCCTTGCTTGCACCATCCTTTGAAGCAAAATATGCTGGTGTTTCTGAAAAGTTTCTAAGAGGAATTCGTTTTAGGGAACAAGTTTCAAAAGTCCCAAGTTTTCCTAAAACAGGGATGCGTGTACGACCACAAGTAATACCTAAAAAAAAAAACAACCCAAAAAAAAGAAAAAAAAGAAAGGTAAATATTAAAAATACTCCCGTTTTGATTCCATTGCCACCAAATCTCAGAAGTTATTTACTTTAAGTGGCCCTTAAAGGTTTTGGCAACAGAATTCAGCTTTGAACATCCACATTTCAGTCATCAAAGTAAATTATCTTCACCACCTTAATGTTCATCTCATTAAAAGCTGCCTGGGTTTTCCAAAAACGACCCCCAAAGTAATTCCAGGTCCTCTGATACCAGACAATTGAGAATTCCATTGTGGCATGAAATAGGGAACATCCCAGTTATGAAACTGATCCTCAGAATGACAAACACAATCAACTTACAGCTCTTATTGTGAAATCATTCAACCCCCAAAATAAGAGAGACCTCTGAAGACTCTCTTTATTATAAAAAAATCACGTGTTTCAGACTCAATGACTGCACGTCTGGATTTGGCTTTCACTTGGGAACTCCACTAAAAATTAGTTTCCAGGAATTTGCGGCACCTCTTGGCAACAAAATCCGTGCTGAGAAGAACTGAGAAGCCATGTCCTATTTGGCACTCACTGCCAGGCCGGCACAGGCAAACTCAGCATAATCTTAACTTTGCTGAAATACCTTATTGCCAACATGAAAAAAGAACCTCATTGAGGAACTAAACAGCCTTTTCCTCCTCTTGCAACATGGGCAGGATTGCATTTCATGGCTGGGTACGATGTGAGCCAGCGTATGTTGTGCTTGTGATTTCAACATCAACAACAGCCTGGAATCCATATCTCATCTCTCACATTTAAAGTGGCAAATTTCTCACTTGCTCTCTGGTTTTGATAAGGACTCTGTGCCTTACTGACAGCAGAGCTATACAGCAACAATAGCAATTACAAACTTGCTGGTAGTACACAGTTGTATTGTTGTGGGGAGGAGAGAATACTGTGGAAAATCCAAAAACTCTTAAAAAAATAAGAAAAAGTAGAAATGGCAAGAGGAGTGCAGCTTATTTGCTCTGAAAGAGGAAATAACAATAACGAAGAGCTGGAAACTTAGCTGAAAGAGGATACTCAGAAAATTCTCCTTGTTACTATAACAAGAAGGGAGAAAAATAAAGAAGAGGAATCTAAATTTACCAGGAAAACTCCTACAGGCCTCTGCAAAGTCACAATGAAGATGACAGTGTCAAATGAGATTTGAAGCTGGTTTATTAACTTACATGCTGCTTAAAATTCCTGAACCTGAAGATGACTTGCAGCTATTTTTAACATAACTAAAAATTAATCTTTTAAAAATCTCTCACAGCATTGCTTCTGTCTGTAAACGTGAGGGAGGAAGAACAATCAATGAGCTTCCCCATTTTAAATTCCTCTGTTGAGTGCCACTGCAACACATTCTAGATTACACAGGATAAGCTATGAAAACATCACAGAAAACTTGAAAACACTGGCTGGCTCTCAGAAGCAGTTGTGTCTTTGAATGTGCAGAGAACTCTGATGACTCCGTGTGCCAAGTGCACTTGTCAGTAAAGAACAAGCTTTGGTGAGTGTTCACAATGCAATAGCTGTTCTGAGCAGTCTTGGAGGCTCATTCCTCATATATGATTCCTTTACTGAGTTTTGGTTTAGAAGACCCCTTAAAATAAAATAATCACCTCACCTCCCTTGAACAAAACCTGAAGTCACACGACTTTCCTTTCAAGACAAGGAGATTTGGCCTGTGGAAAAAGGCTGAAGCACTAACACAAAAGCTCAAACATTTCAGAGTCCTCCTTTTAATTCGGATTGCTCTTATGAGACAGAAAATGCACTGAGAACTGTATGGAATGAACTGTGAAACCTTACACAGCACTGGGTACTGAGCTGTGAAAACTAAACCGGAAAAAAAAAGTATTACTGCTACATCAGCTTGTGGCTAAGCATAAAAAGCCTCATGTGCTTATCGTGAGGTCTGAGTGGTGTTTTTTTAACAAAACATCATTGTATAATTACACAATGAAGCAGTAAGAAAGTTATCACTGCTACTTCCTTGCATCAATAAGCCCAGAGGGAGATTTTCAGGAGAAATCAACATTTCAGTCCAATGCCTGGCAGCTGCCACTGAACGATCCAGATACTGATAAATGTTCCAATATGTAACAGCTGGCAGGATTTGTTCACACACACCTGGCAGTGGTGGCTCAGGTGGAGTTTTTTTTTGGAGCACTAAATTCAAAGGACGTGTTCCTAACGCTGCTGGCAGCAATGGAACCAATCCAGCACGTTTGGATTTGTGCATTAAGAAACAATGGGAAGCTCCTTAACATCATATTAACCTTTAATTGATACTTGATGAAATAAATAGTGACTTCCGGGCCAAGCCTGGGGGATCTTGGAGGCCTCTACTGCTCAGGAAAGTGACAGAGAGACTGTGACAAACTGTAACTGTCCCACATAACACTCGATTGACTACATTAATCTGTGCACTCAGAACTCTCTCAAGTTTGCACCACCCAGCCATAGCAAAGGAAGCACCTGGCAGAAGACATAATGTAACAGAAAAAATACACTAAAATAGGATACATTTATTTTTAAACAACTTTCATTGAAGGCTGATGGATAAATAGTTGTATTACTTTATCTGCATTTTAGTCTCATGTGCTCTTTTATATAAGCCTTTTGAATCTTAGTTCTGACCAAAAACCACACAAATTTTAAAAAAAGATAATTCTGAAATAAATTCAAAATAATACTTGCTTTAAAGTTTATTGTTTCAGGGGATTGCATAAAGCCAGACAAGCTGGACTTGAAAGTACAGGTTTGAACTTTTCAGCACAGGTGATATCTGAGATATAAATGCAAAGGCACCTACAAAGAGTTAACTCACCTCTTAAAGGCAGTAAATGATCTCTGACTCATCGGGCTATTACTGAGGGTACAGTAATTGCAGATATTGTCACAACTGTGGCAACAGAGGGATTTTCAGCACAATTTGGGGGTGCTCTACCTTTCACTCAAAGCAGCACATGGTTTGTCTGCTCTCAGTACCCTCAAGAACACCGTGAGAAGGACAAAGACAGTAAAAAAGTAACAGCCTCCCACCACTTCAACTTCCAGTGAGTGGTTTGCACAGTCTCGTCCTTCTACCAAGTCGGAAAAAATTAATTTTGCTAACTAAGCCCATCTTTATAAGAAATATTCCAAGTTTAAGCTACAACGAAGGTAGGCTTTTAATCAGTTAAGGTAATTAAACCATTTTAAAGCAAATTAAACACATTTACTCGCACTGCGGAGTAACACACCCTGGCCGACAGCTGCTGAGCATCGCTCCTGTTGAAATGAACTATTCTCGCATTACATTTCCCCATGGCGAGGGCAAATTCTCCGATACTTCACACCACGCAGCACTGCCCTTACCCCCGACACTCGCACCGCGCGGGTGAGCCCAGCAAACGGTTAAAGGCAGGAAAAAAGAGGCAAAGGCCGCGGTGCCCCGCCGCTGTCACAGCGCGATAAGGGCAGCGGCGGGGCCGGGCCCCCCTCAGGGCCGCGGGCCGAAGGGCCTGACCCCGCCGGGCCCGGTGAAGGAAGGCCGGCGGCCCGAGCGCGGTTACCTCTGCGGGCGGAGGGCAGCGTGGAGCCGAAGAGACGGGCAGCGGCAGCGCAGCTGTGGCAGGCGGACATGGTGCAGCGGCCGCGGGCCCGGCCGGCTCCCCCCGCCGACAAGGCCTCGCTGGCGGCGGTCCGGCCCCGCCCGCCCCGGTAACGCCCCCGTGACGGCACCGCGCGTCACTACGGTACTGCAAATCCCAGCTGGCATCGCGCCGCACCGCGTTCCTCGTGAACGCGCTCCCCATGCGGGGCATCATGGGAAGTGTAATCTCAGCAGTGAATGGTTGCGTGGGCGCCGTGTGGCATTATGGGGAATGTAGTGTGCGGCCGTAGCGACACCGAACTCTCTCGGTCTGCCTTCGGCACACCGTCCAGGTGTGTGCATTCCCGGTGATTCCTTTAATTCCTCTTTCCGAATACGACATAAGATGAATATTTCCCTTTGATCACAGATTTTTTTTTTTTTTTTAAAGCCTTTAGCGAAAAGATCAGGCTGAGACGGGAGCAGAAAGACTTCACGCAAACTGAATCGATTTGGGGAGCGAATAGAAAATGATGCCCCGTGTCGTGGGATGATCTTCAAGCAGCGAAGAGCATTCTATAAATATACATTATCTAATGAGGTGTATCCTTTAGGATATCTTATAGACAACGCACCTATAACTGCAGGTAACTATAGGTCTGTCTCAGCTCACCTTCAACTCCTATTTATTACATACCAATTAAACGGGGCTAATTGACTCCACCTCTTCATTAGAGGAATGACTCAGTAACACCTGTCGCTCTCCTTAATTAACCTGAGCTGCCCTGGAGCGAAAAAGTTGCCCGAGAACCTGCGGTCCATCCCTGGAAGTGTTCAAGGCCAGGTTAGACGGGACTTGGAGGAAGCTGGTCTAGTAGACGGCGTCCCTGACCGTGGGGGGGGGTGGAACAAAATGAACCTTAAAAAAACCCTTCCAAAGCAAATTATCCCATTAATTAACACTGGGGTCACGTGACTTCCGCCTCGGTAACGATGGCGCCTGTACCGCTCACTTCCGCCTCGGTAGCTATGGCGGCGGAGCTGTTTCCGCCCACGCCCCGCCCAGGGGTCACGTGGGCTGCGCGGGCGCAGCACCCGGAAGTGGCGGCCAGCGGGTGCCCCCGGCTGGGCGCGCGGGGCGGGGGGAGGAAGCGGGAGAGCGCTGGCGGCCGTGGTGCTCCTGGTTCTGTTCCTGTTCCTCGTCCCCGGGCCCTGCCATCCGGTGAGCGCCCAACAGTGATGGGAAGGCGAGAGTCGTCGCTGTGGAGACGGGCCTGCCCCTGTTGTCAGCGCCCCGCTCCGTGGAGGGAGCTCTGAGGGGCCGGGTGGGCGCTGAGGCGAGCGGGGTGGTCTCTGCTCCTTCGGGACAGTGCCACCCCTGGAAAGGCTGCGCCGGAAGAGTCGGGGGACTGTGCGGGGCGGGGGATGTCTTTTGGGGTCTGGAGCGGGGTCGTTGCGACCCCTGAGGGAGGGAAGGGAGAGGGTTGGGATGCGGCCCAGCAGGGAGCCCAAAACCCCGCCTTGGGGCTCCATTTACTGGGGGTCTTTCAGGGGAAGGAGCTGCCTCAGCTTGTGCTACAGAGGGGAAAGCCTGAGCTGAGGGTGCTGAGTTGGCTTTTGTCCCCTTCTCCCTACAAAGCTGTGGAGCCAAATGTGGTTGAGGAGGGGGGTGGAGCAGGGGCTGGGGGCGGTGGGCAGCGTGGGGCAGGGTTGGTGGAAGCAGCGCTGAGAGATAGGGGAAGGCGCTGCTGCCATATCCCAGTTATCCATAAGTCTTCTTTCTCATTGTCTTTTTAAATCAATAATGAATGGAATATGTCATTAGTGTAGTGGAATAACTCACAAAGAGACTATTACCAAGAGCTCTGAGCACATCCATAGGTGATTCTTCCAGAGGAATTGTTTCTAAGAGCTTAAAGTTCTTCAGGTTGTTTGGTTTTACTGAAAATGAAGCTTGGGCGTTTAGAGGCTGATCATGACCAGCGTCAGGCTCTTTGTGGTCTGAGCTACCTTCAGTAGCTGAATCCCTGTTTTGAGTTCATGGTTCAGCTTCTCTGTGGCTGGAAAGCACATGTAGTTGTTAATATGAGTATTTGTGTGTACAAATTGAATGCTGCATTTCTGTGCAATGGAGAAAAGAAACCCATTTCAGTAACAGGACATTCTCTAATCCAAGAGAAGTTTCCTCTTGCCTGGAAAGAAAGGCAGCCCTTAGGACTGGTGATCAGATGCTCCTTTAGAAGAAAGCTGGTGGAAATCAGCCCAGGTGTTAGTGGCCAATGGCTCACTTCCGTGAGTGGTAACAGGTGAACTGGGAAGTTCAAAATTTGGGTTTCAGATGGATTCTAAACCTGCTGTGGTACCAGACAAGGTGCAGGGACAGAACAAAGTTCACTTGCATCGTACCCTTTCCTTACCTACTGTAATCACACAGCTCTGTGCTCCCAAACCACAGCAATTAGCTTAAGGGTGCTGAAAGACTGAGGTGGCAGAAGCAGCAAGATGATCACAGTGGGAAGAGGTCGCCAACCCTCTCTGGCAACCAGAGTGAACAGCAGGAAAAAATCTCCCTCTCCGGCGCCTCTGTGTCTCTGTGGGGCCCTGACCGTGGCTTGTGCTTCTTGGCCCTGCCAGTGCAACAGTCCAAGATAATGTGTGTTTTAAGGCATTTCCTGTGATTTGTTTGTCACAATTTTGTCACACTGTCGTTTGCTGAAGAGCTTTTAGAAAGCCATTGATGTGTGGTTATGGAAAGGAATTACTCTGAACCGCGGTTTCCTTGCTCCAATGGCTGCTGTCCCCTAGTCCAGGAAGGCATCCTTGCACCTGCTCTGCTTTGCAGGTCGTTGGAATAGATATTTTTTACTTTTTCTGTAATTTTACTTGCTGCCAGACTTTGATAGAGAGCAGAATAGTCAGTGCAAGCACCAAAGTGAAGCCACACAAATTTGAACCAATGGCCACACAGCTGAACATCCCACCTCAAACCTTTGAACATGGAAGGTGTAGCACATGCTCTGTGGAAGGTGTGTGTTTGTCATGCAATTTACAAAGTACTTTCCCTTTAAAAATTCATATTTTTTGCACTTGGAAGATGGCAAATGAAGACTGAAAGATGAGGAAATTGTAACTAACTGTTAATCCAGCTGTAACCCTATAAACTGGTTAAGCTGCCCACCGGCAGCTCTCCTGTAGGGACAAATGAATTGGAGTGACTCACAGAACACAACGAGGTCTTATTTTATGAAGAATTAAGAAACAAAACCTATTGATTTAGACTTGGCAACTGTTAAGTAACAAGAGCAAAAGTTTCTTTGTTTTTCTATGCTCAGTGCTGTGTGTGAATGCATGAAAATAATCTCCCAAAGCAGCTGGCTTTCAGGGTGAAGCTATTGAGTCTGCAAACTTCAGAAGTGTTTGATGCCATTTGTTGTATAAATGGAAGCTAATGGTCTCTTGCTGCTTAAAAAAAAAAAAAAAAAAAGAGTTAAATCTTGGAGTTACCTCAGTGTTTATTACTAATTAATGGAGTATTATAAGATACTCATTATGTATGTTTGGGCATTCTGGCTGGGGAGTGAATTAGTGGCATTCCTTTGTGAACTCAACTCTGAATCAATTTGTCCTGTATTAATGGTGTGCTTCAAGGATTTCTTCATTGGTAACTCCTGATGAGTCTGCTTCTGTGCAGATAGAATTAAAACTTCAAGGATTTTCTGTAAATTAAGCCTTGGATCAGGTGATGTTCCTGATGTGCTTTGGGACTCGTTTGGGTCAGTTATACTTAGATGGAAAAACATGACCTGAATACTGAGTAGGTTCATGAAATAACATCTGTGGTGTGAACTCCTGAGTGAATTGTATGAATATTTATTAACTATAAACTTGGAGTGCCTTATCAATTTAGAACAAACCAAGAACATGCTTTAGGTTTTAAAGCCACTTACAGCCTGCAACACAATTGACTTTCTCTGCAGCTGTCACAAGGGAATGCTGCTACAGAGGCATCATCATTTCATAATTAGGTTGGTGCAGTAAGGCAGTCAGGTGACTGCCTCTTGGGAGAATAATTGCATGGTTTGATGAAAACAGAGCAAAAGTGAACTTGGTGTGAGTCAGAGGTAGTGCCATCAACTGATAAGAGCAAATCACCCTGCACTGCTTTATTTACATGGCACAGCTTTCAAGAGCTGCCCACGGTCAGGTCAAACTGTGGTATTGATTTCTCATTCTCTCTCTTTTTCAGGCTGACCCAAACTGATTTTTTTCTAAACATCATGGGAGAGATTAAAGTCTCTCCTGACTATAACTGGTTCAGAAGCACAGTTCCTCTTAAAAAGGTATGTACATCTTGTGAGTGAAATATCTCCTGTTTTTTTAGGGGGAGAGACTAAGTGTGGTTAATGCAGAGCAGTTGTGGCTGTGCTTCTGACCTGTTTTATCTCCTGAACTGTTGTCCCACATGTCATGTGAGTGCATGAAAGCACATCCTTCATCTTCACATGCTTCTTGGAGGTCACTTCTGCCTGTGGTGGGGAGCAGAGACTCGCAGCTGTGAGCCATGGCAGCTGTACCTGCCATCCTGGTGCCAGCCATGCTTGAGGAGGGGGCTCCAAGGGAGTGGTGTGTGCTGGGCATCACATGTGTGGCTTCTCAGAGCTGCCTCTGTGCACTGGACTGAGCTGCCAGAGCCACCTCCACTGTTCCTGCCCATTGTCCTCAGGCCAAAGCAATGTCCAAAGGCAACTTCCCAGCAGTCAGGCAGCATGCAGGGTCCTGAGAATGGGAATATCCTTAACCACGGTGCAAAAACTCAGACAGTTTCTTCTGCTTAATCACAGTGACAAACCACTTTCTCCTCTTGCTTGGATTTCCCCACTTCCTTTCACTGAGCCACAGGAGAATGTTTGAAGTGTGCAGGGTTCCAGCCTGCGCTCTCTACCTGCCGAGTGGCAGAGGGCATGCAGTGCAGTAGTAGTATGTAACTCCTGACTCAATAAAGCACTCATGTACCTTTTGCAGGTCAGGCTTGCTGGGGCTGTGGTTACAGAGTGACCTGCAGCAGCCCAGACTCCTGCCAGACAGAGGGACAGCCCTGTCTTTACACCTTGCTGCTGCAAGCACAGTCACTGCTGTGGCTGCACAGGCTGAGCAGTCAGTGTCCTGTCTAGCCTGGGATGTTTTATAGTTTGGTTTTGGGCTAAGCTGACTTTGGTGTGGTTCCCTTATCTGGATGACTTTGTGGGCTGCAGAAACACCTTTAGGGAAGAGCTGTAGGATTCTTACTAATTTTTTGCCAGTTTGTGTCTTCTGTAGATAAGAAAGATGTATTGCTGTTGACTCCACATGCTCTGTCAAGGCTCTGGCTGTCCATCTGCTGGGTCTGTTCGTGCCACACTGTTGCCTTCAGGCAGTGCCTCACTGGGTCAGGGGCCAGCATTTCAGCAGAAAGATATGTGGGTGCTCTGAGGCTCTGCTTTGTGTGATGCAAGATGGTGAATGGAAGGAGCTGGAGGTTGTGGTTCCAAGGGAACATGGTGCTGCTGCAGCTCAGTGTCAGCAGGCGCTGCCTTCAGCTACTGCCAGTGCTCAGGGTTTCGTAACTGGGGATGTGTGTAAACTGAAGCTGATAGTGACCTGGTGACCTTCAGAGCTGGGAATGCCTTACCCTCTTGAGTGCTTCTATCAGCTCAAAAGACAAATGATGTCACAGTGGTGAATGTGGGGTATGAAGAAGGTAGAAATAAGCAAACTAGTCCTGGTTATTGGAGAGAGAATTAAAAAACAAAAGCCCAATTTGAAAATGTAATTAATCTCTGAAGCAGTCTTTGGGAATACATTTGCCTGCATTATCCCTCCAGAAGTGCAAAGCATGTGCAGTACAGAGGAAGGAATAACTGGCCTTGGTTATCGCAGTCAGGTCAACCTAAGGAAGCAGAGCCAGAGCAGTTTGTTTGAGAATGTGCTAAGATGTTTCTCCTGACAGGCACAGGAAATGCTCAGCTCCATCCTCCTTCCTGCCCTGGTCAGATATAGGAAGTGCAGCACAGAAAATAACACTTTTTAACCGAGTCTCCTGCTTTGCCTGTGTGCCTCCATTTGCATATACCACTCACTGTCTTATCTGAGTCCTTCCTAAAAGTTTTCATCAAGGGACACCCTGGCCCTGCTAAAAAGTTCTGCTCTTTGTTTTGAGGCAGTGCAGATTTTACCTTTTATGTGAACTGTAGCTGATCTTGATCGATCAACCAGAAGAAGAAGGTTGGTGACCTCCCAAGTCAGCAGTTAACCACACTGCTGCCTACACAGCTCGGGAGCTGGAGTTAAACTGTCCAGCATGTGGCCAGAAATCAACTAGAACAAGTGCTTAAACCATTGATTCACTGTCTGGGCTCGAGGAAAGAAACCTTATCTCTCAGCCTCAGCTTTCTTGGTGTGGACTAACTTTGGTGGTGTTATTTCAAAGAATATGGTCTGCCTTTGGAAATACTCCTAAAGGTAAACTTGGTAGTAGCCACCCTGAATGGATCCAACATTACTGATGGAATGACAGCTGAGAACAGCAAAGCCTGGAGCCCAGGGGTCGTGTGTAAGGAGTTATTTTGGCGGGGATTGGGAGGGCTTTTGTACAAAGTTTGTGTTTAAATGGTTTCACTGGTCTGGAAGCTCTGGTATGCAATCTGTCTTTTTTTTATAGAGACTTTAGAAACAACGTTATCATGTGGTTCCTCACATGCTCCCAGAGCCTGAAATACTGGCTTTATTAGGAGCAGATTTGTTAGTCAAGCAAATCTGATTTGTGATACACTATTCTCTTCTGATTGCTGAGAAGCTTAACTGCTGGGTTGGAAAAGCAAATTGTGCTTGTGTATTACTGTTCAAAAAGCTATAAAATCTCAATACAGAGGAGATGATTTCTGGCTGCTTGACTCAGGCTTTCCCCAGAGGTTTGTGTTTGTTGGTCTCGTACAAGATGAAGCTTCTGCTGGCTTGTGGAGTTGAAAGAACATCTGGAATACAGAAGACAGCTTCTGGTAGAACAGGCCCTGTCAAAACAAGTCAGGCTTTTTTTCTGCTAGAAAAGAAGACACAATTCTTGCACTTTTGAAGATACCAATTATGCTAGGGCCTGTAGTACTGTATGAGGAGCTGCTCATAAAGGATAGCACCTCGTGTGTGAATAATCCCCCTCAGCCAGCCGTGTCCTGGGCAGTCCAGATGCTCCTGAGATACTGCCAGTGGTGGAAGCATTTTTCCCTCCAGGTCAACCTTGCAGTGCTGCCCTGGGAGTTGTGTGTGTCTCTGTTTCTGTAAGTGTTTCAGATCAATAATTTGTGGTGATAGCTGCTTAATTCTGTAGGCCTGCATGGATCCAGACTGGAAACATCTGTCCGTGGATGCAAATATCAATGGTTGTTTAAAAAAGCTGTCCCAGGGGCAGTGCTGGCTCTTCCAGCCTCCAGCTGCTGCTCTTGGTACCCTGAACTGACCTCCTGTGTCTCTCCTGAGTATGGTGGCTCCTTTCCTGAGGTGCAGTTCATTATCCAGCTTATGTCAGGATGCACAAAATATTCTGTCTGATGGTGCGTGGCCACAATTCTATTCCAGCTGTATCCATATTGTCATTCCAGTTAGAAAACAGCCTGAATGCTATTGTGAAGAAGAGTAAAAGAAGGTCTTGAGTATTATAACATTTGCTAGATGTTGGAAATTTCTAGAAGCAATCCTGGAAGCTGGCTGAAGAACCTCACTTGTCTTGTGTTTGCTCTCCCCTCTGTGCCTCTCTTTCCAGATAATAGTAGACGATGACGACAGTAAAGTCTGGTCATTGTATGATGCAGGACCAAGGAGCATTCGCTGCCCACTCATATTTCTCCCTCCTGTGAGTGGAACTGCAGATGTGTTTTTCCAGCAAATTCTGGCACTGACTGGATGGGGCTACAGAGTTATTGCTGTGAGTATTCTCAGTCCTGTGTCAACGGTGGTGTACTTGTGCTTGTTGCTCTCATTAGAGGTTGGATAATGAACTTCTTAGTTTTGACTTAAAGAATCCACCAAAAAACTTTGTGCTAAGTTGCACTACAGAGTAGTGAGCACGTGGATCCAGACTGGAATCTGCTATATGTCCACAGCAGCATTTACCCAAAACCTTGTGCATGCATAGTGTTAACTTCTCAGCCTACTTTTCCTCTTGTGTGTCCTGGACACAAGTACTTTTTGCCTCCATCTGCATCCTTGTTAGCCCTGAGGCGAAGACATGAATTAGTTCAAGGTTTCCATGTTTTCCTTAGGGATGGTGGTTCTCAGCCTATGTAATAGCTGCAGATGCTAATGTCACTCCTTAAATCCTACCAGCCTGCTCTTCTGGGGCTTCTCAGCTCCTGAGCTGAAGTGGTTGATTTGTACAATACATTAAACAGCCTGGCTTTAGGAGTACCCCTGTCTCTTGCAGCAGTCAATGATTTCTCTATCTGTTACATGGTACAAAATCGCTGAAGAACCATTCCAGCCTCCCCTCCCACTGATCCCAGAGTGAGGCAATGCTGCACTTTCCCCAGCAAACTCTTCTCTGTGGCACTTTGTGTGTTTTTGTGTAACTGAGGGGGAGGCGTTTGCACCCTCAGGCTCTGGGGACCTTGAAGAGGAACTTCACGATACAGCTTGCTGTCTTGAAATCATTATTGTGAGAACTGGTACAACTTTGAAGCAGATTGATCTCAGCCAGTCTTTTCTAACTTTGTATTATTTTAGTTGCAGTATCCGGTGTACTGGGATCACCTGGAGTTCTGTGATGGATTCAGGAAACTCTTAGACCATCTTCAGCTAGATAAAGTGAGTGCTCAGAGATGGGGAAGTGTACGAATTGTTGCAATAAAAACTTGATGTTTGAAAGAGTCTCATTTAAGAGCCAGCATAAAAAATAGGATACAAAAGTGCAGCCTATAAAGAGGCTGTGTTGCAATTTCACATTTGAAACTAGTTTATTTTTGAAGGTCAATGCCCTTGGGAATTGTCATACTTGCCCTAAATTCAGTTGCTATTCCAGGCCTATAAAATTGTATGGGTTAACTTCAGTTTTTGTGAGATCCTGTGGAACTTATCCTTCCTAACTCACATAGTACAGAACACCACAGTCAAGTCTCTTGGACTGGAATAGCTATGGAGAACAAAGTGAAATGTTCGAGTTTTTTCTTAAGCTTGATGAACACAAAGAAATTTGTACTGTGTATCTGTGGGAAACATTTCCTACTGTTAGTATTCATCACATTTATATTGCACATAAAACCAGGAGATGAATGGAACAGTGATTCTTTGAAAATATGGGTTATGAGGACAAGGTAAACTTGAGTGACCTATTTTTGTAATGAAGCACTGTGCTCAGAGGTCACATTTCATCATCTGTTTGGTTTTTTTTTTTTTCCCCTTGCATTAGGTTCACCTTTTTGGAGCTTCTCTGGGAGGCTTTCTGGCTCAAAAGTTTGCTGAATACACACACAAATCTCCCAGAGTCCAATCTCTGATCTTGTGTAATGCCTTTAGTGACACTTCTATTTTCAATCAGACGTGGACAGCAAACAGGTAAAGAAGACTAAGACAAGAAAGCAGACTCACAGCATTAATTCTTCTGCAATGAAATGTCACACTGATTAGTTGGATATGTGTCTAACCTGATTCCAGCCTAGGGGAGGGAGGTGTGGGATGGAATACTTGTGACTTTTAAAGGCACACCACAAGAAGAATGGAAATGTTAACAATTGAGAGTGTGGAATTAGACAAATTGTTCTGTGATCCTCTGTGGATGTGTGGTCAGATTTAAGAACTCTGCCTGTTGTCAAACAAAACCATTTAGAGCAAGAAGAGTGTTTGTTGTTCACCATGTTTAAAATATACTCTTGCCATGTAAAACTAAAAGCTGCTCAGAGCATTTCAAGCATCAAGCTGCCAGGTATTCCATCTCTGTGCTTTTGAAGGTTCTTCAAGGATTTCATCTGAGGTTAAAGCACAAAGTCTGTGCAAGGAAAGGGAGCATTTACAACGCAGCGTCTTGATGTTGAGTCCTTGGTGCTTGAAGATATTGTTACATCTTATTTCTGTTTTAGCTTTTGGCTGATGCCTGCTTTTATGCTGAAAAAGATTGTCCTTGGGAATTTCGCATCTGGTCCTCTAGATCCTGAAATGGCTGATGGGATTGATTTCATGGTGGACAGGGTAGGTAGCTGTGTGCTCTGATGGTTGTGGTTTCACTGTAGATTTACTGAGTGGGAGGTTGTAGATATTTCTGCTGCTTTTTTCATTCACTGACCCAGGAGGGAGGAATGAGAAGTGGCTCTTTACCAGGTGTTGACTGTCACAGCCCCAGCAGTTTAACTGATACACTGACCCTCTACCTTAGTTGTGTTTGTGTAGTTCAAGAGAGGGAGTTAAGGAACTGAGGTGGAAGAGAAGAAAGTTTTGGGATAGATCTGTACGCCATGCTCTGGGGGCAGGAACAACTAATGGAACGTGGTTTAAGCATTTGTCTCATGCAGAGTAATACTAAATTGGAATTATAACCTTCATCCCTTTGAAATGATCTTCTCTTTGGCTGTATTGTTAATATTGCATTAACTTCCTGCAGTGAAATATGTTGTTAATTGGACTTTCTCTCTACTGCAAGCTGGAGAGCCTGGGCCAGAGCGAGCTGGCCTCAAGACTCACCCTCAACTGCCAGAACTCCTATGTAGAACCTCACAAAATCCGAGACATCCCTGTAACCATTATGGATGTAAGTGAATCTGAATTTTTTAATTAAACAGTATTTCCTTCCCTTGGCCATGATATTCAGTTAGCAACTTAGCAAGCATTTGCAGCATGTGCCTTCCTGTTTAGGGAAGCCTTCTGCTGACTGGCAGCGCTGTGCCTCTTCAGTGCTACATTGTGAATTGGATATTCTGTGCAGTAACACAGCCGTATGTTTCAGTATCACAGTATTGGATTTCTAGCTGTCGATGCCCAGGTTTGCTTGTTTTCTGTTTCATTAACACCATTCCACAACGAAGCTGAGGGTCTAGAAGCAGCATGCAGCCAGTCTGATATAACAACAAAATCGGAGGTTCAGAGCTCACTGCTGGGACTTGTTCCGTAGGTGTTCGACCAAAGTGCGCTCTCGACGGAAGCAAAAGAAGAAATGTATAAGCTTTACCCTAATGCCAGAAGAGCTCACCTCAAAACAGGAGGCAACTTCCCCTACCTCTGCAGGAGTGCTGAGGTCAACCTGTACATTCAAGTGAGTTCCTGAATTCAATCTGTGAACACGTTTAGCCACAACAGCAGAAGGCAGCTCCTGTTCTGAGCTTTTGTTTAACTTCCCTGAGTCTGTGTGCTCTCTGCTGCTGATACCAAAGGGCAGGCTGGGAGCAGCTGTGTCCATGCTAGGCCAGCTTTGGGGGTTTTCTGTCTCTGAACTCTTGTACTCCAGAGCCATGGTTTCACCCTCACAAAAGTTACTCAGAAGGAATGCTTCTCTTTTACCAAAATGCTGTGCTCCTTACACTTGTTTCTGTGTTATTTCCCATGTCCAACAGATCCATTTGCTGCAGTTCCATGGTACTCGGTATGCAGCCATCGATCCCTCCATGGTCAGTGCAGAAGAGCTGGAAGTCCAAAAGATCAGCCTTCACACCAGCAATGAGCAAGAAGGGCAGTAGGCTTGGGAGTGCCAGTGAAACAGAGGCATTGGTTTGGTGGTCTTCCTGTGTACAGTCAACTGTTCCCACTCTGCCTTTTCCCTTGTGTTAGCCGATTATCACTGTGTGATTCCAACACGATCAACAGTCAGTAAACTACCCGTGGACAGCAACCTCCAGCAGTGTAATGGGATAGATCTGTTTAATTTTTATTCTTTGGATTCAAGGAAGTATCTTTGGAGACTACACTTTTAAAAATAAAGACATTTTTTCTACCAAAGTCTTCACTATATCATGTTCTTAAGCAGAACGGTATTTCTTTTTATATTTTTCACCCGGCTGTATATATTACCACATGCAGATTGTGTATTTAAAAGCTGACATATATTTTTGTTGAATATTTGATTTAAAAGATGTGTAAGTGTCAATGTTGCCATCACTTACTTGCTTCGTACATTGTGTTGTAAGTTAGTTTGTTTCTATTTGAAATAAAGCATTTGAATTTTTAACTTTCTTGCTGCTTAAAAATGGTTTTCAATAAAACCTCACTTTCAGCAAGTGTCTCTTGTTTTGACTCCAAGAAAACAGCAGCCAAAGCTCACTGCAGTCCTGGTTTGCCTCTATAGTCACCTCTGGAACTGAAGAAAACCACCACCACCTGCTTGAATTCCTCTCAAGCTTTAACTATAAAGTCGTACTGGTTTAGCTATAAGTAAGAATGCTGTAATGTTTTTTAAATAAATTTGACAAGATAGAACTTGTAACTTTAAAGTGTTAAATCTAGATTTATTGAAATACAGACATTATTTTCCCCATGAGATGCTGTAAAAAAAAATACGAAGGATTTCATGACAAATTGGTATGTAAAGAAATCATCTTTGTGAGAGGCTGTGTAGATAACGAATCTCTTGAAAAGATGGTTTGAAAAGGTTAGAGTCACCTATTTAATTTATATACAGTACACATTAATGTACATTTATTAATGGTATGTGTTAATGTTCTTCTCAAACTTTTTGTGAAGAGTTAAAGCATTGAAGATCACAACCCCTAAGGTTCTAAAAGGACCAAATTGTAGCTTTGATTTTGCTTAAGTTCTCCTCTTATGGTGGGAATTTATGGACACACCCTAAGACATGAGTGACAGATACCCCCCACAGATCAGGTTAAGTAAAGAACATTCCTGAAAACAAAGGCTTTGCCCACATTAACTTAAAAAGTTGACAAGTAAAAATTTATATATAAAAATGTGCTGTAGACGAGTTACAGTAAAGCTCTAATATTTCCTGATGCAGTATGACAAGTGAGGTTCACTCACCAAATTCTCATTACAGTACCCAGACCGTAGGAAATTGCTGGTAAAGATCTCCCTTCTGTGTAGAGCCATTTTTGACCATGAGCATTTGTTTTACCCTTGCCATTTCCTGTCCAGAAGGCTGCAGCAGTGCCAGCTCTATGTGACAAGAAGCCCTTAGGTTGCATCTGCCTTCTCTCAGCAGCAGAGAAGTGTTTCTCCTGTAGCTGAGACCCACTGAGGATGCTCCTGGTGTTACATTGCTGTGCACTTCCGTGGAGAGGTGGAGTCTGCGTTTGCTTTTTTCCGGATACTTTCTGTAAGAGAGAATGATCTACTGCACAGAAATACAAAGCCATGGCAGGATGTGTTCATTTATTAGAGAAAGAGGTTACATGTAATGGAAGCAAGGGGGCAGGGCAGGTGCTTTCAGCTCGTGTGAATTGGCTTCACTGAAGTTTTCCTTTGTGTATGTTGTCTAAGCACAGAATTTGGTAAATTGATTCAAATAATGCTCAGTATGCATTATTTGAAGGAAGACAAAAGCATTACCTGCTAAATCTCTTCTCCCGATCCCCACCAGGCCTTCATACAGTCCCTTGATTGGATTTTCTCCTGCAGTGATCACACCATGGAGCCAGATCAGCAGCATTCTGTGGCCGTGTTCCCTGTAGCTTTTAGCGCCTGGCAGGATCAAACCACAGATGAAATCCTGCACTCTGATCAGAGCAGATTTCTGCACTGGTGGGTTTGCACACCCCTCCCTCCTCTTTGGATTTTACTAGGAGGCTGTAAAGCATGGTTTTAATTCCTGGTTGTGATGTGATTGCTGGATTTGTCTGAAACTTAATGGAGTGGCTATTGTTGCACAACCTTTCATGGCAATACAGTTTCTACCTTCAGAGCACAGCTTGGCCCCTTGTTCATATCATCCAAACTACAGAGTCCTTACAACAGCCAAACTAGCAGTGATCTGCTTCTGACTCTCAGACCCTGCTTCTGCTAATGTAATTCTTAAATTCTAAAGAATTCACTTCATGCCTTCTTGTTTCTTAGAAGAAAGAAGTAAAACCAGCAAGTTTCTTCTTCTATAGAATAGGCCTGGTAAGTGTCTCATAAGCAAAGAACCACTAATTCCCCTGTTTGAATGTTTTATTCCTAGATAAATTACACTGTGTAGCTAGTTCCACATTCAGTAAAACCAGAATTTTTAACCTAGTCTTTTGGTTGCTTCAAATAAACCAACTGGTTTTCTTCATGCTTTGCTCTTACTGCAGCTTTATCTGCTAGAAACAAAGTCCAAAGGAAGAATGCAAAATACCTGAGAAGTTTTTTTATACCTGTCCATTGTTGCTCAATGGCCCTAATGTGGTCATCTGTGAATTTCCAGTAATGTGCCAGCTTCTTCCATTCCCCAGGTTTGAGGTACTTAGTGGCTAATCTCCACATGACTGAGCGAATGTGCTGTGTTTCTAGCCTGTGATCCTGCTTAAAGGTCAAGTGCTTTGCCACCCACGAGCTGGAGTCGCTGTTCAGGTTCCCCTGAAAAGCCAGAACAGGGGGTTCAGTCGGGTGCTGCAGCAGTGCCTGTGGATCTGCAGCCTCCCCCATTCACAGCTCTGTGGTCCCTGCGAGTTCCTTCTGGCACAGCTCATTTTTACATTCTCTTTATTCTCATTTCACTCTGTGCTAATCAGGGTTAAAACTCTGGTAATGGCCACTTCGCTGTGGAACTCCATTCGGATCACAATTTGCATTTCTACACTGCCTTTTATCTGGGGTTTGGTGCAGAATCATTTAATTAAATCTCCTGCTTCCCTGCAACATCAGCTTGTGCTCACAGCCCTTACATGCCAGGCTGCAAAGAGGCTGAACAACATTTCCTTGAGCTGCATGGGAAGCCAATGCAAGGGCCTGATACGAAGAGCTTTAGTCCTGAAGCTGCACCTGAGCTACAGGCACATGCCTCCTTTTCTTCCTTTTCTTCCCCCTCTAGAGCACCAGTATGGGAAGATGCCCAAAATCTTAACATGCAAGGAGTATGACATTTGGCTGTACTTTCAGCTCACTCTGCTCAGCTTGGTTTGGGCACAGCCTTGGGGTAGGCAGGGTTTCAGAGGGGAGACTGGGGCTAAGAGGCTGCACTTTGTGGGAGAAGTTGGTTGTATGACTCCAACAGGAGCCATCTCCTCCCACTGCTGAAAAACTCCCAAAATCCCATTTGGTGAACTCAGGCCAAGCATTTTCCTGCTCAGTCCTTCAGTTTCTCCTTCTGGGAAAAGGAACTAATTCTATCCCTTTGGGAGCAGCTGTTAAATAACTTTTGGAAACCCCCATTCCCATCAGTACAACTTGGGATTTCTAACAGAGGCCTTTTGAAATAAGGAAAGCCTTAAGTAGATGCTGTTGGCATGGCGCGGACTTCTGTTTTTCTTAAGTAAGGGGATGAAAATAGAGGTCAGTCACGGGATGTCCTGTATTTCTTTTCCTTTGACAGCTGGTATATGGAGTCTCAATGGAGAGGAGAAAGCACAGGGGCCGTTGTGTAAGCTGCTCACCTTCTCCCATTTGTAAAATCGATCGGCTCTGATAATCATGTCCACCAAGTTGATGTGATTGCCTCGGGCAGCGACATCCAGAGATGTTTTCCCTTGCTGAAATCAGAAAGGGAAAATGAGCTGGAAAAGACTTTGCACCTTAGGAGGTACAATCTCCACGCCCACCCAGCATCTGCAGCAGCAGGCACATGGACTATTGAGTAATGCATCCAGCCAGGACCTATTCTCCACCTGTCAACACCTCAGATGTGAGCTGGTGTCAAGCTCCTGTGTTCAGGGCATGGGGAGTGGTTTTCCAGGCCCTGCAACATCTCCTCTGTTGCTACAAGGGATCTGCCTGTTTTGCAGAAGGCACTGGAAAAGCTTCCTGCAACCCACCAACATGAGAGCAGCCATCAGAGGACCAGCTCAGCTCTGCAATCCAAGGTATTTTATAGCCTTTTGCACAGCAGGTTTGCTGACACATGAAACCAAAGTGATTTATACAACCTCATTAACTTTATAGGCTCCAGATACACATGATTAGAAATGGTCTCCTGGGAGAAGCACAGGCTGATGGGACTATGAAAATGTGACTATGTTCCTTTCATGAATATGATTTTGGATTGGGCAGGGGGAGATTTGTATTTCTATCTAAAATCAGAAGGCAGAAAAGAACAAGCTTTGAAAGTTGTATGAAGGAAAGCAAGCCACCCCAGGCACCAGGCACACCACGAAGAACAGTTCTAGGCTCAGATGTGAGCAGAAACCCAAATGGATACAGAAAAGCATGAATGTGTCTGTCCCCTGTGCTGAGTGTCACTGCGGTTCCACAGAGTGCTGGAAGGTGGCAAACATTCACCATAGCTGAAGGCCAGTTCAGCTGGGTGGCTTCAGGTCTGCACTTGCTCTAACCCACTGCAAATGGCAAACACTATTTTAATCTCTGCCCAAGGCCCTCCAGCATTTTCTGGGCACACACTACATTTTCAGGCCACCTGCAATTCATTCTGTTGATTTTATTAGATGGCAAAAGCCCCAGAATTGTGCCAGATCTATACCAAACAGATCCTTTCAACCCATTAGAACATGTGTGCTGTAATTTTTGAGGTATATTACTCATCATTATTTGAGGAAATCTTTGATATCACTGTTCATGATAGTACAAGTAGAAGGAACTAGAACAACTTTGAGAAGGAAAGCATTGTTCATTGTGTGAACTATTTTCTACCTGTCTAAGAACCAGTCACTTCTTTCCTGGAAAACACATCATAATAACCTACTCAGCTGTGTTTTAAGGCCTTATCCCTGGAAATATCTGGATTTTAATATTACTAGCCTTCCTTGAAAATTATGAAAACCACTGGGAGAGACCATCTATGTATATTTTCCCTCCATACTTCCACAGCACCTGCTTCACCTATGGAGACCTTTACCTTGTCTGTTAGCTTCAGATTAACTCCTGCAATGAGAATCATCTCAGCAATGTCCTGCCTGCCGTGCTCCGCAGCAATGTGGAGTGAGGTCTGCTGCCTCTGCAGAAGGAAGGAGAAAGGACTACACTTCAGAAAAGGACAAATGTGAGGCTGGAAGGCTGGAAAACTACCAGAAGGAACCTTGGGACTGTTTACTGGAAACTAGTAAAGTCAAACATAAAATGTGTAAATTTTACGGCGTCATCAGGAGAGAACATAGCTACAAGTATGAACATTAACCAAAACAAGCTAAACAAAGGCTCTCATTCAGAAAATTACAATTTGGTGAGACAACCAGCTACCTCCAGGCTTGCCTCCTATTCTCAGCCCTCCAAACATTTTGCAGAATATCTTCCTGCTTGAAATTTCTCCTACCTGTTTCCAGCAAGGAGGAGAGAGCCTGACTATGCAATGCTGCAGGGGACACAGCACAGCTCTCAAGTTGGATGCTATCAAGTGACTACTTCACTGAAACACTCAGAATTGGTTCACAGGTGTCACATTTCCTAAGCTGCGCTTCCAGAACCACATTTTAAAGTGCTCCTCTTTAATCCTGTCCCCAAGGTGATAAAATCTCCCATGAAACTGGTTCACATTTCAAAGACAAAGAACAGGAGCTGCAGTCTTACATTATCTGGAATGTCAAGGTCACACTCTGCACTGATGAAGAGCTTCAACATGGCTGGGAAGTTCTGCAGGACTGCAATATGTGTTGCTGATGCATTTTGCTGTGGAAAGAAGATCCTGCACTTAGGGAGAGCTTAGCTCATAGCACTGAAAGGACCTGCTGCGCCCAGCATGTCCTATTCTATCACAGCTGCCAGTCTGCACTGGGGGATGACGGGGATACTGCAGCACTAATCCTCCCACAGTTGCTTCGTGCTCTTGAGCAGCTCCACAAACTGGTTTTACCTTTTTGTTGGTGGTGAGAGCATAGAGAGGGACTCACATGATTGAGAGCATCCACGTGGATTCCTGCGTCCAGGAGGAGCCTGGCTATCTCCTCATAGCCATGAAGTGCTGCATAATGAAGGCAGCTCATCTTTTTCTGAGAGGCAAGTCAGAAGAGTGGAGTGTTAGTCAGGGACTCACCCCAGCGGCTGCAGTTGTTACAGACTATCCACAGAGAGCTCCCTGCTCCCTCCTGTGAGAGTCCTATGGCCCTGCACTGACAAATTCAAGGAGATTGTCTCCAGCCAAACCAGTCCCAGGGAGCTTCACCTGCCTCTTTGTACAAAACCACATTTACCTTCCTCTAACTCCCTGTGCTATTCCTGAATGCAGGGTTCCACATGACCTCTCTCTATAATGGGTGACCTGGGAAGCGACAGGTCTGGGCATAAATCCACAAAGTAGGGTTTGGGAATGGAATCACCTCCATGGAGCTAACCTGGGTTTGGGCATTGACATCAGCACCTGCTTCCACGAGCAGCTTCACACAGTGGCTGTGTCCCCCCTCAGCAGCCAGGTGCAGAGCCGTGAGTCCCTCCTGCACAAGGCAAGAAAGGACACAAGCAGCATTTCTGTAGACAAGGCTGAGACAGAGCGGCAGAATGAGTCAGACTCTACCCCATCTTCTGAATCCATGACACGTTACAGTACCAGTTCTGAGGGCCAGGGATCTCCAGTTGATTGTTAGGAAAATAGAGGACACAATTATCTGCTGTGGACATACCAGAGTACTGTTCTGTCCCAAATGTCATTGGCTGTGGGCCACAAGATAGTCACTGTGTTCACCCTCTTTCCTCCCCTCCAGCCTCTCAAGAAAGGATTTCACACGGACAGTAAAGACAAATCATTTTCCTGGAATAGCCCAGAGACAAAACTAGAAACCTGTGACCCTCAGTCACTGGTTCTCCCTTCTGAGGGTTGCAGCTCATTTCATTACAAGAGAACAGAAGCAAGCAGAATTCCTAAGTGATTTAATCTAGTTTTATTATTGCTCTTTGCACAAAGGGCAGCTCATGTGGGGGTAGACAGATGTACCAGTTACCACAGAAGGTGGCTCCCCCTTTCCTTCAGATCTTAATTACAATCGAATACACTTTCAAAGACAGTAACCAAGTAAGACTAAAAAAAATGCAGATAAACTTAATTGGGAATGTGCCCTGGAATAAGTAACAGTGATACTAAGCCAATATTTGCTATCTAAATCATTAACTGTGTTCCAGCCATATAATTTTCCAGAGCGGATCTGTCAAAAGGGAGATCTCAAACAGAAGGTCCATATGTTCAGTAACTAAGTCAATATTAAAGCATGGTGAAGTTTAGTTTAAAACACACTCAATAACCATTTAGGCACTTGAATGTACAAGGGTCAGGGAGAGAAAGGGAGATTAAATGGAGTGATAAGGTAGGTGAGCAGATACAGCAGGAAGAGAATGCAACACTTTAAAGCTGGAAATTGGTCCAAGACGGATGTCACCTTTCACTGACACTCTGCAAGTGTGACCTGCATTTACCCACGTAGGCTTTAGATAAAATCAGCTATTTTCTAGAGCTTTCCTGTCAATACTGACTCTTCAGCCTGATGACTGTGGCAGGAGAGTATTTCTAGGAAGGAAAAGGGCAAAACTGATGTGGTTTTCATTTAATTTAAATGTACTTACCAAGTTTTTTTCATCAAGGTCCACTCCAACATCTATAATCTTCTCCAGCACAGAGAAGTGTCCATTTTTAGCAGCTAAATGCAATGCTGTATTTTCTTCCTGAAAGTAAACATTACTTTATAAATGTATGTCTCACAGGACTGAGTGTTCATATGCCACAACCTTGCACAGAGTATATCCAGTGTGGCTGAAAGGGAGGTTGTAACCAGTAGCACAAATCTGAAGCAATCTTCCTATAGCTGCAGCAGTGAGGGAAGAACCCCAGCTACCTTAAACTGGAGCATGGTCCACCAGGCTTGCTGTGTGTCCTGCCAGAAAAGTCCTGGAGAGTAAATCATGAACTGTACAAGAAAATGGCTTGAAGAGGACAGGGAAGAAAAGCCCTGACATATCACAGCCATAGTTACAACTGTAGACAAGTTGCTGGCATGAGCCTCATTTGCTGTCCTGTTCCTGGGTTTTCACATCCCCTAAATCCTTGGACTTCACCTCCCTTGCACATGGTTTTGTGCCTGTACCTTGTCTTTGGCACTGTGAGAACAACCCAGCTGAATGAGGAACTCCACCACCTCCAGCTGCCCGTACTCTGCGGCCAGGTGAAACGCTGTCCTGTCCATCTTTGAAAGGAAACAGAGAAACACAGTCCAAAAGGCTCAGAAAGCACAAGATCAGATCATCTGCTGCAAGAAGCCTGACCAGAGCCAAAATCCCCATAATCCCTAAGCTCACTCTGCAGGAAGGCTTCTGGGAGTAGTGTTGTCTGACTCTGATTCTCTTCCCAAGACCAAGTGCAACACTCCTACTAAGCTCAGCAAAGCAAGACCAGACCTCATGAAACAAAGCCATGAAGAGCCTTCCTACCTTGTCTGTCTCATCCACACACACATCCTCCAAGTCCTGTACGATGAACTCCATGACCTGGATGTGTCCCCTCTGAGCTGCACAGTGGAGCAAGTTCATGCCATGCTGGAGAGGAGATAAAGGCCTGCTCATATTACAAGTCCAAGACTGTGGGGCAGTCAGTCTCTTTTGACAACCTGTTCCACTTAGCAAAGACCCATTTCATCCCTCCCTACACCTCTAGGGCTAAACCTCCCTGTGCTGCAGAAAGCAAGTTATGACTGAAATATTAATGCTCTTTTTCCCAGCCAAGGTCTGTTTTAGAATACGCAGACTGCTGTTTACAGAATCCATTTCCCATTTCTGTAACACCTTCCCCATCAGCACTGCACAAACATGAGGTGAGGAAGCTGTGTGCATCTCTAGAACTCAAATTATTCCACCTGTTTTAGGGATAAGTCAGAGTGCAGATGGCAGTCCCCAAAGTAGATGCTGTTACACACGACTGAACTCACAGGTATGCCTTTCTCTGTCCCCCAACACTGTCTAGAGCCAAGTGATGCATTCACATGGGGAGACTCTCACCCTATTGACACAGCTAATCTTGGCCCCAGCACTGATGAGGATATGCAGGACTTGGAGGTGACCAAACCAGGCAGACAGGAGAAGAGCATTCATTCCAAACTGGGCAAAAAGAAGAGAGATACTTACAGTTAAACTACAGCCACCACCATCCCCACCCTGGAGGGAAGCTGTTCCCTTAGCTTAATGAAGTTTCCCAAATCTTTTTGTTTCTCACTGGTATATTTTTAGCTGCACTTTCTCCAAGTATTATTATTCCTATCACAGATATTCACAGCAGCTGAGCAGAGACCTGCCTCTTGGCAGCTACTATATATTTAATGGTGTGTGTTAGCCTGGGTGTATGGGGGAGAGAAAACTTGTTGGCTGTCACTGTCATCCCACAAGCCCCATCAACACAGCCAGAAGAAGCCAAGCATCCCCATGGTCTATGGAAAACTTCACAGATTCTACCAGCCTATTCCAAGTCACTGTACACGCAAGGAAAAGGCCAAAATACAGAGCACAGACACGTGCAAACAAGGCTTGCTCCAGCCCCTTGCTCAGCAGGTGCAGTGTGTCACCCTGTGCCACCCACCCAGGGCTAAAGTGCAGTCTGTAACTGCTGGCCTAGCACCCAGTCCCTGGCGCTGCCCCAACACTGAACACATCTGCAGCACATGCAAGGGTCGCCTTTGTACACTGTCTTCGTCATCCACAGGGACATCGTGATCCAGGAGCAGTCGCACAGCATCCACGTTCCCTGCTCCCGCAGCCCAGTGCAGGGCAGTCCGGTCCGTCTGGAAGGTAAGGACAGAGACAGAGAAGGCTGATGTATGTGAAGTGTGTGTATCCACCAGCCCTTCTGAAGGCCGAAATATCCTTGGCCGTCTATGGAGCCAGAATTTCTCGCACTGTGCAGGGGTTTCTTTGGATGCAGTCCTCTCTGCTCTCCTGTCAGGCAGACAGGTGCTAGTCACCTTCTACTCAGGAACTGCAGTTCTGGACTATAATGACAGCACAGAGTGAAGAACATTGCTGACCATAAATGGAGAAACTGAAACACTAGGGATGGATGCAATCCTGTATTTCTACTAGTCAACAAAGAAAGACCTGCACCAGAAACAGAGTTTCTTATAGCCTCGCTGTACAGCAATAGCAAAATCAAAGCCTTTCATGGTAATCATGTCTATCTGGCACTTGCAGCTTTCCAGTGTGGCCAGGATGATAGTGCTGGGGGTCTCACTGTGTTGTGAAAACTGCTTGGCTGCCACAGGCCCTATTTGGCACTGGGTGTTGTATTTTAAAGCTTTGACAAATGAAGCAGTTAATAAGAAGAGTAGTGCTAAGGAGCTGCAGTTCTGAAACATGCCCTCAGCACTTCTGCAGCTTAGAGGTGGAAAAACCCAGGACTTACATTGTTTTTGGCTTTGATGTCAACTCCTCTCCTGATGAGTTCCTCCATCCTGGCTGTATCATTTCGCTTCACTGCATCATGGAACTCCTTCTCTGACTGAAGCACTGCAGCAGAGCAGAAGAATGAGCATTAAAACAGTGCTGGTAAGGAGCATGGGGCAGCATGCCCCAACAAACCTCCCCTTCATCTCACTGGGCCCTGTGGCTTCAGGGAAGGATGACTGCAGAAAGATTCTTCCAGCAAGAATCCCAGCCCTACAGATGTTGGCATGTTTGCTGGATTTATCTTCTTCCACTGTCTCTCCTTCCCTGAGTACCCCTGTGCCGCATCAGTGCTCTTCCAGTCCTACCCACTTCTCTTCTAATTCAGTGTCTTTCTCTGCATGGATTTGCTCCAGCTGCAAAAGCTTTTGATCCATGAGGTCCATATCCTCTGGGCACCCTCTGAGGCCCAGAGTCAGCATGAAGGCTCTGAGAGATGACACAGACCCTTTCTTCCATCCTTCCACGTACATCCCACTGCTCTACAAGGAGGCCTTTACACATGGTCCCCCTCCAGGCAACCTGAAGCAGCCAAGCAGTACAAAACTGCCAGCCCAGCCTGTGATTAGTGTTGCATCTCTTAATAAACCATGGCAGTTCTGCACATAATTTACCATGACTGGCAGTATTTGTCCTGCACAGTTAGGCACGATTTAAGTGTGTTTACTCTCCATGCTGGGCCTTGCCCCAGCAATCTTCTCCTTGATCGAATAAACCTTCCTGCCAAGAAACAAGAGCAAGGCTGTGACTGCCATGGCCCGACAGGGAGGCTCTAAAGGCTTTTGGCAAGGCTGGTGTCAGTGCTTGTTGCACTCAGTCTCTGTCCTAGCGCTTTTGGGGAATTCTTTCACTAAGTTCTTGAGTCAGACCCTTGGCCTGTCACGTCCCACTGGAGAGCTGGCCCAGAGGCTTTGCTCTCCTCTACACTTCTACAGAGCTCAGGCTGCAAGTTGAGGACCTCAATGCAACTTCGTTTTGTTTCAACATATCAACTAAATACTAACCACATGCCATGTGAAAGGCATCAAAACATATTATTGTTCCCATTCCACCACACTGAAGGAGATAAACAGGAGACTTGCTGCCTAAATAGCACTATTAATCCCTTCAGAGGGCACAGAAGAAAGGCATCCCTACTGTGGACTCTTAAAGCAACAGACGTATAATCTCATCCTCCAATTTCCATTCCCCTTGCCTTCAAAAAAAACTTCATCTCAAGAAAAGCACAAATAACACAAATCTTAATGCTAGACAGGATCATTCAATAGTGTGTTTATCCACTTAACACCAGACATGGTCATCTGAGAGTGTGTATTCAAGAGTGCTGGACCTGCTGCTACAATGAAGGCAGTAGGATTTGGACACTGATTTCTGCAGAAACAGGATTTCCTGTACTGTATATTAAGACTCTGTTATCACCTGGTCAAGTGTGTTAACAGGATTGCATTTCATCCCGCATGGACCCTTCATTTGAGAGGAAATATCAGGAGAACTTGTGAAAAACATACTGAGTTTTTGTTAATTATTAACATCAGTGACTACACACATACCACCTCCTTGTAAATGCTTATCTCCGTCCAGTGGAGTAAATCTTACGTTTCATTAAGCAAATGCTTCTGCCCCTGCTCTCCAGGTGACAGAAATGTGTTGTTACATTTTATGGTCACACAAAGTATCATTTTCAAGAGATGCCAAACCACCTTATTTATTCTCTGCACTGCCTGTGAAGATGCAGTAACAAACATGGCATTGCTAAGGCTGTAGAAGCCACAATTTATTTCTTTTCAGCAACACATGAGTACCAGTTTGATGGTCTGAGTTTCCTATTTAAGATCCACAGCGGCTCTGTAAGTGTAAATGCACCCCTCATCATGGCATCCACCTGTCCAACATTTCAGTGGATATTTAGCAGTTTTCCTTCTCTTTCAAACTCAGGTTCCAGGGTATTTCATAGCTTGTGTTACTGAAGAGGCATTCACTTACCCCAAACAGCATGGAAAACATTTTAAATTATTTACCCTCAGTGCAATGTACCAACTCACAGGCAGTTTATTATGCAAGAGATGTAGAAAAGCAGCAAAGGCGGTGAAAGACATGCAAAGAAACGTGCAAAAACCATCCACTGGGCTCTAACTGGGGCTGCAGGACATAAAGACAACCTGGGATGGGGACGGGGGAACCAGAGGGCCAAAACCCCCAAGTGCGGGATACCAGAGTTACGTGCAGCATCTCAGCGGTACAGGATGCTCCGGGGCAACAGCAGTCTTGATTCACTGGTAGGTTTATACACCTGCTTTGTTTCCGAGCGGATTTTCACGTGTCCGGTTATTCCTTAGAGCATCCCGGCTCTGCCCCTCAGTCCCGCCGGCGCTCACCCGCCCCCGCCACACGAATCGCCCCTCACGGCGCTGCGCCCCGCTCCCCGCTGGGGCAGCCCCCGCCTCGGCCCCACGCACTCACGGGTGTCGCCTTCCGACGCCAAGTCGTCCCCCATGTCGCGACACAGCGGGCTCAGCGCGCCACAGGGTGGGCTGAGGCGCGTTCCCGCCGCCTCAGGGCGGGCTGACAGGCGCGTCCCCGCCTCCTCGCAGGTCACCCCGCCGCCGCAGAGCTGCTCCTTTGCTGCTCTTTAAAGCAAAATATCATGAACCAAGCCCGCTTTCCGACAAACACGATGCTTTCGGGCCGTTTGGGAAGGACTTGAGCGGGGGCATGCAGCCGCCGCCATTTCGGCCTGGTGCCGCTCTTCACCTCAGCGCGGCTCTGCTGAGTGCTGCTGCTTCGAGGTGGTGGGTGGTTTAATTTAAAATTAATTTAACTCTGTTTCCAAAGCAACTGGGGAGGAGAGGGATTTCTAATCAGTAGGAAATACGGGGAGGAGAGGGGTTGGGCTTTTTTCCGCTGAAAGCAGGGCTCATGGGTTGATGTTTCCAGGGAATGAGGTGCCCTTGTTACCACACGTCCCTGAGCAGGTGCAGGAGGGGGCAAAAGGGCTTTTCCTTCAGAGTTTTAGTGAATTCTCCAGTTGCAGCGCCTGGGCTGGTTTTGTCTTTTATTTTCTTCTCCATTTTGATAGTATGATAAGGAAGAAACCAGGCTGAGCTGAGGTTGGGGGGAGCATCACATCTGTTTCTGTGGGTTTCCCACCCCCCACCCAGTACTCCTTCACTGGAATCCTTCATCCAGCTCTGGGACTCCCCAGCGTAAGAAGGATGTGGAGCAGCTGGAGCGAGTCCAGAGGAGGCCACAGAAATGTTCCAAGGGTTGGAGCACCTCTGCTCTGGAGCCAGACTGGGAGAGCTGGGGTTGTTCAGCCTGGAGAAGAAAAGGCTCCAGGGAGACCTTAGAGCCACCCGTGCCTAAAGGGGTGCCAAAAGAGCTGGAGAGGGACTTTAGACAAGGGCCTGAAAGGACAGAACAAATGGGAATGACTGCCCACTGACAGAGGGCAGGGTTAGATGGGATTTAGGAAGAAATTCTTCCTTGTGAGGGTGGTGAGGCCCTGGCACGGGTTTCCCAGAGAAGCTGGGGCTACCCCATTCCTGGAAGCATCCAAGGCCAGGTTGGATGGAGCTTGGAGCACCCTGGGATAGTGGGAAGGTGGTCCCTGGCCATGGAAGGTGGTGGAACTGGATTATCCTTAAGGTCCCTTCCAGCCCAGACCATTCTGTGATTGTTTGCTGCTGGTCTCAGGATAGGAGAGGTGACATCAGGTTTGTATGCCCTCTGCAGACCGTGCTGGCCCACAGATGGGGGCCTTGTCAGGACTCCCTGGAGAAGTCTCTCTGTACCGCTGATATTGGCTGTGAGCTCACTCTGATGCCTGTCACCACATGAGGGTGCCAGTGCTGTTCACCTGCCACGATTTCCTGCTCTAGCAATAAACTCCAAGGTGCAGATGGGGCTGTTCCCTGGGCTCAGGACAATTTTGGGGTACATCCCTATCTCAGGGATACTTGTGTGGGTCTGTGTTGCTCCTGTGAGAGAGCGTGGGGCATTTGGTGTGGTGCGAGGTGGGGGGGAGGCAGGCAGTGTCCTGGGGGTATGCAGAGATGCAGAGACCCTCTGCTTCTCCAGACATGTCCCTCTGTGGGCACAGCATACCAGAAATGTCTTCAGGGCAGGTAGACGGTGGTTTCCATTTCGATGAAATCCATCACCGAGGGATTCAGCAGCCAAGTGCTTGCTGATGCAGTTGAGCTACCACTACCACGGCTTGGCTTGTCCAGCTGTGAAATGGGGAGGTGGACCCTAAGCTCTTGGGCAAACACAGAATGTGTGGGGGTTTATAGATAGCTGCTGCTCTCAGAGATTTGGATTTGTGTTTTGTTTGCCTTTTATTCAAACTGAAGTAAAAAAAAAAAGACAATCTCTCTGGTAGGAAAAGTGAACATAAGGTCTGTTTGGATAAAGGGGAAGCCCTTCTTTTGTACAATATCTTAGCGGGTGGAGCATCCTCCCCGAGGAAAGGGGAAAGCTGGGTTTGATCCTTGTTTCTGCCGGAGGGGAGGTGCAAACCTCAGGCCACACAAGACCCCAGAGAGCACCGTAAACAACAGGCTGCAAGCATGCCTGGTGCGAAGAGTTTTTCTTGCTCTTTCCTGTTATTTTAAATAATTAATGACTTGATGGAGCAGGGAGTGGAGAAGGCAGGTGTCCCGTCTCCCTGGAGAGCAGTCCTGTGCACCCGGCAAAGACAGAGTCTTGCTCTTTCGCGATGAATATTTAAGTGTCTTCAGACAAACTGGAACGGCGCCAGCAGGAATGACTGAGAAAGGCTGAGCCCTTCCCTCTGGGTATCCTAGTGCCTGGGGGCTGAAGAAACAACGCTGAATAGGGCAGGGGAAAATCCCTGCTTGCATGGACTATGGAGGTACCGTGCATCCCAGCCTTAGGTGGGACCCCTGGCTCTTGCTAGCCTTTTGTTATGCTGTAAGAGATTCTTGGATGGAAAGCTGTCTGGATTTAACCTGCCACTGTTATAATGTCATTGTCTTCCAGAACTTGAATCAGCCAGGACTCATCACCCACAGCTCTTCTGCGGGTTAATGCTGATCTCGGAGGAGAAATAGAGCAGATGCACTGAGAGTTCGCATCTGTTTGTGAGCTTGGATGTTTCCAGCAGGCAGAAAAAAAGGCAATGTAGGCAGTTCCTTCTGTCCTTCCCAAAGTGGTATGTGTTCAGGGGTGGAAGGGACCAAGACTTTCTGCTGATACTAAGTACAGAATGCTGTGACGATTTATTAATGACACTGAACACTTGCCTAGCAATCCATTTATTAGCTTACAGACCTAAGAGAGCTCTTGGATTTTTCCACTAATGTTGTAGCATAAAGAATGACAGGGGAGGTGGTAATTTGAGCCCTTTTTGTAATATATTCCAGACATTGACCCCATCTTCAGAATTGTGTTAAAAATCTTTGACTTTATTTCACTTGAATAACTTTAGGTGAGCCAGCTTTGTGCTCTTTCTCACTTAGAAGTGAAGCTCTCTGACAGAGGATTTTGTGCTCTTATCTTGCATGCACAATTTTTATGTACTTCTTTAGGATAATCATTATTTTCAATCACTTTCAAAAATCACGAGCCAGGCTGCTTAAATCCATGTTATTTTAAAAATGTGCCTCTGTTAGTTCCCTGGTTTAGTTGTATACACTGTGATTTTCAAGCCAGTCAGATTTGCAGTTAGCCATGTAATACAACCCACCAAACCAGTATGTGTTTATGCAAGAAACAGTTGCTTACCTAGAGGTTTAGCGAATTGGACTTTAATTTATAATCTTCCTTTGGAAGCAAAAACTGGAAGGTGACTCCTGCCTGCAACTGCCTGTAGTTTGGGAAGTCAAGCTTCTGCTTCCTGGAGCTGCCCACGGCAGGGGAGCCTGGCTTGAGGAACAGCCTCCATCCTTGGAGGATTGTCTTTTCTGGCATATGCTGCCACAGACAGGAAATCGAATATTGCATGGGAGAGGGGATGACCACGTTCCTCTTTCAGTGCCGATGGACTGTTTTTATGTGACAGGGTGTCAAAACAGCCCATGTGCTAAGATCGCAACTGTGGGCTGTGCCTGGCAGCACCTGAACCAGATCTTTGGGCACTGTACACGGCTGCCACTGATGATGTGAGGGAGTTGTATGTTTGTGCCTCGTTTATGTCCCTGCTGTGGGTATATGAAAGGGACCAACCCTGCCATTTCTGTGCTCTTTCAGATATATCCCATTAGAATGGAATACACGTTACAGGCTCTGGCTGCATGGCTTCATGTGTGGCTCCAGCTTATTTATTTTTTGTCTGGGTTTGGCTTCTAGTTGTTCTGTAGACTAGGTTATTTTTGGTGCTTTCTTTGATAACTGTTCCTGTGACATGCTGCGGAGCCAGAACTCCTCTGGGAACATCCCAGAAATGCACACAAACATCAGCCCTGTAGCTTCTAATGCTCAACATATGGAGCTTTCAGAAGGCCTGGACACTTCACGGGACTCCACAAACCCACTCTGGAAGCCTGAGAAGGGTTCCAGCAATTTCCTCAAAGGCTGCATTCATTTCCTTGCAAGGCTTCCACAGAGGAACAGCTTGTTAGAGGGACCTGTGGAGCTTGGAAGCTTTGCCAATAATAATTCAGGCCCAATTCTGAAGTCAAATATTTAGCTAAACAGAGACTGTCTGATGACTGGATTAAACACAGACTGCATCTGAGTGAGCTCGACACTTCAGGTTTTTGTCAGTGTCCATTTCACAAGTCTGTAATTCCATTTTTCCTGTCTTCTGAGACTCTGTCATGCTGTGTAGTGTTTCAGACAGCACAGAATAAGGTATTTCAGCAGAGCTGTTGCTCCTAGCTCAGGAAGCAGCCTGAATCACAAAGTGACGTTCTTTGCTTCAGGTTTAGGAATAATCCAGTATTATGAGACTGGGAGGAAATCATGTTAGAGAAACTGAAGGGTTTGTTTGTTGGTAAGGAAAAGTCTCAAGGAGCCAGGGGATTGGTGAGTGAGCCTTGCCAGTGTGCTGCATGGTGCTGACACAGATAGCTCAGTCCATATTAACAGCAACTGGACGTTTCAGCTGGTGATTTGGCATTTCCCTCTCCTGTCACTCTCACTTCCCAAAGCCTATAGGCCTTTAAATCGCTTGTAAAGATAGATGAGCTTAAGCTTCTATGTAGCTTTGAAAGTGAAGCTTACATGTAATTAGCGCTGTGACGGGGGTTGCTCCTGACGGTCAGGCCACTCCTGTTGATCCCTGACCTCCACACAGAGCTTACTGACATGAGTCCAGTACATCTTCCAACTCGGTGTAGTCTCCTTCCAGCTGTGGAGAATTGGGCTCACATCTATCCTGCAGGAATACATGAGAGGCAAAAAAATACCTCTCCAGTATCTTTTGTACCTGAATGATATTTTAGAAATAACTGTAGGAGAAACAATTTGTTATTTCTGTGATGCTTGGCTGAGGGAGGTCTATACGAGCTCATCATGTTCACACTCTCTTAGTGGCTGAGTACCAGTGACCAGTAGCTGGGAGATTACTGGTTTGACAGTCTGTGTCTCATGGTGATGATCAGGTCACAGTGGTCATTCTGGCTGTGCTTTGAACTCTTTGCCTTACTGAAATCATGGAACCTGGTCTTTCAAAGCCGGGAATGTAACACTAGTGTGGTCTTAAAACATCTACTGTGTGACCAAAAGCAAATGTAGCAGGGAAGGATCTAAAGGCAAAATATTTTTTCTTGAATTTAAGAAGAGAAATGGCATGATGGAGCTGGAGTCTCAGCCCTCCCTGGTTTGAATGTGATGGTTAACTGAGCAAGTGTTTGGTTATGGGAGGTGGGAAAGGTTGCCTTGTATAAACCAAGCAATATTCGGGACACTGAATCCTAATCCCCTCACTGACATGCCTGCAGGCAATGTTTTTATTCTCACTTTACTGCTTGCCTAAAAAGAGGGAGGATCCTCTGCTTCCTGGGCCTCTGAGGACCATCTGGCTCCTAAAGACAATCTCTCCCTATTCTTTTCAAGACAAAAGTGAACCTGCAATGTAGGATGTTTTAACCATAAACCCGAAGTGCTGAAACCTACTTCCAGAGGCACAGCCCTGAGCTGCTCTTATGCCATGCTGAAGGACTCAGTGCAAATCTTGAAGTGAAACAGAAAATTGTATTTGAGGATTTAATAAAAGCAAAGTGGAAGCAAAGGGTTGCTCAGTGATGCCATTGCTCCCTTCTAATCTGACCCCATGGAAAACCATGGAGTCCAACAGGAGCAGGCGAGTACAGTGAAGCTTTGGAAGTGTTTCATTTCTGTCTCTCAGCAATTTTCTTCCAGAGCCCAAAACATCTGTCTCTGCCTCCAGCCACATGCAAGTGCACCGAGAGTGTTTTGTTCCAAGCCTAATGAGTAATTTTATGGTCTTGGAATTGGAGGCAGGGAGGAGGGGGCTGGGACAGCAGCCGGAGTCGTGTTCTACAAGGAGCTCTGCTGATGTCAAATTGTAGCCTGATGATTTTTATTTTACTGCAGCCCACCAGGCTTCTCTTTAAAGTCCTCTGCTAGAGTTGCTGGTGATCAGTGCAGAAACAGCTCTGACATGGGCTTCTGCATTCCCAGGGCTTCTTCACTGCTGGGCACAACAAGCAACATGGAAAATAATGACATCAGTGGAGAGGAGGTGGGGGAGCTCAGCTGGGCGTCAGCTCGGCTCTGTGTGTGGAGAGAGCACACGTGAATGCAGAAAGCGCACTTTGCCTATGCTGCCTCCGGCTTCAGTGCTCAGGAGGGATGAGGGAACAAACAACCCCGGGCAGATGTGTCATCACATCTCTCAAGTGTCGAGCAGATGGTGCTGAGATGTGATACACGTGGTCTGAGAACAGGTATAGAATGAACTGATTCAAACTGTCACTGGTCTCAGCAGTGTTTTTAAAACCCCAGCCTTCTCTTTGAAAAGGACAGGGTTATCTGTAGAGAGAGATAATCTGTACACACACAGGAAACACAAGGCAGATGTTGTCATATGTTTATCATATATTCCACCACAGGGTCTTCCTTTGGGACGGGTTTGCAGATCCTAGGCCCCAGAGCAGGACTTGCACATGGAGGGACCATGATGTGTTTATCCGGGGTCGATTATACAGAGCTCTTCCTCCACCTGCCCAAGTTCTCTTGGTCTGAAAAGCAAGTCTATATTCACTCACTGTGACTCAGCCATAGAGTCTGACTCATTTTCTTGCTGTTACTCATAGAAAGGAAAAGCCGAATGGCAACCAGTCTGTGCCTGTAGCCACCTGTAATTCTCCAGCTTTCTGCTGTTACTCTCTGGATGAGTTTCTGTCTATCGACACTAACACACTTATCCTGCTGAAGCTTTTAATACTTCTTTCTACAGAGGAAGACTGATTAGAAAATAAAATTTTCTACCGCTAAAGTGAAGAGGAAGCGTGCTGAATCTCCATGGCTGCTTGTGGAGTTCCTGAAATGGGACTATTTCAAGTGGACACTTCACAAAGGTAGCAACAGGATGGGACCAGATGGAGCAACTACCAGGCAGAACTGGGAGCAGCTGCAGAATAGCTGCAGCTCCTTAGCTGACCTCTGTGGTCTGGAGGAGGTTGCTGGTGGTCTGTCTCTTTAAGGTGCTCGATGCTAGGAGATCCTGCTTCCAGCAACGATGACTTGCTGGTCACCAGAAATCTGTCTCATGCACTCTCTTGGCTGGACTCCCCACTGCAATGGAAGGATTTGAGGTGCTTGGGGTTCTGTGGGCTGCCAGTCCTCAAAGAAAGGGATGGTGTTTTACTCTGTGTAAGCCTCTGTTGCACTGCCAGCTCAGGAGTCTCTGCTCACTTCAGACCTGGCTGTTGCTCACTTGCACATATTTTGTCCGCTCATCAGGGTGAAGGGAAACACCAGGCCCTGGTTCCTTCTCTTGCAGTGTGATAGGTGGCTTATTCTGCACTAGAGACCGCAGGAGCATGAGTCAGAGTAGAAGACCTCACCCAAAAGAAGCTTTAGCTGTGAGGTGGGAATTGGTGCCTGCCACTATAGCTGGGCCAAATCCAGCCTTTCCCATTTCAGCTTCATTCCGTGTAAAAACTGCACAGGAGAGCACAGTGCAAAGCTCCAGGTGGGTGGGCTGTCCAGAGGACAAGGACATATCCTGGGTATGGAGCAGGGCTGTGTTAGAGCTCAGGCAGTTTCCTCTTGGTTGTGGGAGGTTGAGGTTCAAGTCACCAGGCTGAGTCTTCTAGAGGGGAACTTAAACCCAGCTCTCCCTTCTCAGCAGTCTGCTGCTGGGTGAGAGGCCACCATGGGGTTCTGCTCTTTCATCATTCTCCTGGATCCCATCTTAAAGCGTTTTGATAAGAATTGTTCCACAGACTCTCAAATGAAAAGCTGGGATTTTGGTTATTTTCTGGTGGAAAAATATTTGATTGGAAATATTCCTTGGCATGCTTTCAGCTGGCATACTGCCTGCCCCTTTTGAAAAAATGGCTCATTTTGAGTGCAAATGCTTCTTGTGAGGGTGGTTTTTTGGTTGCAATCCCTCACTTGGGTTTCTTTTTGCCTCAAGCAGATGATAGGAGCTGGCCTCTTGTTACATGGCACTGAAATGACCTCCTGGGGCTGCCTGTGTGTCCTGCTACCCTTCATGGCAGAGCGTGGCTGAGTGAAGCTGGAGTAGTTCTTTAGCATGTAGGGAGCGGGCACTGCCCTGCTGCTCCTGGCTGTTTGCTCTTAATACCTGCCGCCGCCCCCGGCTCTGGCAGCCATGTTTGCAAAAAGCTCTGCAGGCAGTGGAAGTGAGCTGGTTTCTTCATGACAATGTAGTTATCCTTTTAAGGGAAAATTCCCTCTGGGAGCCAACCCTCAATTACCTCCTGCTCCAGTGCCTTCTTGCTAGAGATGGCTTGTAACACAGCTGAGTTACAGCCACAGGAACTCAGCTGAGTGCCCAATCACTAGGAAAAAAAATAATTCTGTTGGCCTCTGTTTTTTGCTGAATCTAGAAACTGGGGTCAGAACCCAATGGCTGGCTCTCCTCATCAGTGCATTTGTGCAGAACCAATCTGTGGATGCTGCATCTTCAAACCCAGATGCCACCTATTCCCATGGTATTTATGGTGTGCACAGACCCCTGTGTGCGTGTTCTTACCTAAAGCAGTTTGTTGCAATATTTGGGAGCTCTAGGTAGGACAGGACTGGTGATAATTAGCCAATGCAAGTATCTGCTAAATGCCTGGGAACTGAGGTAGGCAGTGGCTGCATTTCAATTTGCTGTTATTCACTGTGGTGAATGGGAAGGGCCCTCCAAAGGTCCTGATTTGAAAGCTGAAAAATTCCTTCTATTCTGCTGACATGTTTCATAGTTCACAGGAAGGGTGTCTAACCAGGATGGGGCTGCTGTGGATGTTGCCCTCTGCCTCTGTCTCAATGAGCAGAACAGGAGCTGTAGAGAACAGCCTGTGCTCTTTCTATTCTATAGGAATGGTGGCCTTGGCTGCAAGCCCCAAATTAACATCTCTTGTGTTTAGTGCTGAAAATAGTTTAATTCCAAACAAGCAGCTTAGTAGAAGAACATGACATTCTTGAATGCAAACCTGTCACAGGAATGAGACCAGACTCCTTACAGATGTTTTAGTTTTAGGGATTCCTTTTGATGTCTAGAGATTTACTGGGATTGTGTGGGCATTTTCTCTCATTTAAAAAAACAGCCCTGTACCTGTGCAACTACTGTTGGCTTGAGACAAAATAAACAGACCACAGATCGTGGCATGATTGGATCATCTGAGAATAAAACAATGCCCCTTTGAGGAGCAGAGGAGCCAGGCTGGAACCTTGTGCCTCATTTTGAATGAAATGGACAGGAATCCCACTTTGTCTGCCCAGGTCAGACTCAAAAACCTTTCACATCTTCTCAGTTTTCCCAAGGGTTTAAATTCTCTTCCCTTTATCTAGAGCAAGGAAAAACATTAAAAAATTTTTAAAACTTTTGTGAGCAAACAAGAGGCAATCACACAAGCACCATCAAAATATGTAATTTCATATTTTTAAAAATGCTTGGGTTAGTTACTTTAAAAATTGTAAATCAAAGTGTTGAAATTGTGTTTTCGAGCTGCAGAGCAAAATTGTCTCCTTTTGAAATGTCAACTTCTCAAAATTTTTTTTGGTACAGTTTTTTTAAACCAGCACACCTTTCCTTATCTGCAGTCCTCTGATAACAGCCTTGCATTGCTGTTTTGACCTGAAAATGTTTCACCAGAAAATTTCTCACCAGCAACTCCCACGAGGCCCTGATTCCACCCTTGAAGGTGGGTGGTTTTGAATGCACCTGGATAGAAGAGCAGAAGTGTGGCTAAGCTGAGAGCAGTCCTGCCCTTTGAATACATGACTGTTGTTTGCATTGGTGGCCTTTCACAAGTTCATTAGCTCTTGGCCATGGAAAACAAGTGGAGTATATTTGCCTTGCTCAGGAAATTCAACCCATGCTGTTGAAAATTCAGCCTTGCTCCAGAGAAAGAGCCCATCAGAAGCTCTGTGGTTGGACAGGAAGGTTATCCATGGGCTGAGGTATCTCCTGTGATCTCCCATATAACATCTGGCCATGTTTTTTCCTTTGAGCTTCATTTTCCCCTCACCACCATCTCTTGCAAAGCTGTACAATACATGAAGAACTGGGCAGTGCTTTGCTGTCATGGTGATGTGGTCTAAACAAACCCAGAAGATTTTGCCAGAATTTCAAAACTCACTTCTTGTTGCGGATGAAATAGCAGAGGAACTTGCAGTTTTGTTTGCCCAGTTAGTCATGCTGGCTTGTGTATCTGTTGGACTTTTGGAGATCTTCTTGTGTTTTATCAGGTTCAGTGATAAATGTCCCAGTGTGCGGTGGTGTGCTAGATAACTTGTACGTAAAACAGATTAGCATTTGTCCTCTAAGAAACATTTCTTTCTGTGCAAGGCACGTTTCTCTGGAAGGAAAAATAACTTTCCTCCAAAACTAGAGTTTTTGTGGAAAGGGAAGGGAAAAATATTAATATAGTAAAGACCTTTGCAAGCATCTGAAACTATTTAGAGACCAAGAGAGAATTAAATGTTTCAATAAAGGGTAAAGGAAAGTCAGTAATCAGCATTCAAATATCCTGATTTCTGGATATGCCCTGCTGTGTTGTTCTGTGGGGAAGGAGAGTTTGAATCTGTTTGCATTGCATAAATGTCATATCCTTGCCCATGAATGACAGCTAGTACTTGGCATTGCATTCCCATGTCTTGCCCTCTTCCTGCCTCTGACCTCCTCTCCTGATAGTCCCTGCTCCAGATGGCTTTGTCTTTTTCTCCAGAACATCTCCAAAATAGTTCAAGTTCTTATTTCTTGTTTTAAATGAACAATATTGGCGATATAACAGATGTATACAGTATTTTCATAGTATGTCTTATCCTATGGGCTGGGAATACAAATCCCTTAAGTGTCATATTGCCCAAAACAAGCAGGATTTGGAGGTGCATTCCAATCCCTGCTAAGGGTTAGAAAAGTCATCAAAGGACAAATTCTCAGAATTGGATATTTTTGTTTGTTTGGTCTTTTCGCGGACATCTGATATTCTGGTTATTTAATGTTTATTGCAAAATGTCACTAGTTCACCAACTAAAAATAAAAGTATCTGCTGCAGGAGAATGAGTTTGGAGCCCACCTCTTCAATGCTCTGTGCCTTTGCCTTCATTCTGCAGGGTGAGAAGCTCCATCATCTCTCCTGGTTTCACCACAAGGCAAAATTAATTCATGGCCATAAAACACCTTTAGGTCTTTGTACTGGAAGATTCTATAAAAGAACCACCAAGAGAGGTAGTTTTAGCTTTGAACATTTTGATTCCTTTGATTAATTTATTTTGAGCTAATAATTTTTAAATTAATTTCCTGACTTTGAAGAATGCCCATGTTCCAAAGCACAAACTTATCCTTCATGGGTGTGGGGTGGAAATAGGAAATGTAAAATTGGAGATTGTAGACGCAGGGGATGTAGAAACTGGATTGTAACTCTGGTAAAGGTGGGAGTAAGGATTTTCCTGGCAGCAGCACAACTAAAACTTATGGAAAGTTTCTATCAACACAGCATTGAGCTTTCTAGAGATCAGTTGTTCTGGCAGAGAAGAGGCATGAGATGGAAAAGTAGGGAGAGATGAGAACTGAAATCTGGAGCAGAACAAGAGGATCCATTTTGGGAGAGCAGGCCAGGCTATGGAGGTGTGAGCAGGGTCTGCAGGGACACCACATTTATCATCTCACAACTCCTCAGAGGGAGGGAAGCCAGGGTTAAAGACCTGAGTAGCCTGTGAGGTTTATCATTCCCTGAGTCTGTTAATGTTCTGTAACATCACCTACCTGTGGTTGTCACAGGAATGTGGTGGGTTGCTTAGCTGTGAGGTAAGGCACTAGAACACAGTGACTAAGTTTCCTGGAATAAATTAAGCACTGGCTTTTTGAAGTGTGTGAATTTTCACAGCATAACAAAACAGTGATCTCCATTCTCTAAACGCTGGGGGTACCTTTCATGTCTATGAATTTTCTGACTCTTAAACTGGAAAGGGGAAATGTTGGAGAGCTTCACTGTTGATGACTCATGTTTAAGATAAAACACGCATTTTTTAATAGCAAGAATAATTAGTCATCAGTGTAGGCTAGCTCAGGCTGTAGTAAATCTTTTGGACCCCTGGGACTGGAAGAGATCTTTCCACTCCTTTTCAATTGCAAATTACTGAGTTCTGTAGGATCACAATAAGGAATCTAGGACCTGCATTGTCTATTTCAGAGTCTATTGCACAAGACAGTCTCTTTGAACCAGTAACCCATGACTATCCATTGAATTAAGAGCAAGTCAGGCAAATGATTCATATGCCAATACTATGTATGTTTGCTTTTGCACTTTTTTTTCATTTTTTATTGTTTCACATAGTGCTAGACATTTCCCTTCCTTACCAACACCAATTTCAGGCCAAAATGTGATGTGTTGTGTGTTTTCTTAATAAGGGAAGAAGAGAGTCCCTTTCCCTACAGCGTATCTGTAGAAATCACCCGTCTTGGAGATTCCTTTGAGGAACAGCCCCCTTCCCAACAAGGGGTTAGAGGGTTTGCTAACCACAATTTTTCACCCAAATGAATGTTCTTATTGTGTAACAGGATGGCACGTACACTTGCATTCTTTCCCTGCTTCCTCGTAACTTTTGAACCTACTGACCAATTTTGGACCAGTTATTGCAGAAGGGAAGCAGTCACTGTGCCACCAGCTTCTCTTGCTGCAGCTTCCTGCCATCTGGGCAGAGGAACAAGGCTCTGGTGTTCCTCACCACCAAAGGAACAAGTGCTGAGTGGGCTCCACATTCTGTAGACACCAGCAAGTCCACATGAATGTGTTACGAGCAGCCCAGCCAGCTCTGCTGGAGATTGCATTTGGTGATGTGATGCTTCCCACTGCTTTCCAGAAGGAGATCCTGGCCTCAGCCATGCTTTCTGGCCAGGGCAGCCAAGCTGGCAGGCAGGGATGAGTCAGGAACTGCTCTGTGTGCAACAGCAGCTCCAGCTCTGTGCCAGCGCCAGCCCCCAGTGCTTCTCCTTCCTCCTGTCTTGTGGTTAGCACAGCAGCAAGCTCACCCCAGCCTGACCACAGCCTGTGCAGCATTCCCTTCTCCAGAGCAAAGCCTTAACGTGCTGCTTCTGGTGGCGCTTCCTTGCTCCACTTCAGGACAAATTACTCTGAAACAGCACATTTTTAAAAGGAGGTTTTATTGCCAAATTTCAAAGCTCTTTACAAGCAGGAGACAAAGTGCTGCCTTTCCACGGGCTGCAGCAGCTGCTTTGAGATCGTCATCCACACTTGCTCGCTTGCAAACTCACTTCCTTCCTGTCACAGACATGTAAACTGGTGGCACAGCCCAAAACACAGACTCACACTCCAGCACTCCGAGCCCAGAGGGTTTTCAGGCACAAAATCCCCTAGCCTTAGTGCAGCCAGGAATTAGATGCAAGTTTAAAAGCATGTTTAAAGAATATTGAAAAAAAAAGTGCATGGTGGCAGGATGTACGCTGAAGATGGGAGTTGCCATAGAAGGCTGGATGTTTTAGGATGAACCTGCTAAACCTATTAGAAAAAACAGTTAAAACCAAGCCTAACATAGCATTTGCAGCAGTAAAGTTACTGGGTGATGCAGAGATTCCACTTAAGTTATACCTATTTACAAGACATAATACAAATCTAGTAAGATCTGTTAGTACAGCATATACAGTAATTAGCTGTAGCTTGTAAAATGATTTAATTTGCCCATTTCCTAACAGGTAGAGGGTATTTATCTGTTAGGATTCCTATTGATGGGTATTCGGTAAAATGTCAGACATTTATTCACTGAATATTGAGTATAATATAAAAATATACAGTAAATATAAGCACATCCTGTAGGTTTGGGTGTAACAGAGAGGGATGTCTGGGTATTTTCACCAGTGCTGTGCCAGACAAATATCCACAGAACACACCGCCACAAGAAAACACTGGGGAGAGCAAAAACATTTGTATATAAATTAGGGTACTGAGCTACCCCATAAGCTGTTGTCATTCTCCTGGATTTCAGTTCTAGGCTTTGATTTGCCTGTCCTGAAGTTTAAGATTGGCTTCAGCTTTGGGATATGAACCTGTATGCAGAGTTTGCCCTGGTTTGTGTCTATTCCTGTTAGTGTGAACTGGGTTTTCCCCCATCTATCTCTTGTTATAGAACTGCATCTTGCAAAAGCCTGCCTGCTCTCTGGAGCTGATGTCCCTTGACTTCCAGTACACACCACGTTCTGACAGCTCACATTCATACCGCACAGTGTTCGGTAAACAAAAGTGCACATGCAGAAAAATACATTTAGATAGCAGATAGGCACTGAATATTGTCTGTGTTCTTAGCCCTTGTCCTAAGTGTGTCTGGAAAGGTGAATATGACCCATAGTTGACACTGAACCTACAGCAGCAAATGGCACAGATCCAGAGTTTGCTCCAGGCTGTGTGCCTCGGGGTGGGCTTAGGACACTGGAAACTTCTTGTCTCAAAGCAAAGCTTTTTGGCACCTGAGCCCTGAGTGTTTGACTACGTAGAACTTTCCACATGACAGAATAATAACAAGTCAACTCATACAACATCTATGGCTGTCTTGAGAGGGGGTCTCGCTACCAAAACCAAGGCTAATTTAATCAAAAGAAGCAGAAGCATCAGTTATGGTCACTATCTGTCTTGCTGGCTCCAAGTGGTGAAAACCAAGGTATTTGGAAGCCCAAAGCCAACCTTTCTGTGTTCAGACCTGAAGTACCTATGCCTAGCCTAAGAGGAGGCTTAGATGAAACTTTACTGCTGCTGTGGGTGATGTTTGCAGCCCCCTGCAGACTTGTGGGACCTGGGAAATTAGAAGAAAAAGAAATGGATGAGCTAAGAACAAAGTGCTGGCAAATGAGATAAAAGAGTTTAGGTAGCGTGTCACTCCTTAAAACCAGACTGGGGAGATTGCCATTTTTCATGTTTCCAGAGTTTGGCTCAAGCAAAGGAGAAGACCTCTGGGCTGTCACTCAATTCTCCTCAAAGCAACTATAGAGAACAGGGGAGAGGAGCAGCTCGGGTATGGGGCTATACAGCAGCAGTGCAAAGATATGATTTTGCCACTGCTGTAATCACTAAAGACCACAGGAACTGTGGTTCCTCCCAGCAGGTGGACAGGGAAGCTGTGGGAATTGCCCTGGAGCCTACTGCAATGCCTTCCTCACACCCTTCTGTAGCAATGCATTTTTCATATACTTAAGCCATTGGGACCAGCCCCAAAGTTTTCTGTGCAAAAACGCCTTTCCCTCCATGTGTGTCAATCTCTCAATAGAGAGATCTGGGCCAAACCATGGCTCTCAGGCTGACCAGGACACAGCAGGTAGAGACGTGTTTAGTGGGAAGGGGGATCTTGTCCAGACCCACTGCCTGATGTGCATGCTCCTGTCAGTTACATCCCGAGACAACATTAAGGGAACACACATCCCCAAAGCTTCTTAGTGACAGCTCTCCTAGGAAGCTCCTGAGGATCTCCTGGACACGTCCTCCAAATGCCTGACTACTGGTTCCTAACAACACTGAGGGGATTCAGAGTTACCAGATATGGTCCTCAATAATAAATGTGTTGTCCTGGTAGAAAACACCTTCACAGGCCAAGTGTAACCTCAATTTCCCTATTAAGGAAAGAGGAACGATCAATACTTGCCTGGCAATGGTGCTTTGAGACTTGCGTTCATTCATGCAGTGCTTAGCACACCTAAAGCGCTGCAGAGGCAGCCTCAAAGTGCCTTCATACAGCTGCTCCACATCAGGGACACTACTTGGAGTCAGGAATTGGCCAGTTTGGTTTGCCTCTGTGTGAGGTCACTTTTTAACTGTGGATGTGGTTTGATGAGTATCTTCGGAGAAGATTAAACCGTTTATCTTTACATTCCTAGATGTCACTGGGCCAGGTGGTCTGGGAAACTGTGCCAGCAAGTGAACAAACACTGACTACATTTATCCTCAAATGATTTAACTGGGAAAACCAGATAGGTGCCAGTGTAATCTGGTATTTGCTTGTCTGTAAATACAGAGAGATGGGCTTTTGCTAGAATAGCCATTCTGCTCCTTTCAAAAAAATCTGGCTTTGTCTGATTACCACTAATTTTTAAGGCCTGATCCATTGAAAGGACTTTGGACAGAATCCTTAAAGAGCATTCACATTTTTGAAACTGTTCGCTGTCCTGTAACCTTCTGCTGTGCTAAGAGGATTAGAACCAGACTGTATGTACAACATGAAGAAAGAAAGATCCTATAACTGAAAGCTCAATTCTGTCCCACAAACATGGTGTGTGCACAGCAAAACACCACCTTTAAACACTGGCCTCGCAATGGTACAAATCATAAATGCAAATGTTTCGCTTTGATTTTGGGAAAGAAGTCTCTGCAGAGTGTGTCAGGGAGCACTTCTCCTATAAAGAGTCACTAGATCCTTTTGCTTTTCTTTCTGTTTCTGTATTCCTTCTCTTTTCAGTTCTCCAAGACCTTTAATTTCTTGCAAAACCTGTGTAGCTTGCCGAAGTTGTTCTACTGCCTCATTGAGCAATGTCTCTGCCATCACTGGGGGTCCATTACCCCCCTGGGCCTGTTCCAACCCTTCACGTAAAACCTTCTGCAGAAGCTTTTCTGCTTTTCCCTTTCATTAGCAACTTTCTCCTCCATTTTAGCTAAGCATTGATGGGAATCCTTTGGGAAACCTTGGCCTGGAAGTGCTCTCTGTTTATTTTTGGAATCAGAGAGTAAGTCTCCCAGAGAAGAACAGCGAAGTTTGAGACCTGAAGTGTTTTCTGTAGAATCTTTCTTCTCAATAGTTGCTTTTACACTCTCATGGTCTGTTTCTGTAGCTAAGGAAGTCTCTGTCTCTTCTGCTGAAGTTTGCTGTTCCTTCTCGGCTGCGGTCCTCCCATTTCCTTCTTCTGTTTCAGCTGTCGGGGATGTGAACTCTGCTACCTCGCTGGCTGTGATCCCATTCACCGGGGGCTTGGAGCTGCCAGACTCCTGCTCTTCCCAGCCCCCAGCTTCCAGGTCACCATGGCTGGAGTTCACTGTGGCAAGCATTTTCTCTGACAAAACCTTAGGAGGAACAGGAGGCTTTGTAACATCTGCAGCAGCAATCTCAGCCAGGTTGTCTTTGCCATCATCTGATTCCAAGTCTTCTGTCTTTTTAGGTTCAATGGTTGGTTGGTCCCAAGCTACTTTCAGCTTGTCTGGCACACTCTTAGGAAGTGGAATTGGAGCTTTTGCTATAACCCTGTTGCTGACCTCAGTGAGGTTCTCCTTGTTCTCCTCACTTGGTGCTTGCGATTCTTCCACATTCTCCTCTGGACTGACAGAGTCCTCTTCCTTCGCATTTATACCATCCTTTGATGTGATGCCTTCCTTAAGCTTCTTATCTGGGGGCAACGGAGGAGACAGAGGTTTTTTATGTTCCTGGTCAGGAATATTGTTCTCTGCCTCTTGGTTTTCTTTTGTGCCAGTGGGTTTTGTAGGTGGCATAGGTGGCTTTGGAGTTTCTTTTTGAGGTGGTTCATTGTCGCTTTCACTGATAGTGGAATCAAAGGTTGGTGGTCCATTGTCTACTATATCCAGATCTAGTCGCAGGATACCATCTGATGTACACTTGGCAGCCTGAAAAACAAGAAAGAAAGTTTTCAATATCTATCCCATCACTGATCCTGTGTTTCATCCTTTAACTTCAAGTTAAAGTCTAAAACCCTCACAACCAGCATGGCAAGCAAGGGGTTGCTGCTTCAAGCTGAGAGAGTTGGGGCTGTTCAGCCTGGAGAAGAAAAGGCTTCAGGGAGACCTTAAGAGCCCCTTCCAGTGCCTAAAGGGGGCTTCCAAGAGAGCTGGAGAGGGACTTTTCACAAGGGCATGGAGTGATAGGACAAGGGGGAATGGCCTTAAGATGAAAGAGGGCAGGTTTAGATTAGATATTCGGAAGAAATTCTTCACTATAGGGGTGGTGAGGCCCTGGCACAGGTTGCCCAGAGAGGCTGTGGACTCCCCATCCCTGGAGTGTTCAAGGCCAGGCTGGAAGGGGCTCTGAGTAACCTGGTCTACTGAAAGGCTCTCTGCCCTGGCAGATGATTTGTAAGGTCTCTCCCAACCCAAACTAGCCCTCAATTCTAAGAAAAGCACAGAACTTATTTTACTACTTCCTTTGAGAAGAATGTCTTAAAGCCTGTTCCCCAGTAACCTAATTTCTTGGTTTTCCTGTGGGCGCTAGTGTTAAGCTCTGCCTTTTTATTCTTTGTCTTGTACTGGGATCCCTCTGCCCCCTTCATTTACAATGTGCCTCCCCAAAGGCTCACTTTTCTGCTTTTGCGCTTGTCATAAACCAAGGTGATCTTTGGATTGCTTGGCCAGGGACTGTAATCCTGTTGCCTTCTGCTTGCATCCTCCAACCTGATGTCATCCCTGCCTTACCAGGGCCAAGCCTCAGCTGGTTAAACCTCCTTCAGACCACAGGCTGTGTGCAAATCTCACTAGTAGGGAGGTTTTCCTAAAAAGGATGGACTTAGCAAAGACATTGCAGCGTGTAAGCTCAGTGCCCCACAGGGAGAACCACGGTGACAGTTCCTGTGTGAGGGAACCCAAAACCACACAAAGGCATAACTGCAGCCAGGGCCAGGCTCCTGCAGTGCAGAGTTTAGTTAAAGCCTCTCTGCCTTTCCAGCCCATGAGAGAGATGGAGGCAAGCTGCATCCTGGCGGCTTGGCCCTGATCCATCCTCTGAACACTGAAAATCAATGTACATGCCATTTCCTTCATGAACCTGCAGCCAGCAGCCATGATACACATCTTCCTGCAGGCTCTATCCCCTCATTTCTGCTTCTAAATTTGTAAGCGAGTTTCCCCTGATTTTGGCTAAGGGTGAGAAGTCTTACAGGTATTAACTTCAGAGGTTATCTCATGAAAATAGTGATCTGAGCAGGGAAGAGAGATGTTTATAGTGCCTAGGGACTAAAAACCTGCTACCTTACTGAACCCATATTAGGCAACAGAACCCACACTTCATTGTTGCTGTGACTTTTGTCATGTTTTCTTCTGCGGTTTTCTGGAGGATGGGAATCTATGATTCATTCTCATGCATTTCTCTGGGACAGACGCTCTCCCTCCATTTCTATGCAAAGTAAAAGTCTCAAGGCATCTCATTTTCTGCACAAGGGTCATCTGAGTGTTGTGCAGGCACATAAGTCAGTGTCTTGGAAGTCTGAAGAAAGAAGGTTTGATTTAAAAACCTTCCTTTCTTGAGATTAATGGTCTGCTAAAATATCAATCTGTCTGTAGAAACTTTTTCATAAATCACACGAATCAAACATTAGTAAGAACCTCTCCCCTGAAAATGAAATGCAGGTTTATTTTGTGTTTTCTTCTTTTTTTTTTAAGTGACAGACCCAGAAAATCAGTTAAAAGTAGACAGGTTAGTCTATAAAACTGCCTGGGAGAATAATGTATTCTGTTTCAGACCTAGGGAAGGGCTTGTAAGCTTGAAAGTTCATCTGCTTTCTCTGGTTAGCTTAATAAAAATACAGCTCTTCCTGTGGACCATGCAGTTCTTCTACCTTTAGACTACTGTGGCTACAACATTATCACATCTTTGAAAATAAATACAGGAGCTTCGGTTTCTTCTGATGAAAATGAACTCTAATGGTTTCTTACCAGATGGCGAAGTAGCTTATGAGTTATGAAAAGCTAAATATATGGTAACATGTTGCAGCAGATAGAGATCTATGGGAACCTGGAGCTTCGTTAGAGAGGTGCTGGCACAGTCTTTCCTGGAGGAAGTTGCTTCCCTCGTCAGCTTTCTCTGGGCTGTCCATACTTGAGGTTTTTCCTGGGGTTTGGTACCCGAGTGGAAGGAGCAGCTCCCGGTGATCCCAGCTGGTGGGTTGGCTCACTCCAACAGGGTGCACTTACCTCCTTTAGGTGACTTCTTGTGGGTGGCCGGCGTCCATGGGACACTTTCACCCTGTCCCGAGTTACGTGGTCTAAGGAAAGGCTCTCATCTACTTTTACCTTTAACAGGGGGAAGAGGAGGGAAACAAAAAAGGAAGAGGGTCATTAATTTCTCAAGATATGTCTATAAAGTTGTCACTGTCACACATGAAATTTCAACATTTCATTGGAGAATATTTCACCACTAGTCTTTACCTCAGAACTCAGTTACAGCCTGCCTGCAAAGCCCTGCACATATGTGATGGATATTTAAGGTCTCAAAGGTTTGCAACTTCTCTCCACCTAAGGGGCAGGGAACAAAGGACACGAGGAGCTTTGTCCTCACTGCACCCTGTGCTTGGACCAGCTCCTGCATGTGGCAGAACACAGCACCAAAACTGCTGTTTCCATCTTAGAGGTGAAAGCTCATTAATAACTGTGACCTGACTGTGAACTGTATCAGCAGCACTTTGTTACAGCCCTTCCCTTCCACAGCTCTAATGACTGCAGGATGCTGAGGAGAAGGTGTGAGCACTGACCTGGATTAATTGCAACTCCAGCTGAATTAACAAATTTATTTCCTGGAATCAGAGGAGAAATCCACTGCCTCACATTCATAAGGAGGGAGGTCCCAGTGCCTTGACAGGTACTTCTCTGTGCTGGCTCTGTGACCACCCACCCACACTGTGATGGCCAAGGGCTGGAGTCTGCTCCACATTGAGAGGCAGCATCAGTGACCAGGGACACTGAAAACATCTGTGTGTCCTTAGTACGACAAGTTTGTACAACAGGAAAGCTGGTGAGGGTGAAATAGGGGTTTAAAATGGCTGGTATGGCAAAAGTGGTTTTACAGCTCCTTCAGGGGAGAACAGATAATCCAAGCTGGCTGAGGGCTTGACCCATTAGCCTGTGCCTGGCCTGTGTGGAAACACTTTAAATCTGAGGTTTGATCCTTACTGGAATGAATGAGTATTAGAGGCTGGCTCCCTCTGTAAGGAGGATAACCCCACATCACAGGGCAGGGAGGTAATCTGAGATCTCAGCTTGCTGTGCTGATGAAGGGTGTGCAGAGTTCACTGCCCACTGTACCCATATGCTTTTGCCCTCTGCTGAATAAAAGCAAAGCCCAACCTCTCAGAGTTTACATCTCTAGCACTGTATCTACACCAGTTAGTCCTTTTCTCAAAACTTTTACTCATTGCTTTGGTTTCCTTTGCTAAACAGATCTTTGTGATTGCTTTGTCCCTCCTTACCCTGTTCATTTTTTCTTGTGTCATTCCCATGGTGGTGGTTTTGTTCACTTCCTTTCAGTTACTGAAAGAACTGCAGAAGAGATGCTGCTCCTTTGGTTTAGCTCAGGGCCGATTTACAAACTAAGAGGGAGCAGGGCAAGGTTAAACAGGCTCTAGGTTGTGCAATTTTCATACTCCCCTCTGTGCAGCAGGATGGGAGGAGAATTTGAAAGTGCAGGTGTGCTGGGGCTAGCTGAGAGGCAGGCAGGTTTGGCCAAGGCCATGTAGTAACTTTCCACCAGACTTCTCTCCAGACTGCAGGCGGAATGGCTGGTGGACTGACTCACTTCAGACTATTCCAGTCCTGAAGACTGGGCTATATCCTAACCAAATACCTCCATTTCCACACTGCTTGGTGCTGAGGATCATGGCAGCATGGGGAGGACGAGTCTCTCCAAGCTGCATCCCAGCTCTACATAACTCAGCGCTGCAGCTGCTTCTCTGCACTGGCCATTTCCATTGGGAAAGGGGAACTCCCAGAAATCCTCTGATCCCAAGCTCTGAAGAGAAGGAACCTGCCCTACCTTGCACACCATCCTTCTCTTCCTTGGACCATGGCTGGCATGCAGGAAGGATGGGGAGAACAGGGGTTCAGGCAAGTTCTGCTTTTAGCTAAAGGAGCCATGGATGAGAAGACACAGAAACACAGGAGCTTGAAAACTGTTTCTCTTACCTCATCAAATACTTTGTTTTTGCCTCTATTGATCCCTTCATTAAGAGCTTTTATCCACGATTCCTTTTCTTCCAAAGTTGGAGCTTGAAATTTGATATCATGAACCTGCAAGAGCAGAGAAACAATTTTTGCCTGAGCATTCCTTGTCAGGACCAGAGGTACCTCTGAATCACTACAGTTTCTATATAACATCCAGTTCTAGCCTGTGTTTAAACTACAGATTCCTTTGTGCTTTGGCATAGCTCCCATGAACAGGATTTTGTTATGCTGGACAGCTTGTTGCTGTAGTTTTATTTTGGTAACTACTAAAGTAGTAAAAAAGTAAGTTTCTTCCTTCTGCAAAACACTTGGGTTAGTTCTTGGAGCATCAGTGAGTTGTACAGCAAATGGTCACACTGCATAGAGTCAGACTGAAAGTCCAAGTTACACTGGCTGGTTCAGATGGAGTAAACTACTTTACGTCCCACTTCCCCCAGAATACAAGGAACGGGAAGGCTGCATGCAGTGGGCTTTGCCTGCTTCCCTGTTCCTGTGGCTCTGCAGAACAGAACTGATACAGGTATGTGGGGCACTGATGTTGGCTGCACTAACCCTGACCCAGCTGGGCAAGGGAATGATGAGGCATAAGAGAATGTAAGTGCAAAAATCCACCATATCTTTTTCTGTTTGCAGATGAAATCCATCAGTGAACGCTACAGACAGGCACTCTCTGGCGTCTGAAGAGCTGCCCCAAGAAGGGAAGAGCTGGCCATGTAAGAGGGAACTGGGAAGAAGTACGGGGTCACTAATAAGGAGGGAGGAGGGGTTGATGATTGTATGGCCTGTCCTCCAGCCAGCCAGCTCTTCCCTTCCTCCAGGACAGCCCCATGGCTTTGTTCAGTGTTTCTAATCTCTTCTTGCCCACAGCAGGGACAATAGGCAGGGTGTCATTTACTTCACTACTGTTTTCTCTGAGTACCTCACCAGTTTTGCCCCAGAGTACACTTCAGATGAGAGAAATATCATCTTCACTTTACAGGTGGCTCCATGGCAGACCAGATGGGATCCGAACAGCTCTATGTGGTGTCCTAATCCACACTGCACAGGCACACAGGAATACTCCTGTGCTAAAGGACATCAGCAACATTGCAAAATCAAGCACTTAAAAGTTAGACACTCCTAGTATTTACAGGCTGTAGGGATATCAGCCTGCTGTGTGTGTTCCTTCTAGCACCATCCCTAACAACAGGCTGGCACTTCTTACTAAGTTATTCCATCATGTGTTTTATCCTCCCAGGTCAATATGTCTTACTGATTTCACTCTGCTTCAGCCCTGCCCTGAAAACAGAATTACAGATTCCCCTGACAGTGTTTTTAATTTCCTATTTACCACTGCAATATCTGGGGGGGCTTCACAAGTTCCTTTCAGAGCAACTGAAATTATCCACCTCCTACAGGTGGGGAAGTGAGCTACAGAGAGGCTTGTTCAAAACACAGCCATGGAGCTTTGCTTTGAAATTTTTTTTGTAGGTATTTAACATTCTATAGGTACTCTGCACCTTCCCAGTGCTTTCAAGAGCAGTTGTAGCCTCAGCCTTTCTGTAAATGAGGCCCCACATTCCAAAATCACAGCAGTGCCTATATAAAACAGGGACTATATTAAATGAGGGGGACAAAGCGAATGGTGACTGACAGTCAAGTGCTCTTAGCAGCTCCCTGTTCATGGCACAACAAAGCAGCAACTGTTCTGGGTCTCAGCAGCTTCTGAAGGGACCATCAGAAATTCTGCAGAACTAAAGCCTGATCTCCTTACACCCACTCTTGCTGTTAGAAACCAACTGTTCTTCCTTTCTGTATTTATTTCTCATGTCAATGCCATGGATTTACATCACAGCTGCCAAGTGCCAGACACTCACAACCAGCATGGCAAGCAGGGAGTTAAGGAGTAATTTGGGGAAAGAGTCTTTATTTGATCAGTTTGCAGGAAAGGTGACAGGACCACATGCCTTCCTGAGAGCTCAGAGGGGAGGTTAGGGCCTGACCCACAGCCCTCTGGAGAAAGAGCCCTTTGTCTGGGATGCAGAAGGGCCACTCTAACCAGGGAACCTAAGGGAAGGCAAGGCTCCAAAACAGAGTGACGGCCAGATTTTGTTTTAGTCCAAGCTGGCCTGGTTTTGTGTGTGCTTAAAAACTTTTTTTGTTTGGAAACGATTTTGCCCTAAAGCTTTGTGATTATAAAAGCTTATAAGAAAGCTCTACTTGTGAGCAGCTGAGCTGCTGCACTGCCTGGCAAAGACCTGGCAGCCTGCACCAGGGTTTAGAAATCTCCGAACATGTTGTTCACGGGAAGGATTCCTGCCTCACTTCAAGCTTCCTCTTCCAATGCCACTTTCTGTGCCTCATTCCAAATAAAGCCTCCCAGACTGTGACTAAGCACTGGTGTCAGCAACTCTGTGGCAGAGCAGAGCAAACCTCGGGAGGGTGGTTCCTCATTAATGAGAAGCTGAGATGTCCCTCTGGCATGCAACCCTTTGCCATCAAATGCAGATCCAATGGATGGTGAGAGAAAGGTACTCAGGGAAGGTGGCAGCAGAAGGGAGCTGGGCGAGGGAGGATGAGCAGCACAGTGGGACCCAGCTCCCTGCCATGGGGCAGTGTGGGCAGTGCCAGCCTCATATTGTTGCAGCCTGGCTCCCTGCTTGCACAGCTCCCTGAGGCTGTGACACAGAGGGGCAGGTTCCTCCCAGTGCCCAGGTATCTTAGAAATTTTTTTTCTCCTTTTTATAAAACGCTCACAGACACCAAGGCAGAGTCAGGCTGCTGGGGCTCAGAGGCTCATGCTCTGGCTGCTGCCAGCCACAGCCTCTTTGCTGCCCTGCAGTCCCTGGTCTGTCTGCATCCATCTGTGGCTCCTGTCCTCGGCCAAGGCACTGGGGAAAGGAAGCTAACCCAAACCAGGATGGGAGCTCTCTGTAAAGCAGGAAGCTGCAGAGGAGAGGCAGGAAGGAGCTGCCTGTCTCAGTCCTGCCTGTGACTGGGACTCTGCACACTACTCTGAGACTCCCAGGCTCTCAACAAACAAGGAACAAATGAATTTCTCTTGTCTGTATTTTTACTCATTTGAGTATTTACAAACTCCAGCAGATGCATCTAAAGATGGATATTTCCTACAAAACATTAAGCAGGGTCTGTTCTCCAGCAGAAATTTAAGGCAGAGAGTCAGTGACACCAATATGAGAGGGCAGCAGGCAGGGTAACACATTTGCACTCCTTCTTGCTAAGCCAGCTGAGACTGAGTCATGCCATAAACAACAGGCTGGTGTGCCAGGAAAAGCTGTCATGGCCAAACCTAGTGACCATTGTAAGCCATGAATGCAGGCTACGGAATTTACTGACAGTTACTCAGAGCACAGCACAGCCAGTCGGCTCCTACTGAATCACTGCCGAGATGTCATGCAACAAGAGCTCCCACACGGATCACTGTCCATGACGGCAGCGGGCACTGGCTTCCCGATTGCTCCTTGTCTTTCCCAGGACATCAGTCTCCTCAAGCAGTGACAGTCTGATGGCAATGCGAGCCTGCTTTCCAGGAAAGAGAAGTATTCCTGGGGTCAGTCTGTTGTACCTGCACTAAATGATTTAACAGATAATCTCTGGAGAACTGTGTAGCTGCAGTTTGAGAACTGTTACCAACACTTCTTCTTTGCTAAGCAATTCTGCAGATCTGCTGCAGAGGTGGATGACACAAACCTGTGCTTAATCCTCACCTGTATCAGTGCAAAGCCTGGTGTTGGCTTCAGTTCTATGGGGCTGGGCTAAACTGGACTGTGAATCGCATGTGAACTGCTGGGGGGATGTGTTCCCTTCTGCTGACCTTTGGTATGGGGTGGTCACCTCCAGCAGAAGCTGGAGCAGAGCCGGTCAGTAGCATCTTAAACTACCCTGAGTGCAACAGTCTATCTGCCAGATGGGAGGTCATTTCTTGCCTTCTTCTATATGACTTTGTTAGGTTAGATCATGAAGGGGAAAGGAGAAGACAAGGGACTCCCTGCCTATGACAGGGAGGTTGGAACTAGATGATCTTCAAGGTCCCTTCCAACCCAAACCATTCAATGTTTCTATGAGATGATTGTCAGAGGATTCTGGTGGTTTTCTGGTCACTGAACCGAGAGCTACACAATCCCTGGGAATAAAGGCAGCATCTCTGACAGACTGGCAGACCCCAGGAGCAGACTCCCCCAAGCCTCACTGCATTCTACTGCAGCTTCAGGCTGGGCCCCTGGTGAGAGCAGTTCCAGGTACCTCAAAAATTGATGAAGGGAAAAATAAGCAATGGAAGTTTCCATCCCTGACTACAGGTGCAAGGATGCATGGGGAGCTGCAGAACTTGCTGGTGGATTTTTTCCTTACTACGACCCTCTTCCCAATATTAATATTTCCCTGCAGCTGAAGGTTTTCAGATCCACTGAACACCAGACTTGTGCCAACCTTGGTAATTTCCAGAGTTTACACCAAGCATCATTTACACTGCTTTTTGCATTGTGAGTAGTACATTTTAAAGTCTCCGGGCCAAGGCTGCTGCCCTTTCTTAGAAGCCCAGCTCTCTGCATCCAAAAGTTTTCATTTAATTGCTGTGGATGGAATGAAGCATTTGAGATTTCTAAGCAGAACAGGACTTTTGCACACTGTCAGCTTCCTTCACTGAAGAATTGAAGCTCAGGGCGCAGTGCTTTCTTTCAGTTCCATACCAGTGCAGGCGTGTGACACGCTCATATTGTCACAGCTTAACAAAAATGTCATCCTTGAGAACAGGCCAAGCAGAACCTGGGGTACATCAACGACCAGTGTTTAGCAAGACAACTTATTTATTCAGGTGCAACTTCAGCTGCAGAGTAATTTTAACTCACTGATTCATCTCTGCTCAAAAATATCCCATCCAAGATTTAAACTGGGATTCCCCTACAGCTAAACTGGGCTCCCTTTACTCAAGATTTGTGCACTGAAACAGAAATGGCCTTTTCTAGCTTTCCCAGTTCCTAAGTCCCTCAAACTCATTCCTCAGCATTATGCTCAGGAGAGAGGGTGAAAAAAAAACCCTAGCAAGATGTGGATGGGCTTGGCAAGCTGGCTCACAGGGTGATTTTAAACTGTGGATGGCAGCAAGCCTCCCAAATGGAAAATGTTTAACTGATATATATCACCACAGCTGCAATTTCAAAACAGAAGAAGGACAGTTGTGTACGTTGGCCTCCTAATTGAAGCCTGTGCTAACATCTGCCAAAGTATGTTGTGTGTCAACACCCGTACCAGATTCCCAGCCAAAAGAAGGGTGGGAGGGGAGCTACAAACAGGGAACTTTTCATTTATAAAAGCCCTTCCTTTTACCAAAAGAGCCTTATAAAAAGTAGCCTCTATCTAGGTCTCCATTGAATCAGTGGCATGAAAAGCAGGGTGGCTGTAAACTTGCCAGCATGCCAAAAGGATGAAGTTACCCTTTTGGGCACAGCTTGGGCATATTTTTCTCATAGCAAGAAATGAGAGGTTTAGGAACAGGTCTCACACCCTGTATTGATTCATGGAGCAGAACGGAGACATATGCAGCTAATACACAATTCTCTCAGTAACATACTTGCAGATAATACCTGTTCTTACTGTGCTGCCCATCTCTGAGCACACAGGGTATTACTGGCCTCCCTGGGAATAGGTGTGCACTTGGAATCACAGAATCCTAGAATTATTTGGGTCGGAAGAGATCTCAAAAAACATCTAGTTCCAGCCCCCTTTCCACCAAAGGGAAGGGACACCTTCCACCAAATTATTCCAAGCCCCATCCAACCTGGCCTTGGACACTTCCAGGGATGGGGCAGCCACAGCTTCTCTGGGCCATCTGTGCCAGGGCCTCACCATCCTCACAGGGAAGAATTCCTTCCTAATGTGCTCTGGGCTCCGGTGCTCTGCAGGAGCTCACTAGCCCAGGGTTTTGGAGCAGGGACAGCCCTTGTTTTGTTGTTTTGAATGAAGTTTAGCACAATGATGCTCTGAACTCAGCTGGGGTCTTATTATACGAATAAACCATGAAGTGACTGGAGTGAAAGAATAAGCAACAGTGACAACAAGGACTAAACAATCTCCATTTATTTAAACAAATGGAGATGGGGGGAATGCAGCAAGATGGTATTTTATCCTGTTCATGTTCTTATGGAATGAATGTGTTTTGTCCCTCACAACTTCTCAGATTTGCATGGGGAGATTTAGTAAGAACTCTGAGGCCAAAAAAATCATATTGAAATTAGAAGGCAAAGTGCGATACCCTAAAGCAATAATGAAGCGTTCTAGCCCATAAAGATGCTGAAATGGATAGCATGCAAGTAGGAACTAAGGAGAACTTCCAAAGATGTGTAGTGATGATGAATATAGATAGGAAGTAAAGCAGGATGTCCCCTGCATACACCAGTGCTCAGATGGATGTATAGTCTCTTTGCAATGCCAGCCTGGTTTTTAGCTTCTGGATCTAACCAGATGCTGTGCAGGAAGCTACAGATGTAGGCTTTCATGGATTCCTGCAAAATAAATCTTTTCTCCTAGGAACTATTTGGCTGCAAATACCTTTGCACTGGAGTTTTTCAGATCAATGGTTCTAACTCCAGGAACTGTCTCAGTACATGGATTGGGATTATTGATCTCACTGGAACTTGAGCAAAGCTGCAGCATCTACAGGTGCTCAGAGGACATGGAGGAACTATAGGGAATGGTCATTTTTCACTTCTTAGGGAGTACTGGAAGAAAGAAAATGCTAAGGCAGGAAAAAAAGCAAGAGAGAAAAGTCAAGCCACAGGAAGACCCCTTCCCCATGACAAGAAGAAAGTCTACACGACAGTGGCTTTCTTTCTTACACACTGTAGACCTTTCACAGACACAGGTCATTTCTCCCAGCTGCCAAGGAGCTCAGTCTCAGAGCTTTTCATCTGCTCTGGGTGCAGCTGGCTGGAACTCACTTGGAGTTAGCAGACTCGAGGGTGATAAGAAAGGCAATCCTACCTTCTTACCCCGGGGAGCGGATTAAAATGAAAACGATTTTTCCTTTTTAGTAGTGCACGCAGCTCCTGGCACTTGTCATAACTCTCCAGTTCCACTGTTTCTATGTACTTCTGTTCATCCTGCAGAGAGGGAATGAAACATTATTATGAATAGAAGGCACTGAAATCAATCATAGACCATCAAATTCTGCATGTCTTCCCTTTGCATGTCTAAAAGCTCTTCTGCCTTAAAAATAACCTGCATGCAGACAGCAAGCCCCATAAATCAGGCTGGCATCTCACTAAGAAAACACCCTGGTCTTTAAGCTACAAGCCTAGTGGTCCACAGTGGCTGAGCAAATAACAGGTTATGGACAGTAACACCAGTTTCTGCCATTGCTGTTGGCCTCATCTAGGGATGTGCAGCCAGAAGCGACACTACCTCCAACTGACAGTGAAAGAAGGAGATGTGATCCTGCTTTTTCACAGGGAATATGACACAAGCAACACGATGGTCCAAGCATCCCACTCAGGAAGCCTGAGAGGCAGGGATAAGAGGAGAGCCCTGCTGCCACAGTGAGCTGGGGCAGACTGGTCCTCACATCACAAAGGTCAGCAGGAGCCATGTGTGATGGGACATAGTCCTCTTGCAGCCACGCTCTGAGTTGTCAGAACGCTTAGGATTGGAAATACAGCCCTGTACAGCCAGCAAAACTGTCTGGGCCAGCATCTCAGTGGGGAATAATTTATCTCTGGAGTATCTCCACTGATGACTGCCGGCCGCAATCTTGGCTTATTTCTCCCAGTAACATAACTAAAATTCCACACGTGGTGCGTGGCTCAGTTCAGCTGCAGAGCACCATCCCTAATAGGAATCACAGCATAATGCTGGGCAGATAATATTCTTCATGTCTCAGTAGCCCAGCAGAGACCAAAGCTCCCTTTTGCTAAGCACAAATGAGCAGTGAGAATCTCAGAGCAGTTCTTGCCAGTGAAGTGCTACAGTCAGCATGGCTCATGAACCTCTCCAGTACCATCCTGAATTAAAATCACTGGCCATTACTACCCCCAGCTCAGGCTCTTGTCCCAAGGCAGCTCCTTGTGCCCATATGAGTTTGTATTTAGCAACTCCTGTAGTGGAGAAGGGGGTGTGTGGATGAGGAAACATGTGGCAGTCAGGAAGCTGCTGTGTGGCTGGAGGCAGGGAATGGAGAGTTCAGAGGGAAGTGGGCTGCGGGGAATTTCCTCCCTTTACCACTTGACATTTAAGTCACTGTGCAGAATTTAGGCTGTGTTTCAGTTTTTTCAACCCTCCTATCTGGGGATAGGGGCCCGGCAGAGCTGATGCCAGTACACAGAGCAAGTCCTGAGCCACCGAGGGATGTCTGGATCTAATTTAGGTTTATTATTTTAATGACATTACTGTTTATTTCATTAAACACTGAGTAGGTGAATGTGAACTAGGAAAATGCATACTAGGAGGAGGAGATTAATCCTGCCCAAACCTAAAACCCAGCTGATAAAATCCTGCTGATGCTACCGAGCCCTTTGAAGGCTCCTGCTGCAATCCTGCTATCGCAATGTCACTGCAAAAGGACAGGGATGGAAATAATAACAACCCCTCCACGGCCAACAAATGACAGAGAAGGGTGAGGTCAGGAATACATGCCTCGGGGATGGGTGATCTCATCCTGGCCTTCTGAGGATGACCGCCCACGTTACAGCCCTGTCGCATGGGCCGGTGCAGCTCCCAGCTCCTTCCCTGGGCTCAGGATGCAGAGAGCTTGGCAGCGCTCTGACCAGAGACCAGCCCCAGCCTCTTGCCCACTCTCCCTGCTCTCAAGAGCAGCTCTGTCCCCAGGAGAGCCCCTGTCACCCTCCTTGTCCATGCCATCCTTCCTGCCTCTTGGACAGGAACTTTTCCTCTGATCTCATGCAAGCTGTGCTCCACTTCCCAAGGGCTGTGGAGCACCAAGTTAGGGAATAAGGGGACTTGGCAGGGTGGAGAGATGTGGTCTTGCTGTGAGATTGCCTCTTGCCTTCCAGCTGCCCATCTTCTCCCTGGGGAGGTTTTGGGGACTGTGACTTGGCTAGGGAGCACAGGCAGAGAGGATGGGGACGTGTAGGATGCTGTGTCCCAGGGACACCTTGACTGTTCAAGTTATGGCTCCTTCATCTCAGGGACCTGAACTTCTTAAGTAAGTTATCCTCTTCAGGGAAGGCAGGGAAGAAAGCAACCAAAGAAATACAAAAACTCCATGTATGAGGCAAAGGAAAAGCATCTGAGTTCAGGGAGCACCAGAATGGGGCTTTTGTCTCCGTTTTACCCTCGGCAAGCGGCCATCCCCTCTCTGTGAGCCTACCTGGGTCACAAAGAGATCCTTTATGTCTGTCCTGCACCACTAAGGTAAAGAATGAAAGACCCAACCCTGACGCAGGTCTTCAGGTCCCTTCAGCTTCCTGGGACCTGAAGGACACTCAGCACCAGGCAGAGACAAGGGTCAATTCCAGAGTCCTGCCCTGACACATGTTCTGGACAAGCTTGATCCTGGTACAGAACCCCTATATTCATGATTTAATACAGAAAAACTATTTCAGTAACTCTTCATGGAGCAGATCCTGTGGCATAAAATATCTGTGTCTGTTGGCTTGGCCCTTAAGAAGAAAGTTACTGAACACCTGAACATATTAATGCATGTGCTTAATCAAAGAATCATACTTGGCAAACAACTTCCTTAATGAAAAGTTGATAAAAAGGAGGGAAAAAAGACTCTCTGAAAATTTTATTATTATTATTTATATGAAGGTGTAATTCCCAGCAAGACTTCTTCACTGACACACACTGAGACCCTCCAGTCAGTGTAAAATGTCTAGACCTGAAATAATATGTTTCTCTATTTGAGGCTCTCAAAGTGTTTTAATAAATCACTTTTGGGTATATCTTGCTATCACTTTACCAGGGAAAAATGCAGATGTTAAGTGCCCAACTGCTGAACACCAAATGGATCCTCCGGTCTCTAGAATCTAGTAGGATTTTTCCCTGTCGAATAATACACTTACAAAGAAACCCTGAAACAACAAGAAAACAGCTCTAAGCACTAGCTACACTGTTTAAAGGAAAAAAGCCAAACTCAAGACAGATGCTTTCTAATCCATGAAGTGGTGATATTGATCTGTCTAGTCACTCTACATAGATTGCCTGGTCTTCAGATGCTCTCTGTAGGTTTTTTTATTCTGGCAAGAACATGCAGAGACAAGAAGACAAGAGTCCCACTAGAAAATAACCTGCTTGGTTCTATGCAGACCAGCACAGCAGTTTCTTGGGATCCCAGCACCCTGTATTTGCATCAGTGCCTCCTTTTCTGATATTTGGGTACGTCATATACAAACATCTTGCTTAACTGCATCTTTATTTAGGTGAGGGTACAGATGCAGGGTGCTGTAGATGGAGGCACAGCAGAAAACAAGAAATCCATCCCCTTCATTCCCCATCAGCTGAAAGAAACCTGAAGCCGCGTGGGATAATTTTCACCCCTTCTGCTCCAGGTAACACAATAGGCATTTACCATTTGCCTTCAGGTGGCTATGCTTTAAACCAAACCCAAAGCCTGACTAGCACATGCAACTTGGGGAACACACTCCCAGGGCAGGTCAGGAGCACGTTCCTGGAGATTGCTACTGATGATGATATACAGTATTTGTGTGCTGCTCAGACTGTATTTTCCAGTAACACTGTACAATGTTCTTGTCTGTATCTTGTGTTGGCTGTCCCTTCTGCTCTTGTTTAGCACCTAAACCTCAGCTACAAGTGCAGCCAGGCTCATGCAAATGCATCAACAAGGTGGCCTGCCGTAGGAAACAACTGCTAAAAGGCAACATTAGCACCTCTCTTCGAAGGGCTGGACATGGGAGGGACTGAGAAAAGCACACTGAGTCCAAGGCACTGCTCAGTTCCTGGAAACCTGATGGGCTCAGACCAGCTTAAATGCTCAGCCTCCGAACCTGCCTGCCCTCATGGAAGCTGACTTCCCCTCCCGTTTAAACCCATCTAAGTCTAATTTAGGATACATATGGAGAGATGCCTTTTATTCCTGTTGCCTGAGGTTTTATCTCCTCTCTTTTTCAGCAAGCACTGAACAATCCCATTTGTAAATGTTTCAGCTTGAGGATGGTCTGGAATGCTGTGTCCTTCTCCAGGGTCACATAGAGCAGATAAGTGGAGAAGGTCCAGTGGGAAGAATGGCACCTTGAGCTCCAGAAATGCAAACCACCATAGCACACTGCACCACAGACTCTCCTTAGTCATCAGCCCTTCCCATCTCAAAAATTTTGTTCCCCACTTGTAAGATAGAGACAGCCACACTGCCCTGACTCACATTAAATGAAGATAAATACCGTAATAAACATGAACTGCCTCAATTCTGTGGCAACAAGACCCCCCCTGAGTGCAGAAAATTGCCATTTCCTTTGGTTTCCCTGTAGTAAGGCTGCACAATCACATGTTATCCTATTGTGCTACCAGATAATTTTGCAGCAATTTCCTCTCCTAAGACATTTGACTTCACTGTAAGCCAGTTTAATAGCCTATAGATATTAACATGATCCCTTATTTACAATAATGGGACCTTGCAGCTACTGTAGCTTACAGATGCAATTTATTACAGGATGTTACCACAATCCGCAGGCTACCAGAAAACATTATGCCTGGTTGTTACAAATGCCATTTTCCTTGTTGAGATAATAAAATAACCCTTTAAATGGTTGGGATTTTTCCTTCTTCTGAATGTCTGTGAAAATTAATCTTACTTTAAAAGCCTCCTTTTCCCTTGTGGTAATGAGAGCCTCCATGTAGCTTGTTTTTAAAAGGCATACCCTTTAAAAAAAAACCTACGTCATGTTATAGATTTTGAATCTGCAAGTTCCTGAAGCTTCAGCTGGAGTCAACAGGTGTCCAGGGCACTGGGAAATGATCTACAGAGAGTCAACAGGACCAGGCTGCATCCCTCTGGGTAAGAGCACCCCTCCTTGCTTCTCCTGCCTTCTGAGCTGCTCATCACCTGACATTGACTTCTCCTGTTCATTATTCTTGCACCCTTTGTGACATTTCATATGAAGAGTGAACAAACGACACCAGGAAGCGTTGGGATTTGGGAAGAGCAGGAGTGTTCAGCATAAAGGGAAGAGGTAATACCCTTTAACCTAAACTGTTTATAACAAATCTTCTTTATTAGGCAAGAGTATGTTTTAAAAAGAGAACTGAACTCACTGTCAGCCCTGTTGTTCCTGAAACCATCGCAGCAATGATTATGCTGAAACATTTCCCTATTCTTCTTCCCCTTGACACACTGCACATGAAGCTTTACATTATTTTGCTTTTATATCGTCTTGATGCCCACACATGACCCAGATCCTCTTGGGCCAGACACCTCACAGGCACATGCTCTTTGTGCAGACCACAGTCCCCCACCCTGCTGCACACACAAGCCACCACAGGGCTCAGACTTACCCACCCCTCTTCTCAAACGTCTCTTGGTTGTAGCTTGTGCTTTGCACTGTAATTTCTAACTTTTTGGGCAAACTCTGCTCTTGGAGAAGCGGCTTCCAGCCCAGGAACGAGGGCTTGACTCAGTACAAAGCCACCTTTGCATCCCAGCAGGACCAGCCCTGCACTTTTCATTCTTCTTGCCTGAAGATGCAGGACAGATTTGGCTTGGCTCTTATTCCTCATTTGTCTGGAAACAGCTCTAAGTGTGGTCATGAACTTAAGGCATGCAGTTTATCTAGGGAAGTCCAGGACAAGGCTCCCAGGGGTCCTTTGCTCAGAATTGGCTCAAGTAAAGGGAAAAGATGAGCCAAATCCAGACTGTCTGTGCTTAAGGAGGACAGCAAGCATTCACAATCTCACTCTGCATCCTTCAGTGGCTAAAAGAAACCCTGAAGAGTCTGGCTGGCAACAATTTGAGCTGCTTGAGGGGTGCCAAACAGCTGCAGGGTTGCCTGCCATCCCCTCAAGTGGCAGGTGGGAAGTCAGCCTGCTACAATCACTTTTATCCTTCAAAAGCCAAAACCTCATAGCACATATCCTGCTTCCGCCCAAAGCTTTACTCCGTTCACCTTCTCACAGGATGTCCTGCCCCCCATTTTTTTTATTCTGGCAATGACTCCGTCAAAATATTCAGTGGCTAAAATATTTATGCTATATAGTATATTTAAAAATGCAGCTGCCATCTCTTTTACAGCATTTACCCTTCCTAGAGATAACTGGAGAAGCCCTTTTGAAAGGAATGGGCTGGAGGGTAGAGTTAAAAACACAGGGACATGCATGTGTCCCCAGGGGCCTGCTCCTGTCCCTCATTCAAGGCTGTTAGCTGTGACCATACCTCATCCTCGTAGACAACGAGCTGTGTTTTCCGTAGCTGGATGTAACGATCCTTCCACAGTCCCAGGAGCCCCCCGCTGCTTTTTTTAATCCAGCCATATTTCTCTGCAGTTGGAGCAGACTTTGGTTTCTCTGAGACCTCTTCCTTTGTATCCTGTAAGGACAGAAGGGATAAGGAGTTTCCATCACCAGAAAGCCTGCCCAGGGAAGATTTTGGCACCCACCAAACGTGGTCCCTCCCCACCACATCACAACAGGAGACTGGCATCTTCCACAGGAAAACTCAACCAGCTCCCATTGGGCTGGAGGGTGGGCACAGATCCCAGATATCCCTTGAGACAGTGCTGGGATGGAAACAAGCGAGCCTTGCTCCTCTGCTCTCCCAGGGGCTTTGCTTCCCTCTCTGGGGAGGTACTCCTTGCTTACTTGTGCACCAAGTGGACCTTAAAAAAGAGCAGCCTCCTCTCCTCTTTGCTCCTCCAGTTTTCTGATGAATCCCAGCAGGATGGATTCTGCTGGCATCTGCAGCAACACACATATTTTAGCCCAAGGCCACTTCTGCCAGCTTCTCTTCTAGGTGTCTATGCTTGGTCACCATCCCCAAACCAACTCCTGTGGGCAAATCCACGGCATGAGGGCCAGGACTTCATCATTTCTGCACTAAAATGTTCCCAGCAGGTTAAATGCACTCTTCAATGCACTGGAAGAGCCTTTGCAAAGGCAGGATCCCCGTATCCCTTCACTTGGAGCACTCTGCTGCTCCCAACACCCCATGGAGCCCTCAATAAGCCTCTTTCCCTGGAGCAAGGCAAGGGGAATCCCTCGCTGAGCCAAATCCCCTTACATAAACACCTCACCAACCTTGCAAATTGTCAGGAGAGGCCAAGCCCAAATCCTCCAACCTCCTCCCAGGGACCCCACTGTCCCTCAGACTCCATTTCCTCCATGTCCCTACATGTAATAGCAGCAATCCAGCTGCAGAGAGCTGGCACACAAAAAGAGGATGTGTGACAAGAGAGACCCAAACATACGAAAATGGCCCTCACTGCAAACTGGACCGGCTGGAGCTCAGACATCTTGTTTCATAACATGAGAAAATCCCAAGTGCATGGAACAGAGTCAGATCTGGACACTCCCATAGCCAGGACAGAGCAAGTGTGTACGGACGAGCGCCAAAAATGTGGAGAAAAGCCTTGCTAACAAATATGTTTTCATGCACCAAACTGCCACTGAACATACCCTTGGACAGCAGCTTTCATCAGGGTAGGCTCTTATTCCAAAGAGGGAGCTTGCACCCATAAAAAGAAGAAAAACAGCTTAAACACCCCATGCACCCACATTTATTCTGACCTCCACTAAGGTCTGGAAGGGGCTGGGCTTTGCAAGTAGGCTCAGGTGCAGACTAGGAACAAGGAACTCAAACTATGTTTCACCTAAAAGAAAATTAGGCCAAAACCTGTTACAACCTTGGTAGCCTTTTGTAGAAGTTATTTCAATTGTACTGAGCTGCATCTGAAATGGCCACAATACAGGATGACTGAGCATCAAAAAGTTTTCCGGGAAATGAGAGGGACTGCGTAGGGTGGGTTTTTTTTAAACTTGACTTTTTAGGTTGCCAGGAAGTTGTATTCAGTTAAGACCTGCGACTTCAGCAAACATCAATTCCTGCACAAATACAGACCTGCTGGTTTCCTGATTGAGAACCCTTTTGATGTAATTTTTAGATAACTGGGCATGGACTTCAGTGTCCCTCGTAGCACTTGTGCATGGATGTAGCTGTATGAAGAGTTTATTCAAGTGAGTGCAGACCAACAACTGCTAAAATGTTTTTACTCTTTAAGGCTTTTTTTTTTTGCTTGGCAGGTAAATTTTTGCAGGGTTTTTTTCCCCACCTGGCAGAAAGGCTGAAGTCACATGGTAAATACATCTATCCACGCTCTCTTCTGCAGAGTGAAAACGACTCTGGTTTTAAAACAAAAGTACTCCCTGTGAAGACACAGCACATAACATCTACCTCTGAAAAACAACCTCTAATGTTGGGCTCCTGTTGGCACCTCTGCAAAAGGCACAGCAAGGGCAGAGCTGGTTTGGGGCCTGGCTCTCCAGCCTTCCAGGGACAGTACCTCCCCTCCTTGGCATTGAAGGGTTGCCTTGGAGCTCCCCAGATCACTCAGGAGCCCTGGTTGGAACCCCAGCCTGAAAGGAGCCATGCATGGGGCACCCTCCATACCAGGTAAGACTTCCTGCTGTGCTGGCACCTGGGATCATCCACACAGAGGATCCATGACTCCAAGCCCCACCTGAGCAGCCCAAGAGAGGGAAGGTGATGGAAAGTGCAATGAAATGGAGAGTGCTGGTCTCAGCAGATGACAACAGCCACAAGTGGAGGGCTGTGCCCCTTGCCCTGCACAGAAGTCACCTGAGCCTGAGCTGCCCTCCTCTTGTCCCTGCTGTGTGGCAGGGGGTGAGATCCAGAATTCTGTAGGGATGCTGAGCTGCTGGGCTCTGGCTCAGCGGCTTCCCCCTTGCATGTACCCAGCACATCCCACAAGGGGGGACAGGTGCTGTAATCCCTCACCTGCGGCTTAAGGACATAAAAAAACAGATGATGCAACTGGGAAGTTTGTTCCTGCAAAAGCAAGAAGAGGCTCAAAGATGGTGCCTGACATTTTTGTGGATTATTTTTATGCCGGCCCTGCCCCAAATTGGCAAGGCACTGTTGGCCAGGGCAGGGCACCGGCAGCAGGGCGTTGTGTCCATCCTGTGTTCTCTGCCTGCAATTCCACAGTTAAAATGGAGCATGACACAAAGACATGAGCTGCTGTTAACTCAGCTATATATGAACATTCTGCAAGAAATATAAGGATATCGTTCCTGGGATGTTCTTGGGTTGGATTCATTCCTGTGGTAAATCCATGAGAAGAAGCCCCCTGACATCAGCCAAATGAGCCAGTGTAAACGAAGGAAGAACTGAGCTATCCTGATGCTCGCTCATTGCCAAAGGCATTGCTCCCAAAACCAATCCATAGGAGCTATTTTTGCATTTTACATCATGGTGGCATTAGAAGTGAAACACGAGTTCCACTCCTTCAGCTTGGTTTAGTCTCACATTTTGCAGCTCAGCAGAAAACCCAAATCAGACAGGATGGCTTTTTATTAAAAATTAGGCAGTTCTTTTCTCCCCTGCCCTGCCCTGTATTTTACAGGCCCACAAACCCACATACTCTTCATGTCTTCCAACACAACAAACCCCCAAGAGTTGAATCACAGTGGTGCTTTAAAGTTACACAGAGACAGAAGTGTCTTAGCCAGTTACATCAACTTCATTGCAAGCAAGCATCTCACTTATCACAGACTCCTTTCTACACGGTGCTGATGAACAAATCCCAGGAGAAAACCTGCATCCCGACACCTCCACTCTTTTTCTCCCTTTTCACCTTATCTCCCAAACCTTGCTGTTAGCACTTCCACTTCTCCCCAGCCTGCTCGAGCAGAACTACCTCACTGGAAACAAACTGCTCAGATCCACGTGGAACTTGGGGAACTTGCCTCTGACACCCCTTCTGCAAGCAATCCCTGGAGGATGCATGTGTCGCTAAAGAAGAGAAGCCCGTGAGACAACCAGTCAATGCTGGGATAGGTGCGAAGCCCCTTTGGCCAGCAGCCACCAGCTGGAAGCAGTTTCTCTGCTGTGGATTAATTTCATGGATGCCAGCGGATAATAGCAACTCTCAGTCACTACCAACTTGGGCTGCTTTGCTGTCTCCCTGCTGTTTTAAAAGAGCTTTCATTTCTTGCCACAGAATGTTGGGAGATGAAATAAGGAGGTGTGAGGGGGGGAGACACAAGCCACAGCTACAGGGATCGCATGTACCAGACAGAGCTTAAAGTCCTCCGGCAGTCTGTCCTACCGGGAGCTTTCTTTGTGTATGAGCAGGAAAACCTCATCCAAGGAGAGGAAGCAGAAATAATTGCATGGTCAGACGAGGGGAGAAAAAAGACCTGTTTAACTTGCTAACAAATTTGTGGCATTTTTATCAATCCTCACAGGGATGGATTATTGGAGTGTGTGATCCCATGGACGAGAAAACCTACGTGTGCAGAACAAGCACCACTGCCCTTCTCAGAGTTAAACCCGTCCCAAGCAGAAGGAGGAGCAGAAGAGAAGTGGGGAAGGCTGGAGGTGCGTAGACATGTCCAAGCTGGCGATTTGACCCAGGCCTGGCTCCAGCAGGGCAGGACAACACCCCAGCGGGAGTCACTCGGGGTGGCCCGAGCACGCGTGGAACCAGCCCGGCTTAGCCAGCGCCGGCCGAGCCCGGCAGCCCCTCCTGGCCGGGTCCAACATCCCGAGGGATGCGGGGATGCGCTGCGAGGCTCTGCCCGAGCCGCTCCGGGGGCTGCTGGGGATGGGGAACCCCCCGTCCCGCGGTCTCCTTCGCTGTCTCCCGGGCGCAGCGGGGCCGGGATGTCCCAGCGCCGGCGAACACCCGAAAACACCCCGAAGTGGCCGGTGCGGTACCCCTGCCCCGGCAGGGGCTTCTCCCGCCCGGCCTGGGGGTTCCCCCTCCCTGTCCCGGCGTCACCCCCTCTCCCCGTCCCGCTCCCGGCCGGACTCACTTGCTCCATGGCTCCTCGCCGCCCGCTCAGGGGCTCGGCCACCGCCCCGCTGCCCCGCTGGGCTCCGGGCGGACGGTCATGCCGGGCGGGCCAGGGGGTGCCGGCCCGGGCCGCGCCGCTCTCCCTCCGCAACAACTTCTCGGGAAGCCGGAGCCGCGGCAGCAGCAGTACCGCCGGGTTTCCGGCGGCTCCGGCGCTGCCAGCGAGGAGGCGGGGATGCCCCCGCCGCCGGCCCCGGCCCCGCCGCCGCCTGGCCCGGCCCCTCGCCTGGCCCGGCCCCGGCCCCCCCGGCCGCCGACGTGGGCTTGGGAGCCCCCGGGACGGGTTGGGACTGAGCCCGGGGAAGGGGGATGAACGGGGTCCCTGCGGTCAGGGGTGGGACATGGACCCTGGGGTGGGACAGGATAACCAGGGATGACAGGATACCCGGGGTGGGACATGGAGCTTGGGGTGGGAAAGATCCCCCGGTGTCGGATAGGGTCACCACGGATTGTTAGGACAATGTCCCTGAAATCGGAGAATCCTTGAAATTGGAGGATTCCTGAAATCAGAAGGTCCCCAGTGTCTGTCGGGGTCCCCAGGGTCCAATAGGATCCCCAGGATTAGACAGAGTCCCCGAGGTCAGATACAGTTCCTGAGGTAAGGCAGGGCCCTCAGGGATCAGGCTAGACCCCCGTCGTAGGAGAGTCCCTGAAATCAGCAGGTCCTAAAGGTCAGGGGGCTCCCTGGTGTCTCACATGGTCCCTTGGGATGAGAGGGTCCCATGAGACCAGGCCAGACCCCTGTAGTTAAGACAGCGCCTGAAATCAATGAGTCCTCAGGGTCAAGCAGGGTCCCAGGGGTGGGGCAGGGTCCAGAGTGTCACAGTGTCTCTGGGGCTGCGGTCAGGTCAGGCCCCAGGAGCAGCAGGACAGGGTGCAGGGTGTAGAGAGGTTGAGGGATGCTCCATGAACCCAGTGTGGAGCAATGTCCAGGGCTCAGGTCTGTGTAGCCATGTGGCTCCCTCAGCCACAGTGCTAGCTCCTGGCCATGGGGTGGTCTCTGGACCATGCATTTTGGCAGAGGGCTGATGCCGCTTATTCACCCGAGGAAAACAGCTGGGGAATGGTCTTTGGTAGCAGAACTGGTTAACACTAGTCATGCTCAGAGCCATTGTTCACCACTGGTATTCAGCTTTGCAGACTTCTGCAGCTATTTCAGGCCTGCTGGAGGGCTCGTGTACCCAACAGCCTGCCTGGTTTTTCTTCTAATTATTTCAGTCAGTCTAAAAAAAGACATTACCTCCCTCTGCAAACCTTGCCTCCATTGTTCTCAGCACAGAAAATAAGAAGGAAAGGAGAATAAAAGTCTGACACCCTCTACCTCCAGGTTAAATGCTCTTCTGCATAGGTAAGGGAAGTGCTGAGAGGAAAAATAGGAGGCAGCTTCTGCTAACCAGAGGTGGAAGGGATAGCAGAGCATCCATCAGGGCTGGCTACCCCCATCCTGCAGGGCCAGGGGTTAATGGGGGAGCTGGGAATCACCCTGGGACACACCAGGACTTGAAATGAGAAATCCTGGTACTGTCAAGGCACATTGACAGGAGAATGATTGCCGTGTCAGCAGAAAGACATCTCATATGGGAGGGAGCAGCTAATAGCTTTGCTGTGATGAATCTCGGTTTTGACAAGGGGCTGAGGCACCAAATACACTTGGAAAAGCCAAGGGAGGACAGACAGGGTCTAACTGGCTGTAACTGCTGTGAGCAGCAAGAAAGCATCAAGAGGGAGGATGCATCATGCTGACCACCATGGTCAAGGCATTGCCCCAAGCACTACACTTGCCCTCCCTCTCCTCTCACCTGCAGGATTTTGGGGTAAGACCCTCCTGTTTGCTCCAGTTGCACAGGGCTGCAGGAGCAGCAGGGGTTGAGCCAGGACTGGAGTTCTTAAGGGAAAGTACACACAAATAATTATTAGTGATAATTAGCAAAAACTCACTGATGACATCTCCTTCCTATCAGCTTAGCTCCAGGTTTGGCAAAGACTCTGGTCTCGCCGAGACAATCCCCATGTTGTATAAACACCTTCTGTGGCCTCCCCTGCTCCTCCTCCATGGCCAAGAGCCAAATTAGGCAAAATGCTGCCACAAGCATCGGAGATTGGCACAGAGGGGCCTGGCCAGTGGCCAGGGGTTTGACAGCATCCTTCAGATTCCGTCTTTACCTAGCACAACAGGCACCTCTGAAAGATATGACAAGAAAATCATGACTGGCCATCAGCATTCAGAGCTGTCACCAAGCCAGTGTTAGCTCTCTGCTGCCTAACGCCAGGTGGGAGGTGGTTTTAAAACATGTTTTCTTTGTTTAATTTCCTGAGCCATCAAAACGGGATTTTGGGTGGGAAGTGGGATCATAACAGCTCACCCACAGCCTTCTCAGTGGGAGTGTGAGAGCAAGACAGGGTGTCACAGTCCTGAGTTTGGCTCCAGGATGGTGCCAGACATCACAAAATAAACTATTGAAAACAGATTGTATTTTAGCCAGGCTTTTAAAACAACCAAAAACCCCCAAATTACTGGAACTGTGTTCAGTATTCTCTGTTTCCTGGCAGGGCTGGGGGAGGTGAGGGGAAGCCTCTGGCTGTACAGATAGGGTGCGGGCTGTGGTTCCAGCTCTCCTGGAAAATTTTAATCGGTCAAAAAGTGAAGAATATTTTTAGCATGCAGTCAGCATGCATGTAAGGACGTGTGTGCTGTGAGAGCATGCGGTGCAGAGGCCACATCCCTGTGATCTATCAGCTATCCTTAACCTTGCAGGCAGACCTGGAGAGACCCACTCTGACCCCCTCCAGCATTGCAGGGGAACCTGTTGTTTGCAAGAGGATGTTCAGTTCACAACAGGGAGGTTGGTCCAAAAATGCTGCAGGGAGAGGTGTTGAGCATGTGTCTGCAGCCCAGACAGGCTGGCCTGTTGTCTTCTACTTTGATAAGAGGTGGTGAAATGCTGCTGCAGCAAAGTGAAATGGAGTCACGAGTGACACCAGGGAGGGTGGGATGGTGAGTCGTTAACTGAGGAAGTTTCTTCGCAAGGGGTCCCATGAGTCTTCCTGCTCTGTGCCTCAATGGCCGCATTTGGGGTCTTGCAAAACTCGGTGGGGAGGATGTAGAGGAATTCCGTGGTGCTGGGTGTCAGAAGCTCTGGCTGCAGAGACACAGCTTCCCCAAAGCCACTCAGGGATGAGACAGGACTGCAATGGGTGGGGAGTCCCTCCTGCCCTCCCAAACATGGACAAACCAGTCTCTCCAGCCACAGACACCACATTAGAGAGCTGTGGTCACCCTCATGTCTACCTGCCATCCTTTCCCTGCTGCAGGCAGGGAGCTCTGTCTCCTGCATCCAACCTGAGGTACCTCATGACCAGGGTCAGCCACTCCACCTGCTCTCGCCTTGGTTTTCCTCCACTTCAAATGGCAATAACCCATCTCCGGGGTGCTCTGAAGCCAAGTTCATTAGTGCCTGGCTTCGTTAAATTGGTTTGAGCAGGGCTGGACAGAGACTCATTATGGCAATTGCCCTGTTATCTGCTCAGCACTGGGGAGGAGGAGGTGAACACGCCTGTGACACTGGAAACCAATGCTGGGCTCAGTGAGGCCACAGGGCTCCTGAGCTGGAGGAGAAATCCTCTACCCTTCATATACATGGGCAAATTAATGGGGGTGTTCTTAATTTCATCTGTTTGGTTGGGGCCTAAAAACAGAGAGGTCCAGAGAAAGTGCTGGGTCTGAATGGATGCGCAAGGGTAGGGCTCAGTTCAGGCTCTTGATGCCAAGTAGAGCCCATGGCACCTCTCACAATGGCATGGTTGTGTGGACTAAATCAGTTCGTCAGGTGGACTGCAGTCCTCCACACTACCTGTGCTAGCCAAGTACTCGTGGGGGTGGCCAAATCCTTGGGTGATGCATGGGGAATTAGCAGCAGCAAAGGCTGGAGAGATGGGAGACCACACATCTGGAGCTGACACAGAAAAAGGTCTTTCTTCACCTCTCACCAGCTTTCTGGGGCTTAAATCTTGTGGTTTTTGGGACAAGCCATGTGAAAGGATGGTGCTTCCAGCCACATTCCCTGCTGCAGTGGGGCCAGTCAGGGTTTTCATGCCTGGTCTGAGGCTTGGCCTGTAAACACGACCTGCCAAAATCCTGGTTTTACCTGTTTTCCTCTTGGCTGATACCAGTCCAAGCTTCTGCCCTAATCAAACCTGGGTTTTCCCAGCTACTCTTGCTCCCTATTTTAGTTACATATCTGGAAGAGAAGACCCAGCTATCTGCCAAAGCCATCAGCCTGCAAGCGCTCACAAGGAATTCATGTGCTCTCCCTGCTGATCTTGATGGTTTTGTAAGGAAAAGCAGTCCTGGCTGCAGAGGACGTTTGGTGCTCACAGGAGGGACAAAGCGATCCAAAACTGTCGGTAAGGAGGTCACTTGCTGGGGGAAAATGGGACAAGTTAGTGGTTTAAATGATCTTAAAACCAGCAGTGAGTTGAAGGAACATGGCCAAGCCCTGTGGCAGAGTGGAAAGTGGGCAATGAGCAATGCTGCTTTGTGCTCTCTTCTTCCTTTCTGTTTTAACTCAGCATGAACAGTAAGCCCTGATGAAAGACAGTAGGTGCAGGCTGGAAGAGGTGACTGATGATGCCAGAACATCACTGTTGGTGTCCTGGTGATGGCCATGGTTTATGCATGAAAGGTGAGAAGGAGTGAAGCACCTGGTGGGTGAGGGCTCAGGATAACTCTCCTGCTCCATTGCTGCACAGGGTGAATGGGAGCAGTGCGGGACTAGAACAGGGCTGGAATAGGATGGTCCATGCTGCTTTTAGTCCCCAGGTGTTTTGAAGCCAAGGCTGTGCCCCACATCCTGCAGGCAAAACCCAATCCCTGTGTAAATGGCTTGGAGCAGCTTCCCACATCCCTCATCTCATCATCCTGTGCCTGGGACAGTTGCCTCTGGGCTCTCCCAATAGCTCTTCACTGTTCCTGGCCTTCACTGACATCTCCACCAATGACAAAATATGCCAAAAATAACCCCTGCTCTCCAGCAGGAAGGTGGGATATAAACACACTGACTATTTGTTAGTATTAGTGCTTTCCAGGCTTTCAAACCAGACTCAGTTTGGGGGGGAATCACTTCCTGCTCCATAGTCCTGACCTCCCACTGCCTCCCTACTCTGTCTAGGCATGGGAGCTCCCCAAAACACCTCTGCTCTGTGCATGCCACTTTGAGAAGGTGAAGCTGCAGCCCCAGAGGTGCTTGAGGGATTTTTCTTGTTGAGTTTAAGGTAAGGCAGCATCTCTGGGTGCATTGCAGCCACTGGCTTTCCTGCATGCAATGCAACATTGGAATCCTCCTGGAGCTGCTGGGATATATAAAAATATGTTATAGATATACATGGTAACATCCTCAGAACCTGAGTTTGTTTGCTGTGGCAAGAAACAAATCCTCAGAGAAGTGTAATCTGGTACCTGTAGCACTGATGACCTCTGGTAATACAATCCTGCTTCATGTACTCCTGCTCTCAGGCCCATCCCATGCCATCCTGATTCTGATCCCTACCTGCCACCCTGCCTGGTTCCTGAGCACAAAGGGACTCGGGAGTTTTGTGGATCGATGTCTTGCACAGTGAGCAACCATGGAGTTGTCTGAAATTATGTTCTTTATGACATGGATGAGCATGTAGAGAACACAGGGAAGCAGCAGAAGGGGTTAAATCAATAGTTACATTTAAATCAATATTCTGATTTATGCTCCTGTTCCAGTGATGCTGACTTCCTTTGCCCCCTGGTTTGAGGGTGCAGACCTCAGTGGTTCATTCTGAGCCACCATTTCTGTGGTAAACATGCATTTTGGCAGACATGCTGCAGGATTGGGCTGGCTTGTTGGTTTTTTGTTGAGAAGAGGGGAAGCAAAAATTAAACAACTTGACCATGGCTGTGATCTGTGCACCTAACCCACTGGTGAGATTGGCTCCCCAAAACTGGGTGTAAAAAGGCGTATCAGCAGTTGTTTCACCTCTGGGTTTCCCTGCAGATGCTGATGGCCGAATTCCTGCTGCCAGTGCTTGGGTCCCTGCAGGAGGAGGCTGGAAAAATCCTGTCTCCTGGATCAGGACTTCAGGGTGATGCTTTCCCTGAAGATGCCTTGTGCGGTGGCTGTGGAAATGAGCTGAGTCTTGGTGTGAGCAGGGAGGGGGTGAAATTTACAGCTGTGCCCTGGTTTTGCTGGTGACTCATGAGGTAGGATTGGATCAAGTGAATTCCGCAAAGATTTACAGCAAGTAAACCTTTTCACGTGCAGGGCTTATTGCATTGGCCTGTTGTGTGCAAGACGGGTTCTGCACGTACTGCCATTGGCCAAGCAGCCAGTGTGAAACCCTCTCCTGTGACAGAGTTTTCTCCCTGACAGGGGTTCATCCCCCTTTAGCCCTGCAGTGAGGTGGTACTGGGACCACAAGCACTTTGCATCCCTCTCCCAGCACTGTGGCCTCCTCTCAGCCTTTCCAATGAGGCCAAGAGCTTGGGGACCAACTGCCCAGCTCTCAGCCATGCCAGTGTCCCACTTTAGCACAGACCCATGGATGCAACAAGCTGTGGGATCCAGAAGAAAAACTGACTGAGAACATGTAGGAAATACTTCCCTTCTAAAATTTCAAAATGTAATTAATGTCAGTAATGACCGTTACGAGCCTGAGTGGGGCAAGGAGAGGACTCAGATTGTCTGACAGCCACAGCCTTTGCAGTAATGCCTGATTCGGCAGCCTGACGTGGTAACGGGTTCTTGCTGCCACCAACATCCCTGCCACTCTGTCTCCAGCATCCCGGCCATACCGCCCGCATCCTTGTTCCATCCCTCCCCTCAGCCTTTCCCTTTAGCCCCTCTCAGCCCATCCTGTCAATCTACCGCAGCCCGAGCCCCCGCTGCTCCCCGGGCAGCAGCAGCAGCAGCCCAGCCCGAGCCCCGGCGCTGCCCTTCCTCCCGCCCTTCCTCCTCCCCGCGGCGTGGTGCCATCCCCACCTAGTGCCGGCCCGGCGCACCGGCCGCGGGCAGCCTTGGGGCTCCCCGGACTCCCCGGGCTCCGGGGACCGCGGCATCTCCTCCACGCCCCCGGCTGCATCCGGACAACCGTGGCACGGCCCTGCGGGGGATTTCCGTGCCCTGGCCCTGAGGGATGCTCGGGGGTAAAGGAAAGGTGGGAGGAAATGAGCTGATGCAGCCTTTGCACTGCTCCAGAAGACGGGGGCAGACAGGGACCACCACAGATCCCACATCTGCTGAGGCTGTTGGCCTCTTCATGCCCCATCCTGCGGCCCGGGAAAACGGGATTCCCCCCTTTCCAGGACGGGTAACCCAGATGAGAAGGAGGGAAAGGGCCACATCCTGTCCCCAGTCACCGAACTTGTCCCATCACCAGGGCTGGACCCCTTTGGGTATCACTTTGGGGATGCTCCTGCACATCACAGGTTTGGAGTTCTTAGTGGGATTTCCCAAGGACACATCCCCATGGACCCCACATGTCTCAGTGCCTGGGGAGCATCACCTCCCTCACCCCCCTCCAGACCATGTAAGCACCAGTTGTAGGTGTCTAGGGCAGAGTAAGGAGCCAGGAAATGCCTTGAGCAGTGCCCCCCTGTATCAGGTCTGTTCTTGCCTCCCTCCAGCCTATCAGAGACTCCCAGAGCCACAATGTCTTTAAATTTTTCTTCCCTTCCTTCACCCTGTTGCACCTCAGATCCACATACAGCTTCTTACCTGCCCTGTCCCTGTGTCCAAGGGCTATTCTCTCTGCCCAGATGCTGTCCAAGCTAGCCAGGGCATCCAGAGGTATCTTCTCACCTGGAACAAAGAGGTGAGCAGTAATCCTCTGCTCAACCACACCAGCTTCCCTGGGCTTGCAACATCCTTCATCCACTATAATTTTGGTTGGATGGACCCTCTACAAGTTGCTGCACCCAGTCCTTGGAAGGAAGTGGCTCTTTGCACTGACATTTTCTGAAATTCTGCTCTTTTTTTGTGCTTTCGTACCTTTTGTCTGGCATCACCCTCCCTGGCTGTTGCATAGGCACTTTCCTCAGCTCGCTTGGGTGCTGTGGCCTTGCTGTCCCAGCCCCACAGGAGATATCAAGGTCCCCTGGAGTTTCCCCATGTCTCAGGGGTATTCAGAGGCAGGATGCTCTGCAGGAGGATGCTCCTGCTTGCCCATGGGGTACTATGGAAAGCTGGGGATATGCTCAGAAATTTCTGAAGACCACAGGAAAGCATGGGAAAGACAGACCACAGGTTGGAGAGGAGGCAGGAAGAAAGGAAGATTAAGGGGTGATGTGGCCTCCTTCGTATTTCCTGATGAAACAAGGAAGAAGCCCAACACTGCCCCTATTTTTTCTCAGAAAACCCCTTGCAGCTCAGCCCTGAAAGTGGGATTCAGCAGCTTGGTGCAACTCAAACGTTTCCTCTGCTGCTTTAAAGAAAACGTTGGAACAGAGTGAGCTTAAAGCCTGCTGAAGAGGCCCATTTATCTGGGAACTGAAAGAAAATATTGGGATAATATTTGGAAAAGCCTGTGAATGGGCATGGCCCAGCATGTGCCGGGCAGCAGCAACCTGTGAGCTGCGGGGGGAGAAGCCACCCTCTGCGTGTGGTTAATTTTCCCCTTTTCCCTCATTTCCTTCCCATTTCCTTCCCAGCTCTGAAAGGTTTTGCCGTGCCTAGATAGGTCCTTGAGATGTGTTTCCCCCAGGAGAGTTGTAGTGCTGGAAGAAAAAGAGATTTTTCATGAGCAGGATGGGCACAAACCCTGCCCAGTTTGAGTATCCGGGGGGGCTGATGGAGAGGTGTTTCTTTCCCCTGGTTAACAACTGAGGCTGATCTGCAGGACACACTTAATCAGATATCACTAAACCCAGGGTTGATTCCTGACTAATTGGTCAGTAATAACCATTTAATTGGCAAAGCTGCAGTGACACTCCAGCCCTCCCTTCCCAGAGCCATTAGCAGCATCTATTTTAACATTTGGAGCCTGGCTGGGATTCAGTAAATGGGTTTTTGTGGGTTTTTTCACATTTAAAAACATTAACGTGTGTTCAGAATTCAGTTGGACATCTCATTTGGCTTTGAAGCATAATTATGCTTGATGAGGACTAATAAGCATCTTTCAAATCGAGACCAGGTTAGCATCTCTCCTGCTGTCTCCTGCGGGGAAGCCGATATTCTCCAACAGCTGATTTTTATGGGATTAATCCAGATATGTCCAGGGCTCCATAGAACCCTGCTTTGTCTTTGACTGTTTTGTTTTGGTTTTTTTTTTTAGATAGTCTTTTTCCACTTAGGATGAGTTTTTATTGTTGTGGAGTTTTGTTCTGTGTGGGATTTCCACCTGCTGTGGGTCTCAGGGGGCTTTTGCAGGATGCAAAGTGTGATTTGCTGAAAACAGGCTTTTTTACCTCCCAGACTCATTAGGAAAGAAATAAACATTGGAGGGTTTGGTTTTTTCAGTGTGACAAAGGAAAACTCTAAATTCTCAGCCCCAAACTGATCCCAAGTCTTGAGACCTTGGTGTTGGCTCGAAGCCTGGCTGCAGGCTGAAGCAGATGTTGCCAGTCCCTGGCACAGATGATCATTGATGGGCGATGGCTGATGGTTGGATTGATGTCGAGGTCGGCCCTGCTCCAGCACCAGCGCCTGCCCTAAGGTGGAGCTGCTTCTCTTTCAGCATCGTGGCCGCCCAGAAAACATTGGATCCAGTCTGGTCACCCAAATACCGCCTGCCTGCAGCTTCTGAGCAGAGCTCAGAAAAAAGAAAACCTATCCATACTGTGGGTTTGTGTTTGTTTTCCAAGCTCCCCCGTTGAAATTCCATGTCAAAGGTAAGCTCGCTTGGAGATTTGGCAAGTCTTGCTATGCTGCCGAAACCTCCAGAAATGCCCTTGGTGAGCCCGAAGCATGCTCTGCCACTGGGATGAGGAGTGAGTCCCGGTCCCAGCTTGCCAGGGGATGAGGGGACACAAACATGGCACACCCCCTTCTCCACCAAAAACTGTCCCTTCCCAAGGGCAGCCCTCCTGTCCTTTACCAGCAGAGCCCCTCCACAGTCCCACAGGACTGCTCTCACCCATCACTCCCACAGCTGTCTCTCCGGCAAACCCCAAAGCTGCTGCTCTAAACCCCCCAGATTCCCAGCTGAGTCAAAATACTCCCAAAATCTAAAAGTGGCAAAGGAGAAAACCCCTCCTGTCCTATTCTGTCACAGCTCTGGGGGCTGCTAGGGGGGTTAAGGACACCAGCCAAAAGCTATAGGGGAAAGACCTTTAGTTGTGAGCACTTGGTGCTTGGGCAGCTCTCCTACCTTTTTTTCTAAGACATTTTGCAGCAATTAAAGAGCTGCAGGTAAATGCCAAACCCCAAATCCTGGCAAAGGTGCCAGCTGCTCTGCAGTCAGGACAGACCCAGCCACTGACTCTGGGCTGACCATGTTCCAGCCCTAAATAGCTGCTTTTTAGGGACAGGTGGGTCACAGCAAACTTTATTTTTCTGGAAACAGCAAGCACATTGTGCAGGGCAGGCTTTCCAAGGATGCTCCCCACACCCTTTTCAGGAAATACCATGCATCTCTCCTTCGTGCCATGCCAATTTTTTTTTTTAATTGGCATAAAAGATAGCCTCGGCAAGGACACACCATGTTTTCCCTGGGCTGTCGGATTTTATTTTGAAATCGCTGCTGGTTTGATCTTTGCATCTCTCCACCCCCAGGCTCATCTCTCTCCTCTCGTGTTTCTGCTCCTGGTGCTTGCTCCAGTGCAGTGGGATTTGCTGGGAAGTGAAAATGTGGGGAGGGGGGGCTCATTCTGTGCCAGTCACAGCCGGGTCCTTGGTACATCACCCTACCTGGGGGTGAATAGAAGAGCTGCCACAGAGAGCAGACAGCAGCTGTCGCTTCCTGGTGTCCCCCTGCCCCTTCTAGGAGTCCAGCTTTTGATCCCAAGTCCAGCCCTGGAGCCATCATCCAAACACCAACAGCCATCTTTCCTTTGGGGGAACTTGAAATAGCTTCCCCCTGCGTGGTGACAACACATCCCCCACGTGGCACCAGTGTAACCGGCTTTTCCAAGACCTGCTCTTCCAGGGGTGGGGTTGGGTTGGCTCGGTTTATTACCAGCACCCACTTGACTCCAGTGTTTCTCCCTGGTACGTTGCTCTCAGATGAAGTGGGATAGTGGCAACAACCAGGAGAGGAGGAAGAAGGATTCCTACTTCACATGTGGGATGGGTGCCACCAGGACACATCCCTGCAGTTCCAGTCCCAGCACCCTCTCCGGGTAAGGCATCTGCCCATTCTACCACCCCTGACATGGGCATTTCCTTCGTTGCCCTAATTTCCAAAATAACAATAAACCCCAAACCTATTCAGGATGAATGAAAAGGCATGGGTTTGCTCCTTTTTAGTTCAAGACCAGCACACAGGCAATTATCTTTGATTGATTTTCCCACCCTATGGATGTGTATACTGGGCCCAGCAGTCCCCAGAGCGCCCTTCAGCCACCAAGCTTCAATTGTTTCGAAACTTTGGAATCCACCTTTTGGATATTTTTTCAGGCCTGAGTCCATAATGGACCCTTTCTCTTTTCTTTTTTATTACTAACATTTTTACCAGGATGACATTTGGACTAGGCAGGGAAATCTTCTTGTCTGCTACACCAGTACCTGACAATCAAGATTTAATCTTTCTGGAGAGGAAGAACGCATCAGATGTGAAAAAAAAAAAAATTCAGATATCTGTGAAATTGCAGAAAAGCCAAGCAGGAGGAGCCTGTGGGAAATCTCCAGCCCAGCCTGAAGCAGCACAGCAACTGTGCAAGCCCCAACCATCGCCGGACAGATGTTGGTCTAATTACAGCTAAAACCTCTGGTGCTGGGGATGCTCTGCTCCCTGTACCCCAAGTGTATCATTGCAGCCAGGCAGCCTCTCTAATCCCCAGTTTAAATCCCTTTGGCTGCTGCCTTCAGTGCTTGGAAGAGGTGCTGGATGGCAGAAAACCATTGGCACATCCTCCTTGGTCATCCCTGCGGTTCTGAGCTCTTCCATCCTAGCAGGAGCACTATTTCCCCTGTAATTTTCCTTGTTTCTCACTGAGAGCTGCCAGGGATCAGAGATTTATAAACTGTGTGTTTCAAGAATTTGGAAATTAATTTCTCTGTACCTGCGGTGTTGTGACCAGGGCTGGGCACCAACACAGAGCTGCTGCTTATCCCCACCTCCTTGGGCCTTGCTCCACCTCATCCCCTCCTTCCTCTCCATCACATTTGATGTCACCTCTTCAGACTGAAAGCTTAATCCAGATTTAGAAAGGGAAGGAAAAAGGCAGGGACAGGATTGTTTCAGTGAGCACAAATCTCCTGGGAATTTACCCAGGACTTTCCCAGCTGCAAAGCTGGTGGCTGCTGCACGGTGACAGCAGTGGTGGCATTGCCAGAGCCTGTGTGCTGCTGTGACACATCAGCTGTGGAAATGAAGCTCCACGGAAGCTCCAAGCCTTATTTTCCACTGGCAAGTTTCACTGGCAGCTCACTTGTGTGCAGGATTTTACCATTGATATCCCCAAAACCATCTGGCCACTAGTGAGTCTGGGGTTATTTTAACGCCTAAAAGGGCAAGCAGAGAAAAAAAAGAGATTGTTTGAGCTGAGTGACTATAAATGGAAGAATACTGATTTTTCCTGCAGATTTACAAGTCCCTGGAGCGGAGCAGGGACAGCGGCCGAGAGCCCGGTGCTTTGCCATCGCTGCTGTGGGCTGGAATGAGAGGGGGCAGCTGCTGGAGGATGCTGGAGTCATTGTGCTGCCGGACAGATTTGAATGCTGGTGTTAATGAACTGGTGTTAATGGGCTGGTGTTAACGGGCACCCTGATGGTGAGAAGTCTGCACTGGAGCTGTGCAGGGGCTGGAGCTGGGGGGTTCTTCCACGTGGGCTGTCACCAGAGAGTAAAGAGTCAAGCTGCAGTAACTCCCCGGTGCAGACAAGATCCTGAACTACATCACTTTAATTATGCCAGCACAAATTTCATTCATTTGGTTAAGCCTTGGAGCTACAGAAAGAGCTATTTCCAGGTGGTGCTGGTTTAATTATTGCATGCCCTGGATTACCCACCGTGCACAGCTGCATGGCTGGGTTTGTCGGGCTCTCCGGCAGCTGTGCAGCCATCAGCACGGTTGATGGTCCTCCTCACGCCTCTGCACATCCTAGCACACGGGCTGCTTGGGTCAGATAAATGGGTTTTAACCTGATTTGTACTGTAATCTCCATGTCGACAGGGCTCTCATCACGCACAGGATAAAACCCCAGCTCCTGTGGCCGGGGCCCTGTGGGGTTTCACAGGGCAGCTCCTGCCAGCAAGGCCAGCCGATGACTACAAGCCAAGTGGCTTCCCTGTCCTGGCATTCCAGGGACACCTCTGGACCATGGATGTTTGCAAAATGGCTTTTGTTTGCTTAACTCCTTGCACTGGAACAGGCAGAGGCACAGCTCCCACCGTCTTGTCCCTCCTCCACAGGCAGGGACAGGGTGACAATCCTGCTGCCCAGGGCAGGCAGCTCAGTGCCAGCCCTGCCATCCCACCCCTGGAAAAAATAGCACCTTTTGAGTGCGTTATTTGTACTTTCCTTTTCTGAATGTGCCTTAAAAGAAGGGCTTAGTTTTCAAAGAAGCAGCATTTAAATTACATTCTTCCCTGCTCGTCCAGCTCTTTGCTGTAATCTTATTGCTGTACGGAGCAACGAGCGTGCGTGGGACGTGGTGGGATTTTAACTGTAATTCATGGACAGATATAAAATGCCAGGGTTATTATGAATTTTATTCAGGAGAGTTTAAATGTTACTGGTTCAGCAGTGCCTCTTTCCATGCTTCCTTTGCAGCAGCTTCTGTTTAACCTCTCAGCTCACAAAATTTATTGTATTGTTGGTGGCTCGCTGTAATTCTCCAGGTTTTCAAATAATCCCAGGAAAAGGGTTAACTGAAGCCTCTGCCTTAGTCTACATCCACTGCAAAGCATGTGGGACCAAAGTTTTGTCTTTCCTGAACACCCCTGGTAAGTCCCTTGGGTTCATCTGGAAACTGCCACTCTGAATTTCAAAATTATGTCAGTGGGAAGTGGGTCAGTTGGCAGTGCAGGGACCAGGGAGCACCAAAACCTGGGTCCCAATGTTGCAGTTAGCATTTGGACAAGGCTCTTCACCCAGCTCACATGGTTGTTCCAGGCTGAGCTGGACATCACTGGACCCACAACAGGGCACAAGGTTTTATTGGTACGAGTAACTATTCCCCAGGCAGATACATCGTGGTGAATGGCCTTGGGATGGAAGGTCTGTGACGCAGCTTGTAGCTAGGTTTTGATGGCCCATGATGATCATTGATGACCATTGCAGTGGGATGCAGAGCACTTGCCAGACATGGATTCAGCCTGATTCTCCTGGGATTCATCCATTTTTTGTCACCTAACACAGACACAATGGAGGTTTTTGCACACACACCCCCATGAAGGCAACCCCTTTCCCATCTTCACTTATTTCTGAAAAGCCTTCAGAAAGCTTTTCTCACTGCCATACCCTAAACCCTCCCTGCTGCTTCCAGAGCTCATTCACCTTTCTCTGCTCCCTGTGGAGATACTTTTCCCTTCCTTTGCATCCCCTGCTGACAGCAGCGGCCCCCTCAGACCTTCCCCAGCAGAGCAAGGTGGATGTTGATGAAACCAAAGGGTTTTCTTTCATCTATTCCCACCTCTCCTCTTGGCTCTGCCTTGCTGCAATCTCTCTGGACGTCGCATCGCACACGTAGCACACCCAGCACCCGCCAGCCCTGCTCATCCATCTCACACACCTTAATCAATGGGAAAACTTGAGGAAAAGCCCGTAAACCAGATGGGGAAGTGAGGATTGGATTTGCTATGTGCTGGTACTAATGGAAACCATCCTTCACTGCATAATCAGGAGGAATGGCCACACACAACCCATCATTTCTGCCCAGGTTTTCACAGGGCAGCCCTGTGAGGACATGTGTGGGTGATGAGCCCTGGAGGCTCCAGTGTCCCTGCAGTGATAACCCACAGTGATTTCCATGAGCAACAGCTTATGGTGGGTGCAGAGTCACCAAACTCCCCATTGCCTGCCAAATGTGGCAGCAAATTGTCACATCCTAATGCCAGCACAACACTGTTTGCCACACAGAAAACCCTCCAAATCCCCATTTTGCTGATATTTGTAATTTCAACAGGACAAGCCTGCCCTTGTGCACAGGGACTTCACCTCCGTCTGGCCCCTCCATGTATTTGCTGCCTGCAAATGGGTCAAAGCCAGCCCAGCGCAGGAGCTGCCAGAGAATTTTGGCCCTGTCTGAGGCAGAACAGGCTCCCTATAAATTTCACTTGGATTAATCTCATGGCTGAGCTGGGAGTACTTCCCTCCAGCCTTCCTCAGGCTGTCACTAGCTCACCTGCCCTGTGGCAGGGCTGGTACAAATGGGTGGCACCCGACTGTGATTTTTCCCCTCCAGCTCCAGTGGTGGGTTGTACTTATCACTCCTTGGACACACCCCTTCCCCTCCCACACCCAGCTGGGTTTTGCAAATCTGTTTGGGGCTCAGGAAGGTGTTTGTATTCAGAGGGGATGGGGTGTGGGGCTTGTGCCCCAAATACCCACTCAGTTTGTGGTCAGGGTCTGGAAAACAGACGACATGCACTCTGGGAATCACAGCCACCCCTGAGAGACCCATCCTGACTGGAGCCTGTGGATGCAGCTTCTCATTGCCAGGGCCTGGGAGCCCTGGGCACATTCTGAAGCTCGGATTGTGATTCAGGTGAAGCTCTGGTGTGATTGTGAGTGAATGCCAATGCCACTGAAAACATCCTTTCATTTCAGGCAGTCATCAGTTCCTTGCCAGCCTCGGCCCGCATTGACAGGGAGGGCTGTGGAACAGAGGCATCCCTGGCCCACTCCTGAGCCTGGCCTTTGAATGCGCTACCATCTTCTCCAAACAAAGCCCAGTTTCTAATATCCCACGACGTCTCTGCTGTTCCCTGAATGGCATGCGTGGGAGGCAGAGTCAGCACTCCAGCCCGTCTGCCCCAGCCCATGGCTTATGGTGTGCCTCTTGGGTGTCCATGGCCAGGTTTTTCCCCTGAGTCCTCTCCCAAAGCCCTCCCCACCAGCCAGTTCCTTCTGCGCCTTTCCCAAATCCGTAAGGAGCTGGCTGGGGTTCACCTGGGGGTGTAGGGGGGTGCCAGGGGTATGGGGGGCAGGGGGTGCTGGGGGTGAAGGGGAGATGCCCAGGGAATGTGGGTGGCAGTGCTGGAGAGATGCAGGGGGAAGGTTCAGGGGAGTGTGCTTGTGGGGGTGGTACAGAGGGTATGGGGGTGAGGGAGGATGCCTAGGGGGATGCAGGAGGAATGGGGTGGGGGAGATGTGGGCAGTGGTCAATGCATCCAGGGAGACAGAGGGGGAGGGGGGGCTCAGACTGGCTGTCTAGGGGGATGCAGGGGCTACGTGGGGAGTAGAACCAGGGAATGCATGATGAGCTGGCTGAGGGAATGCAGGGGGAAGGAATGTGGGGAGTCTCTCCACGGGGTTCAGGAAGTACCTGGAGAGCAGATTTGGGAGGATGCATGGAGTGCTGGCCAGGGGGAATGCCCGAGAGTTGCAGAGGCACAAAGGAAGATGCAGGGAAGTGCAGGGGGAAACCTGGAGAGCAGTGCTGGGGCACGTAGGGGGATGTGGGGCCGATGCGGGGGTTCTCTCTGAAGGGTGCCATGGGTTACCTGACGAGCAGAGCTGGGATGATGCATGGGGGCTGTCTAGGGGGAATGCAGGGGAGGTACCCCGAGGAAGCGGGGGTACAAAGGACGATGAAGTGGGGTGCAGGAGGAAACCCGCTGGGCAGTGCTGGGGCATGCAGAGGGATGCGGGCGGATGCGGGGGGATGCAGGTGGTTGCTCACAGAGAAGCACTGGGGCGCGCAGGGAGGATGCAGCGGGTACAGGGGATTGTCCGGTCACAATACAGGGGGAGGCAGGGGGGGTTCCGGGGAGCAGCACCGCGGCACGCGGGGGGAATGCAGGGGTCTGTTCGGGGACCAGCGCTTGGACGCGTAGGGGGGATGCCGAGGGGCACAGGGAGTTGTCCGGAGATACGCGGGGAAGGGACACAGAGCCATGCACGGAGAGGTCCGGGCAGCTGCCCGGCGGCGGGCAGAGGGGCTGCAGAGGTGTGCGGGGGGGTTTCCGGGGCGCAGCGCCGGGCACGCAGCGGGGCTGCCCGGCGGCAGGCGGGGGGACGCGGGGGGGCAGTGCCGGAGCTGCCCCGTCCGCCCGCTCTCCCGGGCCCTCCCCGCCACCCCCCCGAGCATCCCCCCGCCCCCGCGGGCTGCGGGGCCGGTTAAAAGGCGCAGCGCCCCGCTCCGCCCAGCCCGGCCCGGCCCCGCACCATGCCCGCCGCCGGCCCCGGCGCGGGGAGCGCGGCCCGCCCCGCCGCCCGCTCGCCTCTGCCTGCTGGCCCTGGCGCTGCCGCTGGCGCTGCCCGTGCGCGGGGCCACCGCCGAGCCCGCCCGCACCGTCTACACCAACCACTGGGCCGTGCGGGTGGCGGGGGGGGCCCGCTGAGGCCGCCCGCCTCGCCGCCGCCTACGGGTACATCAGCCTGGGGCAGGTAAGGGGCGGCAGGGGACGGGGGGCTCCGGGAGCGGGCAGGTGCTGGGGCACCGGGAGCGGGGGATGCGGGGCCGGGGGGTCGCCCTTGGGACTGGCGGGTGGACCGGGGAGCTGCCGGGGGTTTTGGCACCCTGAGCCTTCGGAGCATCGGGGAGCTGCCGGGGGTCTCACGCCGGGGGTCCCGCGACCGGAGAGGAGCCGAGGGTTCCGGGAAGCTACCGGGGGTCCCGGGATCGGAAAGGCGGAGCGGTCTCGGGAAACTGCCGGGGATTCCGGCACTGCGAGCCTGCGGCAGATCCCTGGAGCGGGGAGCTCGGCGCCGGGGAGCTGCCCGGGGTCTCGCACTGGGACTCCCGGTACCGGGAAGCTGACGATGGTCCCGGGACCGGGGAGGAGGCGGGGGTCCCGCGGAATTGCCGGCACTCCCGGGACCGGGGCAGTGCCGGGGATCCCAGGAGCGGGAGATGGACCCCGAGATCTCCCCGCTGCCGGAGGTCCCGCCGAGCTGCCTGATCTTCCGGGACCGAGGCGGTGCCGGAGGCCCCAGGAGCGGGAGATGAGCCCCCCGGAGTGGTCGGGATGAGAATGGGGTCCATGCGGGGATGCTGTCGGAGCGCTTTGGCCCGGGGGCGGGGTCCTCCAGGGTCGATGCCCCTCCTCGGGGTGCCCTCGCCCCGCACCGCCGGGGGGTTGCACAAGTTCCTCCCAACCCGGAAAGTTGTATTTGTGGGTTTAACAAACTTTGGACTTTCTGGCCCGGGTTTATCAGAGATCTTGGGAACAGAGAGAACTTTTGCTTTCAAACCCCCGCAGAACACGGGTGTCTTAAAGGCGATTTTCAGCACAGCAGCTCGTTTTCCTCTCAATTCCTTCATCCTCTGCAATCCCAGATGCAGGCTGGTGTCCTCGGAGTTTGTTCCAGAGTTTATTGCCATGGCGCTGCCCGGCGCTTTTTTGACTGGGTGACACTTCAGGTTGTCCTCCTGCCCAAGGTGTCTCCCGGACTACAAATTATAACCTTGCTTTATATCGCAACCCTGCTTTTAACTATAATTAAAGTCACGGGGTGCTGCGTAAACATTTTTTTGGGGGGGAGGCTGAATTGGGCACATTGTCTCATGCACCCGTGTCTGTCACCTCCCGTGGGGGATAACCCCTCACATCCCACCCTCAGTCTCCTACCTATGTGCTCAGCTCTAGTCCCACCAAGGAGAAAATCACGTATTATTCAATTGCCTCTATCACAGGGCTGGGCGAAGGTGGTTGTGCAACCCAAAGAGCTTTTCAGTGTTTATCCCTCTTCAGCCAGAGGATATCTTGATTGAACTTCCCACTCTCCCCAGTTGCATCAGCCTAACGTCAGCTCCTGGTCTGGGGTTTTGCTGTGTCCCTTCCCTGCTGGAGCATCTGTCACCCCTTCCTCCTTCCCCATCATCCCGGTTGTCTGAGCTCATCCCTATGATGCTGGAGGCATTTCGCCCATGGGCACAATGTGGCTCCACTGGAGCATCCATCCTTTGCCGAGCCCTTTCCCCGGGGCAGCCCTGTGCAGGCTGGAGAGGGAGGGAAATATTTCTGTGGTTGCATCAGGGTGTTCCTGGCTCCCGGCTTTCCCGTGGATACTGGGAGCTCGTGCACCACTGGGGCTTCCCCAGCTGCTCTCAACGCCCTGCCTTCAGCTCTCCATCTCTCCAAGCTTTTCCCACTGGGTTTTGGGCTTTTTCCACTGGGTCCTGTCCAGGGCCAAACCTTGAGGAACTGCTTTCTCTGCACGTGTGCTCATGTGTTGTGAGCACACAACATTTGCAGTGTTGTGCTCAGGGTTCATGGTGTTTAGAGCCTTGTAGGGACCTGGGTGTCCCCCTCTTCTCCTCCTGCATCATCAGCTTGTGGAGCTGCTGGTGATGGCAGTGTCCCCCGTGAGATGTACCCTCCTTGGGGGCCTGATTCTGGACAAAACCTGCTGGAAAACTCTTGCCAAGGATGTTATCACCCTGGGAAGATGTTTGAGTGGACTCCAAAGTGGTGAGAGAGGAGGAGAGGTGATGGTCACTGGAAGACTCAGCTGGGTGCAAGGAGGCTCAGCCCTGCCTTGGTGGCTGGTGACCTCTTTTTCTCTGCGATGCAATCCTAGAGGCTCCTGGCATTATACTGCCCAGGAAAGGCATTGCTGGGGTTGGCACACACAGCTTTGAGTTCTCCTCACATTTTCCCGTGCCCAAATCAAGAGCTGGGACACTCTAAACCCTTCTGGGTCATGGCAGAGTGACATTTCCCTTGGGGAATCACTTGCGTCAACTTCTATTTAAGTGAAGCAAACAACTAAACAAAAGAAACAGCTTTTACACCCTCAAACGACTGCTCATTCCTCCCTGCCGGCCTTTGTTCCCCAGCTGTGCCGGTGCGAGCCGGGACAGGCCCTGGCCAAGGGTGCTGTGGGTATGGTGCGGTGCCGGAACCCCAGGCAGTGCCACTGGCCCGGGGGTGATGGTGAGCCCTTTCCTATCCTGGTTGCAGGGTTTATATGAATTTTTCCATGTGTGGTGTCCAACAGTAAGTTTTGGAAGGGCTGGCACATCCTTATTGGTCTCATCTGCAGTGCAGGAGATGGATGGGATTCATTTTGGGTTGTATTTGGAGCTTTCCTGAATTCCTGTCATCTTGCAGCTCTTGGCTTGATCCTTACTGGGCTGAATACATCTGTGATCATTTGAGAATGACATTCCTGAAGTCAAGAGCTCGGTGACTGGGCCCCTTGTTCCTGATGGGAATGGGTGGTGTCCCCAGGAGGAGAGTGCTCACTGCCTTCCCAGTTGAATCCACTCTTCTGGAAGACACCAGTGCTGGTGTAGCTGTACTTTGCAGAGATGAAACAGTTTGGGTGAGATGCTGGAGGGGTTGCATTGCAGAGCCTTACTGAGATGACTGACCACAAGGAGGACAAAAAATCCTTTTTCATTAAAAAAAAAAAAGACATTTACAAGTTCTTCTCCTTAGAATATCTTAGGAGTAACAGGACTTCTGGAGGTCTACCAGGTTGGTCCACTGGGACTAAACTCTGCTCAGACTTTTCAAGGTATTCCCAGCATGGGAAGGTTTTTCTTGTTTTTCTGCCCATAAATCCCAGGAGGATAAAGAAGTGGGGCACAGAGTTCTTTTCCTGCTGCTGTCGCTATGTATCCCGAGAGCCCATGATGAGGTCATTACCTTCCCAGTGCTCTTGCTGTTTTGCATCACGTGGAAATTTTGCATTTATTTGTGAAAAGGAAGGAAGAAATTATTTACTTAGGAGAGGATTGTTTACTGTGGGCATGGTGAGGCACTGGCACAGGTTGCCCAGAGAAGCTGTGGACGCCCCACTGCTATTTCAGGCCAGGTTGGATGAAGGTTGGAGCAAGCTGGTCTAGTAGAAGGTGGCCCTGCCCATGGCAGGGGGTTGGAACTGGATGTCTTTAAGATCCCTTCCAACCCAAATCATTGCAGGATTTTATGGTAAGCTCTGTACTCCAATTTCCAGGCAGAGTGAGCAAGAGGTAGGGTGGCCTTGCCAAGGTTTCCCTAAAATATGGAGAGGTTGAAGCATCCTCCTTCCCTTTTTTAAGTGCAAATGAATTTGAAGAATGGGTTTTAAAAGGCAAATGCAGATTGCAATGAGCAACCTCTTTATGTGAATGTTAAAGAAAATGCCCAGCTATGCTGTAATGTGAAGGGGGAAGAAGGAGGGTTTAAATGAATTTGAGTGGAAATAAATTACAAAATCACACTAACAGCAGTAAAGTTGGTGAAATGACATTCTGGCATAAAAGTCAGAACAAGAGTAATTAAATATTTAATGCTCGTAAGAGACACTGGCAGATCTCAAGGTATCCAGTGTGATAAAGATGTAAGGAGTTGTCATCTGCTTTAGCGTCTGATCCAGACAAACCTGTTCGTTCCCACTGTTTCCATTGCAACCAGCCCTGGTCTGGCCTCAGGAATGTCACCCTGGCCCCTGGGTCACACATGGTCTTAAGGATGTTGCCTCATGGGTTGCAGACGGGTGCTTGTAGCATGGTTCTTTCTGGTCCTGTGAGCAAGACACAGGGAATGTCACTGGCTCCCGGCATCCAGCTCCTGACATGGAATGTGGGTTTTTTGGGGAGGAAAAAAAAAAAGAAAACCAACCTCAGGCAAAAGTGAATTTATAGCAAAATCCCAATTTGTACCCAAATTGTGTGATCTGGGAGCCACATACCAGTGAGTGCAGCTTTTGGGTCATTCCTGTCCCTCTGGCTGTGAATCCCCGTGGGGTGTTTCAAATGTGGTGTCTGGCTGAGGTCCCTCGATTCATTGCATTGCCCCGGGACTTTATCCGTGCTTTTGGGATGAAAAAAGAGGAGTTGTGGTGTCTCCAGATGCCAGGATGAGAGGGCTGGAGGCAGCATAGCCACCCTGGGGCTTGGCAGGGTGGTGTGGCTGGCACCGTGTTTTCCTCCAAATGCTGCCATCCCTCACTCCAGGCTATGCACATTTATATCCCACGCTTCCCAGGAGCATCCCAGGGTGAGCGGGGATCGGGATCGCATCACCTCTCCTTATGTGCAACCGGGGCGAAGCTAGAGCATCGGGCGGAGAAGGCAGGAGGATGAGGCACAGCTCCCCTGGCTGCGCCGCAGCTGCTGAGCTCATTTTTAGCTCATTATTTCTGCTTGGGAGCTGATGAAAGGCAGTTTTCAAAGATGCATTTAATGGGTGAAAATTCATAAAAATGTTTTCCGGGCTCTGTTGTGCCAGTGCAGCGTCCGACCACCAACGCTGTTTGTCACAGCAGCGGCACCGGGGCTCGTGCCAGCATCCTGCATCCTCCCAAGCTCCGGGAGTTCTGTGTGAGTGAGGGATTTGGGGTGCAGGGCATGGCTGTACTGATGCTGCCAGTACAAAATGGGGGGCAGCCATGGGAAAACATACTTTAAAAAATCTCCAAATAACCTCTTTTTTTGCAGATTGGAAGCTTGGAAAACTACTACCACTTTCACCACAGCAAGACATTTAAGCGCTCCACGCTGAGCAGCCGGGGACCACACAACTTCCTCCGCATGGACCCCAAGGTACAGGACTGAGCAGCCTGGAGTCCCCCAGCCACTGCGGAGTGGTGAGATGGGGCTCCCCACCTGCCCCTGGAGGAGGCTGTTGGCTTGATCTGGGTCAAGCATGAGCTGGAGCATCTTGGGGTGACATGTTACCCTTGAGCCACAGCCCTGTGCACACACGAGTGACTCACTGGACATGGGTATGGAGAGTGGTGGTGAAAAATACGTAAAAGTGACTAAACATTAACATCTGCCCGAAAGCCGGGAGGAAGAAAAGGGGGAAAAGCTTTCCAGGACAGAAAGGCTGTTGCATGCTCAGGGTGTTGATCCAGTTGCCACAACACTTGCTGCCTCAATGGTTGCTATGTGTGAAATCCTTGGCAATAACTCTGCATTGCTTTTTTCCTAGAGCAAGCATCCAAAGGGATTTTCAGTGCAGCTGAATTGACAAAAGTAATGGGGAGGGGGGGAAAAAGACAAGGAGGGACCTGGGTGAGATGGGTTTGGGGTGGTGGGAAAGGGTTTGTCCTCCTCCCCCAGCTCCCCCTGAGCACTGTGAGATGTGACTTGTGCAGAGCAGGGGAAGGGTTAATGGTGAGGAGGTTTTTTTGGGGAGAGGGGGACATAAAAGCAGAAAAAGCCATTTTGGTGAAGGTAGCAAGCATGCTGTAGCAAGCTGCTGGTGCCTGCAGCAATGCCTGGTCACCCTGGGATGTTCCCAGACACCCTTGGGATGCTCTTTCTCAAGACATCTCCAACCCACTCAGCACCACACATCCTATCCACATCTCTCCAGACACACACAGCAGCCCTGCCCTCCCCAGGCTTTCCGGAAAGATTTGCTGTGAAATATTTGGACAAGGTCTGTAGCACATTTTTGAGGAGGAGGCATACGAGTACACGCGTGGCTGCTCACACCCGTGGCTGCGTTGCCAGCGGGGAAACCTCAGTGAGGGGAGCCTGGTGCCCTGGAAGTGTGCTAGGCTGTAATTAAAGCTGTTGGCCCTCAGGGGGATGCATAGGCATCCCAGCAAACGATGAATTCTCTGCATTTGAAATACCCCCTTTTAAATGAGTCTGGTTATAATGCAAACTAAATCAATTGGCTTTTAGTCATATTAACATTTACCTTGCCTTGCTCTATGGGCTCCAAGCTGGAGCAATTAATTCCTGTTCTCTTAATCCTTCTTTATCAGTTCAAAACCTGTTGGCATGTCTTCTTTCTCCCCCTCTCCCATGTACATTAGCAAATCGTTTAAGTGATGCATTTGGATGGCACCAGCTTAGCATGCATGCGAGAAAACATCACCTCGAGGCAGGAGGACAGGAGCTGGAATAGAGAAGATGGAAACAAATCTTGCAGAAATCCTGAAGAACCAGCCAATCCGGTTGTTTGCAGATGTTGGGTGGTTCATGCCTTCCAGGGGCTATTGTTTCCAGTGCTGTTATTTGTTTGCTGTGGGGGTCGGTGGCATGAGCTGGGCAGGAGGACCACGGCCAAGCTCTCTGTCCTCAGGAAGAGTCTGGGAAAGGGGAGACTCCAGGACACACAGGGAAGCAGCCAGGGTCCTGATTCTTGTGTGACCACGGTGCTGCTGAGCTGCCCTGTTGCCCCAAGAGACCCTGCAGCTGGCTGCTCCTGGGGCTGATATGAGCCAAGAGATGGAAAGGGAGGTAGGTGGCAGGTGATGGAAAGGGAGGAAGGATGTGGCAAATCCAGCAATTCTGGGGACAGGCTGTGGTGGTGGGAGGTGGGGAGGGACAGTGGGATGCAGAGTGGGGTCACGTCATGCTGTGCCACACCTCTTAGGGCTCCACTTGCATCTCTTACTGCCATAAACTTTCCTGGCTCGCTGGGATGCTCGTGTTGGTCCATGTAGTGCCTGAGCCTCCATCCTCACTGCTCCAGTCTCTTAATTCTCATCAGGGGATGCCATGGCCTTAGTCCCTGTGCCTCTGGCCATGCGCCACTCCAAAATCAACCCCATCTGAATTATTTGGTGTGCTTTATGGCAAACGTGTTGGAACCATCTTGTTTATCCTGGATCTCCACTTTGACTCCTGCACACCCACTGGGATAAGCCTGAAGCTGCAAAGGGAATTGCACCCTCACATGTGCTGGTTATTGTGTTTGGTGGAGCCTCCCAGGCTGGCCAGATCCAGGCCTCATCCACTGAAATCTCAAAGTGAGGGGGAGCATAAAAAGGTCCAGCTCCGTTTCCATCAAGGGTGAAGGGTCCAGCTTGGGGCTGCCTGTACTTCCTCATGGGGTCCTTTGGTGCCACTCACAGTCACCTCCTTATTGCTAATTGCTGCCTTACCTAAAGGAGCTCCAGGAGAGCTGGAGAGGGACTTTGAATGAGGGCCTGGAGTGACAGGACAAGGGGGACTGGCTTCACACTGACAGAGGGCAGGGTTAGATGAGATACTAGGAAGAAATTCTTGGCTGCAAAGGTTGTGAGGCCCTGGCACAGGTTACCCAGAGAAGCTGTGGCTGCCCCATCCCTGGAAGTGTTCAAGGCCAGGTTGGATGGGGCTTGGAGCAACCTGGTCTGGTGGAAGGTGTCCCTGCCCGTGACAGAAGATTTGGAATGAGATGAGCTTTAAGATCCCTCCCAACCCAAACCGGTTTGTGATTCTGCAATAATTAGGGTTTGCAGGGTAGAGCACGGACCCTGGGTGTCAGGACTATAACAGTTTGGGCCATTTCCAGTAGGTAAAAAGCCTTTCTTTTAGTTTTTTTACATTTCAAAGAAGCTTTTCCCCCACCCTGGATCAGCAGTGGCAGTTGATCTGAGTTTTATGAGCTGCAGGAGCTGTTGCAGGGATGCCCCAGACTCCTTCCTGCTTGCCTATTTTCCCATGCCAGCCACATTGATTTATCAACTCCTTCTTGAAATCAATGTCCTTAAACTGCTGATTTCTCTGTGTCCACACATGACATCTCCATCGACTCCTGGCTGGCAGCGCTGGGGTCGATCAGGAGTCTGTTTGAGATGAAGACATCCCTGTGAGGCAGCTCCTGGCAAAACCCCCAAAATCCCACACCTTAACATTGCTGCATCCAGCAAAGCAGCAGGGAAGGGTGGTAGCTGTGGCTCCGGCAGTGAGACCCATGGAAGTGCAGCCAGGGAGTGGTGCTCTAAGGAAAAAAGCACGTTATTTGGGCCATAACCTCTATTTAATGTATTTTTATTTTTTTTTTAACTAGACCGTGAAGTTATATTTTTGCTTCCAGTGTTTAAATCCATCACTGTGTAAGCAAAGTGGTGCGCTGTTGGCAGCCAAGGCAGCCTGGAAAATCATTTTTCTATGAAACACATTTTTTTTTCCCCCTTTCAACAGTGTTTTTTTCTTTATAATATATATGTGTTTAAAACCCAAGCTCTAGGCTGGAAGCTGTCGGGTTTGTGACATCCACCTCCATCCGAGGCACAAAGCTATAAACTGTGCAAGAACTCAGTTCAGCTGACAGTTTTACATAAATGAGCTCAACAAAAGTTGCACTTTGTATTTTTATTCCTTTTGTTACAAAACCTTAGTCACAACAATAGAAACATCCCCATGAGCAGCTCTCAAAAGATCTGGAGCCATCAGGAAGAAAGTGTCCAGCAAGGAGGGATGTGCCACACAGCCCTCCCAGTTCATTGGCTGGTGCCTCCTTTCTCCCCCAGCATGAGCACCTGTAAAGATTTGGTCTATATGTTACTTTTATAACCTTTTTCACTAAACTTTTGTCTCACCTCCATGCTGAAGCCAAGAAAGCCCTTTGTGTGGCAATAAAGGGTCTGGGGGGTGGTTAATGCTTGACAGGGATGGGATGTGACTGCTTCCAAAGCAGCACCTTAGGCAGCTCCCACCACAGCACCGTGGGCAAACACCAGCATTTCCCAATCATGGCCTTTTCCAGATCATTTCCCGTTTGATGTCTTTGCGTGTCATGCCCTGCTGGAAAGCAAACAAATGTCAGAGTGGTCAGCTCCAAGGCCACCTCATATGCAGCCACTGCCAAAAATACTTCTGTGGAGCTGGCCACATCCCCTGAGATCTGCACAGCCATGTGTGGCCATCACATATTTTTGGGAAATGCATGTTGTGCTTGGGTAAAGCCCCCAGTTTTTATTATTTTATCGGGAGGAAGGAGCTCAAAGGATGAGCAGCCCCGGCGCCAGGTGGGACAGTCTCAGGGCTGAGCTGCTGCCTCCCAGCCGGCAGGAAGGATCAGCCCAAAAACTAAGCCAAGCACCTGAGTCTTTTCCAAAACTTTGACTAAACACTGAAATATGTGATCTGTCTCCAGCGGGACTCCAGCGCGTGCTTCTGTGCTTTGCTAAGCTGGGGGCTTTAGGCACACACTCAGAGGTGACGTTATTTGTGCTCCAGGGTTTTGCTGCACCGGCAGAGGAATCTGCTGTCTGGCTTAGACAACACAAAGAGCTGAGCTCACCCTGTTTGTCTGTCCATCCATCCTGTCTCCTTCCAAATGTAGCTGCTGTCTCCACAGCAGCTCTGGCCACGGAGATGGGAGTTTGCCAGAGCACGGGGTGATGATGGGATGGGTTCGGGCTGGGGTTGGCATTGCTTCTGCATCCCACGTCCCATTTCAGTGGGCAATGCCAGGCTCAGTGCCCATGGGTGATGCTGACCCAGGTCTCTGATTGCAGGTGGACTGGCTGCAGCAGCAGGAGGTGAAGAGGAGGGTGAAGAGGCAGGTCCGAGGGGAGCCACATGCCCTCCCCTTCAACGACCCAGTATGGCCCAACATGTGGTACCTGGTGGGTGTGTCATTGTCACTGCTTTATGGGGAGTCATTTATTTCTAAGCAAATGCATCATCAATCTTTTCTGAGCCCAGCCAGTAATGAAATAATAGCAGCAAAAGTGCTTGGCAGCAGGATTTTAAAATTGTGAATTAATACACCTGAGGATCTGGTTTGAAGTGTTTCACCCTTGTTAGCGGCCCCTCATCATGGTCTGCGCAGCAAAGGCTTGGGAGCAGCACTGCTGTATTTTACCCATCCCAGAGCTGCAGCCATCTATTTGTAATATAATTTTTCTCCTGCCTGCTTCATCGATCTGTATTTGACAGGGAAATTCATTGAAAATTAAGGGCGGAAAGGAAGTGAGCACTTCAAAACCCAAGAGCCCATAGTACTTGAAATGGAAAAGAATAATAGGGAGATAGCATTGCCTGGATTAACTGCTGCTGGATGGGTTTGATCTGTGGAGTAAAGTTATAACAAATCTGCAAGTTATATGGCAGGGGGTGGGTTGTAAATATATTTTCTGGTTGATTAAATGGCTCCCAGCCTGGCTGTTTGCTTAGATGGGCTGGAATGGGGTTGCAACCCTTTTGCAGCTGTGTTTGTCCCCGTAGCACTGTGGTGATAAAAACAGTCGGTGCAGGTCGGAGATGAACATCCTGGCAGCCTGCAGAGGGGCTACACGGGCAAGGAACGTGGTGGTCACCATCCTCGATGACGGCATAGAGAGGAACCACCCTGACCTCCTGCAAAACTATGTGAGCTGGGGGATGGACGGGATGGACTGGGGCTGATCCTCGCCATGAATTGATTTATGGAGAATTTCAGTGTGTAAACACAGCTGAAGTCTGTGCATTGGCATATATAGAGGAAAAGGTTTTTTTAAAAAAAACAAAGCTTGAGATGTTTTTAAGAAGGAAATGAGGTTTTTAGATAAGAAGGTTTGGGGGAAACTCCCTTTGCAGCTGCCTGGGAAGCAGCCTCCTCCCTCTGCTCACCAGGGCTGAGCCAAAAACCTGCATGAACCCACTCAGCCCCAGCTCAAACCCCACATGGCCACAGTAGAAGGGAGGGGGGTGCTGGACCCAGCAGGATTTGGGGTTCAGAGAAGCAGTCCCTGAGGTAGCAGGATATTTTCCCTGGGAAACACAAAGGACTGCAGCCTAAAACTATTTATTCTGAGCAAACTGTCAGAAACTAAGGGGAAAATGTAATATTCTGCCCTGCTTGCCTGCACTGGCCATCACTCCAGCTACTGGCCACCACAACCACCTGGTAAGTTGACTCTAATGGTGACGACATATTTTCAGGACCCTCTTGCAAGCTACGATGTCAATGGGAATGACCACGACCCAACTCCACGCTACGATGCCAGCAATGAGAACAAGTATGTGATGGTAATTGCCATGGAGCAAGTGATCTGGGGGGGTCCCTGAGGCTGGGTGTCCCTCTGGGGTATCTTCCAGGTCCCTTTCCCCATTCCCAGTGCTGCAGAGGAGGCTGTGTTAAGGGTTTTGCACGGAGTCCTGGTGTTTAATGCAAATCCAACCGCACTAATTGAGGAACCCTCCAGCCATCCAAGACAGCACCAGGGGGTTCCTTGCCCTGGTTGGGGATTGAACCACATGAGTCAGAATGGCTGGCCGAGATGGCAAAGCCTGGATGCATTTTTTGGGCTTCAATTAAAGTGGGATGGATACGTGTGGAAAGGAAACAGGAATGCAAAGAGCAGCCTGCATAGAGGCGCAAGATGCAAAGAGGAAGTTGCATTTAGGTGCAAAATGCAAAGAGGAAGTTGCATCAAGGTGTAAAATGCAAACAGCAAGTTGGATTTAGGTGCAAAATGCAAACAGCAAATTGCTTTCAGCATTAGTTTCCTCCACCCGCTTGCTGTGGGTTTTTGAGTAAAGGCTTTTCATCTCTCTGGGCAGTTTCTTCCTCTGCTCCAGCCTTGGGGCCAGTTTTGGATGCTGGGTGGGGTGTGGCTGGAGGGATCCTTTGCCATGGCCATCAGCTAATGGGGGGTTTCTCCTTGCAGGCACGGCACTCGCTGCGCGGGGGAGGTGGCGGCGGCGGCAAACAACTCCTACTGCATCGTGGGCATTGCCTACAACGCCCGCATCGGAGGTGAGGCTGGTGCCTCCGTAGCTCCCCTGCCCTTCACCATCCCCCTGAGGGACCATGCCCACCCTGGTCACGCCAATGGGCTCCTGGGGCAGGTGGTGATGCTGCTCCCCCAGGAGAGAGTCTCCTCCTTGGTGCCTCAGCTGTAGGGAACCCCCAGGGTGTTGGGGGAGGATGGGTGATATGGCATGCAGGGGGCTCTGGCTCCATGTGTTTGGGGTGGAAACTTTCTGCTTGGGCTGCATCCTTGACATGAGGGTGCACATGGATTGAGGCTGTGGTGTTTTCACCCCAAAAGTCCATAACTGTTCTGGGGGGCGGTCTGTCTTTGGGGTGGCTGTGTTTGCTATGGTCAGTGGTGCTGGCTGAGGTTTAGAGCTGATGCCACTTGTTTGTGGGGTCAAGGGCTGTAGAGGAGCCACTCAGAACAGGGGGGGTGGAGAGACCCCCAAAATACCCTCAGGGGAAAAAACACCAAGAAGGTGGGGGGTCAGAGATGCATATTAGAGGGGTCTTCTTCACAGTCCCTCAAATAACATGATGTGTGGAAAGCAAATGAATCTCTATCATCACATTGTATCCTGGTGCTAATTAGAGTTGCTGAGTTCATTTGCATTAGCCAAGCTGGTTTGAGCTGGGGCAGTTCTGGCCAACCCAGTCAACCCTAGGGAGATGAGGGTCTTAGTGGGGATGGGAGTGTGGTGTCCCACCTACATGGCTGGTGGAACCATGTAGGGGACAAATGCCTGGAGCTGGGTTCTTTGAGTTTTCAGCCCCATCCCTGGCATGGTTGGAACAGGAGAGGGGCTTTTCCTGCAGCCCCTCTTACCACCCCAGTGCTGGGAGAAGTGACCATCAGGAGCATGGACCCAAGCGCCCATGGTGGATTCAGGCTTAATTCGTTCTTTGGCTTATTCATCCTGGCTGTGCAGGAAACAGCTTTTGTTAGGATTGTGTCTGCATGGGAGCAGTGTCCACAGGGATCTTGCTCCTGGTCAAGCACCTCCAGTGGTTTGTCTGTGCTGGGGAAAATCCCCAGAAGGGAAAATAACCCTGGGGGACAGTGAAGAGTGGACTGGGAGGGGCTGTAAAGGCTATGGCACATCATCCCATCCTATCTCCTGTTCCCCCTACATATGTGATGGCTTCTTGCTTCTTAGAGGCTTCTTGCCTCTGAAAACCCATCTCCGAGCACACACCAAGCTGCAGCAGAGCAAGGCAAAGCTCATGGTGGGATTTATTGGATCCTGTAGGATCAGGCCATTCTCCTTCATGCTCCTTTCTCCACAGCAGCTGTGGAGACGAGTGTTCCTTGTTGACTTTATGACGACCTCTGGGTCTCATTTTAATTTGCTCCCTTAAACGAGTGCCTTGCCTCAGGGGTGTGCTGGGGAGGTGTTGAGTGAGACAAGGCACCTGGCAGAGGGCTAGGGGCTGGGGGCTTCCCACAACATGAGCAGGCAAAGGGAAAAAACAGAGTCTGAGCCATATCAAGTTTGGGATCATGGAGGAAAATATACTATAGCTGCAGTGAGAGTGATTTTAGATGGATTACACAAATAAAGCAGCGATTAACGAGCACAACTTGTTGGGGAAGCCTATTTGTCACACTCGGAGAGCTCCCATCTAATTTTACTGGTTGCTCTTCAGTGCTCTTGCATTGCTTTTCATATGCCCTGGGCAAAACACATCACTGCTCAAGGAAAGGGCTCCTGCCATTCCTCCTCCTCTTCCCTCTCCTCGAACACTGACTTTGGAGGTCAGTGTTGCTCCCTGTGTGACATAAAGCTCATTTATTTTGCAGCACCCACCCCTGCTCCCTCCTGCTCCCCATTATCTGACTAGGGAGTCCCTCATTGTGGGTGGCTCTCTCTGGGCAGGCTTTGGGTTGGCTTTGCATTGACTTTAGGCTGATTTTGGGCTTGCTGATGAAAACAGCCACATTCAGCAAGCACAAACCCCATCCCTCAGCTGGTTTTCCTTGCTGTGTGCAGCTCAGACATTGGGCTTGGCTTTTTGTCCCTTGTCCTTGTGTTTTCTCGTTGACAAAGAGGAATTTTTTGGGAACAGCTCTGCTCCCTGGTTTTACATTTCTAAGCTTGGTTTTGGCTGGTCGGGGACAGTGTCAGAAGGAGATATTTGAGTTGACTGGTGTCCAGAGTGCAGCTGCAGCTGGAATGACATCTGCCTGCATTTGTTTGCTTTAAGACAAAATACATGTGGAAGGGTTAATGCATTTTTATAAACCAGACTCTCCCTGGCTGACAAAATATGATGCTGAAATCTCCAGCATCACTTTTCCTGCAAAGGCTGTTTCTGGGCAGCCTGTGGGGGTGCCTGGCACCCTCTACCCTCTGTGTGGAGAGGAAATCCAGCAGGGAAAGAGTGATGGAGAGCAGAGGGGGTTGTGCTCTCATATTGCAGTAGTTGGAGGCTGGGGGTGGGCAGCAATCCCCCCAGCCCAGCCCACCATGGCTGGTGGGCTCAGCCTGTGAGCATCCTGGCTGGTACCTGCTGGCAATCCCAGCTGGAAGTGAGAGTTTTCCCAGGTGGCACTGTTATCCCACTATGTGTTGGGGTCCTGGCTCTGATTTTGGCCATACAAACCACAGCCTGGGTTTTTCCTGGGGCTTCTCCCTCTCCAGGGAACCACTGGCATCAGCTGGGCAGTGATGGGGTTTGGGGACAGTCACAGTCATCCCCACTCAAGGGGCGGGGCTTCATCCCACCAGTGTGCCTGAAGGTGGGGGGCATGAGTGTTCAGGAAACACCAATATCTTCCAGGTGGAGAAATATGCTAGCTAAGGAACTAAAAGGGGAGAAAAAAGGATTTTAGTGGGGGGATTTTGTTGCTGGGGAGTGCAGTACCACTACCACCACCCATTCCCCAGCAATGGAGGGGAAATGAATTTTAACACCCCCTTCTTCATCATTTGCCATGAAGCCAGCAACACAGAAAACTTCCCTAATACCTCCCCAGCATCCTGCTGCCAGGCTTGTTGGCATGCGGGGCCGCGGGCTGAAGCTATTCCAGGCACGCCTGAGCCGTGTGCTTTCTGCCGCTGTTAACAAAGCCCTTTGATTGCAATCCTCACACTGTCATCCACGCCATGAAGCCCTAATGTCTGATGTTTTTGTGCTTTTAGGCATTCGTATGTTAGATGGAGATGTAACAGATGTTGTTGAAGCGAAGTCGCTTGGCATCAGACCCGATTACATTGACATTTACAGCGCGAGCTGGGGGCCAGATGATGATGGGAAGACAGTTGATGGACCTGGTCTATTGGCCAAACAGGCTTTTGAGCAAGGCATTAAAAAGGTGTGGATCCCACAGCGCCCAGACGCGCTTGCCCTCCTCCTCCTGTCCCATGGGAAGGGCCGCGGCTGGCCCGGGGTCTGGCGTGGGGATGGGCAGCTCAGCCCCCTGAGGCAATGCCAGCACTAGGGCTGGGGCGGGGGGGAGTCAATCATCTCTAATTTTTCCTAGTTTTCCCCGGCATCCCTAAGAGCTCCGCTGGATTTGGCAGCCAAGGGTGGTGACGGCGGGAGGTTCCTGGTGATGGTGGGACCCCTCAGCATGGCCGGCAGAGCCCTGGCAGAGCAGGGAGGCCCCAGGCCGGGATGAGAAACCCAAAGCGGTTCTTGGGGGGGTTTGCACCCCAAAATGTCCCTCCTGGATGCTGGCGTGGATGGAAGCAGCAGTATCCCAAACCCCAGTGTGTCCAACCCCCTCCTCCACTCTCCTTGGGCTCCTGGTATCCTCTCCCAGGGGTCTCTGTCATGTTAAGCATTCCCTTGGTTTTCCACCTGGAATGAGTGGCTGTGTCATGGCTGGGAAGGGACATGGGTGTTGCCACAGGATCTGACAATGGATTGTTGTCCTTGAGATCCTCCAGTAAGAAAGTTCAGCCAACATCACATGTGATTGACAGCTGTCAATCCCTGCTGGGGATGCCCTGGCCTTTCTGTGCCTGCTCCCTGTTTGAGTACTTTTAAAAAATGCCCAATATTGGCTAAAAGCATTGGGAAAAAGGCCTTTCTTGGCAGCTTGGTGCTGTGGGTAAGTGGCTCAGGGCTCCGCAGTGGATATTCCCTGGGTGCTCTGGAGAATCTGGGGTTGGGGTTCCATTGCCAGCAGCCCCAGGCTGGGCTGTGAAGCCCCCACTTCAACCTCTGCCTCCACTCCTTCCTCTGCTGCCTCTTCCCACAGCGTGCCGGGAGTCAGGGTGGCCTCTTATCTAAAAATAGGGTGGAGTGTTTTTCCCACTGTTTACTTGATTTCCTGCTGGGGCGGTGAGCCTGCCGAGGAATCCATTGAAGTGCCGGGGAGTTCACGCCATGTAAATATGGGGGAACAAGCTGCTTTTTAGACCTTATTTTTCCATGCAGGAGCAAACGGGCAGCAGCAGGGTACTTGCCTAGCACAGCCCCACTGTCTTGGGATGCTTGTTTTTGCCTTTCAGGAGACACCCTGGTCCCCCCACTGCCCCCCTGTGTTTGTAGCACCCACCATCCTGCATGCACAGCTCATAATTGCCAACTCCATCTCCTTAAATAACGAGGAAAGCTGCAAGCAGATAGTTAACCACCACCTTTAGCCTGAGCAAACAGCTGTAACCGAGTTATAAATCCTTAAAATTGAGTTTTTAATGGAAACATAAAATAACCTTTATCTATTAGCGATAGGACTGCGCTGGGGTAATTTATCATCTTGTTTCTTGTTCCTCCAGCCACACTTTATTAGTTCCCGAGCTAACGAGGGGATATTTATCCTGGTCATTCATGGAGTGCTGTTGGGCAAACACCCAGGCCCTGCAGTGCTGAGGAAGCAGGAGATGCTGTGCATCCCACAGCCAACCCATGAGCTGCTGGGGTGAGCTGGATCAGCCCCAGCCTGGCCAGGGAGGGATTCCCTGGTTTAAATGACAGCCAGATCCAGGTTTTATAGCAGCCAGGAGCCCCTCACTGGCATTGTATTGGCTTAGGAGGATGGCAAATTAAGAAGCTAGATGTTTGGGGTCTGCTTACAGAAATCTTGATTGTTCCTTATTTGAGAGCAAAGGGAAAAAGTGGATTTTTCCAATCTGAGGGAGCTGCACTACATGGTGAGCTCTCGCTGTCAGGTGTTAGCTGTGCATTGTTGTAGTGTCACTCATGTGCCTGTTCATGTCCTCATGTGACCGTGCTGGCTCCAAACCCACTTTTCCTGAGCACAGCCCTGCCTGGGCATCGTGGGGATGTGGGTTTGGAGCAGGTCTGAGCCTTTCTTGGGTCCCATGGGTGCGACACTTGAGGTGAGGGATGAAAGGGAGGTCTGGGCTCCCAGTCTTCTGATCCCAATCAAAATCATTGCTACATCTCCACATGCTTGGCCAGTTGTGCCTGGTTTTATTCCTCTGATTAGTGATTTGGGAATGCTTGGGTTGCATGCCGTGGGACCCATCCTCGGAGATGACTTTGGTGTGGGCGAGCTGGAGGGTCACTGTCTGCGCCGAGCATGTGGGCTGGGATGCTGCCACCTTGGAGATCCAGGAAACCCTGGAAAGTGTGACGGGAGATGCCAGCAGCAGGCTTGGTGGGCTGGCAAGCTGGGTTGAGCTCTCTGTGACATGGAGCAGGGCAGTAATTCCCTTGGCAATTGCACTTTTTCTTGCAGAGCTCCAGACAGCTCTATTAATCTTTGCTAGGGAAATACCCACCCAGTTTGGCTGGGAGGCAGCCCAGATAATGAAAACTTTCATAAAGTAAGGAAAGAGCCTGACTTTGACTGTGTATCCAGAGGCAGGGTCAGCTCAGAGAGCCTCTGCCCCAGGAGGGGGGCGAGACAGGTAATAAACCATCCCACTCCCCCTGGCACCTAAAGCCTACAATAAATCCCGGTGAATTCCTCCAGAGCAAAGTTGCTTTATTACTATTATTATTATTGTTGTTATTATTATTTTTTGTGGAGAAAGCTGCTGCAGAGCAGTGGGAGGGAGGTAAACACCAGATCTGCCCAGGCGAGTGCTGAAATCTCTCAGTGGCAGGAGCAGCCGCGGGGAGGATGGGGCCGCTCCACTGCTTCCATCGCCTGCCAAGCCCGGCAGTGCTCCATCCTCCCTGGAGAGCCCTGCCTTACGGGACACAGAAGAGAACCAGCCACTTCATTTCCTGCCCTAACCCTTTTGGATCACCAAAAATCCTCCTTTTTGGGATATCAGTACCTTGCTTGTGAACCTCCGCAGGGCTGGGTTATTCCTGGGTGTCCTGGCGTTGGGTTGGATGGAGGGGTGAATGGGGCTCATACCCATGGTGTTGGCTTCGTTAGGGGCCCCTCATTGGCACTATGGCTGCTGCTGCCAGGTTGGATTTTCCCCCTGCTCCAGGGAGGTGTGGGCAGCAGGCACACCCCTCCCACCCCCCCAGTTCCCAGTGGGGTCCCACAGCCGTACCCAGTAGGGATGGCTCCATCAGATGTTACAGCTAAGTGATGGGGAAGGGAGAAAAGGCTGGGATTTAAACAATAAAAAACAAACAAAAGGAACCTAAAGGATAGGCTGGGAAAAGGTTTTCTGGTGGTTTGGGTGGTTCACAAGGGGTTTTGTGGGCTGTGGGCGATTTGAGGGATTCCCTGCCAGTTCCTCCTGCACAGCCATCCCAAAAAGCACCATGCTGGGTGTTAGCGCCTGGTCCAGGGACTCTGAGTACCTAAGATATTTTTCCCCACGGGGAATGTCAAAATCCTGTTGCTGGAGGATCTCCCATCCTTGTGGGGAATCACTGCCGGTAAACTGGGACTGGCTGAGGCGAGGGATGTGTGTGGGGACTGATGCAGGGGGGTGAGCACTGGGCAGGGTGGGACCCATCCTTCCACCCTAACCAAACCCTCAAAAATCAGACTTACCCCTTCCTCCCCATGCCAAGATGGCCTCTCATCCTGGGCAAACACCTCCTCTAACCCTCCATCCCCTCTGTGCCCACAGGGTCGCAGGGGACTGGGGTCCATTTTCGTCTGGGCATCAGGGAACGGCGGGCAGAGAGGGTGATTACTGCTCCTGTGATGGCTACACCAACAGCATCTACACCATCTCCATCAGCAGCACCACCGAGAACGGCTACAAGCCCTGGTACCTGGAGGAATGTGCTTCCACCCTCGCCACCACCTACAGCAGTGGGGCGTTTTTATGAGCGGAAAATTGTGAGTTTTACCCCAACATCGAGTGGGGCAGCATCCCCTGGGCATTTTCTGCATGGCTGGGCTGAGTGATGGCTCAGTTGTAAGAGCCAGGCTTTGTCCTTAGCTCTGCAGTGGGTTTTACACTGGTCATCAAGAGCTCAGGGATGTTGTGTTTTCCCTGGTAACTGGGTGAAAGGGCTGGAGGTTTTCAAAAATACCCATATAAATATTTACCTGTTCCCCAAAGTACTTCTCATTGTATCTTCTTTTTTTTTTTTTTTTAAAGTGAATTTTGAGGATTTTTAGCCTGAGAGAGAAAAAAGAGGGAGGATGGAGGCATTTAATGGGGGTGTGGCAGCCCTAAACTGGGAGCTGAGGCTTTCTGGAGCCAAGAAACTTCCTGAAAGTGTGAGCACATGTGGATCAGTGCAGTTTTCCCTGACACCCAGGCTATATTTGCCCTGTCCCAAAAGCTCCTGTGGCCTGGTCTCACCAAGGCTGATCACTACTGTCATCCCTGTGCATCATCTGAACCTTGGGAAGTAAAACATCTCCCAACAACACAGCACCTTACCCAGCCTGGGAAGGGAGTTTTCCACCCAAGTGAGGTTTCTGACCAAAATTTATGTCGGTTGTGTTTTTTAACAAGTAAATAATTTTTTTTTTGTGTTAAGGAGTGATTTCTTTGGCCCTCAAAAGATGAATTTCCAGCCAGAAAACAGATTGCAAGTGCCATTTTCATGGCACCCCAGGAGTGTTTGCATGGCTGAGGCCAGCCCCAGTCCAGTGCTACAGGAGCATTGTTGGGAAAAAATCCAAACCAGCTTCCCATCCAGAAATCACCAGATTAAATCAAAACTTAGGAGCCTTTTAAAATGAGAAGAAGCATCTCTTGGCCCCTCACCTCCTCTCCAAATTTTTGGTACCCAAACATCGTGCTCTGTGTTAGAACAAAAAAGCAGGAAATGGCTTTTTTTTTCCTTTCCCTATGCAAATGGAAATTCTTGTCCAAGACCAGGAGCTGGAGGTTTTAAGGGAAGTGTTTAATATGGCCCAGATCAACATGCCCCCCTGGACGTGTACCCACACCAGCTCTGCCCTGCTGACACTGCTCCATCATCTTTTCCTGCAGCTGATCCACAGCCAAATGGATTTTTTCCCCTTTCAAATAGTTTTTGCACCTTTGAGCAGAGGAAAATAGAAGCACAAGGGTGTTTTCTCATACACCAAATGTATCTGCAGCCCATTTTTGGGGCTCTGTGCACCCCAGTGGCATTGGAGTTGTGGCAGGGTTTGGATACCAGCAGGCTCAGCTCCTCTCTGGCAGCATCCCAAACAAATCTGGGGTGCTGGATGGGGTAGTGCCCATGCTGGGAGCATTTTGGCAGCTGCATCTCCTCTCTCCACAGGTCACCACGGATCTCCGACACCGCTGCACCGATGGCCACACTGGCACCTCCGTGTCCGCCCCGATGGTCGCAGGCATCATCGCCTTGGCTTTGGAGGCAAAGTAAGTGTAACCTTGTCAGGAGAAATGTTCCCTCATTTAGCACCTGGTGAGCAAAACCTGAAAGAAACAAGGTGGTTTTGTTTCCTCTGGAGTGATTCAAAATGGGACAAAGTTATTTTAAATCACTCCTTTCTGGCAAGGTTTTATACAGAATTGTTGTTTTGAATCTGATCTTCCCACAGGTGTTTTATTGATCTAATTCTTCACCTGTTGCCATCTGTTGAAACTTCTGGGGTTGGTGACATCAGTCAGGCTTTTCAGTAGGTGATTTGAAAACGCTGACAGCTGGCTCCAATGGGAGTTTTATAAATACTTCCTGGAAAAAAAAAAAGTCAGAAAACATCACAGACATTGGGAAATGTCAGCAGAAGTGTTGGTTTTCAGCAAGTGTTGCATTTCTGGGGGAAAAGGACTGCTTTTTCATAATGTCAAAGTCTCACAGAACTTAATTGTAGGAACACATCCCTGGTTCAAACAAGCTGCTCTTTTCCTCTTGTCCCCATCTTAGTCCCATCCTGGTTCCATCATGGTCCCCCAGCCCAGGAACAGCCCTTGGGCATTCCTGTGTTGCTTCATGGAGTGTCTTCTCATGAGCTTATTATTATTTTTATGGAGCGGAAATAAAATTAAGGCTGGGAATAAGAATAAGCCTCAGGGCAGTGCTGCACTCTCATCCAGGGATGGTGATTGTGGCTCCATTCCTCCTCCTCTGATTTAATCCCAACACCCAGGTCGGGTGAGAGCATTTCCGGAGATGCCGTTTTCATTACAAATATATTAAAAGCTTTAGATGTAATTTTTGAATTGCTTAGCTGAGGCATAAACGGCAACATTAACTAGCAGAGCTTGGTGCTCAGGCATTCCATTATGACAAGAGAGAATGAATTGAATTTCGTTCTTTAAATGTTGCTCGAGAGCAATATAAATCCCAGCTCGAGATGCTGAACAACTGACTGTAAGTAAAGTGGGGAAAATTCCCCACCAATATCCCTGAGCCGGGGTCGTGAGGGGGCTCAGAAGCACAGAGCACTCAGTGTCCAGCACTCTGACACAAACCCAGTCTGGGGAGGTAGAGGCAATTTGGGTTTAATTTTTCTGTTTAATGAACAATCCAGGTTTTATTTTCAGCAATTTTTTGCTGTTATTCCTACAAAGGGAAGGTTTGCTCAGCATTGTGTATCAGCGAGCTGCCGAGCCCACTATCCTGTCTCAGGATGTGCTTTGCTCCCTATCTCCTACAAAAAAATGGGGAAAACCTTCCTGATTTGCTTGATTTCTACCCTAGAGCATGAGAGCTAAATAGCCTTATCCAGGAGTAAATCCTGGAATTCCCACGGGCACGTGGCATCCCTTCATCGGGCACACCACTCTGCTGTGGGGCACCTCAAGTGGTGGATAAGGTGTCAGCATTTAAACCATCAATTCTTGTTTTTTTTCCAAGCAGGAAAGAGGGGTGGCTGGTGTGTTTTTTGGTTTTATTTTTAACTCAGTGGGGTACCTGCTGCTGCTGGGAGGACTGGGAACAGCAGAGCCACCCCATGAGCCACGTGTCATTGCAGCCCCCTGCTCACCTGGAGGGACGTCCAGCATCTGCTGGTCAAAACCTCGCGGCCGGGGCACCTGCGAGCGCCCGACTGGAAAACCAATGGAGCGGGGCATAAAGGTGAGAGGCCGTGGGGATGGAGGTGGCAGGGCAAGAACAGCCAGCCAAGGGAAGATAAAGGTCTCCAGATCTTTGCTCATGGGGACAGTTCACCGTGGGTGGCCACTGTCAGGTTCCTTGAGGGATCCTACCTTCACGCTGTTAAGTGAAAGGAGGAGAGGGCAATAAGTCATGGAGTGGATGCTTGGGACTCTTGCTTGGTAGAGGTTTGGAAAACTTGTTTGGTGGAGACTCTCCTGAGCTGCAGAGTTTCTTAATGCTTTCCTTGGGCTGCTCCCAACAATGGGTTTTCCGTGGTGCCAATGTGGATTTGGGGTGTAGCTTGGCCAGGATGATGAGCTCCATGTGTTGAAGCACCTCATACCCCAATGGAGTCAACTCCACACCTTCCCTGATGGTTGGAGGATGCTCCACCGAGCACCGAGGAGGAGCTCCTGATCCCTGCTGGGAAGGCTGGGGGTTTCTGAGTCTTCTCTCTTTCCAGTTAGCCATCTATATGGCTTTGGGCTGGTGGATGCTGATGCTATTGTGGTAGAAGCCAAGAAGTGGAAGATGGTTCCTCCCCAGCACGTCTGCGTGGGAAGCCTGGACAGGGTGCCCAAGTGAGTGTTGTGGGGTCTGTGCCTATGGCTTGGTGAAGTGCAGGTCCCATGAGGGCTCTCCAGGGCCAGCTTTGACAGTGGGTGATTTTTTTTCCCTTTTGCAAGATTTCACTTCCCAGACCAGTGATCAGCAGGGAATTTTTGAGGGCTGACAGTGAGAGACCAAACCCACCTTTCCTGCTGGGTCCTATGTCAGCGGTGATGTGTTGGTCTCTCCGCCCTCTTACACCAAACAGTTTGTCTTGATGGAAGACACCAAAAACTGGTGATTTGTTGCAAAGATTCCCAAATTTCCAGTGTCTGGGTTCTCTTTGAATTTGGCTTCGGGTTCAAGCTAGCTCAGGTTCACACCTCATCCTTGGTAGGTCAGTCCCTCCTAGGTTAAAGAGTGGGATCAGGGATCTGACCAAGTGGACACTCCTCATTTACCAATGCCTGGCTGTAGAGCGAGAGAGTTGTTCATCAGAAAAGTCTTTTAGAGACTTGCATATGCAAAACAGGAATGAGTGCGGAGCCAAGTGTGTTCATGAAGCTATTTATCTGATACAGACACTAATTACAGCCCAAAGAGGAGCACTGCACTTGTAATTATAATAAAGCAGCGCCCTTGCAGCCCATAAGGCATAGATCTTTGAAGCACTTCAAACTCATCTCGTTACCATCCAGCAATTCAGCAAATTCCTGTGCTAGGACACTGGGAATTGCAGTGGCAGATAAGATAATTTTTGCTGTGAAGCAGGAGGACACCAGGTTCAAATATAACAGGGCGTCCACGCCTGGGAGCCAGGGGCACTCTGTCCCCATCCTGATGTCATGCCCTGTCCCTGGTAGGTACATCCGAGCTGACCACGTGCTGCGTGCCAGCACCCTGAGCAGCGCCTGCGCCGAGCACCGGGACCAGCACGTGCTGTACCTGGAGCACGTTGTGGTGCGGCTCAGTATCGCCCACCCACGCCGGGGGGACCTCCAGATCAGCCTCATCTCTCCAGCCGGGACACGGTCACAGCTCCTCGCCCGGAGGTGAGAGCAGCCAGAGCCAGGGTGTGTCTGAGCTGAGCAGCATCATCCTTTAGGGGGTTGCTGCGAGTTTCCTTGGGTTTTTGGGAAGGTGGGGAGCATGCCCAGCTTTCAGCTGCAGGAGAGCTTGGTGCAAGGGTGTGTGTGTGCAAAGATTCCTAAAATCCTCAATTACCTATCTACCTTTTCTGATAAAATATGACATTCAAAGTCACATTTCTTGGTGCATGGCATTACTATTGCAGGGTGTTTGACCACTCCAATGAGGGCTTCAAGGGCTGGGAGTTCATGACTGTCCACTGCTGGGGGGAGCGGGCGGCAGGGGAGTGGACCCTGGAGATCCACGACACGCCATCCCAAGTGCGCAACCCTGCCGTGCAAGGTAAGGATCCCCCAGTGCCCACCAGTCCCTCTAGCTCCCAAAACCCTTTGTAGGCTGCTTCACTTGGCTATAAATTTTGCTGTGAGTTTTATGCTCTCTGTATTGCCCAGATTTTCAAAAATGGGCATGACATGTCAACTCTGAATGCAGGAGGCTGCAGGTCTGGCTGAGCTGGAAGCTGGTTTTCTCGCAGCAGCAGCAGCAGCAGCAGCAGCAGCAGCAGCAGTAAACTGGCTGCACCCGAGAGCCAGGTTTCCAAAATTAAACTGTAATGAGTCAAAATGAGGAAACCCAAGAGCTGTAATTGTTGTTTGTTTGTTTTGCTTCACTGCTGGGACATCTGGCATGTGGGCTGGTTGTGCAACAGCGCAAGGGGATGATGCCCCTTGGGCTGCAGAGGGATGGACATCCTCCTTGGACTGCCACCAAGAGGGGGTGGCGGGGGGGTGGCGGGGCTCAGCCTGGCCCCCTGCATGTCCCCAACCCTGCTGTATCCCCCTGTTCCCAGCTTGACTGCCTGATCCCTGACCCCTTCCCAGCAGAGGAGCCGTGTGGGCAGGATCCGGCCCCGCCGGGAAGCGGCAGCCGCCTTGCTGGCTGGGGGCAGCAGGACATGAAGCATCCTGCCTGGGGCTGGAGTGTGTTATGGGGGTGTTGAATCCACAAAATCATTGATAGGAAGCCAGAAGTATATTAAAAATTTCTCCCACGCTACTTTCTGGCGGAAGGTGCACGTGGGGGTGCGTTGCACAGAAAGTGTTTCTGTTTGCTGCCTTCACCCAAAATCTTTTGAACTCAGAGAGCAGCAGCAAAGCACCCACAGAGCTGCTTTTCCCCCAGTATTTACAGTTTGTGGAGGGTGTTTCTGACCCCCTCACAGGCATTGGGTCTTGGCAAAACATAATGAAAACAAGTACATTAAGTCATCTCCTCAAAAAGTCTGCACTGGGTTTGAAGCAGAGAGGGCACAGCAAGAGGAAAAAGAGGGACAATGCTCCCAGCTCGTAGCAGAAATCGGTATTAAATGTTAATTTAATACCACTAAATTGGTTAATTTAATATCAATTAAATACTATGAGTGTCATGTTACTGGTACTGCTGCACCCCCAAATCGGCCCTCTGCAGCCTGGGCTTTCCTCACAGAGGATATTTTAGATTTAAAGCAAATTCAATTCTTTTGGCAAAGGTGCTTCCCCAGCTGATGCTGCCAGAGCTTGACCCTTCGCAGGCTCCACACCAGCACTGCTTGGGGCAGCAGGTGTGTCTTCTCATGCCTTTGGGAGAGCCAAGGGATTTGGGTATTGGAAATTTTAAGCACTTCCTGGAAACACAGAGATTAGGAGTTAAAGCTGAGCACACTGTGGGCATGAAGTGACTCGCATTGATGGGGAATTGGAAGAAAAACAGCACTGGAAGGGAGCAGCAGCATTTTTGGACTCTCCCCAAAGCCATGTGGCTCATGGAGGGTCTTGGTGTGGGTGTAAAGCCTTGGGCGGGGTCTCACCAGGTGCACCACAGTGTTTTGGGGGATGCCAAGCTCAGACCTCTGTTGTGTTGAGCAAAGAGATGGCTGGAGCAACAGCAGCAAGAAATAATCCAATGTGTGCTGGGTGGCTTTTGTCAGACAGAAATAATCCTCTATTGTGGAGCCTTTAAAATTACTGGTACTCTCCAGTGTTGGACACAGAGACTGTGTGATGCTGTGGTTCCCCAGATGAGTTGTGGAATTACAAATCCCTTGTAAGTGCCTTAAACAGCTGCATTTATGTGGGCTGGAAGCTCAGGGGCTCATGAACATTTCTGGGTGTTCACTGTTTGCTTCTGCATTGCTGTGCCACTGGTGACACCCTGATGGTCCAGTCCATCCTCCTCCTGCTTCCCCCAAAACTGGGTCCCACAGAAATGGGCAAAATGGGGAGCGGGATGAGTGATGTTGCACCTGCCCCACAGGGAAACTGAAAGAGTGGAGCCTCATCTTCTATGGGACAGGCGAGCATCCCTACACTGCGCTGAGTGGGACCCAGTCCCGGGGGAGGTCACTGGAAGTGCCAACATTGGAGATGGAGTCATCGAGAGTCGCCTTCCTGCAGAGCCAGGTGGAGGTGGCAGAGGAGGAGGAGGAGTACGCAGGTTAGTGCTGGCTGAGTTGCCACATTGTTCCCCCCAGAGTACCCAGGAAAACGAAAACCCAGATAAAAAGTGGGGGAGGTCTGATCCTGCCTGGGGCTGGGGCGGGCCGGGAGGAGCAGTGCCTGTGGCCAGCATGGGGCAGCAGGATGGTGAAATTAGAAGGTAGGAAAATGCCCCGTCGTAGCGTTCCTGCCACAAATTGGTGGTGCAGCTGTCTTGAGTGGTAAAAAAAGTTCCTCTGCCCACCTTCCCTCCTCCAGCATGGGCAGGGGCGGGAGTCTCTGCTGCTCCCTGAGGAGCAGGTCCCTCTTTCAAAGTTGCTCCTGCACCAGTATTCAGCCAGAGGATGGCTGGGTGGGATTCATTCTGGGAAGGATGAGCTACAGGAAAGACAAGCACCTAAAGCCAGGCAGCTCCATAGGATAGATAGGATAAAATTTAAAATATAATAGATACAGGATATAGAATAAGATAGGTTAAGGGTCCAGGTGTCCATTGGTCCAGGGAGGGTGTGCTCAGGGCATCCTGGCAGTGGTGCCTGGAGGGTGCTCAGCTTTTCCCACACTGAGCCCGTCTCTCCCTCCTCAGGTCCGTGCCACCCTGAGTGTGGTGACCAGGGCTGCGATGGTCCCAACGCTGACCAGTGCTTGAACTGCATCCACTACAGCCTGGGCAGCGTGAAAACTGGCAGGTGAGGGGTGGTGGGGGGTCCCCGTGGAGCCCCTGGGCGGCAGCAGCGCCTTTCCTCAGGTCTCACACCTTAGCGTGGGTGATAGATGTTTGCACAGAGAAAGAAGCATATGAGAAATTAAATGGATGGAGGAGGAGGTGTGAGAATCCCTGTCCTGAATTAGGATACAGTGGGGTGGAGGACATGGAGCTGGAGAGTCCTGGAGGACCTTGGCCATATAATCATGCTGGGGAATAAGCTTTGGCTTCACTGGCTGGGGTCACCCACACCCAAGGGACAGCCAGCTGAGGTGCCAAATCACTTCAGGAACTACTAGGGTTTCCACTCCTCAGTCTCTTGGGATGGCATAGGGAAACTACCTACAGCTGGGACAAGAGAGTCCCTGTCTCTGTATTAGAGCTGTGACTTTGAAGACACTGTAAATCACAAGAATAAGAAGTAAATGAGCTCAAATTGCTGCCAAGGCTGGGGGATGCCCCAAGCGCTGTGGGCAAGGGGACAGTGGTGGGTGCTGGGAGTGGGAGGTGACTGCTGCTGGCACCAAAGCCCGGGCGCTGCCGGTTCCTTCCCCAGGATGTGCGTGAGCTCGTGCCCTGCTGGGTTTTTTGGTGACAACAGCGCCCGGAGGTGCCGGCGGTGCCACAAGGGCTGCGAGCGCTGCGTTGGGAGGGGACCGAGCCAGTGCACAGCCTGCAAGAGGAACCTCTACCACCACCCCGAGATGGGCACCTGTGTGGTGCTGTGTCCGCCTGGGTTCTACACCGAGGAACGTAAGGATGTTTATCACTTGAGAGTTGCAGCATGAAGATATGCAGGGGTTGCTTCTATTTTAAGTGCTATGGGTGGAGAACACACCTTGATTTTTGAGTATCGGCTTTGAATTTCCCCCTTGACACACTTTGCATGGTGAAGGGAGGAGGGAAACCTCTGAGTGTTCGGAGGGTGGTGCAAAGTAGAGGTGCTCAACTCAAAGCTCTTAATTAGAAACTGTAATTAACGATCCTGGCTGCTTGCAAAGCACATTTCTTTTTAGCAAGCAATGACAGATAAGGTCACCTGCAAAAGCAAGGATCTGTTGGGGAGGGCTGTGCCTTTCTACCCTGGGGAGCTGGTGCTGGGGTGCAGTGGGGCTTTGCGGCTCTGACTGCTGCTTGCAAATCACTGTCCGGATTTTATTCTCCCTGCTTTGCTTTGTTTTTGGAAAGGTCAGAAACGCTGTCTGAAATGTCATCAAAGCTGTAAAAAATGTGTCGGTGAAGCAGACAAATGTACTGCATGCAAAGAGGGATTCAGGTAAAACACCAGCATGGGAGAAGTTTATACCTGCAGCATTCATACCTGTGGTTTAAATTTGGGAAAACCGATGGGAAATTAGAGAGTGAATTAAGTTAAAGACTAGAGATCCTGCTTCCATGGTGCTGCAGCTGTGGTGCAGTTTGCTGGAGGTCTGGGAATTTAAAGGTGGTGATTAGTGTCCCTTTCTTAGCTGAAAACTGTGATTTAAATTTAATTTCATTTTCCCCAGCTCTTTCCAGGGTGGTGGGTAAGTGCTGTGTAGAGCTGGTACCAGGCTGAGCTGCTCTAGGCAGGCTGAGAATCCTCCCTGCAAATGCAGAAACCCTTCCCTCAGATTCATTCATGCTGAAAATTTTATCTGATGTACCTGTTGAGTGGGGCTAGTACAGAGCAGTGATTTTCCAGCACTGCAGGTGCAGGCAGGGCAGCCCTGAACCTGCAAGGAGCAATGGGTGCCACTGCTGCTGGCCCCACAGCACCTGTGGGGAGATGCAGAGCCCAGTGTCAGTGCTAGGGAGAAGCTGTTTTCCATCCCCAATTGCTCATGGAAGTACAACCCCATAGCAGTCTGCAGTGTTCAGGCACTATAAGTGAATCAGAGCCGTGGTGTAGCAGCGGGGCTCGCTCAGACAAAGAAATTCCCGCTGCCAAAAGATTATCTACTCCCTTGGAAAAGCACAAGTGGAGGCACTTGTCAGACATAATCCACGTGGCGCTTGTTTTTTATTGTCCAATATCCTTTTAAGCTGGGACTTCAAATCATCCCTGCCACGGCGCAGCAGCACCGGCCCAGCCACAGCACTGAACCAATTTCCTTTTATTCTGGGGAGCCTCAATGGTGCAAAAGGTCTTTGGGAGAGCCTGGCTGGCTGCCCATGGGAAAAAAAGTAATTTTATTTCCTCCTGGATACTTAATTAAGGAACTCGCAGCTGCCCGTTTGGTCCAGACAGGATTTTAACTTCTCCTAAAATGCCGGCTGGCTTTCCGACACCTCCTACACTGCGGGCTGAGGATGTCGTAGGACACTGGGGAATGTGGAGATGGGAATGGGCTGTGTTGTGTCCCCATATCCTGTAGCTTTGGGTGCAAATGTTCTCTGCTTTCCTGGCAGCCTGGCAGGGGACAGCTGTGTGCCGGAGTGCCAGCCTGCCATGTACCTCAGCCGGGAGCCCCGGAGGTGCGAGACCTGCCCTGCCAGCACAGGTATGTCCTTGGCCCCACAGCATCCCACACAAAACCCCAAAACCCTCGTGCATCAGGAGCCAATCCCCACTGTACCCACCCTGAGCCGAGGCAGAGCGTGCTGGAGGGAAAGTAATCCCAACTCTCCAGCACATCCCATGAGGTATATGCTCATGCTGGAAAGGCTTTTAGGGGATTTTTTACATTTTTATTAGAGCCATTTTTTATTTCTCCATCTCCCCAAAGCCAGGTGCTTTGGTTTAATAAGGTTGCGGGGGAGGCTGTAAAACCCTCTCGGAGTGATGGAAGGTGGCTTTGCAGCTGATAAAAATGTCAGGCAGCTGAAGTGTGTTATCCTGTGTTATCCCAGCCGCCCCACAGTGCCGGGCTAGCTGCTCCTGGCTTCCCCCAGCTGCCTCAAGTTGCTCAGAGTTCCCTTTAAAGCCTGCTGCTCTCTATTCCTGCAAGTCCAATTATTTTCCATTGTTAATGTTTGCGTCTACCCTCAAAATCATCATAGATCTGATGATAACATGATCTCTAGACAATCCATGTTCAGTGTCATGAACCTCTTGTATCATACATGGGCAATTGCCTTAGACTAAATCCAAAATATTTATTGATCTTGTTGGCAAGCCTGGAAGGGAATGGGCTCTTAATCCCTGAAGAAAATTATTTCCCTTCTAATTCTTATTCCAGTCAGTGTGAACGTTCTCCCCCACAATTATTTTTCCAGCCTTTTCTCGTCTCCTTTTCCTGCATAACCATTTCTCAAGCTTGGTGCATGGAAGCCCTTTAATGATACCACCTCCATCACTTGAGTTTTGCTGTCCAGCCACAACAGAGAGTCATCAGAGTGGGGCCCTCTGCTTTCCCAGCTCCTCTCTGGAGCCCTTTCCTCCTCCAGCTCCCCCACGGCCCAGTTTAGCATCTCCTTTTCCACCCTGGGGAAACCCAAACCGGTGCATGCTTGGGACTGGTGGCTGATGGCCTGGAGGGGATTTTGATGTGCTGTTCCTCACCGAGACCTAGTAGCCAGCTCCTGGCTTTGCAGAGGGACAGACACTCAGTCCTGGCTTTTTGGGATGGAGGCTGAGTTTTTTGGGGTGGGAGCCAAGCACATGGGCGGGACTGCGTGGCAGAACACGCATCTTGTTTGCGAGCAAGACAGAACCAAGCTTATGCCCCCCATCACATGTGGGGCTATGGTCACGCTTGCACTGTCTCCAAAATCACCTAGATGCCATTTTGCCCTTTTCCCTGTCCTCACAGGGCCCGGTGAGGAGGACTGCACCCCTTGCACCCCTGAGGGCCCTGCACCACACTGGCGCTGTGTCCCCGCCTGCCGTGAGGGTTTCTACCCCGCTGACAGCCATGGGCTGCCCAACAAAGTCTGCAAGAGGTATGGAACCAACAGATCAAAGCCAGGGCCAATGGGGACCACTGCCAGCCATGATAGAATAATGCTGGAAACAGCTCACAGCTTAATGGAAATGAAAATAGGGACGAGGGAGCCAGGGCAGCTGTGGGGCTGGACCCCACACACCCTGGCCCTGTGGATTTCAGAGCAGTGGAGCTGCATGCTCCCCTGCCAGAGCCAGCCAAGGTGTCTTAGGGCTACGGTGGAAGGGGTTCAGCCCCGGCCCCGGGCTCTCTGGAGGAGGTGTGGGAGGAACAGCAATGTTTAGGTAAATATTCCAGCTTTCAATTAAACCTGCTCCGTTCACCCCGTGGCCATGTTGGAGGAGTGTTCTCCATTCCTTGGCCCAGCACGGGGCTGAGTGTGGGAGATAAGGAGGTGCTGGGAGGCAAAAATTTGCTCCCACTCTCTCCGGAGCTCTGCGCTTTAAGTGGGGAGTGGGAGTGGATTCACCCTCATGAAAGCAAACACCAAAAGCAAGGATTAAAGGTGACTTGGGAACACACAACGCCTTCCCTGCCTGCTGGAGTTTCACTCACCTGCACTCGTTCTTCAGCAGGGAGGAACAAGAGACCAGCATCCCTTCCTAGGGACTTCAGGCATAGTCTCCACAAGCCACTGTTCCCAGGCAGGAGGCACAGCTGCTGGGCTCTTTACACTGAGCAAATGGATGGGAGCAGCACAGGTTCCCTTTGCAGCCCTTTTTCTAGCTGGGATGGCTGGGAGGAGAGGCACACGTCCCAGCGAATCTTCCCAGCAGTCAAGAGCTTTTGGGATGTCACTAGCTGTCACTGGGCATTGAGCTGGCACCACTGACCCCATTTTCCCAGGGTTTCAATAACTTTTCAAGCTTCAAATTTGCCATTTTCCACATCCTCTGGTTGGTCTGGCTGTTAACAGTGCCAGCAGATGTCATCTGGCTAACAGCTCATTTTGGGTGGCTGGCCTGAGGTGTTGGTGCTGGTGCTGGCCACAGCAGGGTCTCTGTCCCCAGGTGTGATGACCACTGCTCAGCCTGCGAGGGCTCCAGTGGAAACTGCCTCAGGTGTAAGGAAGGTTACAGCCTCCTCGGTGGCTCCTGTGTGACAAATGAAACCTGTACCAATGGTAAGTGGCAGAACTGCTGGCATGGTACTGCTCCCCTAGTAGCAAAAATGAGAGGTCTGGGGGATTCCCTTCACCATATAAAGCTGAACATGCTGGAGCTCCTGGGCTTGCTGGGGCATGGCTGCAGTGGGCTGGGCTCCGATTGTGGGGGGCAGGTGGCTCACCTGGCATTGCTTCTAGATATCTGCCTGTTGCTCAAACATATCCAAGCATTTGTATTTTGTTATAGTTTAGTCTTGGGGCTAATTCTCCCACTCACTGCAAAGCTCCTTTATTCCTTCATTAAAACCATGTGAAAGATGCCCTTAAAAAGCAACTCCTTTTCAATTCTGTCTCCCCCAACACTGGCACAATTGCAGCGCCTGTTACGTGCAATGTTTGTTTATTTAAAATGTTAATCTGTTCTCATTTTCTCTTGTTCCTCGCCCTGGCCTCCCAGCTGACAAGACTTTCTGTGAGATGGTGAAATCAAATAAGCTCTGTGAAAAGAAGCTGTTTGTGCAGTTCTGCTGTCAGACGTGTCTTATGGCCGGGTAAAGTTCAGCGGCTGCATCCATCCAGGACTTCCACCGACTGCCAGTCCAGTTTTGCCAAATGTTTAGGACAAAAGTTTATTTTTTCAGCTTTGGGAGAGTTTACATGGTGCTGTCAAGCATTCGCTCGTAAGTTTGATAGCTTTAATATCACTGTCGGCGCGTTTCTATAGCGATATGTTAAGCAGAGATTGGAGCGGACCCTGAGTGGTCAAGGCCTGGAAGCAGCAGACAAGTGGTGATATTAACACTCTCAAACACTCCTGGTGAGCAGGGACCAATGCATGATCCATGTACACACGCTTGGTTCTTCGCAGAAATCCTACTGATCTGCCCGCTCTGAGCAGCTGGTGGGAGCCCTTGCCACAAGGGATGCAGGACTTCACACACCTGCAAGGGAAGAGCCATTTCTGGCTCCATTTTTGGTACCCTTTTGTGCCAGGTGACAGCTGATCTAAACCTGCATTGCCAGCGCCGTGCTCTGTACATAGGTAAAACGATGAACCAGGCGGCTCCGGAGCGGGGCCCCACAGCCCACTCTGGCTCTCCTGTTCGGATTCAGTCAGTCACTGCTTCCCTCTGGCCATGGCAATAACTGGAGGTTTGAGGACCAAAGCCAGAGCTGCCCCACGTGGCTCTGCAGGTGTGTCAGCCCAGCAGGGCTTTGCCCTGCAAGTAACTGCAGCCAGGCAAAACCCGTGTGCCTACAAGGAGTCATAGGGTTTTGGGGGCAGTTGTCCACACCGACCAACCTTAACAAGAAATGTATTTCCCTCCTGGAACCGCTTGTACATTGATGATTGATTCAGTTCTGGAATAAGCTAAATCCTTCCTCTAAATGAGATGTTCTCCCAATTAATCTTTCTTGGCATTTTACATTACGATCCTTCCCCTGTTTCGCTGGGTACACCCCTCTCTCTCACAAAATCCTCCTGTTCACGGCAGTGATTTTTCTTGGGCATATCCTTCCCAAATGAGACATTCCAGGGATCTGGCCAGGAAACTTAATTCTACAAAACCCTTCCCCGAAACAAACCTTTTCATGCTCTCTCTTAATAGTAAGTCATGTGGTGTTTATATAATTGTGTTTAAAATATCCTTGGCTATGTTGTTTTACAGATTTTTAAAAAATAACTTATACAATCCTTGTTTTTTTTCTCTGTGGACTATTTTTTTATATGGGAGTGGGGTATCTTTTTGTGTCTTATTCCTTCTCCTTTTCTCCTCTCTGACCCTGCAAAGCCACTCTTTGCACCAGACGTATGTAAACAGCCTTTCCTATGCTGCATGTTCTGATTTTCATTGTTAATAGTTTTAACGAGTTAAACCCTTCGCCAGTGAAATTCCCAGTACGAACTGTCACCAGTTCCACATGGAGCTGGGATAATCCCGGCTTGGTTTTGGCTGCAATGACACCTGCCCTGCCTGGGCTTGCCCACAAGAGCTCACCTCAGCCAGGAGAGGATGGGAAAGCCACACCATCTCCAGCCTTCACCTGCCTGGACCAAATCCAAGGAAAGATGGAGCTTTGGTGAACTGATCTTTAAGTTAATAAACTATTGATCTCCCCTGACAAATGAATCTGTGCTTTTTCCAAATTCATGCAGCCTTGACTGAAGGCAGTGCACGTCCTTACTTTGCTGGACAAAGCAGCTCCCCTGGCTGGACCTCCTGATCAGCCCAGAGCACCCGTGGGAGAAATGCTCAGGAACAGATGAGCTGCATCTGCAAAAACCTCACTATTGTCAAAAAGGTCTTTTATCTCCAGAAGAAACTCAGATCCTGAATACCTGCCCTGTGCCAGGCTGGGCTGGCATCTCTGGTGCACCCAGGGCCATCTGTCTGGGGTTTGGGGTTGTGCTTGGGCATGACTGCGTGTATTCTCCAGTGTGGGGGATCCTGGATGAGCTGGCAGAAGGGCTTGCTCCCCTTTCCTGCTCATACAAGGAGCATCCTGAGCCCCCCCAGTTTCCCCACTGCAGTTCCCAGTAGCTGGGAACCACAGGCCCACTGTTCCCTATTGGCTGTCTGGGAAGGAGAGGAGCTGCTGGTGTGGTTAGGGAATGGAGGGAGCTGTGGAGCCCTTTGTTTGTTGTGTTGGTTTTGCAATAACCATGGGCCAAGTGCCCAGGGTAGTGCCTGAGCTTTTTAAGTGGGGAAAAACAAAATAATGCAGTCTTCCCACAAGGGAAGATGCTGTCTCAGAGATGTGCTGCTGTGGGCTTCTCCATTTTGTTGGTCTTCACATTCATTAGATGATAAATGTGAATTAATCACATACTGAGATTTCTTCTCTTGCTACAGGATTTCCCTTTCAGTCTCAGGCCAAACCAGAGGTCAGAACTGGGGTGACACACTCCTGGCTTCTACCCCTTTGGTTGGAAAATACCAAACTTCATTTCTCCTGCTGTGTTAGTCAAAAAACAGGAGCTGTAGATCAGGAGTACTGTGCCAGCCTTCCAGTTCTCTGGATCACAGCAGCCTGCCTGTAAATACTGCTCCCTGGTATATTTGGATGTACTGAAATGCTACAAAAAAAGGAAAATGCTTACTCTTACATCTTGACATAACTTAAAATACACACTGGGAAAAGCAATGCAATTTAAGATGACCAGTCCCCAGCAGTCCCAGCTCTATTCTGCTTTCTGCTGCCTTCCAGACTGCCAGGGAGAGAAAAACAAATTCTGCACATTGAATTCATGCAACAACATCAGCTTCCAGCGTTTCCCTCAGAAATCATTCTTGTAAAGTAATAAAATTCAGATTATTTCTCCAAGCTGCTGCAATACTTGCTTGGAGCTATTAAAGTCTGACTCTGGTATGCTCAGAGGATCAAAGTGGCTGTGTCTTCAAGATAAATGCATATTTAGGCAATTTATTAAAGCTCATTTCTCTGTTGTCTCTTGGCACCAAAGTCAACTCTATAATAGCTCTTTTCTGGAAAATCTTAGCGCAGCCTGACTCCTTGTTTGCAGTTTGGCCGTGGGGTTGCAGCCACAACCATCTGCCATTGTGTAGTTGGCAGGTGGGGAACACAGATCTTAAAAATCATTGCTTTGCGTTTCCATTACAAGGAAAGGGCTGTCGAGAGCTTGTGTGCAGTGTCTGACACCCGGAATCCGTCTGCTCGCAATTACAATTCTATTGTGGCTGTAGAGCTGAGGCAAACAGATGTATTGTGCTAAGGGAGATGGGCCCACGTTTTATTTGGCCTTGTCAGAGGCAGGACCTGTTTCCAGGAGGCTGAAAAGAGTCTCCTTTTAACAACTGCCTGAAATGACCTAAAGTCTCTGTTGTGCTTAACACTGCATGATGCCTGAGTCATGTACAACAGTGCTGCTAATTCTTGGGCTTTTTCTTATGACAGCTCCCTCTTGTTCTTGTTCCCTCCTATGTTATAAAACAAACGCAGCTGTTATAAAAACCTGACTCTGTGCTTTCCCATGCAGCTTTGGTGAGGGAGTTTTCACAGCAGGGAGCACAGGAGCTGCCTGGGCCCAGCTGACCCCTCGCAGGGCCAGCTCTGATGCTGCAGTCCTGGGGACTGAGCCAGGCGTCACGCCCAGGGTGATGCCCTTAGAAGCTCCCAAAAGAAAAGCATGAGCCATCCCTGTGCAGTGCCAAGCGTGGCTGCAGTGTTTAGCCTATTATCACATCCTCTGGGTTCACAGAAATGTCATGGCTCACAATAAATATCCTTCCCTCGATAGCAGTGGAGACAGAATTCATCCTTCCTCATCTCACTCTGCGGGCCTTGAAGGCTGGAGAAGGATTTCCCCAGAAGACATGGCTTGGAAACATTCAGCAGGTTTTGGGGTTTGGGGGTGGTCAACTGTGTCCCTTTACGTGTTCCCCTCAGTCCGGTGGCCTTCAGTGTGGTTCACCCAACTGAGCCCTCCCTGGTGGTGCCAGGCAGTGCCCCAGCCTCAGACCCAGGGACCTGGGAGGGGAGTTCCTAGCCAGACACAGCAGCCAGAGCCACCTCAGCTCCCCCAGTGCTACTCCCATCTCCTCCTTGCTGCTCCCCAAACTCCTAAAGCTGGTTAGGGGGATGTAGTGACATTTGGAAACACGTTTTATTTCACAGATAAAGGGTGTGTGTCGTGCCACAGCCTGTGAGGTGTTCCCAGCCCATCACAGCACCTCTGAGACCAGGAATGCACATGGAAGTGACAGAGAAACTGCCCCAAATGCTGCAGGGGGAAGGTGCTTATGGGCAACACAATGTCCAGGAGCAAAGGCTGAGCTGCTGCTGGAGGAGGGAAAGCAGCAAGAGCTGTGGTTGTTGTGGAAGGTGCCCTGACTGTGGAGCAGGAGATGAGCAGCAAGTGCCTGAACACAGCACTGTCCAAAGGGAAGCACCAGTCATGGCGTGAAGTGTGGTCCCGGCCTGCTCTGCCCGGATTTCTGCAGATAAATCTGTACCTGGAAACACCAAAAGGTGGGAGGCAGCCTCTGGGGGCATCTGTGCTGCTTTAGGGCACTGCTGACGGCCAAGCCAAGTCCCTACGGAGCTTGTGATCCATGGCTCACCCAGCTGGCCCCGGCGAGGACGGGAATGCCCGGGATGGGGTGCTGGGGGGACTCTATCAACCCAGGACGATGGGAAAGCCGGGATGGGGTGTTGGGTGCTGTATCAGCCCGGGAGGAGGGGAATGCCCGGGATGGGGTGTTGGGTGCTGTATCAGCCCGGGAGGAGGGGAATGCCCGGGATGGGGTGTTGGGTGCTGTATCAGCCCGGGAGGAGGTGAATGCCCGGGATGGGGTGTTGGGTGCTGTATCAGCCCGGGAGGAGGTGAATGCCCGGGATGGGGTCTTGGGTGCTGTATCAGCCCGGGAGGAGGGGAATGCCCGAGATGGGACGGGGCGGGGTGGTCCCAGCCGCTCGCTGTCTCGGTGCTCGGCTGCCCGGCCTGGGCATGCTCGGCGCTCGGCGCGGTGTCCTGCGGCGGTGCGGCGCGGCCTGGCGGGGCCTGGCGGGGCCTGGCGCGGCGTTGTGCGGTGTTGTGCGGCGTAGTGCGGTGTGTCGCCGTTTGTCGCCGTTTGTTGCGGTGTGTCGCGGTGTGTCGCGATGGTGAAGCTCACGGCGGAGCTGATCGAGCAGGCGGCACAGTACACCAATGCCATCCGCGACCGGGAGCTCGACCTGCGCGGTGCGCGGGCCCCGCGGGGCGAGGGGGGCTGTGCTGGGAAGGGGCGGGCGAGCGCAGAGGGCTGAGGCCTCTGTGTGTGGTGGGGCGTGGGGGCCTGTGATGAGGCCTGGGGGTCGTCAGTGATGGGGCCTGGGGGAGGACTATGTTGGATCCTGGAGGGGAAGCCTGTGATGGCGCTTGGAGGGTCCGTGATGGATCTTGCGGTGGCCGGAGGTGCCGAATCAGAATGGGGAAAGCCGCGGGGAGGTTGTTGGAGGGGGTGCAGTGGCCGGGGGTTGGGGATTGGGGGTGGTTGAATAGGCTCCAGTGGCTGCGGAACGTGCAGGGGGATGTGAGGGCGTGAATTACAGCGTCGTAGAATGGTTTGGGTTGGAAAGGAACCTTAAGATCATCTCGTTCGAACTAACACGAAGGGGAAATAGGGGGAAATGTGGGAGGAATGTGCTGTGGTGGAGGCGGGATGTGCCCCCAGCGCGAGGGATGTCCCAGAAAGGTGGGTTGGGCTAGGAGGACACATACAAGTAGGGGCTTGGGGTTTTGCTGAGGGGGAGGAAGAAAGATTGGAAAAACCGCAGTGGGGTTGTTGGGTTTAAGGGGTAGAGTTTGGTCTGGGAGTGGTGTGGAGGAGAGTCGGGCCAGAGATGTTTTGTCTGAGACTTATCAGCATCCTCAGTCCATCCAGATTTGCCCCCACTCACTCTGCTTTGCTTTGTTCTGCTCTGCTGTGGGCACTGTCTAATCCCTGCCTTGCACTCTCTCTCCAGGTTATAAAATCCCTGTTATTGAGAACTTGGGTGCCACTCTGGACCAGTTTGATGCAATTGATTTCTCTGACAATGAGATCCGCAAACTGGATGGATTCCCGCTGCTGCGGAGGCTGAAAACTCTCCTGATGAATAACAACAGGATTTGGTAAGGGGCAGAGGAAAATGCTCTTGGGAGAGGGGTGTGTGTCTTTCAGTGCTGGGTAGGTGCAGAGGTGTTTGTTTTAGGCAATAAAATCAGCAGTGAGTATTGTATGGGCCCTCTTTCAGTTTCCTTCCTCATTCAGTTTCTCAGCCAGGACAATGAGGTGCAGAGTTTGGGATTTGGCCAGAACTTTGGATTTCAATAATCAGCCCCATAAAGACAAGAAAACAGGGATACCTGCAAGGCAATGGATTTAAATCTCATATTGCATCTAACATTCTTGCAGTGATTTTAGTCAGCTTTATTAGAAAAGTTTTTTGTGTCAGACTGGGTTGTTCACGAGGAGATCCTCTGTGTTACTGTGTTTCTCTGTATTTCCACCATTACTAATTCCTGCCCTAAATGAAACCTTCGTTTTTTGTTGGTCCTTAGTCGGATTGGTGAGAACCTGGAGCAGGCTCTGCCCAGCCTCACGGAGCTCATTCTTACCAACAACAACATTGCTGAACTGGTAAGTTGTGATGCAGGATAAAGCTAAACAAGCTTAAAATTTGTGGTTTTCATCTCTGTAAGTAACCATTTTCCTTACAGTAGTACCATAGCCTTTTGGTAATAGTTGGTTCTTTTTCTTCAGAGTAATAACATAAAGTTTTGGCAGTAGTTAATGGTGTACATGCTTTAATGAACATTTGCATCATGCAGTGAAGCAGCAATCACAAAGCTTAGTGGTTTTCCTATTAAACTAATTACAGTAATTCTAATTAATTTCTAAAATAGATACAAGTTCAGGAACTTTGTTTTCAAATATTTGATTTTTTCACTAAATGAACTTAAAATTTCTTGCTGTGCTCCCTTTACCCAGGGTGAACTGGATCCATTATCAACTATTAAATCATTGACTTACCTGAGGTATGTAACCCTAAAAAGAAAAGCTGCTCTTTCTGTGGTGTTTGACCTCTGCTGCTGGCCTGGCCCTTCGCTTTGCTCTGGAATGCTCTGCTTTTTATGAGCTGTGACAGATCCTTTATGTCTAAAAATTGAATTGATAAACAATGTTTCCACTACGCTTCATAAACATCAGGTATTTAATATCTGAGGCTTAACATCAGTGGCAGAGTGTTGGGGCAATGAGATGTAAACTAATACACAAGTGCTGAAGTGAACTTAACCTTTAAAAACCCAAAACCAAAAGGTTTAATCTGTTGATAAAAAGTAGTTTAAAATATGTGTAAACAAGGACTTTTCAATAATACTGCATTTGGTGTGAGGGACAGAAAGAAACGCAGTTTGTTGTGTGATTTTTCAGTTGATCTGTGTCCAGGTAGGAAAAGCGATGGTTCAGTTATTTTTTGTGGGATTATTGGGATTATTTTGAGGTTGTTTTTTATGTCATCCTTCAGTTAAATCTGCTTAATTGCTAAAGTGCAAGTTTTTACTGTAGTTTCCATAATATCAAGGAACTGTCATTAGGCTTACTTCTTGGTGTTTGTTGTCTGTTACAGCAGAAAGTACATGAATGCATTTCAAGTATATTAATATATTTCAATACAAGTGTATTTTGAAACATTTTGTATTAAGAGCCTCTTTATAACCTTTATTTACTTCACAGTGTTCTAAGGAATCCTGTAACAAATAAGAAACATTACAGATTATATCTAATTCATAAAGTTCCCCAGGTCAGAGTGCTGGATTTTCAAAAAGTGAAGCTCAAAGTAAGTCTGCTTGCTTTTGATGTAGCTATTTTTTCTTTTTTCATTCCTGAAAATTCATCACTAACAGTGATCTTGTTGCCATAGCTGTAAATTTTATTGGAACTCTGTAAGTGGCTCTACAACCTCTCATTGTTTTCTTTCATGGTTTCATTCTCTTAAGGATATAATCTGTTTAATTATGTTTAATTGAGTTTTACTGCCTTTGTGTAGTGTTACTCTTTTCTGTCCCTCTGGTGTTGGTAGGAGACAGACCTCTAGAGAAAGAAATAAACAAACACCACAGCTCTCAGCTCTGGGTGGAGATGAGTGTGGGAAAAGCTCTTAATTTTAAGAGCACGAGGTTGATAAATCTTTGAGTGTTTGGGCAGTTCTGCTTGTTCTTACATCTGGTCTCCATGTACCAATTTCACTGATGAAGATGAGCCAAAGTGTCTTTCTTGGGCAAGACAGAAGCTTTGCAAACTGTGATGTTCTCAAATTAACTTTGTGTGTGTGTGGTATCGCTGTAGGAGCGACAGGAGGCAGAGAAAATGTTCAAGGGCAAACGGGGTGCACAGCTTGCAAAGGATATTGCCAGGAGAGCAAAAACGTAAGATAAAACAAATTTACACTGGCATCCTCCTTCAGAAACACCACTTTCTTTGTGTGCAGTATCAGGCAGAAAACTGAAATATCAGCTGCTGGCAGGATGCCTCAAAAGCTTTGGGAGCCAGAAGTGCCTTGTCCAAGCACCCCAAATTTTGGATGGTGGTGAATACATCTCAGAAATATTTCTGAAAGAGATAACTTGGTCAGGGTGGATGCATTGAAGTCAATAAGCTGGAAACCTAAAATTTTTTTTTTGTTATTTAACTGCAGAGAGGTGGCCATTGTATAATTTGTTTGGTGATTTTTTTTTCCTAGATGATTGGCAACTATTTTTTTCTGTTTTGCCGGGGAATATAAACTGAAATCTGCTGTAATTGGAAGATGAAATGCAGATGAAAATCTTTAGTTAAGCTATTACGTTCTATTAGTTTATTTAGTGTAATTCTTAACTGGTACATCATTTGTTTTGTTTAGTCTTTGATCACTATTTGGAAATAAGAAATCAGATCACGTATGGTAACAGCATTTCCAAATTCATAGTTAAATAGAAAAATGTCTTGAACTTACTTAAAGCTATAATAGATGGATTTGAGCTCTAGTTTGTGAGTGGAAAGGGACTCAGGTCTGTGACAGTTTTAGAATAAGCAGGTGATTTTCCTTAGCAGCAGCAGATACCGGGTTGGTTTTTTTTTTTTTTTTGACTGTTGAGATGAATTCCAGTTGAGTGTAGACTTTAATTTAGGCTGTTGTAATCTCATATTAGACAGATGGGAACAGAAACCCATTGTCAGTTACTCTTTATTTGTCCACCCTGCTTTTGTAATGGCAACAGATCAGCTGAGTGTTCAACAACATCCAAATGGAAGAGCTTTTGTCAACTGCCTGATTAATAAAGTTAAGTTCTGCCTCTGAGCAGATGAAAAGGTGGGGGGAAATGGGACAGTGAGGACAAGTTGCTGGTGTTTCTGAAGGAGGCAATTCTTCACTGTATCAGTTTGTTAACAAAGATAAGATACTACACTTGATGGAATGAAATGCTTTCAAACCTAGTTTGGAAGCATTTCAAGTTAAGAGGAGCAGCTGCTCTTCAAAAGGTGTAACAGGTCTTTATTTTTCCTTTGAAGCTTCAATCCAGGGGCTGGTCTGCCAACTGACAAAAAGAAAACTGGGCCCTCCCCAGGGGACGTGGAGGCAATTAAGGTAAGTATGTCAGGGGAAAAGTGGTGGAGAAAAGCTGTCATGGATCCAAATTGAACAAATGTTTCCTTTGTGCTGTTCAGACAAATAGATCAGTGTGTCCTGACTTTGGCTTAGGTTCTTTTTCTGTAATTTTTCTTCAGACCTACCTGTATTTTGAAAACTTAAGTGAAATGTTAACCTGAGCTTAGAGTTCTCCCAGGATTGTGTAATAAGGGGGGAAGTAATCATTTGTCATTTGTAGAATTTTCTAGAACTAGAATTTAGTAGAACTTTCATAGGTGTTTGGTGTCACGTAAGTGGAAGAAGTCTGGGTTTTGTGCTTATTCTAAGCAGACTGATAGAGGGTATGTGAGGATTCACTGAGTTCTCTGTTTCTCAGACTGCCATAGCAAACGCCACAACCTTGGCTGAGGTGGAGCGGCTGAAGGGTTTGCTGCAGGCTGGACAGATCCCCGGCAGAGAGCGGAAATCAGGTCACTCTCCACTTCTGTTACTCTTCTTTCCCAAACAGAATTCACCTCTCTCCCTTGCTTCCTGATGCTTTATGTGATCTCCGTAGAGAGTTATGTAGAAAAAGTGTGACTTTGTCATGTGTGGAACACATCCCTGGCTTTGTATGATCTGCCTGGCCTTGGGCGCAGCTCAGGGCTTTCACCTACACTCCCTCCAGAGCAAGGTGCCAAACAAGGTGCTTTGCAGTATTGGATGACTCCAAACGTCATCCCAGTTATTTAAAGAAATGAGATGAATTACAGAGTCCCTCTGGACTGGTGCTGAGCATCAGTGCCTCGGGTGTGGGTACAGCAGCGAGTGTGGGAGCTCTGCAGAGATGAGTCTCAGCTGCAGGCTGGCCATAGCACCAGTTTTCTGTACATCGGGGTTACCTGGATTTTCCTTTCTGTAGAGTTTTATTATAATTACTACTCCTCTGCAGAGGGGTGGGAAAAGAAGAGTAACGTCAGCAGCAGCTGCCCTAAAACTGACGTGTCCTTTCAGGCCCATCGGAGGACGGCGAAGAAGAAATGGAAGAGGACACAGTGCCAAACGGATCGTAGCCCGGGCCCTGTCACGCTCCAGTCCTGCCCAGGAGCCCTTTCCTGTCCCGTGCCGTGCCGGTGTTCCCTGCGGGGCCCCGTGGCCCCCGTCCTCGTGCATTTCGTTGTTCAATAAACGAACGATCCCTTTTTCTCCCGGTGCTGCCGCGTCCCCTTCCCGGCCGGCAGCGGGGCGGGGGGCGGGACTGGAAGGGCTCGTTCTGCCCTGATTGGCTGCCTTGCGCCTGCCCCTCTTCTCTCATTGGCCGGCGCAGCCGCACGTCACCCCGGGCGCTCTGCCGACGGCGGCGCGGTGCTTCCTGGCGGCGGCGGACGGGGCGGCGATTGGTGGAGCGGGGCGGGTCCGGACGTGAGGCCGCGGCGGGCGATGGAGATCGGGGGCGGCGGTCCCGCGGCGGGGCCTGGGCCGGCGCTGGGCCGGGGCGGCCTGGAGGCCCTGCAGCACACGGGTGAGGGGCCGGGGACGAGGGCGGGGGGCGGCGGGGCCGAGGCGCGGAGCCGGGGCCGCTCCCCTGCCCGGGTGGGCCCCTTGTCGTGCGGCCCGCGCTCACCTCCGGCCTGTCCCCGTCGCAGTGGGCTCGGTGCTGTCCAGCTATGGCTGGTACATCCTCCTGGCCGCCGTCGCCGTGTATGTCCTCGTGCAGAAGGTGTCCCGCGGCCTGGCGGCGCGGCCGAGCGGCCGGCCCGGAGCAGCTGAGGCGGCGGAGGGTGAGTACAGGAAGCCCCGCGCCCTCTCCAGAGCCGGTGCTTGTGTCCCTCCGGGTTCCCGCTGGCGCTCCGCGGGTCTGGCGGGATGGCTGAGAGCCGCTCGTGTCTGCAGAGGGGTTTGGAGTTGGTAACGGCCCAAAAGAGATCCGGTTCTGAGGGGTTTTAATGGAGAGTGATGCTCGGGATACCTGTTCAGCCCTCAGATCCTGAGACTGAAGAGATCACCGGGAAAGGCTGGACCAGGGGAAGTGTTTTTAAAAGGTTCTGAAGGAAGAGCTGCGTCCCAAAGGAACACGTTTGGGAATGAAGGAGCGGGACATCACAGAACAAGGGAATAGCTGCTCTTTGGTGGTGCCGGAGCTGAGGGATGGAGGCTAAAATCACTTGTGGTCAGTTACCAAATAACTTTTAGACTTATCAAAGAAAACCAAAACGCCCAAATCTAAATCCTGGGGGAAATACTTCTTTAAATAATCTCTTTTTTTAATTAATATTTATCATCTTCTTCCAGTTATTCCTTCCCGGTTCCTGCTCTGGCAGGACTGTGTACATTTGGGGTGTGACAGTCTGTGTTATCTTTGGGAGTGTGGCACAGGTTGTAAATTGCACACAGTCATGATCCTGCTGAAAAGCACAGGCTGTGCTCATGGATCTGCCAAATCCATGAGTGCTTGGCACTGATCCCTTGGGCACATTGGAATGACAGGATGTGGGGCCCCAGAAAAATCTTTTTTGCCTACCCTTATCCTTCTGCTGTTCTTTTGTGATGATAATTAAATGGCAATTTAATTGCCCAAACTGCTTGTAAAATGATGTTACTGAAAGTACTGACATTTCTTTTTCGTATTCGTCACTGGATGGTGGCAAACAAATATGGAGATGCTTCAGCTTCTGGAAGGAAACAGAGCAACATTTGCTTTTTTTTGTAGTATAATTTTTCTTTTGACCTTCAAAGGCTACTCATGAAGAGCAGTGGTGACTCAGTGTGGATTTTCTGAGACCTGCAGGTGTCTCTTGAGATGTGTGTCATGTTTGTAAGTGGTTTCTCTGCTGATGGAGGGTGTTAAATCCACTGCTGCACTGACACCAGCAGGACCCATTGCCAGAAGGAGTAGGAGTGAACGTGGGCTGCTTGCCTCATCCTTCTGCGTAAAAGCAGTGCTCTGGGTAAAAATGGTCCCTACGAAGCCTGGGTGGTATTTCTGAATTTATTTGTATCAAATAACTTCTTCTGAAATAGAAGGAAGTGTCCTTGAAGTGTGAGGTTTAAATTTTATGGTTAGTTACACTTGTGTCCTTATTAAAACCCTGTTAATTGCTCCAAAATATTAAAACATGATGAAGTTTAATTCAGCATATAAATTTCTATAAAAGATTAGCTGGAAACTGAACTTGAAATGTGATTTTCTGCAAAGCAGCTGTAGGGAGAGATGTGAGCCTTTCTTTATCACAGTTCTTTGAGGAGACCATCTAGAATTTACTTTGAGTAGCTTTGCAAACTCTTTCCCGATTTCCTAGAACCGGATGTGGTGGTAAGAAGGCAGGAAGCTTTGGCAGCAGCTCGCCTCAGGATGCAAGAGGAGTTGAACGCACAAGCAGAAAGATACAAAGAAAAGCAAAAACAGGTAACCAGAGAGCATTTCTTACTTTAACTCATACATTTGTCATCAAGCACTTTGCTGCTGTAAAAGAGAGCAGGAAATTGCAATTGTGTGCCAGGGTCACTGTGGGCCTGGTGTTCATTTTTTCACAGGTAAATCTGTACCTGCAAGAGCTTGGTTGTGTGTGCAGTGAATGGCTGGAGGGCTTTTGCTGGCATTTAAATTAACTGTACCAGTGCATATTTGTGTTTTCTGCTCTTAATGGCAAATAAAAGTGTTAAAAATGTAGCTTAGCACTGCTGCAATTTAAGGGCCTGAATTACAGCTTGAGATAACAAGGAATAGCAAATTGCTGTGAGGGGCAGTGCAGAAAATGGGTGTGATCAGCATAGCAGTAACACTGATCATCATCCCACCTCTGGTTTTGCTTTTGCAGTCAGACACTCAGACCTCAGTTTATAGCTGATGCCTCAAGTAATACTGGCAGTTAAAAACAAAGGAGAAGTCCTTTCTTCTGTATAACCCCACGTTGTACATTAAATTACTGTCATATGGAATATTCTTTACTTAGTACTTTTTATAGACTCAGGGTTTAAACTTGCCACTTGGTTCTGTTTTAATTTAAAAATGTTTTAAAGCATCAAGTGGCCAAAAGAAGCTGCAGACTCAGTCTGTACATCCTGAGGAGGGGAGGAGATGTGGATGTAGAAAAAGAAGAAAATTTTCTATAATCTCAGAGATACTGCATCAGATAAAGATAGTTTGATGAGTCTGCTGTAGCTGTTTCTGGGGATTCTGTTAGTTCTGAAATCTTAGTTTTAAGACCAAGTCTCTATCCTGGATTTGCTCTGTAGCTCGAAGAAGAGAAGCGAAGGCAGAAGATCGCGATGTGGGAGAGTATGCAAGAAGGAAAAAGCTACAAAGGAAACCTGAAACTGAATCAGGTAACAACCATGTTAATCAGGTCACAGTTGTGGTTGTGTGATTAAGGGAGCCGAAATTCATGAGTAACTTTTTGCTTTTCTGAACAGCAAGAAGTAGAACCTGGTGCCTCTGCCTCAACAGTCCCAAAATCTAAACCAAACAAAAAGCCTTTGAGAGGAGGTGGTGAGTATGGAATCCTTCAGACACACTGAGCTTGGAACAGGTTATTTATCCAGCTGTATCTGTAGTCTCTGTACATACTTTTTGTCTTTTTCAAGGAGGAAACAAAATGTTCCTTACAAACAAGCTCTTTATCTCTGATCAGCTGGTGTGCTCTGCCCTTTGTGCAAAAGCTGGCAGGAAGTTTTGGGAGTGCTTTTCCCTGGGAAAAAGAATGTGTCAGGTTTTTTGTGACTATGCTTTGGCATAATTTACTGAGATTTTTGTCATTCAAAATTACAGATTCTTACAATATTTCTGGGATCTGTCCCCTGTTATTGTATAAATTCAATAATTTAATATCTGATCTGCCTTTAAAGCACCTGTAGTACTAAATGCAGGAAGAGGGTATTTTGCTTTGTATTATGTAGATGAAGAAGATGAAAGACATCATTATGTAAAATGTGACCTTATTTATCATATATCACGATGCTGACCTATTGAATATATAAATCCTGTAGACGTATAAACTCTTATCAACTCTCACAAAGCACCAGAAGGTCTCACCATTAAACTCACTGTCACCTGCTGGAATCATCTTGATGCATGAAGTGCTTTCTATGGTCTCACATTGCTCATGTCAGGCTCACTGCTGCATATTAGCCCTGCAGCCAGTCTGCTGCTTCTCTTCTCAGTCCATCAGCCCTTGCCATACCTGGAAGTGCTAATTTGGTATATTTTAATGACAATTTTCTGTAGTGGAGTGGATCATCTAGACAGCCTCAATCATATGAGGCTGAAAGGGGGGTCCACTTAGGGTGCAGTGCTGAGTAAGTCACTTGATTAAATGTATGAAACCTGTGGATTCTTGATTAAACATATTAAACCTCAGTAACAGTGCAGTGCTGGAGTTCTGCTTTGAGTATTTTTCCTGACATTTGAAGGAATCAAGTGACTGATTCATCTTAAGTTGTTTAATACGAGGGCAGTGTGATGTCTGATGCTGTCAGGTACCTTTGAAAGCTCTGTCATAGGATATTGACCTCCCTGGGGGATGAGAAATGCAGGGGTCAGCTGTGCTGAGAACCAGGATCAGGGCAGCTGGGTTGGGACACCTTTCCAGCTGCTACCTGTCCTAGTTTAATCCTCAGCAAAGTCAGTCAGTTAAGTAACCAATTAGAGAATTAGAGGTCTTGGATCTTCTCATGAGGTACATCAGCATGAAGTGAAAGAACCATCTGTGCTGCTCAGCTGCTCAATTAAGCTAGAAAGCAAAACTTGGCTGGTATGAGAAAAACAAATTTCAAAGATGAAGGTGATGCTGGAAGTTTCAGTGTAACAGATTGCTTTGAACCCTTCCCACTTCCCCCCCCCCAGTTAGCAGTACTGCTAGGATTAGGGTTTTTTGCTTTGTGCAGAACAAATTGAAGATGTTTGCCAAATTGTAACTTTCTGAGTGTGTTCTCCTGACATGAAGTTTCCCATGGTTACAGCATTAGGATGTTCAACTAAAGTGTAATTGCCTTAGTGCCTGTGCTTGCCTTTTGAAATGCTCTAAAAAAATACTTTGCAGTATTAATGAATGGATTTACCTTTTGACCTTCAGAGTATTCCTTGCAGGACTGGAATAAGGGATTATTTTAAGTCCCTGACTGTTAGGGCTCTTGGAGAACAGATACACTCTTACAGAGTTTACTGTAAGAGCTGCTGTTGCTGCTCTGTTGATCCTGCAGAGCAGCACTGCAGGTTTAGTGCAGACTTAGAATAATTAAATGGCAATTCATTTCAATTTCATTTAATCCAAATTGATCAAATTAAAACACAAGTGTTTTGCAATGGCTTTCACTGTTAGCACTAGAAAAAGAAACCTCTCAAGTCTGGATATTTTCTCTGCTTTCATTTTCCTTAAAATGCTGCCTGTGTAAAGTATGAACAAGGTGTAAATAATTGTGAGATCTATTTTTGGTGTTCCTTGTGCTTTGGTGAAGGGCTGTGGAGGATGAATATTAATACAGTGGATTTCTCCTCTGTGTTCTAGGCTATAACCCACTGTCTGGAGAAGGAGGTGGGACGTGCTCCTGGAGACCTGGCCGGCGAGGCCCGTCAGCAGGTGGATGAGGCTAACCTCCCTAGTGTCCCCTGGCACTAGCAGGCTTGATCTTACCCCTTGTCTAACTGCCTGCAGCTGGCCTGTCACAGGGACTGCTTTGGGGCTGGTTTTGTGCACTTGTTAACTTAAAACAGTTTTTTGTTTGTTAGATTTACACTGTTTCCAAATTGCAACACACTGGCTGATCCTCCACCAGAAAAATATCTGATCCTGTTAAGAGAGGGTGAAGAGAGAAGCAATTTCAGTATAATCAGTTAATTTTCACTCCTCTCTAGAGAGGGACCATAGTCTCCAACCAAGGTAAATCACCTGGGATTGTGAGATCTGGGCTCTCTGGCAAATTTAGTTATCTGTGCTCACTTTACCTCTTTAAGATGAGAATATTTACCATCCTCAGATGTGTTACCAGATTGACTGTCTTTGGCTGGAAGGTAACTTAAAGAGGAAGGATATTATCATTGGCAGACACCTTGAATTTAGGCAGAGGGACTTCCAGAAAAAGCACTATGACAAATGCCACAGATTTGCACCAAAGGCCAGTTATTGCAGATGAGTCTCTGTGACAAGCCAGCTTGAATGATGTTTTCCTTATAAATGGTAAACAAACCAGTGAGGATTACTGATGCTAGACAGCAGACAGGGGGGTTCTTGCTATTCCTTTTCTTTTTTTCTTTTTTTTCTTTTTTTTTTTCTTTTTAATTTCAACTGCTTTGTAAAAACAAGACACTATTAATATTAAATATAATTGCAAACAAATCATAAATTAGTATTTACAATTTTGTGGTTTTCTACAGCATCTTTTTATAGAAGTCATTTGTTCTAGTGCAATAAATGTGTATAAAGCAAGGTGGGAGATGAAGTGACCCTCCTCCTGCAGCTTGTGCAGCACCAAAGGTGAGGCTGGTGTGTGCTGAGAGCTCTGGCCAGAGAAAGTGTCACACTGGCAAATAAGGGGCTGCAAGGATAAGTGTGTGGTCTTCATCCTTCTGGTGTGTATCCAGCACTGAGGACAGAAAACAGAACTGATAATCATAACCAAACTTTTCAAGCATCCCTTCCCCTTGATTTTCTCTCTAAAATGCAACAGACAAAAAAATCCAGGTTGTCTTTGGAAAAGAGTGAAATAATTCCTGTCTGCATAGGACAAGTGTCCCTGTGTCCAGTTGCTGTTACTGAGCTGGTCTGTGGGCACTGGGGTAGGGAGCAGTGGTTCCTTAGAGCTTAGGGCTGCTTGAGCACTTGTTTCTGAATATTTACCCTTGGAATACTTGTGCTCATCAATAGATATGAGTGCCAACTTTGAATACACTGTTTATATGCATATAGATATTTCTCTTGACTAGAAATGCAACAGGAGCGTGTTACTAGTGAGTTTTAAAGTTGGTAATGAAATCGAAAGGCCAAGAATCTTTTGTTTTAGACACAACAAAGTGTTTGGTTAAGTGTGTGTAGAAGGTGAAGTGAAGCTGTTGATGTTCTTATGGAAATTAATTTTCATTCCCTGGCTTCTGTCCATTTTGGTATGTAAACTTAAATTTCCATTGTAACAGAGGCCAGTGTATGTAACTTCAGGTTTTAATCTTTACCAAGGAAAAAAAAATAGCGGTGTGGATGGATATTTTTGAGATCTGAAGAGTCTTCCTCAGGAAAGAGGACAAAGTTGGAATGCCTTAGGGAACATCTTCCCCCTCATGTTGGGGAAACAGGCAACAGACTGAGGTGTTGTCTTCAGAAAAACAAGTGGGGGAGGCTGTTGTCTTAAAGAAGCAGAAATGCTTGTGTTGATAAAATGGTCAGGGATGGGTTTATTTAATTCAGTAAAAACACTTGCAAAATAAATAAGCAGGTCTTAACTGAGCATATGCTAATCTTTCTCTGTGTCTCAAGAGTTGCTTCTGGCTAGGACTAGGGATATGGCTTTTTGCCTAATTCTAAGGTTTAGTAAGACGTATCCAGTGAAAACGAAATGATGTATGTATTTCTGGAAGCTTCAACCTTATTTCTCAATTTTTAATTTTTTTCTTTATTTTAATCATCAAGTGCATTAATTTTTCTTGGTCAGACACTTCTAAGCTATTGAACAGGTTGGGAGGATGAACCTCAGTTCATAAAACTTTTCTTTTGGCTCACAACCTGCACAAGATGGAAGGGTTTTTCCTCTGACTTCAAATGGAAAGCTCTCCCCTGACCACAAGCATTATGGAAAGGTGGTTGCTTGCTGCTTTATAGCTCAGGAGTGAAGCATGCAGAAAGCATTAGGTGAAAGTGAACTATTTAATGAATCCATTGTTCCTGGTTTGGTATGAATTCCCAAGAACTTGAATTATGAAAGATCATATTAAAAAGCCTTCAGGAGATTTTTTTTTCCCCCCACTAGAGCAGTTATGCAAGAAGCCTCTTGCTTTACTCATGCAGATGTTCTGGAAATACCTCTGTCTGGAAGAAGCTGGGTAATAAACTATTTAACTGCCGTAAAATGGTGTTTAACCACTGAAGAATAATCTGTTTTGGGTATTGAAAAATCCAAAAATCAAGCAAGTGTTCAGAGGAACAAAAAATTCCTGAAAATGTTAGTTGCTTGAGAAATGCAGCTAAGTGGTTTTTGTTGCTTTTAGATGATTTGTATGCTGGAGGAGCAGAGTTTTTTGTTTTCTTTAAATTGCAGATGAGATCTGTTTTGTCCATAGTTCTCTTAACTATTCATCAGGAGATACTGAGCACTGGAGTTAAAACTGAACAAAACAACCCATGTTGTCAGGCTCATAAAAATTATTTGGCTTTATTTATGCCTTTCAAAAACGTTGTGAAACGGGGGAAAGATTTTAAGAGCGATATTGCATAGTTGGGTGTTTTAAAAATTAGTTTCTTATGCTGGAAATTTTTAATAACAAACAGAAGAGGGAGTTAGGGGAGTGAGGGCAATGGGGAAATCTGTCAGCAGAGCTGTTCCCAGGTGTTCCAGAGTTATCTGTCTCAAAGATCAATGTGAATGAAAATTATAATTGCACCTGTATCTGCAAGGAACTGCTGTCCTTGCAAAATTTGAGTGCAGGTGTGAAATGCCAGTACTAAGAAATCTCATCTGCTGTGTTTTTTGCAGTTCTGTACTATTTTGACTCAAAACTCGAGGAGCTGGGCTGTTCTGCAGTGGCTCTGTGCTCAGACTCTGCTGATACTCAGCTCAGGTGTTTAGATTGGTTTGTGTGGGGGTTTTTTTGGGGGGGCGGGGGGGAGGGGTGTCTTATTCCCTCCCTAGAAGATGACTTTGCATTCCAGAGCTCTGGGAAGGGGGATGGCATCCAGCCTGACAGTCTCCTGGACATTTTGCCAGCAGCGCTGTTGTTACTGGCTGCATTTAAACCCCTCTAATGCTGTTCTTTCTGCCTCCTGCCGAAACAGGCCGCTCCCTTCTTGAGCAGTTGGGTCCTTGCAAGCTTGACTGCACATCAGCACACATCTCCGCATCAGATCCACCTTCTGGAGGAATTTTTGCCAGCTTTTCAGGGATCATTTTAGCCATGGGAGGGGCTTGGCATGTTTCTGTCCCTGCTATAGCTGAACAGTGAAACTATGTAATTTCCAGCTATAAAATAAGCTGGTCTAGACTTGGATGGGCTGAAGCCTTGGGTTTTTCTCTTTTTTTTCCTCCCTCCTTTGTGGAATGAAAGCTTGGTTTTTGGAACAGCTCTGCAACCACAAAGGAAAAGCATACGGCTGCTGGCTGGGTGGTGTCCTGGCCTGGCTGCACCGTTGTAGCTGATTTTGTGAGAGCTTCCAGGCCAGCTGTTCCATGCCTGACACACACCCTGCCCATATTCCCAGCTCCAGAGCCAGCGACTTCAAAAACTTCTGTTGTTTTTTTATGAGAATCCGATGTCTTCAGTGGAATAGGTCCCCTCAGCTCAGCTTTGGTGGGGAAATACGCATTTTTTGCTGCAGGTTTCTGTGGCAAGGTGCTGGCAGGGAGGCAGGGGCTGTTCTTGTGTATTTATTGCTGTGATTTTGTTCTGAAGTGCACACCTGCTAAAAAGCACTTTCAGCACAGAGCAAGACTTCCCCTGGTAAATTTACAATTTCACTGCTCCCTCTGTGTCTATCATAGATTCTTTGTGTGTTACCAAGCTGAGCTTCCAAGCTGGTTCTGTGGGTAACAGTCATGGAAAGAGGCAGGGAAAAGAACCTAGAAAATTTTATTTAAAGAGAATGGAAGGGAAATGGATACTCTGAAATACCTGGCATTTAAATCTAGTTCTAGTACTCTGTATTAAAATGGGGAGTTACTGTTAGGTTGGCCTAAAAGATGCACTTTGGGAAAAAAAAAAGCCAAACCTGGGTTGTAAAGCTTTACTTTATCAAATACTGGAGGGGGCAACACTCTATGTGAATTCCATTTCCTGGGTCATGTGATTACCACTTTTTTAGCTGTTCTGCTTTTTAGGCTATGTCATATTGATGATTGCTTTTTAAATATACACTGTGGGCTTTTCTAGTGCTTTGTTGACTCAGGTCTGGCGGGGCCACGTTGAAAAAGCATCATTCCCCCCCGCGGTGCAAAGCTCGAGTGCTTTGTTACGCCCCGCAGTGCTGCTCCTGTCACCAGGCCGGTGAGACCTGGAGGCTGAGCACGAACCTGAGGAGCAGGAGGGTTTTGCATGGCATTCCCACGTCTCCCGAGCCCTGAATGCGGCTCCCAGCCGGGAAGGCGAGGCCGCTGCACTACGGGGCCGGGCCGGGCGATGGCAATGTCGGGCTGGCTTTCGGAGCGAGCCAGCGGGGACAGTTCTCCTTCAGTCCCTCGAACGGGCACTTCTGAGTCATTCAGCTGAGGAAGGGTTGGGACTGGGCCGTGGCAAGACCAGAATAGGTTGGGGAGGGGAAAAAAAGTAGGTGCTGGAGCTGAGAAAGGAGTTTCTGCATCATTTGGGAAAATGCAACGGTGCTGGAAATACTGTGACAGAGACAAATGCTACTGGTTGCCCAGTGAGATTTTTTCCACCATGAGTCTGTTACATTGAATAAATGAAGTATGCCCATTTTCCAGTGCCTGGGCAGTTTTTAAAGTATAAGTTTGAGTACTGGAACATTCATAATTAAAAGTTTCTGGAGCATTTGCAAGTAGTTCACTTCTGTAACTATTATTTTAAAGGCTATTTGTTGTAGAAGATATGTCCTGCAAGTTTTGGAGGGGGCTCATTGGAGATCAAACTCAGTGGGAAAAAGAAGTGGTTATAATGCAAGATAGTCCTTCTTTCCTCTCCAGGGCAAAGTCTCCTATGTGGAAGAAACTTTTTTCATTTGGTATTCAGGTTCTTTATTCCACAAGGATGACATTTATTGTGTATGCACACACACACCGGCTCAGCTCAAGGACTTGGCTTTTTCATTGTTTAAAAATAGGATTACTGTTTTGTTAATCTGATTATGAATCTAAACCATGTGGGCCTGTCAAGTGGGCTCTCACCGGCTGGGCCGGGTGCTAATCTTGCTGGAGGGAGTGGGATGGGAGCGTGGAGATGAGCACACACAATGTGCATCCTCTGCAGATTTTGGAGAGCCCTTAGAATACTTCCTCCAGCCGTCCCACAAGGAATTGAAAACATACTGCATAAAAATGTGTTTATGCTTGTAGACTGTATTATAGAAGAAAAATATCACGTCTTTGAATATACAGTAACCATGATATATAGTGACAGCTATTGAGACCAAGAGCTGTATTAATGGGGAATGGCACTTAAATGTGATTATGCAGTATGACCTTTCCCTGCCATCCAGATTAAAAATACACTCTAGGTAGGTAACAGCATTATAATTCCACTGGAAGAACTAAGCCATGCTTTTCAAGCTTTCCCTAAATCTGCTTTTTTTCCTTTTTTGCCAGCAGCTGCTGCTCTATGCAAGAACAGGGGAGGGGGCAGAAGCATAAAAGGGGCATGTGCCTGCCTAGCACTTTGGATAAATGACATAAAGGGAGGCACTTGGATGTGCTGTGGGAGTTGTGTGAGCATTGCATCCATGTGCCACCCCCTCTTCACAGCTGGACATCTCAGCCTTACAGCCCAGGCTGTGATCTCATGTGGTGGCAGCAGTGTGAAGTCTGACCGTGCCTCCTCTCCAGGTCAAATGGCACCAGGCACCAGGAAAGCTCCCCTTCCTTCTCCTGCCCCTTCCCCAAGTGCTTTCTGCTCACCCCCTCCATAATTGCTCTGGAGGTGCAGCAAGGTGGGAACATACCCAGGAGAGCTCTGGGCTGAGGAGATCTAACAGGGGAATGTGCTGCTCTGCTTCATCATTTCCATGTGTGCTGAAATCACATGGAGTTCTCAGTTCTGATGACTAACTTCTTTTCTTTGTGGGAAGAAGCCAACTGACAGCTCCTCAGCCCCAGCCCCAACCTTTCTCTTTTTTATTGCCTTTTAACCACGCTAGCTCTGCCTTTCCTGTAATTCATGGGCCACAGTGGCTTTCCCTTGAATCAGGAGATTTTTACAACTGATTTGGAGCAGGCAGAGAGTAATCCCATTCCTGCTCATGGACTTGCCACATGTGCCTCTCTTGGAAAGGAGTGGCTTTGGGTTTTTTTGTAGCTTGAATGTGTCTTGGTGTCCTGTTATTTCAGGACCTGATGATCAGGCTTGGGGGGAGAGGAGAGAAGCAGAGTTTAATGAAGAAGATTTTGGAAGTGCAGTAAAAGGTACATGTGTGCAGAGTGTCACAGGCTGAGGATAACCCCAGACTTCATGGAAAGGGATCAGTGCACCAGTAGTTAGAAATAATTGTGAAGCATTGCAAACCCTGGGAAGTAGAAAGGAATTACAGTGGTGGGTGAGGAGGGGATGGAAAGGACAGTCCAGCTGGCCTTTTCCAAGCAATGGTGCTCCTGCCCTTCCTGGCTTTACCTGCCTCATGTGTATTCCAGTTCAGACTGTTCTTCCTTTCTCTCTCTTTCACCATTTAGTTCTTCTGTTCACACAAACACATCTCACTCAATACATCTGTGTTTTGCCCATGGGCGACTGAAAGGAGGCCTCCTGCTCTTCTTTCTTGTTCACTGCTTGTATTTCTTATCTAGTTTCTATTTGTATTCAATTTTACTGTTGTTTAATACCATAAATTGTGGTGGCACCTTCCTTGTGTTATTTGTGCTCCTGACATCACGAGTTCATCTGTGCTGACCTCGGTACGAGGATTGCACCATCACAAGAGCAATAAACCCCCCACAAAAAGCATTTTTTCAAGACATACCATTGAGCTCATTAGATAAGCAGATTGTGTCATTACCTGCTCAGTCCCAGAAGTGAGACAGTTACTTGTGATCATAAAAAAATCTGTCATGGATGTCTCTCTTTGGCCTATTGCTGAAGAATATTGATGTGGTGCGACATCCTCTTTTGCAATGGTTCTTGCTCAAGAGGTTGCTGCTGTTACACCAAGACTTTCTTCTTCCCAGCTCATTGTGGATGACATCATGATATAAATAAAATTTAAAATGGAAAAGACTGGCAATTGGAAATGCTGAAGTGGGCAGGAAATGGAAGAAACCACAATGATAAGCAGGAGGTCAGTGGGTTGTACTTGATAAGTTTCTTCTGTTGAGACTGGAGGGTTTTCTTCCTGTGAAACGTGAGGGGATTGTGGCTGCAGCATTTGAAGCTGAAGCACTCTGTAGATGAAATGCACGTGGAGAGTCAGTGTGGACAAAGGAAAAAGAAATCTTCACCCAATACAGAAAAAGTCTTCACTCTGTTGAGCAGTCATTATAACCTGCAGATGGAAACAGACCGACCTATTTCTGGTTGGTTTAATTAACAAGGTGGGAAAAAACAGAGAGTGCCTGTGCCTTCGCTCCCTGGCACCACAGCTTGTGCTGCAAAAATGCATCAGCATCAGGCAAACAGGGCTGGAAGGCTGCTCCTCGCTGCTTGGATCCCCTCGGTCTCTGTGTGTGCCATGGGGCAGAGCTGGAGCTTGGGCAGCAGGGACCCGACCTGGTGCCTATCCTGGATCTGTGTCCCAGTGTCTTCCCATCCTAGGGCTGGGATCCCAGATCTGGCCCCTGAGCCAGCGTTCTGCCCTGGGGTCTTGGGGCAGGGTGCTGGGATGCCTATCCTGGGGTTATGTCCAGGGTATCAGTCCCTATCCCCAGAGCTGAGCGTCCATATTCTCTTGGCCTCCTTCCCCTCTTGATTTGGGCAGCTGGGTTGAGGTTCTGGTGTTCCAGTTCCGAGGTCCCAGTGTGGGATGCTGGGCCAGGTTCCCTGTCCCCTTTGTGGGATGTTTGGTTAAGGTGCCGGTCCATGTCATAGAACCACCGACCGGTTTGGGTTGGAAGGGCCCTTAACACTCATCCCATTCCAACCCCTGCCATGGGCAGGGACACCTTCCCGCAGACCAGGCTGCTCCAAGCCCCGTCCAACCTGGCCTGGAACACTGCCAAAGATGGGGCGGAACGTCCCGCAGGGCCGCTCCAGGGTGGTGCTTCGGGATCTGGCTCCCGTCCCAGGGTCACATCCCGGCTCTCGGTGCCCCCTCCCCACGGCCGTGTCCCGGACCCCCGCGCGGGGCGGGGGCCGCACCGGGGGCTGCAGGACGGCGGCTCCGCGGCGGCCGGGCGGAGCCAGGGGCAGCGCGGCGGGGCCGCACACGGCGCCTGTGCCGAGGGGCAGGGCCGGGGAGGCGGGCGGCCCCCCGCTCCCCTCCCTCCGCTTCCCGTCCCTGCCCCTTCCCCCATGGCGGCGCTGGGCGCCTCGGCGCGGCTGGCGGCGGCGGCGGCGCTGTGAGCAGCGGGCCGGGCGGGCATAGCGGGCCGGGCGGGCATGGCGGGCCGCGGCCGCCGCGCCTGGCTCAGCGTCCTGCTGGGGCTGGTGCTGGGCTTCGTGCTCGCATCGCGCCTCGTCCTGCCCCGCGCCTCCGAGCTGGCGGCGGCGGCGCGGCCCCACCGAGCCCGCCCGCAGGGCTGCCGCTCGCCGCCCGCCGCCGCCGCCGCCCCGCCGCGCCGCCCCGGCCCGCCGGCACAGAGCTTCCTCTTCGTGGGGGTCATGACGGCGCAGAAGTACCTGCGGAGCCGCGCCGTGGCCGCGCACCGGTGAGCGGGCGGGGGCCGGCGGCGCCCGGCGGGGATGGGAGTCCCGTGGGCTGCACTCGGCGGGGCGCGGGTCCGGTGGGCTGCGTTGGGCTGGGGTCTGGGATGGGCTCGGGGTCGGTTCTGGTGGGCTCGACTCGTCTCAGCTCGGTTCGGCCCCGTTCAGCTGAGCTGGGCTTGGCTCGATTCGGTCCCATTCAGCTGAGCTGGACTTGGCTCGGTTCTGTCCCATTCAGCTGGAATCGGCCCGGTCGGCCGGTCCCCCCGGGGTAGGAACGCCCCGCTCGGGATGCGCTTGCCGCCGGGATGCCCTGCCGGCCCCGGGGACCGCTTGCCCTTCCCCGGGGCAGGTGCGAGCGAGCCTCGGGACACGCTCAGCTCCGACCCGGGCTCACTGAGGGAGCCCTGGGGCGCTCTCCGGGCGGGCTGCGGGAGGAGTGGTGCCCCGAGCGCTGCTCCGCTGCCCGGGCAGCTCGGCGGAGACGCGAGGGGTCGATTGAGTCGCGTTGCCGCTCCCGCCGGGTCTGGCTCAGCCAGGTACCACCTGGCAGGTGGCCCCAGTGGCCTTGCCTGAGGGCCAGGCAGCCCCGCCGATGCGAGGGGACACTGACTGCCGGTCACCAGCGGGGCACGGGCATCAAAGTGTGTCCCTCAGTGCCTCTGCCTTGGGCGCAGCTGCGCCACGCTGGTACGGTCCTTGGCTGCTGCTTATGGAGAGAGCTGACAGCGTGATGGTAACAGAAATAAACTTTGGAGACCGCTGTAATCCCCTGGGTAGGGAAGCAAAGACCACTGCGCCAAGCCAAAAGCGTGTGCTTGGGAGTGAGACCCAGAACAGGCATCTGGGAACAAAGAGTAAAACCCACCTCTGCTCGCCACAGCCACTGCTGAGGCTGGACCAGGTAGTGAGACAGCTTGGATGAGGAGAGTCAGCCTGCATGAAACACTCCGTGCTTCAGGCTGGTTGAGCTAATGCAGAAACCAGAGTCTCAGAGCCGCGTGTTGGTTACCTGAGCACACCTTATTTTGGAGCAGGGACAATCTTGGTGCTTTGCACTGTGTGCTGCTAACTGTGGGCCCCAGGTGTAGCTGGGTATGGCCATGGGCTAACGGGAATTCTATCCAAAGTCTCAGCAGCATCAGGATAATCATCTCTTTTGTGAGAGATGTGTCTGTGGCTTTGGTGAAACTCTCCGCTCTGCTGGAATATGCTCATTGCTCCGGCGTGTGCGCCACCAGGCAGTGCTGGGAGGCTGCACGGGAAGCCTGCTCGGGAAGTCTGAAAGAGTTAAGAGCTAAAATGTCAGCTCGGGTATACCCCAGCTCTGGCTGAGCCAGCACCCCTGGAGGAGCAGCCAGGAACTCTGGGACAGATCTTTAATAGAACATCCCCTTTAATCTTGTGCTAGAACAAACCATTCTCCATGTCCTGCCTGCCCTGGCTGAAAAGTACTTGGCCCTACTGGCCAGTGAGAGTGGGATGGCAAAACTATGTAGGATGGACCATCATACCGTCGTTCCCAGCTCAGCTCTGGTTTCAGGAAATCTGTCTTCATATCAGCATCAAATGCAGTAAAATTGCTTTATTTGGGCAATCTGAGGCATGCTGTCCACCAGCGATGGTTTTAAGGGAAACTTAATTCCTTCTTCCAGCAGTAGACCTGTAATTAAGTTACAGAGAGTGCATGATTGATGCTTTGAATTGGGTGAAGGAATCTGTTTCTTCAGGGTTACGTTCTCTTGCACCATGTGGGATGGAGCATTTTGGATTGCAAATCTCACGGGCTGTGTAATTTAGATTTTCATAGAGAGGTTGGAGTCATGTTGGGACTTCACATAACAGCTTTTATGGCAGAATAGTTTGTCTAGCATCCTTCAGATTTTACATCAAGAATTCAGAAAAGGGAAATTTATCACCGTGTTGTCCAGAGTGCTATTTGGGGAGGAATTCACTTTGCTGGTGTGGGAAGGATTCTCATCCCTGGTTTTGCCTGTGCTTGCTGAACAGTCTCGTGCTGTGGCAGAGCTGGGTTTAGAGAACAAGATCTGCAACATCTGCTTGCACAAAACAATGGCTAAAGATGCAATTTAACAAATCCAGCTAATGGAATTAGGCTCCTTCAGCCCTTAGATGGAGATCTGAGTATCGCTTTTTACTGCGCAGCTATTTTGGTTTAACCTCTAGAGATGATGTCTGTTCTTGGAAGAGACAGATAAAGAGACTCTTAGTAGGACTAAATGCGTTTTTCTCACCTCCGTTGGTGAAAGAAATGAGCTAATGTCCTGGTGACAGGAAGACATCTTTGGGGGAAGATGGGGAGGGGGGAAGAGGAAGACAAACCTGAAATCTTAAATGGCTTTTGATTGCCGTGAAGTACTCAAGCAGACAATTGCTGGGATTACTACATTGACAAAGCATCCTGGTGAGCTGAATCGCTGGCACAGCCAGTGAAATGGGAAGCTGCTAGCAAGGCATTCCCGGGGTGGCAGCGTGTGCAGAGCCTTGATACCACGCTGAAAGGAATTAGGGATTCAGAGGCTGAATACCTCCAAATTGCTGTGGCTCAAAGGCCATTTACAGACACAGCTAAAAGGGACCGGAGCGGAAAGCATTTGCTGATCCTGGCTGCTGTGAATCCAGATAGGGTCTAACAAGAGGGGAAGCAATCCACTTCCTGAACATCAATCATGAGCAAAATGACCACTGCAAGGCAAAACAGGCCTGCTGGATTTTCGGGAGCCGCTGGCTCTTTGTAACAGTCGTGCTTTTGTAGTCTATGAGGCAGAGAATAAGCTTTAGATCCACAGGTTTTTGGATCTGCAGCCTCAGCAGTTATTGCATCTGACAGCCAGGTTACCAGAGCTTCCCTTCCAGGAGGCCGGTGAAGTGCAGCAGCAGGAACCACGGTGCCACTTGAAAGGACAAGGAATAGTCAGGAAGAGTGCTGGGCAGGAAGGAGTTAAAGGGATGGCTGGGGTTCAGGGAAAGTGCAACAATATGTGCTAATGATTTTGCAGTTGAGGGGAGTTGTCCTAGAAGAGCTGCAGGAAGGAGAGGATGGGAATAAGCAGTCTCCCAGAAGATTTAAGTCTGCTGTCTCAGGAACTGAAATATCAGACAGTTAACCCTTTTTTTTTTTCCCCCTGTTTGTATAGCAACTAGATTTCCTGGGAAACGTGGCAGGAGAGTGGTGTGAATGCAGTTAATGGTGAGATGTCAGCGGCTGGCCTTTGGCAGCATCTCTACAGGAACACAGCCGCAGCACTTCTCGGTTTGGGACAGTCCCCGCGGCATCGTCAAGTGCCACGAGGGCCATGAGTGATGCCCGGGGCTGGTGCTAAGCCATCCCTAGCTCGAGGCTGAAGGATGCTTTTCAGAGGCTCCATTTCGAACGTGCTGCCTGTGTTGGTGGTTGCTTACAGGAAGCTGTGTGCACTGGAATCCAAATACCTGAGTGCTCGGAAGAGCTTAAGTGAAAGGCAGCCAGAAGGATTTGGGGTGTAAGGGAGTCTGTGCTATCTATCTAAGCCTGCACTTAAATGTTGTTGTGCTGCTCCTAAGTTCAGAGTGTAGATCTGAATCTGTTGGGTGGTTTGGCCTATTCTGGTTGCTGGTGAGGGGATATGATTGATTGTGGAGCTCCTGCCTCTTGGGAGTGGTCCCTGTGAAGTGACTTTGAATGTCATGCCAACACAATCCATGTTCTGCTTCATGTATGAATCGTACCACAGTATTGCAGTAGTGAGAACTCGGTGTCCTGCTCAGGTACCCTCCACCAGAAACATGATGTACTTGGGATTTCTGACCACTAACCTAAAATTTGTGAGAATGTTTAAGGAACAGTATGAAGGAAACACAGTGAGAGCAACTGTCATCGATACAGGGGGAATAAGTAAAACAAAGTCACCTACACCCCCCAAAATAACCATATAGCCCAAACCTCTGAGACACTTGGGCTTTGATCTTAGCCTAACGCACTGACTGTCAGTGTCTCTGTGGGTGATGGATCCATTTCTGTCCCTGTGTCCACAAGGAAGGTGGATGGATGTGCATGGACAAAAAACTGGCATCACTTAAAATTGAAAGAATTTAGCTCAAAGGACTCAAAAAGCTGTGGAAGCTGCTTGGGTTCTCCGTTAAAGCTATCCTGCAAAAACTTGAAAGGAACTTTTCCTCAAAATCCGAATTCTGTAATGCAGATCTTAATGACAGAGATCTGGAAATTTAAAACCTCAGTTTGTTTTGGTGACCTCTCATGTTGGTCATCTCCAGTACCTTGTGCAGGAGCAGTGTGCTGGTTTCCATGCTCAGTTCTACCTAAGCTGTGGTTCATTGCTTCCCCTGTACCAAGTGTTGTTGGAAGAATGGGACCTTGAAGAACAGTTATGCAAAACTAGCCCTAATTCAGCGTGGAATTCAGCTGCATTCAAGACATCAGTCTTTTATGTCTGTTGTCTTGCTGAATTCTTCACAAATTATGATTTTCTTCAGGGTAATTATACAAGATGACTGTTTCTCAAAACTTTAAACGATTTCTCTGATCTCCTCTAAGGGAACTTCTTGAGCTGCAGACGAAAACCAAATACATTTTTTGTCATAGTCTTCAGCCTGGGTCTCTACAAAGGGAGCACTGTCTGCATGATGCCACTGACTGTGCTTCTGCCGAGTCTGCAGAGCTGATAACAAAGCAAGATACTACAAATAAATAATAAATACTGGAAACTGAAGATAAAACATTCCAGATCTGTGCTGCTCCTGCTGCAAGCTGTGCTTTTTAAGCTTCTTTTGAAACAAAGAAATAACTTATGACAACATTTCATGACTACAATTGTGGTCACTTTTTAGAAAATACTGGGGTTTTTTAGCACTCTTGGTGTGTATAAGATTTTCTGTATTTCATTGATACCTGGGAGCCAGCTGGGATAATATCTTTTCACCCAGTTTGCTTATGGCTTGCGTAGACTAGAGTACATGTAGGATATCCAGTGTGCAGAGCTGGGTGAGGGAGGGATGGTAAAATTCGTTTGATAGCCACCGAAACTGGAGCATTACTGGATTCATGTCCTCTGCTAAGAGCTTTTTTCTGAGGAAGCATTACTCATTTTTTTTGTGTTCCTTTAATTTTCACTTTGATTTCCTCGTCAACACAACATTCTGGTTTGTGGAGTTCTGTGCCCTGTGCACTGAGAGAAACCAGGTCACACAGCATCGTGCAGGTTTTTTACCTCCTGGGGAGGGTAATAGAGAGCCTTGCTGTCCTGATTCATGCACATCCTCCTGCTTAAGCAGCAGATTCAGATTACATGGGGGAGATAAGGTTGGGATCTGTCAGGGTTTATAAATGACCAGTTCAGTACACTATTGGTTGTATTCACAAGCTGATATTTCTGGACAGAGTTGAAATGGCTTTGACTGAGGCCATCAGTGATCGATCACTGCAGCCCAGGTGGTGCAGAGACAGGAGTCTGGTGGCAGAAATGTGTCAATGTGTACTTTAAACAGCTGAGGGTGACAGGGCAATGGGGAGGAAGGAGGGTGTAAAATTTCCATAAAAATACTTTTCTTTGCTTTTTTAAATTATCAAACATACAGTTCTTCTGTACGTACAAGCTTGGAGAAACCTTGACCAGGAAAGCGATATGGAAGGGGGTGTTGGTGGGGCCACAGAGGTGGGGAGGTGTTGAGGTAAGAGCTCTATGCTCAGGAGCTGAAGGGTCAGGTTGCTGCCCATAACCTGAGAGCAGACAGGGTAAACTACAGTGGAGATGGGAGGACTGGCAAGAAATGTAGTTTTCACATCCTAAACTACGGAATTGCTGGTGACTGAGACAGGTCTGATTATTTGAAACATTGGATAAAAAGAGTTAAAAGCAGCTTTGATCAGAATTCATCTCTGCATTTATCAGTCCTTAGTTCTCCTGATAACTGGGGTCAGAAAAACGTACTTAACAGTTCATCTCACCCTCTGTGGTTTGGCTTCTTTGGCCGAGTGCACCAGTGTGTTTCCTGAGCAAACTGTTCTCCCTGTATTCTGTCCCCAAAAAGGGCCACAGCGAGCTGTGGCTTCGACGTGAGGAGCAGCCCGTGGTGACTCCATTGTCTCAGCCTCTGCCCGAGCCATGCTTGTGTTGACACAGACACTCGGGCTGTTTTTCCATGTGGGAGTGTTTCGTCCCTTTGGGTTCAAACAATTGCTCACAAATAACACGTTGAGTTGTCTCATCCTAGAAACTGTGTTGTTGCAGGAGGTGAACAAAGGCTCAGTCAAGCTGTGCTGGTGCACGGTCGATGTGGTTGACATGAGATCCCAAGGCTGGAGTAACGATGTGGTGCTGACCCAGGTCACACATGGGTCCTTGGGATGTGGATATTGTTAGGGCATGGTCTCCAGTGGGCTCCTCACATATGCAGGAATGTCTCTGTTTTATCCCTGTTTTAATGTAAAACCTAAATATGGCCATATGGAAAGATGGGCTCAAACTTGGGTTTTGGGATGGAGGGTTTAGTGCAATAGGAACCGTGGGAATCAAGCATGCCAGGGTTTATGGATGTATGTTTTTAGGTATGCATTTTGTTCCCTTTCTGTTGAATGGGAGCTCTTCTCTTGACAATACTTAGTGGGTCTTGAGGTGAGGGTACCTATTTGGAGAGCAGGGAGTAAATTTAAACTGGGAATCAACAGAAGGGGTTGACAACTTCCAGAAAGGAGCTAAAGCTTGAAGTGATAGAAGACATCCTGTGTTGTCCATAGATTGTAGTCATGATAAAAGCAGATCTTTCAGGATATGGACAGCAAGTCTGAAAATTTGCTGTTTGCTTTTGAATAAAAAAGTAAACAAACAGAAATTTCCATAAGACTTTAGCTAATAACTTCAAATGGTGGTTGTCTGCAAAGTGTCCTGTGTCCACCCAAAGCTGTGTCTCAGTGGACGAGATGAGCTGCATTTCTCAGTAACTCCTTCTGTCCTTTCTTTCTGTGAGACTAAAATTTAAATACATTGAGTACCTTTAGTGAAGAAAAGTCTTAGTCTGCGGGTTGATATGGGAAGAGCTGTGCATGATTTGTATGTGGAGTGTGGGTGTCAGAAAATAAACAGCAGAACTTCCTTAATAGTGAAAGTTCAGGATATGACCATGTCTCCTTTTAAAATGGGCAGTTCTCAGTGCTTTAACAGATATGATTTGTAACATCTAGTACTGTGCATTAATTGCATCACTGATGATTAAAGGCCTCATCACCTCTGTTCTGAAGTCAGTGGGAATGTTTCCATTTGCTTTACTCTGTGCTCTTCTGGGAAGCTGGGATCTCAACTTTTGCTATGAAACACTACCCATGGCAGTAAGAAATCCAGAAGACAAAGCTTTTAAAGTAATTGGGTGGTATTCATTACACACAGTGGAATTAGTGAGAAACTGTTAAGGTGTCAAAGTTGATGTTTAGGTAGTCTCATTAAATACCTCTGCATTTTCTGATGGAACTTAAGGAATAATTCTCCTGAAGTATTTTTACATTTCGGGCTTTATATGATAGCTAATTCTGGAGATTTCAAATTTCAAATGGTCTGTGCTGCCCAAAATCTGCTCAGGTTTTGGCAAGAAGCCTGTGCTGAGAGGCATCAGGTCAGAGTGACAGTGATGCATTGAGGGAATACTGTGTCCTTTACCTTAGAGTGTTTTCACATCAGCTTTAGGTTATATTCTGAGGATAGTTGCCATATAAAACTATAAAATATTCTCCCCCCCTATACAAAAAGGGACAAAACCTGTTGGTTTACCAACTAAAATAGTTTTCTGTGAGTTTCTGTGAGGAGTGTGTGATCTCTGCTCTTTTCTGAGATAGAATCTCAGAAAATGGGACTGCAAGCTTAAAATTAATAATTTTTAGGGCAAGGCTGTAGCAGTTACGTGACTGAAAATCCTCCCTGGAGGAGGCTGTGCTCTGCCTTGAGGAATCATCCTACAGCTCTTCCTGCACTATCAGTGACCCAGTTTGCCCACGCAGATGGGTTGGATTTGTCGGAGAGGAGCACGGAAGGTGTGGAGCAGATGTTGTCACTGTGCTGCTCTGCACAGGAAAGGCTCCTCTTCTGTGCTGTTCCTCTCCACTAAAACCTGGAATGTAGTGTCTGGAAAGCTGCTGGAGGTGCAGATGTTGGTAGCGCCATGTTATCGTGGGAATTAGGAGTTTTACAGGCATCTCTTAGAATTTTGCTGGTATGGACAAAGCCACTTGAGGTTACTTCTGCTCCGTGCTCTGTGCTTTGCTCTTTGCTTTCTCCACGCACCATCTGGAGAAGTTACTGTTTGGTTGGTTTCCCAAGGGATGCCATTTCCTTAAAAGTTCATGTGAATTTACTCTCTGGAAGTCTGAGTGCACATTTGAGCTTTTGGGGAGGCTTAGAGGGAACAGAAGGTGGCTATGATGCTTAATAACTTGCAGGGAAGCTTTGGAAGCAGTAAATTCAGTTGTATGTAAATTGTTGGCCTGTATTGGCTCACCTCTGTATTTTGTGACCAATAGCTGTTAGTCCAAAACCAAGTGTGCTTAAGAAATCCTGCTTGCCACTAGTGCTACTGTTGAATTATTTTTCTAACATATGGAGGTGCAAAAATGATACTCAGATGCTTGTCATATCAGAATTTTGTGTGTGTTGTACCAATTACTGTGTGTGCCATGTGAATGTCCTCATTTGTGTGGTAAAAAATAACCTTTCAAGGCATTCAAAAAAGAAAATTTGTAAAGCAGTTGAGCTGTAGTCTGTGGTAGCACTCTCTGCCTGCCCTGGTTTCTATGTTTAATTATTCCTTCTTGTCTTTTTTAATCTAGAACGTGGTCCAAAACCATTCCTGGCAAGGTCGAATTCTTCTCCAGTGAGGGTTCAGACACCTCTATCCCCATCCCCATCGTGCCGCTTCCAGGTGTAGATGACTCCTACCCACCCCAGAAGAAATCCTTCATGATGCTCAAATACATGCATGACCACTACTTGGACAAATACGAATGGTTTATGAGGGCTGATGACGACGTTTACATCAAAGGGGACAAACTGGAGAACTTCCTCAGGAGCCTGAACAGCAGCGAGCCCCTGTTCCTGGGGCAGACCGGCCTCGGCACCACGGAGGAGATGGGGAAGCTGGCACTGGAACCGGGCGAGAACTTCTGCATGGGGGGGCCAGGAGTGATCATGAGCCGGGAGGTGCTGCGGAGGATGGTGCCCCACATTGGCGAGTGCCTGCGGGAGATGTACACCACGCACGAGGACGTGGAAGTGGGGAGATGCGTGCGGAGGTTCGCAGGGGTGCAGTGTGTCTGGTCCTATGAGGTAAGGATGAGGGCGTGGGGAATGGGGAAGTGTCTTTTGTGGGAGGTAGAGGGGAGGGTTCCTGTTGTACACAGCAGTTCCCCCATCCCACACCTCCCTCTGCAGCTTGACCATCCAGCTGTAGAGTTTCTATGCTTTTCCTTTCCTGCAAGTGTCACCCTTGGAAAGACCTACAAAAATTTGGAAATGCAGCAGTAAGGAGGGAAATGGAGGAGCATTCGTCATTCATAACAGATATGTTTGTTTAGACAGAAAGGGAATAAGCTTAAATCAAAATGGCCTCGAGTGCCTGCAGTCCTGACTGTCCAAGCCTCTTTTATCTTCTTTAGCTGAGTATGTCATGGTGTCAGCATGGAAAATGGATGATACAATTACTGTGTGTTTCTTACTGCAGCTGAAATGTGTGAGGCTGACAGATGTTTGCCCTGACAGTGACAGTTTTTCCCCAAACTGGAGATGTCTCATGGTGGCTGGCACTGTCACCTGGCATGCTGAGCTGCCTCCCGGCAGCCGAAATCCCTTGCTGCTCAGGGCACTCGCTGGCAGCCCCATCCTGCAGGTGCCTGCATAGCAGATCCTTGACGTCAGCAGAGACAAGCCACCACTCTTACACCGAAACTTGTGGTCTGCCCACACTGATGTGCCTGCACATTTGGCATTTTGGGGGAAAAAAAGCCTAGAGCCTGCTTGTGGCAGAGTTTCCTGATGCTTTTTGCTGGGAGCTGGCAGCTCCTCCCCAGAGGTGACAGGGGCTTCTCCCCGGGTGTGCTGGGATCCTTGAAGCGAGTCCTGGGTGTTTACAGACTGCCTGGTTAAAAACACCTGCTGGGCTTGAGCTGTAGTTTCACCACAGCAAATGCTGGTGGGTCTGCCTTAGAAATATGGGAGAAGTTGAAAGCAGAAGAGAGGCTGAACAGTTTGTACACAAACATTTACGACCTGACGCAACTATGGCTTTGTCCTTTTATGAGATATGGTGAAGGAGGGTTCTTCTGCCTGCGTGACAGGAGCTGTGGTCACAGACAGTGACAGATACTGCTGCTGAGCCACTCTTTCACTGGCAAAGACTCATGTTTAACTTTTGACACTGAATTTCTGCCCCCAAGAGCTGTTGCTTTGTTTGAGTTCACAGTTCAGCAATGGGAGAGCCTCTGAGGAAGGGGAAGAAGGTTTCTAGCCGCAGTTGTTAATTAGTATCTTTTGCGCCTAGCGATTTTCCGGACTAACAGTGCCTCTCCACAGTTCCCTGCTTTCAGACCTGGAACTAGTTTATGTCGTGTCGGCATTGTGGTTTAGCCATTCATAAAGAGTCCGTAACTTTTTCCACAGTTTTTAGCAGCATAAAATTTTTACTGTAGACATTCAGAGTTGAAATAACTTCTGCTGTGAATGCCTGTACCATCTGGCATTTGGTAAGTTACTGAAGGTCAGCATTTTGGTCCTATTGAAACTGGCAAAGGGCTCCTAAATTCAATATAACCTAATGTTGGATTGAAATAGCCAATGATAGCACACAACTGCACTGGGAATGCTGTTTGACAGAAATTGATAGGGCTTTCTCAAACCAGTCTTGTTTGATCAGCTTCTGTTATTGTCCCTAATTCTGGATTCTCCTAAGGGCCATGAATTACTTAAAATTGGTTTGTGTGAAGTGTATAAACTGTAGGGTGTTCAGAAGTAACCCGTGAGTGTGAGATGTTAAGGCTCAGCTGTTTGGGAGAGTAGGAAGAGTTTCAATGATGAAAGCACACAGCTTCTACAAGAAGTAAGTCCACTCTCATTTAATTGTGGCTTTTCAGTTTAAATACCTGTCATCTTTTTTGATCTGGTCCTTTCATTGCCCAGATGAAATGTGCCTGGTATTTTATTTCAGATAAAGCAATAGCTGTGTGAAATAACACAGCTGTTGCAACAGCTGTGTTAGGAAGGCTTGGTGTAAAAGCGACATTTTCCATGTCTTGTACGTTCGTGAACATCAAGTAACAGGCCACTGTAAGTGAATTGCAAAGTGTTGTGTTTCACTGAGCTTCTGATGGAGCAAAAAGTTTATCTGTGCCTGCTCTGCTGGGGCACAGCCACTGCATCCTTCACAATTCCCGTCGGAAGAAAAGCTGTGACAGCACAATGCTCAGCAAACACAGCAGTGTTGGCCTTAGAAATCCCAAACCTCACACTTCTCCTTTGCAGCCTGCACTTCCTATTCTGAAGAGGCTCAAGTGGCAGCACAAATGAGGAGCTCAGGTCTCTGCAGTCACCCCCCAGCTCGCTGGTTTTCATTCTCAGCGTCTCGGGTGTGGAGTGCCCTGCTGGTCCTCGCTGCGGGTGGCTTTTTCCCTGCACTGTTCTTGTGGTGGGCTCCCTGCCCAGAATCGTTTTACTCATCTCCATGACTGTCACTGCCCCCTTTCTCTGATTTTAGGATCCTACAATGTCTTTACTGTGCTGCTCATCTTCCCTGGCCCTGACTCTGGTGGTGTGCCCGAATGCATCGCCAGGCCCGGCTCTGTGTGGCTTTTCTGCTCGCAGCAGTCTGTCTCAAAACCCCTTTTTTCCCCCCTTCCTGTGTTTCTGTCACTCCGCTGCTCTCCGCAGTGCCTCTCAGACCACTTCATTGGAGTGGCACCGGTTATTGCCCGTTTCAAGACTTGCAAGGATTTGTTCACACTCTTCCTGTCGTCAGGAGCTTTTCAGCAGACACAGTAGAGGAATTGACACCACCATTCTTTGGACTTCCTGTGTCATCTCATCCCAGAAAAGCAGCAGCAACAGCATGTACAAGGTTGAGGACAACTGCAGCTCTCTGGGCTCTGGGGAGCTTCGTCTGACCCACCCAGGATGCTGCTTTGGGAGGAGTTTGCAGCCCACTATGGATTTTAAGCTCCTGTGACCAGGCTCAGAGCTGTTCCCTTATTTGACAGAGGTCAAGTGAGTCACAGATGAGACATGGCTGTTAAATGTAGTAAAAGTAAATGTGTAAAGTTCTTTAGGGCAAGGATTATCATCATTGTAAAAACAAAACCCAGACTGTCGCTGCTGTTTGACAAATTACTGTAAAACTCAGCACTCTATAGGGTGGAGCACCCAAAGCCAGAGAGTTTATGCAGCAAATGGTAAGAAAACAGTCATGAAAAGAATGGAACTGAAATCTCTGAAGCCTGAATCTCTGAAGAGAGCTTGAGAATTTATGAAGAAATGTGGAGTGTGGTCCTTCTTCCTGAAGAGAACTAAAGGCTCGAAGTGAACTTGCTCAGAAGTGTTCTGGATTTCTAGTGAATATTGGTACTTTAGACTTCTGGCACATTGCTGGGTGTTTTTCTCAGCAAAAGATTGCGTACTTAAGTCTCCTTCCTTCTCCCCTTTCCTCCCACCAGTAGTTCTTGCCTCGATTGCTGGGACATGGAAGTTCTGTTTTCTCCTACACTGCCGTGTGGTGCCACGCAGGGTCTTGGATTTCAGCCTGAGAACATGGTCTGGTTTTGATGACAGGCTTTTTCATTTGTGATTTAAACCATCCCAAAGTATTGTTGATCTCAGTTTTATGTCTGACATTTCCTTTAAATGCACCTGAATTACAAAGTCACTGCTGTGTAGCTTGGTGGTTTCAGCCTTGTTTTGCAGCTGTTGCTGAGTATTGTTCTAATTTGTGGTTAATAACTTCACAACTTTAATACAGGCTCTTTGTAGCTGCTAGAAGTCAAGGCAGTATGATATATCCCATTAATTTCTTCAGTAATAAAACCCTTCTGACACGCTGCTTTCAGGTGATACCACTTACTTCCTCTGTGTCCTACAGTGCAATAGAAGCAGCTGAATCCAACGGAGCAGCCTTTCCCAGCTCTAACTGGTATAAATGACCAGTTTTGTGTGTTTTATTGAGGTTGTGGGAGAAGTTAGGTGAGATGCAGCAAGTGTTTCTGTGTGGAGAAGGCAGTGCTTTCCTCCAAACTGCAGCAAGTACTCTAAAATGTCCTGAAAGGAGACAGGATTTTTTACAATATACATGGAAAGGAAGGTATGACAAAGGCAGCAATCACATCAGGAAATGTGAGCAGCAAGGAAGAGCAAGTCCAACCTTTCGGGTGTTGGTGAGGGGAAGAAGTAGGGCAGTGGTGACTAGGGATAGCAGGGGGCTTCTGGGAGAAGGGGGGTTTGAATTAACATTTTGTGTGGTCTTTCATCTGGAGTAATTGAAGATAATTGCTACTCTGAAATTCACTGAAGTTAAGAAAGCCCTTAAAGTGCACATTATATCTGCCAAGTACACTGGCAGTGCCAGAATGTACCGTTTCTGGGATGGATGTTCCCATGGGCAAAACTGAAGTTTATGGTTTTCTGTAAGACAGCCAGAAGTAAAAAAAAAAAAAAAAAAAATTATAGTCCTGCAGTGATTGATCAGATCTGAAAGACTGGAAAGAGGTGCTGCTATTACTGGCTAACCTCCAGTTCCTTTGCTTTATCCTCTGTGAAAACCTCTCATTAACAAAAAGGAGATTGATCCTGTTGTGGCTGGGTGATGAGTGACACCCAGCACACAGCATGTTCTCAGAGCAGGGCAGGATGGGGTCTGTGAGGAGGTCCTGGGGCAGGGTGTTCTGGAGCACCTCTGTTCTCTGCAGACCCTGGGGGCAGTTGGTTGTTCTTGCTCCATGAACCTCTCCTGGGACTCCCAGCCAGCAAATGAAAGATTTGACTTGTCTTTGTGCTGGGAGCATCCAGCAGCACTTTTGAAATCAGACATTATTATATGTGTGTATTGTCCTGGCTTCAAAGCTTGGGCATTTTCTGAAGTCAAAGCAAGAGAACTTGGCAAACCCTGACAGCACGGACACCTTATCTCGCCATGTGTGCAGCCCACTGCATCACCTAATTTCAAGAACCTTTGATGTGAATTGTCTGTGAGAGAGAGGGAGGATACAAGCATACCCAGAGTTTTAGGGTGGATGTTTATAAACCATCTTTCCTCCAGCACAAAATTTTATCTTTGGAACACCTCAGAGATGTCTTTTTGGCTTCAGATTAAGATGTAAGTGGGTGGCCATGCATTTGGGGGATGGACAGAGATTGAGCTCCCTGAAGGTAATGAGAAATGGCATTTTGTCAAAGGACAGACAGGTAAGACTAGAGAAGAGCATTATCTGGGCAGGGGAGGTGATGCATGGGGCTCAGGGTGAGACTGAAATACATGACTGATGTGACAGGGAGTCCATGACTACAGTGGGGAGGCAGCGTGATACAACCACTGTGGTCTAATTTTAGTGTTTGCTGAGGAGGAGGGCAGAGAGGTCAAAGGAGAGAGTAAAGGCTGAAGACTGGGTTTGTGAAACCAAGGGTTAGGGGTTTGGAGGGTTTGGAATGGGAGACACATCTCAGGTCTGCAGCCAGGTCCTGACCTGGCTCTTTCACTTCAGAAAATAACTGAGTGTTTTAGAACCAGATGTTCCAAAGAGGGAGAACTTGACATTACTGAGTGATTTCTTACTGACTTCTGAATGCAGTTTGGTCAAGGTTTATTCTGTGTTTTAGGAATGAAGAACAAGTGTTGTAACAAAACTTGAGTCTGAATCCCACTCACTTTCTGCAGAACATTTTCAGAGAGGAGGGCTGGGGGATTTGTGCTGACACAAAGAGGCCTTTCCAGGCTGTAGAGCCTGTTTGGGACTGACCTAGATTTTGTGAGCACATGGTTAATCTGTCCTTAGTTAGCTGGATGACTTGACCTAATGCCTAAGCTGAGGGTTGCTGAAATGAGAACTTTGATGGTGTTGTGCAGACTCTTAGGAAGCTTCGGCTATGAATCCAGCAAACAGAAGTTATTGCTTTCCCCCCATTATTGTTGTCTTGAAGTGCAGTGCTTTTGTTATTAGGATCTGTGCAGCCTGTTGAGTTGAGGGAGACATGGGGATTAGTTGTTATCTTGAGGACAAGTCAGGAAAGGCTAATCCTTCATAGCATGACAGGACAAAGGACTCTAATAAAATAGCTCATCATTCCAGTTTCTTAGTTAAGGAAATCAGAAGATGAGGATTTGAGTTTATTCTGTGAACAGCAGTGGGGATAGGCAGAGGGAGGCGAGTCTGAGACTAGAAGCTTACTATTGTATATTTTTCTTTTGAACTGATGGGAAAGTCATCCTACTTTTGCAGGGTAAGATCTTTACAGCTTGCTGGAGCTGTGAGGCTCTGGTACTTGTGCTGTGATCAGAGCTGCACTGCCTCTTGTAGGGGAGTCCCACCTGACTGGAGATCTTGGAAGGACACTTTTAAATTCCAAATCTAGTCAATGTCAAACCCAGTAATACCTTTGTAGTCAGTTGTCTCCTGTGGGTCAATGATATCTGTCCAAACTTTGAGCTGGCAAGTTTCCTTTTTCATTTTCTTTAGTGCTTATTTCTGTGTATAAAAGATGAAGGTGAGGGAATAAACCATTTCATGGATACCTCTGTATAAGACCAGGATCTCTGTAAGTGTCCTATGTGACTAGACACTGATAAAATTAGATTAAATATTTGTCTTTCTTGACTGAAGGGGACATAAAATATTGCCAGCTGGGGCTCTCAGTATGGAAGTTTTTAGCTGATCTCTATGTAGAGGGTAATTGTGACCTGGATGCTTGGGGGAGGGAGGGTTAATTGTGTTAATTTGGAGAGAATATTTGCATTTCTCCCCTCAGTCTATTAAAGCCAAGTTCTGTGAGCCGCTTAAAGCACTAGCAGCATGGAGGTGTCAGAGCCTGTAAGCATGGAAGAGAAAAGCTAGTCTTGCTTGGTGGTGGGAAATAGAAGTGAAGTGCTGATGTGGGGAAGGGGCTTAATATAAACTTGGCTGAGGTCACCAACAGGAGGGTAGGAGCCCACAGCTCAAATGCTTTCAGTGTTGTCATACTTGGAATATGGTGTTTTGAGAAATACTTGATTTTTTAGAATAAAAACAATTGAATTATTACAGAGAAGAAACAAAACTCGGATTTTGTAAATGGATAGGTATGATGGGTCTTGGTGTAATACCTATTTGTTACTTAAAAAAAACCCCAACAACAATCAAATCTAGTGTAAAAGATGGTTTTCTTTTGAAACTTTCAATGAATGAACACAGATAATTATTCAGAGTTGTTCTAGACAGTGGTTGTAGCCGCAGTGGTGTGTAGCACTAACCTGCTATGAAGGGTTTTCTTAATGCTTTGGGAGAGAGTTATTTCCTAGCAGGCTATGTGGTGAGACACTTCCCTTGCTCCCTGGACTGACAGTGTACCAGGGCAGTGTCTGAGGATGCATTTGTGATCTCTACAGCCACATTTTCCCCAGTTGACCCTGTTTGCAGTCACTGGTCTGCTGCCTGTGCTGGGAAAGATCCTGAAAAGAGCTCTTAACACCAGCTGACTCACCCTAGCCGGGAACTCCCAGTTCACCTTTTGCTTCTCTGAAATTCAGTGTTCTTCATGAACTTCACGGTCTGCCAGTGCTGACAAGGCAGAAAATGGCATTTGGTGCTGCTTTTTTCATAGTTTACATCTGCAGTTACAAATGAGAACTGCATATCTTGAGTCTCCCTGTGTGCTGTCCCTGAGTGTACCTCACATGTCAGGAAAGAGATTGGCTTTTTAGGCTGTGGGGGAGAACCACTGGCCCATGGATGGGCAACGAAGAGGCAAGATGACAACCTTCAGCAGTTTAGCCCTGCTCTGGCTGTGTCTCGTGGCCCTGGGGATGGGGGGAGTCTGTAATCTGACTGCACAGAAGATTAATTGCCCTGCGTTGGTCTAACCTCATTTCCTGCAGACACCTCCGAGTTCCAGAGCTGCTGTTTTGTATTCTAAACCCATCTGATTTGAAGCAGGGAACTCGATTCTACTTTGCTGGATTGTTACACCATCTTAATTGATCTTTAAAATGCTTAAAACATTTTCTCACTAATTTCCTGTGTTAAAAGCTTATCTGGACTCCTGGTGGTGTGAACTTTTCATAGTTATCAGCTGGAGACCTCTTAAAATCCTGCCAGAAATCTCGATTGCCTGAAGGGTGGGGATTATCTTCCTGCATGCCTAGACCGAAATGACCTCTATGTGTCACAAAGAAGTTGGGAACTTAATTGGAAAAGTTTGGGGATCTAACTGGTTTTGTTTTCTTAAATTTTAGTTTCAGCTGAAAGTGTATTTGGGAGTCCTTGCAAAACTGAAAGTTGGGTTCTGGTTGTTTCTGGTTAGTTTTTTTTACATGAAAGTAAATTTCTGCTGGTACCCTCAGTGAGAGCAAGTTAGTGTTTTTTTCAATTGTGTCTTGAGCAAGTTAAAAGTGCTGCTACAATAATGAAACAGAAGTAAAAATTGTGACAGATTTTTATGGGGGGGTTCTTGAGAACCTATTGAACTTCATGCCACTTACTTGCAGCTTGTGTGGTAATGGTGACTTCAGGAAAAGAATCAATGCCCGCATATAATTTATATTGCTACTAGGGACTGAAGCTATTAGGGACCATTTTTTTAAAGGCTCTTTGAACAGGAAATGTCTGTTTATCCATTTATCTCTTGTCCATGCTTCAGTGTTGTGCCCTGATTTGAAGTATTGGTGGTAAGAGGAGAGCCACTACAGCGAGCTCCCCTTTCCAGGTGAGCATGGAAGCAGTTTTTCCTTTCCACAGAGAGCTTTGCAGCCTGTGTGATGCCATTTTTACCTGAGCTGCTAGCAGGGACTTGCTCCCAGGGCTGCTGTGCAGGCAAAGCTTCAGTGGTCAGCTCCTGTGCTTGGTGATCTGATGTCCTGGGAGCATTGCTACAGACAGCTTCATTTGAGTCTGTGCTGGTTTATACTGAGAGCACATGGATGGGAGCCCTGAATGTTTGTGCAGAGCTGTGAGATGAAGCTCCTGGAGCCAGTGCTTTGGAGTCATTAGGTTAGAAAGAGGTTTAGGAAAAGGCAAAGGCACTACATGCTCCTGTGTAATGAAGAGAGCACAGGTAGGGTCATGCCCACTGGATCTAAGTTCTATCCAAGTCTCTGGGTTTAATCCTTCCTACTGAATGGCTTTAGGGAGCTCCAGCTGAGTGCTATATTTTTGTTCTTGGAAGCAGTCTTCAGAAGCATCCGGTACTCTTTGTGGATTAAGCACAGGTTCTTACACAGAGGCTAGGATTAGCAATGAAATAAATAGGAACCCATAGTTTGTACTCAGCCAGCAGTTCATTAGAAAGCAGAAAGCTGCCTGCAGTTCCTGAAGTGCCACTGTCACCTTCTTTCAGCTGCAAAGAAAAGCGTGTTATCAGAAAAATAAAGGAGGACATTACCAGAAAGCTCCTCTACCTCAGGGCTGCCCCAGCCCTGCAGAGGAGGCAGCCAGCACTTGGATGCTGTGTCCTTGCCTGCTGTCCTCGTGGCTGTGCTCAGCCATATGTCAGAGTGTCTTCTGAAAGGCAGGCACAAGTCTGCTCATGAACACTTGTTGCCTGCTCTTGTTCATGGTTGCCACTTCAGATTGGTGCAGCTGGTTTGAAAAGCGCTTCGAGAACAGCAGCAGGGTATTAATGAAGGTTCCTCTGCTCATGGGCCTTCAATGGGTGTAATTACCTGGCAGTAACTTCTTGAAACCTTATTTGAATCAAAGCTGCATGTTTTGGCTGGTTATGTCACCACTGTATTAGTGAGGAATGCAGGAGAGAGTGCTAGTTTGCATTAACTGTGCTGCCTTAATCCTTTGTAACCATACTTTTTATTTTGTGTTACTGTCTTACAGAGAGGGAAAACACTTGCCCAAGGGACAGCAGAGTTCACTCCTCAGCATCTCTGCATAAGGGCAATGTTCTTTGTCCTCAAAAGGACAAAGTTCTTAGTAGATGGGTTGTTGAGAATTAACATTGTGTAATTCTGCATAGATATTCAATAGGGAACTGTCTTTATCTAAGGTCTGAATTTTTTATAAAGGTTTTTTCCTACAGTCTCCCTCAATGTAAGGGGGCAGAGTGGGTTAAATGCCTGACCCATTTTTTTTAATGGTTTCCTACAGTCTTCAGACCATATGCTTGAAAAAAAGTCTTGCCCAACGTGAGTGACTCAGAACATACACCTCTCACGTTCATTGTCCAGATCAGTGAAAATATTGTGCCCTTGCATGTGTATCTTTCCTGTCCTGACAAAAGAGAAATTTGCTTAGCCTTATCACAGATGATTTGTCAAGAAACCTTACCCTCACCTTACCGTACCTTGTTTGTCTAACCTTATCACAGATTTATTAACTGGTATACTTGTTTTTATATCCTTTTCTTATTGAAGATACTTCCTAACATCTTTGGCCAAGGGGAACGTTAAAAAAAAAGCGAACAGCCAACGACTGTGAGACAATAGCAGATTTAATCTTCATAAAGCAGCAGGGCTTTTGCTTCCCTGGGAATGTTTGCTAACTGTGGTTTTTCCAGGTTTTGGACAGAGCAAGTTTTCTTTGACTTTTTCAAATTTTCTTTTTTTCCCTCTCTTTCTGCCTCCATCGAGTTGAACCATGCACTGCTGTCACTGTGAGAGCCTTTTGCAGTTGCACTTTTTCTTGCTGTTTTACTGGGCCCAACTGGAAGCCGCTTCTGATCCTGTGGAATAACATGTTTGGCTGAATCCTGAAGTTTGCTGCTGCTGTGTGTGCTTGTACTGAGGAAAAACCATTCATATGATTTCTTATCTTTCCTAGGCCAAAAATAACACTGCAGCTCCTGCAGCTTTGAAGAATTCGCCTAATTTCAGAACTGGAAACTAAGGTGAAGATGAAAAGTGTGTTTCAAAATATATAAAATAGCAGCTGGGTGCTTAAGCCTGAGGATGAAAAGCCTTTGTCTGGGGCTCTGGATGGTGGATCACAAGTATTTGTGATGATCTTTTGCATGGACTATTCCACAGGGACAAACCTCCACTGAATGGCAGGTTGGCTCTACTTTAAACCAGGCCGTGCAGTCCTGACATGGGAGCTGCGAGCGAGGAGGATGGAAGGTGAGGGTAAAGTCATCTTCCTTGTGGCTGCAGAGTGGCTCCTGCAGATCCCTGACATGGGTCATTCCTCCATCCCGTGGTGTCTGCCTTGTGTCATCTGCCCTGGAGTCCCTGGTGCAGGGGAGGTGTGAAATGTGTAACCCCGTTTATCCTGCGAGGTGGTCAGGCCGTCTCCTGTACAGAAAATGCCTTGTTTCTGTTCAGCCAGCACAAAGGCTCTTTTATAGCAGCTTGGCCATACATCTGTTGAGGTGCCTCAGACTGTTAGCACTGGTTACTGTTTGAGGTATGCAGCTCCCAGGCTGTGATGTACAGTGATATGTTGTTTATATGTTGCCTCCCTTTCCTTTTGAGGATAGGGAGCTGTGCTGTGTCCTGCCCTGAACAAAGCTGGTGTTAGTTATGGGATGGAGCGGTAGCCTGGAGATTTTCTCTTTAAAAGCAGACTGGAATCCTTGTGTTTCACACTTCAAATTAAACATCTGAATTTGGCAGTGACTGCAGGACAATAGAACTTTCTCTGGGAAAAAGTGTGTTGAATTTCTGCTCCCGAGAGAGACCTGGCTTGAAAGACATTGTGTGCACCATAACAGAGGCACCCCAGTTCTTCACCAGGCACTTATATGGAAAAAACCCCTGACTTCTTAAAATTTTTGAGCTTTATTGCAGCCTTTGGATTAATTTCCCCATCTTTTCCCCGCCTCCACTGTTATTTTTTTTTCTCCTGCACGTGTCCTCATGCTTGTTCCACAGACGCTTTCCTGAAACCAGTCTTGCCCAGAAATGCACACTCATCTTCTGAAATGTAGGGGAGGGAGTGAGAGGAGGCTCTGTAAACTGGCAAGGTCCTGGTGATTTGGGAGTCTCTGAGTTCGTCTCCTGTGGTCTTCAGACATCTTGAGGTTTGCCATCTCCTGTCTCCTGTGTTTGGTTTTCTAAGTTGGTTTTTTTAACCCCACAAAGCTATCTGACAGCTCTTCAGTTCCATTCCCAAATAGCTTTCTGATGCTGTCACTGCTGGCTTCTTGACTCAAAGTAGAGCTTGGGTGGAAAAACAACTTTTCATCAAATTACCATGAGATAGGTCTCGTGGGATAGAGGAAGAGCACAAGAGGGATGTGCTGTTTCATGTTAAGCTCTTTTGCTTTGACATTGCTCTTCCCTTCTGCCCCATTAGCATGGATAAATAGCGAGGCCTGGTAGCTGAGTGTGGCAAAAGGTGACTCAGGGCAGGTCCATGGCATATTCCACCACTGAGTCCCTGTCCCTTGAGACAGCAGCTCTGCCCTGCCCAGGCCTTGATGTTGACACCCAGCTCTGCCTTGGAACATGTGCCTGTGCTTGTTCCCCTCTCTGGGGAGTATTTCTTGTTGAAGATCTGTTTTGGCTTTGAAGATGCATTCAGGCTTTTTGTGGCCTCTTTCACAAGAGGGTGAGAAGTTACTTTTCAGCTTAATTTTAGACTGGCTGTCATTCTTGAGCAAACTTCAAGTGTGGTTTTGACCTTGCTTGCAGGGAAACTTGGAGGAACCTGATTTCCCAGTACAGTGAGGGAACTGTTACCCCGGGTCTAGAATTTTGTGCTTTACCATCAAAGGGCTTTGCAAACCTTTCCCATGCTCCTTCCACCCTGTGGAACAACAACTCTCCCCACATGGCACAGGGTTATCCCCAGGGCACAGGAGGAGGTACTGTCAGGGCAAGGTGTAGAGTGTAAGAGGTCCTGACTCTGTGTCCTGCAGCCAAACCACACCTTCCCTCCCCTCTTTCACCAGTCACTGCAATTAAAATTCCACCATCAGGGCTGAAGTGAGGTGAGGCAGGAGCAGACTTGTTTTCAGGAGGGAGAGGGAGAACCGAATTTTCTGCTGGAATGGGCCTTTTCCTGAAGTGGGCTCAGGAAATGTCGCCTCCCCACTTGTTTAGAGGCAGAAAAGTCACAGGCAGAAATTGCAAAAATAATCAGCATGGTGTGCTCCAGTTCCCAGAAGGCATCAAAGAGGGAATGAATTGAGCTGGGAGTGAGGAGCCCTGCAGGCGAACCTGCAGTTCTTCATCAGCCTTTTCAAACCGTGGCCCAGGGCAGTCACTGGAGCTGATTTCCTAATAAAACTTGAGGGAGCCCAGCTTGCAGGGGTGCAGATGAGACTCTTCACTGGCACCAGGGAGCAAAGTGGAGCAATGGGAAAAAACCTCTTGGAGGTGAAAGGTAGTGAAAGCAAGAGAGCCAGAGTGAAAGCCGGGGGGGGGGGGGGGGGGGGGTTTGGTCTTATTAATGTGCTGAGTCCAAGTAGTTTCAAATATTCTAAACCCATGAGCAGAGATACAAGGGAATGAGATTCCTTTGGTATTTGCAATATCAGGCAGGCTAAAGTAAGTGCTCTTGTGCAATGCTCTGCTGAGTGCTTACAGAGCAGATGTTGCTCCTTTTGTAGCTGCTGCTGCAAGTGAACCAGTTTCTTGCCTGGGTAAATCAGGGAGCTGTTTTACAGGTGCTCACCTTTGCAGAGGACAACTAAGGGACAAAATTTGAGGTGGGCAGTGCTGAGGGTGGAGGAAAAGCAGTCACTTGCAGATGTTGAAGGAGCTGTTTTCCTTAAGGAGTGTCAGGATGTGAACCTTAAATGTGCTTAACCTTAGTTGCAGTTTCTCTTCGAGTAGGGAGACTGGGTGTGTGGTGGGGGTGGGCAGAGAAGGACTGAGATAGGCCTTCAGGAAGGAAGTTAGTCTAAAATAAATGCAGGTAAACAATAAAATGTTACAAGGTGCAAGCTAAGGAACAACCTGCTGTTTTCCCTAGCTCTTGCTGGGACACAGCTCTAATCCTTAAAGCTGGAAATCATATCTGCTGGGCTACAGTAATCTTATTTTTCCTAGACACAGAACTCCCCTGTGCCTGTCTCCCCTAGGCAAGGTGGAATACCTGCCAAGAAAGCAACATGCTCTGAGCCTCAGCTTCCACATGCCAGCAAAACCATCCCGTGTGGAAGTGACAAGCATATTGCTGATGGGATGTGTTCTGGTGTGGCATCTGAGTTAAACCCCAATTGGGAGCGCTCGTGCACCTGACTGATGGCCAACATAGAAAAAACACTGAGCTGCCTGCATTGTAGCTGGCATAATTTCATGCCTAGTTACCATGCAAAACAGTCAACTCTTTACCAAAAAACGAGGTCTGAAAGTGACTACTTAGAGTATGTTTTCTTCCTGTCCAAGCAGAGAGCGTGCACTGAAGAACAGTGGCTTGGATTTTGTTTTCTTTGGTAGCCAGTGTAACGTCACTGGTTGTCTTTGTGTCTGCCTCTCTTTGTGTGGTGGGACAAAAAAGCTGTGTCCAGTTTGGGAATGCTGCCAGTTTTACCAATATGATGATTATATTCAGAAGAAAGGAGCTGCAGTGGTTCTTGTGGTGCCTTGATGGTAAATAATAGTAAAATATGGCTGTCTCTTAATATTCGGTTAGACTGCCCCGGTTGCCACACGTTGGAAAGCACCCCTTTTCATGTAGCTGTGTGCTCATGCACTCTGTGGTCAGCTAAAGTAAATGTGTGTGTTGGAATGTAGCAGAATCACTGTAAAATATTCCAGATCCTGCTCCTGAGCGTTGTCACTTGGATGATGCTGTTGCAGGGCTGGGGTTTTTTAGATTTATTTTTAAGTCTTCAAGTGTTTGATAGAGTTGCTGCAATCCTTTCTAGAGGCTTTGGGGACAAAACCATAGTTATAACTTCGCCGCTTGGAAATACTGCACAGACTCAGTCCTGCACCTCACACCAGACAATAATGAGCACTGAAAGCTAAACTGAGCCCATTGATATGGTGATGATCAGTACTTTTTTCTTTCTGATTAATATTCAACCTGTGTCTTCTATAACGTTTCAAACAGACCATGGGATTGTCCATTCTCCTCAGATCCAGTTGCCCAGTGGATTTGAGCGTGTCCTGCCAGGGAAGCTGCTGGCACTGCATCCTGTTAGGGCAGTATCCCGGTTGGCCTGTGGTGCTGTGGTTGTGTGGATGATCCAGTTTGGGTTGGTTTTCATTCTCTGAGAGTGGTCCTGGGCTGAAGGTGGCAGACTGCAGCGTGGAGAGAGTTCCTTCCATGTTTGAGCCACTGCAGCATGGAGTCTGTAATCCCACGAGGGGTGCTGTATCCCTGCTGGGAGTTTGGGAGTTGCTCAGGAAGTGCAGAGGACTGTGTGCTCCAGCCCTGGCCTTGCAATGCTCACGTGCCAAGAGATTTGAGAGAGGAGCAGTGAGTGGCAGGCACCACACAGTGCCATGGGCAGCACTAAGTGAGCCAGAGCAGAACCACGTATTTTGAATGATGTTTTAAGTTGAAACAAATTCAGTTTACACAAACAATTTGGGAAAGAGAGAACTTCTTGTCTGTGCTTGAGGAGAGCTTCCTGGCTGCATTGCCAGCTCTCATCTGCCCTGTTTTCCTTGTCACCTCCAATTGGAGTGGCCACACTGGTTCTCCCATGGGATCAAGAGCTCACTGGCCACCAAAGGAGGCAGGCTAAGAGGCCAGCAGGCTCTCAGAGGCTGGGGGTGAGCTGTCCTGTGGCTCTTGGACATCAGGTGATGTTTGAATGAGGCAACGTAGCATTGGGAAGGTCAGCACCTCCCATCCCATGGCAGCTTTTGGCAGGTGTCCTTTGGACTTTGAGAGTAGGGACTTGGATGTACAGGTTAACCAGGCTGGGATGGAAAATCTCCCAGGTGTAACTTACAGCAAATGTCACACCAGCCTCCCGAAAGGGCAAGAGGAAAGGTCCGTGTCAGGTGGCCAAACACACCTTCCCTCCTGCCCCCAGCATTTTGGTTGAAGGTCAAAGCTGAGAACTCTGCTTTTCATGCCATGGAAGCTCACAGCCATGTAATGTCAGTGGAAGTAGGAAATTCATAGGATCTGAAGGAGAATTAAAGCACAAGGGCGTTCAGAGAGTGCTGAGGCACGCTCATCTCTGGATTGTACACTTCAAACCAGAGCTGCTGCTGGGTAAATCCCTGCTTGCCCAAACCACAGCAAATTTAACAGGATAATAGTTTGGAGAGATGTTAGATCACTCTGTTTGTTGGTTTCTCTGTCTTCTATTTGTGGGGAAATGCTGGAAGAAATGGGGATTTGCACGTGTAAATATATCTAAATATATCTGCATATGTGCACCCCTGCTCCCTGAATGGAGAGGTGCACCACAGTCAGTGATGGGGAGATGCTTTCCCAGCAGTTCTACATCTTTTCCCCATGAGCTTTCAGGAGCTGGAGCTGTTGGAAGGAGCAGGGAAATGAGGAGGGAGAGGAATGAAATACCTTGTGAGGCTCATGCAGCCTTTATTTCTCACTCTGCAATAAAGATGACCTTGCTGGCTTGATTGCTTTAGGTTTGCTGCAAATCTCATCCAGTCAGCAAACTGCTGGAGGGAGCTGCTGGCAATGTCTCCAGGTAACAGTAATAAACCCCCAAGTGATTATAATATTATTTCATTTATAACTGAATGAAATGCATCGGGGATCTGCAGCAGAGCAGTTATTTGACAGGGTTTGCAGGCAGCTCTGCTTTGAGGGGAGAGGGGAGGGCTGGGGAGTGGCTCAGGCTTCCCAGCATTTTCCATAAGCACAGCTCAGGATGTGAGCTATTTTCTTCTAGAAAAAAAAGATCTCTAGGAAATGCAAGATGAAGTGGTCTTTGTTTGGACTGGCCACACAATCCCCTCACGAGCAAACACTTTATCATGGCAGTTAGGCTGTGATGAGTGATGTATTACAGTAGCAGGCTTGTTGCTCAACGTAACTGCTGCTGCCTTTATGGCTAGAGAAAACCAGGCAGAGAGCTTGCTTGAAGCAGTTCAGTGCTAAAATTGCTGTTAAAGCCTTTTCTGGGGAAATCCTTGTGGCAGAAGGCTTTCACATTTATTAATTAGTCTCATTTCTCTACCTTGTGAAAGATAAATCATTCCAAAAATAAAGAATCAAGTCCGGGTAAATATATATTTAATGAGATAATGTTATAATGAAAGACAATCTTGTAGTTATACACAAAAGTCTTTGAAGTGCCTTTTGTAGTTGTAAAATTCAGTCAGGATAATTTTTTTCTTCCATTTCCCCTCCTCCCCAGCAAAACCTTACCGAGCACGTCTGGACAATGAATGTTCTTTTGTAGGGATGAACACACAATCTCGAGGTTAATTTTGCCCTGTAAGATGTTTGCACTCATGTGAAGCTCTTTTATTGTGTGACATTTCCTGCATTATAGCAACCAGGTTCAAAAAATGGGTGTTCAACGAAGACTTAACTTCGCATAAAGCAAGGTTTGAGTTACCTTTTAAACATGTCAGTGTCACTCAACAAAGCCCTTAACACTGTCCTCAGATTGCTGCCAGTCCCCTCCCTGACCTGGTGCTGGGGTATCCAGGACTTCAGTTGGTCCAGATGGGCAGTTCTTGCTGTTGTGAGTCTGGGAATTGTCTGTCCAGCCTATGATAAAGGTGCATCTTTCTGTGCTCCCCAGGTGCATCCAACACCTTGGGTACCACCAAGGCCTCCAGTTTGTAATTCACTGAAGAGGCCTCTCAGTTGGGCAGAACTTCATCTGGGCAGAAACTCAACACAAGGCTCTTCTCAGCACATCTCTCCCAGGAGAGGTGCATTTTGTTTTTTTAAAAAAGTTCCTTTTATTCGTTCAAGACTATCACCCTTAGGACTTTACAGTGCATGGAGCAGACCCTTTGCTTCACATGGGCAGCTGTGTGTCCACTTAGTGGCTCAAGTCACTCCTCTCCATGCATTTAGTTGCCTTTTTTCTCCTTTTTTCACAGTTTTTTTTTTTTGCAGATAGACTTTGGCCGCTGCTTTTAAAGTTATGCAAATTTCCATCTTGACCAAAAGAGGCTGACCACTGAAACTGCCTTGCTTTTAATGCTGTTCAGGATGTGTCTTGTTTGTAATCTCTTCCTTTTTTTTCTTCTTCAGTCAAGTCTACAAAGAATACTCTGTTTTATGTGCTTTATATGTATGATTTCTTCTTAAAAGACGACTCATTTCCTCTACTTTAGAGGTATTTTCTTAAATCTGTCACTTCCTGTCTCTTTCTTTGCTGTCTGATTTGCCAGTTTTTACATTTTTTTTGTAACTGTTCACTCACTAAATTCTCAGATCCTTCAGGAATTGCGTTTTGCCCAGGCGAGTGAAATTTCTTTTTTATTCTCTGGCAAGAAATATTTGACGATTAATTTAATTGCTAAATTGGCTTCTAAGCAGAAGCAGGCTTGGAAAACTGAAGGGGAATTAATCACGCCTGGTTAACAGAAGGGACTTGAAAACATGAAGGCTGCACCAAAGATGTCAGTGAAAACTGAGGTGCACGGTAGCTAACAAGCTTTTAGTATTTTATCATACTTTTTTTTATTTCTTGCTGTCTTTCACTGCATTTTGCCTGCTTGAAGAACAGACGGTTCCCTCCCAAGGAGAGAGGAAAAGCTCAAATCCACGTGCTCATGGAATGTACCAAGGTCTTCCTCCTTCACCTGTCCTGCAGCAAAAGGGGCGTCCTTAAACAGCCTCATGCTGACAAATGTTTCTTTCAAACTTTCTACAGACACTCCCAATTGAATTGAACTGTCTTTAATGTATAAACAATTGAAAATTAATTCTGCTGCAAAATGCTCAGTTCAAAACAGCAAGTGCTGTATCAGATGACGTTTAAAATTATTTTGTAAAAAATATATTTATACTGAAAGTGAAATACAGATAAATTGCAAGAGGTACTGCTAAATAAGACCTGGCATAAGGTTGAATTTTCCTCTGGTGTAAATGGGTGTAACTTGATCGGGTAGCAAGGTTATGCTGATGTACATCAGCTGAAGATTAGAAATCTTGTATGTGATTACATACAAGTACTACAATGAATTGCTGAGGTCTAAGGGATTTTATTGAAACAAATTGAATCGCCGTTGAAAAGGTTTCTGCCTGCAAGACTACGTGTCTTGAGTGAGCTCAACTTCGTGAGACTCCAAAGGCATTATTACAACTTCTGTAATTACCCAAATAACTGTTCTGTACATAAGATTGGCATGACATTAAAGCTCAGTGTCTTGGACTTTTGCAGGACAAGGCTCCAGTAGTGACTCTTCCCTTATCGAGCTGGGTATCTCCCTTTGAAATGCATAAAATCCTTTATAAATACTGGGGATTCAGTGTCAAGCCATAAAATGTCGGATTTTTATTAACCATGCAAGATCTCCTGTTGGTGGGAAATGCCAATAAAGCCTTGCACATACTGTGTCTTAGGGGGAAAATGGGAATTTAGGGAAAAAACTTGTGTGTTTGGAGAGGTAGGAGAAACAATTTCATTATGTGTTGTTATCTGTTATGCCTGCTGTCTCCATTGGTAGAGGGAGGGATTAGCACTGTAGTGGCAATATTAGGTTTGATATTTGAAAGTTACATTAAGTGGAGGAAAGAAATGAGAAATAACAAATGTGAAAAATGCTCCTACATAGGTAAAACCACTGAAGTTATTCCATACATTAATAAGTGACATTTCTTGTAAAATGCACATATAATACTAACTTCTCCAAGATACCTGTGACTTGAATAAACACTTTCCTGCAACCCCTAGATAAAGACATTGAGGTTTTCTGCATTGTTTGCCATGTATTAATTCAGACATGCAAATTATGACTGAAGAACCTGGTTTCCGTAGTGCAGGAAGTATTTTCTGAAAAACAAGCAACTCCAAATGGTATTATCATTGTACTGAGCATGAATCTATGCTTTGAAAATCCTTTTTCACTGGTTAAACTGTCTCCAGTCAAAAACCCTCTACTGAATGTTAATTATTTTTTGTGTTTGTTTTTCAGTAAATGTTAACAGTCTGAGAACTGCAGTCTATTGATCACTTTCCCATGATTTATGTAGTAGTTGAGCAGAGCAAATATAAATCTGATTAGTTTTGAGCATTTTTGTTTGGTTAGGTTTATCAGAGGTTATAAGGTAAATGAAAACACAGCTGTGGTTCAGGCAGTCCTGCCCTACTGAATGGTGTGGTACTTACACAGGTGATTAAATTATCTCGTGCACATTGGCACATAAATTGAGATCTAAAATGCCAGAGCTGTAAATACGCATTAATGATGCACAAATTTCTGACATCCCCTCGTGCTGAAGGGCTGGTAGAGTGTTGGGCAGCTGGTAAAGGCTTTGACCTACGGATGGGAAAAGAAACAGAAAAATGAACGGTAAACCTGAAATTTCCTAAATGGAATGGGGCAGGGTGTTTTTATAATAGAAAAGAGTAATTGGACTTGAGATGACATCTGTAAACTTTACTTTTCCCCTCCTTTGAGATCCCAAGGGAGAGCCTAGGACTTCCTCCTTGCTTGTCCTGTAGTTATGTTCTAGACATTTCTCAACCACTTTTCAGTGACTTTTTCATTAGTCCCTTGGGAGTTCTGATTTTTTCCCTTTAAGTTATAACCAAATAGCGTCTTGCCTTAGGGTCAGAGAAGAATACCTTAGTTACACTGTTAACTGGTCCCTTCGCATTTAGGTTACTGTTTTACAAATCTTTGTAATATTTTTGTGGGTCATACCTTGGCTCCTTTCAAACAAGTGGCATTACTCTTTCCTGTGCACAGTCTGATGTGTATTTAGTTTGTTGGGGTCATCTCCTCCGCAGACTTTAGTTTCTGGTGCTTTTTGGTCTTTCCCTGCAACCAGATGACTTGTGGACCATTTTCTTTTTTGTTGAAGTGGATTTGTGCTGCTTCACCGCTGTGCTTTGCACTGAGAAGCAGCATTTAGTTTGCTTCAACCTATTTTCTTCTTCCTATTGCCACCCAGAGGATCTTGTGAGCTCATTTAACAGCCTTCAACCTCTACTCTACCTGTTAATATTTCTCTTTGGATTCCTACCATCCTCTGGAGCATTGCCTCTTACTAATTGAGAGCTAATGCTAAGTAGGGCAAACATTGTAAAGAGCAGCTTTTCCATGAAGAGCCTCTTTAATTGCTGGCAGGAGAGGGTAATATCTGTAGTGTTTCCTTTCCCTTTGCTAATGCAGGTTCAAGTATTGCCCTTCCTGCTGTATGTGAAAGCACTTTAAGAAAGGTTAGTGCTTTGTTCTTGATGTAGTGATTAGTGAAGCTTCATGTCATAGGATTATTTTTGGTATCAGGAAAAGAAATGGGCATCTGACTGTGTGTATTTCAGTAATATCAGGCTTAAGCTTATTCAAGTACTTCTGAGATGCTGGTGATTTTCTGTTTGGTTTGAGAGAAAACATTCCTTGGAGACAACAGACCAAAGGGACCCTCCTGCGTTAGGAAATTCTTAGAAAGGCCAGGTCAGTGGCTTTGGTTCTTACCTGGCCACTGGACTTTGGCAGGTTTCTCAAGCAGTGTTCAGATATTGCCCAAACCTGGTACCCAGGTGCTGTCTCCTGGTTTTCACCAGCAGATCTTGTGCTTTCCTCCTCCTCCTCCTCCTCCTCCTCCTCCTCCACGTCCTGGAAACATGAACTGTTCAGTGGAAAACTTCCCTGATCAGACTGACATGTTAAATATTTTTGTCAGCTGAACTTTCAGCGTATACATGGGGCTGGGTTGCTTTTAATGAGAATGCCTCATCTTGTTTCTCTCCTCTTCCCTCTCTTTAATTCTGCTTTGTCCTTTACAGCACTCCAAAGGGCACTGCAGCAGAAAGGGAACTGCTGAGCAATGCAACATGAAGCCAAGAGCTTTTATGTTTGAGTTAATATGCTTTCTTAAAGAGATTTGGCCTGGGGCTAGGCGTGTGCAGGTGGGAAAGGTGGAAAGACACGTCTGCTTTTTCTACTGATGTCTAAAGGTTTAAGGACAGTTGTGGGGTTGTTTGTTCTTCTGGTGATCAATAATAGTGATGGATTGGGGTTTCTGGCTCTTGGAGTTTTTGTCAGATTTGTGTTTCTCTTCCTTCCTGAAGGAAAACTTTCCATGCTTTGAATAGAGTCACATGGCTGGTTAATTTGTGCCTAACTACCGTGCTGGGTTTTGGACTGGTTCATCTGTGCCTTAACTGCATTGATGGTTTTGACTGGTTAATTTGTGCCTAACTACAGTCCTGGGTTTTGACCTGTGTGTTTGGTTGGAAAACCCCAGCTAGCCTCAGCACTGAGGCTTGGGCTGCTCCTGAATCTGAGAAAGCCTTTCCAGTTACCCCAAAGTGGTGATGGACCTGACCTGCTGAATCAATCTAACCTGAAATGGTGCCTCATTAAAATCTAGATACTCCTTAAGCACTGGCATGGCCAAGGGAGTAGAGCACTTGCAGCCTGGCACTTTCACCCAGGCTCCCTGAACTTCTCATTTGTTCAAAAAGTGATTTCATGGGTATGAGTCTGTATCAGTATTTAGTTTTAAGCCAGCAGCTTTAATTAGGCTTTTGACCAGACAAAGGCACTCCTGTGATAGTTTATTAACTTTCCAAGAGTTTTGTAGGCACTTGGATGTCACTTATTTCAGAAGGTGAGGAGTGTGTCTTTGTGGAGTCCTTTTTACCTCTGATATTCAAATCATCTTGCCTTTGAAGCTGTAGGTAGAAGTTAGGCTGGTGTTCATTCCAACCCTGCACTGCTCATTCTGTTTGTGTTGTGGGTTTTTCTTCTGTATAAAAAGGGGGGGATTTGGTAGCTCATCATAGCTGTTAAATTGGGGTCATGGAAGTGAATATTGAAATGGAAGGATTTTGTAGGTGAGAAACAGTTTTGAAAAGTGAACAGCTTAGGAGTTGTTTCCTAAAAACTTGTTGTTAATAATGATTTTTGTAGTTGGAACATGGTATTTTATAGTATTACCTTGATAATATTCTCCTTTTTCCTTTGCCTGCAACCTTTAAAAGAAGTAGTATTACATTAATTATGGAAACTTAAATAGCAAAAGCCCACCTAAATTTTACTAATATTTGCAATTCCATACACTTTTCAAAATGCTGGAGTTTTAAGGACAGAATGAAGTTACTCCTTGTCCTTAATCCTTTTTTCTACTCAGGATTATGGCTCTCACAACAGAATCAGACATGAAAAAGGGATTTTGCAGCAGGGCTTTGCCTTTGCTGTATCTTAAGCACAAAGATAAGCATGTTTATGCTTGAACATGACGACACTATGGAAAATAATTGTTGATCTGATTAACTCCATTGAGAGGGAGTTCGCCTTCCTGTGCTTTCTGGGTGTTCATCTGCCTGGGGCGGTGAGGGCTGTGCCACAAGAGCTGCTGCTTCATTTCCACTCTGCAGCCACTCAGAGCATCCAACAAGTTTGGACAGCAGACAAAAGACAGGCCTGCAAGAGTCCCTTCTGCATGTCAGACTTTCACGAGTTTGTGTGTTTAAAGAAGCTGGAAGTAATAAAGGCTGAGCAGAAGAGGCTTTTCAATACCTTTAGGAAGAAGAACCATGTGTGGTTTTTTTAATGCTGCTTGATTATTTTGTTGGTTTTGTTGTTGTCTGTCTTGGCTGATATTTTTTTTTTCCTGTGAAAAAATAGATTTTTATTTTCACCTCTTTTTCTTTCAATCCAGGCATTCAGGAAACCTGAAATTGAAATTGACTTGTATTGATGGCTAGATAGAGCTGAGAAGCAGACAACTGGAATTTCTCTCTCAGAAAGCAAGTATTCAGTTAAATAAGTAAATCCCCCTATGACAGTTTAATCCTGAACTGAGCACAGAGTCTCATGCAATGAAACAAATGTCCACAATATTAGGGAGGACTCTCAGAAGCCTCGTTTAACTGCTGGAAATAAAGACATGTTAACATGCTGCTCATTCCATAAATATTTCCCAGTTGTAAGCCATAATGGGCAAACACATTACCTTTCACTACAGTGGTGTTTAAAAATGGCAGGATTGCTAAAGCATCAGCATACAAAACTGTCCTACTATGTGCACCCATGTGAGGTGGTGTCTTTCCTCTGTCCTTAACTTTTGCCACAGCTGGAATGCAAAGCCTGGGGCAACAGAGCCTGGATGCTGTGTCTCTGTAGGGTCAAGCTTAGGGGAATCACTTATTCCCTACCTTGACTCCATACTGAAGGGGTCTGTGCTCAACAGATTCAGTCTGCAGGACCACCACATTAAAGGATAAGGTGTGATGGAAGGACCTGTATGTCCTTGATTTGATTTCATCTGGTTTTTGTCAGTCTGTAGCCCCATTTCCTCTGTGTGTCCCTTCCAGGTGGATGTGTTTGTTCCTCACATTTTGGCTTGTGCTCTCTGCTCTGCCTGTACTTGCCTGTTGTGTGTCACCTTGCTTGTGGCGTGTTAAGTTTGGAGGTCAGAGAGAGGTTGGGTTTTTGTGTTGGATTTTGTTGTTGTTTGTGTTTTCTTGGCTGCTTTTTTCTTCTCATACTGTTACCAAGCCTCATGGCTTCTCCTCTGGGGTAAGAGAGCGCCTTTGGCCATCTCAAGACTATAAATTATAAACAGAATTATCTTTAACTTGCAGATTTTGAACAAATTTTTCTTGGAATAGCACTGGAGGTGGTGATTAGAGCTGAGGTTGGTTGTCAGTTGAGTGTGAAGTTCTCACAGCTGTCTGGCAGAGCTGTTTGCTTGCTGCAAAGGCTTCTTGTACAGTTGTCTTGGGTTCCATGGTAATAAAGTATCTTTTGACAAGTTATTTTTCTTTTTTCCTTTCCTTTTAATTTTTTAAAATAAAATTATTTTTATTTCACCCTTTCCTGACTCTAGCACATGGTTTCAGGTCCTGCCTCCATGACAATGAAATAGGGCTTTTCTTTCTGGCAGTGGACGTTTCTGACTTCTCCCCAAATCTCCTGCTCTCCCAGGGCTGGGATGCTGTGCTTGGTTAGAGACTGCTCTGCCCAATCTGTAATACCACTTAAACAGGCTGTCATCTGGCTTATTAAATGCATGGGAAAGCAGCTTCTTATACCTGTCCAGTTTCCCTTTCCAATTTCCATTCCATGGAATGGACATTTCCCATAAGTCATACAGGAATTTTATGACAAAACCTTACCTAGAGCCTGTTTTGGACAATGAATCTTGTCTTTTAGTTTCCCTCTTTGTAAGGGATTGTTCATAAAATGCTGAAGACGCTCATTTAAATTCATCCCAGAAGTTTTGCGTGCTGAAGAAATTTCAGTTTATTCCAGACACTTTATCAGGAGGAGACTCTGGAAACAGAAATGTGCGTAATTGGATACGTGCACAGAGATCCCTGCAGGGTGTGTGTTTCAAACTCTCTTGTCTGTGCTGTTAATAACAGCCCAAAAGGCCTCAGGCATCTATTTAAGGCTTTTTTTACTAAGGGGTGCAGTGAAAAATATTATAAATTTAATACAGTATTAAAATGCAAGTCACATGCAAAATTGACCTTTCTTATTTAAGGTACTGTGTTACTTAGCCTGTAAGTCCTCCTGTTTGGTCTTGGTTTTGGTTCATATTTGTTAAGGGAGGGATGGAGGCAGCTGATGTTTAAAATACCTCAGTCTCTTCAATTCATGCCTGTCTTCCAAGCTTTTGACAGTGCTGAGTCTCGGTGCAGATTGTCTTTACCTCTGGCACAGGTTTCAGTGCTGCTGGAAGGGTTCCTCCCAGTGCTGCCCCAGCCCCTCCTGAAGGGTAAGTGCAGTGGAGAGGAGCCTCAGAGGTGCTCTCAGAGCTCCATGTGCTGCAGCTTTGCCTTTTGCAGGGCTGGACTGAGCTCTGTGCTCCGAGCTGACCTTTGTGGCACAGGCTGAGTGCCCAACCACCGCCTAACACTGGGCAGCCTCTCCAGGTCCTGGCTAGGAATCACAACTGGCTGCTTGGCAGGGACATCAAACCCTTCTGAGAACTGCATGGGTGTGAGGCGAGACACAGGATGGGCACAGCTCTGGGTTTTCTTCCCTGTCCCTCACTGTGGTCTCCGCTCCTTCAGCAAGGAAATCGAGGAGCCACTTGTCACAGTGCTGATGTTTTCCTGCTGCTTGAGCTGTCCAGCCATGCCTCACTATTGGAGAGGATCCCCTGGCAGCAGCATCATTTGCTTTTTTTGGGTAGGGTGGCCAAATTTGAAGAGTAATAGGCCAGCAGGGTATATCTGTATTCCTGCCTGTTGAGCACGTCTTCGGTGGTGGTGTCTGTAATGTGAAACCCTCCCAGAATATATCAAACCATGGAAGAGACACATCTGGTGGCACCTTTTGGGAGCCTTCCAGTGCCTAAAGGGGCTACAAGAAAGCTGGAGAGGGACTTGTGACAAGGACAGGCAGTGATAGGACACGGGGGAATGACTTTAAGCTGAACGAGGGCAGAGTTAGGTTAGATATTCAAAAGAAATCTGTTACTGTGAGGGTGGGGAGGTCCTGGCACAGGTTGCCCAGAGCAGCTGTGGCTGCCCCGTCCCTGAAGCGTCCAAGGCCAGGTTGGATGGGGCTTGGAGCACTCTGGGATAGTGGAAGGTGTCACTGCCTATGGAATGAGATGATCTTTAAGGTCCCTTCCAACCCAAACCATTCTGGGATTCTCTGCTTCTATTAAAAGTGACCTCTGGTGAAGATCCTTGTGAGCTTCTCATATCCAGCAGCATCCTTGGTGCAACTCACGGAACAGCCCCTGTCTTAGATGGCGATTAGATTACAAAAATTCAAATGTCTCCAGTGACAGGTATCTCCTTTAAAAGGCTGTGCAATATGTACAGAATGGCTCATTCAGAAAGCCGGAGGGGCAGCTGACATGCTCCCATCCTGGAGCCACCCCTCGTGCTCCTGCAGTCCCCAGGGGCAGCATGAGAATTCCAGAGGCACATTCCACTGAGGTTGTGTTTCTCCCAACACAACTCCAGAGTGACTTTTTCTGCATTCCCTCTTCCATGCTCTTTGGGATGACAGCATTTCCAGTGTGTCATGTGTATGGTGACAACCTTTGTAAGCACTGCTTCCCCCAGCCCAATTCGCTACGATGGCAACAGAAAAAAGACTTTTCCTGTGAAGCTGTTACCTATATCCTCCAGAATTGTCAGGATAAATAAAACCCTCTAACACTCTCTTTTAATGTTAGCAAGTAAGGCACTGCTTTATTCTTGGCCGGGAGGGGTGTGTGTGTGTGGCTGACAAAATTCTGGCCTCTACACAGACATGGATTACAAAACTTTTTCACCTAGTTTATACTTCGTTACCAAACAAAGAAATTAATATTTATTCATTCTGAATTACACAATTCTTATTAATTAGTATTCCATCCTCTATTGGTTATTGATTTATTGCTGTTTATGTTAATTAGTCCATGGTTTTAGTCTTTTTAGTATCTTTTTTGCTCTGGTATGGACTTCCAAAGACATATACTGAGTCTTTGTTATTATCTTCATCTTCTGGTTTCTCTAAAATGTCCTCTCCCAGGCTTTGTTAATTGAAGCATATCAGAGTTAGTTTATCAAATTTTAAATTTCAGTAATTTTCCCAATCTGTGTTCCCCCAATAGCAGCTTATGACATAATGACACAATTTGCTAAATGCTGGCTAAAAGTGATTTAAGACTTTAACACGGCTGCTTATCGTTAATTAAAATGATTAATTAGAAAGTGTAATAAAACCATTAAAAAATTAGAAAAGTTATATCATTCCTAAGAAAGCCTTTAAAGTCTGGAGGAATAGGCATCTTCCTTGTGTTCCCTGGGTGCTAGACTGAGCAGTGCTGGGCAGACCAGCACCTTCACAGCTTGAGGCTTGGGACACTTCTGGTCCAGGATGTGCTGGTGAGGGGCATTAGGCTGCCATACATTGTGGGACAGGGAAGTAGAGGTTGGCAAGGGATGACGCTGTACACCTTCCTTAGGTGGATTTAGGTTTTCTCGTTTAAAGAAAGGATTTGCAAACTTTTTGCTGTGTTCAAGCACGCCATCCAAAGGTACATTCATCATTTAACAATTTAGTGGTGAAGCCTTGACAGTTTTAAGTGTACAAGTGAAGGGAATTTAGAGGACCGACCAAGTTTTCTAATTTTTTTAAAATATTATTTAGTCTGAGCAGGAAGGTTTTCAGGCCAACAGCCCGTCTTCAGACTGGAAAAGAAGACTTAGATGTTGAAAGTTTGTCAGTCTCTTTGCTTTCCCAGCCCCTCAAACTCCTTGTTCGTATCTGTTGGTCCTAATTAAAAGGTATTACATCTCTTGAAAAATGTTTCCTCGCTAAACATTAAAACACATTGGTTTGGATTGTCAAAACTGTCTGGACGAATTAGGCAGGTTTTCCATAACACTCCTGAATGGCCCTTTAAATCATGAAGATGGATTTTGGGAATGCTATCCAACTTTTTTTTAAGTGAGTGGTAAAGTAGTATGGACAGTACAGAGGCCCTTAATGTTTCTGTTACTGAAAATTTCTCAGTTTGAAGTCTAAGTAGTGTCTATTTAAACACTAGTCCTGCAGCAGATGTTTGCTTTGCTTTTCTCCCTGCTAATCCAGCCAGGCTTTTTGGTTCCTGGAGCCTCTGCTGCAGCATCATCTCATTTACCTGCATTTACTCTTGTTATGCATTTCTGCATGAATCTTTGCTTTATTTAGTGCTGTTGTCAAGTGAACTCATCAAATTTTTTATTTTTCACTAGAAAACACATTTTCTGTCTTTGGGAAGCACTGAAATGTGTCCTTAGCCAGCAGCTCCTGAGGTACCGTAGCCACAGTTACTCTGCTGCTTTATGAGGTGATGTACGCTGATGAGCATTTGCTGCCAGCAGACTTGCTAATAGCTCCAGAACAGACACCTCAGTAAAACAGCTCCCAGAATACCAGGGACATACTGCAAGGGATGGGAGTCCAGCCTGCACCTGGCCTGGGGCTGCTCTGGCTCTGTTGTCCGCGGGGTGAAGGACTGTGCTGTGCTGGGGAGAGCATCCCCTCCTTCAGAATGTGAAATGTTCAGATTCTGGGCTATTGGATTTTTAGTGTTACCTAGGAAAACTTATTTTTGATCACTGTTTCTCAAATACTTTCTGCAGGTGAACCTAGAAGTGCTACTTTAAGGATCATGAAACCATTAACGTTCTTGTTTGAAATTCTGACCTTTAAAACAAAAAGCATTTGGTCATACTCACAACATTCAGGGAAGGAGGAACATGGAAAGGTTAGTGCAGCCCTGGGTTTGTTTTCTTCCATAACTGTGCCGCAGGAGAATTAGGGGCACTAATTCTGAGGAGCTGGTTCTTGCTCCTGCTGCACTGCTTTTTTTTTGTATTAACAAGCAATCTTTGTTGAAGTGACAGTGTACCAGAATCTGTGGTGCATGAGGCAGCTCAGCTGATTTGTTACTTTAAATTACGTTTTTTTTAACCTTCATTAATGGGAATGAAGACCTGTATTAGCTGGGGTCAGGCTACCTGGTGCTTGTGAAGATCCAGCTTTTCAAGCACGCAGTGCTCTGCTTTTCAGTGGCATTGCTGCCATTACTGCCTTTTAAAATTATTTTGGGTCTTTGGCAGCCCATTGACAGATCTCACTTTTTTCCTTAAAGTGGGTAGTTCCAGGCTCATAGATAATGGTTCCTGTGGGTGTCTGTGGTGCAGGGCGGTGTGAAAGCAGGGCCTGAGTGGGAAGGTGTGAGAAACACTTGCTGGAAGCTTTCTTCCTGGAGTAAAGCTGTACCTGGGACCTGAGCCGAGGCATTTCAAGTCAGTCTGGGTGTTGCTATCCCACCATAAGGCAAAAAGACCCCATGACTGCAGCAAGTTGCAGTATTTGAAGAACCTGAAGGCATCTGATTTTTCTCGTGCTGCTCATACAGGCCTCTTTAGAGGTTTCCAGCAGTAGGTTTGTCCTTGAAAAGACATTTTTGCAAGAGTTGGGTTTAGCTGTAATTCTTCAGTACTCAGCTGATTTTTCAATCCCCAAACCCTAAAGGAGCACTCTTTAAACTGTCAGGAACATTTCTGTTGCTCAGCATCTCTGTCCCATTGACTTCCCATTCCACACAAGCTTGCAAGTATATAAGGTTTATAAACTTAGCCAGTATCTGTGAGGAAAACAGAAGGTTAGTAGACTGAATTCAGTGGTGCTGAATATCTGTTTGAAGGTAGAAAATAACAGCTCTCCAAAAAGGTGCTCCTTCCTCTTTGGCATCTAAGACAGAGCAGGGAGATTTTTCATGGGAATGTGAGAGCAGGGTCCTTTGGACCGTGCAGTCTTTCCTCTGAAATCATCTTGTATTTTTTGGGAGAGAACAGAGGACTTAGTCTTCCCTTTCTGAACCTCTTGACCCAGAGGAATTTGGCCTCTCCCACTGCCTGCAGTGACCAGTCATGATGCCATCAGGCTGGGATGTCACCACAGGAGGCTGGTGGCAGTTCGCTGCTGCAGAGGCAGTTTCTGCTTGGATGGCTTTTTTATTTTTTGAGTCCCTGAACTTTGCAGGAAGGAGTGACTGTAGGAGTTCAGTGGAAATGGCAAATTTAATGGTTTCTAAAACTAGCAAGCATCTTGTTTCTGCACATCCTACCCTCTGTGGAGGTTTCCTGCTAGTGCTGTTGATGACATTTATAGCTGTTGCTAACAGGGAAAGGGCAAAAAAAAAAAAAAAAGAGAGACTTGTTATTTTTGCTGTCATAGATGTACTCAGGACATCAGCTTTAGGAAATTGGAACTGGAGAACTCTCTTATTAGCTATTACTCTTCCTGTCCTTTCCATGCATGCTCCCCTAAACTTCTTTGCAGTATTCTGCAACATGAGGCTTTGAAGAATTTGATTATTCACTTTAACCACAGCAACTGATTTACATGCACTTTGCTCCATAAGAGCTGAAAATCTAATTTCCTTCTCTGAGCAAGCTGCTTTCACATCTCAAAGACACCATGCGACTCCAGAATTCAGATTGTTTTAAGCATGCCAGGAAAAATGAAACATTCACCTTCTGTTGTAAATTGAAGGGAATAAGGTCTTCTGCTCCCTGGCTTGGTCTTTATTATCCAATGGCTGCTAAAAGGATTTTTCCACTTCTGAGGTGTCTGTGCAGGCACCAGGAGCTCTGTGCTCTTCCCCCCATGGGAGATATTCCAAACGTTTAAAACGGTTTGAGAATGAATCTAGAAGAAGCCTTGTAACAGACCAGTAGAGCAGGGAATAAGTGTGTGATGTTTAGAAATGCAGCATTTGGTGCACTGAGGGGTTTTTTTTAATATAAAAACAACACAAAAGACGGAGGAAAATTGGCAGGGAAAAGGAGACTGAAGATCACAGTTCCTGCATAGAGTGGTGTTGAAATCTGCAGGCTGTCTTGAAATAATGAGTTTTTAAGAGAGACATATACTAGACCCCCACTTCTCTGTGCATCTTGCATGACCTGTATTTTTACTACATTTGCCATGTCACAGCACTTACACAGGATTTTGTTCTATTGAAAGCAGTCATAGAATCGTGGACTGGGTTGGGTTGGAAGGGACTTCAAAGATCATCTCATTCCAACCCCCTGCCATGGGCAGGGACACCTTGAACTATCCTGTGGTGGAAGCCCCGTCCAACCTGGCCTTGGACACTTCCCGGGATGGGGCAACCACAGCTACTCTGGGAACCTGTGCCAGGGCCTCACCACCCTCACAGTCAAGAATTCCTTCTCAAAATCCCACCTTCTTCTGGGGCTGCTTGAGGTTTGCCCAGCTTTTGTTTCAGAAGGTGCTGCTCAGGCTTGCTGTGAAGCAATGATCTGGAGGGGATGTCTGATATTTTTTTGATCTTTAAGATGCAGTTTAACATCTGGTCTGACACCATCCTCCTTTTTCATGTCTATGGTGTTGAACTTTGTCTTTACTAAGAGCGGTGCTGCAGAATTTGGAAAGAACTCTTTTTGTCCCATCTCATTACCTCGTAATTTGCACAGTTTGGTTAAGAAAACCATGTTTTGTTGTGTTGCTGGTGTGTATTTCCAAGAAGCTGTATAGAAGGGAGTTCAGTTCTGGACACTTGTGAAATTTAGGTAGGCTTGGCTGCTCACCTGAGAAGATGTCATGGGGAAGGAAGCGGTTCTGGTGTTGAGCTCACCCTCTCACCCATACAGCACAATTTCCTTAGGGGTCTCACACTTTCTTTTTCTTTTCTTTTCCTCAAGTTAGAATTAGTGCATTGCAAAAGCAGACTGCTACTTTCCCCCCATCATGTCTTCCAGAGCCCTTGCTTTGTTCATGCTTTAAATATTAATATAAGGATTAATTCCTATGGTAACACCATGAAAGTCTTCCTTGGTAATTACTAAAGGTAACACTTCTAGTTTTCTCACTCTGCTGCTCCTGAACCTCTCCCTAATCCCCTTTGACTCAGACTGAAGGTTGCTACCAAGACCCTACCAGGATGAAAAGTGGGGGGGGAAGGAGTGACCCAGCTTTAAAATTTGGTTCTTGCCAGTTTTCAGCCCAAATCATTCCAGCATGACAAAGGAGGAATGACCTCTTTTGCTGTGTGGTCACAGAAGAATAAAATTCTGTTTGAGCTTTAAATGGATTTGCTGGCAAGCACTTACAAGATGTTAAGGCTTTGACAGAGGCAGCTTTTATTGAAAGGAAAAGGAGAGATGTGGCATTTTGTTTGGCTTCCCTTCCCAATTAGGTTTTGGTAAAATTAACTTGATTTTCCCCCTGCCCTTTTAATTTTGTCACGCGTGCAGCAAGAAGTCAAATAACGGGTGTGTGCAATTCAGTTTCACCTTTGTGAGAGCAGCTTTTGGCTTTGCTGTATTGGTCAGCCAGTGCTCTGCGCTCTGGGTAAAGGAGATGAGCATCCCTTAAAGTCGTGGCAGTTTATGACTTTAACTCTTTTGTGCCCAGAAGCTGAGATGTCTCAGGAAAGAAATGCTGCTGTGCTGTTCTGTGTATCTTTGGCACCTTTGTCACAGGGGCTGGCACGGTGCTATGCCCTGTGTGTCCTACTTACTGGAGAAACAGAAGGACTTGAATTTTTAATCACAATAATATAATTTGTCTTGCTTGCAGAGATCAAAAGGTTGTAATCATATTCTCTGGGAGAGAGAATGCAAATTTGAAGTGAGACAATTTTAAGGCTGTTTGAGGGTTTTTTTAATGTGCTGTCTCAAGCTTTGATTTGACTGGCCCACTCTTTGTTACCTTCCAGTTGCCTTTTAAGCCTGCTAACAGTAATTGCTGTGCTAACACTGTCATTACGTGTTGTTTTACAGTGTTATTTCCTCTTGTGCTCTTCCTTCAGTGGTTCAAAGCGCATTTAATTACGCCAATTACAACGTTAGGCTGATTTTTTGATCCATATCTGATCTGAACTTTGTACTTGTCTCACCCCAAGAAAAGGACCTTTCAGGTGTCACACTGGTGGCATTTTGTGACAGCTCAATGCTGTGAGGCTCTGGGCAGACTTGGGGGTTTGCCACGGGCTTGGTGAGTCAGCTGCTTGCATGTGGATTTTCTGGCTGTGGGAGTGCAAATACGCACCGGGATGGGGGGAATTGATGTGAAAGAGGTCTTGTAACTTTACTGACTTCACACAGGTCATAGGGGACTGACTGGCTGGCAGCAGACAGGGATGTGAGGTCCTGGTGGGCAAAGAGTTCATGTGAGATGTCACTATGTCCTTGCAAAGATGGGAAGCAGCATCCTGGGATGCTTTGGGCAGAGCATTGCCGGCAGGTCTGAGGAAGGTGACCTTTCTCTCTGCTCAGCTCTGGTGAGGCACATCTGGAGTGCTGGGTCCAGAGCTGGGCTCCCCAGTACAAGTGAAGACACAGATATACTGGTGTCCAGTGACACACCTTGAGAAAGGTGTGAGAGGACTGGAGCATCTGCTGTTTCGGGAGAGGTGGAGAGAGGTGGGGCTGCTCAGCCCAGAATAAGGAGGCTCAGGAGAATCTCATCAACACATGGTAAATACCTGGTGGAGTGGTAAAGGAGATGGATCCAGCCTCTTCTCAGTGGTCCTCAGGGACTGGGGGAGAGGTAGTGGGTCCAAACTGGGATACGGGAAATTACAATTTAAACACAGGATAGAACTTTGTTACTGCAAGGGTGGGTGGTCAGTCATAGCAACCAAGTATCCAGAGAGGCTGTGGAGTCTCCATCCTTGGGGACAGTCAGACCCATCTGTGCAGGGTCCCGAGTGATGAACCTATGTAAGCTGCCCTCCTTTGAGCCAAGTGGAGGGACCTGATGATCTCTAGAGGTTCCTCCTGGCCTGACTCGTTCTGTTACTCTTACTGAAGCTTCTTAATGGCTTTTGGACTGGAGTTTACCGTTGGGTAAACCGGTGGAAAATGCAACCCTTTTGCAATCCTTGTGCAATTGGTGGCTGCCTGTTGGATGTGCCAATGCAATTCCAGTTGCAATTACTCACATGTATCAAAGAGGAGGAGTCCAAGCTGCTTGCTCATAAAACATTTGAGACTTGGGGCTGTTGGCTGCAAGTTGGGCAATGCATTCAAATTGGGGCTGTGTGTGGTAAACCTCTATCTGTGTAATACAAGGGTAGGGAACCTTTTAATTGCTACTGGCCCCGTAAATGTTTTCAGCACTTTTAACAGGCCACATCTTGACACGCACTTGTTACTGTCTGTATTGTGCTATGCATAATAAACTAGAACAAATAATATGGCTGAGAGCCATGTGTTCCCTGCCATTGGCTTACTACGGGAGAGATTTTCAGAAGAGATTGAAACCTTTGCCTTCCTTGTACGTATCCTCTTGCTCAGGCATCCCTGCTCATGCCAAGTAGAACTGCTCTTGTTTTTGGGGCTTGTGGTCTTGAGGTGGAGGCTGAGGTGTTAAAAGTTACAGGTCTGTCACTCTTCTAGCCCCATGACACACAATTCTTCCATCAGGCCGAGCATTTCCATGTTCTGCACTGACACACCTCATCCATGTCAGCACAAGGACACTGAAGGTTTGCAGGGGGGAGACCCCAAACCTGCCTTCATTAATTTTAACTGTTGCCTCAAATGCATTCATATGCAGCTACAGCAGTATCCAGGAGGCCATCCTGCCATCCAGGCAAAATTACAGCCTGCAGTAAATAGGGCTGATTGTGGGAACTGCCTTTCTTCTAAGGAGACATAAAGATAGTAAACAACTTGATGGGTGACTTTCCTTTCCTCCTGCAGTGCTTTGAAAGCCTGGGTGGCCACTTGCACTGTCAGCATCTTCCTTTTCTTTTATAAAAAAAGGGGGTAAAAAGAACTTTAAACAACTGTTGGTCCAAGGAGCCATAAATGAGAACAAAGCACTTGCATGGAGATGTGGTGGTGCCCGGACCTGGTACATGGGAGCCCTCAGAGTGACGTCCTGAGGGCCCTGGGGTGAGCTGGAAGTGAAAACACATCCCTTTGGGGCACACATCCAGCACATCATGGAACAGCATACTCACTGCCCCCGTGGGGAGCTGCAACTGTGCTGGGCTGGCACTGGGATTTTGCCCTCAGTGCTCAAGCATTCCCGGCAGTGTCCCCTCCCTGGAAGGCAGGATGGGTGCCAGGGCTACAGACCTGCAGCTCCCAGCACAGCCTGACTCGGAACTGAGCCTGCTCTGAGAGCGTAGGAGAAGCTGCAGGGAAGAACAGACGGGCATCTCTGCTTGGTGGAGGAGGTGGAGAGGTGTGCCCCCACCTCCATCCCTTCTTCAGTCCTTCCTCTCCAGCTGTTTTGAGAGGCCTGATCCATGCCTGTCTCTGGGCTTGTAGGATGTTGGCTGAAAGGGTTGAGCTGGGATGTGGTGTAGGATGAGCTGGTAATGGGTGCAGTAGCTTTGACTCCTCTTTCTCCCCCTGCAGCTTGACTTGAAACATGAATTATTAACCATTTAGAAGGCAAACCCAGAGCCCCACAGCCCTTCCCTTTTTTAGTTCAGTTTAGTTACACATTTCTTAGCAGGTGAAGTAGCCCACGAGAGCAAAGGGGCTGAGGTGGTGCCTGGTCCTGGCTGTGTTCCTGAGTGTGAAGCCTTTCAGCAGCCATAGAAAGAAGATGTAAGGTGGAACAGCAGCTCTTAACATCCCCTGAAGGTGAACAGCTGTTCTGAAAGAAGTCCACTTCTTTCTTTTCCTAAATTAATGCAGAAAATAAGGAAGACCGGGCTTCGCTTGCCAAATCTGATAATTTCAGTGGTTTTCCAGGATGCCATGCTTTGTCTTCTGTTGATTAAATGCCTATTTATAGGGGGGGAAGAAAAGCCATTATGGATTAAACTGCCCTGCTTTTTCTCTGATTACATAAAGGCCAATATGTATATAGTCTAAAAGTAAAAATGTTCCCAACTGAATTGTTTATAACCCTTAAGCTTTAGATATATTTAATATCCTTACAGTTAGTTTTAAGCAAGAAAAAGCAGTGGTTCAGGGCAAGGCACTTGCTAATGTTCTTGTGTTACTTTTGCATCTTTAGTGGCTGCCCACCAATAAACTTAACATCACCTACACCTTCAAGGCAGGAAAATGCTGTTACCCAGATTTTTATGCATGTATCTGTGTTCATATCTATCACTTTTTAAATAAGGGGAGCAGATGGCAGGAGAAATACTTCAGTCTGGTGTCACAGATATCACTATGGATTTAATATATGTGTGTAACACTGGAAGCCTGGCCAGCAGGATGAGGGAAGTTCATACAACCTCTGCTTGATACTGATGAGATGCATCTAAAATAGTATCCCCTCAGCTCAGAAAGGTCATGGAGAAACTGCAGGGGGTTTAGCAGAAGACGGCCAGAGACCCATGAGTCACAAATGCCCTCCAAGGACAAAGTGAGGGAGCTAGCCTTGCTTCCTCTGGTGAAGGAGCTGCAGAGTCATCGTAAGAGCCACCTACAGCTCTTTGAGGGGCAGATGTGAATGTGATTGGAACCAAACTCTCTGAGAGTTTGGGCCGCGTAATGAAGCTTATGGGGTTCCAGGCTGTGCCAGTAGCCCCGCTTGCAGCAGGAGGTTGGGCTGAAGGTGCTTTGTGATCAGAGCTTCATTAATCCTGTGAGGAGCTCACTCAGACCTCAGGGCAGAATGTGCAGCAGCTGTCTACCACTGTGGTCTTGAAGCAAACAAAACCTGATCTGGCAAGCCTTGAATGTGGCTTTGTTCTGATGTCTTCTGAGTGACTAATACCGTGAGGAGGTGGGAGGGAGGGAGGCACGGACGGGGAACATCTGGGTTGTCACTGCGTGGCCAAATCGCCTACAACTCCAGCATTCGGTTTGGTCACTTGCACCTCCTTAATGTGGCTCTGGTTGTGGGGGATCTACTGTTGCATTTTGTTAAAGACTGTATTGGGGTGAGCCTTCTAGGGTAGGTAGGCTGGATTTTTTCATTCTGATCTGGAAGAATGTCATGCAGGAGCCATTGTGTAAGATGCTGAAGCAAGACACATTTTCTGGGCTTGTCTGCAATGGGGACAGCTTTAGGACGTTGTTATCTGGGTTGAATTTTTAGGCAGGAGGTGGCGAGGAAGTGAAACAGATCTTGTTGTCACATGCAGCATAGACACTCAATTGCAGTCCTGGCAAGAATTCCTGCCTCATGAGTGATACCCAGTTTGACCCTCTGTACTGCTACTGAGCGAAGACTCCTGTGTGTGTCAGGTTAACACCTGGCAGGTTTTTAAGTTGACTCCCATGCACATTTCTCAGCACACAGCAATCCATGTGGTCAAGAAAGTGTCTGCTACGGATGTGGTTTTGCCCTGTCACAATATTGCTTGAGGCAAAATAGTTTCATTTAGGGTATATCAGCTGATGTCAAGGTATCTGGGGTCTGGGTTCTTTCCTGGATCAGCTGCACCTCGTTAGGATAGACTGACAGCTCCTTCTCCCCTTTTGGCTTGTGGGGTAAACTCTTCCCTCACAGGATATGACAAATTTACATTGACTCTGTGTGATTTTGTCATACTCTGTGGAAAGCAGTGGGCCCAGAACATATACTGCTTCTCTTAAGATTTTCCAGCAAAGATGTGTAAATCTCTTTTGTAGCATTTCCACTGCTTGCTGTGGCCCCAGCCATGTCATCTTGGACTCCTGGCCGTGTCTTGGGTTTTCAATATGACACTGATAAGCTGACTTTAAACTGAATATTTCTGGGGAGGCAAGAGGATGTGGAGTTGGTGTACATCTTGCATTAATTAAAGGTGAAGTTGTGCTTGAAAATATGCTATTCAGAGGCACTTTGACTGTAGGAAGGCAGAGCTTGGAGGCTCGCCACACTGCTTCACTGAGCAGTGGTGATGAATGTCCACATGCTGTCCCAGTTTGGCACTGATGGCTTAATTTAAGGCTCTGCAAATGCTTGTAAGACCTTCCTGAATGTGAAATGACACAGTGGAGCAACGTTGGCAGTGCTGTTCTGCTTTGGCTTATTTTTGACTGGTTGGCTTAAACTGTCCTATCCACTGTCCGTGGCTTTTTATGATGCATTTTTAGAAAGTGCAAGCATGGAAAGCTGTCTGCCTGGCTTACTTTGCTGATTATGTCCAAGATTTTCAGTAGCTTAGATATGACCACGGTCTTCCTTCCTTCTGTCTGAAGGATGGCCGCCAGATTGAGGAGTAGCATCATCCCACTGACGCACATCCAGGGAAATCCGGGAGCTGTCTGCTGAAACAGCTGCTGGCTTATTTTTTGAAGGAAACCAGAAAAAAAAAAATTAAAAAAAATCCCAGGACAAAATTGAGCAACAGTGTGCGATACTTGAGCCACCAGTGCACAGACTGATTGTCTCCACCGCCGCCAGAATCAGACATTTGATAAGCAAGTTGGAGCAGTACTTGGGAATTTTGAATAGGATTGAGATGTCCTAGTTGTGAGGAGTCCTTCTCAGGGTTGTGCCTGTGGGCAAGTTATTCAGAATAATGATTATTCAGAATTTGAAACTTGCAAATCAGGGAGGAAGGGAAGGATGCATACTGAGGAGCTGAATTTTTTATTATTTTAAAGTGGAAAAATTCAAGCTGGCATGCTTTTAATTGCACATGATGCATTTTAATGTGTTTCCATCAGCTCGTGTTTCTGGAGAGAGTTATGCCCATGCAGAGAATCCTCTATTTCTCACCACTTTGTCCAGAAGAAAGGGTTGAGTGGCTGATCTAGTTCCTGTTAAAATCCCTTTGCTGTGTTTCTGGGGAGCAGCCAGGCATAAGAAATCCCAGAACGATGTGAGAGCAGCAGTGAGAGTCTTTGCGGTGCTGGGGTGAGGGATGTCAGTGCTGCAGGAAGGAGGGTTTGTGAACTGAGTGATGAAATCAGCCACTAGCACTGGACTTGCTAAAAGCAGAAAAAAAAGTCACTCCCTTCTCCTTAACCTCTTATTTCTGTCTCCTGCATCAGCCCTGCTTAATTATCGCTAATGAGTATCAGGGAATTTAAATGAGAGAATTTCACAGAGTCTGTAATGAAATCAGCAGTTGGACAATAGAGGAATGAAATCTCTAATTACCCAGGCTGGGAGCTCAGCGGGTAGGTAGTATGGCTGTGTATTCAAGCAGTGTTACATTTAAGATTACTGTGTACCTTCTGGACAGATCTTTAGCTTAACTGGCTCTGTGGGAGGTGACAGGAATCAGGCCAGAATCCTATAGTATGCAGAATAAGTCATGCTAGGAATTGCACATGCAGCTTCTGTTTTAAAGGGGCATTTTGTGACGCATTTTGAGGATGGAAATCTTTGAATTGGTGGTCAGCAAGGAACTAACATAGCAGGGAACGTCACTAGAGTGATGCTAGAGTCACATGTATAAAATATTGCAAGCGTGTAAAATACAGCTTGTATGTGTGTTCTAGCATGTGTGCTTTGGAAGGTTTGTGGTCCTGGAAGCTGCATCTCTGCACTTCTTCCAGTAAAAACTCACTCAGGTGAGTAGTCTAGACAGAAGTGACGGAGGATTTGCCTCCGAACAGGAACCCAGGAGAAGCTGGAAGCTGGAGTGAGTCTAATGGGAGAGGACAGGGCTTGGGACTCTTTTTGCTTATTTCTTTTTCTGTTCTTTTATACTGTAGTTAGCCAGCAGCCCATCCAAAAACAGTTGGCTGTATTAATTCTCTCTAAGTGAAAGCCTTACATGGGTGTAACTCTTTCTTTTCTTTGGCAGCCAAAACATTTTTATTTCCAAAACCAGAAAAGTCTGGGTGTTTTTTCTTTTGGTGCCACTTCTAGGTAGTGGAGCTTTAGCTAACCCAGCACTTACCAACATTTTAAATTAAATTAAAAAGAAAAACTGAGGGGGGAAGGGACACAAATGCAGACTGGGAAAGTGGGACAAGGGCAGTGCTGCAGCTGGCTGCTCAGATGGACAGCATGGAAAGGACATGACATGGTGGGGGATGTCCTCATAATGTTTGAGGTAAAACATGTTTTAAAGCTTCCAAGGGCAAGCTTTTAATGGAGCACCTAATAACCCCTAAACCTTGTTGCTGCAACATGCTGATCTCCCACAGCCCTCCACAGGGTTAGGAAGGATTATGGCCAAATATCAATATTGGCCTTGGCAGCCATACTACAACATAAAGTGTGCATCAGTTGTGAGCTTTCCTGGGCCAGGCAGTGAGTTAAATGGGCTTAGGAGTGACCATTCCAGCACAGGGATGATGCAGAGTGGAAGTGACCATTCTTAGGAATCCTGGATCCAAGCAGATCTTCTCAATGCTGCAGGTGGGACTGTGCTGCTGATCTCAGTGTCAAGAGATGGGAAGCAAGTTTAGTACACAGATTCATAGGATGGGTTGGGTTGGAGGGGTCTGTAATGACCATGTAGTTCCAGCCCTGCTGCCGTGGGCAGGGACACCTTCTGCTGGACCAGGTTGCTCAAATGGGGGCATAAAGGGGCATCACTGGAGGTGCTGGTTCAGTGTGAGCTCACGTTGGACACAGAGATCCCACAGAAAGCAGAGTTGAGCTGAGGAATGAGGTGCCTGTCCTGTTACTGCCTCCATGGCAGCAGTGTGGGGGGAAAATCCTTCTCATGGGTTCTTCCTCATTCCTCCCCCTTGATTTCTCTCCGAGAGATCTCCTAGGTCACAAGAGACTTTGATATTCAATGAGCTCTTCAGATCATGTCTTTTCTCCTTCCCAGGTATTGTGGTTTAGCCCCAGACCCACACAGCCACTGGCCCACTCCCCTGCTGGGATGGAGGGAGAACTAGAAGAATAAAAGTGAGAAAACTTGAGGGTTGAGATAAGGACAATTCAATAGGTAGAGCAAAAGCCATGAATGCAAACAAAGCGAAACAAAGGATTCATTCCCCACTTCCCATTGCAGGCAGGTGTTCAGACATCCCCAGGAAAGTCAGGCTTCATCATGCCAAACAGTGACTCGGGAAACAAATGCCATTGCTCCGAGCATCCCCTCCTTCTTCCCCCAGCTCTGTGTGCTCAACATGATTCCATATGGTCTGGAATATCCCTTGGGTCAGTTGAGGTCAGCTGTCACAGCTGTGTCCCCTCCTAGCTCCTTGTGCCCCCCCAGCCCCCTTGCTGGTGGGATGAGGATCAGAATGGTCCTTGACTCTCTTAAAAGCACTTCTCAGTAACTGAAACATCCCTGTGTTATCAGCACTGATCCAAAACAGCCCCATACCAGCTATTACGAAGAAAACTAACTCTATCCCAGCCCAAACCAGCACACCAGGATGTCTGGCATGGGATTTTCTCTCCTTTCAGTCATGCTGCTGAGTCTCCTGCATCGAATCTTTCCTGGCACCTTCCTTGCAGTGTAGCGGGAGACATAGCTCAGGTTTATGGATCCCTACACAGATTTCCAGATACTGGTAGTCTTCTCCTCAGCTGTGAGGTAAAAAAACCTGGAGTTGGGACGCAGAGCCAAACCAGCAGATCTCTTCTGAGCAGCCGTCTGCATCTCAGAGGGGACAGGTTGGTTTAGTCTGTTAAAAATGAGTTTGTGCCAGCTCTCTAGGGAGTGAAACGTCTGGGGTGTGCAAGCTCTCACATGGAACAGCTCATACAAAATGTGCTTTTTAAACTGCAGCGTCCTGCATTTCTCCTGTCCCCCAATCCAAAAACACCCTCTGGGCTCAGCAGGATGCTTCCTTGTAAAAGACTACTGAGCATTTGAATGTGACTTCACAGCTACGGGGGGGGGAGGTGATGTGGGCTTTGTCTGTTCAGCTCCTGTGATCTTTTAGTATTTTTTTATAGTACCTAGAGATTTTTTTTTTAATGCAGGTAACATTTCCTGTCCTTGATGTCCCTGGGAGCTGCAGTGGTTCCCTGCAGGGGCTCAGCCTGTCCTCTGGCTCCTTTCAGAGCTCCTTCTGCGAGGGGTGTTGTGTGTGGTCGGCAGGTCTGAGAGCTGGGAGCTGAAGGAAGTGAAGTTTGTGTTTGGGAGTTGAAATACTTGAGGAGAAGTAATTGACCATAATCTGAGAGCAGATCTAGCTATGCAGAGGACAGCTCATCACCATGTTCACAGTAACGGGCTTGTGAACGGAAATGGAGCTGATGGATGTTTTCTAATTATTCCCTTGTGTTGCAAATGTTAGAGAGCCAGCTTGAAATCTCTGCCCAGAATTCAGAGCCTTAATTTGTTTGACCTTTCCACTGCTGCAGACACAAGTGGCTCTATGAATTGCAGTCATCTTCATTAATTTCTCTATTGTTCTGGGGATGCAAATGAGTGTGCTCTTCTGCAGATACCGTATGGAAGATGGAGATACAGCTCGGTATTGGGCAGCCCTTCTGTGTGTTTGAGGCGGTTGCTGAGCCGTGCCTTAGTGGAGGGTGATCTTCCAGACAGGTTGAGGGACATCCTGGCTGCCTGGAGCTGGAGTTCTGTTTGGATCCACTGATGCAGGAGAGGTTTCTCTCCCTTTCCCTGTCTTTCTTAGAAATAATCAGCTGTAGCTTTTGTAGACATCCATTTTGACAAAGAATGGTACATCTCAGATAACGTATCTCAAGGATGTATAATGCTCCAGTATCATCCTCTTGGCTTGAAAATGTTATTCCAACTAATCAGCCTAAAACCCCTTTGAAAGCATATATGTGTTTTCTACTAGTTTATCAGGGAGACTATTTAGGCTGGTTTGCTTTCAGGTTTAAAGACCAAAAGATAGAGCTGCCAGGCATCTGCTGGTTCAGATGGATGTCCTGATACCAAATGTGTGTGTCTGTGAATCACCAGTGGGTGCAGCAGTAATTTTTGGTAAGTAGGAGGCAGACAAAATTGCTGGTTATGATTTGAAGTCTTGCCCACAGCAGAGCAAGCAAAAGGGATGAATTAGAGACAGGAATAGTAGCACAACCTTTTTTTCTTTTTGTGTGCAGGAAACCTCAGAGCATATAATAAACTACTGCCATTTTGATTACCAAAAAAGAAAAAAAAGCCACCCCAAAAACTGAAAGCAGAGATAAAATAAGAAAAACCTCAAGCCTAATGGGTTTGCCAATAATAAAAATACATCCCAGAACAAAAGGCTGCAGAGTGGTTTTTTATATCTTGTATTGAGTATGCTGGATTGAAAAGAAATTGGCAACAGTGTATTTTTAAAGTCCCCACCTCACTTGTAGTTTCTCCCTGGAGGAGGAGCTGCCTTCGTGGCAGCCAGCGGGAACAGTGGCGAGTATGGGAAAAGACATAATTAGGATAGCATTAATTGCTCTTATCAGAGGATTTATTTTACAACAGCCCTGTAATTCAGGCTGCCCCACCAGAGTTCAGTGCACTCTCCAGCACTGTCTGTTTTGGTCCTGGGAGCCGTGCGGGGCCTGGCCGGGGACTCCCCCGAATCCAGCACTGCTTTTTGACTTCAGTGAACAAAGAGCCATTAAATTACACAAACGCAAAGCTCCTTCAGGCTGTTCTGCCCAGTGGGACTTGTTTGAATCCTTATAAATGCATTGAACTGACGTTGGCACTTTAAGTAAAGCCTTTCATGTCCTTTCTATATAATGAGTATAGCTTTGGCCACAGCCAGTAATCTGCTTCCTTCTCTCATCCCTTCCCTCCTCTTCCCCCCAATTCCAAACCTGCTGCTTCTCATTTAGGGAGGCTCATCCTGCTGTCTGCTGAGCTTCCCCACATCTCAGCACAGCTGAGGCATTATGTGCTCCTGGCAGCTCTTCTGACAGGGGAAAAAGTTGGTACAGAATGCTGGTTTTCTCTGGACACAAATCAGGCTGCATTTTAATGACAATATGCTGAGTTTTGGTGCGTTGCACTGATACATTTTCTCACTGAATGTCTCAGTGAGCCCAGAAAATTACTTGTTCCTTATCCTCTTGCTGTGGGTGTGGGAACATAGCGCCTTTCTAGCACTGCTGGCATGTGGTGGGGCATGGGGAAAAAGATAAAATTCTGAGTCAGCATTCCCTCTCTGCTGCTCTTTTAGACTCAGACTAGAAGTTTTTTGGTCTCCGGCACTGACAAAACTCAGAGGATCCAGCTGTACTGCGCAGCAAAGTGCCTTTCAGGGATATCTGGCCCAGCTGCTGTACTCCACCCAGGGTAATAGTCTAAGCAAAGCAAAATGCTGCTTAATCCCAAGTCACTTTTTGTGCCCGCAGCTTAACTCAGACTTCCTGCTCTCCAGTACTTATCCTTCAGGGCTGAGGCTTGCATGGCTCCAAATCAGCGTCATTACCAAAGGAGCATTAAATGTGTAACTGGAGTTGCTGGTGTCTGGAGGAATCTTGTGTCCCCTCCAGGTCCAGAGCGTCCCCCATCCACGTTGATGGGGGAGGCTGCAGCTGCTCTCGGCTGATTCCTGGCAGCGTTCTGGGGCTGGCTTAGCACAGGGCTTGACAATGGATTTTCCACGAGGTGCAGCACACGGCAGTGCCCGGAGCCGGCTGCTGTCCGGCCGTTCCTCGTTAGGAAATTGGATGCTGTGGTTGGCAGAGGCAGCAGCACTGCGGCTGGTGCAGATCCACCGCGGCTCTGAGTCCGCTTTTCCTGCCCAGAAAGGCAATTGGAAAAGCAGGTGATGTTTGCATTTGGAGCAGTAGGTTGTAGAGCACTTGGTCGTGTCCCCCCCTGGACTTCGCTCGTTTGATCTTGCGTGCATCACAGGCTGTTCAGTTTCACCCAGGTGTGTCCGTATTAACTCAAGAATTTCAGCCTAATCCAATTTTGCTCTGGAGGGACAAGAGGGAGGTTAATTCCTGATCGTCTCCACAGACAGATGATTGATTAGGGGAGAGATGCTTAAGTGGTCCTAAGAGAGAGGCATATCCCACATTGCGGTAGGAGAGGCTCTGGGGGAAGGATTTAGTCTCCCATCTGTCCTGGAATAGGAATTGTTCCTGACACCAGCTCTGGTGACCTACAGTGACCTTCAGCATGGATAACTAGCCAAACCTCTTAGAAAAAAGGTCTGTATCTTAGTTGGGACTTGGTCTGGTGGGAGATGCTCAGCAACTTCTCAGAGCAAGGCCCCTGTATCCCCTGACCTTCTACACTCATATCTTTTGCTACAACAAATACATTTAACACCAAACCTTCCCTGTTACTGGTGGAATCTTCTGAAGCTCTGAAATAAAAGTTCATTAGCACAGGGCCATGAGTGGTAGGGACAAGTGGAGAAAGATAAAGACAACTGTGTAAGGTAATGAGCTATATGGAAAATTTAGGGGTTCTGGTCTAGACAGGATGGTTGGTTGCATGTAAAGCAAGTGGGATGCTCTGCGCAGCAGCTTCCAGACGCTTTATTTAAAATATATATTTAAAAAAAGAAAAGGGTTTAATCTGATTTTTAGGTCAGAGCACTTGGGCAGTAATATAGAATCTTTCCCACTTTTTTCATTTTGGTGAAGCTGTTCAAAGGTTTGGCTGCTTTGACAGTGTGGTGTCCCTGTTTTCAGCAGCGGGATCTTCGTACTCCTTTAAATCAATAATGGGAGCCCATTTCCATATTGTCAGATAGTCACTACCCACACTCAAATTGGGACTTTGTAAGTGCCTTTCCCACGTTGTTATTTCTGCTTTATCATAAGCCCTCCAATGGCCAGTGCATGTGGTGGCAATTCTTTGTGTGCCAGGCACTGAAGTAAATGTTGGTCTGTCAAAACATGCTTTTTGAATGTGCTTTGCCCAAGAGAAGTAGGTGTCAACAGCTCCTATTTCAGTTCTTGTTAGAGTTTTTGTATTGACTGTTTTGCCATCTGCCACTGCTGTCCCTCGCATAGCACAGGCTGATTCTGCTCTCCAGGCCTGTTCTGAGGTAGAAAAGGTAGCACATTTCAACTGGTGAGTCAATGGAACAGTGACACACAGCAGCATTGCTCTGCTGTGTGGTCCAGAGAGCATTTCAAATAGAATAAATCCTGCAATCCTGTTAAAACCATGCCGAAACGCTTTTCAGACTGTGTAAGTATCATTAGCAGAGTGACATGAGTTTCTTGCAGACTGTCATCTCTAGCCACCTTGGGCAGGAGGAACTGTGAGGGCTTTCTGAGCCAAAATCTGTGAAGCTCTTTCTCTCCTCAGTGGGGAAAGGAACTGTTCGATGGTCAGATCTCCAAATGATGTTTAATATGGTCCCTGTTTAAGCCATTGATCCAGGAACAGAAAGTCCGTATTCCCAGGTCTTTTAGAAGAGTCACTCTTACAGGATAAGGTTGCCAAGTCTTCCAAGACTTTAATTATCATGCTGTAATTCCATCTGTGACCTTAATAAAGATGATGTCGTGAGTGGTGATCTGCTTTCGTCCTCCTTTTGCATACCATGGGCTGATACACGAATGTTTGCATTTTTGGTGTTCTTGATTTTTAGGTTTTTCTCTTAAAACGAGAAGAGAGACTCCATGAAAGTCAAAAGAAGCACAGTCAGTCATCAGTGCAGTCAGGGTAGAATTTGCACAGCTGCCAAAATGAGGTTCAGATATTTTACTGGGTGACACAAAATAAATGTTTAATTCATAGTGCGTAGCACTTTAAATAAATATCACTTGGCCACCCTCTAATGAGGATATACTTGACCATTGGCACCTCGTATTCTGGCTGTAGTTTCTCTCACTAGTTTTTATGGCAGACTGTACATGTTTTAGAAAAAACAACATTCAAAATACAATTCATTCAATCTTGTCTAAAATGAGTCTTCAGTTTTGTAACGTCATGTTTGAAACCCTACATTTAAATTGCTGCTTGCAGACAGCCTTCACGATTCAAACTGATCTTAAAACTGAATTTTATGGAGCAATAAACTGCAATATCATATACTAGGTGATGGCAACATACAGCTACTGCCTACTTTTGACTAGGGACCTAAAAATTTCTTCTCCATTTTGCCTTCTTGAGAGACATTTGCTTATTCCCTGCATCCCATGGCATGCTGGACCCACCTACATGCTGGTTTTCTAGAGGTTTAGCCTGTGCTCGAGGAGCAGTGAGTTTTTGAGCCTGGCTGCACAAAGGAATCAGAAGTTTGGTTAGTGAGTATTCTTTCTCACTGCTTTTTGTTGCGTAACCAGAACTGTTTCTTGGACAAACCAGCCAGAGAGTGAAGAGGAAGGGAAAATCTCTGGGAATAATGGAGCGGCTGCAGGAGGGCTCCCCCTGCTCCTGGTTGTAACAGGTGGGAGGGCAGAGGGAGTAGAAGGAAAACATAACCACAGCCGTTATACATACAGATTTCCTAGGTAAACAGGGATTTGTGGAGAACAGATCTTACCCACTGCAGTGAGTTATTTGTTGTAGGTGTAGCGAGTCCCTTCTGCTCTCTCCACAGCTGCTGTTTCTCACCAGGCTTTTGTCCTTTTCCTAAGAGTCGAGCATCTCTGATTTGGGGCAGCCTTAGTTCTTAAGGTATTATCATGTCAGCACTGGGCTGTTCCTTCTGGGCAGGTGGGAAGTTAGGGTTAAATGAAGGCAGCTAGGGGGGAGGCAGCTCTTGACCACCGCCGGCGGCTCGGTGGGGCTGTGGGCTCTGGCATCTTCTCAGGTCAGCTCCCCCTGGTTTATGTCAGCAGTGAGACCCAGATGGTGCTGATAAACCTTTGGCTATCTCAGTTTTGCTGAGGAGGGCTTGGCAGGAGATCACACACCTCTCCCAGAATCTTCTCAGAGTGCCTTAGCGAAGGGGCTGCAGCCTCTTCCATGTCGTTCTTGGATGGAAAGCACTGCCTGTTCTCCTGAGGAAAGCTGCTCCAGAAGCTCGCTAGCACCACTTCCCCATCTTCAGGCAAGGCTCTCCCTGCTGCTTGTGTCGCTGCCAGGACTCAAACATCAGGGAAACCAGAATGTTTGCACTGTGAGCTAATCTACTCTTTAAAGATGTTAGATAATGTAATAAAATAACTCAGTGGTGCATTGCAATTACCTTTCACATTTCGTCATGCTTTGAAAATTTTTGTCTTGTGAAACTAGGACTGTATTTTTAGTACAGTGCGATCAAAAATGTCTGGCCAAGAACCTGATACAGTACCTAGGAAAATGGAAATATTCCTTTAAATGTCTTCCAGAGCTGTGGTTTCTGCTGACTATTAAATTCCATTTGTTATGTCCTGATTACATACTTTGGTCCGGGTGATACATGGCTTGGTTTTATAGTTCCATATATATGGACAGTTTGATCTCTTCCTTGTATTTTTAATAACAGAAAGCACAACGTAGATTTTATTTTAGCATGATGTAAGCATAATTATTTAGTGGGCAAGAGAATCAAGATTACATTCTTTTGCTTGCCACTGAGGCTTACAGATTTATTATTGTTTTGTTTTTTCTTCATGGTTATGGCCAAAAGATTCATGCTATTAAACCCCAAACCATTATGTCAGGGTAATGGTTTCTATAACTTGGAAGTGAAGAAAGAAACCGAATCTAGAGTTGGCTAAGTCACCACTGGGTTTGGAGTGGATTTGACATTTGGATTTGATATCATTCAGTAGTGATGTGAATTAGTGCATCTCTTACAAACCTGCATCACGGTTCACGCAGTTCACTCCTCCTGGCATTTTGCAGCATTCAGGGCACAAATTATTAGCAGTGATCTCAGCTCCTCTCATGAACTACACAACCTTTTGCTGTCATCTGCTCTTTTCCAGTCTTTGGTGTATCTCTTTTACTATAAGAAAATTTCAAGGCTGGCATTTATTACACTTCTTCTTATCTGCACGGTGTCTGTGCAGAACTGCTCAGCTCCTGCTGCTGCCTTGAGCGAGCCATCAGCTCTTGTCACCTACACACTTCTTGTGGCCATGAGCCATCTGATCCCTGTCTAGTTGCTCTCCTATGGAACACAAAGCAAACCCAGAGCAGAGAGGATAAATGTCCTTTCAAGACAGTTCCAGTCTCAGTACCAGCGTGAGTTGTCTGAGGGATGAAGATGAGAAGGATGTTGTGGATTTTTTGATGTTGTGGGGTTGTTTCACTTTCCCTTTGCTTTAGCCCCTTGACAGAACAGAGAGGCTGACATTTCATGGGTTGGGTGGTTTCTCTCCCATTCAGAGTGGACAGGAGGGCCTACGCCGCAGGAGAAATCAAACATGCAAGGAGCCCAGGAAGCTGGACTTCCAGGGAGAGGAAGGTTTTCTTCGACCAAATTCTTGACTGGTTGCAAGTAGCACTGTACATCTGCTAAGATGATATTGTTACTCTGCTAGTGGGTCACAGAACCTGGACACTCATCCCTGCTGCCTGCTGTAGTGGGAAGGCATCACCTGCCAGGTCCTCAGGTTCTGGCCATGTCACTTCAGTCCCAGCCATAAATCCTCTTTCTTAGAAATCTTCCAAGTGTGAAATCCCAGTCCTCAAGAACAGGCAGTACTTTGGTTGGAAATCAGCACAAAGCAGTGAGCAGTACAACATGTTGTGTAAATCACATGTGTTTGTGTCCTCGCCCCTTCTGAAGGGAGGCGAAGAAGTGTCATTGGGAGTTGGTGGATTTAGTGGGGTTTGTATGTGATTTCTTTTAATGTGCTTCAGATTAGTCACGGTGCTTTATTTCCTAGGCTTTGTTAAGCTTGTGGTCTGACCATATTGTCATAGTCACTCCTCACAGTTTGCTCAATACTAGTTTTAATATCCGGATATAGATTTCTTCAATATCCTGCAATGCATTTTTTGGTGCTTTTCTGAATAATGCTAATACTGAACAGTCTGTGATGCACCAGGCCCCTGAGCTACATTTTAAGGTTAGCATAATGCTTTCCATCTCTCATCTTTGCGCAACACAGACTCCTGTTACGTGCTGAGGTTTTTTTAGGACATAAAGTACCCAAAAGGAGGTTCTTGCTTAAGAAGCACTGAGACAGCACAATGGTGCTGCGAACTTGCCTCTTCTGGTCTGATCTGTCCTTGTGCCTTCTCCCTTCTACTCTCCCTCTGTCTTTGCTCCTCTCCTTTTATATCTGTGGGAAATATCCAACGATGCATTGTTTCCTTGGAAAACAATTGCTCAGGAGATCATCTCCGTATTCTTCTGGCTTAAAGATTTGTAGAAACAAATGCCATTCCAGAGGGGAAAACAAAAGTTCTTTTTTTACAGTTTGCTGAATAAAAAGGTGGCACACTGAACAGATTTGTCACCTGTTCCTGTGGCACTACTGAATTAGCTGTTAAAATTTATGTGAAAGGAGAAAACAACTATTTTGAAAGTCAAGAGGTCAAACTTCTCTCAGAGACAGAGATTTGTTAGTTGCTGGTGTGTATTGAAGCACTTCTGGACCAGGTGTAGATTTGCTCTCTCCAAACAGAAGAAAGAGCCTTTGAACATATTATCATTGCCTTAAAAATAAAAAAGAAAACTCTCGCCTCGGGCATTTGACAGGAGGCCAGACCTCAGAGGACAGCTGAAGAGAGACAGACAGGTTTCTAACATCTGTTTTGGGTGGGTGGATTATATTTGACTTTGGCATTCACATCAAGACAAGGCAAAGGCAGGGCTTGATGAAGAACACGGTCCCACAGCCTACATGACATTCCCTGGCTCTGGGATGGGAAAACCCCAAACGGGGATGGGCAAAACAGCCATGAAATGAGGGTGAGAATCCTGGGGTACATGCAGAGCTCTTTCTGTAGGCTTTAGAGAAAAGTACTGCTGGATTGGGCATCCAAAATCGGGTTGTGGCTATCAAAGACATCCCTGACAGATGTCCTTGAGCAGAGTGAGAGCTGTCCTCCCACCCAGAGCTCTGGGGGTGCCTCTGGGCCCTGCCAGATGAGCTGTGTTGAACAGTGCTGCTATTTTAAGACTCAAATAGTGTGTCAGTGCCCACTTTGCCTTCTGGCACAAGGTGCAGCCCCCAGGGCTGAGTCAGCAGTGGATCCCTGTGCCACCAGCTGATCCTGTTCCCCAACACTTGCTCTCGATAGAGGTTTCCAAGCCTGCTGTAGGCTGGGAGCTGGGAGCACCTATTTGCTCATCGGGTGCACGTCAGAGCCCGGATTAGCTCAGCGCAAAACCTCACTGAACTCGGGAACAACCTGCAGTTCAGATGATACAAGTATATCTCAGAAGAGTGCTGAGGAAAGGGCAGCAGAAGGTAGTCCTGTGTGTCCCTCTGAAAGCCCCATTGAAGGGCTCTGGCTCCCTCGTGGCCGTGCCTTTGTGGGACAGCAGAAGAACACAGTCCCCATCCATGCACCCTGCCCTCCCAGGCCTGCCTGCCTCTGAACCGCGGCAATTTATAACACCCTGAGGACACCAGGGCCCATTTCAATGCAGCTTTAAGCTGTCAGGCTGTAAATTGTCCTGGTTCAGGAGCTACTTCAAAGCAGCCCAGGCTTCCTGCAGCAAGGAGAAGGCTTTTTGGCAAACCCAGCACAAGTCATTTGCTATTCATGAGTCAAATCCCTGAAATGTCCTGGATCAGCAGCTAAAAATGGGTCATAAGAAGACAAGGCATTGCTGTCTGCTGAAGGAAGCTGCAAACTCCACTGGCCTTCTCCATCTGTTGGCTGAAGCTCCTTCTACATTCTCAGCAATGGCTTTTCCTCCCTCCCTGCCTTTCTCTGTTGAGCAAGCACACATGAGGTTTCCTGAAGCAGTGGGACCTTGACCCAACAGGCGAACCCACCCAAATGATCTCCTATTGCCCCTGTCTCTCAGATGAGTGGAAAAATGTCAGTGGAGTATGGGAAAGTCACTAATGAAAATGATGAATTCCTCCAAGCTGCCTGGTTTCCAAATCTGGAAAGGCTGCAGTGGCCAAGGGAGAGGGAAAGGAAACACCAGCTGGGTGCAAGCTGAGGTTTGTAGGCTGCAGGCTGGCAGCTGGAGGGGTGAAGGGACCAAGCCATGGTGGCTGCAGGCAATGGGCACAGGTTTTGGAGGCAGGTCTGCTCTGCCAAAACTGCACCTGTGGCAGCTTGGTTGCAGCCAGCAGAAGAGTGTCCTCCAGATTGGAAGCAAAGAAAACCCTAGAAAGGGACCCAAAAACTCTTTGTATGTGTGGCTAATATTCAAAAGAGAGTTCACTTGTGTTGTGTGAGTAGCAAATCCTTCCCCAAGCTGGGGAGTATTTGAGACAGTGTTTCTTTTCCTTTCCATTTCTTAGGCATTTACATTCAGCATAATTGCATTTATCGGCATCCACATCTCCTGTTTTAATTTAGAGCATTACAAAAGGAGCAGTTGAATATTCTTTTTGTCAGAGCTGGATGATGGATGGTGAACATCAGCGAGGCTTAAACACCCACGTGGAGGTGAACCCCTGGCTCTGACAGACCGTGTGTAATGCAAGAGGCACTTGGTTACAGAGCTCTGCAGAGTAACGCTGCTTGTTCCTTGTCCAGGCTGTGCCAGACAGCAAACTTCCAGAAAACCTCAGACCATATACAGTTAGCCAGCAACACTATGTGAAATTTTTAACCATATTTGAACGAACGGGCTAACTTGGACACGGCGAGGAGGGAAATGCCAGTCTGCCTGACAGCTCGTTTTAATAATGAGAAAGTTGTTCCACTGACAGGAAGACAATAAAACTGTGGCTGCCTAGAAAGATGTTGCCTTTCTTCTACTTCTGAGCATATGTGAAACTGCAGAGGAACGGGTTGGTCACAGATCTGTGCATGTGCAGCAGTGCTTTTCCCTTCTTTCATCCCTTTTCCCTTCTTTCACCCCTTTTCCCTTCTTTCACTATTTTTCTTTCCAGGGTGTTGAATCTGCACCCACCCTGCCAACCCTATCCAGATGAGTAATTAGTAAATCACTGCTTTCCCCTAAAAAGTGACTTATTTTAAATATATTATCCCTTGTGCTTCAGCAAAGCAAGCAATAAAAATAGGTAATCTTTGTAGTTAGAGCTATTAATTCACAATTTATGGCGCTTTTGGGTTACAGGGCATGAAAGGCAAATTCTTGAGAGATTTATCAGCCGCCTGAATGGGCAGACCTCATCTGCTGATCCCCTATTGATCAAAGAGCTGTATTTTTTATAACCAAGCTACTTGTACTGCACTTACTTTAGATGGCAGAGACCCTGTCATGGAATGGTTTTGGCAGTGCCATGGCTACGCTGGATGATGTACATATGTTTTCCAGTGATGAGACAAAAGGCAGATTTTGTTTTTAAACTCAGAACAGAAGAGCAGGAAGGCTTTAAGTCGTGCGTGGTAATGGTACAAGCACTAGAGAAACTCTTGTGCAATCATCATGTCACTGTGGAAATTCTGTCTGCAGCAGCAGCGTTACCGCACAGTGCTCGTTACCATCACAACCTTCTTAAAGCTCTGCTATCCGCGGGCCAGGGCTCAGCTGTGGATCCTCGTGGGCTGACTGAAATATGTGGCTTCTCCACATAAAACAAGGGTTTGTGACTTTATTTCCCTCCCCTCCTCTGAGCAATTGCTAAACAATTCTTTGTGCAAAAAAAAAAAAAAAGTGCACACGTTTCATACAGACACTTGAGAACAATGCTGTGCAGCTTTGGTAAGCCCTGGAAGCCGTCACCCTGTGCTGCTCCCCATGTGAAACAAGCTGGTGATTGAGTCCAGGCCCTTGTAGTCAGTCTTAAAACCAGCTCCAGAAATGGTGGCTCTGGCTGAAAAAACAGATTGGAGATGAAGAACTGCTCTGAGCTCTCAGGCGGGTGAAAGAGGAGTGAAACCCTCTGCCTGCATCACAAATGTTGTGTTTGTACTGGGCACCGGTTCTGTGGGGGTCTGTAAGGAACTCCATAGCTTGTTTTCTACCAACAGGAGTAAAAGGAGATGTTCTTTTGAATCCAGGTTAATTTGAGTGAGTTCCTGCTTCATTGCTGGATGCCATGGAGGGATGTACTGAGATGAGCTCAGTTGGTTGAACACCAGGGTCGTGGGTTTTTTCGCAGTATGGGCCATTCACTTGAGAGTTGGACTCAGTGATCCCTCTGGGTCCCTTCCAACTCAGAATATTCTGTGATTTCTGTGACGATGATTACTGCTGACAGCAGACCTGAGCAGGAAACCCAGTACTGCCTCATGCTGCCAGCTCCCGCCCCACTTGCAGCAGACCAGGCTTCAGCAGCGGCCAACCACGGATATCTCAGCATGACCCTGGAAAAAGCAGCTAGAGAGCACCATGTTGGAGCACTCACAGAAATCCAAGCCTGGAAGAGAGATGGCTGTGCCATGCAGTTAACACAGTGATTCATCATCATCTTTTCCTTTGTGCTGTTGCAAACCAGGCGACACCGGTGAAACGCAAGCGGAGCTGCGTTGATCCAGCGGGACCAAGTGGACAGAATGAGCCCTCTCAGAGTGTTACTTGAATGCTGGCTTGTTCTGTGTTTCAGATAACCCCAGCAGCATGAAGTGGTGTGCAGCTACCACCTCCTAGGGACAGGCCATCAGCAATTTGGAAGGGGCTAAGGTTTCAAGAGTGCCTTCATAACAACATCCCTTCTTCCAGCTGCTCTCCTGGCAGAGGCACAACGTAGCAGCACCCACGGAGAGGCTGTTTTGGCACCTGGGAGGAGGGTTCACCAGCAGAGGAGTTAGAAATGTTACGTATTTCTAGTTTTCTGTCAGTTTTCATCAGCTGATACTGATGTGGCTGGCAGAGAGGTGCTTTTACCATCACTTGTTAGGAAAGCATAACGCAGATGGATTTATAAACGCAGTTACGGAAGATGATGTCTCACTTCAAGGCTGTTCTGGCACTGCAGGTCTGATGGGCTGCAGCTTTAAGACAGGCAGTTGCGCAGTTGGCCTTGTCTTGGGGATTTAATTCAGCATTCCCAGCTCCCTTCTTGCCCCTTTCCAAAAGGTGTATGTGTTCCTGACACAAATCTTCTCAAGGGATCAGAAACAGCAAGCATAGTCTGTTGCTATGAAAAAGGGGCCATGGCCCTCCTCATCCAAAATGGTTCTGCTTAAGCTGGAAGTGATGAATGTCTTGCAAATGAACTGTTTTTTAAAATACACCCCCACCTTTTTACATGCAGGGAAGAACTGCAGCAGTCACTATTGTGAGGCTGAATCTTTGCATAATTAAATTCACAGTAATCTCCTGTGAAGGCTCAAGAGAGATGCAGAGCTTTGTGCTGATGTGACTGCCTCAGCCCTGTCCTTCAGTGCTGTTACTGTGACATTGTCTCCGTGTAGGGCTCTGTCTGCCTACTCAGGGGTGGAGGTTCCTGAAACATTCTGCAGCAACAGAAAGCTGTGCTGGTGGGCACATGGGGGCAAGACTGACAGGGGGGGATCCTGCAGACAGACCCACTGGAGCCAGTGCTTCCCCCAGGCTTCTTGCAGAATCTGGTGTTGGCACAGATCTGGAGACCTGGGGTGGTGTGTGATGCAGGATCACTGCTATCCCCGTCCAGTCTGGCAGAGAGGCTACGCTGCTCCAGCTTGGATTTCTGATGTTGGACTGATGCTGAGATGGGTGGCTGCCTGGGCTGCAGCTGAAATTTCTCCAAGCAGAGGGTTTCTTCACCCCCCTGTAAGAAGCAGCTTTTGGTAGCCTTGCCAAGTGGACCAAAAAGGCTCATCATCCATCATGGCTCGCAACTGCTACAAAACCACTGGATGTAGAAAGTAGCTCCCAAATAGGAATCTTTGAATTCCATGAACAGAAGTATTTCTAAATGATTACATTACTGCTTCTTGAAAACACATGGTGGAAAATCACACAGCAGTCCAGAAGAGGTCTTCTCTTCTGTAGTCTGTGTTCAGAGGAAACTGCATCCCTCTAACTCTGTTTTTAGCATCCAAAAATTATTGGCCAGGGTTTCAGAAGCTTTCTGCTCATCATCTCCAAGAAACTCCTCTCCAAGGGTCATGTGGTGCTCCTCTGGAATCTTAACACTTCACATGAGAAAGAGCAGATACAGACTTCGAAGGATGCAGCTCTGTCTTTCATGGGCCTGTTGAAATTCATAATGAAAAACAAGTTTTCTTGTGCTCTGCCTGCACTGTGGAGTAGAAGTGTGGAGCTGACAACAAGGAAAAGAAATCCTGAGACACAGTAGATTTGGTGTGCAAGTAATTTGGCATCATCCCTCAGTGTGGCCTTTAAATGAGCAATCAGCAGCGAGTCACTGTATCCCTGGTTTTGTTTGGATCTGGGACAGAGGCTGGAGAGGGAGAGCTGAATCATTTGCCCCATGGGTCAGAGCCTTACCATGAGCAAGGGCGAGCCTTGTGAAGAGCAGCAATTTGCACCAGGACTTGTAATTTGGAAATTATGCTAGAAGCAACTTTTGATTACACTTTCTCAGGCAATCCCAATACCAATTAGTCATTTGCACCTACAATGTTCTGCTTCTTTAATAGCTGTAGCATAGAACATTTGTTAATGTTTAGTGGTATTTTATTTGTTTTTGTTTCTGTCAAATCAGAACCCTTTGGATGAAAACCTTGCAATCACATCCAGCTCTCCTAAGGTTTGCACAGTTAACTCTAAATATCCTAAACTGGCATGTTCTGTTTTATCTGGTTTCTATATCCTTATTTAGACCAGGAAGATGAAGCTCAGCTTAATGCAGGCCCAGGAGGAGGGAAGTTCTCTGCTTCCTAGCTGGAGGATCTCAGTTCCCAAGTGCCTTGGACTGCTCCCACATGTAGGTTTTGGGTAATGAGATCGTCAAGCTCAGGGTCAGAGGTGAGGTACACGATGCCAGTTTTGAAGACCCATTCATTTTTGCAGGTTTTCTTCTTTCCTTTGCCAAGCTGGAAATACTTTAAAGGCTACTTGGTTTGAGAAACTGTAAATGAATAAGTTATTTTTAAGCTCTTCTACTTGCTTAAACAAGAAAGGATTGGGAGAAAAACAGTTGTTTAATTAAAAGCTACTTGGTATGTTTCACAAAAGCTTGAACTCCAGCAGTAACTCTCCTAATTCACAGATTCCTTGGGAGTTCAATGACCTTGAGTTTGCTGTGCTTGAGACTTGCCTTAGTACTTGGCTTCCTTTCTGGAATACTTTTGGAGAGGAGAGCAGTGCAGAAGGTACTGCGAGGCTCTCGAGTGAGACCAGCACTGTTTCACTTAGGATCATATAAGAAGAGGCATTTGTGTTGTACAAAATAAACTTCTTGCTTCAGAGCATGCCTTACTGCACCCAGAGGTCACAGCTGGATCTGCCTCTGCTTCCCCACCAGTCTGCCATGGAAATTTTGAGTACTGGCTGCTCAGGATGATTTTCTTGCCTCTCTTTATGAAACAAAGCAAACGTGAACCAGCAGTACATGATGAAATTTGTGTGAGAAGTAACTTCTCTGAAGAATCACATCATTTAATCGTGCTCCAGAGCTCAGGGCTTCACTTGTCAGCTGAGAGGGAAGTCTGATCTCCCAGCGCCGAGTGGTGTTTCCTGCATCCTTTCCTGTAGTGGCAACTGGGGAGGTTAAAGCCGTGAACGAGTGGCCAAGTTCACTGGAAATGAGTGTTTATCCATTACTTCCCTGTGTTTGTTTCCACCATAATAACTCTGTCTGAAGGAGTGGCTTCAGTCATGTCAATGTTTAGCTGTGGGATATAAAGCATCAGGATTTAAACAGAAAGAAACCTGAATACAGAGTTGTATTCAGGAGGCCCCTGCAGTCTTTCCCTCTAGCGGAGGGAAGTCAGCAGTAAACAAAACTCCACTGCTCCTTTCCCTTGGCAAAATTCTTCATCAGGTGAGCTATACTGGTGATGTAAAAACCAGACAACTGGTTATCTGTTGTGGTTAATCAGTGCAAAGTGGCAAAATTGTGCTAGTGCAGCTACAATTATTTAGTGCAGTTCCTTGGGATGTGGGTGCAGAAAGTGTTTCATTTCACTTCAACCAGCCAACAGGAGCTGCCCCCTTCCTTGCACCAGCTCTGGCACATCTCTGGAAGGAGGAGCAAGGAGGAGATGGACATGAGCATCCTGTCTGGATTTGGCTGCAGAGCTGAGGGGCAGGGTGGGGCTGTCCCAGCACCTGAGTTGCTCCCACAGGAGAACAGCTCCACACTGTGACCCACATCCTCATCTCCTCCCGATGGCAGTGCTCAGAGCTAGGTGACATTAACCATCATTTGGGCTTTTAATTAGCTGGGCTTTGTATTTAAAGCCCATCTTGGGCATTTTGAAACCTGCCATGCAGCGTGTCTTATCCACGATTGCTTTTCATGAGACTTGCAGTGCTGCGTTTTCTGGGCTCTGGTAGCACAATCTGGAGCTGTGAGAGAAAGCCCTTGGGGGCTAATCCATGGCTGCAGGCCAGCTTCTGCATAAACTGGTCTTATTTTTAAAGTCCATTTTCTCCAGTACACTTTTTTTTGGCCTGCAAAAGACTTCTTCATTTAAAACTAGGAACATAACACTCTCTCCTTTCAGTTGGTCTTTTGGACATGAGCCAGTAGTGCCCACAACAGCTGTACCACAGTTTAAACATTCAGTCTCTAATGGTTTGGGGAACATTAGGGTTTTTAAGGCTTCAACAGGTCTAGAGTAAATAGCGGTCAATAAAGAGTAGCTCTTCTTTGTATCCCTACGCTCTCAGTGCTCTGCACTAGAATAAAGCATGCTTAGAATATAATCATTGCAAAATTAATATCCATGAAAGGTTCTTTTTTTAAAAAAAAGAATCATAGAGAAACCTGTTTCACTAGAAGAAGAGTTCACAAGAGTTCAGTTCTCAAGACTCTGGTAACGGGCATGGGGAAGTTTGCACGTAATGTCTGTGGGAGACGTGCATGTCCTGGGCTTGTGTCGCTCCCCACGTGTGTGTTTAGTGACTGGGAGGAGCAAATAAATCACAGTATTCCTTTCTCTATGGCCTTCTTCCCCCCTCCTATTGATGGTGTACACAAGAGTTACTTATGATTTTGTGTCTTCCTTATGGTTTCTGGTATCGCATGGAGTCGAAAGCCAGCGTGTGCTAATTGGTAATATTTAGTATAGTGTTTTGGACCCAAATATGGTAAGAAATTAATGTTAGCAGTGGTTTGTGATAGTTGGGTATTGCCCTTATTAGTGATTGAACCCTGTGCTGGGGACCCTTAACAATTTGAGCAAATGAATGTTGGTGGAGCTGTCAAACAGCATGGAGGGAACTGCTCAGTTCCATCAAGTTTGTAGATGTGGGTGAGCAAACACAATCGATGTGGGGCTGGTTTCTAGGGGAAAGCTCTTGGGCCTTGCAGCCCTTCTGTGGGACTGGGTCAAGTGTCTGCCAGCACCTTGGCCCAGGAAGGGTTAAATTGCTCCATTGGCCACTGGCCACTTGGACTTCGTGTACAGCGCTTGGTGTAGTTGTGAAAAAAGTTTGTAACTCCTTGTACTCTCTGTAGGGAATTAATTAACCCCTTCCAGTACCCTTCTTTGTGTTTGCTGCTGGTGTGAGGTGTACCTTGGCACCCAGAGAGGGATCAGAGCTGCAGGATCCTGGCACACCCCATGCCTGCTGCAGCCTGCTGAATGCAAGGGGACAAGGGGGACGCTGGAGTAGGAGAGGGGGAGACTTCATAGGAAAAACATTGAACGTGCCAGCCTTGCAAGGCATTCTTCTGAAAAATAGGATTATATAAAAGCCTGGCTACTGTGGTGCTTCTCATTAGCTGCACCGCAGCGTTGGCTGGAGTGCAGGGCTCGGGCAGTTGTCACCTTTTTGGCTGGAGCAAGGTGGCTGTTACTAGATGTTTCAGTTGTAAATTGCTTTGTGTTGAAGCCCCAGTAAAGTCTTGCTGAGATATGTTATATATTCAGTTCAGTTTTTGAAGCAAGCTAGTTTTGGGAAGGGGCAAGAAGGACTATTAGAAGTCTACCCTAAGAGGTTGCTCCAGAGTGGCAAGCCAGAGCGTTAAAATATGCTTCTTAATTTTAATTTGTGCCATTTGCTAGGGGTTCTTATCTTTACTTCCATTGGGAAGTTTCATAACATTTTCCTACCCATCGGTATTCTATTAAAACTTTGTTGTGTAATCTGAAAGCCTTTCTGCTTCTCATGGTTTCCTCTTCAGAATGCCCTAGGTAGCAATTTTAGAGTAAATGCATTCAGGCTGCATGGTCTTGATTTTGTTCTTATAAATTCAAAACAAGACTTGAAATTAAATCCTATTGTCAGGTTTCCTTTAAATAGCAGCAGCCTACTGATGTGATTTAAGAATTTTTATCTAATGTCACAGTACTTCTAGAAAAGCCTCTGCCTGGAGTTGTAGTTAAAATGTCAGTGAAATTGGTTATCATATGCATTTAATACTTCTAGTTCCAGATATACATAGTGTTAGAGAATAGATCAGTGTTGTCAGTAAAATAAGTGGGTCCTGCAGTGTTGGACTGATCCTGTTCTTCCCGTGTGAGTTCTCCACTGTAATAGACTGTGCTCACAGGACTGACCCTAAGTGGGTGTGATTTGAGGTCTCCTAGAGCCCTTCACAGCAACAGTGAGGTTCAAAGTGACCAAAAAAATAAAGTGTTATTAGTAGAGGAAACAATACAGGGATACAAATGAAGAACAGTCTTTTGGGTGACTGGAAAAAATGTGTTTCTTGGGAAAGCTTGAGGTTCATTCAGTTTGGATAACTCTGCTGGACGTGGGATTAGACCAGCTAACCTCTGCCCGTAGCGCTCTTTTAAATCTTGCATGACTTCTAAAGGGATATTATACATCTCGACAGGCAGCTCATCTGAGGCCTGCCAAGGGGCCATGGCCAAGATGTTCTCCTTTGGCTGCATTGCTGCACGGATCCATCCATCCTCTGGCCTGGATTGCTCCCAGACAGCGTGCACGCAGCAGGGATCACTTGGGGAGAGTGGGAAGAAGGTGAACTTGAAGGAGAGGGGGCGGGGGACTGGTGGCGACCCACGAAATAAATGTCCTTCCTTTCTCAGTCCAGCTGAAATTCCTCCCTCCCTCCTTTGCAGTGATTTACATTTGCTCAGATTAAAATCCATGCTCCCAGTAAGCTCAGCTTGCTCCGTGCTGTCGGCAGCGATACACCGAATGTCAGGTTTCAGCATGCACACAGTCAGCTCGTTAAGATAGCAGCAATTAAATCCAGGTGTAAGTTTATCCCTAAGATTCAGTGTCTGTCCACAATAATGGGAAAAATGCAACCGAAGGCCTAATAAAACAGTACTTGTGCTGGCTCTGAGCAGCTGGTAAAGGGAAGGTTTCTGTGCTGGTGATTTTCCTTCTAGTGCTCTGTTTAATTGCCATCATATTTGAGACATTCTCCCTGGTTCTTTTTTGGGTTTGGCTCTTTGCTGATCTGTACAGCCCCTTTTACACAAGCTTTATTGACTGTGTTACCTGTGGCAGATTCCACTGCCAGTAACAGGGATTGGATCCCATACTGAATGAAGGTGCTGTGTCAGCTTTGGCAGGTTGATGACGTTTGTGCTGTGACATAGAATCTGCCCATGGTCTTTCTAAATTTCCATTATCTAAGCTGGTATATACCTTTGGCCCCAAGGTTTTTTTATCAGTTTATTTTCCACATTATCTTTCTGGTTTGTCTGCTTTCCTGAGACTTGTGAATCTAATCTCAGCTCACTATCTTCTTGTTTTGAAATAGCAAATGCCATGTTAAGGATGTTTTTATTCTGGTGTACACATGCATCCTGTATTACCTGACTTCTGGAACTCTAGGAATCTCAGGTGCGCTTTACTGTCCATTGACATTTTAAAATGACAGCTGTAGCTTTGCATTGCAGCACTTGAGGTAACATATTTGGCATCTTGGCCAAAACATTCAGCAACTTGCATTTTTAATGCCTAAATCTGGATTTTTAAAGCCTAAATGGCATTTGGGTATAATGGAAAAGGTGTTGTCAGATTTGCTTAGTATGTACATGGCATCCCTTTTTATTGTTCTTTATTATTAATATTAAAACAATGGGAAACAGATGAATAGTTAAGAGTTTTGTAGTGAACACTTCACGGTGTTATTTTCCTGGTGATGGTGTGTTGTTGTGAAGAAATGAGCTTACAATCGACTTACTGCTGAATTGTTTGGCTGCTGGTGATATCTCTAGAATGGGCTGTAGTAATCCCAAATCCATGATAGATGTTTCTTTCACCAGTTTACAATGAATAATCCTCTTAATTTCCTTGAATAGCAGCTGGTATTGCTACAACCTGTGTCTAAACCCAAGAACAGCTTATTCAGAAAGCCTTCTGTGAGCAAGGGGGAATTCTCTCCCAGCGGGGTTGCGTGGGCAAACTTTCACAGGGTCAGCACTGCCGAGACTCTGACTTCTCCTCCCTCTCTCTCTCTCTCTTCTAGATGCAGCAGCTGTTCTACGAGAATTACGAGAAGAACAAAAAAGGCTACATCCGAGACCTGAGGAACAGCAAAATACACCGAGCCATAACACTGCACCCCAACAAGAACCCCCCATACCAGTACAGGCTGCACAGCTACATGCTGAGCCGCAAGATCGCGGAGCTGCGCCACCGCACCGTGCAGCTGCACCGTGAGATTGTGCTCATGAGCAAGTACAGCAACACTGAAATCCACAAGGAGGACCTGCAGCTGGGGATGCCGCCCTCCTTCATGCGGTTCCAGCCTCGCCACCGCGAAGAGATACTGGAGTGGGAGTTTCTTACAGGAAAATACTTGTATTCGGGCGCTGACGGGCAACCGCCTCGGAGAGGAATGGATTCGTCCCAGCGCGAAGCGTTGGATGACATCGTTATGCAGGTCATGGAAATGATCAACGCCAACGCCAAGACCCGGGGGAGGATCATCGATTTCAAGGAAATACAGTATGGATACCGCAGGGTGAACCCCATGTACGGAGCAGAGTACGTGCTGGACCTGCTGCTTCTCTACAAGAAGCACAAGGGGAAGAAGATGACGGTCCCTGTGCGAAGGCACGCGTACCTGCAGCAGACCTTCAGCAAGATCCAGTTCATGGAGCATGAAGAAATGGATGCCAAAGAGCTGGCCAGCAAAATCAACCAGGATTCTGGGTCCTTGTCCTTCCTCTCCAACTCGCTGAAGATGTTTGTCCCCTTCCAACTCAGCAAGTCCAAAGCAGAAAGGAAGGAGCTCAAAGACAAGAAGATCAACATCCTGATCCCTCTCTCCGGACGTTTTGACATGTTTGCAAGGTTCATGGGGAATTTTGAAAAGACGTGCCTCATTCCAAACCAGAACGTCAAGCTGGTTGTCCTGCTTTTCAATTCCAACTCCAACCCTGACAAAGCAAAGCAAATCGAGCTGATGAGAGATTACCGCTCCAAATACCCCAAGGCAGACATGCAGGTTCTGCCGGTGTCGGGGGAGTTCTCGAGGGCACTGGCTCTGGAAGTTGGATCTTCTCAGTTCCAGAATGAGTCTTTACTTTTCTTCTGTGATGTTGACTTAGTGTTTACCACAGAATTCCTCCAGCGGTGTAGAGCCAATACAGTTTTGGGTCAGCAAGTATATTTTCCCATCATTTTTAGCCAGTATGATCCAAAGATTGTTTATAGTGGAAAGGTTCCTAGTGACAATCATTTTGCCTTCACTCAGAAAACAGGTTTCTGGAGGAACTATGGCTTTGGTATCACCTGTATTTACAAAGGTGACCTTCTTCGAGCAGGTGGCTTTGATGTCTCCATCCAAGGTTGGGGCCTTGAAGATGTAGATCTATTTAACAAAGTCATTCAAGCTGGCTTAAAAACTTTCCGAAGCCAAGAAATTGGAGTAGTCCATGTGCATCACCCTGTTTTTTGTGACCCTAATCTTGATCCAAAACAATACAAAATGTGCTTGGGGTCCAAAGCTTCAACTTATGGATCCACACAACAGCTGGCTGAAATATGGTTTGAAAAAAACGACCCAAATTTTGGGAAAAGCAGCAATACTAATGGCTCAGTGAGGACAGCCTAATGTCCAGCTATGCTGGAAAAGACTTTTTTTTAATTATCTAATTTATTTTTGGGAAAATGTTTTTTGATAATTCACTTTTAAAAGACCACACAGGATATATTTTAGAAATCATCGTTGTTTTCTTACAAAGCGCTCGTTTTGAGAAGAACAAGGCCCTTGGGTTTTTTTGTTGTTGTGTTTTTGGTTTTGAACAAAACTGTGATCAGTATTTGCCTTCAAACAAAAAAAAAAAGAAAAAAAGAATTGTTTAAGAGTTATCTGACCGATCAGTGGAAATCTGACTTAAATTAGAATTTCCTTATGAACAAAAGATTGTTTCCTACCGTTTCCAGTGCCGTCTTCATGGCTGGGATTCTGTAAATTGGGACCTGAGCGTGCAAAACCAAGTGACAAAACGCTGTGTCTAAATGTTTTTGGTGTGACTGCTACCGTGCAAAGATTCTGCTCCTTTGGTTCAGGATTAGCCATTAATTTTTAAATTGCATTAGAAAATCTGAGTTGCTGTGGTGATGAGAAGGGTGGTAATTGCAGGAGGTTGGTTTTTTTTTTTCCTAATAGCTGATTATTTCAGTTGAAAAATACACTTCCACTTATTATGGGCAGGTGAGGGAAGGAAGTAAGCACAATCTGCAATCTGATTAGTCCTTGTAGAAATTGCTGTGTTTGATATTTGGTCCATATATGGACAGAATGTTTGGGGAATCCGTGGTGGGTTCTGTGTATTGTCCTCAGCCGCCATCCGAGGGCTGAGCGATGTGACCAGGAAATGCCGAAGCCTGATGAGCGAGGGGAAGAGGCTGGGAAATGGGAATCCCTTACAGCCAAACGACAGCACACAGTGAACAATCCAAGTTTCCTGATGAGAACTTGGAAAACTCCTCTGCACCGAGTGTCCTGCGCCCGATCGCATCGATTTTGTTCAGTTGGTTACATGATGTTGATGGGAACAATTACGTCATTTGATTACTAGTTTTGTTTTGGGATTATTTTTTTTCTGTATCTGTTAGACCGTTAATTTATTTAATATCCATTGTTTTAGGTTCTTGACCTTTTCCTTGAATATCTGTTAGTCATTTTAATATTTTATATATATATATATATATATGTGTGTGTAAATATATATATATATATTAGGAATGTATTGCATCTTCTCACTGATAAGGTAGTGTACATCATACTTACAGTAAATGATCTCCAAAGATTACTTTCTAAAATATTTTTTCATGAATCTTTCCCCGCCCCCCCCCCCAAATTTCTTTTAACATTTTTGGAATGGCTTCAGTGAGTTTAGGAAATATTTTGGTATTCCAAGAGGAACTGAGGAGGCTGAATACAAGGAAAGTGTGATCCCTATGAGTTAACACCTAGCAGGGTAAGAGAAAATACACAAAATAAAGTGCCTTAAAGCCAGATAGGGAACCCTGTACACTGAGACTTAGGCAGTGAATGGACATTGTCATTGAAGCAGATGATCTCTTGGGACCTGTGTACCTGTAAATATCCTGCTCAGCAGAAATAAAAAATAAAAACCAGTGAACAATATATTTTTCTATTGTATCCTCCAGCCCCATTTCATCTCGTTGCCCTCAGTTCCACTTCGCCTACTCTTTGGGAAGTGGAGACAAGTGAAGGAATTGAGAAAACCCGAAGCTTAGGTGGTTGTTGCCATGTTTGAAGGGATCTTAGGGAGCAATTGCTATTCCAGTAGAAGAAATAACCATTGTTTACACGTGTATGAACTGCAACTAGCATAGAGTCTGTGTCCTACCATGTTCATCATTTTCTGGTGACAGTCCCAAGGATGTAGGTACTTGGATGGATTCAGTGCATGGAAAATTTTTCTTTCCCTTCTCTTTTTTTTTTCCTTTCTTTTTTTCTTTTCTTTTTCTTTTTTAAGACTTGCTTCTAAGATGCAATAAAGATTTTTTATTTGCAATCAGAGCTGCTCACGTCGTCAGTCCATATCATTCCACCCAGTGCAGGCACAGAGGTAACACACTTTGGGAAGTAAGCCTAGGTAAAAGGATCTCCCTCTTCCAAAGGGTTTTGACCTCTGTGTTGTGTTTTGGCCTGGGATGAGCTCAGTGCTTCTACCTTGGCTCTGAGGGAAGGGAGAACAGACCCATTCTGGGGTCTGTTGAGCTGTGCCATTGCCTGGTTTGGACATTTCTTCATGAAAACGTTAGAAGTACTTCTGCTGCCTGAAAATACTCATAAGTATACATTTCAAATGCATACAGTGACAAGGCTGAATGGTGCCCTAATGTTTTGTGTATTCAAAACACAGTAAAAATAATTACTAAGTGGGTTGAGAACTTATTTTTTAATAGCTCTAGGAGTTAAGTATTGGTGTGAGGACAAAATTAAGTCCCAAAGCAAGAATCTTAGGGATTGCAGAGGTGTTTCTTCACGCAAGCAACTTGTATTTGTGGTACAGAAAAGAGCTTGAAGAATATGAACCCCAAAGAGCAGCACCAAAATGGGCGAAAAAAAGCCCTGTACTGTATTTATTAACATTTATCATTATGTAGGACTTTTTTTAGCCCATAACAGCTGGTAAAAGCAGAATGTATGTAACTGGAAAAAGCCATTTAGTGAACAGCACCCATCTGGTATTTGAGGTTTTTTCTGAGTTGCCACAGTTCTAATTCTGCTAGCAAATCCCTATTAAAAGTGAGTTTTGGACCAAGCTTGCAGGCAGCTCTTGAGGCCCTGCATCTCAATTGATCACATATTTTATGGACTCTCAGCTTAAAAGTAATCCATTTTAAATTTTAGTTATAACCCTTTATGACAAAGTCTAACCACATCAATCCCATTTTATACTAAAATAAGTGGCATTTGCTGCCCCAGCTGTAAGACACTGGACTGAGGTGGAAAACATCAGCAGGTAGGTGCTAACCCAGCCTTGACAAGAATCCCTTCTGGGGCTGAAACATTTCATCTGCAATTTACTCCAGTTGTTTGGTTTGGACAGAAGTTTCCTTCTTGCTGAGGAGGCTGGAAAACCCTGGAGGGTTTGCATCTGGGCCACAGAGGTGTGAGAAAATGAGATGGTGTCGTCCTGAAAATGAAGGACGTGGTGCCCAGTCATGTGCTGTCTATCGAGATGCTGCTCTTCTTCATTAAAACAATTTAAAATGTGAGAGACTTCTTTCCCTCATTATTCTGGTGCAGGTAACCTGGGTTGGATGCTGTGTCGGCTGTGGGCATCCTCACAGCAATAAAACTCCCACCCAAGGAGAGCTTTGCAGCCCCTGGGCACGTGGGGTTAAATCCTTCACCTTCCCTGATCACCCATGGGGGGGAGCTGGATTTATTAATGCTGTTTTCTAAAAACTTTTCCCTCCTGCTCAAGATCGATGATGGCAAAAAGAGGCAAAGGGAGCTAGGGAAAATGTGAGTCCAGAAAGGCAGCAGGTACTTCTGGTGACTGTTGTGCTGGATGTGACTATTTACATGTGAAACATTTATCTGTAACTGCAGAGTCACAGTCCATGGAAGGATTTCAAGTTTTGGTCGTTTAGGCACAGTGGGGGTTTATTACACAGAAAACTCAGTGACCAGCTCCAGCCCCACTTAGCTCCCCTGGACCTGGCTGGATGGTTCCTTTCAGCAAAATCAGCACAAAGTCCCGCTGACCCAAATCTGCTTACTCTTGAGTTTTTGTGGAAGCCTCTAACTTTACATTGCAAATTATTATCCTGAGCCGTTTCGCATGAATACTTGCTAAAAATACTCGGCTTGCACAGCCAGCCGCAATCAGGAGCTTTTTGGAAAGAAAATCTTACAGAGGCATTAAAAATGGGGAGAAGGTCCAGGCCCCACCAGGGCTCCTCCTCTGCTCTGGCCATGGTGATGCCTTGGCTGGTGGGACACTGCTCACGTGGGACCTGTTTTAAATTAATGCTTTTGTACCCAGTGGACTCTGCCAATGTGAGTTGTGCTGACCAGAGCAAATTCAGGGGTTTTGATCCCAGTTGGAGCTCAAAAGCCACCTCCTTCTTGGGCTTAGGCAGCCTTGGATACAACCTGGGCTCCCCAGCCAAGGCAGTGCATCCCATGAGGAATCCTTTCCAGCTATTTTCCTGGATTTTACCTGGCTGCTGTTGCCAGAAGCACTTTTATTCCTCACGTCCGAATTGCTGCCGACACTTTCCCAGGTGTCCTTGTCCTTTCCAAGCTCCAAGGCCATCTCCCCGGTCTCCTCCAGCCCAGGAATCTCTACCACTTTCTAAATCACTTTTATGAGTGGGGTGAAAAAAATTAACATCAAAAAAATAACAGCCCAAATACTGGGCTGGCGTGTTTACTTTCACACTTTAATTCAGTAAAAACCTCAAATTTAATTGACCTGAATCAGCTCCTACATTTCCAGCAGGCTGGCCTGGAGTGTCTTGGAAATTGGGGGTCCTCCCTGTTTGGCTGGGGGTGTCGGGAGGACTTTGCTGGGGTCCTGCTCCGTGTCTCACTGTTTCAGAAAAAGAAGACAAAAGAATAACCACCATTGTGATTTTTTCACTTTTCACCTAGAGGGCTTCCAAAAGGGGCACAGTTTAAAGTAATCCGTGATAAAACAAACCTCCAGTGCAAACAGGCTGTGATATGGGCAGATAAAGGCTGTTTCCTGTGCCAGCATTGGCTCTGCCAGGACGGTTCTGTGTGCTGGGGCAGGGCCATAATGGCCCTGGGAAACCTGAATCACTGTGGATGTTCCACTCATGGGTTGGGGATGTGCCTGGGCTTTCTGCCCACTGCCAGCATCACTTGGTAGTGATTGCCCCAGTGCTGAGCATCTGTCCCAGGTGAGCTCAGCCCCAGCCCAATCCCTGGCATCATCCTTAACCCCAACCCCATTCCTGGTCCCATCCTTCTCCTCATTTTCATCCCCACCCCCAACTCCATCCCTGCCCCCATCCTCATCCTAATCTTCATCACAGTCCCCATCCTCGTTCCCATCTCCATCCCCAACCCCCTCCTTATCCTCCTCCACCGAGTTAAGCCACTGAAGCCCAAAACAGCTCCCATCCCACCGCCACTGGCCGGGGTAAGCCAAGGACAGGCCAGCAGCCCGAAATAGCCACGATATTTCCTGTCCCTTTAAAGTTTGCTTAAAGAAAACTAATTTCCTCTGTCCTTTCAGTAGCAGAATACAAAGCAGCCAGCACTGTCCCTTTCCCCACCTCCCTTAGAAATCACCTTATTTTTCCTTATGCTGAAGCTGAGAGCCCTCGGTGCCGCATGGGATGGGGAGCATCCAGCTGGTGTGTCCATGTTCACCTGCCCCCACCCTGTCATGGGGGCACAAGGGGTGGGTTTTGCTCTAATATATCAAATTATGACAATTCCTGCCCCACTGTCCACGGCACTGCGTACAACAAGGCAGAGCCAGCCCTTATTTCCTTTCCTAGCAGAATTAGCTGTAATATTCCCTGTTTTACTGCACACTGAGGGGTTGGTTGGGTTTGGACAGCCCCAGACTGGTGGGGTCTTGTTCTGGGGCCCCAAAATGTCCTGAGTGAGCACCAGGATATGGGATCTTGGGTACGAGATGCAACCAGTGGTTTGCCTCCACATCATGCCTCCCCCCCAAAAATATTCAGGCCGTGCCCCAAGCTGGGATGCTGGTATTGGGCACGGCAGTTCTTCATCCCAGGGCCTGACCCTGCACTGATGCCAGCAAAGAAACAGCCCAAACCAGGAATAGGAATCAGTATCCAGTTAGGAACTGAATATATTCCTTTCAAAGCAGGTAAAGGATCACTGAGCACTCCAGGGAAAAGCCCAGGGTGATGTGTGGCTCACTGCTCTCAGGAGGCATCTGAGCAAGAGAGTGAAGCTGGGCAGGGTTTTGGGCTCAGTTAATCCCAGGCAGGTCCTGTTCATCTCCCTTTGCTTCCTTGATGAGTAATTAACAGCCCTGGGACCCGCTGCCCTCCCACTGCTGGTGCTGGGGGTTAATCCCATCTGAGAGCATCCGCTTCCCTCCCAGCGCCGAGGCCCTTCTGAGTGCTCCTGCTGCTCCGAGGCTGGGCTGGGGGAAACCTGGCATTGACAAACCCAAGGTGTTTTCTTGCCTCTCCTCAGTCAGCTGAAGGAATAACCCCCCACCAGGGCCCTATTTGGGCTTATTTTTAGCACCTGAAATGAAATAGTGAGGACTGTGACAGCGCAGCTCCTCCAGACCCACCCCTGGGGCTTTTGCTGCCCCTCGTTCCAGGACTCTGGGGGCTTTTCCTGCCTTTGGCTGTGACCCTATCCCTTTCCCCAGGATGCCTGATGTCCCTCACCTGTACCTGCCATCAGGAGAACAGGCTTTGCTGGTGGGAGAGATGGAAAGGAGCACTGAAATCTCAAACTGTTTGAACTGGTGGGAGTTTTCTTAATTTTGTTTTAGTGTCTGTTTATTTCTGCCCCTGGGGAATCATTCCCACACCACGTGCAGTGCTCACTTAATGGAGCCTTGTGCTAATGAGGTTTCAGGTCTGCTGAAGGGGGGATTTTGTTCTTGTTCCAGGGTAGCAATACTCAGGCTCTGCTGCTTTCGGGAACCAACCCCCTGCTCACAGGAGGTTTTGGGACACACGCCCACCACTGCAGCATCTCTCCCAGGTCCTGTGAAACCCGGGTGCCACCCCCTTCTCTTCCCACCCCCCCCCCCCCCCCCCAGACGACCACCCTGACGCACCTGGCAAGGTGTGCAGCAGAGTTTGGAGCAGGGATGCCTCAGAATGTTGGGAAAGGTGGTGTGCAGTAGCAGCCCCAGAGCACGGTGTCCAGCAGAACGAAGGCCCTTTTGTGTCCAGGCCTTGGTCAGGGCCCACCAAAGGTTTGGGAGATGCTCCAGCTGCCCCCATGGGCACTGGGGAGCCCATGGTGGGCACAACCCCACACTGGCTTTGGAAGCAGCAGAGCACCCAAGGTGTTTGGTCAAGAGGGACAATAAGGAACTGCTGTGGTTGTTCCACAGGGTGTTTCCTCAAAGGAAGCCTGCAAGGTTAAATGAAAGAATGAGCCCCTTTATAAAGCTCCTGTTGGGGCTTCAGGTATCACGGGAAAAGTTCCTGCATGTCAAAGGAATCTGGCATCTGGAGAAGGTGACTGTGAGGTGGTTAAACACCAGCTCAAGTGTGCACAGCAGGCACCTGCAGGCTTTGGGTGATGGAGCAGAATGGAGACAGGTGACAGTTTCAGGGAAATGCAGCTGATGAGCTCTGTCACACACACAGCTCCTTCACAGCTCACCCCAAGTCAGGATCAGGTCTTGGGCTGTGACAATGCCTCAAACCCCAGCAGCAGTGAAGGGCTGAGTCACCTCCTCCCCAGCCCTAAGACAACAGGCATAGAGTGTGTCCTGGTGAGGGAGGGAAATTCTGGTGCTGCCATACCTGCTTCATGAGCTGCTGGGGAGGCACAGGGTGACAGAGACAGGCAAGGCCAGGTATGGAGACAGTCGTAGCCCTGGTTCTGGCTGTGCTCATCAGGACAAGAACTTGAATCACGCTGCAAACCCCGAGCACCCAATGCCAGTTGGGTTTCCAATAAAAACCACCAATGCAGTGTCATCCTGGGGAGGAATCTGTTTATTTTAAGATACATTCTATTTCTGAAGAAGGATATTTTAGCAGCCTGCCACAGAAATGTGAACCAGAGGGTTAACCTGCCCATTCGGCCTTGGCCAGCCTTGCCGATGCTCACACAAGTTTCTTGGGATAAAAAAAAGAAAAAGAAAGGTCCAAAATTCAAACTGTACACTTTTATACAGGGTGCATAGCTGGGGGCACTTTTTACACTGCTGTACATGCTTGGGATAATTAAGTGCAATTGGATTCAGAGCCAATACAGCATCCCAGGCCACTAATGAAGATAAAATACAAGCTGTGGTGGGTGGAAGCTGCACAGATACACAGGCAAACTGAGCTTATTGTGTTCCTGCTGCTCCAGAGTGCACTTCCCAAGAGAAAGGGAAGTGGAGCAGAGACAGCTTATAAACCTTCCTGGCCACAGGGCTCCCTCCTCTTCCACCAGGAATGTCTGTCACACCCAGTGGCTTTGCTTTCCATCAGCTCCATTGACAAGGCAGCAGTGCCATGAACCAGCTCACTGGTGCAGCATTCCTGGCAGGTTGTTTTGGGCTTCCTCACAGGAACGCGGCACCACTACAGCTTTTAGGAACCAGGAATGCAGTGGCCAGCCACAGCTTCTAGCTGATTCCTACACCAGGGTATCTTTACATGGGGACTACACCTGAAGTAGCCTCTAATGGAGTTGCAGGGAGGTGGGAAGCAGCCCCACAGTGCAGGGCTTCCAGCAGATGCATTTTCCCTGGGAACAGGGTGAATCAGCCCACAGTTCCCACACTGCTGGCCAGCAGGCAGCCGGGATGGTAACGTGCTCAGGCTCCCAGGGAAGAGCTTGTGGAGCTATCGGAGCTCTCCTGGCTGAAAAACACACAACAAAAGCAGCAGCAGCAGCCAGGGCATGCTGAAGGTGAGGAAGGAATTTAAAACAGAGAAGAACAAACTGGAAATCGAAGAATGAGCAGAACTGCAGCCACCTCTGCCTCTGCTCCCAACTAGTGCAGGGGAGCGTGTGATGGAGCAGGGGAGCCGAGAGCTGGCCCAGCTCCCAGGCTTGTCCTGGTCCTGCTCACACTGGCTTCTTTATTCCCCAAAAGCCCTGATGGGGATCTGGGAACCCCACAGTGCTCACTAGCAGCAAACCAGACACACACTCCCCCCATCACCCCTGTTCTGGGCCGTGTCTCCGAGTCCAGGATGCTCCCATCTCCCGTTGAGTCTCGGATCCCAGCACCACAGGCACTACCTTCTCTTGCGCATGCAGGTCTCGAGCCTTCCCAGCTCTTCGTAGGCCTGGTAGAAAATGTCAAAGTCTCTGGCACTCCAGCCCCTCCAGACAGCCAGGCACCGCTCCATGTTTTCATTCTCAAAGCAGCACACAACCGTGTCCTTTGCTATGAGAGCTGCATCCACCAGCGTCCTGGGGAAGGGAGAAGAGAGCAGCAAAGGGCATTACAGGGAAGGGCATTACAGGTAAGGGCAGCTCTGCAAGTGCAGCATCGGCTCATGAGCTTCCCTTCCAGCTACACAAGCTTTTTATAAGGTGCAAATCCTTGAGCAATGAGAATGTAACAAAGAGAGGGATCAGAAATGGTGTCACATCAAAACCAAGCAGCTCAGTGACATGGAAAAAAGTTTTTAAAGGGATTCAGGTGCCTAAACGTGCAGGTGGCAGCTTAAGTCTGCCGTGGCATTTGAAGTTGCTGGTAATCTCCTGATTGCTAAATCCACACTCTTGTTCCTGCTGCCAGCTGGGCATTTTCAGAACAGCTCCTCATAACACAGCTGACAGGCTGCCGAGAGCTTCCGCAGCCTGGAATACAGCGGGGAGGTGGGATGGAGCCCAGCTCTGCCACCTTGGGGTCTGAGCCCCGAGCCCAGAGCCCAGAGCAGCAGGCACAGCTGTGGCAGGACTCAGGGATCTGTGTGGTCTGTGTTGTATGTGCTTCCCTTCATGGTCTCCATTGAAGCTGGCCCTGCAAGAACCTCAGAGGGAAAGTGGCTGGGCAGATAATGACACTCTTCCCTTGCAGGGTCCAAGGGACAGGAGTCCAGCCCTCACTGGGCTCCTTTTACCATTCCCACAGCAGATGGGGAAGGCTGGTCCCAAACTCTTTTCCCAGAAAGGTCCCCAGCTGGGAGCACTGGCCATAGAACTGTCCTTGGCAGCTGGTTTTTATCAGAAACTGCCCCTATGAAGCCCCCTCCCTTCCCTCCCCTCTCTGCTCTGCCCTTCAAGCAGGCAGGCACTACCCTACTCTTTATCCTGCTGTTAAAACAGGGAGGGCCAATGGCCACAGTGCCTGGTCCAGTCAGGCAGCAGGGCAGGACAGGTGTGAGATGTCCTGTCACTCTGCCTCAACTCCACACTTAATTTGAGTAAAGCAAAACCAACCTAAGAGTACCTGTGACCAGTAAAGAGAATTCTCTCCTCCCAACTAACTGATAAAGACACTCAGTTCAGAGTAGAGGGAATGGCAGGAGCCTTTGATCTTCTGTTGTGTTTTCCTGGTGGTAATAAATGATCATTTACAATCCTTAGCAGTGCTTAAACTGCATTTGTTTGGACATAAATACTACAATCCCAGACCAGTATTTAAGTGATCAGCAGGAACACCCCCACCTCTCCATCAGCTATTTATTTATTTGGACTCTCCTTCACTCTATGAAACATTTTAAATTAACGTATATAACTGCTCTCCCCTGTGCTCCAGGAGCCGCCCCCGGCCTGTCATTGCCCACAGCACAAAGGTGCTCATTTAGAGCCAGAACATCAACCTGACCCACGTGAATGCAGCCACAGACAAGCGCCGTGCTTGCATAAATACACCTCTTGTTCTGAGAGCAGGGCCTGAGTCTGCCAAGCTGCTCTGACCTTCTGCCAGGTGCCCTTGGAGCACCGGGAGCCAGCACCAGGCAGGATCAGGCCGACTTCATCACACTGTGCATGGTCCTGTCTGTGTCATTATGGGGGTGCTCGGTCCCTGTGGATTTTGGAGACCAGGTTGTAGTGCATTCCCCTCGCTGTCTGCCCCGCTCTAACAGAATGCACACACCTTGATGTACAACCAGTGACTGAGTCTCCTCTGGGTAGGAACTCCTCAGAGGCTGCTGGAAGCCAAGAGGAAGCTCCCAAGAGCCTTCAGAACCCGTAGAGCCCCCCCCCTACACCCCAGTCCCCTTGTGCCCCTGGAGACTGGTGTTCCCAGTCAGCCTCACCCGTAGGGAGCCAGCTCCCCCGCCTTCAGCACCGCGATCACTCTGCCCCGCTGGGTGCCCGATTCCTTCTCCAGCCCAATGATGATGATGTCCCCTCCTCTCCTAGAAGAGAAACAAGGGAGATGTCACATCCTCAGCACTGGAGATGCTGTCAGCTGAAGAAGATCCATGCTGGATATCCATCCTCTGTTCCACGCCCACCTGCAGCCACATGATGTCTTGCAGGGGATGGAGAAGTGTGATGCCACGGGGGCATCCTGAACCCACTGCAGTGAGAGATCCTGTGACAAGCAAAATCAGCTTCCCAGAGGTTTCCATCAGCTCCACAGGAGGCAGCAGGACTTGCCAGGGCTGTGTCCGAGCAAGGAGGCTCCCTGCTGCTCTTTATTTCCTCAGTAGCTGGGAAAACAGGGCTTGGAGTCTGACCACCCCTTCTCATTCTGCTGAAACCAACCCAGCAAGGCCTTCCATGTGGCCATTCTGCTCAACACTACTACTTTCAAAAGGCATTGTACTGGGAACAGAATTTCTTAATGGTAACTTGACTTTCTGGCCAGGTGAATCATACTGGGAATGCAAAAGCTACTGAATTAGCCTGAGTTAATCTCATGCTCAGCCAGGAGGGATCTTGATTAAATTGCTTTGATAAGTGACCCCCTTACCTGGGGATCCAGATGAGGTCTTTTACGGGAAGAATCTTGACTGCTTGGAGATGCTCTGTGTTGTCACCTGCAGGCAAAGCATCATGATCCAGGGAAGCCTTAAGCTCGTGGAATTTCTCTGACTCCTCAAAATCTGTGGAGAAGGGCGCACTGGAAGAGCTCGTGGGTGAGCTGGGCAGGCTGGAGGGGCAGCGGGTCACCCTGTTGGGAGGTGAGGAGGAGTAGGAAGACACAGAGCAGTAATCTGTGAGTGAGTCCTGATGGTTCAGGATCTGGGTGCCCACGTCCGGGCTGTACATGATGCTCATGTCCCCCTGTGGGTTGTTCTCCATCACCCTGTGGCTGATGGGGGCTGTGGCTGGGATAGCAGCTGAGGGCTGCTGGATTGTAAACATGTCTCTAAGGGGGCTGCAGTCCCCGCAGAAGTAGCGTGCACAGAGCTGGTAGGTGGTGGCGTGGTACATCACCAGAAAGTTGCTTTTATCGTCCAGACACCACACCACCTCCTCCCCGTGGCACTCAGAGTTGCAGGCGATGGATGTGATGATGGAGGGCGGGCTGAAGGGCTCCAGCCTCCTGCTGATCTCCATGGAGGCGCAGTCGATGATGAGGATGCCGGGGCCGTTGCTGTACCACACCTCGGCCCCGCTGTTGGTGACCTCCATGGCTCTCACCGGGTACGGGTTCTGCCGCGGGTCATCATCGGAGATGTTGAATTTGGACCGGTTTGCTGTGTGGGAGCACAGGTAGGAGCAGTTGTCCCCTGGCAGGCCCTGGGACACTGAAAACATGGCTACAAGTCCGTCTGACAAGCCGGCCAGCACCACATATGAGTTCTGGAAGAAAGAGAGAAAAATTTCATGGAATTATAGAATGGTTGGGTTGGAAGGAACCTAAAAGACCATCTCATTCCATCCTTCTGCCATGGGCTGGGACACCTTCCACTATACCAGGTTGCTCTAAGCCCTGTCCAACCTGGCCTTGGACACTTCCAGGGATGGGGAGTCCACAACCTCTCTGTGCCATGGCCTCACCACCCTCACAGCAAAGAATTTTTTCCTATTTCTTTACTTCTCTATAATACAAGAGCTTTCAATCCCAGAAGCTCAACCTGCTCCTCACTCTGCAAGAACACCAGTAACTTAGCCCAAACCAGCAATAACAGCAACATAAAAAGAAGTCATTCCCTAGAAGCTGCTGCAGAGCCCCACTTCTCTCACCCAGTATTACCTCTCTCTTTACTGGCAAGGGCGGACAGACGGACCTGGCAGCCTGCCCTGAAGGTTAACAAATTCAAGCTGGAGTATATTCAGAGACAGCCATCATGATCCTAGGAATCCAGCTGTAGAAACCCGGCTCACTTCCAAAAAGGAGCAAAGCTATTGCTATCAGTGTAGGTAGGAGAGGAATGGAAGAAACGCAGTAAAAATTGAAAGAGGGAGCCGATATTCTCACAAACATGAACATCCAGTGATTGCTCCACATCCAGTGTCTGCTGCTCTCAGACCACTGCTTCTTCCAGGGATGTACTCTGGGTCTGGGATCCCTGGCAGCTCAGACATCCCAGCCAAGGACACAGAAGCAGCAGCAGCTTAGCAAAGCACCTGCCAAGTGCCACGAACAATTCTGCAGGCTGGTAAAAACCTGCCCCTAAATGTACAGATGTGCTGGACACAGCTCCAGCTCTGCGGCGATGCATCCCTCATCCCTCACGTCCCACGGGCAGGAGCTGCTGAGAAGGCCATGGCTCAGCAATTCCAGCTCATCCCAGTGGGGCAAAATGCTGTTAAACAGACTGGGAAATGGATCTCTTGGGAACAAAACTCCGCGTGACCTTGGGTCTGTACCAGAAACTCTCCCATCTGTGAAGCAGATAAAACAATACTTACCTCAAAGGCCTTTCTATTTCCTCCCTGCGGAGCAATAAATTCTAAAAAAAGACCATTTTACCCAGGACTTTTTTGCTGTTGTTACAATCTGCCGGGACTAAGCACAGCAAACCAAATAGAACCAGACAGAGCACCATAAGCTGTCACAACCTCACCCCTCCTAAGCCTCTCCACAGTGGAAAGCCCTGCCTTTGGCATGCCCAGGATGCCAGTGAGATGGGCTGAGGGCTCAGAGTCACCCTTTGCTGGGAATACAAAAATTAAGGCATCCCTGTGGCCTTGCAGGGATCTTGACTCTGCCAGGCCTGGACAAGTGTTTCCAGGCTTAAATCCACAGAAAAATCAGTATCTTGACTTGCCCCAGCTATTGAGGGGCAGGTAGTGCAGGCTGTGATTTAATTGACAGCTCTGCTTGCAAGGCTCGTTGAGAGTCCTGGACAAAGAGACACTCTCTGCACACCAAGTATGAGTAAAACCACGAGAGTGCTGAGCCTGTATGACTAATCCAAATCACAGCAGAATATTACTGTAATGGGAAAAACTAGGAAAGCAAGTGGAAAGTTGTGAAATGGGGCTTGGACTAACTTAGTCCAGTCCCAATTCTCTCACCACTAATTAAAAAAAACCCCAATGACCTGCAGTGCTCAGTGCCATGTCCCTGCTGCCATGTGCATCTGGTGCAAAGGCTCCTGGAAGTGGCTTTGCCAAGGAGTTGCATCAGTAGGTTGGATCATGGCACGATGCTTTGCACAAGCTGGGTTTTGGGTTACTTTTTTCTTTGGAAAGGAGTTCAATTATTTAAAACTGAATAAAACAAAGCAGAACAGCCCACATTTCTCTGGTAAAAAATGGTCCAACTTTTTCAGTCTGAAGGACCCCGCACAAGAGGCACTTCTTACTAAAAACGGAAAATTTAAATTGAAATGGGAACATCAGATATTAACTGTAATGTGGGTATGTCAGCCTGAACTGCTCCCAGTGTCAGTGACACAGGACTCCATTAAAATCTTCAGAGATTATAATTTTGTCTCATTTGATTTGATAATGCTGAATTATCCAAGCATAGTCTTCATAAGAAATTATTTTGAATTCCTTGATTAGTGTCAGCTACTGCAGAACAGAATCCCTATTCCCTTTTGGGTTCCACAGGCCAAATTTCCCTGGCACTGAGCAGCTGGCACCATAACCAGGCAGAGGTGGGTCAGTGACCCCCTCCTGGTGTTACCAGCAATACCAATGCCAAATCCTGGCCTGGCTGGGATGGCACAATGGTGGAAGCAGATTGGGAAGATATTTTTTCCACTGGGGCACTTACTACTCTCTGCCTCAGCTATCAGGACCTGTTTCTATCCAGCCATTGTTGTTATCTCTCAGAGAGATAAGAAACAAGGAGCAGGAATACAAATGCTGAGAAATGCCCTCACCCTGCCATCCCTCACATGACTGAGCTGAGAGAGTGACCAATTCCACAGAAAGCCATGTCAAAAACCACCTCCCCACAGGTGCCACTGACCTGCCAGATTTTATTCGGTGCTGGTGAGGCAAAACTCTCCTGATCAGGGTATTCCAGCAGTGACCAAAGGCAGGCAGGGCTGCAGTCTCCAGAAACCTTAAGTAACTTTCTCAGAATTCATTTTCAACATTTGGGCTCCATGAAGAGCCAACAAAAACACACAGCAACAAAACTGCATTTGAAGGCTCTGCACTGCCAGCAGCCCTGCCGTGCCAGGAGGAAGGCCCGGAGCGGGGCCGTGCCGGGGTGGGATGTGCGGGGATGAGCCGGCTCCAGACGTCCTGTCCTGCGGCCGAGCCACCACTGCCAGCAGGTCAGGAGAAATGGCAAAAAACGCTACACCAGGGCCTGGTCACCTCCTCCTCCTCCTCCTCCTCCTCTCATCCCTGCAGGGTCTGGCACTGCTGGCTGCAGCCTTTAAATGCAGCTTTTGTTTCCATGTGTTCCAGGTTTCTGCGAGAGGCCAAAGATTTGCACTCATTCAGGTTTCTCTCTCCCTCCACATCTCTTTGTAAGAACACTGCAAACCAAGGCAGAACATGTCTTGGATTGCCCTTTTTAACCTGCTCATTTGCTAATTTTTTTTTCTTCTAAAAACTGTATTGTTTACCAAAAAGAATCATCCTGGTAACAAAAAGCATGCAACAAAAAGTTTAAATTGTACAAGACTTTTCCTTGGCGGGTGAGTTTCAGATTCTGGGCCCCTCTCGGCTGCTTTCAAATTTCCATGATGCTTCCTTTGGATTAGAAACCAAGTTTTGGAAACTATTTCTTTTGGATCAGCCTTCCCAAGGCAGTCGTAAAGAATTCCCCTTCCCAGCAACATCCCTCGGCAATTCTCTGACTAAAAGTTACCTCACATCTCACCAGCGAAAGGCTTTCTTCCCAGGGAAATGCAATTCCCTTCCCCACTGGACAACAATGACTGTGATAACTCTGATAGAGGTTACTGGCCATGCAGTGAGTGTGACAAGTGTGTGACAAGTGTAAGCTTTCCACATAGGTTTTTTTGAAAGAACTGGCTGGTTTAGTTCTTGCCAGCCTGGTCTGCACATCCCCATGGCTGCTGCTCTGGCCATTTCACTGCCAAATTCATTCATAGAAAGGAGAGAGGAAAAAGTAAGTCCAATAAACTAAGAAGGAGTGAGCTGAAGGGATGTGGATTTCTGGAAGGTTGGGTAGGGTCGGGGGAGGAAGGGAGGTGTCTAGACTCAATATTGCTATTGTAGGGCCTGGCATTATTTATGACATTTTCTAGGCAAGCCACAAACTGGAAATAGAAACCAGGAGACATAAAGCCACTCGTAACCCTTGAGGAATGGCTTTGCAAGCTATGTGACAGTGGAAAAGCTGAAAGCAAAAGACTCCTTTGACTGTCCTGGACAGAACCTCAGGCAACATGAAAAAGAAATTTGCCCTACACATCAGAAATGAAACTCCACGGCAGAGAAACGCTGCAGGTCTGGGAGCCAAGGAAAGCCAACAGATGCAGAGAAATCCAGCCCTGTGCCAACTTCACATCGATGCCCTACTTTAGTCCTACTTACACCATGTTTGGAAGTGCAGCAGCACACCTTACACAAACCATCTGCCTCGGATTCAGTCCATGCAGCAATCCCAGCAAACGAGCCAGAAATGGACAATGGCTCAGGAGAGGCCTGGTATAAACCAGCAGCTCCAAGAGCTGCCCCATGCTGAGCTCTCAGACACATCCCAGTCTGCTGGCATTTGCAAAGACTACACAGCTACCAGTAATGTTGGAACATAATTACATGTTTTCACTTGAGGTGGCTGTAAGCAAACCGGAGGTAATTTAGCTCGAAAACAGTTTTTACACATCTCCCAAGACTTGCCCTCAATAGGCACTCAGGTCAGATTTCTCCTGCCAGAAATGGGATGTTGGCAATTCCAGGACTAGGCAGATAACATATAACTTGTTTTAATGCCCATAAGAGTAATCATCCATGTTACCCATAAGAGCATTACCCAAAACAGCTGTATTATCTAAGTGTTCTCATTCAAAACCAAAACAAGAGGGTGGCTGAGCCCAGATAACATTTAAGGATGACTGTGTGCACAAATGACAGCACACAGCCCAGGAAACCAGTGGGTATGCGGGGCAGGATATACCCATGCCCGGCATTAGCACTTAACAAATCTCTGTTCTAATTATTGTTTCATGTCTTCTCTACTTTGCTTGATCAACCTAAACCCTGTGTTCCAGTGATGTGGAAACACAGCTGGAAAACTTCCTTGCTGAGGAATTTGATCTGTTTTGACTATTTTCACAGCAGGCTTGGAGGTGCCAGCTTTGGTCTCTTGACTCTGGTTCTTGCCCACACCTCTGTCCTCTGGCAGAGGCACAAAGACCTGGAAACCTCCTCCTTGCACTGCTCACTTCCTGGGCACTGCAAAGTCCTTCAACACCAGCTGAGCGTGGCAGCTTGGCCCAGCAGCAGTGTCTCACTAATGCCCCTTTTCCTTTGGGTTGCTCCTTACCCTTTTGACAAGAGGCATCACTAGGAAGCAGCTCACAGTGGCAGGAGTGTCTAAACCCTTCAGTGGAGTCTTTAAGGGACACATGCCCTGCAATCCATACACAGAAATCTTCTGGTCCTGTGAAAGAGCACATAAAATTCTATAAATGCCAATCACCTCCCTACTTTTCATATCTTGATACCTGAACAAGATCCAATTGGTTCCAAAACCAGTTTTTATTTGTATTTTTTGATATCCAAAGTGTGAATTTCTGCTTTCTATGGAGAGCCTTTGGCATGTGGGTAGAAATCAGGTGCTGCCTTCTCCAGAATGAGCTGTGGGCAATATATGCATTAACCAAAAGTCACCACAATTGGGGGTTTTCTCACCACATCCAAAAGCAGCATCTGACAACCCTGAATGCCAAAATCCCAAACAACTGAAGCAGGTTGTATGTTATTTTGCATTAGTATGTCCATTCAAGGGAAGCTGGTATTACATTTTATTTGGAATTACACCTGCCCCACACCTCCTAAATCTACTAGACTGACCAAGAGCACCCAGTTTGGGAACCAGCAACACTTTTCATTCTGATCCAAAACGTGGAAATACAATGCTCTAAGATTTTTCAATTTTAATTTTTCTATACTTACTGTTATGGGAAAAATGGGAATATTTGAGCTTTACCTCTATTTTATTTTCCTATGGGGAAACAAAATCTATATTCACAACGTTCATAGCATCCATGCCAGGGTGGACTAAAACAACCAACACAAATGACTTATTCAGCAAGTGTGGCTTTTTTCCCCCCACTCTAAAACACTGAACTTCAGGTATATTTAATTTTTTTGGCTGTTTTTTCTTTGTTTTGTGTGAAACGATGGTGTCAGAACTGGCTGACACTTAACACAGCCCTTTTTGATGGGTGGTCAGGGGCTCTGGGGGATAAATCAGCCACACTCCCTCACTCTTATCTTTTTAGCTGCAATTTTCCATGGTGAACACAAAACTTGGGTACCCACTTCCCACCAACCTTCAAATCCCTCAGGCCTCTTTCAAAAACCCACCCTTAAATGCATGTTTTCTGTCCCTGTCTCCCTTTATCACTTGCAGATAAGGACATTTCGCAGTGAGCCCCTGGGTACAGACTGCTCCAACCCAGAGAGTTTCCCCTTGGAAAGCCAAGTTCCCACGATCGCTCTGGGCTCCAGGAGGCACAGTCTGGATCTGTGTGTCAGGTAGAAACAAAACACCTGGAGACAGCAGATGCAAAGTCATGCTGCTCATCTGAGACGCCCTTTGTCTCACACACTCTTGGCTTTACTAATTTAACAGGCTCTTTCTCTTCGTTTGTGTCTCTTCTAACGAGGACTCTCTCAAGGGGGGCACAGGCAATGCTCACCTCCGTGGCTGTCCACAGGGCATTCTGAAATTTGAGCTGGCAGCACAGCTTCATTCCTGGGCAGCTCATCCTCTGCACTTCCATGACTCCTTTCTCCAGGTTCACCACCGTGTAGTTCCTGAAAGGAGCAAGCAACAATTTCCTACAGCCAACATTCCGCCTGCACGGGGCTGAGGGACTTGTGGCACTTTTGGCCAAGCCATAACACAAGTGCCCAGATGTGGATGATGCTGCAAGGATCTACACCCCTCCAAACTGTAAATTCCTCATTGTAAAGGAAGAGAAAGATGTGCCATGGCTCTTCCTCAGGGGCAGATGTGCAATTGCTTCTGTGAAGATTTACACTCAGCTCTCTGACTTTGCACAGGGTTACGAGGACATATGTGGTCTGTTCCTGTAATTGAGCTGTGAGACAAACAGCTCCAGCTGAACAGCAGTAATTAATAGCTGGGAAGTCTCAGCCCATCTTGCCCATTAGGTTCTCAAGAGAATATCTGCTCTCCAAGTTCACCGCCTCACTGTTATCTGGCTTCATTATTATTCCAGTACATAAACAGAGGAGCATGATTCTACAGAGCAAAGCTCTGTAACCTAATAAAAATTATTTATAAATATGGCTAATTAATAGTTTTTTGTAGCTAAAAGGATTTTGTTTGTTTGGGGAAGTTTATTGGGTTTGAATGTTTGAACAATAATTGGATATTCACAACCACATCTGTGAGTCCCAGATGTTTTACCAACTCTGGCACAAGCAATTACACATCCTGAAATCTGTCACATGTGAGTAACTTGTTATTCAGCAGTCTCCAGCAAGTGGATTGTCCAGTCAGGAAGCAGATTCACTGAGATATATTGCTGTGAATATTTGGACAACATCTATGTATTCAAAATACATCTGGGAGTGCCATGTGCTTCACCAGTTCAGCAGGAAAAGTTACACTGCCTGCACTGAACAACTGACCAGGCACCACAAACAGCAAAGCAAATAGTTCAGGAACAAATCATGTGCCTTTCCCATTAGCTTAATGGTTACAAATAATGAACACATTAATATAAAATTCAGATCAATTTGTGAATGTTTCCAAATAAGACTGAGGCTATAAAAATCAGTAGCATCCATAAAAATGAACCTAACTAGCTGCAGGTCACATGTGGCTGAGCAAAATGCCATCACCTCAGCCACAATTTAATATCATTTTAAGCACATGCCTTCAGTCCAGAACACATTTTACTGGCAGTGCACACTTGGATGCACACACAGCTCCAGGCATGTGGTTAACTCCCGATGATTGCAACAGGATTTAAGCATGTGCTTAATTGCTTTGCAGAAGAGAGATGGAACTGCAGCCTCAATTAGGAAAGGTTTAGTGTTAAATGGCCTCATTAGGAAAGGCAGAACACATCTGTTCTCATGTGCAAATGCTTCATCCTGTGTGTGTGAATCATTACACTGCCCTAATCTTCTCCTCATATTAACTGAAGCAGAGTTAAGCTCATTAAATATCCTTTATAAAGCAAGCACTGTTCCCAATTAAAAGAGTTTGGGAAAACAGTGTTTACCGTATTCTTGGCATTCGTCCAAGTTCACTTTCACCTTCTTTACCTCCCTCCCAGAGGCAGGAGAGAAGATGCTGAAGGATTTTTTACTTAAAAAGGAAAAAGAAAAAAGAAAGAAATTGCTAATATGAGCCATCTCACCTGGTGTCCTCCTTCCCATCCCAAAACACCACCGTGTACTCCTGCCCTGAGGAGCAGAAGAAGGAAGACTGCTTCCCACAAGGCAGCAGGTACATAAACGTTGCAAAGGTAGGATCTTTCATCTGCCCGACCACAGAAATGGCCAGGGGACGCTGAGGGGGAAGGAAAAGAGAAAGACACATCACAAGATGAAATAAGAGAACCATAACAAATATGAGGTTCAACAAGGCCAAGCACAAGGTCCTGCCCCTGGATCGGGGCAATCCCAAGCACAAGCACAGGCTGGATGTCCCTGGAGCTGGATTATATTTAAGGTTCCTTCCAACCCAAACCATTCTATGGTTCTATGATTATTTAGTAAAGCTTGGTCTGTCATTCTCTTACACGTTTTACTGAATCACTTCTTCAGGCTTACAAATTTTGGAAGACGACCCATTGCATGACAGTGTGTAGCTGTTCGGGAGTCAGGCTGACCTTTGTTTGAAGGACAGCAGCTCTAAAACACCAACTGAAATTCATGAAAAACGCAATGCAGCATAATCCTTTTCTTGTACTTTGAACCTTTTTCTTCCTCATACCTCCTTTTATAATCTTGGGGATTTTGAAGTCTTTGTAGTTGCACTCACAGCATGACACTGGAGCTGTTTCTAGAAATTACGGGTAATGTCTTGCCCTGGTCAAATCAGCAGCCTAACTGCCATCAACATCAAGGGACCTTCAAGTCCCTTCAGATGTCTAAGGCGACATATCTGTCATCATTTCATTCATAAAACTCTCATTTAAGTCAACAGAAATTCTGGACCAAATCAGCAGGAGGTGTAAATGGGCAATTGAGCTGTTGTGCTGTACCAGGAGCAAGCTCAGCCCTCCTGATCAGCCAGATCAGAGAACACAGGTCAGGTGGGTGGTCTTGTACCTTTTCTGGCTTAGTGTCCCAACACTCCATCATGAGTGCCTGCATCCTGTAGAGCTGCACCTCCTCGGGCTGCCCAAGGACAGGACGGATCCCTTTGGACAGTTTCTTTGCGATCTGGAGCTGGTGGTGTCCCAGCACAGGCCGCTGGCCAGACAGCAGCTCATACAGGACCATCCCATAGGAGAACATGTCCACCTAGAGCCAGAAACAGAGGGAAAATCAGGGCAAGGCTCTGTTGGTGGGTGAAGAGGAGAGCAAGGATGGCCACAGTGGGAAAGCCAGTGCTACCTCCATGCATGGATAATGGAATTGAGCCAATTGAGCCATGGAATGGTGCCAGCCCCCCACTGCCATCACAGGGCTGCCCCACAGACACCCCCAGTCACCTTCTCGTCGTAGACGATGCGGGGCCGGATCTCGGGGGCCTGGTACCCCGGCGTGCCCTCCACGCCCAGTGCGCCCTCGTGGAACGACTGCCGGGAGATGCCGTAGTCGGAGAGCTTGATGTTGATGTGCTCTCTGACGTCCAGGGACCACACCAAAATATTGTCTGACTTGAGGTCGCAGAAGATTATGTTCTTCTTGTGCAGGTAGGCCAGGCCTGTGACGATCTGGTAGGCTATTTTGTGTGTCAGCATGTGTCCCAGCGGCACAAAGGAGGACCCTGGCACAAAGGAACAGCCCGTCTTCAGCTCTTGTAATTGCCATAACTGCTTCTTCTTACCCCTCTCTCCTTCTCTTTTTAACTCCAGAGCAGTAAACTGACAACCTTTTAAAACATCACTCAATGCCACCATTTGAAATGACACTGTTTATGTTACTATATGCGTCTGACAGTCCTATCAGATCCCTTTTTTAAACCCTTTCACTTCTAGGCCGCTAAATCTTCTGGTGAAAATTAGTGTTTGACTGAAAGTTGACATGAAGCCAAGGTGCCAAGAGGGTCAGATGGCCTCAACTTATCTTGGAATTAGTGTCATTCATTTGACAACGACAGCAATACAGATAATTATGAGATAATTTAGAGTACCAGACACCCATCTGCAGGGGGAAGAACACAGCATGATCCATGCAGCACTGAAGAGAGATGTACTCCATATTAATTTGCAGAAAAATTGAAAATCCAGGTCTCCAAAGTAGTTTTGAGAATCCTGAGCATCAATTTTTACTAGCCTCCCAAAAGCCCAGTTTAAGAACAATTCCATCCTTCCCACTTCCCTTAGTCTGGAAAAAAAAAAATCCTCTCCAGCAAATCAAGCAGTAATTTAAACACTGCTGACCATTTTTCAGGTGGACAGGAGTGGGGGGAGAGCCCGGCTTTACCTTTGGAGTTCTCAGACAAGACGGTGGTGAGGCTGCCCAGGGGGGCCAGCTCGAGGGCGAAGCAGAGCGGGTGGATGCTGATGCCGATGAGGGACACGATGCAGGGGTGCTGCAGGGAGTGCAGCATGCTGGCTTCCTGCCGGAACTCTGAGAAGTTCTTCATGGCATCCATGGCTCGCAGGTGCTTCAGCATGGTATCTGGCAAGACACACAACCCCCTTCTGACTGCCCAGCTCAGGAAACGAGTCACAAACTGTTTGGGAGGTGACCACCAAGCAAGGGCTGCAGGAGTAAGGCAGCTGGTGGGATTATGCCAACAGCAAGGCTTTAAGTTGAATCCTTATGTTGATGCATGAGCCACTAACAGACACTGGCTATAAGCAGGATATATCTGGTGCCTCAGGAAGCAAGAGCTCCCTTGGTCCTTAAACACCAGGCTCCGGTGTCTGGCACATGCTGTTCTCATATATCCCCTGGATGACTTTAGAAAACTCGTGCTGTGCTTCTCCCAGCAGGGTCTCTGTGTAGATGGCACATTGTAGACCCTCTGCTGGAACGGCTCCTCCCTACAGCTTCCCAACTTCCCTGCCAGAAGAGAGACTCATGACAATAATGGTCCTGCTGCCACAGCACACCACAGGCTGCTCAGGCAGGTCGGCTCTTCCTGAAGGTTATTTGTCACTGGGACAGCAGCTGGCCTCCTCCACAGCTCAGGGATTCACCACATCCTCCCCTGACAAAAATGAGGAATGTAAGGCACTTTCCCCTTTCCATGGACTGAGGCTCTGCTGGAAACTTGGGCGCCACAGGAGAGCCCGTCCCTGCGTGGAGAAGCTGGTGGGCTCAGAAGGATTCCCAGGTTGCTTTCTGCAGCTGCTGGCACAGATGGGGTAAAACACTAATCCAGAGGTGGAGACCCACAAGTCCTCAGTGCAATCCAAGCAAACCCACACTTCTCATGGCTAAATAGCATGGGAACAGGAGTTGAAATCTTGCCTCCCTTCCCAATCAAGGGCTCTGCCTTGGCACCCTATGAATCCACACACTGACCTGCAGGAGAGAAGCCTCCTGCAGTGCCAGTGACCTTCATCACTACAGGCACTCATGAAGAACTCTCAGATGCATCCTCCTCCTCCACTGAAACCCATCAGTTTGGCTATCTATTTCCATGCTGTATTTAAACAGATGCTGTCAGCACTTCGCAGACTCTTTGGTCTTAGCTTGGGATCTGTGCACTGTACCTGCAGCTGAAGTGGGAGAACCCTTGCATTTTTTAATCTGAAATCTCTTCACAGCCACTGGTTTTCCTTGGTATCGTGCCCGATATATAACAGTTCCACTTCCACCCTGGCCAAGAACGTTGTTTTCATTTTCACTGCATTCCAGTTTGCTATTTTCCAGGAACAGTCTGCCAAATAGAAATTGGGGGTTTTTAATTAAAGTTTCAAAGACATTGTAAATTCACGTTTTTAATGTGATTTCCATTTTTGCAAATGCCTAATAGGTTCTTGCCTTTTCTAACAAGAGGACTGGATCACATAAACTACCTTGGTCATCTCAGTGCTCTCCATGTTGGCTCATGGTGTACAACAGATTTCTCACAGAAAAAAGTAATTTTAGCAAAGAAGCACAAAAGGCTTTTAACTAATTTATCCCAGAAGAATCAAATAGATCTGGAAGCACATAAGCTCCTTTTCCACGCAGATGACACAGGTACTGATACTTGTACCATTTATCTGTATTAACGATTTTTTTTTCTTAATTTACCTCCTGTTCCTCTTTTTTCCACCAAGGCAGGACAGGATGTTTACGAACAGCCCCATACTCTGAAACCTGATTATTCAAATCAGCTTAGTGTTTCCAGGCTGCAATTCATCATTTCCCCACTCTCCCAGAGACTACTTTTACAGCTGTTCACACTTCAAACATCTCTACTCGCCTCACACCCGCCAAATAAATCTGCAGGAGATAACAGTGTGAGGAGGGCTGGCGTGACAAGCTGATGGGGTGTTTGCCCAGAAAAATGACCCCAACAAAGCAACAGGGGCCAGTGAGAGCACAGAAAGCTCTGACAGCAGCCAACAGGACAGTTCGGTCTAGAGGTCTCATGATTCTGCATTAGGCACTCAAACATCCGAGAGAGGGTGAGCCAAAGGGGACACTGCTCTCCTGTCCTGCCTGCCCTCAGGTCTCCTGCTCTTCACACCAGCTAAGAAGGGGTATAAGACTGAGCCCATCTGGGAACGCAGTTAAGCAGCTTAAAGATTTGGCAGTGCTGCTATGGGTAGGGAAGAGCTCCTTCAGCTGTTCAGGGCTGCCACACACCCAACACATCCAGCAGCCCTCAGCTGAGCAGGAGCCCCAACTCAGTGTGAATCTTCCTGTGGTGTCCATAAACTCACTCACCTACAGGCCCTTACAAAATTAAGGCCATTTCAGTGGGACTTCCTTTTGGTTTTGCCACATTAAAATCTCCTTTTGTGGGATTCCAGAAAGACTCCAACTACAGAAAGTTCTGGCCAGAGTTCTGGGCAATGCAGGACAGCTGTGGCTTTAAAAAGGGACTTTCACATTGCACCACAGTGATCTCAAAGGACCCCCAGTGTGATGACTCGGTCAGCACACAGCTATTGTCTAAGCAAGTTGCTGAACACCAGGAGTGCAGTTCAGGATGAATTGCCAGAGCACAGATTGAGAGCAGATGGATTTTCTTCCTGTGGTCAGTACATCCATCTAGCAGAGGCGACTTAGGAAAAGGGCCCAACCAAGTTGCACAGGTACACTGAAACTCAATCAAAGGCTGTCACACATTACCTGGCAGGAAAATCAGTCATGAAAAGCTCCGGGACCAGCTCTTGAAGAGACACGGGGATGTCAGGGTGGTTAGGACATGTGATGTAGTCCAGTTCAATGGCAGTCAAGACACAATCCTCCATGTTGAAGTACTGCACGTCCTCTGCCCTTTCGCTGCCCTCGCCCTGCTCTGGCCTGGCAGCTGCACAGATGTGGCAGGGCACATACTGCTCCATCAGCAACGTGCCATCGCTCTCCATGGCTGTGAGGGCTTCAAAGAGAGCAAACAAACAGGAAACAACATCATTCACACCAGCTGAGAAGGAACAACAGCTCCGAGTGCATTCCAGTGTCCGCAGGCATGACCTGGATCCACTGGCTGGAAACAGTCGCGCTCACACAGCAGCAATCTGCTGCAGGGTATTGACTGGAATAGAAAATAGCTTTTTGCAATGTCTACAGGGACAGTGCTGGGGAGACAGGACTGTGGCTGTAACCCAACACCCACCCTGCTCTGGTCACAGGTAATGCACAAGCCTGCAAGGAAAATATATGCAGGACCAGCAAAAATTAGGAGTATGTGAATAAAGCATTGGAGAGACCCTTCTACTTGCTGGGTGTCTCTGTCTCTTCCCAGACTGCAAACTGCCAGATGGCTGGAGGTGGGAATGGGGATGGGCGCAGGCTGGGAGGCACAGCACACCGAGCTCAGGCTGAGCACTCACCTGCAGCACCCAGGCTGGGAACGCAGCTCCTGTGGGCTCCCTCATGGGCAACGTTTTCAGCCCCTCCACGGGAAACATGGATTCTATCATGACTGAGCCTTTGGGAGGTTCACACCTCTCCCAAAACTACAGAGGGATTTGGTGGTGACAGGCTCTGTTAAATGCCCACAATTAGTCAGGGTGAACACAGGCTGCAGCCTTTGAAGTCGGGACTCTTCTCAAGCTTCACTGATTAACTTTAGCATTATTTTAATCCAAAGGCAAATAAAATATTCTTTTATCTTCAGAATATGTAGAATGTATGTGAGAGCGCACCACTGTTTCCTCCACAGAGCCTCCAATTAAGAGACTTTGGCACTGCTTTCTAGACTAGGGTAGGATGACAAAGAGCACTTCAGATTTTGCTTTCGTTTCAAACAAAGTGTACTGGGGTTGCAAACAGCCTGCTGGGTAACAGCAGGATCTGTGTTGAACACAGGAGAAACAGCTGCAGGAGTCAAGGAAGTTACCTCGGCATGGAGTCCTTGGTACCACATTCTCATGCCTCTCACATCAGAATTCTATAACTCATAGAATGTTAGAAATTATGGGCAAATTCTTATCCCAGCTGATGCCAAAATGAGTTCAAGGGACAGCACCAAGCAGTTTGGGTCAAATCCTGCCCCTGCTATGAGCACTGGACAAGTCTCTTGAACGTCTACAGGTCCTGCCTGATCTGTAATGTTTCACCTGTGCTGCTGTGACAGACAGACTGGAAGACACAATGTCTAGACCAAAGGGTGTTGGCAACTAATCTTGATCTGTCTGCAGGTTTATTAGCTTTTATCAGATGTTATTGGCTTGAGACTGTCAGAGCCCGAGGGGTCTTCAATTAACACACAATATTGTGCACCTGGAGAGCTCTGTCTAAGTTAAAAGAACCCTCTGTTTAAAAGACATAACACTGCACAGAAAATTACAGTTGTTCTCTTACCAGGGAACCACTGGTCTATCAAAGAGTTGACATGATCCGTGATGAATGCCATGGCTGAAAAGTCTCTCACTTCTGACTGGGAAATTATTTTAATTCCACCACTTTTTTTCTTTTTCCAGTTCACATCAGAAGACTCGACACTGCGTGAGAAAGCCAAAAGACAGACCTGTGAAGCTTTTCTGAAGTGTCAGTGTCAACAAGCGTTCTTTCTGGCAGGAAACCTGAGTTACATAATAACACATAGTTCATGAGTCATCAAAACACAAAGCAAACTAGCTTAGGGGGCGATTTTCAACTCAGTCTGCTCTGCAAATGACTTTCAGAAGAGAATTCTTGCACAGAAACGCCAGTTCCTCACAAAGGGTAAACGCTACAGAAGGTCAGATGTAGGGAAAACTGTGGCCTAAGTGAGCTGAGCATGATGGAGAGTTTTGACAGAAATGCCCCATACAGAATGATGGAAGGTTGGGAGGTGTAAAATCAGTAAAAATTCCAGTGGAATAATAATGATATTTCCAACAACCATTAGGAAAAGTTTATGAACATCATTTTTGCACAATTTCCACGAAAGTGTAACTCCCTGAAACACACGGGGAGATAACAGTATGACCACTACCATGGTCCAGAATTTAGGATTCCAGCCTGTGGTTTGCAGTGTCTGGATTCAAGTCTCTACTGAGCTTGGAAACTCGGGAAGGTCACTGTTTCTTTCTGGTCTCCAACCATGAAACAGCACCAATGGTTCCTCCCTGTCTTGCCAGCGACCGAAGGAGCAAAAGTCTTAAGTGTCTGCATTTGTGAAAGAACATGGACAGGAGGTTTTCCCCAGGCTTGCAGCCAGCAGACACTCTGCCTTGGCCAGGTTAAGGCAGCTGTCCACAGTCCCTGCTGCACAGAAGCACGTCCATTGACCTCGATTACTGCCACGCAGTGGTGAAGTTTTAGGATTCAGTGGAAAACTCATTGAGGCAAGGAAATCTTTGCTTGTGAAAATGCACGATTTTAAGCTGGCAGAGCCCTGCTCTGCTCTCAGGTCTCTTTCAATTTGTGGCTGCAATAACAGATAAAGTTGATACATTCAGACCTGCCAAATAATCAGTTATTCATAATTTTTGTCAGCAGTTGTTACCAGATGAGTTATGTGCGTTAGGAGAGCCTCCTCTTCTCCTGATGAGTGAGCCCATAGCCTGAGTCAGATCCATTCATCTCCATTCAGCTGATGTGTTTCATACACTCTATTAGTCCCCTGTCACACATGCTGCATTATGAACACAAATTACCTAAGATAGCCTCCATCAAAGGTAACGAACAGACCTTCCTGCCAGTAAACAGTGTGAGTCCTTTTGACTCGGAATGTGCTGCAGCGGTTCCTTTGGGTGCCTGTGAAGCTGTAGATGGTCACCTTTTTGTTTCTCGTCTTGGTGTTCTTCTTGTTTTCAAAAAGCTGAAACAAACAGAAAAGCATGAAAATCATTAAACTGCTGAATTTTCTCATAAGGATGTTTTAATCAAGCAAGAAGGTGATTTCTTTTTTTGGCTTTCACAGGTGCTGTTGTACCTTTTACAGTAAAAGTGACTTGTGCTCATATAAAATTTTGCAATGGAATGGAAATACACGTGGTAAAATTGATTTTTCCACAGTGGAAATCTTTTTCATGCCACTCAAAAAAGAACAATTTCATATCAGTGCACAAAGCTAATTCTATAACTGTGACATTTGCCATATTTATTCTGCATTTGCAAAAGTCTTATGAACCTAAAGCACTAAATGTTCTAGTGAATGATGAAGTCTGCCCTCAATGCATAGAGTTAACTTTTCCACCTGTTTCAGTAGGAGGAAGATGGCTCTTCTCCAAGACACTTCAAACCAGCACTTAGAGCAAAATGGATTTCTGTTTTAAAACCAAAAAGTTAATCTGCAGGACTCCGCTGTACTCATTGCTCCAACATTTATTTGCCTGCAGACAGGTCTGACGCCTGGCATCCTTTCCACTCCCTTCATGAGGACTGGATGAAGCCCCTAGGAAAGGTGCTCTAGGATTATGTAGTGCCCAAGAGGATGTAAGCAAGGGGTTGCCAAGACAGCCCATTAAAAGAGGTAAAGTTACTACATGGTTTGAGAAGCCTGGAACACAGAGGACCTTCCAAAAACAGGTATCATGTTTTCCATGTTCTGTGCATCACTGACAGACCACAGTTTAATGGAGAGCTGCTAAGAAGATACCAGAGCAGTACTATAAATATTTTGCAGGTATTTATTACAGTTTCAGATAGAAACTGCTGCAAACATGTCTGCAACAACATCAAAATTCACTTGGCTCTCAGAACCTTGCAAACACTACTTCAATGTCACTCACAGCACTTGCACTAACAGGGTGCCTCATTAAGGCAACAGTCCTATAATTTTCTTCCCATTTAAACCCATAGAGATTCAGATATCTGGCTTTGGTGGAGCTATTCCAGATCTCCTCTGGCAAAGCCGTCAGGGAGTCTGGCCTGGTGGAATGGTCATGGACAAGAGCCGCAGGCAGAACTCCAATTACTTGTAACTGGAAGATGCTGGAGGAACTGAGACCTTCCAGGGGATCATGTTATAAAGAGGCTGTGGAGAACTCAGGTTTTCTCCCCCAGATATGTTGTTCTCAGTGACACTTACTGTAAAAACAGAATCAGATTTTCAGTGCAGAGACTTGTCTCTCCCTATTTACTCAAATAATGTTACTGAAGTCTTGACAGAAGTGAGCAGGATGTGAAGAGACATCCCACTTACACCGAACCACTTTAGCTGTCTGCTTTTGTTTGCAGGCAGACACAGTAACCTACCTGGAGGTCCATCTCTGCCAGGCTAATTAACATCCGGGCTATGAACCTTTGCCAAAAGCCAACGGGGACAAAACTCATCTTGAAGACCCTCTGGACTGTGTTTGTGGTCTGGTGGCAGAGCCCGTGGATATCTAACGCCGGCTTGGTAGGAAGCAGATGAGGAAGGAGGTAGCTGAAACACATCAAGTTCAACAGCTCAGATTTTAGCTACAGCTTTTAACAGTGAGTACATTGTTACCAGATAATAGGGCGATTCAGTCTCCAAAGAGATTTTTAATGGCACAGCCTACTGCATATAAAAAAGCTTTTAGACTAAAGCTCTGCAGCAATACATGGAGAAATTAATTTACACTATGGAAGCAAGCAGAGGCAAAACAGACATTACATAATTCAGCCAGGGCTATTGGAAAGGACTAAAATTGATGTAATGAGCATTTGTGTACTCACAAATTAAATGCATTAAAATATAGGGCCATTAGAACAGCTGCGATGTCGGGATTCATTTTTTGGGTACTACTCTGCCCTGGTAGTAAGCAGGGAATTACAGCTGTGGAACAGGAGATCAATGCAAAAACAACCTCCAGCAGCTCAGGTTCAGTAAGCCCAGAACGGGGGAGAAAGGCTGCAGGGACTGGGCTGCTCTGTCTCAACCCAGCTCCAGAACGAGAACACCTCATGGGTCAGCATGACAGGGATTCCTGCTGCTCCATCCTGTGGCTGATGGATTCCTGCCACATCCCTAACAAACCCCTAAAGCAAGAGCTCACATTGCCAGGCTGTTGCCAGCAGAGAAATCACTTGTCTAGCTCAGATTCCCCTGCAATCAGATTATTAGTACTTTGCCCAAGTGTGAAGGAGACTTGATGTTATCTGTGCCTGACCAGCCAGCAGCAACAGAGTTATGGTGGAGTAGGGGACCACAATGTTTTAAAATTATTTTCAGATCTCCCAGTAAGCCCAGAATATTCATTTGTCATGATCTTTAGTATTTGGGAAGTTAAACCTCCTGGAACACTGGAACTGTTTTGAAAACCATGAGCTTATGGCTTTCAATACCTGCCAGTAAATCTCTTGTCAGTGATATTCTTCTGTACCAAACACATCCCAGGACGCCTGTACAATCTAAAATGTTATTTGCTTATAAGCAGACACACTGCTGTTTTATCAGTGTTGAGCCTCAGAAAATGTGTTGGCATCTGGGGCTCATCGTTGACGGGCACAACGACAGCAACAAGGCACGTGGCCAAGAGACCTGACCAAAATAACACTGGCAGGGACTAGACACAACCAGAACTAATGCTGGGTCAGAATCCAGTGCTTTAAAGCCTCTCACGTTTTCTCTCCAGCAGCTGCAGCATTCTGTAAAACCTGAAATATCAGCTCAAAAAAACCAGCCATCATTAGAGAACAGCTCTCTCCATATGTCACACGTGATGACATATTACATGATCGAATTATCTGTTCCATGAAACATCTTTGGAATGTAAAACTGGCAATAATTTCAATTATAAATTGCAATAAGAATGGTCATGCTTTTAACTGTATTTTAAGAAGCAGAACACAGTTAAGTTACATGCACCTTAGGCACAAAAGGAGTGCAACAAACTAAAACTTCTTGCTCTATAAAAGTAGTGGATGCATCATCAGACAGCCAATAAATTTTCCTCAGCACATCCAAGAAAGGGTCTAGGAGAGTAGGAAGGGCCAGTGAGGCCCTTCTGGGCCACAACTATCTAGTGGATTATAACACAGATGGTGATTCGAGGCTCTTGAACAACAGCCAATGCAAATTTTGAAAATATGTGAAACATGCCCCCATCCACCCTTTCAGAACAGAAACTGGCAGCTGCTTTCTCTACTGACTGCACAGAAACCCTATCTGGCAATCTAGACAATAATTGCAGCAGCACAGTAACAAATAACTGCTCTGTGTCTGGCTAGTACATTAAATTAATCCAACCTGCTATAGCTACAGCCCGTCAGTGGGAAGAATATTCTGCTAATGTGGCTTGGATCGCTCAGAAAAACATTGGGCAGGCCATGAAAAAGCAGTTTCCTTGTTCCCGAGGCACAGACAATGTAATTGCCTTGGAGAAAAATGGCAGATAGTGACAAGGAGTCCAAAAGGCATTTTGGACTAAGCAGAAACATTGCTGCTTTATCTGTGTTAAGCCTGAGAAAATTTGTTGGCATCCGGGACTGGATAAGTGACAGGCATAATGACAGCACAGAGAATGCTGCACTTGTGCTGGCATTCAGAGCTCCCGAGAGGCTCAGGGCGATGCAGCCGCGCTGTCCTGCAAGGGCAAGGAAGTGAAATGCAAATGCCACATCAAAAGTGCAATACAGCTCTAGTCCCATCGCCTGCCCAACAACAGGCTGTCGCCAAGCAGATGGGAGAGAGAAAAATCGCAGGGAACTCTGCCCAGAGGAAAAGGAATCGGGGGGCAGAGGGGAGGAGGACTCATTAACATTTAAAGAGAATGAGGTTTCTTAGACCATTTCTAGGAAAACTACTGATCAGCACCTACTGAGGTTAAAAATCAAGCAAATCACGTTGCTGCTGCAGCTACGCTTTCCTGATTTCACCAGGAATAAAATGCTGTTACTTTCAGGGCTGACACAATTATTGATTATCTGAAGTTTTCTGCCACACTCAAGTGAGGATCTTTCACTGGGAACAGATGACTCCAGCCCATCTATATTTCAGGCCTGGCAGCCGTGGCCTCACATCCTCTCCAGGCTGCAGCTGCACCGGCTGAGCCCTTACAGCTTCCACCTGCTCGTGGCCACATCCCCGGCAGTGTCACTGCCCCTCAGGGCTGGTGGCTGAGCCTGTCACCAGCCTCAATGCACCCAGTGGACAAAGACTGCTCTGGGAAAGCTTTCACACGGGCTGGTTTGGCCCAGAGGATACTCAATTCAGGAAATACAGCCCAAATGGATGGGTGCCTTCCATGACACTGCTGAACACTCTCAGATATTTTCTCAGCACAGGAACCCTGTCAAGACAACCACTTAGACAGGCAAAGCCTGTTAATATCCACTGACTAAATGGCCATTTTTCTCCAGTCTGACTAAGCCTCTCTAATTATCAACATACCTGTTATTGGCCACAGGCAGGGCGATCTCAAACTTGGCCAAGAACTGGAAGTACTGCTCTTCGGTCTGCTCGGTGAAGCCCGTTCCAACCAGCAGCATCCTGAGGTCCTCTGCTCTGATGACTCCATTCTTAGCTACAGACTTGGAGCTCTTGATGTTGAAAATCCTCTGTAGACACTCTGAGAGCCAGACGGGGTCAAGGAAGTAGAGGTTCCTCAGGCCGTGGCTCGTGTCTGGGAAGTGCAGTAGTGTCCCTGTTTCTATGAGAAAATTAATGGCTGCAAAAAAATAAAGAATTGGGGATTAGCAATAGATGAGCATTAGGAAACCACAGTGCAGAAGAGTAAGACTATGAGGCAGTTTGTGGAGTTTTATGCATTGCAGATACAGCCAGCACGCAGCCAAGTCAAGAGAGCAACATCTATCTGAGGAGTGCTGCTATCTGACACTCCACTTGTAAAACCCACATCTCACTTCTTCACAGCCAGTATTTCTGTCCCCACGACACCTCCCCTTCACCCTCCTCCTGCCATCCTCACAGGGAAGGGCTCTCCCTGCCTCCTGCGGAGCAAGGCCTCCATAAAGATCACAAGACTGGGGCCCTACAGAGAAGCCAGACTTGAAACTATGGCAACTCTCACTCTACACAGAGCAGAAATGAAACACAGCTTGTTAAAAAAAAAAAAAATTAAATCAGTAACCTCAAACCATCCCAGAAACTTCCCAGTCCTGACCCCAAAGTTCCATTACTAATTTTATATCTTAACAATTTCCAAAGTGAGCTCTAACTGGTGTACTTTGTATTTACTATTTGTGAAATATTTCAATTGGACATACATATTAATTTCCAAGAAATTACTGGTCTGCTCTGACCTACCAGTTTGCAAGTCCTCATAGTCTTTGATGTCATTTCCAGGCGTTTGCTCGATCATCAGCTCTATTTGTCTGTCTGTTAAATACTGTACATCATCATTTTGACTTCTTTTATGCTGTTCTGCAAGGACAGCTTCTTGAAGGCTAAGGTAACTCCTTGGTATCTGCAAGCCATGTGAGGAAACCAGCAGGATCAGTATCAGCCAGCAAGGGATGAACTGGCTGCCATCTCCCCTTCACAGGGATCTTATAACGCTCTTTTCCCCAAACCAGATTGCCATCTTAAATATTCACATGCCTCCTGTATCAACAATAACTCTTAAAGTTCACCTCCCAAGCCCCACAAAAGCCCTGCTTTGGTAAGGATCACCAAGAAAGTCCAGCTCTCACCAATCTCCCTGCAAGTTTCTGGGAGCAAATTGAGCTGCCAACATCCTTCATGTTGCAAGTGACATGAAAAATCAGCTGCCGCAGTCCCTCAAGGCCTTCCAGAGTCTTACACGAGAGCTCACTGCAAAAGTCATGCAAAGGTGAAGATTATCAAACCTTATCAGCACACTGGCTTCCTTTCCGGGCTCACTTTCTCTTATCACTGACTTTAAATTTCCTGTGTCAGCTGAATGGGAGGAAGGCTGTCAGTGGATATTTTTAGCTTTGGAGAAAACACGGAGTCGCCTGGAAAAGATGTATTAGGCCACATCTGTATTAGTCCAACCCCTGCTCTGCCTGCTTCACTCACTGCACTGCTGTCCCCTGTGCACTGTGATGTCTGGGGATGTCCCTGGCAGACTGACCAAAGTCATCCCCCTCTATCCCTCCAGAGCCACACACATCCTGAAAGGGGCTGTAGGGAGAAGGAAAACTCAGTGCCCCAGCAGCCTCTGGAGAAAAGTCCAGTTCTCCCTTTCCCAGATCAAAGAGGCAGGATGATGACTACCAGACACCTTTTCCCACCCTTATTCTGGTCCTTTCTCAGCTGGATCCTGCAATTAGGGAATTGATGCTTAGATTCTAAAAGCTGGCCTTCATTATCTCTTTAATAGCTAAAAACCTGCTCTCCAACTCCCACTAGTTTTAGTCTTTTTGTGGGCTGGATAAGAACAGTTCTATTCCACTTTCCCCAACAAAGTGTCTTTCTAACTGATCCTACACATGTTCCCATGGCAGACAGAAAATCCTTCTCTAATGAAATATGCTTTGTCTTAAACCTCAGCCCTCCATGGCACCGGGAAGTGTGCGATTCACTGGGATGCTGGAGGACCCTGACCAGTAACAGAAGCACCCGGGGTCACCACACAAGGATTTCACACTCCTTACACACTTCCAGCCCCAGAGCTTAATACCACATATATTCCAGGTGGATGACAGGGTGTGGAGAGGCACAGGAAGGAGGAGGTATGAAATCAGGCTGGGGAGAAACGCAAGGGGAAAGGAAGGCACAGAAGATAGTACAGGATGCGTGTCAGGCTGAAAGAAAGTCCCCTTGAGAAAGAATGATTGAGATCATATTACGATGGGAAAAGAGGCTTGAGGTGACATAAACACAAAGTTTTCTTCTTCTCATGGTGAGTCTTTGAGCCTCACAGTGTGTCCCTGGTGTTCCTCCTAATGGGGGAAGAGCCAGCTGGGATGCCTGGCACAGGCTGGGATGCCTGACAGTGCCTGCAGAGTGGTACGTGGGAGGTCGGCTGATGCCTTTGCCAGGCAGCAGATGGGAAGTGCTGGGGACATCACAGTGCCCTTCCTCACTTGCCAGCTGCCACCTGCTCTTGCCCCAGGCAGAGGCATTTTCATGTTGTCTGGTGCCAGCCTGCTGCATCCACGTTCACCCCCTGACTCACAGACGCTTCATTCCCAGCAGGAGGAGCCTCTTCTCCCCAAGGGCATTCTCTTGGAGCAGTGTCAGACTGCGTGGCCTGAGTGACACCCATCTCCCAGGCAGTACCAGCCCCCAGTTGTGACAGCTGGAGATGGATGGCACAGGGGACTGACCCCTCCTTGCCCAGCCGACAGTGCCACGTGAGCTGTGTTCCCACATCAGGTACCACCCACAGCCTCCCCTCAACAAATCCCCTGGCATCCACCGTGTGACAGTCACACTCTCACGCTCTGCAGCATTAATCAGTCAATCTGCACCTTCTCCCCTTGAGACTAATGTGTCACCAATAAACAGTGAGAAACCTGAGTGAAGGGGGAGCAGTAAACAGGCTGGTCAAGGTCATGACTCTGTAGCTTCCAGCTCTCAGACTCATCATCAGCCTCCTGAGCAACACTGACCTTCTCTCTCGTTATAATACATTATCTCAGTCAAAAATAGATGAAATGCAATGCTGACGAGTCTCTAAATTGGTTCCGTTGCCAAGGAGATCAAGTATCTCAAAATTGTTAAAAGTGTCATAAAATAAAGAGTGACTGAACTTCACAAAGGCACAAGTACTTACTGCAGGTGCTTGAAGGTGATATCTGGGAAGCCAGTTGCTCTGGATCCAGAGGGAGACCGACACAGAGCCAGGACATATGCCCTCAGAGTTGCTATCCTCTCCACACGGAATTTTGTTTCAATCAAATCAAGGTGTGTTCCTACCACCAACACCACTGAGTTCGGAGCCTTGGCCTGCAAGAGAAACACTGACAGTGATCTTATCCAGATTACATCAGTGAGGACATGTGAAAAGTATAATATTTAAGAGGAGGGAGTCACATATATTAATAAAATGGAATATATATATATTTATAAAGTAGAGGCAACCTGTCATGGCTGCTTGACAACAGCTACAAGTGATCTGGGTATTACAGAAGTTCTGCAGAGCATGGCTCAATCATCTGCTGCTACTGCAGAGCAGGAAACTGTCACTTTGGGTTTTTACATCAGGGTTTAACACAAAGGGAGTTGCTGTGAGTTAGTGAAATAAAGGGAACTATGTCTGCCCAAAGTTAACTTAACCTGCAGCCAGGAGCTCTGCTATTCCGAAAAAGGCTAGTTACAGCCTGGAATGGACACCTGGGGAAGTCACACAAACTTTTTCACTGGAGGTATATGGAGAGGTGAGATAAACTTCTAGAAAAGTCTAAATCTACTTAATCAGAGCAAAGGAATGGATTAGATGATCTCATGGTTTCTTCCAACCCTTCCATGATTGTATTATGACCCTGGAATGTATCCAGATCTCAGGGAACATGCTGCCAAATTGCACAGGCTTAAGCAGGGATCATTTGCCCATCCAAATGAGTTTGACCACAGAAGAATATTCAGAGGCAGAAATATATCCTTCTTTGCAGGCAATCCATTTCCCTCTGAGGATGCCCACTGAAATCTCCCAACCTGAGTGACACCAAACAACCCCAGGCAGACCCAGGAGTGGTGGCTGCACCAATCCACACCAAGGTCCCAGTATGCTGCTCCCTGGAGGCTCATGGAGAGCACAGGCACAGGGTAGGATGGAGAGATGTTCCCTGGTGTGTTCTCCCAGTACTCAGCAGCCTGCAGCTCACTGACTTCCTCAGCACGAGGGAGTATCTCAGAGTTAACAGCACCTGATAGAGTTTTCATTCACCAGTCTGTCCTTCCAATTTCTGGTATCCCCAGCACATTGTATTTCCATGAAATTCCACAGGTTAGCCATCCAGTGTGTTTAAGATACTTCCCATTGTTTGCTTCAAAGCTACAATTTCATTTGTTCTCTCCCAATTCTATGGTAAAAGACCATGAACAAGACTCTCTTGTGGTTTTCTCCTTTCCCCATCATGTCTACATACAGCCCTTTTCATTTTTCCCTACTTTTAACCATCATGATCATATTTCTCTGCATTTTTCCTGATGCCACTATGTGCTTGCTGGGATGTATTAAGGACACATCATACATTTTTGAAATATAGTAATTTTCCTTTCAGCTTTGTTACCTACTTTGGCTTTTTGATTGCTGCTGGCCATTAATACTTTGATATAGACAAGATATTTGCTTTTCGAGAGGCATCCATTTTTGTTCATTTAATGTTAAGACAATTATCAAATAATAAACAGTTACAAACAATTATGAACATGGTATTACAAAAATCAATCCACAGCAATGAATTCACTGCAGCTTGGAGTCTAAATGATAGCTGTTTTGGAAATACCCTCTAGCTTACCTGAATCTAAAGTGTTAAAAATATAACCTCAAGACTAATGTGTGTCTAACCCACACAAGAAAGAAAATGCTTCAAACCCCCCTTGGAGCACAGTGTGGTCAAACACTAATTCCAAAATAAGTATGTTCAGCCTTACTTAGCAAGGGTTTATAAATCAGCTTTTGTTTCATTCTCTGCTGTGTGTGAGGGAGAACAAAGCAAATGATAAATTTAAACCATTAAATATAGCGATACGCCTATAGCGTAATGGAAAATGAATTCCAAATGCTGTGCAAAATTCATAGCTCAGGGAGCTTTCAAAAGCAGAGCAAAAAGGATCTGCAATATCACATATCTGCGTGCTGAGCTACTACTTGATAAATAGATATCCCAGAGCCCACCAGTGACTTCTTACCTCAATGTTCAGCAACCAGAACTGTAAGTTTGCCACAGCTTCTTCCCCCAGTGCCAAGTTCCAGACCACTATGTACAATGCTTTGTCTGTGAAGAAACACTGATTGACTGTAGACATGCTTGCTGGGCCTCCGATATCCCAGACATTGAACTCCACTGAATCAACCTACTTAGACAAAGAGAAGTGTTCAAACCAAACTGTGGCAGTAAATCACTGGGAGATAATAGCTGAAGTATAAACCTACGCCTGCATAATGTATGACACAAGAAGGGGTTCAATGTCCTAATTGTGCCTCCAGGAAAGATAAATCAACAAGCAATTGTTAAGCATGGCTACCACTTCCCCACAGGAAATCAAGACTAATTACTTGCTGCTAAAACGATAGAGGTGCCCTTGATGCTGGTAAAACTCCAGTTAATGCTGTGGATTCTCCAGTACAAACAAGGGTCTCATTCTGAGCCCTGTATTTCACTGCATCTGGAATAGAAACTGTTTCATCCTTGTCTGTGCCACGCTCGACAGGACCATTGAAGCTGCTTATCTGCCACTGCTGTGGGGAACAGGAAACCCCTGCTGAAATCACTTCCACTGAGCTCAGACTGAGCTGAGCCAAGCAGAAGAGAGATGCTGAGAGATGGGAAGCTTCTCAGGCCTTTCATAAACACCTCCTACACATTGCTCCCAGGCTTCTGATGTCTGTGCCATGCCAGAGACGGGCCAGAACCACAGTTGCTGTGAATCAGACTCACTGATTTCTGGGGGAATGCTTAAATGGAGGCCTCTCCAGCTCTGGCTCTCTCCCCAGTACCCCTGCATCCATTGCTCTGTGCAGCCCTATGACAGCACTAAGAGGGAGCCTAGCTTTCTGCTTAAATGACATTCAGGCTCCCAGTTGCAGCAGGAAGTACCTGCATACCCGGGAAGCTCCGTCCCTAAATCATTCAGCCCTGGAGAGTCAAAACCCCTGAGACTGCGCACAAAACCAAACCCTGCTCCAGCCACCATCCTCAGAGCATCACATAACACCCAGTGGGCTCCGTTTAGGGGTCTGGGGCCAGGAACCGACTGATCCCACATGAAAGTTACCCTATGAGAGTTCAGCCAGAAGCTCAGTATCTCAGCAGGGCTCTGATCCTGTGCAATCCGCGTGAAGTCTCCCAAAAACAGCTGGAAGAACTTCCATATTGTTGAAACCAAGCCCTAACCAGAACAAGGACTGCTTTGTTCACCCAAAAGACCTTCAGCTGTGAGTGTGTGTGTGGACAGACAGACTCTGAGATAGGGATAAAAGCCCGTTCAGTGTCTTGATCCCAACTCCTGGTCTCTGGTGCTGTCTACACTTTTATTTTATTCAGCTGCTCCACAACACAAAATGCACAAATCCCTTCTACCACCAGTCTTCCCTTCAAGGAGTCAGTCTGTGTTGCTGTTTTCTTTCTGTCTTTGGCCTGGCACTCTCTGCTGTGAACTCAGCAGGCTCCTTTCTCCCTTCCAAAACAGTCTGGTGGTCATGGCTCTCATCTGGAAAGGAGGAGCCATGAGTTTGCATCCCCTCAGCTCTGACAAGACCTCAGGACCAATTCTGCATCCTCTAATCCCTGGACTACTCTGCAGGCAGTGGACAGAGCCACCTACAAATGCTTGGATTAAATCAGTGCTCTCCAAATGAGTTCAGTATGACACATTCCATGAACGAGTCATCTGAGATTTGGATGTTTAAGATATGCCTTAGACATCCCTGGATCACACCAGAGGTCAGGCACCCTACCTTCCACCCACATTCCCCACCCAGGACAGTTCTGATATGAAGGAAATCCAGCTTTAGGTACTGATGTCCCAAATGAAAGGACAATCTGCTGTAGAGAAGCTGATTTAAAGCAGTCTCTCAAAATTAGTATCCACTCAAGGTGGGAGAGCCAGAATTTTAGCAGTCACACAGAGCTCTCTTTAGAATACAGTTAGTCAGGAAAACAGAACTGCCCTCTAGTACCAACTGGAAACGAAACAGAATTGCAATGGGTCTAAAACCACATCACTTGTGAGGTAATGGAAACTGCTCTTTGTAAAAGGACAATTTCAGCCCAAACGGACCCTGCAAGGCTCCAACATCCTACTGGGGCTGAGGATTTCCGACTGCTTTTCACCTTTGCCTTGTGCCCCACAGGCTTGGGGAGCTCCCATTTTGTTGTCCGGATGGTAGCATCGCTGTGCATCATCTGGGGCACCTTCCCTGTCTGCAGGATCTCCACCAGTGTGGACTTGCCCTGCCGGGGAGGGCCGATGATGATCATCTTCATCAGCTTGCACTTCTCTGCCCGCCGCAGCTGCGCTCGTAAATACGCCAGCACTGTCTTGGGGCCTGTGGGGGAGAGAACGGGCTGGAGCTGGGGACTGCAGCCACAAACACTCTCAGGGACAGCACAAAACCTACTGCTGCAGACACATCAGCTGAATTCATGCTTCCCCTGCAGTTTTGCTGTGGGCTGAGACAACCCAGAGAATAAACAAAGAAACCTCCAGCAGACAAACCTGAGACAGAGACCCCAGGAAAAGGTCACTGCTCTGAGGCTCCACAATGGAGCACTGTAAGGAGAAACAAATGCTGGGGTTCCTATGCTTCAGAAGCTGAAAGGAAACATAAAATACTAATTTAGTATTGGAAAATACTCTGGTTTTCCTTCTACTTTTATGTTTCCAGTTAAAGTTAGATTGAGGCTTCAACAGTATACTGCCGGAGCAGGAACAATTCCTAATTACTTTGTTCCCACAGGATTTTCTGATTAAAATGCACAAAAAAAAGAAGACAGCATTGTAATAGATCCAAAAACCTAGCAGCTTACAATAAAGTCACTTCAATGGGACCGTGGCTGCTGATCCTAAACATCTCAGTCTTTAGAGAGACAACCTAAATATCCTAAAATATACACATTCAGGAAGCAAGCCACAGAATTTATGCACACTGCAATTGAAATACAGCATTTTTAAGTCATCATTTCAAACTGTGATCTGTCTTAAATTGATCATACAGCCAGATCTTAGCGCTGATTAGCAAATTTGTAAATACGAGTAGGAGGTTTCCCTGTGCAATTCCAGTTAACCCCAATGAGGGTTTGAGCATACACTGTCTGCTCCTGCTCTTGACCATTAAAAGGAAGAGATTTTATTGTATGTTCATTCAATTTAATAAAGAATACACAGCATCAGCCTTACCCTCTTTTCTGATCTCTGCAGGAACATTACTGATATTTAGTTCCTCGATATCCAGCTGCCAGAGATTAGCCAGCTGTCCAAGTTCTGGAGGAAGCTCTCGGATACCAGGGTTACTGTACAAAAACAAATAAATCTACCAACAACCAGGCTTTGTGTGTAAGTAACTGCTCTCATGGACTCTCAGATTACGCTATTCTATCCTTGCAGAAATCTTCCATTAACATTTTAATAAGACTACTCAGCACTTTAATAGCAATTTCCATCCTAAAAGTGATGTATAACCTCAATTTATCCTCTGAGGCAGACAAATGCAATCATCTTTGCTGGATAGTTGAGGAAATAAAGGCAAAAATGATGAGTTATTGAATGTAACACTACAGAAACTGACAGCAAAAAGCCAGAATGAACTAGAGGCACATTAGATTCCCAGGCCTGTGTTTAAAGCAGTAGATCATCTTCCCTAATTCAAAAGACCAGCCCCCTCTTTATCTAAAGCAAACCATGGGCACAGTTCTAACAAGGGGCTGACTGTTTCCATCTTTATGACTTCAAAAGCACTGGACATCTGGGGTGGGGCTCACAGAAGACTGGTCACTAAAACAACATGGAAATAACACTGCAAAGTTTTTCCAGGACATGGACTTACTTTCCTAAATAAAGCTCTGTTAAACTTTTCAGGAGGCAAACGGACTGCGGGACAGAGTCCAGCTGATTGTCATTCAGATAAAGAACCTCCAGAGAATCACTCAGAAATGCTGGAAACTCCAAAAAAGGACCTGTAACGAGACAGGAAACAAATCGCACCTTTAAAAAAATACCCTACAAAACAGGCATTAAGGCTCTGAACCAAGAGTTTCACCTGAACTTTGCAGGCAGGACATGAGGTCATGTCCATTGGCAGGGACCACCACCAAGCAAGAGCAGAAAAGCAAATGGCCTTCAGTGACAATCAAACATCAATGTTCACATCTCAATGTCCTAAAACCACAGTGTTGGAAGGCAACAGTGTCCAGGACTTATGGGGTGCTGAGGGAGGAACTCCAAGCCTGCCAAAACAACTAAACATCAGGGGACGAGTGGCATCTTATCTCTTGCTGTTGAGTACATGATAATACCTTATGAACTGCCCCTATTGCAGCCTAACAGCTGGCACTCAGAGAGCATCCCATGGGCACACCTGGTTCTGAACATGGCACTGGAAAGGGCACACTCAGGGCCCAACTGGTTCTCGGCATGTTTTTCCCATATTGCCTGAGAAAAGCCAGAAGCCAGTCAGAATTTATGTTCAGACCCCCACGTTGCATCCTGCAGTAATTTATGGTGGATCAAAGTCAGTACCAACAGAGAAGGAAACCCAAACTGCAGCTGACAGACTGATCTATGCTGTCTCTAAAACATGCTGGTGTTTGGTCCTCTGTTCTGTTTTAGACAGAAGGACTCAGGGCACTTCCTCCATGCCTGAGGAGCATCTTGCGTATCTTGGGAGCAACCGAAGCAGTAACAGCATCAACTGCATGGCTGAGTTGCTGCTGCTGCAGAAGTTCAAGCAAAGGGAAACTCAGCAAGTTCCAAAGAACATCATTTCACCCCACAGATGACTCCTGGGATAGCAGGACAAAAAGCTGCCATGGATTGTGTTGCTGTATTAAGGATGTCACATTTATCTACCAAGGAGCATCCTGAAATGAAGGAAATTCAGGGAGATTTTGAGTCTGATTAGGAAAGTATAACCAGCACCATCTGCTGCCTCCGTGGTCAATCAAAGCAACTCCCTGAGATGCAAGACTCTCCCTTCCTCAGGGATGGGACTATTCTACTTCCACTAAGATCTTCTTCCCCTACAGAGAAGACTTGAGGAACTGTAACTAGACTTAGCCAAAAAGAGGAAAAAAAAAAAAAGGAAAATGGAAGAGGTTTTCTCAGGAGAAAAATCCCCAGTTCTAATATTAACAGCACTTCCAGCCTGAGCTGTGATCAGAAAAGGCGTTAAGATAGAGCTCCACTGTCTGCAGGGGTGTTTCATATACGTGACAGCACTGTCTGGTGTGGGCAGTGTCACAGTCCGCCTTTGAGTTTTCAAATAAAAAAATCATCTTTGGGATTATTTTAGGAGAACAGCAGGCTTATTTATGGATGCAATTCACTTCCTTTCTGGCTCATTGCTGGACTTAAACTTTGCATTGTTGCTCTTTCAGTAGGTACCTAGGCAGAGACAGATTTAGTCCCTCTTGGACACGTAGGAGCAAACACCTAAAATAGCAGCAATACTCTGAATTCACCGAAGAGTCCCAGGTGGAAAGGAGTGTACTATATTGGAAGCAAGCTTGAGGTGTTTATGAATTGTAATTATTTATTCATGAGTTATTTATGATTTCTCTGGCTTCAGCTCAAATTTTCTTTTAAAGAACTGTAGAAAAATTAAAACAAATCCCATCTTGAAAATATATTTTTGGATGAATAAACGCTACCAACACCACATGCATGTGCAAGGAGTTATTCTGAGACTTATCAATCAAGTATAGTGAGCATCCATAAATTATTCTCTTTAAATAATCTAGACTTAAGTAAACAGCTTTGTTGGTAAATCATATGAAAACCTGTCCACCCCCACCTCACCAGGAGACTTCTGTGAGCATCTGATGTACTCCAGCTTCTGTTTTCTCTTGACGTTTAAATTCTTGGCCACATCCTCTTGTCTCACCAAGCTATACTTGGCAGAGGAACAGAGAGAAAAGGATGAGCTGGCTTTGCTCTGTCTCCATGGCTGCTACACTGTGGCACCAGCCAGGTGGGCTACTCTGTGCCCCCCCGCTATCTTAAGCCACCTGAGGCAGCTCCAGGTTGCACCAGGGTGTTATGTGCCACGGTTGTTCAAATGTTACTGATGCAGAGCCCATCATCTCCTGCTTTCTGCAGGGGGTTATGCTGGGCTTGCAGCATGTAGAGATTTCCACTAGGACAGCAATTCCCTTTTAGAGCTGGTTTTAGCTGCCTTTGCCTGCTGGCTCCTGCCCTTCTCTCCCGTTTGGGAAATGCTGCTGTAGCATTTCACAGCGAAGCTTTGAGGGTGTGTCAGACTCCACAGATTCACAAGGTTCAGACTCCTTTTCCAGTTGTTCCCTATTCCAACAATGTCGCAGGATTTCTATTTCCATTTCCTGCTGGTGAAACAGCACAGACCAACCTCTTCTCCCCCGCAGGGGGCACACACACCTTACTCAGCACAGCAGCCTCTACTTCCATGGACAGGAAAACGAGGCAGGATCAGCCTTGCCCAGAGGTCCAGGTAGAGCCTCTGCCTCTCACAGTTGCTGACTGAAGGTGAGAATCTCCAGCCCTAACCTACAGCTATGGCTGTAGATGGTTCATTTATCAATTTCACCTCAGGCACAATTTTCAGGGGAACTGAGGGAAGGATTTGCTGCAGGAGGGCCTCCTCCTCCCTCGAGCAGTCAAGGGCTGCTCAGATGTGCGTCAGGACGACGCCAGCTCTATCCCACTCTGTGACTGGCAAGGAATGTTTAGAGCCAGGCATTCTGCAGGCAGCCAGAATGACAAAACTCCCCAAGTGCTTTAAAATAAAACAACAAACAAAACAAATGCAGATTAATCCCACAGAGAGCAGGAAGCGGTGCAATATCTTCAGATATCCCTTTGTTCTCTCTGGGATTTCACATGCATCTCATCACCTCTGCCCTAAACTGAGGGTACAAATCACAGGCAGGGGAAAAATGTGCCATTTACAAAGTCAACAACAGAAACAATCCTAAGAGCCACAAGGATAATTTTGGGTTAATTTCCCTTCAACAGACCACTTAGTACTCTGGCTAAAAGGCATAACCTTCGTGAAAGAGCAAAAGAAACAGGTTTCACTCCTCTTCCATCTTTATATATTGGTGGTACCAACCAGCTGCATCATTTCTTCAGAAACATTTTATCTAAACATATTTCCTCTTAATGAAATGTAGTTGCACTTTAAATTGCAGAGGAATTTACTCTGCTTTCCCTCCAGCCAAACTGCAGATTCCTGCTGCTTCCCAGCTCACCTGGCGTTCCCAGCACTCGCTGTGTGCCTTACCTGCCTCTGGGCCACCCCGCACTCTGTTCTTGGTGGTGAAAAAGGGGATCCGCTTCGTTTTAAATCCCTCATCGCTCCTGTGGGCCAAACAAAACAGGGACATGTGGGGAAAAGACCTTGGAAAGATGCTGAGCTACACGGGGCAGAGCCTGGCCCCGCTCACAGCTCTCACAGGATCCCACCTGCTCTGGAGAGAGGGGATTGAAACCTGCCGTGCAATCAGACTCCACCAGCACTTGTCCAGCCCAGTGGCTTTCTCCTGGCAAATCAGCAGAGCTCCTCAAGGCAGCGCTCCCTGCTCCCAGGGCGGGAGCACTTGACCCCCAGCTTTATGGGTGTCAGGGTTAAGTGGCTGTCAAACAGCAAATTGAAGGAGCTTCACAAGAAGCACTGGAGAACCGACCTGCTGCCACTGCCCACCCTCCCCAGGGAGCCTCGGACAAGACGACCCATCAGCATGACTCCGGAAATGCACTGGGACATTCAAAAAGTGGTGATGTGTCTTTTGCAACTGACACAGAAACTCCTAAGGACTCCAAAAACTGTGTTGGACAGGCACCCAAATGAGAAGATATCGGCATGACACATTTCAGTGCAGTTTTGGAGATACTAAAGGACCTTTAACTCTCTACGTTAAACATCCTTACTGGAATTTCTAAACAGAAGAACATCACTCTTCCATTGGATGACCTTATTAATGTCAGTCTTAGAATCATAGAATCCTTTAGGTTGGAAATCTTCTCTATGAACTTGCAGCTGGTTATACTTCCATTTAAAAAACAAAGACTTTTCATTTTTTCCAAAACAATACTCCCACACTAACTAGTAACTGCAGTCCAGCCAGATGGTTTATGGTTAAGATATGCTCCCCACAAACTTGTATTTGTAGTGATGAACCACACACTGGGCTGAAGAAATTGCTACATGGTCTGAAATTAAACTGCCATTATCAATAATCTATCCACTTAATAAATGATACAGTGTGCTAAATGCCCAAAGAATCAGCAAAGGATAATTCATCACTGTCACAGACACAATATACTTGGGGACATGGTATGTGGGTATCAATGCCTTCTATGCAGGTGATTAATTCTCTCCTGACACCCTTTGTGTTACACTTGGGTTTGCTATTATTTCTTCAGCTTTTGTTTTCTTGGCCGAAACTTGAAAGAAACACTTACTTCCCAAGCTGGTTTTTTGAAAGATCCAGTGACTTAAGTTGTTTGCAATTCCACTTATCCTGCGAAGGCAATGTAACTAACTGATTTCCCAGCAGCTTCAGGGACACCAAAGCCTAGGAGAGGAATAGCCTGGAGTTAGAGAACACCAAACACACAGAAAGAGCTTTTTTAGCGTGGCTATTAAATAACAGAAACACGAAGAAAGTACATCTTATTCACCAGAACATCCTGTCCATGCTGCCCAGCATGCAAACATTTCCTCCCTGTCCCCAGCAAGTTCTGCACGGAGCAGCACCACTCTGGGGAGATTATTGCTCCACTTGCTGACAGATGCAGTTGGAAACAGCCCATGCAAGAGGACATTTTACTTTTTAGTGAGGAAACCTTTCCAAATGGAAAAGAACAGTCTGATTTACCAACACATGATGCCACGTATGGATTAGATACATATGTGTGTGTGTGTGTGTTTGTATAAGCTGGTGTCAGATTTACACCTGCTGTACATGCACAAAATCAACGTGCAAAATATGAACTACTTCACACAAGGAAAAGTTTTGATTGCTTTTTTATTACATCTCTATTAAAATGGACAGGATTTACATTCACTTTCCAAGATTTATACAAGTTACACATCTCCTTTTTTTTCCCTCTCCCACCAGAGACAGGACTTTTAAAAACAAGTGAAGCTGATTGATACCATACAGTTAACACCACACGGATAGGACTCAGCTGGAAATACCAAGTTAAACATAAGATCTCCTTTAAATTTAACTAAAATATAAAAGAAAAAAAATGCAGTTCCCATTCAGATTTGTAAAGTTTATGCTCTTCCATCTGCCCTTAATAATGTCGAGGCTCAAACTATAATTTTCATTTGGCTGAAAATCCAATTTTCCACTGAAAAGCAGTGTTGTCTGTAGAGTTTCCAACCAGGTTTATTCAGCAAGTCCCCCACCATGAAAAACTGAGATAAGCAGAATGTCAGCTGAATTATCTCCTGCCAGAAGTACAGCAATATTAATGAATTATATCCCATGGAAATCATGTTTTACCAGCAGAGACTTCAGCGTCAAGTATGTTAAATGTTTTATGTGCTCCACACAATATAAAATGTTTATGCCCCTTTACATCGAGCTGGATTAACAGTGTCTCACGAAGCCAGTTTGTTGGCCTTTTTTCAGATTGGAAAAATATGAGGTGTGTCCACGTGACATAAGCGATGGACAACCAGCAGCTGCTGGAATGGGAATCATCGTGTAAAACGCTCCCTCTAGTGATGGAGAGGGGCAGCATTGGGCTTTGCTGGGATTTGGGGAAGCTGAAGGGAATACAAAACTGAGGACAGAGTGAGGACTGGAGGAAAGGGCTGGAAAGCTGAATCCTGACAGCCAATGCTTTTACCATCAGTCATGCTCCCCTGGAAGGACGGCCCAGCCTACCCTTGGCTCCTGGTGTGGGGCTCTCTCCAAGTGTCAGCATGGGGCTGTGCAGGGACAATGCCTCAGACTTCTCCCCAAAACAGCCCTGGGCAGGGGGCGGGAGGCAAGGGAGGCTGCACGTGCCAGAATTAGCACAAACTGTGTCCCGTGGGCTCTAACTGGGGTGTTCACTTTCAGTCACTGTGTCTGTATTACCCCCAAACACTGACCAAGGCCATTCTCCAGAGAGCTGAGAGCCTGGGGAGCTTCTCTCCAATGCTTCTGTGCCTGGGGGAGAATTAGTGACTGTCAGCTGTCTGTGGTTCTTCATGACTGAAATTCTGGAGATGTCTAGTCCTTTTAAATTGCCTCTTCTCTCTAATTTCTCCATTTTTACTGCCTTTCAGGGTGAGAATGGGGGCCTCCAGAAGGGACACAACTGCAGTGGCCGACAAACTTCCTTCAAACCTGCTGCCACAGCATGCAAAAGGGATGACACCTGAGGGAAGGGACTGCAGCATCCAGATTAAGGTGCCTCGCCAGCTTGTGAAGAGGAAAAGCTGACCAGAGTCTTACCCAAATTATCCCACCCAGAGGGGGCCAGGTGTCTTCAGGAGAAGCAAACTAGGGAGAGGCAAACTAGTCTAGAGAACTAAGACATGGCTTGGTTGGTTTCTTTAGAAGGCAAGAGCCAGGAAAGCTGAGGAGGTTTCTGTTTCTCTTAACAACACATTTCTGGAGTACACATGGTATTAAGGACTGAGCTGCTCCCAGTCCTGAGATTCCTTGCAAAACATGCAAAGGCCAGTGATAAACTACACTGCAACTACAGTGATAAATGATTGTCCCATGAGATGTGCTTTCAAGTCACAGGCCTCCTCTGCTGTCTGCTTTTCCCAGGGAGAAGAGAGTTCATTGCTGTTCCTACATAAAAATAATACATTATCTGTAAGAACATGTTACTGCCCATTTCTCCCCTTTCCCACATCTGCTTTTGGAGAGGGCTGGAGCACAAGCACAGCCCTGTTCACCAACACAAACTGCAACCAGGCTCCTCTAGGCATGGGGTTTCACCTTCTACTTGCTCACCACACTCTGGCCCTTGGGGCACTGAAAAGGCTTGATATTTATTTCTTTTATGAATATAATGCTGAAGAGATATGGATAAGAACTGACACTATTTAGAGCAGCCAAGGCTCACTAACTTTGAAAACATCAGCAAAGACTGCACTGAGGTCTCCCCCATCCTGGTGCCTTTGCACCCCTCAGCAACCCCTGAGCAGCAGCACCCAAGAATTGTGCCCTGGAAGCACCATCTAGTGTTTAGTATCTGTCATGGTGGCTCTCACCCCCTGGGATGATTCTCAATGCATTCAGAAAAACCAAGTTTCAGAGACAATAGTCCATAGGATTCACTCTGTTTCAGGAGAAATGCCAATTGGAAACAAATGGCCACCAGACAGCAAAGCCAAATGTGCAGGGATCACTGGAAAGAGCTGAGGGAGTTCAACCCTCTTGTTACAACAGGAGTAAAAGGCACCTTTGCAGCAGATCCTGAGATCAGGGCTGGACATGGATATGAACCATCACTTCTGCATCCTTCCTGCAGAGGCCAGCAGGGAAAAGCATGGAACTTCTGCACAGATTCACCTCTGTTTCTTTCTCCATGACCCTGAGTTTCACAATCTTGCGGGGAAGCTTGGAGGAAACCCCAAGTTCTGCTTGGTTTCATGTCAACAGCATGTGAAAGCAGAAATTCTGAAGAATTTTGACATAAAACCATGGATCTGTGGTGTCCACAGGAAAGAATTATTCAATCTACAACCTTTAAGATAACAGAGGTCCCAAGTAGCACTGCTTAGGCATTCATATGTGCTATTTTCAGAACAGAAAGACTAACTCATAATTACACAACACTGGTGTGTGTTTTTTTAAGAAAAAACACAACTATTTGTGAGTGTATTTGAGTACATCAACATTTCAATGGCTGGAGCCTGAAGCTACAACGCAGGGCTTATCTTCCAAACTGTGCTCCCAAATTCTGCAAACCACAGCCAGCCAGAGAGTTCTCAGAAGACCTGTGTCAGAAACTAGATATCATATCTCACTGGATGAGGGCCTGAATGTGGTGATTCAGGGGGTGACAGCCTGCTCAGGCGCTCAGTGAAATTGCACCAGTTCAAACCAGCACTTAGGCTCCTACCTTAACCGGGCAGCCAGTTCGAGGTCTGAGTCAGTATTAGGAAAAATAATGTGAGAACTGTGAAGAAATGACACTTACTTCAAGCTGGAAGAGTCCTGCTGGAACTTCTTTTAGTAAGTTCTCAGAAAAATCCACTTCTCTCAGGTGATTTTTCCAGAAAACAGTCAATGCATCAGGTAGGAATTCCAGGGCATTTCTAGATGCCTTACAACATTTCTGGAAAACATAAAACCCCCCCACACTTAGAGAGTAGTAATCATCTCTTCAAATAATGTGGTAGATCAGCTGTCACATGTCAAAAGCTTTAATAAATTAATTCTAGGTGGTCTCTTTAGATATCTTGATCTAGATAAATTATTAGGCATGCAGACAGAGCTTGCTAAGGAGATGCACTCAATTGCTGGTCAAATTCCTTGGTGGGCAAAAAGTATTCCAAAAATTATTTTGAAAATCACCCACCCCCATTTGCTTTTCAACCATACACAAACACTTCTCAGAAAGACTGGATCTGAAATCCACAAACCAAATTTGGCAGGGGCACTGCTACAGAAACACAAGAGCCTTTTAAGCATCTGACAACTTTTTAAGCATCACAGTCAATTTTTTTGCATTGTTTCAACAGCTTTTTCAGCCTCTGAGTTCGCCAGAGCAGTTCAACTTACCAGGGGGCAGGCCCAGGGATCTGGAAACACTTTCAGCTGATTTCTGGAAACATTCAGTATGTTTAGGGACTTGAAGCAGTATAGAAAAACCGTTGGAAGTTCCACCAACCTGTTGTCAGAGACGTCAAACTCCTGCAGCTTCCTTAAACCAATCCAATTAGTTGCTAGAAAACATGAAACATTGTGGACTTGGTATAAGCATGGAAGCTTTTAAGCCATTTAAGCCATCATTTTAACATTTTTGGGTTCTTCCCTACAGCTCAGCCTTGAAAGGTAAGCCAAACACTGGACTGTACGTACTGTTTTCCTCATCAAATAACTTCTCCATATAGTTTTTGGAAGCGATGAGCTTTTTAAGGCTTTTAAGATGTAGGAATCCAGTAGGGAGAGTGGAGAGCCTGTTGCTGGATACGTCGACCTCAAGTAACCTGTGAGTACAGAAAAATCTCAGTCAGGCATCAGTACAACACTAGCAAAGCTTCCTGTTGCCACAGACATCTGTTTTACCAGGACAGCTTTAGTTCTGAATGAAAGCAGCTGAAATGCGCCTCACAAGACAAAGTATAAAACCCTAATTAGAAAATTAACCCTTCCAGGGAGCAGAGAGAGGTAGTCTGGACAGAGAGCAGATCAAATCACTGGTATCAGCCAGTAAATGTCACTCTGAGGCAGCTTAGAGGAATGGGGCTCATCAGAGCTGGAGAAAAGCAGAGGCAGCACACAGGAATAAAAGTCCCCACAACTGTCCTGACAACAAACTTGGAAACACTGAGAACGCAGAGGGGCAAATCCTAAGTTAAACCTTGCAGCAGACCGAAAACAGAGCAAGCAGCTCCTGCAATGGGCTCTCCCCTTGCACAGCCTCCCTAAAGCCCAGGGACTGGTTTGAGCCTGCTCTCCCTGCAGGCTCAGCTGTGTGTGGTGCACGCACCTTGTACAAATGATCTCATCAGAGGACTGCACACTGGGTAACTCCGTCAGCTGATTGTCAGCCAGGCTGAGCTTCCGGAGGTTTATCAGGCCCCATGGGATCACAGATGGAAGGGACACCAGGCAGTTGGCAGAGAGATCAAGCTCAGTTATCTGACAGGAGATATCAATCAGCCAGTCTAGATCCACCCAGGGCAGTTTGAGGTTTGACCAGTTCACACACAAAGCCTGCATATGTCAAAGAGAGAAGAGAAAACCACATTAGTGAAATCCCAGTTGCTCTCAGCCTGTGCTACACCACTGGGAATCTGGCAAAGCAGAGCACAGGCCATAAACATTTTGCTCACTTTCCAATCTGCTTCTAGGAATTAAACTGACTCAGAGATGAAATCATGCCTGGATATCAGCAGCCCCTGCTGTATCTGCTCCATGATCTCACTCCAAAGACCATGAGCAAGCTCAAGCAGGAGACCTGGACTTCTTCACCAGTCCACATTTATTCAGGGTCCAGCTTGGACAGAAGAAAATGTGAACATATAGTGATCATCAATGCAAGGAAACAACCCAAGGCTTCATTTTCAAGATCACCTCACTGCATTCCAATCCTTGTCCTGAAATGCACATTTTAAAAATTATATTCCCAAAACGTTTCCATAAACTTGGTTTTGTTGACATAATTCAGCCCAAAACAGCCTCAATGGAATGATGCTTAATTCTCCACCAGGAGGCAGCAAGAACCCGACAGCAAATTTAATTTGATTTCCAATGCCCAGGATTTAGCTCTTAGGACTTTTTACCCCAAATTTAGAATTAAAAGGAATGTTTTTGGGGAAGGGAGAAGAAAAGGGAAACAAAGGCCTATCTCAAATGCTAATTTTGAGACTCAGAACTGGTCATGTAGATCAGACAGTTCAAATGTTTAGGAGAATGGAACAAAGGGTAAGTACAAACAGATGCACTTTTTAGATACTGACAGTAGTTGTACTTGGTGTAGACACTGTGCTTTTCAAACCTTCACTTGTGATGCCTCAGGACAGCCCTGTAAATATGAATGGAAATATTATGCCCATTGTGTCACTGGGGAAACCAAGGCAGAGAGCACCAGCTGTTTGTTTAAAGCTACATCCACTGCAATGCCACAAGGCACCCCTATAAACCACAGCAAGCCAGCAGCAACAAGAAATCAAATTAAGCAGTCTCCACTGCTACTGGAAAATGCACAGCACCCAATGGGAGGTGCACTGCAAAGCTTTCACTCTCACACCAAACATACCCTGCTTTACCGCTAGATTTGCCAAGTCTGCATATTTAACAGCTTCCTGCATAGAAACTCTTGCTTTAAATTCAGTATGCAGTTTTCTGTACTTTTCTCACCTGTAACATGTACCACAAATCCCTGGGCTTAGGAAAAAAGTACTTGTCCTCAAGCACACCAACCAATGCAGTAATAATACAACCTTACAGCCTTCTTTTAGGGGGTGCAAGCTGGACCTTGTGTCTGTGCTGCTCCTCTTTGCAGACCGATAACTCATCTCTATTTTGCATTTAGATTGCAGTGTACATTTCCCTCAAAAATGCAGAGGCATGGCCTTAGGGTATTTAATGTGATAAGGAGATACCTGTAGAATGCAGATAATGACTTCTCAAACCACAGACAAGATTGTGAAATCCAGCACCTGCTATCAGCGCTGCGGGGTTGGTGTCCTGTATCCAAGTCAGCTTTTTGAATCCCAGCAATTAGAGCTCTCTTTCCCACTCAGTCCTCCTTCCCAGCCAGAGACAAGGACTGACAGTGTCTCTGCAAACTGGAGGACCAGCCAAGCCCCTTTACCTGACTTAGGGACAGTGGACCAAATTCATCTGGTACCAGTAACCTGATGTCAGTGGAGTTACCTTAGGGGTTTGGTTGGTTGAGGACTCTGCAGTGAAAATGTTAATTAAGTGAAAGAAATCCTGACAGCAGTGCCACAAAGAGAAGGGATTTCCTGCCCAACTCATAGTTAATCACCTCCACTATTTTCCCAGAAAAGCTGTTTCTTTGATGACAAAGGTCTGTGATGCCAAACTCGCAGAGCTCAGCGCTCAGCCCAGCCCTTCTCTGTTTAGGGCTGGTGGTGAGCTCTGTGCTCAAACCAGGGACAGAGTTCAGAGGATGAAAGCTCAGGGCAAGGCCTGACTGCAGGCAGCTCACTGCTCTTCAGAAGGCCAAGGAAAACCTCTGTAGACTCCCCTCTCCTGCCAAGACAAGAATTTCTCAATACAAGCCCTGAAGACTAAATTGAAATCTTCTACTGCAGTGATGTCAGGGGATGCACTGAAGCAAAGGACTGGAAATTGTGCCAGGAGCAAGAAACCCCGCTGCTCTTGGGCAAAGGATCAACTATAAATACGAAAAATATTTACTTAAATCTGAGACTGTCTGGTAAGGTGATTAAAAAAGGCTGTTTTGCATTTCTCCTAAATGACGTGATGTGCTCCATCAGAGCCTTGCTCCTGCTGTAGATGGGATAATCTGAGGACAGGGATCTGCTCCCTCCATCAACAACCCTGCTCTGAATCTTGTGGGGGACTGCTGCAGATGTGTGCTGATGGTGATGTGAGTGAGATTACCAGGCTAAAGAAATGAGAGGAGGATCCCACACACATACGTACATTTGCATGCTTGAATATAAAATTATTGGTAAAATATTTCCTAGGGAAAATATAACAGACAAAGCTCTTCTCTGGCCTGTAATGGAAAAATTAAATATATCTCACACTGCACATGCTGGAAAGATACATTTATCTCCATGCTGACTACATCTATTGAAGTTTGGAATCTGTGCCCAGCCACTTCACTGCAAAGGCTCTCTTTGGCATTTGTTACCTCTTCCTGTAAAAATGGACTGCTTCCTCTCTTTAGCAAAACTGTGGTTTGCTGTGGGTATAAATTTATGCCAGGAAAAAAACAAAAGGAGAAACAGATATTAGAAAAATAAGATGTAACTCCTCTTGCCTGTGAGAAGGCAGCTCTGCCCGGTGCAAGGGCTGTCTGGAAGGTGTGGCAGCCAAAACCAGCTCTCAAGCACATTTTATGCATAGCTCTACATTCACTACTGTGAAATCAATTGGAGCTCAGCTGGGCTCAAGTGTTTCCACTCAGAGATAGCACAGAAAGGACAAACCCTTTTGAAGCTCTGGGCTCACTCTGAAATGATCAGTGCTTGGTTTGCCCTCCCTGTCCAAGGGGAGAACTTTCTGACATCCAGCTGGCTGCCACTCACATCCCAGTCTCCACACAATCCAGTTTTGCTTCCTCCCAGTATAAAATCCATCTCAGGATGAACCCTCTGGGATAAGAAGAAAGCACCAAGGCAGTTTGTTTGCAGCTGCCACAAAGCTGTGTTTTAAAAAGTTATCAGGGTGTGTGAATGTCACTTCCCAAAGACCTCAGCTTTGCAGACAAACTAGGACAGATCTTCCCGAATTTGTCCCAGTCTGCCAAAATGAATTCAAAGAGAAAGCATTAAATAAGCAAACATATTAAAAATAAACAGCTACTAGGAGAATCAAGGTCCAAGTTTCTGTGTTTTTTTTTTCTCTGCTTTTATTTTCTTTTTAAACCAGGCCCTTCTGGCAATTAGCTGATGTTTTAAGACTGCTCTCTTCTTCTTTGCTCAGGGTGTGACAACAGCAAAGCTGAGTCATTTTTACAGCAGCTAAGTTAAATATTGCCAGCAAATTCACATGGAAAACAGACCTCTTCCCTGTGATTCAAACATTTATTCCAAGTTTATTCAAGCTGAATTACCCAGCTTGATTTTTTTTTCTTCCGAAAGATATTTTATCAACTCTTATCCACATCTAGGATTCAGCTTCCTTTTGTTTATCTGTCAACCAAATTAAGAGTAGCACAAGGACAGCTCTAAATTACTGACTGAACCTAAAGAAGCCAAGTTCATTTATGTGGTCTAACACTCAGGGTATCAACAGGAACCCAGTGAGAGGGTTCTGGCAGAAAAACAGAGAATAGAGAAGTTTGTAAAACTACTAAAACCTCTCTCCTTGTTTTTACTTAACACCAAAGCAGAACCAACAGCCTGCAATGCTACAAGCTGCACAGACAGATACTCAACTGGAGTCATTAGGGACATCTTTTCACTGCAAAATTTTTGTGACCTGATGAAAACTGTAAGCATTGAAAGCTCAGGGAGCTGATGCTCCTATTCAGTGTGGGTTAAACTACATATTGAGGGGAAAAAATTAAAAATGCCTGGTAATAAATTGCTGGAGAACAGTATAAATAATACAAAATACTGCGTGCTTCCCTATAAAGCAGTAACAGTAACAGTGTGAGTACTTTTTTTACTGCTGAAGATCTGAAGTAGGGAAGATACTCAGTAGATCATTGCTTTGCTCATGCTTCTTGTTAACAAAAAGTCACCCAAGCCCATTTTTACCTGAACTGTCTGACACAGAAGGGTTCCCATGCTCAGCTCTGTGCCACACCAACACTTGGGGACACCACAGAGCTTGTGGCATCACTCTGCAACCAGGGGGCACAACAAAAACCTAAAGGAAGTGATGACCCTGGAGGCACAGAGAAAATCTGTGCTAGAAGCAGCCCAGCTTCTTCTCTGGAAGACTTTGAGCCCAAAGTTGGTGCTTCCTCTCCCCAGCACAGCCTGGTTCACACGATGGTGTTTAAATTGCCCCAGAGAAGCTGTTGCTGTGTCTTGCACAGTGATGCCATTCAAAGCCCTGATGTTTTACACCTTGTAATTCAGCATCAAAGCCAGCTGCACAGTTTGTTCTCCAAAAGGGCAGCAAACCACAAGGCTCTTAGTTGAGAAGAAGAATCGGCAGCCACATGGCATGCAAAGAAAATTATCAATTATTAACATGATGCCCCTTTAAAACAACATCTCTTCAGGCAGATAAATGGTTACTTACTGTTTTTGCTGGAGCACTACCTGGTAGTGGGGTTGTCTCAATGAAATACTTCCTCAGAAGGTGTTTGCTGGATTCAGGACTGTCCATCAGGATGTAGGAACAAAAGAAAGCTCCATTCCGCAATAAAAACACGGCTATGTCTTCATTCCCTTTGGAGAAAAGCAGATTGTTGCCTTTACCTCATGTAAATGAACCAGCAAGGAGCTGAACACAAATCCTGGGAAATAACCACTTCTGAAAAAAACTGTGGGGGTGTGCAAAAAGAAAACTGAACTGTGTAAAGGCTGTTTCCTCCAGTGGCAGGACTCCGTCGGTCAAACTGAGACAGCAAAGACACTGTGTCAAAGTGCTGGCCCAGGCTCTTTCTTTTTTCTCTTTTTTTCCCAGTCTTACTAAACTATACACACAGCTGTGCTTTGAAGTGTAAATTATTCAGCCTAAATCAAGCATGTGTGCCAGAGTGTCCATAACAATAATGCTTTTACTTGCAAGGATTCTGGTTTTTAAGGGTCTTTTCCCTAGGAGTTTATAGACCAAAGTTCAGCCTCTCAGTGTTTACAGTAATCTAACTTCACAAGGCCCTGACTTCAATTTGGCTGAATCAAAAGATTCAGAGGCAATTTTATTTTAATTTTTCCTGCTGGAAATCCAACTCCAGACAAGCCATGGCTATCATGCTACGTGTGAACAGCTCTGCCCATTCTTTAAAGACCGGGCAGAAAAGGGACAAAATGTGGAAGCATGCAAATACACACCTGCCTTTATAGCAGCGTAGAGGGGCAGGCGGATGAGGACAGGGAATTCATTCTTCCGGACTGCACAGCTCTCTGGGTCAGCACTGTACGCACGGATCAGGAGCTTGACAATGTCCAAATGGCCCTGCTGGCAGGCTATGGCCAGCATCCAGTTCAGGAGCTGCTGGCAACTATTAGGACCTACCAAAAACATACAAAATGTGACTTAGTTGGTGCCACCAGGCTGTAATGTGCAAGGAATACCCAAAACTAATGGCTGTGCAAAAGGGTTTGGTAGAGGGTGAAGCTCCTGAGGACAAAAGGAACAGATTAGACTGCAAAAGTGTGTCAGAAAAGGGTCCTAAACTGGTCAGGCACAAAATTTTCAGCTCTGCTTAACTGTTCTTCTTTGCCCACCCAGCTAATGGGTGAAATCTTTGACTGTCCCTGGCCTAAGCATTCACTAGGCAGCAAAAGTTCTGCTAAAACACCAGCAGATCAGCAGATAAATAAACATCTGATCCTAACCAGGAATGATCAGGACTGTCTTTGGATCCAGATCTAACAGACATTAGATCCAAACACCCAAGATTGGCCACTTCTCCCGAGTTCATGAGCGGGGATACAAAGAATGGGGAAAACCAGATGACTTTCCACGTTATTGGATGAATAAAACAAAAATAAATGCTTCAGTCAACAAAAAAGAATTGGTTTAGCTTGTTTTCGCTGCAACTTGAAGTCTCCCACAAAAACTTTCATTTCCCCTTCAAATATTTCATTTCAGGTCAAATCTTTACTATCAATTCATAGTAAAGTCAGACAAATGTCATTTAAGGCTAAAAACTAAAATACCATGTTCTGATTTCTGCATGAATGTGCTGATGGTTTAGTCATTCTCAAACTGCCTTTTTTTCTGAAATAATGTTTTCCTGTAGAACACCACTTTCCTCTAGGTGTGCCTAATTCTGGGCATGTAACTAAATGCCCAGGACAGAATTATTTCTGCTAACAATAAGCAGTCCTCAAATCTCCCCAGATTCCCTGTACCGCCTCTATTTACTTTACAAAGTCACATCCTTTCTGAAACACTTACAGGAACATCCAAAAGCCCAAGCTTTACATGTCAAGGCTTTTCTGCAGCTTATCCACCTGGAAATTACATCGCTCTTTGCACTCTTAACAACTCCATTAAATCCCTCACCCTCCTGCTACAAAAAATGGGCTCCACTTAAGCTGTCAGCCACAAGTAGTTCTCACTCTTCAGGGAGAATCACTGCAGTGCAACAGCCAAATTGCAAATTTATGCAATTTATACCTAAGCCCTGTGATTGGTTTCTGTGTAACTTCCCAAGAAAACAGTTGGAAGGTCCTGCATAAAAATTTCTGAAAGCTGCTCTTTCTACAGAGCTCCTCCCCTGACCCCCCCAAAACAAGAGTTGGAGGGAATTTGGTCGCTTCTAAACTGAGCTGTTTCCAGAAACTACTTAAGTCACTTTTCATTACTCAGTGTATTATATTAATATAATTTAATTTTTGCTACTAGGTTACTCTGCTTCCTTTCCAGCTGAAGGAAATATTACACTTAATTGCATCCCCCAAACTGGAACACTTATTTTGCTTACCAGTGCTCCAACAGGACACCAACTAAGCAGGTTTCCCAACAGGTTATTCCCGTTCTCCGTGAGGCCACTGGCAACTACTTAGTCCCAGTAAGGAGCTAGAGCTATATTCAGGTTAAACATTGCAGAAGCCAGCTTAGCTCATGTTGCAGTGTCTGAGGTCAAAGATTAGCCCCAGATGTTCTACAGGACCTCTGGACCCTAAATCCATGGAAAGTCCCAGAGAGAAGCAGCTGCCAAGCTCACAGAACACTGAGAGAGCAACAGGGACCCAAACACAGCTCCTGATCCCGAATCAGAGTTATGCTCTGCCCCCTGCCCCCCTGCTGCCTTAGGAATCGTGTCTGAGTCCAAAAATGTCTCTGCTCTGAAATAATTACTAGAAAAAAATCCAAGTAAAATATAATGATTATTCTAAAGAAGGAATTCCCCTGAAAGTCAAAACAAAATGTCAAGCAGAGGATAAAGTGGGTGCCAGCTGCACACCCAAAGTGCCCCTGACCAATCAGGCCACTCACTGCCAGCATTACTGAGATTGCTGGATCAGTAGTGGGATGATGCTGTACCCTGAAAATCCCCTAATTTCTCCACTGGGTCTGGGATGTTACCCAGCTGTGAGGCCTGATGGAAATGAACTGTCTCAATGGCATCTTCCTCCACTTCCAATTTGCAAACATGGAATATTTTTATGTACGTGTTCCTTCCCCCACAGGGAAAATTTTCTTCAAGCACAGCAGAGATCTGATCCTTCCACGAACTCTCCCATGACTAAATCCCTCCCCTTCCAAGGAATGTGAAAAAACCTAAATGCCTGCTTGAAGCTGCAGCACACAGCTCCTGAAAAGCTTGGGGAGAGGCAGGGTCAAGCAAGGGCTTACCACGCAGGGAATCCAGCAGCTCTTTCACGATGTCCTTGTGCCCAAAATACGCAGCCACCACAGCTGCATTGTCATCATTGGGCTCTGTTGGTAACACCACCAACGCTTCCTTCAGCAGGTACCTCACTGCCTGCAGATCTCCATACGCTGCTGCAATGCCTAAAAGCTGACACTGGTGAAGGAAACACAGCAAAAGAAACTCTCTGTTAAAGAGAGCAGGCAGAGAAAGAGCATTTCTAGATCTGTATGGATTTATTTGTGCCCACGCCAAGGCATGTCCACTGTCACCGTGGTTAATTAAGAATGTCATAAACACCAGTGGCCATTGTAATCACTGTTGATAAATTTATTATATTAATTTGTTGGGGTTTGTATTATTGTTTTTTGTATGGTTTTATTACATAAGTGCCTGAGGCACAGAACAGTGAGTATAAACCCATTTTTCACGGACCAACAGAAAAAGCATTTGCACAGCTCAGCTGCAAAATGCAGTATTACCTGTTTTGGAGATGGCCAGTATGATCGGACTTGACATGCAGGGACCCTCCCAAAACACTAAGATCACCTCTGTGCAAAGAGCAGGCTCAAAAGGAGGGCTCTGAAGGCAGAGCAGTGCAGAAGCTGGCACAGAGTTTGTGACAAAATTCCACACACAAGCAGCAAAATCTTCCCAGGAGGCCATTAACCATCTTTTCACTGATGGGGGAATACATTTTTTGCTAAGTCTATAAACTGCTTCCTTTTTACAGGGAAAAATGCATTTCCCTGTTTTGGTGACCACAGCAGCAGCACCCCTCCTCACACAGCTCCTGTTCCTGCAGACACTGCTCCCTGTGGTCTGTCTCATCTTCCTGATCAGTGTTTTCAAGGGCAGTGTCCCTGAGCATGTTTCTGCAGAGCCCCACTCAACCACCCATGTCTGGGACCCACACAACTGAATGGATTTTCTCCATAAGAAAATGCCAGAAGACAGCAGCATCTTGGAATTTTGGTATCTTTGCCAATAAAATCTGAGAGAGAGCAGTAACCTAACCCAACCTTTTCCACTTGCAGTGCAGTCTCCTCACAGGACAACCTAATCAACTCTTGGGCCTTGCTGGTGTCCCCAGCTTTGTAAGCATCCTGGATGCTTTCTGTCACAGGGGTCTGGATTACGGAGACGTCGCCACTTGTGGACTGTTTGCCACCCATGTCCACAGTTCCTGCAGGAAAAACAGAAATGAGAAGTCAGGGAGAAGTACCTGCTCATTACTCATGCACAGCTGCAATGTCAGTGAATCCTGGGAATAAAAGAAGTTGGTGATTTTCAGTGGAATATTTACTGCACACAATTTTAAAAAAGAGCCTGATAAAAGAAAGTGATAATATGTCAAAGTACTTCCCAACAGGGACATGAAACTAAGAGGGACAGCAAGTTCCCCAATTGCTCCCGGAGGTGGTTTCCAAAGGAAGGTGTGGAAGCTCACACACATGGACACATAAACCCTTCATCTGCCTGGCACACTCATCCTCCTGCTGCGGAACCAGGGAAGAGAAGAGATTACATGGGACTGACACCTGCAGGAATTCTGACAAAGCCGGGAATCTGAAAGGCAAATCTGGTATTACTGGCGTTGCTTTAGTCACACTTCACTGCTGACAACAGCCTGATAAAATCCCACTGTCCTCCTGTGCTTTCAACCAGAGTTTTAGATACCTCTATGAGTGTGAAACAATAGAAATTGGGAATATTTCCTCTGGAGAAAAAAAAAAAAATGAAAAGGAGATTATGCAAGATGCCCAAGTGTCACCTTCATCAGTTCTGGAGAATCTCCTAGACCAGGCTTTCTTTTCCTAAAAGCTGTTAGGAGCCAGAAGAGCTTTTAAGTGTCAGAGATTAAAAGCTGCAGCCATTAGAGAAGATGCTTTGGTGGGTGGCTAACGAGGCAGCCAGGAAGTCTCACACTCAACCATTCCCCAACTACCGGGACAGAGAAAGCTGCAGGAAAGCCACTGAAATACAAAATGTTTTCAAGTCCACTCCTGAACAACATGCAAGACAGAGGAAAAAAGCATTTTCCACTTGAAAAGAGACCATTTCATACTCACTTTTTCCTGCTAAAACAATAATGTTTTATTATTATTATTGCTTATTTGCAACTGGTTAAATAAAGCACTTTAAGCCCACAGATTTTCACATATGTTAGCAAGGATTTTTTTTTTTTTAAATATGTCATGCAGGGTCTAGTTTAATGCAGCCTGGAAAGAGAAGTAAATCTGGAGCAATCCATAACTGTCAGTAAATATCTTTGAATAATGCAGTCTGAATCACCAGTAGGTTCTGACTAACACTTCTCATCAATTATTTAAACTAAGCTCAAATCACTCAGACATTGGAGATGGCTCCAGAGGTTCATGCCATTAAAAATGTGCCCTCCCCAATAACCTTTCCCAGATGATGCAGAACGTGTGAAGGACAAGGAGCAGAAATCAAGGCCGATGAAAGTAGGATTAAAGTACAGCACAATAAAGAGCATCTCAGAGTTCATGTTAATGGGTGTAGTGCTTCCATAACTCTGTAATTTTAGGAGAGAATGAGAAAATGGGAAAAGAAATTCATCCTGCATTTGGTTCACTCTTTTAAAGCAGACCACACACTGATAAGGGATCACTAAGAATATCACATATGATTTAATTTTCATTTCCATGGACATCAAAGATAGGGAAAAAAATATTTTTAGGCAAGTATGTTTAAAGGATGATAGAAGACAGAACTTAAAAGCAAAATAGTTCTCCAGTCAAAACAACTCAGAACTGGACTAAGAAAATTCAGAAAGTACAGATCCAGGCAAACACTGCAGTTACTGGAACAAGCAGCCTCCCCGCTTGGCACCCTCTGATGAAATCCTGAACCTACACAGAAGATCCGGAATTCCCCTTGGAGGAAAAAATGCCTCACATTGGAGATACAGAACAGCTGGAAAGCTGTTCAGCTTCCCGCTCAAGGAGCCCTGCAAACCAGGGCTGACAGAGCAGAGCAACTTCAATTTGCTTCCTACAAGTTGCAGAAAGGAAGGACAAATTCTACTCAATTCCAGCCTCAATCCTGATTTTGGGGACCATCACTCAATACCCGCATCTGCAGCCATTCCAGATGTAAAGGCACAGCCTTTCTGCCAAAGAATTAGGCAGGACTATCTCTCTTTGCTCTTAAATCACAGCTAGGGAGGGTGGAGATACAAGAATCTCACAGTCAGAGGTTCATCAGATCCTGGTGTCACATCCCCCTCGAGCAGAGGGGTCTCCAGCCAACCCCCCCCACATCCTGCACACCAGAGCTCTCCTTAAAGGAGCATTTTCCACCTCTCCTGCTGGAGCTGCCCCACTCCAACCAGCTAGACAGGGAGCACAAGGGTCACAGGGTTGTAACTGAGGCAAGGAGGAACTTTGCCTGCTCAACCCTAATCCCAAGACCACTTCTGTGTTTCGCCAAATGACTACTTCACAAAACATCTTGGCCAATGTGTTGGGCTTCCTCTTACATTTTTGGCCACCCACAATTTCTGAAGTCCTTTGTAGTGCAATGGCTCAGTCACAACCCCAGTGCCACAGCACTGGAAGAACATGGGCTGGCCATGAGTTAGGTGTAGAATTCTGGGATCTCCAGGAATGGGAAGGTCACAGACAGCTGGCTCCATGGAGTTTACTCCCAGAAGAGTCTTCAGGATATTCATTTTAGTCCTTAAGCTCAATTTCATTCTTGTCTTAGGCAATTTTTTATTGACTAATCAAAACAGCTCAGTTTTGAACATCTGAATGCCCATCAAGGAGAATTCAATAAAAGTTTCATTGAGTTTAAGAAATTCTACTGTTTGAAACAGATATATTTATATCAAATATTCTTGGTAGCAAGATAATGCTACCCATCTCTCAAATTTCTTACACCAAAACTTCCTCCTATGATTCCATGCTGCAGAGTAAATTGACCTCCTGCCTAAGGCCTGAGGGAAGAAGCTGCCAAAGGTCTCCAGCAAAAAACAGTCCTTGTGATTATCAGTTAAAAGCCTGAAAAGAGCAAAATTGATGAAATACAGATAAAAAAGTTTGCCCTCAACCAACAGCTGTACTCATATGGTGCTGTCAAATTTTAGTAGAACTCTCAGAGGTTAAATGAGAGAAGGTTGGCTATCCAGTCCCAAATCCCCAAAAAACACAGAGGCCATCCAAGGCAAAGCTAAGCATCTCACCAACAAAATTACCCAGCTCACAGAAGACTTCCTGGTGACTTACTAAGTGATATATTGGCTTCTGAAATGCAAGTGCAAATTAAGAAGCAGCATATTTTATAAGCTAAATTTATACACACCAGTGGGGGGAAAATAAATGAGGAAAACTACATTTTACTGATTAAAGACTTTTATCTCTACAAGATGCATGACTGACCTATCATCAGCACTGGCATTCATGTAGGCTGGGAATTAAGTTTTTCCAGTACATGCACCAGCCATTTTCAGCAGAAATCTGGGCCAAAATCCAAAGAAATTCTGCTCTGCTTTTAACCTTACATGTCTCCTGCTCCTTGCCTGAGCTCTTCATGGCTTTCCTAGGAGAGTCACCTCACTCACTCTCAGCCTCGAGCAATGTGATAGGAGAGCAGTACTGGAGCTCAATAATACTGAACCTCTGGTTTTAGACTGGCTTGTGCAACATGTTGAGCATTTAAGCCTGGATGCAGCAAAGTGCCTTTAATTCTTAGATTTTATGGATTTAGGAACCAGCTTTGCACTTTGCACAACGGGGTCTGTGTTACTGCACAATGCACATTGCTGTAAGCAAACCAGCCCTGCAAGGGATGATATCCCAGCAGGACTTCTTGGATATTCCTGTACTATCCAAGAAACTCCAGAAACTTTACACCCCCATTGCCATATTTTTTACTTTCTGCTTTATTGCACCCAGATCTGGGGCAATTCCTGTGCTGGCACAGGTTCCTCTGAGAGCACTGCCCCAAAGCACACCAAAAATCAGATAAATGAAGCCTATTTGAACTGAGGTGGGTCCTTTTCTCTAACACCTTTGAACATCTATGAAAATAAAGCCATGGAGTTTACTCCCTATCATTCAGCCTCTGCATCTCTGCATCATAATTGTTTAACCTCTCTATAGATCCACAGCTTCTTTTCTTTTATTGCTTTCTACTAAAAAAGCTGTAAGCAAACCAAGGGCTGTTTGTGAGGGGAAAAGGGGAGGCATTTGCTAACACTAAAAGCATCCATCATCTGTTCCTCACACCACTTAACAGCTTGTACAAAAGCAACTAACTCTGGAATTACTTCTCTCTTGATTTCAATGATTTATACTTTGGAAATACCTTTTAAATTTGGCTTTGCTGTAGCAACCTTTTATAAAAGCTAAGGGCAACACTAATTTCCTTTAAAAAAATATCCCAATGAAACCAGAGGTTATCAATAAAAAAGCACCGTTATTTTATTGCCATTTTTAAAAGCGTACAAGGTATTACTTTTAAAGTGCAACAGACAGCTGACCCAGCTCAGAGAAACAAACAAAAAAATAAGCCTTAATAATAAAGAGTACCATGAGAATTTTAGGGTCATGTGTAGTTAGACCCTGTCACAGGCCTTATTACAGCAGGTGAACAAAACACTCTAAAATTTCTAAATTGACAGTATGCCATTAGTAAAAGGGGAGGGTTTGCAGGTCAGTGCTGTGAATCAGCAAACAGCTGCATAACAAAGCAGCACAATGCACAGATGATTATTGTCTTTATAGCCCAAATCACTGCATCTCTGACACAAACTCGCAAGAGTTTGTAAATGCTACATTAGGCCTTTTGATAACCAGCAGTTCTTTGGCAACTAAGTAGGATATTTTTATTTAGCAGAGAAAGATATATATGAGATGCTTTACCCAGGATAAATCAGGGCAGGAAGCTAACCTCCTCCAAAAACAGAATTACAATAAGAATAAAACTTTAAAACCGCTACTGACCTTGTCATAATGTGTGCAGGTATTTCCAGAGACAGGAGCAAATCAAGCTGGTGCTTTAACACAGCATCCCATTCAGCGATACCCAATTAAGCTGTTAATTCCTGGGACTGATAACCACCCACCTCTGCTTCAGCACGAGCAGCTCCTGCAGTGGCCACTGGATGGAATGGCTGGCTGGCTGCTCCTTTGTCTGAATTAACTGCTACAGTTTAGCCTTGACAGATATTTTCATCTCCATGTCCCATTACAGCGAAATCCAAGCCTCTGGTTCAGAGGATGTGGGGATGGGGGTGGGCAGGGAGGCCGCCTCTCCGGGCTGAGCTCAGACATTAATTCCTCAATAGCACCAGATGGCTACAGCTAACCTTTACCAGCTTAATCTTTTGCCATTTTGACTTCTGAGTGCTGCCACAGCACAGATAAAAAATGGGACAGGGATGAGGTTGAAGATGTGCTGAGTATTTAAAGCCAGCACCTCCAAACATTCAAAAACTCACTGGTGTCACTGAACATTTTTCTACACTACTCCACGCAAGCTTTGCCCAGCTGGTTTGCAAAATTAATGGAAAGCCATGTTATTTCTGAGTCTCTGCAACAGACTCGTGCATCTTGTACTGCTTTGAAAAACTTCAGGCTAACACACCGAGCAGCAGCCAACAGGAAGCCTCCAGTGATTTCAAAGGATGATGGATCTGCCCTAGATTGAGCTTTCCATTTAGATGGGTAAGAAAAATTTTTCAGTCCTCCGGAAATTTTTGAGATACTGAAAAATCCCATCCCATACCAGGAAGAAAAAGCCAAAACCCTGGGTTCTTTAATAAAAAATAAAGAAATAAATTTTTCAGTCAGCCCAAGTGGATAAAAATGCTTCATGAAACAAAGGTGTCTTTTGTGTTCCTTCTCTAATTAGCTGACACTTCAAGGTTTCCTTTTTAAAAAAAAAGTTATATTTTCTTCATTCATTTCATTCCTTCATTTCTTAGAACATAAAGCCACAGACCAAGATCTCTTGTGCCCCCCCACCCACCCACATAGGCAGAATTTGCCTCAAAACCATCCTGCAGCAAGAATCGTGTGATCTACTTCACCTTTTCTCAGATTTAGGTGAAATACATGTGGCTCAACCAATTCTGCTTTAAGACATTCCTGTCAGGATTCAAAAATGGCCAGAACTACTAATAAATCTGCCTGTGAGAAGGCACTGAGAACAAGACGGTTTATCTGGGAAGTTCCAAATCCCCACTGGAGAGTCTATGCCAGAACTGGGCCATGGCCCCTCTGACCCTAATTAATATCTCCACAACAAGTGGGATGTGCCAGCTTCTCAGGACAGCCCTCCACACACTTTCTGCCTATTTCCTGTGGTTTCATTTCCCCCAAACATCCACTGTTTCAGCTAATTAAAGGAGTGGCTCTGCACTAAGATCTGCCTGCCAAAGGCGCTGGAAAAGATGATGTATTGAGCACAAAAGCCATCCGCACCTATAACACAGCTCACAATCAATGCTCACTGCCCCAAAAGGAGACTTAAAAACCCCAAAAGAAACCAGATATGAAACACAGAGGAATGCTTCAAAGGCAAAAATCCAGCACGGAAGAGATCTTTTTCACTATTATTAGGTACAGTTGTGTAAAGTGACCAATTATCATCAGAATCATAGGAAATTTTCTATTTATAACACCCTTAACCTGCAAGAAAAAAAGAGCATTTGCTAATGCAAACCTGAAAGGAAAATATTAAGTCCTGGGTAGAAAAATGCTCTGGATTCCTGCCTTTTCACTGGGCTCCAGAACAGAATTATGAGAAACAGATGCCGCCAAAGGCTTTAGCTCCACACTTACACAATCATTTCTTCATCATCCAGGATAATGGGGGAAGAGGGAACAGAAAAGCCTCAAATCCTGGTAACACTGGGACTCAGCAGTATCAGTGGGCAGTGCCAGCACTGCCAGATCCAAGCAGGCTCCTGCATTTGTGTGTGCATCTCCCAAATTCTTGGGACTCTGGGAATTGTTTGTATTGTCCAAGGAGTTAAAACAGAACTGAGCTGGCTATTCTTTGCTGAAGTACAAAAGAGGCCGCACAAAGGCACTACAAGGCAATGGGGTCAGAGAGAGAACAAAGAATTACACTGGAATATGATTGTCAGAACAAACCCATCATGCCAGTGTGCAAATCATGTTAGAAAGTGCAAAATAGATCCAAGGTCACTAATGATACCTGCAGCTATCCATGGAAAAGGAACAAGGGATTGGGACATGCCTCTCCTCTCGTGCCCTGCAAGAGGACAGGATGTTCCCCACTGCTTGGTTGTGAAGTGCAGCACCACTTCCACTGCTCTGGGCTGTACCTGGTGGGAGAGAAGCAGGACTGTGATTCCCTCTGGGCAGGGAAGGAATGGGACAGGGATGTCCTCCAGCAAGCACAGGGCAAAGGCTGGCTCTCACAGAAAGTGGGAATAGCCCCCATCCCTCCAGCAATGCCCTCTTTGGGGTGCGAAGGATCAGCAAAGACCACAGAGAACAGTGATGGTGTTAACTTCCACCCCCAAAGGAAAGCTACTGAGAGCTCCAAAGGGCCAGAGAGTTGCTGTATTGAAAACACAAATGACTCAGCTTTGGAGTGAAAGTTTCTATTTTTGTCTTTTGGCCTCAGTGATTTGGTTCCCATCCTACAGCTTGAATCATTCAGAAATGTGCTTCTGCAGGCAAGGCCAGCTATGCCACTCTTGCTTTCCAAATTTTAAATTGAAAGAGATACATTAAGCACGCAGAAGTACAACTACACTTTTGGGTTTTCTTTGTGTATGTTTCCAGGTATGGCTGGAAAGAGAGGATGATTACATGATGAAAGGTGTCTCCAGTGAGACCATTCCTGTCCAACTGAATCAAATATTATAGCCATGAAACCAAACCAAGATTGGATTTCACTTGAAACTTCACAAAATAAAATTTCATGGCTAACTTTCTTCTGAACATTTTCCTTTTCCCTAACAGTCAAGCTTTCATCAGAAGGGAAAAAATCCCACACACCAATGTTTTCTCTCTTTCACAGAAATAATTTGCTCAAAATCCTTCTTCTAAAAAAATTAAAACATTAATTATTCACACTGGGGAAGTACCACCTCATGGCCAGCCCACTTTTGCAACTTAGACACATACTTAAAGCTTGCTTTAGAAAGAAGCAAATGCTTTTAGCCCCAGCTGTGAGAGGCTACATGTGGAGAGCTCAGGAGGGATTTGCTATGTGTGAGTAAGAGGAAGATGGGCCCATGGTCTCTGCTCAGGTCTCTTCTTTAGCACAAGTCTTCTACCAGCTCCACCAAAGACACATCCAGCAATCCCACAGCTCCTCTGATTTGGGAAAAGCAGCTCCTAAGCTTGTGCTTCACTTAATTAACACATGTAAACACTTTCCTAAATGGAAAACCCATTTACATCACTGCAACCCAATTGCTGATCAAAAATAGTAGCACAGAAGCAGCCAAAATCTAGCTCTCCAGAGAGACATAAGGTGTAGGAGTGTGACATCAGGACACTGACCCACACATTCCTTCCAGACCTACAGCCTGTATTCCCACATTATGCACAGCCAGAAGTTAACCCACATACTCAGACCTAACACAGGAGCCTCACAGGCTACTTTGACTAAAGTTTGGAGAATAAGAGAATATTTTTTATTTAAAAAACTGACAGATGCAGGAGACACATCTAAAGGAAGACGCCTTTCAAGAGATTTGAGGGGGCAAACATCCCACGCAGCAAAATCCAAGCTTAGTACATGTTAGACACAGTTCAATGAGCTTCTTTACTGTGCCTGCTTGACTAATAAAATACTCCTTGCTATACCCTCACTTCTCATTTATCACTAAGACAACCACTCTGGATCAGTTTAAGTAAAAGTGTTGCATGCAGAGAAAAAGAAATTGCAATCAAGATATTGGATACAGTTGGCATCAAGTGAGTTGAAGCGACAATTTGGCAACAGCAGAGCCAAGGGAAGTGCACAGCTGGGAAGCACACCAGGGGAAAGGAATAGGTTAGTCTGGAAAAGAAAACAAAAAATCCACACAAAACCGTGAAGAAAGTGGGGCTTCACTCCAGCTTCTACTGAACTCAATGTGAGCACTTCCCACTTCTGACTCTTCCTCCATGGGAATAGAGAAGATCCTGGTTTCCAGGACAGACTAGCTCAGAGGGAGGATCACCTTAACAGCTGTGTCTGGAGCAGAAAGAAAACCTGATGGAAAGTCCTCTGCTGTTGGCCCAGATAGCCACCAAAGCTTTAATGAGGCTACCAAAAAAAACCCATAAAACCTTCCTCTACTTGTGACAAAACCTACAAGTGGCAGAAATTGCCTGCATTTGCAGAGAGGGGGAAAGGGAGGTATTTTGTCTTCCTGGTGCCTGGGAATAACAGCACTCATTTCAGTGGAGGGAGGATGAAGATTCTGCCTGGGAGGATCCTAGGTCCATGTTGTGAGCCCACTGCAGCTCACAGCATTTTTGGATGTCTGTTCCAAGGCAGAGACAGCAAAATGAGGCAGGGCACGGTTCATCCCCCTCCCACCAACGTTTGACGAACTCTGATCCACTGCATCCAAGAACCTGGTCCTATCCATGCAAACGGCTTTGATTTGGCAGCTTTTATTCCCACCCTGCCACTGTATGAAAGGCCCAAGGTGCAAAGCATGGGAGAATTATGACCAGGATTACAAGCTCACTTAAGGAGCCAGGCTTTTTGTTTTTCAAGCTATGTATGAGATCTGAAAAGGGATCCTGTCTATTAGTGTTACAAAAAAAAAAAAAAAGTTCCTATTTGATGCAAAAATAAAAGCATTTTCAAAGGCTCTTTGATGTGAAAGACAGAAAGACATGCAGGCAGATTCTGGAGGAGGTCTTGTCTTCAGCAATTACCAGCACTCTTTTTGAATCCTACTCCCCAGACAGAACTTTTATGTGAAGCATATAATCACGCTGCAGAGTATATCAGCTCTAAACCTTGTGGCTTTTCAATTAAGCAGTAATAACCTCCAGTCCAAAACCTCTTTAACCAAGATGGGAATAAAACAAATAATCCCCAAAACCAATTAACTGCAGGTGAAACAAAGACATACTTGCTTTTAAAGGATTTCATTTTGAGCCCTTCTCGGGTAGATGCCAGTTTTCCAAGCAATATTTTGATCATTAAAACAAGAAGTGATGCAATTTCCACAGTGACCACAAACATACCAAGAATATTTGAGCTAAATTTATCCAGACTTCTTGTTTGAGTCACTGCTTTGGTTCATTATTTTTCCATTATTTTCAGCTATGCAGAGAGAGGAGCTGGGGGCAGCCTGGGACTGAGTTTTCCCCAGCAGTATGAAATGCCAGCCTTTATGCCTGGGAGCCACATATTGACTATTAGAGAGAAAATGAAGCTGCTCCTCCAGCTCTCAGCCCCAGGTCCCTGCTCCTTCCCACTCACCTCCTTCCTCCCACTCTTCCTGTGGCAGACTGACCCTCTCCCTCACCCCTGGGTGACAGTAACAGAGCTTGTCTTTACAGATGAGAAGTTCCTGAAGCTCACCAGGGATCTGCTGCCCTCTCCAACTGGAGAGGGAGAGCCAAAACAGAGAGGATCTGCCCCAGGTTTCCCACTGTGCATCTCCATGGCAGACCCCAAGCCCTGCCAGCAACACAAACTGTTGAACCCCAGAGTCCTTCTGACTGCAGAAAGGCTTTTGGAAGGGTGAGAACCTTTCCTAAAACTTAAAGACTTTTTAAATAGGTCCTCTAAGTGGGGATGAGGCACAAATTAAAAACATGGAGACACTTCTGTTCTGAAAATATCAGCAGCTTACATAAAAGAGCTGCTGCTGTGGTGATACAGAATCATGCAAATAAGCAATTGCTGACCCACTAATGAGCACACACACTTGGATTAAGGGAAGGAATTAAATATCAGCCTGACTTGATGTAAAATCTGAAATAGAACCTATTAAGAGACAGACTTCATGGTTGAGTCACCATCCCTGGGGGAGTTTAAAAGCTGTGTGCATGTGGCACTTGGGGACACAGTTTAATGGTGGGCTTGGCTGTGCTGCGGGAACAGGTGGACCCAGTGACCTGAAAGGTCTTTTCCAGCCTTAAAAATTCCATAATTCTATGATTTTATATAGCAGATTGGGAGTCGAATGGTATAAAATCCATCTCCCCCATCCTCACCTGCAATGCAAACAGTTCCTCCCAGCTCACTGCCTTCTGCAAGCAGAGCCTTTATCCATCAGAGCAGTGAAAAACAAACAAACCACAGACTTAATGCTGTAAGGATCCCTGAAGATCCCATTACGTCGGTGCAAAGATTGTAATGGGTTTTGGATAAGGCCCCCATAGGCTCTGGGGAGGATAAACCCCCATAATTCATAGCATTTTCTTAATGCAAGTATAAAATCACCTGCAACATCTCTGTCAAAATAATAAATCAATTACAGGCCTGGTAAAGGCTGAGTTGGTGTGAACACTATCAATTGCTTTTTTCCCCACTGAAACAGAGGACAGCAGTTCCATGACCCCAGAATCAACCTTCACCTGAAAGCTCCCTCATAAATCGCACCTCAGGAACATTGTAAAGAACTCCCTGTGTATAAGTTCTAAGGGCGAAGGATTTTCTTTACTACCTTATCTTTGTTTTTTTCCAGGCTTCTTGATAGAGTTGTCATAAGTTGCATTTCAATGTAATAGACCACAAATACATTTTAATATGAAGGTGGAAAAATAAAGCTGAAAAGCAGCAGATAATTCCAGATACAGCTCAGATAAAGATACTGCTGCCTGTAAATCAAACTGGCTCTCAGGTCAGACTCTCTGCTCAATTAACTTCCCAAGGTCTTTAGTGCACCACCGGCTCTCACAGCAGCTCTGCCCTCCTTGATACAGCCCTCAAGTTCAAGAGCAGACTGGCTTTGATGGTTTTTATCAGGAAAATTGTAAATGCCTCAGCATTCCTTGCCCTTTTTCAAATGCAGGTTGGGTTTGGAGAGATGTTGTAACATTCAGCTCTGCATGGGAGAGCAGGTTTAACCACAGGCATGTTCAGCTGCAGACCAGCCTTCCGCAGTGGTTCTTGGCCCCTTGTGAGATTGCACCACTTCAGTATGAAGAGTTTATTTAAATATTTAAAAATACAAGCCTATTACTGCCTTACTAGTGTACTTCCTATTCCTGCTGAGCATTTCCTACTTCTCCTTCTGCAGGGCATTCTGCAGTAAGACTGACTCACATACAAAACCTGTTCTATTTTCTGCTTTTTAAGCTCATAGGAACCCTTTCAGTTTGCTGTTTGGACTCAAATTTACTCTCAGCTTAACAAGCAGGAAAAAAACCAGAAAACCTTCAAGGCTGATTTAGTCTGATTATAAAGAACTTCACATGACTGACACACTTTGCAGCTCTCCAGTGCTCCGTGTGCTCAGTTCACCTCCCAGATCCTCTCCTTGTCCTTCTCACCCCACACTGTCATGAAAAACTCAGGGTGATGTGTGGATGGAAAAAGCAGGACACAGGCTGTGAGTATTCTTTCCCTGTTACACAGCACAATGTGCCCCAAGGCCCAGCTGCTGGTCCTGTCCCCACACACAGCTGATGGGAAGATTTTAAGGTTTACATGGTGATTTCATGAGGAACAACGTAATACCTGTGGTGCTGATTTTCCCTTCCTCCTCTATTCAGCAGGAAAGCTTTTTCAACAAAGCTATTCAAGTTCCTGCTGTTCACTTTTAAGGCAACAGTGGTGTAGAATTGTGAGGAAATCATAGAATCAGAGAATAGGTTGAGTTGGAAGGGACCCACCAGGATTATCGAGTCCACCTCTGCAATACCCTGCCCTGATGCCAACCAGCAGTGAGGCTGGAGGCACAAAGTGTGCCCCAGGAGGATAAACTGCTCCATTTGCTATTGGCCAACCTTGAGCTGTCACCACTCAAACTGTTGTGAAACTTTCCCTATAAAATTGCACTTGCTCCTGAGCAGTCCCTCTCGTTAAACGACCCTTTGACTTTTCCAGTTGAACCCTTACTCACACCAGAGCCTTTTTCAGGATTCAGGAAGCATCAGGGCAGGCAGCAGCTTTCCCTCTGAGTCAGATCTGAGCTGAGCCATGGCCCAGCCAGGGTTGCAAAGGTTGCTGCCATTGTGGGCAGCTTCTTTCTGATAAAAGATAAAGCCCTGTGAGCTGTAGGGTCACCACAGCATTTGCAAAGCACAGCTTTAGGGGCCTCTGGTCCACTCCAAATGACAGCTGGAGTCATATATTCTGGTTACTTGTTTGCTCCCTCATGTAATATTTAGGTCCCTTTTCCAGGCACACTGTCCATGTCTATCTGTGCTTTCCTGGACAGTGGAAAGTCACCAAGTTACATCTGATTTCCCTCAAAAGAAGTTGTGAAGGTGCTGTTAGTTAATATCTGCAAAGCTACTAAAAAGTTTGAAGCAGCTCTCCTTAGCATTGTTGTCCCTAATTATGTAATGTTAGACACATTCCACCATAACCCCCCTTTTCAGTGCTCATTTCTAGATTGAGCAGGAGAGAAGAGACACCCTCTGGCATGTTTGAAGGATAATCCAGTTCCACCTCTGAGACACACACATGTGGCGTATGAATGCTCTGTAACTTTGAATAAAATACACAGTAAGAGGGAGATAAGCTCTTCAACAGAAGTACCCTGATGTTTCAGAAGACAATGACTGCTCTCCTACACCTCTGAGGAACTGTCTCCCAGAAAAGCACGTAAGAATTAAATCCTAGCTGTGAAATTTTGTAAGATTCAAAGAAACCAATCAGCCCATAGAAAGGAAATGAATCTTTATGCTTTTCTATGCATTCATAAAGTGATGCCTTTGGGCTTCCATTGTACTTCCTACAAAATTCACATCACGTCACCTCCTCTGTATTATGTAGAGCTCTTTAACCAAATTTAAAAAAAAACCCCAAACCCTGTGCTTCATGAAAGACTGCAGCCACCCCCATATCTCTGCTCAGTTTCTTTTAATTAGGACAAGATGAACAAATCCAGGAGAGGGGAAGCAGGGTTTGAGGAGGCAAGGGAGATGCTGGGTGCACCCACAAGGGAGCCTCATCCTGCGCTTCAGTGACAAATCCCCTCCGAGGGCTCAGTCAGCACCACCAAGTCAAGCCCAGCATCAACCCTGGAGGGAAGAGAGGGTCCAGTTCTGACACACAGCTCGCCCACTCCCGGGGAAAGCTGGCATCCTGCTGGGATACGGGAAGATCACTGCACAGCCGGGAGGAACAGCAGAGGAGACACCTGAGCAAGGTGAGCCCCTGCACCCTATGTTACATTTTCTAACATATAAGGATGCTGTGAACCTTTTCTCCACATACAATTGGCCAGGGCTTTATAGCTGCCAGGAAAAAAACTCCTAAAAAATCCTAAGGTTTCAGATAATGGAAGTGCACAGGGACCTGCTGAAAGGTGCCTCCAGCCCTACCGATCCGACTGACCCATCCCGGAGCCCCGACACCACCGTGCTCTGGTTAACCCCCCAGAGCCACATGCCGGTCCCTCCTGCCCGAAAGAAAAAAAGACTCCAAGCTCTGAGCACTAACGAGGTCGTCGGCATTAAAGGAATGATCCGGGATCTCACTCCCCTTCCCAGCAGTTCCCGCTGAATGGGAGCAGGAGACTGCATCCACCTTGTTCCTAAAGGCGCGTAAACAATGGGTTCGCATGTGGAGGCTGAATGAGTCACCGTGTTCCTGCTTCAGTCCCTGTAATGGGATCCGAACGCAGAACAAGGACCAGCTAACTTAGGGAGTGGACCGGTTAGCTAATGACAATCATTCTTGGCAGGACCCAAACAATCCTGAAGTAACAATGAGTTTAAGCATGTACAGTACCCTTATAAAGAGCAAATCCACCAAGGCAGTACCGGTGCCTTGTACAGGGATCTTAAGCTTTACAAGGATCCCTTTCCTAATTTTCCAACACTGTAGACTGTTTTAATATAACCCAGATATATCCATATAGAAGAGTCTACCACTGAGATTTGCATGCTTCCAGCTAACCAGTTTAACTGAATATAATTACATAACAGCAACGTGTAATAAAGTTCTCAGAAAAAAACCTGAAGTCAAAATGTAGAAAATACAACTATTCCACTCTTCACTTCATTATTCACTCCTACAATAATTTATTTACTGTATCTTTAAACAATGAGAAAACTTGTCAGATCACTACTGCAGAACAAAAATTTAGCAATTCGAAACAGTTGCAAACCGTTAGCGCAGATTAAAATTCTTCTCATGGTTTATAGCTTAGTATTCAAGTGGAGATAATTTCTTCCAGAGAGAAACTCAGAAAATAGAATTTAAAAATTATAAGAATATCCAATAACCAAGTGTTACAGAAAGGTACAAGGCTAATTACCAAAAGCAAACAGAAAAATCAGCATCACAGAACAAGCAGAATACATACGGAGAAAGGAAAGAGTTCCCAGAGCTCCCTGTGACGCTGGTGAGAAACGTCTTCAAACAAGACAAGGAGGCCTCTGAATAAACTATCGGGTTTTGCTTCATAGTTGCTGATAAAATCCAAAATAAGGCTGCAAAAACATTAGCTTCTGCTGGAGCCTGCTTACTCACTACAAAGCGTCAAACACACCTTCTTCCCACACTTCAAACGCAGATGCTGCCTCCTAATGAAGCACTTGCTGCAAGAGGGGAACACCGTTACACAAGAACAGGAGGCTATTTCTTGCTGCAGAAACATAACTGGGGTTTGACTCAGAGAAGCATGGCAGTGCTGGGGAGCTGAGGGTTGCAGTGAGAGAAACCATCCAAAAATAATTCGGCTGCTCAGGAAAAAAAATTCACAGGAAGCAACCTGAAGCATATGTCCCTTCCAAAAGGGGAATTTCTTAATTACATAAACACAAACCTTCTAATCTAGCCCAACAGTAAATCACTGCAAGCCACTGAATCAGAGCTGACAGTAAAACTGGAGCAGGTTAATATCTGTTCAGGCTGGGAAGAGATGCTCTGATTTTAGCAGCTTTCATACCCTGAACACCCATTGCATCAGTGACTGGGAACATATTTGCATTCACACACTGAAAAAGCACAGATCTTGTAAAACATATTTCGGAACTGGTGAGACGTGATACATATATTGACTAATTCCGTAGGCCTTTGGAGAACATCCATCTTCAGGGGAATGCTATTCTTACCACCTCAGTAGTTCAACATCATTCTCCCTGGAAGTAAAATTCCTTGTTCTAGACTGTAAATTTTCAAAGATTAGGGCTCAAAAAACTTCCCCATTTTTAAACTTCATCAAAGTCCAGTGGCAGCTGGGTACTGAGTTCTCTTAGAACCTTTTGCTCCCAGTCTGAACAGGAAAGAAATAAATCCTCCTATTTACCATTTTGTGGATCCATGTTGCTCTCCCTGCAAACAGCGGATTCCTCCGTTCCCACACACCAGTACATTCTGGGTTGCCGTTGTGAAGGTCCCTCAGACAAACTTTCCACAGCACTTCAAAGTGAACAGTGTTGTCAAAGCTGGATGGTCCCCATCATGTGAATGCAGGAACAGAGGATGCTAGGGAGCACCATCCTGAAGAAACACCATTTACTCTGTTTAAAAATAAACAGCAAAACAAATTAATCATTCTACTATAGAAATTGTGAGACACTCATACCTCTCCACTATTAACACAGTTGTCTAAATGCTACATTGCAGAAATACACTTATCATCCTATAAATACAATTATTTTCATAATAGCTTTGTTAAGAGCATAAAATGAATTAATAGAGGGGACTAACAATTTCTGCACTACAGAAAGATAATGTTCCTAATTTTTCACCACCAAAGCTGCTCAGTCTTTGGGCAGAGGACAAGGGGGTAGGCAGGGGTCACAGCTGCAGTTTCAGATTCTCCACAAGCTGGTGTAAAGGCAGACCATTGAAACCCTGCAGTGCAGCTGGAAAAATCCTAAATGCAACCTCAAAACCTTTCCCATCCACAAAGACAACCACGGCTCTTGTGAGACTGTGAGAAACTGAAAAATACTGATGTGGTTACTGAGATAATCCTCTGTAAGAAAGAGAAGAGGGTAAAGAGAAACACACCAGCTCCTGTCCCCTCTGCCCAGTCCTTTTAGAGAACTCTCTGACCCTGGAAGCATCAGGCTTCTTCAAACACACGCAGGGAGGCAAATCAGGCCCTTAGGAAATACCACAGGTTGGCTTCTTGTGAACTGCCTGGTGTAACAGGCAGCAGAAAATTGCACAGTTCAGTCTCCTGAGGCATTTCCAACTTCTTCCCTTTTCACAGCTGCACAACCACCCTTTAACCTCTTCATACAGAGGTTCAAACTACTGGAGGATTGAAGTGTCTGTCCAACCAGCATCAGAGCTTGTTCATTTTCTGCTTTCAGTTTCAGCCAGTAAATGCCTCTCAGATGTAACATGATGCTCCTCAACTGACTCTTACTGGTTCTTCTCATGTCTGGTGTGTGATGATGAAGTTTTGATTTGAGGCTCTATCTCAGCAAAGCTCATAACCCACCTCGCACTCTGGCCAGCAAGGCCCGAGATCATCCCTGACTCTCCCTGAGCAGAGCTGGCTTCCTGAGCTGGGATCAAAGGCCAAGGGGAATATAAAAATATGCTGATCTATCACCACTCTCCAGGAAGCTTTCTGCTCCTCCCTCTTTATACTGGGTTTCAACCACCAGCCAACAACACTAAAAATCACTGCATCGTACTTCAGTTGTTTCTAGGCAAATATTTGAATTTTAGATGCACTCAGCTTCTGCTGACCCTGACTTTGCACTACCTGGCAGCAGGAGCCAAAACTCACACCCCTGTGCCCACAGTCTGGGCATTGGGTGCTGCAGGAGGCTGAGATGGAGGTGATCCCTAAGCCCAGAACCAAGCCCACAAACTGGTGAATTGGGCCATGTTGGTGGAGGACTGAATTCTGTCCTGGAACGTTCTGGGTTCCCACCAGACTCGGCTTCTCTCCTGGTCTTAGCTTCCCTTGACCACACAGGAGGACCTGCTGCGCTGGGATCACACATCCCTCCATGCCATGGGTGGGGCACACTAGGCAGAGGTGTCAGGGAGGCTCTCACTTCCCCAAAGCAGTCCAGGTTGTTAACTCTGACAATGGAGGGGATGTGATGCCAGCAGCTGCCTGCCCTCAATGCACTGAGCAGCTCCAGTGAGAGTAAACACTTCCCCATGCACGCTCCGACCCACCAGCTCTGCAGCAGATGATGGTTTCTGAGGCATTTCCCTACTCTGAGACAGGGACAAACCATGTGTGCCCACAACAACTGTACAAGAACACTGAACAGGTGTCAGTGTGGACCCCTGAGGCTTGAAAACCATCCCAGTCCTGATTTTTAGTTCTCTACTCACCTTATTCCCCAGGCTGAAACTTTCCTCATATAAAGTGAAAGGAAAAATAGCTTTTAAGAAAAATAGTGGTGTGGTTTTGATGATCAGTTCCCTTTAGCTGCAAGTAACTGAATGTTGTAGCCATGTGTATTAATGCCACACAGCGCCCATCTACGCAGCATTTCTGTATTTCAGGACCTTTGTGTATATAACTAAAAAAAAACCCTACAGAGCTTTATGTTAAGCAAGGTGCACACAACTGTAACTCATGCAAACACCACATGTGGATTTCATTTAGGGAGTCTACGTGCTCTACAGAATCTCGTTCAGAAGGAGACGGACCACGCAAAATACACCTGAACACGTGTATATGGGATTTACATCCCATTTCACACATTTCCAGTCCTGACACCTGCTACTGCCCCAGCATATCTGACCACACCTGAACCATCACCTCCCCTCCACTTCACCAGCCCGCCCAGTCTTACCCGTGCATTGTGCCTAAAAGCAGCCAGGCCCTCAGAAACATCACAGTTTGCCCGAGATCGCTTCCTAATTCACAAAAAACCCCTGCTAAAACTTCAGTTCTTTGCTCAAACCACTTGTTGTTTCTGACACTCCCACCTGGGGCTGGGAATCACCACGGATCTGAGAGGCCCAGGGACCACCGGTGTGGAAAGGCGCTGGGGCTCTCCTGCCTGGTGTCACAGCGGGCGAGGTGATGGCGAACCAGGGGCTGAAGTGCCAGCCCAGGGACTCCCGGCCCGCCTTGGGCCGCCCTGCCCGCTGGGACCCGCATCCTTCCTCCCCGGGTGAGCAGTGAGCACCAAGCCACCCCCTTCTCCCACACCTCGGCCAGCAGCTTGGGGACTCGGGGGTCTCACAAACCTTTCCGGACGCTTTCCAGCTGCCGGGGTGGGGCGTCCCCTCAGAGCGAGTCTCGGTGCTCCCCGTCCCCGCCGGGCGGGGCGGCCGCGCTCCCGCCGCGCTGCACCCGCAAAGTTCCCTCCGAACTTTCATTTTCTTTATAAGAAAACGCGGTTCCCCCCTCCTTTCCACCCGAAACGCCCCGGCAGCCCCCCACACCGACTGCCCTGGCGGCGAGGCAGGTGCCCGAGAAGCGGCAGCAAACCCACGGTACCTCCTGTGTCCCGGGCCAGCGCTCCCCGCGCCGCCGCCGCCGCCGCCTCCTCCGCCTCCTCCGGCGCCGCCCGCACGCCTCGCTCCGCGGCCCGGGAGGCAGAGGGAGGCCGGCAGGAAAGGGAGCAGGACAGCGGCTCCTCCTCCGGCCCCTGGCCCGGCGCCGTGGCCAAGGGCGAGTCCCCCGGCACGGCCCCTCGCCTGCCGCCGAGGGCAGGGCTGGCCCGGAGGAGGCGGATGGAGCTCCTTCCCCAGACTCGACCCGCACGCCGGCCCGCCCCCGGGCAGCCCCTCAGGCTCAGCGGATTTGAGTTTTTTAGGAAAACCCAGCCTGGGAGTGGCGGTGGCTGGAGCAGGATCCCTCCCGCACCGCTGCCCATCGTCCCCGCCGGGCCCGGCCTTACCGCGGCAGCGCCCAGCACAGCTCTGACTTTGAAAGTTGCTCCTTCCCCGGATCGCGGCGAGTTTGGTCCTCGCTGGAAGAGCAGAGCGAGGTTGCCCCCTCTCTTCGGAAGGAGTCAGATGTTGGTGTGCGCAGTCCTTCCCCAGACTGACCCATTCCTCCCCAGGAACCTCTGACAAGGCAGAGATTGCTCCATTTCCCACACCCGTCGGACCAGCTAAGACAAGACCATTTCTGCGTGCCTTTTGCTTTGCTTTTCGTAGTGATTCTGTAAATTATACACAGAGGATGGGTTTTTTTCCCTGGTCCGTACCTAGCAATAGATCACTGATGGTCACTTGAGGATGGATGTGCATTCACAGAACGGCTGCGGTAGCCTGAGATTTGCTTGAGGGCTTCATTGGATGATTATGGAACAGAGATGTGTGTTCACCGGTGCTTTTCCCCGTGTTCAGGTGCCCATCAATCTGCATCCAGCTGCAGCCATAGGTGGAGAGCAAGAACGTACCAATACTATTGTTTTTTGACTTTTTACACAACTAAAAAACAGCGTTGCCTGTTTTTAGCACCCTTTCTACGTCTTATCCAGACTGCTCCCTTTTATGCCCCACAGCCCAGCTCTTACCCAGACCTTTCTTACACCTTTTTTAGCACAATGTTTGAAAATACCCCAAAATAACTCTTTTTCCTTTATTACGATAGAGCCTCTAATTTCCTCTGGCAATAATTTACCCACATATTCAAGCTAACTTTTCCCTTTTTCCCTCACCAAATTTCATCCCACTCTTCCTTATGTCTCCATTGATTATGTCACTCACAGTAATGCCTTTGTATCTCCAGCCTTCCCTTTTCTGAAGTCTGAAAGCTTCTGAGTGATGCTGTCAGCAAGTGGAAAATTCAAGGAGTTTGGCTTGGTCTGTGTAGGGAGCCGATAGGAATTTCTCACACATCAGATGGGAAGAGAGTTAAAAGACAATGGAATGTTCTTGCTCTGTATCTACATTGCAGATGAGAGAAATAAAACAGGGCTGGGAACACATTTAGCGGAGCCACACTAGTGGTGGATGTGTCTCAAGGAGTTTAGAAAGCAGCCAGACCAAGGCAGGGAGCCCCGTCTGGCTGCAGGAGCCACGGTGTCTTGAAACACTTCATTTTGAGGCTCACCTCAGAAGGAAAAGAGGATCCATCCAACTTTGTGCTTGCCCCTGCCAGCTGCAGCTCTGCTCTTCTCCCTCTGCTCACGGTAAATGGCACAACTCAAGCTTTTATGGCAGAGCACTGACCACACTTAGCACTTTGTAAAATTGGCTAATTCTTCCCAAATTGCAGAAATTAATCCAAGTGCAGATTCCCTCACAGTCCCCCAGTGAGATACTGAATCCTCAGACACACCCATTTCACAAAGTTAAACATTTATTAGGAACAAGAACTATTACAAAAAAAGATATCCATAGTCTAAATATATATACATGAGGTTTAAACATAGCATTTTCATGTACCTTTAGCTATAAAAATACATTAGATTAACTGTATCCTAATTTATAAATATAGTTCTTTTCTTTAAAAAAAAAACAACTAGTATTTCATATGAAAGCCTTACTGTGCAATGGAAGAATATATATACCCTCTAAGGGGTTATTTTAAAGTTAGTGTCTAGTGTTATATAACTTAGAAAATTCAGTGTGTAGAGTCAAACCCTGATTTATACAAAAAGAGATACATTGACTTTTTAAAAACTTGATAAGGGGGAAAAAAAGTGAAATATATATCATACGTATAAAGCCAGAAGAGTAGGATTTTAAGAATTTCAGATTATTTCAGTCTCCACCATTGTTTATCAAAAATACAGAGATACATCAGGATAACCAGCCTTTTACTGTTTGCCTCACCTCCCTACTGTCTGGCTGCAGCCCAAGAAAACCCTCAGGTGGGCAAGAGTAAAATGTTTGTCTGAGAAGATGTTTGCACTCTTACGTGCCTTACAAAAATAGAAACTTATTTACGATTAACCCATTTGGCCTTTGATGGGGAAGGGAGGACATTTTCATCACTGGAGAGGGAGATTTACCTGTCTCACACCCCCTGGGAGGACAGGCTCCTAGTTACACTGTTGGATGTATGTCACGTCAGAAGTGAAGTGGTGTGGAAGTGCAATTTTAACGTTCACCAACTAATAAGGAAGTTTAGGCTCATGCAAACTTTTTTCCTTACTTATCGCCACCCACCTTCCTTCCTCCTCCAAAAAAAGCTCCACTCATGCAACAGAATTTGTTGCTGTCTGAGCCTATCTATCTGTGAGCAACGGAAGGTACTGGTTAAATCCTGGCTTGCAGCAGAGAAGAAAGGTTAGACCTGCATTTCTGCTTCGAGCTCTGACATCTGGAGCAGCAATCCTCATCAGTGCTCCCTGGAGATCTGCTGATAAGCCATAAGGAATCTCGGTGGGTTTGTTCTCAGAGGACAATCCCAGAGGGATCAGCTGAACTTCCTAACAAGCTGTCACCACTAACTCCTGCACACTCACAGCTCCTGCAGACGTGGGACTGGCTGTGCCTTTGCCAGGGTTCTCCAGCAGAGTCAGGAGGAGACAAGGAGGGAAAGCAGTGAACCCAGGAACTGAAGACAGCATGTGGCTTGTCATTAATCTCATCACAATTAATCTCATAATAATGTCTGGGTATGCAAAGAAGTTACTGCAGGAGGTACTAAGGCATGAACTTGGTGTGACAGCCACTCCATGGACAGCTGCGAGCAAGGGACAATCCAAGGCAGTTGTTTTCTTAGGGAAGGATCAGCTACTCTGTGCTGGCCACGAGATGACAGCACTCACAGGGACAACGACTGTAAAGCTGCTGACTCAGTGAAATCCAGCCACGTCTTATTCCATGGTAACGGGATTGTAGACCCTCCTCTTTAGCACTCAGGGTGTGCTTGGGAGCACCTGCCTTTTCACACTGCACTTCCAGGAATGTATTTTAAGCTACATTCACACACGACAAAGAAGCAGTGAGAAGAGCTTATAAGTTTTACTCTCATAGTAATAGTCCTGGCTCAAAAAACAAAGAGATGTTCAAAAAGCCTGAAAGTTGCAGAGAAAGAGAGAGCAGGACAGTTTCCTGCAGCTCTTGCTGCTTCCTCCCCCAGATCAGAAGGACTGGTGTGGGGTGTTTTCTGTGGGGTATCTACCATGCTACATGCTCAGCATCCAACTCGGTGTCACCACAGTAAGTGCAGTGCAAAATTCTCTTGAGAAAAGTGCTATAGTGAAGGTTTGAGATACAACTGTGACTCACTGGGAGCCAGAAGGGTCAGCAAGTCAGGAACTTGCATTTGCAGCATGTGTAGTGTGTGCACACCCAAACATCAGGTTCCAAGGACACTTGAAAGTCTGTCTCTGTTGGGCGAAATACTGGCCCCAAAGGAGTCCTCTAGGAAACTCCCACAAATCTCATTCAGGGCTAGAATATCACCAGTATGGAGAATGCATATATCTTTAGAGACACCAAGATAACTCTTTCAAAGAGAATTTCCTTACAGAACCTTCCACGAAAGCTTGCACTCCCATTCCAAACTCCAGCTGCAATCTTCACACAAACTCCAGCAGCTCCAGTCAAGTTGTTCTAACCCTACCACTCAAGTCCATCTATGCCAAGGGAAATCCAGGTGCCTCTGAAGGTATTTGCCAGTACCAGTGATGGTACCAGCAGTCTCTCTTAACATGCCAGCGATGTCCATGTCCTTCAGGGGTACCGAGTTTGGAGCAGATGTCCTGCAAACACTGTGACTGACCAGCATCTGAGTCACAGGGAGCAGGCAGATGTACAGCCAGGGACTTGTAGAGTACAAGTGTGCACTGCCAGTAGGGTCAGTAAATCAGTTTGTGAAGAGCCAGTTGGCAAAATGGTGTCCAGTAGATTCAGTGTTCCTAGAGGAATAAAGACAGGTGTTTCCATTTTCCTTCCCACCCCTCCCCTCCCCCTTGCTCTGAACACGTCCCCCATGTGTCACATTCAGAGTGTCAGCATTTTAGGCCTCCTGTTTTCATGGACTCTTCTGGGAGAGTTTAATGGTGACTGTTTTCACTTCAGTATATTCTGCCAGAGCATATTCCCCACTGCAAAACAAGAGAGGAGGAAAGCGACAAACAATTGTAGCATGTCAATGTGTATTTCCCTGAGAGAAGAGAGTTGTACATATGTGCATATTAACAGCTGCTGTAGGTGACATCAGGTCATTAAAACCAGATATGAACAACTTACACCAGCTATCTATTTGTTCCACTGCTTCTAATAACCACCAAGTACATGCACATAAGTACATACAGTTACACCCTGTTGTGAAAGAAACATGGAATGCTTTGGTCACTGTAACCCACAAGATGACACTTGTGACTCTGCCTAGTGCAAACTGAGTGCTGCTGTGAGAAGCCATACAAGAGACAGCCACGTACACACAGTTATTTGGTGCTTAGACAATAATTAAAGTTGTTTTTTCACCAAAAGAAAGCTTCTGTCTACAAGATACCATGTCATCAGGAGGGCACAGTTGCTCCAGAAATGCATACTGATGAGAGAGCCCACCACTGCATTATGTCTTGGTTGGTGGTAACTGTTGGCTCTATTTCCATGCCTTGCCCATGGGAAATCTCTGACATCCTTTAATTAGCCAGGCAGTCAGGCAAAGCAAACCATAAGGTCTCAATATATATCTATGTCCCATCTGAGGATTCATTTATTTGTTGTGCTTAGCAAATGAGGCACCTGAATGTCTCGGAGCAGCAGATGCACCAGAACATTTACAGAAATGGTTTCTGAAATTAAATCTGGCTTGTGAAAGGAAAGGTGTGTTAGATTCTTCTGAGGAGTCTGCTGAAAGGTCTAAGAAAACCTGTCTCCTATATAAGAAGAAAATTAAGATTTAAGACAATGTCTCAGCTCTGGGTCTAACTCATAGGGTAACTAGTTAGAGCTGAAATGTTTGGTAGCCCCACAGCAACAGGCCGGGCTGGGAAAAGGGACAGAGGGCTCTTCTGTAATTTGGCAGCAAACTTGGAAGGTAGGATATAGAATGATTTGGGAGATCATTCCTTCCCACCAGAAGAGGTCCAACAAGGAACAATGATACAGCAGCAAAAAGAGGCACAGACACCACCATGGAAAGATGGGACAGGTTTGGGGTGGACACCAGTGTCCCCAGCCATGGTGCCATACTTCTCCCTTCTAACTAGAAAATCTAACTAGTATGGAAAAATGCTTCCAAGTGGACTTGACTGAACTGGAGCTATTAAAAGCTTATAAAGCAGATGAAGGTGCTCCTAAAGGAGTGCTTTACATCCACGCTCTACTGGCTTAGCACCTCCCTGTGCAGCATGCTGCAAGCCTGATTAAACTTTAAAAGCAAATTCAACAGCGTTTTCACAGTCACAAATGTTATTGCATTCACTACCCACACAGAAACAAAATATTGAGCAAAACTTACAGTTCTCTGCCATTGCCTGACATTTTAAAGCCACCAAAAGGAGCCTGTGCATAGAGCGCATTGTAACAGTTGATCCTACAATAAAAACATCAATTTTAGAAAGACAATTCAATACCAAAGAAAAGCAAGATGATTACAACAGCAACAATACAATAAAAGGCTGAAGTCTCTCAGTTTTCTCTTTTATGCAATTCAGTTACTTGAGAAATCAGATTTTAGCAATAAAATCTTCTTTTGCTGCAGAAACAGAAAACATCTGAGTACTTCTCAGTCTGACCTACATCTCACTTCATATCCTCTAATGGCAAAGACATTCATGCTTGAGCTGGAATTTATGCCATGTTCAGAGTCATGTTTAAAATAAATAGTCCAAGCTGTTCCCTAATTTATTAAGCACATTCTGAAATGAACATGTTTACTCAGAAGGCTGTCTAAACAGTCACAACCAGGCCCTAGCATCCACTTCCAGGTATAGAAAATATTTGGACTGTATCAGACAATTGTGTCACAGTAAAATAAAAGCACTAGGCCCATTTCTATAGATACTTGGTAGAAAAAGCTGATGCAGACACTTCCCCAGCATCTCAGTAAGATCAAATGACTGAAGGTCATACAGCACAGGTATGGCTTGTGCTGTAGGTCTGCATCTTCATGTGTGTTCAGCACATGTATCCTTCAAAGCCCAACATCCCATTTTTTGTAAGTATTTGAGGCAGATTCTTCTGGTGCCAACTCTTGGAATTAATCCTCTGCATCAGAATCAGACACCAGATCAACTTCCTGTCTTGAGCGGGACAAAAATCAGGACTCCATCTTTGAAACGATTCTAATATAAAGAGAAATTTTGTAAGCAAAAATAGCTGCTCTTCTTTGTGACAGTAGTGTGTTGCCATCTACTGTCCGCACTGGTTTGTGCAGCAAAGTCCCATCTGGTGCTGGCTAAAGATCATGAGAATTGTTTTTTCGATGTACAGGGTTTTGGAAGGCACCACATCTGGTGGACCTTACTACAATCCCAACAAAGAAATACTTTGACTGAAGGAAAACCAGTCCATTTCTTGACACACTGTCTGGGCCTCACCACCTTATTTTGAGGAACAGATGTTGCTTCTGAGCAGAATATCAAAAACTAGGCAGGCTACTAATACATCTTACCTCCAGCACTTAGAGAATCACAGATATTCTGAGTTGGGAGGGACTTACAGCGATCATGAAATTCAACTCTTAAATGAACGGTACATATGGGGATGGAGCCCACAACCTTACTAGCACCATGCTCTTACCAACATGACTGCCAAGTCCTAAATCCCTCTCCCCTCTCAGGAAACAAAGCCCCAGCCCACCCTCTGTTCCCAGGCTGCTCACCAGACTGTTCCTGACTGCAGAGCCGAAGCCAGGGTTAAGGCTCTGTCCAGGTTCTTGGTGAACACCGCGGCTGTGAGTCCGTACTCGGTGCTGTTGGCTCTTCTTATCACCTCTTCTATACTCTTGAACTTCATAATTGGCTGAACTGGCCCAAAAATCTGCACATATCAATTAAACCTTACTACAGGAAAGCATCTCCTAATTGTGGTAATGTTGAAGTAATCAGAATCAGATGCTCTCTTTGGATAATATATTTAAAATGTTATATCTTAGCTTTCTAGGGGTTGCTTATAGAGTATCTTAAAAACTACTAATTAAACTTCAAAGGAAGCATTGTGATGTGCTGTAGTAGTTAATAAATGTTAAGATCCAACAACGAATGGATCATCTACAACAATCAAAAGAAGCAGAGTTAGATCTGGACAAGTTACAAATGATTCATCCTTACTCCATTTACAGCTCTCTGTTTGAACCCTGAAGCTGAGTGTACTCAAGTAACAATTAATTTATTTCAAGGACTGCAAGTTTTCTTCCTTGGTTTTAACCCTGATTTTGTCACTGTATGCATTTTATTTGCATGCAGTGCATTTACCACGTCTGTGTTTGACCACAAATTTGGCTTCCCAGGTGCCGGTGTAAAGGCAACAGGCATACAGAGGGCTTCCCGAATTTTGGGATGGAGTCTCTCATCAGGTACAGTATCAAAGGTGGAGCCCTTTCTTGGTCTGCAGGGTCTCACAGCACAATAAAGCCCATTGAAGGTGAGATACAAACTAATTTTGGCCACTTTTAGGCTCATCCAAGTATTTCTAAATGTCTTTGTTTTGGGATATCCAGGCTCTTAAGTGGAGCCTCAGTCCTAGGCAAAGGATGAACATTTGCAAACAAAACTGCCAATGAATGGAACCGAATAAGCTTTGTGAATCATGGCTTGGGATTTGGAGTCAGTTCATTAAGAAAAGGTCTGTCATGGGATTTTCAGCTCTTTTTCTCTCTATTTTTAGCATGTAACTCATGCCCTGATATCTTTCCCAGGTTCCTTAGAGATTCTGTGGCAGATCTGAGACATTTAAACATCTTGCCAGGAGTGAACAGCAAGCAGCCCCATAAAAAGCACTAGGCTAAACTATAAAATACAAACGCCAGTTAGACTTTGGCAACTACTTATTTTCCATTAGGGAACATGATGAAAAGTAGATTAACTTTTATTTCAAAGGAATATCACAGGATCTAATCACATGCAGCTTGTTCAACATTTCTGCATATGAATAATGAAAGCCAGAGTATTAGATCTGCACTTTGCTGGCTTTGACCATGTTTTCATATAGGAAAGAAATAGTCAGTCTCAGGGGATTTTGCCATGAGAATGGAATCTGGGATTGTTTCAGATGCTAAGGCTGCTTCAGAGAACTTCAGTGGCCATTCCTTTGTTCCTTACCAGGATAAGGTTCCAAAGTTATTTTCCTACCTTCCTGCAATAAAGCAACCCCTTCTGTACAAAGTAGTGGAGCAAGAACACACATTACACTATCCACTGTCACTGGCAATTACAGGGTAAATAATTGCTCCAGTTTGCCACAGTGTCAGTTATTTTTACTCAGGTATTTATATTTAAAATTAAGGATGCAGACAGACCCCCTCCATCACCACTATTTCTTATTCTGAAGCAGCACTTATCTAGGTGATTTGTACCTCTTCTTTGGCAATTCTCATGTTATCAGTGACCTCTGAAAACACCGTGGGTTTTATAAACAGTCCTCTGTCTTCAATGGCAAGACCACCACACTCCAGCTTAGCGCCTTCTTTCTTCCCACTTTCTATCAGCTCCAGGATTTTATCAAACTGTTTTTGGTCAATCTGTCAGACACAAAAGGAAAAGAAACAGAGAGCAGCACCTTTATTATCATGGTTCCAGAGAGGAGTCATGGAATGTGGCCCAGGGGCACGTTTGCAGGGCACTGTCAAACTGGGTCAGTTTACAGCTCAGTTTAGGATGTGGCAGTCAGGCAGCGAGCAGGGAGAAAGACAGGACATGGGCATAGCCCTGAGCCACAGAAAACAGAAGGTGAAATGACATGTGACAGTTTAATATAATCTACTAGTTTGCTGCTACATGGAAGGGTCTCCCCACTTTCCCTTCCTGGGTGTTTTGGATATGTGTTCCCACAGCTCACTCACTTGAGCTCTGGGATTTGCTGACCTTCTCCAAGCACAGATTTATCTCAGTAGCAGTATGAGAACAGTCTGAGATGGACTAGCAAGCTCAGCAAGGGATCTGACCAGCAATAGAATCAGTACAGGAGAGGGAGAACCAGGGTATAAGAACTATAAACTTTGCTGCATTGTGCAGCTTCACCCACAGCTCCTTCTCCCCCTCTGGAAGAACCTAGCAAGCTCTGCCTCCACCTCCTTCTACACTGCATGCTACATGAACAGCCTCAAAGATAAGCCCTGTTGGTGGGGTTACTTCAGAACTGTTATACCAAGGCCTTGCTTTTAAAATCAGAATAACTTTTCACAGTTCTTAGAGACTGGTACAATCCTGCATTTTTTTTCTCTGTACTGGGAGCCACAGCCTCACTTTTAACTACCAACCTTGTCTATCTCCTCCTCACCCCCACCTAAATATGGAGTAATCTCAAATAGTGAGTGCTGCTGTCATTAGCCTTTAACCAGGGATTTCCGTAGGAGTGGGGAAAGGCCAGTTCAGTGGCAGGACCCTGAAGCTGCACAGCTGCACCAGGACTCGGAGGAGACATCCTGTAGTCCACAAGCACAGTGTGTCCTGTGCTGGGAAGAGGTGCAGAAGCCCACAGCACTTCCATGCTCCTTCTTCCATGCTCCATGTGCAGCAGTGGACTGCAGAACTGCAGGTTTCAAACACATCTTACATGACGTGTAATTAAGTGATGAAACTCCTCATCACAGCAGGCTGGAGATGGTAAAAGATTTATGGTGATGTTTTTAAAAAGAAAAACTCAACAAAAACCTCAACAAATTTATTGAGGTGATTAAATAAAAGGCTCCACCCACTGGTACAAGGTGTCCTGGAAGCCTGGGGGGTTACTTTGATTGCCAGGTATCTCCAGATGCTTGTATGGCTCAATCCCCCTGCCTAGGCATCTGGTTTTATTTCAGCAGGGCCAGTTGCCAGTTGGGACTGTTTACACGGAGTGTTCCACACTTGACTCCTCCAGATTACAGACTATATCCTGTCTCTAGTTAATCCTGGCCACACACAATCCAAGTTTTCATGCTTTTAGGCAAATATCAAAGCTGCAGGAGGGTGTCCTTGAGGTACTTCTGGTACACAGTGGAAACAGAGCCCAGCACATCTCAGGGCGAACAGATGTGTGTGTATCACATGCACTGTGGACAGTGTGTTCTAAGTGCTTGTGTTCTCTCGTGTTTTAAGGTGCTACTTAAGGACACAATTCATGCTACTGCCCCAGGAACTGTGTGCCCTCCTGTAGGATACAGTATCACACTGAGTTTGGCAGGTGTCATACACATTGTCTATTTGTCTGGTTGCTTAGTTGCCAAGTGCAAATAATTCAAAAATATCTGCAAGTGCTTTCCATCCTGGCATGTCTGTAATCCAGACCAATCCAGTCCATCCACTTCACATCACAGAAAACAAAACAAGGATATTTATACAGCTGTAACTTGTTGCAAGGCAAACTACAGTTAGATGAAAAGACACTGGGGAAAGAAAACATTTGTAAAAATGACATGCAAGGGTGGAACTGTTTGTCATTGTAACTAGAGCTTGCAAGGCTTGTTTAAATTCTGTCCCCTACTCCACTATTATTTATGGTTCAAGCATTGAATTCAATTAAAAACACATGATCTGGTAAAGCAAATTCTACTATTTGTTCATCTAATTCAATAGAGAAGGCAGCTTCTAAGGATCACTGCAATACTGAAAATCTGGGAACCCCCAAATCTTCATCTCTTGCTTCATTTCAGTCAAAACTACAAGGAGAACTTTTTCTATGTCCAAAACTAGTGTTTGTAGTCCTACAAAATAGCCCACAACTGGGTCCAACAGACTGTTGGAAACAACCCTTTCTACTTAAATGTTTTATTTTCACACTTTAATCCTGAAGTGCATGTCTACAGTCTAAGGAAAAATATTCACTGTCTTATAAATCAAATTATATGCATTGGGCTGAATAGCTCCTGGCTAACAAGTGCCATCATTAGTGCTTATTTTATTTCTGTAGGTTAGGTGTTACAATCTACAAATCCCACTGTGTGGGGTTCTAAAATAACAAAACTAGTCTAGTCTTATTCTAATCTAATCACTGTTCTAGTACCCCAGGATGTTAGTCTCATGTAATGCTGTTTGCTGTTCACAGTTGTATAATGCACTGGTTAACCAGTTTGCCATCTGTGCAGATTTACTTTATTGCTTCCTGTGATACAGCTCCCAGGAATCCAAAGTTAAAAACTGCCCTTGGTCTGCATTTGAGGTTGGCACTCTGCTCAAACAGTCCTGATCACCCCTCAGGTTTCTTGTGGTGTCCTTTGAATTCCAGCCAGTCAGCACTGCCAGACACATGTGAGTTTTGGAGAAGTCTCATCAGAAGCATGCCTCATTTCTGTCTAAATTTAATACTGTTTAAAGTTGACCTAATTTTAATCAGAGCAGTACAGTTTATATCAGCATAACCCAATATGTGGCTGACAATCTTTTCCCCACTGCCATGCCACGAGCATCCATGCCAGTGAACAGTAATCCACATCAGGGGACTGACGTGAGTAAAACCTTTCTTCTTGACTTCCAAAAAGGCTGGATTAGACCTGAATCAACCAGTTCCCCAATCTAGCACAGTGCAATGCAGGAACAAACAACTACACATAGGACCACTTTGCCAGGACTAGCTTACATCAGTTTCAAGTTCTTGTGGAACAGGATTGTCATCACCTGCAGCTGATGCAGGACCAAAGAGATAATGGGCTACAACCACTGTCAGCCTAAAGGCTGGCTTTAACCCCTTCCCCCTGTTGGCTTCTAAGCCAGTGACCATCCCACAATGGGATCTATGCAGCATTGTTGTAATGCTGTTGCATATCCTCACCCTGACCCACACAAAAGGAGAATGAAAGCATCAGGCTGGATCTGAAGCATCTCATGGGGAGAGATGAAGACGACAAATTTTTCCTGGTGGTTCGTCCCTTATCCATCAGTTCAAGTTAAAAAAAACCCTCACAGCCAAGCAGGTTACTTCAGGGACAGTGGGGAAAAAAATATCTGGAAGCTTTGCATTTGAAGAGTAACTTGTGGGCAGGTGTGAATCTTTGCTACTTTCAGAGGTATTTTTAAGTCCTTGTGACACTGCATCATTTCTCTCCTCTGCTTAAGTTTCTGTATATGCCCACAACATAGGCTCCAGAGAGTGAGGAACCATAGCTGCAGAGGAAGCGGTTGTTCCTTTGAACTGGCAACCACATAAAAGCTTTGGGATTTACAGTTTCCTCCCACTCCCTCAACACCTTCCCATCCTGGCCTTGACAATTGCATACACAGAAGTTCAGGTGTGTGTGGGTGTGCTCTCTCTCCTACAAGTGTAACAGGTAAGCCAGAGCAGGGAAAGAGGACAGATGGGCCATATTTAAAATCTGATCAGACACTGCTATTCCAAATTACTGTTATCCTTAATTACAGCTGTGTATGCAAAGGGTCTCCCTTAAGCCACAGGAGTGATCCCAGAGGATGGGAAGTGCTCTGACAGCCTGGCAAGGGCTGGGAACACAGATGAACTGTAACAAACAGCCCAGTTCTACATGTTCCAATCACTGCAGGGTGTTTCACCCTTTAAAACTCACAACTGAATAGATTCAGGAGCTGTTCTCATGAAACCGCTTTGAGGGTCAGCTCATCTCTGCTAGAGCAAGTCTCAGCATGGTATTCTTTTTCTAAGAGTGCTGAGCAGTTTGAAATCTCTTTCTAGGCAAGTTACAGGGCTAGATGTAGCCTCAGTATGAGCAGGGGATGTACATCAACTTATTCCCCATGCAAGAGGACAAATAATGAGGTTTTGCCATGCGTGAATCATGTGTATATTCAGATCCAGATAATGAGAGGCATATGTCCTTAGAGCCACCCCTTCTCTGAGGGAACCCACACAGCATCAAGGAAGAAAAACTCACAGTGCAGTACAGAGCAAAAGAGGCCTTGGCTATTGGTTTCTGGGAATCTTACTTTATTTTTGGTACCAAACAGTGGGCCTGTTAGAAGATCTGACCTAAGGATCATCTTCCCCCAGAGTTCTCCAGCACAACTCAGATTGCCTCAAAAGGAAAAACTAAGAGGAAGGCTCTGGAAGTATTGAGGAGGCTGGTCCTGACAGCAGTTTGGCATGTTTCTTCCTTCTAATTCAGCTGAAACTTCTCCAAAGGATCAGAAAGGGAGCAGAGGAGGAGAGGGAAAGTGAGGACTCAGGAGTCTCTGGGCTCTAACTACTTGTCATCACCCACACAGCCAAGGAGCTGAATAGCCATTTAGCTGCACTCTTCTGCACAGAGCTATGGCTCACTGCAACATGCTTTGTATTACTGTACCAGGGAGACAGCCCCTTCCATAAAGCTGGATAAGAACTGAATTAAACACATTTGTGTTTCTAAAAAAATTACAACATAACATTTCAACAGTTGTGATTAATTGATATTTAAAATAGAGAGGAAAAATAAAGCCACGATACATTACTCACCCCTCGGCACTTCTGCTGGGACCGTATCCGTAAGGATAATATTTACACAAGGAAAATTAAACAAAACCACAACCAAAAACCAAACAACAACTGCTCTCAGACACACAGTTACCTGGGGCCCTTGTTCAGTTCTGGCATCAAAGGGGTCTCCAACCAGTCTCTTCTTGGCAAACTCCACGCTGCGCTTGACGAACTCAGGGTAGATCTGCTCCTCCACAAAGACGCGGGAGGCAGCTGTGCAGCACTGCCCCTGGTTGAAGAACACGCCTTGGTGGGCACATTCCACTGCCAAGTCCACTGCGAGATGACCCAGAAGGGAAAAGCATTACCACACGCACAGTTCCAGCATTCCAGTGTTTCCAGACTTGTTTTTTAGCTTTCTCTTTGGAAAACCTCCTTTAAAAATGCTGACAATGGTCCACACCCATTGAAGGCACTCACAGGGCCTCACTGCCCCCAAACCAGATTTTTTGTTGTATCCACCCCCCTTCCTGCCTTTTGTCTTGAGGTCTAGTTTGCCATGGATCCTGATACTTTCTCCCACAAGGACTCACTGAAGGCAGTGACCAGTTTTTCTTGTTGTGGAAATACAAATGTGGATTCCTTGATACCATGAATTGGTTCTTAAAGGCAAGTTTCAGTCCTGATTGTTCGGAAAGCAGCATGCCAGCTTTGGCCAGATCCTTGCAATGCTCACTATCAGCAGCTGCCTCTGACTTTCAACCTGTGCTGTGCAGGACTGGAGAGGATTTTCCAACCATTTTGGTGGTCCCAGGTTACACATATCTCCTAGTAGTACTCAGTCACATAATAAAATCACAATGAAACACACAACATGAGCCCTGCAGACCACCAGGACAGAGGTGAAGGCTGGATTAGATCAGGTTCTACAAAATTCCCCTGACACAGGAATCCTTGCAGAGAGGCTGCTTTGCAGAAAACTGCTTTCCCTGGTGCTTGGCTCAGGCTCTGCAGCACTGTCACCCAAAGAGAAAGCCCACAAACAGCAAACACACAAGTGTAAGATTTACCTGCAACTGCAGCCATCCCCAGGGAGGGCAACATGGGCCATAGGAATGATCCCCATGCTGGGGAAGAGCTCTAGGAATGCAGAACTATATCCTGCCTTTGGACAGAGGTTTCCTCCAGCCTTTGGGGTGGAAACATCAGCCCTGTGAGCTGCCAGAGGACAGCAGAGACACACAAACCCCACCACCCTCAAGCATCTTACAGCAAATACACCCAGCTGCCCATACTCACAGTCTGCATCTGCACACACAATGCAGGGGTTTTTCCCTCCCAGCTCTAATGTCACCCTTTTGAGGTTGCTTTTAGAAGCAGCTTCTTTGATCAGTTTTCCAACCTGTATCAGTGAGACACAAAGAGGACATGAGTTGTTTCCCCTAAAAATCTCAAGTGTGATTCCAACAACGGTGGAAGAGCCTGGATGGCAGCTGAAACAGGGAGAATACTCTGAAATGGTTTGAGTTTCCTACTGCTGTTTCCTACCAGCCCCAGAATTAAGGTTTGAGTTAGGCAGGTCTGAAAGGACAGGCTATGTGGGAGAGCTATAGCTGTATCCTGAAGGGAAGGATTTACTCTGCTTTCAGAACTTAGTAATCTAATGTTGTTAGAAACAGTATGAATTAAAACTATTTAGGACCTTTAGGTGTTAGGGCAAGTTAATTTCTTAAGTGCAATGTAATATTTGAATTTACTCATATTATAATTGTTTTCTTGTATTTTACCTTTGCACATGGAAACCTTACCTTTATTTCTTGCCCTGGAGTGGAACAGTGAGCAAGGAAAGCATGGGGCAACTGGCTGGCAATTACAGGTCTGCCTTTCGCATGGTTTGCCCTTTTAACTTGAGCATGACTCCTGAACTTAGAAGAGATCATCTCTAGTCACTCAGAGCTTAGGCCTAGAGACAGCAGGAATAAGTGCATCCTAGCTTTGCAAGAGGCATTACCACAGGCTGGCTGGCCAAAGAGGAGCAAGTTAATAACCTAAGAGAAGAGATCTATATGGGAAAATTCTTGTAGAGTTTAAGATCAGTATTTCCAAGCTGGCACTGAGCCCAAGCTGGGGCTTAATAACTAAGTCAAAATATATTTTGAATTAGCTTCACTTCCTGGCTCAGAAACAGTAGCATTGTGCTGCAAATACTGCAGAGATGCAGCTGAACTCACAGATGGGTGGAGGGGGAAGAAAACACTTTAAATTACACATGCATTAGCAAAGGTTCTGTCTCCCTTGGTGTTTCCTGCACACCCATGGATTAGGAGACAAGCACAGTGTCTACAGGAGTTTTTTGCCTACAGGCTCCAGCAGCTGAGATTTTCCTTCTGCCACTAATCCACTGGATACTCCTTTTTCATTAAAAACCCAAACAGACACATGTGGGCTGGATGAGTCTATAAGCTCTATTGTTTTCACTCAGCTAATGTCTCATCTGGGCTAAAAGTTTCTGATCTAGGACTTGAAGAGAAGCATGTAACTGAGTAAACTGAGATTAGACCAACTATCAAGAGAGTAAAAGCTCACTGTGAACTTGTACTTTATTGCATTCTGTTTGTTCCCTTGTTCCCTATACAGAAACAGAGGCTTAGCATACCTTTTCCTATTGGATAGGCACAGCAGTTAGGATGTACACAAAGCCACTAGATGGTAGTGTTGGTAAATGCTGCAGCTTTTGAGTGTTTGGAATTACCTTTACAGACCAAGAACACCTTTCAAGGTAATTTGTCATCATTATACATTCACATCACACTCTGCAATTACAAGGGCAGACATAAGAATGGATGAATTCAGCAAATGTTCAACAAGAATAGTGTTCCTCAAAGAAATAAGAAACTGAATTTGCCTGACTGATTTGAAGCTGCCCCCACTGGTGTGATCATTTCCATTCTTTGGACACTGCCTCTATTCTGAAGGTGCAGATCTACTGCAAGAAATACATAAAGCAGTCAGAGGAAAAATGTTCACTTTTCTAAGCAAGCTGTTGTTTGAGAATTTTCAGCAGTGATTACTGCAGTCAGATTTGTTTGCATGTCTCAGCTGTGCTCAATTCCATGGTCTTGGCCAAGCCATGTGCACTTTTCCCACATAGGTATGGAAGAGGATGGCTGTAGGTGATTGATAGTGCAGAGGTCTCACTGCCACCCCTCTCATAAACAAGTCAGACACATCTATTTACAGGAAAAAAAAGCTAAATGGAAGGTACTTTACTGTGCAGGTCTCAGAATGAAGCTCAAATGTTAATCCCCTCCACGTCAGCAGAGAAGACCGTGGGCACGAGGCCATGTTTTTATTTAAGTCCTAGTTCCTCAGAGGTAACTAAAGCCCAGGAAGAATTGTTCAGGGCTCTGACTGACATGTTTTCCAGTTGCAGGGCAGGACTGGCAGGCAAACATGCCCAGAAGCTCCATCAGATCAATGACATGATGTTAAGTCACTGCCAGCCTGCCCTGTAGACTGTCTTGCCTTATGTCAGAGCACCTTTTACTTACAGAAATGCGGTGGTTTGGCAAAACCCAGCTTTCAGAGATGGGGGGTTATTAAAAGCACAAGGAAATGAATTAGACAAATATCAAATACTTCTCAGAAATCCTATCACAGGGAATGTGATGGAAAAACTGCTGGTTATACAGAAATCGCTGACATTTCATAGGTCCAGTCTTGTATGGATAACAGTTTATTAGAGAATGCAAAGAGGAACAGCAGGTGTCTATGAGAAATCCATCACCTACCTTGGTTGATCCAGTAAAAGCAATTTTATCAATGCTGTCATGGGTAGAAATTGCAGCTCCAGCTGTGGGGCCATAGCCAGGCACAATGTTCACCACACCTGGAGGGAAACCCACCTGAAACAGAGGTTAAAAACAGCTATGTAGAGAATTTGAGAGCACAGCTCATTTCTCAGGAAGGCTGAATTAGTTGTACTATCCTCCTCTGAGCTCTTACCAGATACATCCATGTTTTCCAGGCTTTCTAGTGACATGGCAGCAGGCTACCAGCTGGAGTAGATGTGGGTGAAACTAACAGCCATGCTTAGGAAATGCCAAGTTTCAGTAAGAATTCTTGGAGAAGTCCCAGTTTCAAGTCAAAAGAGAGTGAGTCTTTCGGCCAAACTTGGCCCCCAGCTACTGCAGTGCAGCTGCAGCCAAGGGGTAAATGAATGAAAGTTTGTTTTGAACAAAGGTTGACATTTGTGGTTCTTCAGGGACCAGAGGGATTAAGAAGTCAGTAAAACCTCACTAGATGATGGGGCTAATAAAACAGGAGTACAAAAGCAGATGGTAACAAGACTTATGCAAGTTTCCACCACATTTACTACCTAGATTAGCCAACTAGTAATTTTGCCAAAACAGACAAATGGCAAAACTTCAGGTGAAATTCTAGTGCAAGGAGAACTGAGGGACTTACTGGTTTGGTTTTACTTCCTGAAACAGGAGTTTCAAGGATTACTGCTCTTCTACGTTAGCCTTCCCCTACTACTGAAAGCACAAGGTTGTTTTCCTTGCAATTTCTAATGATGGAATTGCAGAATGTAACACATTTGCTTCATTTCCTATGAATTTTTAATACAAAATCTCAATAAACAGCATTTCTTTTTAATAGAGAAAAAAAGGAAGCTTTTGTTCATGTACTGTCTTGCAAAAAAAATTATCCTCATAAGACTTTTTTCCCCCCATTTTTTCTTTTCATAAATTGGAAGGGCAGTCTCATTTCTCCTGTGGATGTGACAATGACAAAAGTGCATTTAATGGAGTTTGCATCTTAGCTAATGAGTTTTCAAGCAAATACTGCATGTCAAATTGTGCAAGTAATGGTGTTTGGAGTCAGCAGCAAAGCCACAAAGAAGCAAAAAATTGGTTCAGAACACCCTGAGCCAAAAAGTTTTGTTCTGTTTTTCAGCAAAAATGAAAGCCAAAATATTTTGGTTGGCCAAAAATTATTTCATTGAATGTGACACATAGCTTTGTGCGTGTGGTAACATCTTCTGCATCCTTTTAAAGATGAAAACCAAAAAAGTTTAACTTATTTTTCTGAAAAACTGCAAAGAATTTAGCTAATTTTGGGTGGAGAAAGGAGCATCTTCAAATAAAATTATTCTGCTCTAATTACACTTGCGCCCTGAATGACAACTGTGAGAAGCAGCAAGCTTAGCATTTCGGCTGAAAAAAATTAATTTTACCAGAATTGAATGGGTTTTTTTGGGGGGAATGCTATGCTTGTGTTTGGGGAGGTGCATGTCAGAGTCAAAAAAAGCAGTGGTGCATGACAACTGCACCCTGTACTCACTCACCTTGTGTAATCTTATTAAGCCAAGTAACTGTAGGAGATACTTAACTGGTATTATTTTTCCACTTCCTTTCCTGATGGAAGAGCCCTAAGTGTCAATTATCAACATATCCTTCTATCTTCTCCCAGGCTAAGCCAAGAAAGGACAAAATCATCACTTGACTGAGCCTAACAAACAGACTTCCAGCTGAGAGGCAAAAGCCCATCTACAACTCTCTTAGTTTTCCTCAGTCAGTCACATCCATAGCTACAGGAAGCCGATGTACTGGAACAGTGCTGGAAGGTTCTGTGCACCTCCCACCCCCTCTGTGCAATTAACAGATCTGTTGGCACACAAGATCCTACCTGACAAGCCCTAAACCAGCGTTTTAAATCCCAACCTATCATCTTGCCTTTATTTCAGTTGACTTTACAGGCCAGACACAGCTAAATTTTTCTATGAACCACAGAAATGATGAGGAATTGTTTCCCAGGGCACTCTGTCTTGGTTGAATTATCCCACTTAAAAACAACAAACACAACTCTGCTGTCTAATCACACTCTTTTTTGTCCCATTGTCTAATAAAACTGAGCTGTTGTCTTTCCCTCATTATGGAGAGGGGAAGACAAGGCAGAGGAATAAAACCATCATTTTTTCTCTCTGCAGCTTCCTGCAAAAGGAGAAAAATGCACAGGTTTTGTGATATTTGCCACCTCCCAGCCAGTCAAAAAGGCCTTTGTAAAAAAAGACTGAAGACGGAGGTTGTTCTCACTTTCCTTTGTGAGGCTTTAATATCTTTAAAACCTAAAAATCTGGACAGCCAATTCAAAATACAACCTTCCTTATGACCTTAAGAGAACAGAACCTCGATGGGCTGTTTGGATTTCCTCACCTCCTTGATCAGAGAGCCAATGTAGAGAGACGTGAGTGGAGTTTGTTCAGCTGGCTTAATGACCAGAGTGTTTCCACAGCACAGCGCTGGTGCCATCTTCCAAACCAGCATCAGCAGGGGGAAGTTCCACTGCAAGAACACAAGTCACTGGTCAGATCAGCCTGGCACAGTCACCTACTCACTTCCATGCAGCCTTTTCCCAGCTCGGGGAGGAAAGGAACTGGGAGGAAAGCCACAAAGAGAAGCGTCTGTTTATAATACTGTGTTTGCTTGGACTAAGGAATATGACTTCCTTGATTTCCCCCTGAGATCCCTAATACTGCTGGCAGTCCTCACGCTAATCCTGTACGTTGGACAACCTTCTGCATGATGTGACCTCATTCTTTAAAGGAGTTTGATCACATTTTGTGTAGGATTTTGGCTGTTCACAGAAACTGTGTTGGAGGCAGTTTCCTGATGCATTCTGTACAGCATCTGTATGTGGGGAATTACAGAGTGCAACTTCTCATTGAAAAAAACCCTAATTTTTCCTCTATTAAGCACTGGCTGAGTAGTTAGGAATTATATAATATCATTCAATTCCAGTTTTATAACTAGGAAACTGCAGTGAGTTGTTCAGGCATGGAAATCTAGGGGAGATCTTATACTCCCTTCATATTGTAGATTGTTCCTTTCCAATTAGTTTTCTAATTTGGAATAAGGAACAGTCCACATCAGTTTTCTCTGTGCTAATCTCTTTCATGGTCATGTGTATTTGTGGATCTTGGAGTCTAAGCAAGAAGTGGAAAATCTAGCTCACACTGAATCTCAGAAAGGTCATTTGGCAGCAGAAAGGATTTCTTCATTAAAAATAATTAATGCTGCTTCAGGGATGATGGAAGTAGGCCAACAGCAAGGGGACTTCTTGTCAAGACTCAAGCCAAGGGCCTTCAGCTATCAACAAAGAAGCCAAGTATGTCAGGAATCCACAAATTCACACTTACAAATAAATTAGCAGTGTAGCTTTTGAGCCATGAGTTCTATTCTTACCCTGAGACAAAGCAGAATTTAGTCTCAAGTGTTATTCTTCAACTTGCTTCAGCCTTTTTCCCAGACCTGTTCCATTTCAGTGATCTTCTGCAGTAGCCACATCCCATAATTTGCCCGTTTGTCTTTTTCTCCTAAGTTTTCTTGGAGGCCTGACTGTGCAGCTTGAGCCATTTACACCTACACTACTTCTCTACACTTTCACAGCATGAAATAGCTCCATTAGGAGCTTTCTGCTGCAGAGTGGCTGGTGAAAGTAACAGTAAAGGACTCCAAGGCTGCCTCATGATATCACCTTGGGACAAAAATCAGCCATATGCTGCTCTTCCTAAGACCTTCTCTTGCTAAGAACATTGCTTTAAATATAGTCAAGCCATAGGAAAATGGGAGGACTGTTAATTGCTATAGGGAAATATACCCAGAACAGTGACAGAATCTTTTTCAAACAAGTAGGAATATACAAACCCACAGGCTGTTGGTGTTACTGAGATCGAACTGGGAAAAAAATTGGAGATTTGTTCTGAGTAAACTGAAGACAGATGTGGTTTTGTTGACCCCAATCATTCTTTATACAAACACAGTGTTGAACTTCAGTCAAATTTGGTTTTGTACTTTCTGTTGTATTTATTGCTGGTCTAGGGTCAACCTGAGATCTTACAAGTCCCACTGTGTCCCCTACAGTGGCCTTCCAAAGCATCCTACATGTAGGCTTTTAAAAGGATAGTTTCCGAAGCACTGCTGAGTGCCAGAGGTGGCTGAGTGTGACAGGAAATACCTTTTAACTGGTGATCAGTGTGAGGAACCTGAGATTTTGATCTTAAGTCATAAATTCTGCTCAGCAGCAGTCACATTGCTTTCTCAGCCAGAAAAGCTGCAAAGTCACCACGAAAAATGTTTCATAACCGCCCACCTTGCCTCACTCTGACACTGCCAAATAGACCATGTCCCCTTACCAGCAGGGGTAAAAATGCAGTCCTGTGGAAGGAAAAAGCAGAATTTCCCCAGACATCTTTGGGATCTGGTCCAGACCCGGTATTCCCAGGGTGCAGCAAATCCAGTGTCTCACATGCATTTCTTTCAGTCTTTAACCTTATCTCAAAAGTCAAAATTCTCCATGAACTCTATTGATCCAAGTACCATATAATCATAGAACATCCTGAGTTGGAAGGGATTCACTAGGATCATCAGATTCCAACTCCTGGACCTGCACAGGACAGCTCCAAGACTCTCACCACAGGTCTGAGAGCATTGCCCAAACACTTACTGAGCTCTGGCAGTCTTGGTGCTGTACCCAAACAGAGAATCTGTTGGGTACAGCAATCTGTTCTGAGGCACCATTTGCCTCAGAAATTGTAGGATACCACATTTCAAAGCATTTTACAACCAGACAGGAACAAACTCTGTCTCCCATGAGCTGTAAAGTCTTCCTGGCTCTCTGTTGAAACAGAGCAAGCAACACATGCTAACACTGGAGGCATTCCAAGAACTAGCCATACTGTGCCCTCAGCAGAGAATGAGACCTCAAGGAAAAGAAAACTCTATTCAATGAGATTTAATCCCAGAAAGCTCAGACAACAGCCAGATGTAATTAATTGATAATGGATATGATTTAAAACTCAAAACTATGCAACAGCACATGGCAGCAAAAAGCCAGCACTCATAATGCTGAGATGGTTGTCCCAGCAGTGTGAGAGTCAGAGCTCTGACTGGTCTCTGGTGACTGGTGTCAGCCTCAGAGAGCAACAGAGCATCTGATTAGGAGACCCACCCTTCCACTGCAGAGCATTTCTGTTGCCAAGAGCAATTGGCATGGGGGCAAAACACGAAACTACATCAGGCCACTGAGATGGGAGTTCCCTGCAGAACAGCTGTGCTTAACCAGGCAGCAAATGGTTGCAGGGTAGGATGGAGTGCACATGGAATTTCCAGTTCTATGGGAGATGCAGGGCACCAGCACTGTCACTTACTGGGGTTATGGCTCCACAGACACCCATCGGCTCGTGCCGGGTGAAACAGACAAAATTTTCATCTGCAAGACGAGAGTAAAAGGGAACAAAACAGTCAAAATCCTCACTTTTACAGGAAGTGTGTAAGACAACTGCACACTAACAAGTTGGGGACAGAACTAAATTAATGTTAGACAGAGAACACTGTGTTCATCCTGACTCATGTCTTTGGGACATCCCAGGTGGATGAATATCTGAGTGCGGGTCTTGTGCCAGCTTGAAAGCCAAACACCACTCATGGTCACAGTGCAATATTTGAAAACCAGGGTTCAGTTCTTTCTGCACACTCCCTGTGTTGAGGCTGAGGGGAGGATAACTCTTTATCACACTGAAGAGCAAACATAAGTTTCATTCAGATTGTGTCCTACTAAAAAAAACAAAGCACTTTTCTCCCTGAAGGAGAGAGTTTTAAAACCCATTTTCTACAGGAATCGTGTTCAGTGTAACAGGAATTGTACTTCTGCTAGGAAAACACAAAAAAATGAAACTTGAACTGAAGTAATACCATTCATCTTAAAATACTGCTGTTACTATTTCAAAAAGATAGCAGGAAGAACATTTGCCTTTCAAATTCATTCTTGCTGAACACCTAGTTTCATTATGAAGATCTGACAGAGAACAAGAACATTTCTAATGATGGGTTCTGGAAGTGATCTCAATCAGGACAAACAAGCAGTGTCCAGGCAAGCAAAGCTTTACACCACTCTGAATGAGGGTGACAAATCTCAGTTTATATGATTGACATGGCTGCCTTTGCTGTCTGCACAAACTGAACTAGCTCAGCCCTCCAGAGCCTTTCCTCTGGTGACTAATTTCTGTCTGCAGTGCCTGTCCTTTGCACAGCCTTCGTGATCACCCACACGCAGGGACAAAAGAGGCTGAATTTGAAAATACTCTGTATTGCCCATTGTGCCACAGCGACATCCATTCTGTTAACTTGGTCTCTCCAAAACCATATTTGAACTTCTATACCTGGACCAAAGTGTTCTCTCTGTGTGACTGTTCTGACCAAAGGTTTCTCTGTTAAAAAAGCAGAGCCCACCCATTATTTTCCAGAAATCTATCCAGGCACTGACAAAGCCCTCTCAACAGGTTAAATATTGAAACATCTGCTTAAAACGCATCCTGAGATAGAAAGAAAGTGCAGGCCATTTTTGCAGGTTTTCAGAAGCCAGCCTTTCCATGTATCTCCCTCCCCTTCAAGCCTGATCACATCTCAGCTCTGAAACTGGGTCTGAGGGTACTCACCCACTGGAATAGTTCTGCCTTGAATTTTATCAGCCCATCCAGCATAATATCGGAGTGTTTTTATACAGCCTTCCAGGTCAATGAAATAAGCCTGCAGAAAAGGTTTTCCTGTGTCCATTGTTTCCAGAGTCTGAAAAAAACCAAGTTGCATGCACTGTCAGACAAGGCAATGTTTTGGGGGTTTTTTTTCCCTTAAAAAAGAGCTTTTGAAGAACCCTCTTCTCAGCTTTATTTTGCCTTGTTCTGAAGACATGGAATGTTCTTCCCTCCTCTTATATTTAGAGAATGAGCTTGTTAATACAAATAAGGCAGAAGGGAAAGCAGACACAGTAACTCTGGTGTGTACAGGAGTAGCTTTGTTCAGGGGCTGTGATGAAAGAGCACCTTCCAGAAGTCTCCAGAAGGTGAGTGTGGGTGGAAGACAGGGCTCGGGTCTGGGGCACTGGTCAGAAACAATGTGAGTGTCATGACTTCACCCTAACTGACTTTCCAACACAGATGTTCTGGAGTCCAGATGGTGTCACTAAAATCAGTCAGAGCTACTTTCCCTTAATTCGGGGGAAAAAAAAAAAAAAAAAAAAAAAATTATTTCCTGCTTCATAACCCTAAACCCAACCTCTGAGAAGCCTCTTTTGTCCAATGATAAACATACTTTTTACAGAGTTCTGGTAAAGTAACCTTTGGGCTCAGATCTGTGCTGAGCCCAGGGCGCAGCAGAAGTTGCTCCACTGAAGCTGCACTGGTGCTGATCAGCTCTAAACAAAGTCCAGGCTGAGCCTGTGTCCTTCAGACTCCAGGAACAGAATGCTCAGGGAATGCTTTGTTCTCCACTCAGGTCATTAAATGGGATAATGGTGCAAATGGCCAGCACATCCATAAAGGAAGTACTATCCCTTGGTAGATTGAAACATCTTTGTTTACACATGAAGTCATACCCTGTCATCCTCCACAGACATTAGGGTACAAACAGCACTCGAACAGACATTCCCCTTGGAATGGCTAGGACTGTTATCCACTGAATGTCTGCTGAAACAACTGATTTTTATAGGTCATTGCTTAGCACTCAGCCGAGGCAGCCAGGGCTGGTTTTCTGCAGTGCAAACAGCAATGCCAAACAAGCCCTCCCAGACCAGAAGGACAGCAGAAAGCTTGAAGTGAGTGTTCCTGTTCGGGGCAAAGGAGGGTGCTCTAAAGTCACATCAAAAAGTGAGCAAAAATAAACAGGGTTTATTCACACATGGATATATATATTTTATTTTCTTCCCTCTTATTTGCTGGCCAGAACTGTCTTCAGAACTGAATGTTTTGGTTTTGCCCTGCTGAAAGAGAAAGCTGTCATGTGGTTGAGAGACAATGTGTTGGAGAAAGAGACCCAGCTCAAAATAGCCACACAGGCACAGGCTCCTGAGCACATCCCATGGATGTCAATTCCTACTGACCTCGGCAGGACACTGGCTCAGGTACCTGCATATCTGACAGCATGGAATATCATAAATGCCATTCTCTGAAGATAAAAGTGCAGTATTGAACTGGAGAGTGCTCAGATCCAAGCACTTAGGTGTGGATGGACAGCAGCCCTAAGCTGAGGATGTTTGGGTGCCATTTGGAAAGGAGTACAAGGCCTGCAGAGTCCAAAGGCTTCTACCAACTGAGCACATTTTAGCTCAGGTTCTTATCCCTTTTTTCTCCACCAGCAGGACTCCTCCAGGACAGGATCACAGAATCATTAACAATAGTTTTTCAGTGCAGAAGTCCAAGTTAACACAGCTTCACAGCTATAAAGAGACTTTCCTGAGCCAGTACATTCAATATGGAAAGAAACAGTTCCAACTTACGCACATTTTAAACTTTGGATGATAATCCTTCTCTGGCTGGATCTCTTTCCAGGCCCTAATTTTAAGGGTAGGAATTTGCACAGAAGTCCAAACCCACCTGCATTTTTGTAATAAAGAATGAGTCAGCTGTGATGGTTTGGTGTGCTTTGGTTGTTTTGGTGTGTTTTGGTTTTTTTTAAAAAGGATCTAGGAGACAGCTGTAAACATCAATGATTGTTAAAACTAAAAATAAAAAATATTACTTTGAAAATTTATGTATTAATATCTTTAATCACTTCAATAAATAGCTAAAGTTCTGCCAAAATCAACTATATAGAAGAACTGAGAGCCTTCTAAGACACCTAAAATCCTCCAGAAAGAAGAACAAAGTCATGACTGCTATATAGACTCTTCTGCCCTTCATGAAAGGAGAGAAAAGAAAAATATCAGGTAGATACGGATACACCAGAGTTATGAGCCAACTGTTGCTGGCTTATCACTGCTCCCAGTACTTACTGCCAGGATGACTCTGTCCCGTTCAAGAAGATCAGCCAGTTTGTGCAGGAGTCGTCCTCTGCTTGGGGCATCCATCTGTCTCCATAGAGACCCCCTCTGGAATGCTGCCTTCGCTGCCTCCACTGCATTATCCACATCAGGCTACAGAGCAAAAGAAAACCTCAGGTTACAAGGAAGGAGCAGGACAATGCCACAGAAACTCCCCCAGGCTGCTTCCTAGTTGATGTTCGTGGTAGCCAAAGCCAAGCTGTCCAACAAAACCACTTTCATTTTACTCCTGGATTTCAATCCAAGCCGGGAATATGTTTTAGGTTTGGCCTGGGCTCATAAACAACCTTGAGGTCTGAATACCAATAGGGTCTTTCAAGGGCAATTTAATGTAACTGACTTGTTTATAAAATAATCCAGAATCATGTTCCTGCCAATACAGGATGTGACACTGGGGGAGGATGAAGAAGCATGACAGGCCACTGGCCTACATGAATTAGCCTCCTCTAAACAAGTGTGGGCAGGAAAATCCCCCATGAGACCAAGATTTTATCCAGGGAAGTAATTACAGCTCAGATCCCACCATCCAGTTCCCCTGGAGCCCATGCCAAGGCAGTTAACACACTAAAAATCTCCCTTAGATCCTAGAACACATTTCCAGAACATTTCTACCAAATGGGAAAGGTTTTGTTATTCAGTGCTGTGACAAAGACATTTCCCCTACACACGCTTACAGCCATTCTCCTTTCACCTCCCCAACAGCTTTACCACCCTCTGGACCAAATCCAACTCTGTTTAACCAAGTTACTAACCAGATGGGGAAAAAATTCCCTCTCTTCCCACACCATCACCCCCAGAGCTTCCTGCACTTGCTCTGGCCATGGTATGCCCTGGACTCCTCCCTTTACCTCACATATATTGATTTAAAAAGTGAAGCCAAGGGCATCTTCCCAATCCAGTGGAATCAATGGGAACACTGCCACAAACATCCACGAGGCCAAGGCTGTACCTCAAGCATTGATAAAGCTTTGGACAGACTCCTGCTGTATGTAAGGTCTGGCACAGCCCAAGCCTCACTTCAGCTGATGGAGAACTTGCACCTCACTGCACTATATGGCTCAAAAGGGTGGGAGAGGAGGGAGGGTGTCAGACCTTGATCATTCCTCCCAGCACTTCACCAGTTGCTGTCATCTATATCCTATCTCAAGTCTTGTCTGGATACAATTAGGAAATAAGCCTCTGCATTGATCCAACAAGGTCTGGCCACTCTCCCCTCACAGGGGGGATGTGTGGTGCTCAATCAAGAAAAAATGTTGTAGGGAGACATGTTGCCTCCTTAAAAAGTTCACGGTCAAAACTGCAAGTCATCACCCAAGGCAATGTCACCTTACATTAAATTTGGCTCCTTTCCTCTACAAGGAGATCACACAGCTTTGAAACAGTCTGACCTACACTGTCAGGAAAAGAAATCCACCCTTTTGGAAGCACATAGATGGGAAGTCATTGGAGGAAACTTGTGCTGTCACAGGATGGCTCTGGTCAAGCAAGCGATGCTGGTGAGGCAGAGGTGTCCAGAGCCACTGAGCACAGACAGGCAGGTCTTGCCTGGGGCCCATCACCCACAGGCACAACAGGCCTTTGAATGGCTCACTCTGCTGGAGTTCATCTGGATTCAGACTGGCACATCACAAAAGCCAGAAGGCACCACCAGCCACTGCACACTTATATACTCCCCATCCTGCCTGCTGGAATGAAGACTTAAGCTGAAAGAAGGCAATATTTATGTATGTGACAGAGCAGGCAAAGGAACATTAAGTGTGTCAGGTTTAAACAAGTCTTCTCTTAGCAGCAATTAATTTGGTCTGCAGCCAGGCTGGGAGCATTGATGTGCAGGCAACTGGGTCTGCAGTGGCACAATGCCCTCGGTACTGAGGGTCTTCCCTCTACCCTGGCACTCAGGACAGGGGGTGAGATGGCTGCGTAGGCAGAGGATTTCAGTGCATGCCCAGATCTTCCCTGGTCTCTGAAAATGGGAGCACATGAGCCCTGCTGCAGCTCCTGTAGAGACAAGAATGAAGACAACCACATTTCTCAGACATTCTGGGTACAAATAGTGGCTCAGAGCCTGCAGTCAACTGTCACACAAGCAAACAGGCTTTCCCTAACAGCCTCAGGGTAGCACCACCAAGTGATATCCTGAGAGCCTTTCTGCACAGCCTCAATAGGCTTGAAAGACCAGCAAAAACAAGGAAATTCTTCAGAAAGGCTAAAATGCCGTTCTTAATCCATCCTGTTATGACTAGGCATTAGAGGAGTCTGAAAGACATGTTCATTGCAGGCATGTTGCAATAGGTAGGCACAAGGCGTGACAAAGTGATTTCTAACTGTCAAGGTGCCAGGAACACCCTGTGGTGCACAAAACCACAGGAGGAGGAGATCCACGCATCCTGGTGCGCCACTCAGATCTATAACAGATTTACTGGCATTACATAAAAAGCTCAACTAAGAATATTAAGACTGCAAAGTCTCTACAGTGTTGGGAAATGTCTGCAAACCTTCATACCCACCTGGGATGTTTGAGTTATAATACAACCCCCAGTTACACAATCACATACCTTCCCCCCTGAACAAACTGAACACTGTCCTTTGTTCTAAGCTGCCTCATCCATCTTCCTCCTCTACCTCAGGTCCTGCTCATCACTGCTCCTTTTATCTCTCCTGTCTTCTTTTCCTCTCTCCTGCCCTGGCAGCATGCTGCAGAGCACAGTGAAGACCATCATCCCACTGGCTCTGTGAGTGGGGAAAACACCTGCAAAAAAGCCTTGCTCTGCTTCAATCTCAAGGTGCCCCAGAGTGCTCCAGTGAGGAGATGTGCCAAGAATGGAGCACACCCACTGGAAACCATCTGTCTTCAATTCAACTACTGACTTCAAAAAGACTCCACTGTGCACATCTTTGGAAAGGCACTTTTCTGACATAGGGCACAAGCATGTCACAGTTCCTCAGTCAGAAGAGGTTCCCTGACCTGCTCTCCTGCAAACAGTCCACACATTGAATTGCTTTAACTTCCAAACTCAAGTTCTAAACAGCTACAAACAGCATCATAACAGCCAAAAATGTCCAAATGTCCAAATGTCCAAAATCATATTGAGGACACTGCAAGTCTGCTGTGGTCTTACCTTAGCTTGCCACTACAATCTGAAGGGGACAGGCTGACTGTGAGCAAATCCCTCTCACAACCCTTCAAAGATCTACACAAGAGTGAACTGTTTAGAAATGATCATGACAGAGACTTGACAGTCACAGCTGTGGACCTGCTACCCACGCTCTGTGGCAACTGAGCTGGGCACTCCTTTGAGGAAGGAGCACTTTTCCCCTGCCCTTGATAGATGTCAGCAAGCTGCTAGAAGGAAAAAGCCTGTCTTCAAGTGCTAGCACCAGGACAGCACCAGAGTTACTCCTTTTCCATTATCAACCTGGCAAACAGTTGGACACTAAGCTTTTATTTGTGAGGTAAAAAGCCTCCCAGCATCCAGTGAAAACAGTCACCATTTTATTTTCAAGGCTTCTTTTTCCACACAGACTTTTCTTTATCCCTCAACTGTCCCATCAAGGACAATTCCGTAACTAAAGAACGGACAACAAAACCTTTGCTTCTAGGCTTATAAAGCATTGGCCAAGTTTCAGCATCAGACTAAACTGTCATCGCTTAGATATCGGATGCCAAATTTCCACCCCTCACGTGCAGCCTAAGCAAAACACTCTGCGTGGCCAGGGAGGGGCAGGTTTCTGTTCAGGGCTTGGGAAGGGGAGTTCTGCTCCCAGCCTGGTGTGAAGCCAGAGCCAAACCTGGCAGAGCACAGCTGAAGCCAGAGCCAGTAGCAGGAACTGCCACCCCTGCAGTGGCACTGGCCAGCACAGCAAGTACAGTGGCACATGGGGACAAGGCACTGGAAAGCACCACCAAACACAACTCACCAACTCCTGTGGTGACTCCAGCAGACTGGAGTTACAGCCCCAAGAGGGGATGAACCAGAGCAAGGGAAGCCTCAGGGACCTCAGTTTTCCAGAAGAGAGTGAGACATGGCCAAGTGTCACCAGAAGGCAAACAGCTACTTTGGGACAGTTGTTACCCACGACTGTTTTAATTAATCCAGATCCAGGTCTAATCCCCACTCAGTTTCTTGGAAAAACCTACTTAGAGCAAAAAATTGTTTTAAAAGGTGTGATGTATAGGAGTAGAAGAGGCTTTCAGCACCCAAAGCACAGCTAGCTTACATTCTTGGCTGCAATTTCCACTAAGAAGTCAGTCACCTGTACTGAGTATCCAGGGGGAGAGGGCTCCACTGACTGGAAGTTTACAGCAACTCTCCTGCAAGCTAGAAGCTGAATTCAGACAGGGACAAATATCAAGGAGGCAAACTGCAAAACTGGCCTGTTAGTTCTGTATAAAAATTTTCTTTAGCCAACACTAGAAGCAGGCACAAACTGCTCATGTAATACTCTGTAGCTGCTTGAGGAGACACTTAGCTCAGGGAACAATAACATCATGGTTTCTGCCTATCAAAATACAGTTGCATCAGAGCTTCAATTCCACTGTTTACATGCCACTGCAATTAAACACAGTTGTGTCTTACCCAGTCAGGATAAAGAAATTACACATAATGTTTGGTTCTGCCTCAATGCGTAATTGCCCCATGGATGCACAGATCCCCAGTGACAATAAGTCTTGGAGGCTGCCTCACAAGCATTGGACAAGCTTAAATACCAAGAAAAAGATCTCAGTGCAAGCAGAAATGGCCATGCTGCCCATCACTTACTGCTCACAGCAAAGAGCTACCAAAGCCCTGGCACAGCACGGCAGCTGTGAATCAGCTTCCCATGACTTCCTGTGCAAAGCCAGATCTTGGCCCAGCTCTTTTCCATAGGTCAGACCAGCTGGCCCATACACAATGAGCTGCTTTGGACAAAAAAAAGTGTCATACGTGATTGTTCCTTACCTCACTCAAGCAGTTACATCTTGGGTTACTCTACAGCACACCAGGGCCAGACAGGGACTACTAAAGTTCTTGAGATACTGGTTTGATTTTAGTGAGAGCTGCCACAACCCACAATACCAGCTGGAAAAGCAGCACCACATCTCCAGCAGCAAGAGGTCAATGTTTGCATGACTGAGCTTAAATTCCCACAAGCACTCAGGTTATTTGTTGACTGCATTTAAAAAAGGGGGAGTTTCAGTTCAGTGTCTCCAACAAGCTGCCCTACAGCTGGTGTATAAACCACCCCCAGCACAGGGCCCAAGTCCTGTCAGGGATGTGTACACACCATCACTGCTAATTCCTCAGGCTGGCTGTTTCCTTCCAGTCTATGCCACAAGAATGATGCTTAATCTCATTCCTCTGACAGTGTTCAGCAGCCAGTTCCTACCAGGGAAAGTGTCTCTGACAAGTTGGACAGGATTGATGTCACCCAGCCCATGTAATTCTTGAGCAGCACATCAAGTGTCCCAGACCTCCAGCTCAGTCTGGCCAGATGGATGTTGTTGTTAAAAGCCAGTTTTTCCTCTGTGTGCATCCCTACAAAAAGAAATCCCCAGAAAAATATCTTTTGCACTGCTTGTCCAACAACACTTACCTTATCTCCTTCCTCGATGTCACAAATTTTCTCCAGCGTTGAAGGGTTGTAGGTAGGGAACTTCTTTCCACTTGTAGACTCATGCCATTCATTGTTAATAAATATCTGAAGAGATAGCAAGGGGAGTAGGATGGGCAGGAGGAAGAAAAACAACTGATAAAGAAAAAAACCCCACAAGTGCTCCTCAAAGGTCCAAAGGCTCTTCAACTTCCATCCATGGCAGAGTCGAGCGTACTCAGTCTCTCTCCCAGGGCCACTGCTGGCAGTACAGAAGCATTTCTACAAGCTTTGTGCACCCAGGTAGTTTTGAGCCAGAGGAAGGCAGAGGATGGGTCCCACACAGTACAACACTGGGATTTGGCAGTGAGAAATGGGCAGTTTTTGAAATACATCCAATGGGAATAGCAAGCAGACACCAAGAGAAACTTGTATGGTTCAGGCAAAAGGAGCCCCCTGTTACGTGTCACTGTACAATTATTACTTGGCTGTTTGTGCCCTGCCCTGGGCTACCTCCACAGCTTGCTTCCCGCTCCGCCATGTCCAGAGGAGGCGGGTTCTGGCTCACTTCTACCCCTCCATGCCTTGTCACAGGCCAGATCAAGCCTCCCACGTCACTCGGAGTCATCTGTGACAAGATTTAAGTGTTTCAAAATATTGCATTTCCAGAGCAAGAACAAACAGTCCCAGCATTGCGTAACTGAAAATGCATTAGATACTGGAGTGTTGTTACTCACTGTAAACAGAGCATGAATACCTATATCCAATTAATTGATTCAGCATGCATCTTATCCACGCTGTGATCTGACTTGGCAGTGTTATATTTTATAAATATACTTTAAATAAGATTAGATGAAGTAATCTTTATTAGTAGCCTGCTAGTGGCTGTAAGCTAGTACTTTTATTTGGAAGCCATCCACATTTGCAATCTTGTTTATGAGTCTCTACACACCACCAGGAGATTAATGTTGCATCTCTTACATTTGGAATTCCCACTGCTTTGGGTCATAGTTTTCTTTCCTTGGGCAGCTTTTTTTTCCTGAAAGGACTTTTTCTTACTATTTCTGCATAAAGCAGCTGAAGTGTAATTGGCGTAGAAGCTGCACTGCTGGACCCGCCTGTTTCACACAGGCAGAGAAAAAGAAAATTTCACAAAAAATGTTGCCAAGGGAACTCACAAGAAAAGATACAATGTTAGAAATATTAACTGCAGTTTAAGACACCAGTGCTCCCAAACTACCACTGCTATCCAAGTGCTACATTTTAACATTTACACATTTTAACTTCAGTTTTTCTGTGTTTCACTAATGAAGAAAAGTCGTATTATAAATGTAGGAAATACAACAGGAACTGTAAAATTACAGTATCAGGTATATGCTCACACTAAGGTTTGCAAAGGATACTGATTTTTCCTTTGCATTCAACACTAATTCCATGGGAAAGCGATGTTCCTACCAAGTAGTAAGACACAAGAGTGACAGGATCAGACTGTTTTAAACACAGCATGTACACTGGCTTCATTCTGGAAATCCATCACATATCCCAAGTCTTTGGTGCCAGGAGTTGAAATGAAATCGAATAATATATCAGCAGTTCATGCTTCATAGCCAGAATCTGAGACAAGGAATTGTGGACGGATCACTTCCATCACGTACCCATGACAAGCACTAAGCTGCTCTATAAGTAAGATCTTTGTTAAAAAATTTTTCTTCTTCCCCAGCCCCGTAACTGGTAGAACCAAAAATAAAAATCTCCTCTAAGCAGAGGGAAGCGTTCTGTCAGCTGTAAACATCTGGTGAAACACAGAGCTTACACAAAACCCCTCACAGTTTTATGAAAATTGACCACTGCTCATTATTTTCTCAGATGCACCAGGAGCATCAGATCAAACATCAAACTCACACTTTTAATTTACGGTGGTTTCTACTTTAAAGATACTACCTTGACTCTTTCAGCGCTCACAGTCTCTGGCAAAACTGTGGAGCATAAACTGCATGTTTTAAAACACACACGGCTGCAGGATAAGATCCCTAAGGAGTGTTTAAAAGTGTTCACAACAATAAAAATAACAAAAAACAGAGCATTTGGATGTTTAAGAAGAACTCAAATGGCCGTGTCCATTTTGGACACAGGAAAGAGCCATTTGTGAAGCATTACGCCATTCTGCAATCAGCAGCTGCAGATCCAATTTGCTGCTAAATGACAAGTTTATCTGACAAATCAAGAGTAGATAAATTTGGGATGTTAAAAATTAATCCAGTCCAGTAATTACTCCTAATTGCTAATCTGTTTCACTACTTTGGATGCATAATTCAAATCAACACATCGCCAGATAAGCTATAGCTGTTTACTCCTTCTGAGTGCAAGGGAAGGAACTTCAAATTCTGGTTTTTTAATACAAAAAGGCAAAAGTAACACACTCATTCAGCCCCTCCAGCTCTTTAAATCCAGGCATGAAGTTGAAATTATGGCAGTCAAGGCTCCACAGCAGCATAACCAGCCAGGACGCTTTCCCCACTGTGCAAGGCAGCAGGGTCAGGCTGTTGTGGAACAAAAAGCAACTTGGTGATCGCAGAGCTACAGCTGCGTTGGGAGCAGGGATTTCTGCAGCCCTGCTCAGCTCCACACGAGCCTCACCTCTGAGGGACAGAGATATCAAGCTCAGAAGCCTTTGGTTTATGTCAAAAGGTCAGGAGCAACTGTTTAAAGGGAAGCTCAATGGTGAGCAGAGAGGGGAGGGTTTGTGTGGGCTCAGTGCCCGGCCCCTCATCCCGTGGGGAGGCCATGGAGTTGGGATGAAGAGTCATCAACATGAGCACCGCTCCTCTTACAGAGCTACAGGACGGCTCCAGTCTCACAGAAGAGCCTTTCCACAAGGCCCAGTCCCGCCGGACACTGGACCTGCTCCAGGCTTCCTGTGCTCAGCACCACCCAGACCCACCACTGGCACCGAGCCACCTCCCCGCAGGGGAGCTGTGGGTCAAGGACGGTTGAACACAGCCCCAGCAAGCGGCTTCCTGAGGGATAAACCCCTCCTCGCCCTGCCCAGGCTCACCCCATCCAAATCGGATTTTGCTTAGCACCAGCAGGGAGCTGGAGGCGTTCACGGGTGGGTTGGGAGGGGAAGATGGTGTCAGGCACCAGGGCGAGGAGCCCAGGGCACCTGGGGCAGTGCAACAGCTTTGGTGGGGTTATTTTATTAAAAAGGAAAAGTTAGGTTTTGGGCATTAGGATTGGGGCAAGTGTTGCTCCATTAGAAACACCACTGTCAGCTGCTTGCTCAACCTCAAACCCTCAAAAACCTACTATCTCAGACAGCAGAAGGAATAAAAGAAGCTAAGAAAAACAACACTGAGGGTGAAAATTTCGTATCGAATATAACACCTCACCGCCACCCTGACTCCACCGAGCATCGGCGACACCACGGCAAAGCCCACCCGCAGCCCAGCGCCCCACGCCTGGCGGGCTCACCTTGGTGTACTTCACCTCCAGGCTGCGCAGGGGCCGCGGCAGCGGGGGTACCTTCTTGTCGGGCTGCCCGTTCTCCACGGCGCCGTTGACGGCAGCCATAGCCCCGCCGTCGAGCCCGCGCACCCTCTGCCCGCTGACAGCGCCCGCGCCGCCTTAAGAGCGCCCCGCGCGCCGCCCGCCCGCCCCCATTGGCCACCGCCCCCCGCCTCGCGCGCCGGCCCCGCCCGCCGCGCCCCGCCCCGGCCCCTCGCGCGGCCGCAGGTGACGGGCGGCGCCACCCCGCCGAGGCTCCGCGCGCGCCGCAGGGGCGGGAGGGGCGCCCGCGCGTCGCGCGCGCCGCCGCGAGGTCCACAGAGCGCTCCGGCACCGCCGTCCCCACAGGGGTCTCAAAGGGCGACTCGCGGCGTCCCGAGGGGCTTCCGAAGGGCTCTCCACAGGGTTCCAAGGGATTCCCCTCAGGCCATAAATGGTTCTCCGCAGGGCTCTCCGCAGAATCCCAAAGGGCTCTGACGTTGCTCCCTCAGGGCATGGTGTTCCCCGCAGTGCTCCCCTCAGTGCTCCCGCACGGCTCCTGCAGGGCTCCCTCAGCGCTCCGCACACGGCTCTGACGTTGCTCCCCACAGGACTCCGAGAGGGCTCCCCATGGGGCTCTCAAGGCTCCCCGCAACCGAGGGCAGTGAAGGGGGGGAGCTGGGTGTGCCCAGATGGGATTTGGGGGTAGAGCAGCCACCCTGCCTTCCCCCAAAGGGTGGCACTGGGGTGGGCATGGGAGGATGTGCCCTCTGCTGCCTTCTGCCTCCACGTCCCACCCAAACCCACCCAGAAGTTGTTCATGGGAGGACCCTTGCAGTGCTGTCCATGGGAATAACACCACTGTGTCCCAGCAATAAGGGCCTTTTTCTGCTACTTCTGGTGCCCTGACATCCTTACCTCAACCTGCTACACCTCATCCTTCACTCAGTGCCTCTGGAGAGCTTTCCAGGATTGATAGTAGGAGAAGAATATGACATCAAATGACTGATGTGCATCTGACAGCAGCTCCTCCACATCTCCTGTGTGTACAGGAGTCTGGGACCAGTTTGACCATCCCAGTCTAACTATCCCAGTCAAAGGACTCCAGCCAGCTGGGGCAGGACCAGGACCTTCCACTGAAAAGTCCTACACTGCTAACCAGCGTATGTGTCCCACACAGCCAACCTCCAGCACAGCATTCATAGTAGCATACTTGGAGCATCAAGAAAGATGTTGTCTTTCAAGAAGTCGTAAAGGATATGGAACATGTCTTAAGTGACAGATCTAGGCTCTGAGCCTGAACAAGTTCATTATGTATTGCTTAACTCTATTCTGCATAAAATATGTGTAAGTCTTTGCAGGCTGAGGGCCAGGACACTTGGAGCACCCTTACACCCCCACACACATGGAAGATAATACAACATATTTTCCATATAACAAGTGGCAAAATGCCAGAAGTTATCTTCTGAAATGTTCCGCAGAATCTGTAATCCCCAGCAATAGTCAGCACTTTGCTGTTAGAATGCCTAAAAATACTCAGAGCTTCCAAAGGCGGATAGCCTGTGATATCACAGTGGCATAGATTTAGTGCTGAGTCAGAAGGGAAAGTACCTTGATGAATCAACCCCCACTCCCTGCAGCTTGCAGGATATTTTTTGAAGTCCTCTGCCCAGGTGAAAACCTATCTGATGGTGATTGGTGCAGAAATGTTTATTTCTAAGCTGTCCATTTTTAACTGTCCAGTTGCTATTTCCCACAAAAGATACAAATGCACTCAAGCTAGAAGAAGTCTCTTAGCCAAATCCCAATGTATTCCTAGTCCCAATGAAGAGGAGTTTATCCATTTCTGCTTGTACCTTGCTCACAGAAACACTCAGTGGAAGTGGAAAGTACAAAATATCAGGATGAGGAGAATTATGAATAAGAAGTTCCAGAACAAGCAGTGTCTAAAGAGTCATTCCAGTGGGTTGTCTCATGTGGAATGACCTTGTCTCTTACCTCTGATGAGGAAGATTTTATACAGGACACTCCTGGGGAAATTATTGCCTCTTTGAGTTAATGTTGGTGCAGTGCGAGATACATCTAAGGCAGAAATTCCATGTACAGGGTTTGGGGATGTGTAAGACTTTTAAAAGGTTGTACAAAGTGAATGAAGGGTGAGTCAGTGACATATGAATGAGCTAAAATAATAGACTTTAATGAATATACATAGCTGTGTGCAATGTTTCCTCTGGTAACGTCACAGGAAGAGTAACAGAATGTCCTGCTGTCAAAGAGTTTTGTGGACACTGACTGGTCCCTTGTTGGGCAAACTCAATCATGTCATAAGCGGAAAGTCCAGCAGCCCCAAAAGAGATGTGTCTTTTGTCACCAGATGTGTCTTTTGTGCTTATACCGGATCCACAGAGGTGGAAACACTCTCGTCTCCAGACTTATGAGGGGGAGAAGCCCTAAAAGCACCTGCAGAGCCCTGATCAGAACAAGTGTGAGACATTTTATGTTCATTCCTGCACTTCAGGAGAGCCATGCCGCCACTAGGATAGAAGGACTGAAAAAATGGGTTTTACCTAAGTTTGCAACAGTTGATCAATGTGTCAGAAACACGAGCACGAGGAAGAGCATCCATTGATGAGAGGTCACATCACTACCAAGTCACCCTGTTGTGTTATTCTGTTGCAGAGATCTCGGCAATGTGTCTTAACCTGCTGCAGTGACAGCAATGGCTGTGAATTCCCTGGAGATGTTCCACAGAGCTGTATCTCACAGAAGGTTTTTAGACTGTCAGTACACCAGCTCTGCTCTGCCAAGCAGAACAAAGATGACCTTCCCACAGTTGGGTTGGACATGTGCACTCTTAAATCTGCCACCATGAGTGAGACCTGACCACAGCTCTCTGTGCTGTTCTGCCTGTCAGTGCCAAGCACAGTCATAGGACATACCCCTGCTGTGATGTAGCTGTCTCCCTATCTTTTAGGGATGCCAAAGGTCCCTGTAGGAATTAATTTCTCTTACTTCCCAACCTTGTTTAACCTTAATGAAGGGGTTATTGCTGGTGGTTAACTCCTCCAAATAATACTCTGCTGCATCTTATGCCCTGGCTCCAGCCCAGGAGTGCAGGGAGTTATATACAGAGGGTCAGTCAAGACATCTCTAGACATCTGGAAATACGGTGTTTCTAGACCCCTTTGGCATCCTGCTCCATGCATGAAGACAGACTTGGCAGTGGGGCACATATGAAAGGCTTGCATTTGCCTGGCCAGTGGTGCTGTAGCCATTGAAAGATACTCTACAAACAGTTGATATTTCAAATATTTTTTTTCATCTAGGTCTCAGCCTGTGCTTCCAGCTGACCAGCAGTGCCATATCTGTGTAGAGCAGTCAGCCTGGCACAGAGCCAAAGCTTATCCCACTTATTTTCCATATACCCCGAAGCCCATGCACACACAAACATAAATACGTGTGTGAAACAATATACTCTGAAAGGCTACTGAGACTCTACACTCCAGCGTTCAACAGTCCAGAGTGTCCAGAATTTGCCTGGTTTTCCTCATCCAGATGAACTGTAATTGAGTTATCCACACCCTTTTCCTACAGGCATCCCCCTCACTCTGCATTGGCAATGGTTGCTGCTCCTGAGGGAGCAGCTCCCCTCATGATTTATTCTCCTCTTGTTTAATGTGCAGCGAAGGGGCTTTTTACTGCCTGCTATTCAAACTGTGCTTTGGGCACAAAATTATTCATTTCCGTATGGTTTTTCCATGGTGCTCATGACAGCAGTGTCTGAGAGTTTCACATGCACTGTTTCCTTTTCCAGTAATGTTGAGAGGATGCTGACCCTGTATTATCAGTGAGGAGAGAAGGCAAGCAGTGATGAATAAAAGAAGGGTCTTCATAATTTCAGTTTCCCGATGTGAGTCACCCACAGCCCGAGTGCTTTGATGACAGATATTTAGAGCTCAGCTCCAGCAGTCGTTGCACAAGCTGGATCTAAAGATCTCCCACATAAACACCCAGGTAAGGCAGAAAATGCTGGTGAGTGCATTGCTCCCCAGTGACTTTAATCTGGGGGTTTTCTGGTTTTTTATAAGTTTACCATTCCTGTAACTTTTTTTCTGTGGGTAGTTCTCTAGAGTTTGAGTTAATTTTTCTAAGCAAACTTAAAATCCATAAGTTTCATAAGTCTTGACCAAATTTGCCATGATACAGGTTAGCAGCAGGATGGACTGTTTTGAACTGTGATGTGATTGGCATTTTATGGGCTCCCTGGTAGCAGAGGTGACTGATTGATAGGGACTGGCCATGTGAAGGCAGCGAGACGTGCTTTGCCAGCACATTTTGATTTGTTTTGTTTTTCCAAGTGTTTTCTGTCTGCATAATAGTGATAATTGAACTGCTGCTTTCAGTTGTGAAAGGTGTTGCAAATATCACCAAATTAATGAAAAACACTGCCATTTTTTACCAAAACTAGCTCTACTCTGTTTATCAAAGTATTCACATACAATTTCAAAAGGATTTGTATCCAGAGAGGTGCCTTAAAAAATCAAAATTAAAAAAAATCAGACTGTCCTGAAGATACCAGGGAAATGTGTCTTACATGAGGGTTTTTCTTGAATCAATCCAACCTTAATTGGGCTGTGCTGGTGCCTACAACCCTCCTCCACAGACAGTAGTGGACAGTAGACATTGGATATATCTTGGAGTCTGAGCAGCCCCATGAACTCAGCACCCTCCCATATTTGTATTGCTCTTCTCGTGCCCTGTGGGTTAAAGCTTCAATTTGAACACATCTGGGACTGAAGAAAAATTTATTTTCCTGTTCCTCTCCATCTCCAAAAATCCTGTCAGTAAAGGTGGAAAGAGGCGATGTGAGATAGTATAAGATGCTGTTTGTGCAAACATTTGTCATCCTAAACATGACCTCATGATACAAACCAGGACTTTGGCAGCTCAAGACAAAACACAGCCTTTTTATGCTTTGCACTGTAATTACTTCATGAAGCAAAATCCTCAGTCAAATTAATTTTCTTCATGCATATCATAGGTATTAAACTGCAATGGTGCACAAGGATTGGCCTTTCCTTTAGCTAGCCTGGCTCCAAAAGTAAATTGGAAAAGTAAGTGGCAAGGAAATAACAAACAGCTGAACATTTTGAAGCCTTTTCTATTAAAACAAGGTCTATTTCCTCTAGTTTTCACTTCTCCCCACCAGGCCAAGCACTGGAAGATGACGAGAGTGGGAGCAGGAACAGAAGCAAGTGTGAGATAACTTACTAAGATAGAGTCTGTGCTGTGAAGAAGTTCAAGGGCCTGTTTTCTTACAAACCATTCAGTGTGTCTGGCACTTCGGAGCTGATGGCAACCACTCCCTGCATTGATCTGGCGATGCAGACCTGAGGATTATTTGCCTACAAACAGCTATTGTTTGCAGGATTGGCAAATGAAAAAAAACAAATGTTTGTTTTGTCCACAGATCATGTTGCTTCCTACTTTCTCTTGATAAGAGGCGTTTGGGGACGGTGCCCGGGTTTTGGAAGCAGTGGTTGTCTAGGCAGGAACTGAGAAGCCTAAAACGTGCTTTCTTCTTCTGCTCCTTCCTCCCTCTTTGCTCTCACTCATCATCACATCTTTTCTGGGCCCAATGCCCAGCAGTTCTGCATTAACGCCTCAGTACACACAGCTGAACAGTTCGCAATGCAACGTACCCGGTGCCGTCATGTCTTCCCAAATCAAGCTCCTGCAAACCATTTTTGTTTACGGGAAGAATCACTTGGCTTCACAATGCTGCTGGTGATCTGTGCCCAGCTGACTCGAGACACTCCAGGTCTTCCCAGAGAAAAGGTTTTGCAGGGCGCCATTGTGAATCTAGAAAATACAGAACAGAGCAGGTAAACAAACATCCCTAAAGATGATCCCATCTCAGACCTTCCTCCTGCAAACCCATACGGGCTTAATGTTAAGCACATGAACAGTCCCAGATCACTTCAGCAGAGCTACTCACATGCTCACAGTGCAGAGCATTTGCCAGATCAGACCCTTTATGTCTAATTGCAAGATAAAAGGCAAGTCTCCCAGTTCTATCAACTGTAATGAATCGTTATTAGCAGCACAATTTAAAATAGCCTTGGGGCAGATCCCTGGCAGACCACTGGGGATAAAGTGATGTGGACTTGTTGCAACAGAACCTGGAAATACTTTTTCTTGGATAAAGCACCATGCCAGTCATGTGAAACGCTAACACTGTGATGAGGTTGTTTTTGTAGGCTTCGACCTGGGCAAGGCTTTCTTTTTTGTGGCTGTTCTCTGCACAATTCCTCTCTTTTCCTCCTTTTGGGTTGAATTCTGCTGTTTGAACCGAGTCGGGAAACTGCTCTGCTCCTAACCTGGGGGACAATTTCTGTATGGATTTGATGATGTTATGGTGTCCAAAGGCAACTTTACAAGCTACAGTGGGAAAAAACCAAATCACGGCCCCTGTCCAGCAGGGTCTTTGGCACCAGGTCAGCATCCACGACCCTGGGCTGCACGCGTGCCGTGTCCCCTCGGGTGAGGGGCTGGGCAGCACAATAGGCGACATTGTGTCCCGTCGCTGCCACTAACGGCGAGGCGGGGGACAGGCGAATCTGGGGGCACAGAGAGCGAAACCCACCCATGTCCATTAATGAAGGGCCAGCCCCGGGCCCTCATTAGGAGCCCGCCGGGCCGTGCCCCGGCCCCGCCGCCCGCCACTGCTGGGGCCGAGCGCGGAGCGGCCGCGGCGCTCAGCGGGCGCGGAAAGTGGCGCGGCCTCTCCGGGCTGGCGTTTGCACCTGGGGCTGCCGCGGTTTAATGGACTTTAACACATGCAAACAAGAGCTTTTGTGTGCGGGCACAAAGGCTGCCCCGGCGCGGGGCTCTCCCCAACACTGCCGCATTGTTTCCCCTCCACTGCTTCTTGTCACCCTCCTTGTCAGAGTTTAATGAGGACAACGAGGTTTCGCAGGCTCATTTCGCACTTCAGCAACTTTCTAACACTTCCCTAACGAGGGAGAAGGGGCCGAAGCGATCGGGGGCGCAGGGAAGGAGCCGCCCCGGCAGAGACCCGCAGCCCCGGGGCCGGGGCAGGTGCGCCCGGGGCCGAGCAGGGATGCGGGACCGAGCCGGGATGCGGGGACTCAGCCCCTTCCAGCCCATCTCCGGCACCTCGACGTGGCTCCATTCGAAAAAACCCAGCTTATTGACTTGAGCGATTTAAGCTCGGCCGAGAAAGCGGGAGTGTCCCTGTGGTGCCCGGAGGAGCAGCGAGGCTGAGGGGAGGTGGTGGCCGCTGCGACCGCGGCGGGCAGCGGCAGGGACCGGCCCCGTAGCTCGCTGTGAGGCATTTCCCCGGAGCACGTAGTTTTCTCGGGGCAAGTAGCTTTCCCGGGAGCAGGTAGCATTCCCCGGGCTCTTCGGCCCGGAGATCGGCAGTTTTCTCACCTCCCGCCGTTCTCGCCGAAGCCGAGCATCCCTCCCGAAGGCGGGGAGGGAGCGGGGCGGACGCTCGCCTCCTCTTCCCTCGCCCCGGGGCAGTTTCTCCCCACACCGATCGTGTGTTCGCCCGGCACTGCTCGGCGCGTTCCGCTGCTCCTTTCAGGGATGGAGCGGGATTTCGCGGTGGCGGGGACCGGCGGGCGAGGGATGCCGAGCAGGCTCGGTAAAACTGCTCAAACCCCGGATTTGCACCGTTCAAAGCCCTCGAGGTGTTGTAACCGCTTTGGGCTTTGGGCGAGCGGCCTCTCCTCCCCAAATGCAGCCATTCCCCTCGGGTTGACTTTATTTCCCCCTCTGTAGACAGCCAGTGGTCCCAGGCAGATCGTAGCTGCGGTTTTCAGTGTTTTAGATGGAAATTTTGGGGAGGATTTGCCTTTAGCCTTTGCAAATCCTCGTTTCTGCCTCCTGTTCCCACGACCGAAATCTCCCCTCCGCTTTTTTTCTTACTTCCCTCTTCTGTGTGTGAGAGAAATTTGGAAAACTCGAGAAGTCGTTTAATGCAAAGGGATTTTAAAACACAAAAGTATGCTGTGAAAGAAAAAGAACCCAACACCCCAACTACTTAATTAGATACTTACCGAAGGAGCCATTAGAGCCTGCTGGGTATAACATGGTTTATAACTTCTCTGGCCACAGAGAAATTCAATAATTACTATTTTTTTCCTCCTTTACAATGGGATGGGTTAAGGATGGAGGGTGATAAACTTAACTCTGTTTCTGGGCTTTTCGCAGATTAGCCTTTGGCATTTGCTGGTAAATACCAAGTGAATAGAGACTGTGTGACCACAGTCCCTTGAATTAGGGACAAACATTTCCTCTGTGCATTTTAAATAATGCTACTGCCAAATATTTTGTTACCAGAGATCATTATCATTTTGAATGAAAACTCCAGGAGTAAAGGCATTGGTTTTGTCTTTGCTGGTGTGGAACAGACTATATGATATCTAGAACAGCAGCAAGCTTTCACAAATTGCTATATGATTTCTACTGCCAGGTTCTGTGATATTGGATACGACATAAAAATAAAAAAGCCAGGCAGATAGACACAGAAACTCACAGAAGCCACCTGTATATTTTGTTTCAAAGGAAAATCTCAGCTATTGTCTTACTGGCTCTGGTTCTGTTAGGCCTTGGATCTGCTTAATCTTTAAAGCTATTCAAACAAATTGAATGATACAAGGCAAGTCTTCTATAATTAATCTGGATTCTTGAATTTTGATACAAACTTTTATGTAACTGAGACGTTTCTCTGTTTTCCTTGCAAAGACATTGAATAGGCACTAAGTCCTCCTGTCAAGAGTGCTACCATGAACAAAGTCAAAAGGAACAAACCTGGAAATTTTCCCTTCATGAGGAAGAAAGAGGTGCAAACATAAAGTCATGGGAGAGCTGGTACTGGTGCCTGGACAGAGACCAAGGTTTAAAGTGGCCCCTGTGCTACAAACCACAGAACACGAACACAGGAATGGTGGTTTGTCCCAGGCACAGCTTCTGCAGGATGTTATTTTGTCAGTTTATCCCAACCTCACAGGGACTCAGCGCTGGCACTCAAAGGTCTCATTTGAACCTTTTGAAATGTTTATTCTTTCACTACTACAGTCCAAAGAAAATGGAAACTATGCCATTGGGTATGGAAGAACTTGTGACATCCACGCTCAGCTGCTGCTGTGGATGATGAAGCTTCAGCTGCGGTTTGCTCCTTCTCATGTTATGCAATTTTCTCTTGGTATTTGGCAGAACTGCTTCAGAATGGATACTTTGCAGAGCTGTGCATCTTGTGATGAGGCATTGTTGAAATCTCTCAATATATGACCCCCTTGTAGGAGTAAAAATTTTATCTGGGTTATCAGGAAAGTAAGAATTACATTGGGTTTTTTTTGTTTTTTTGTTTTTTTGTTTTTTTTTTTTTTTTTTGTGATTTGGACTGTCTGGCTTCAATGGAAAATTAACACACTGAGAAAGGTCTGTAGGTCTGGACCTGCTAAACTCATAGGCTGCAGATACAATTCCCACTGAGACCATTGGTAAAAACCCTCACAGACCCAGCACAGGTTCAGCCAGCGTCAGCAGCTCTCCAGGTTACCCCCCAGCAGATCCATTGACAATTTCTGCTTTCTGACTCTCCATCTTTCCTCACACATTTTTCTTCAGATCCTGTAAAATCCAGTGAAAGAATGAAAATCTTTTGATTTTGAAGCTGATGTCTCTGGCCGTGACGGTTTATACAGTGCAGTTCTACCATCAGGTGTATGGAAAAGGACCTTCTGCCTTCATGGAATTACCTGATGGGCCAAATGAGTTGGGTTTCCTCGAGTTTCTGAGCAGTTGTGGGTCTGACTGTCTTTTCACAGACACAGACAGAAGTGGTGCTGACCGTACAGACAGAACAAAAAGCTGTGCCAAGGGCCACATCAGCTGCTGCCCAGTCTTGTCCTTGGTCACCTCAGGCAACTCCCTCTTTGCTGAATGTCCTACCCCACATGCCAGGCAACAGTTCCACCTTTTACTCATCGAGGTGTTGTGTCAAACCATGTGCCCAGGATGTTGGTGCTCTGTGCCAGCCTTTCACCACTCACATTACCAGTGTCTCCAGAAAGGTAATGCCAAGGCTTGTTCTCCATTCCCTACAGAGGTATCACATTCTTCAGGTTACCCAGAGACCCTTTGGAATGAGGCTGTTCATTTTAGGATGGGAAAAGAAACAAAAGAGAGACCCTGGTCCCCATAGAAGAGAGGAACCACCCAAAGTTGCACATGCAATGGCCCAGACAGGACGTTTTTTGGGTGCCAGCATCTCCTTAGGTGCTGCTGCCGCTCCTGACGCCAAAGCCGCTGGGTCTTGTCACAGCTGCTCCATGCGCCGGCCCTGAGAGGCCACTGCTGATAACACTCTCCAGGTGTTCAGCCTGAGAACAAAGGCCCTTTTCAGTGGCTGCTGAGAAGGAAGAAGCCTCCTTGCTGGACGGAAAATGGCTTTCCTGGCTGGCAATATTTGGTTACAGTACGATCTGTTACTTCAGAAGAAGCCCCACAGAAGGGAGGGTAATTTGACTCAGGCATGTGAAAAACCATTGTGGGGACTCTTGTCTACCTCCTTCTTCTCCCCAAAGTACTGAAACAATGTTGAGTTGTGATGTTTCATACGAGCAAAATAAAACTGGAATCTGGGATCAAAGTGTGCCTCATCTTGCTATGTCCATTGTTATGAGGGCGAGCTGGGTCATCATCCTGAAGAACCTGGGCTCTCTGCAGAGGCCCAGTCCCTTACCTGGCTGGATAGCACACAAAACAGTGTCTTCTGATTGCAAAACTGAGCTGAGAAAAGCTGTGTGCTGTCAGGAGCACAGTCCAGGGGAAGCTTTCCCTCAATCCATGGACCTGAATTGCAGTGCTTGTGTTGGAACACCTTAATGAAACATTTTCACAGTAAAACTCACATTGTTTGCACAGGGACACCTGAAGGATAATTTGGTTCTATGGATAAGGGTGAGGAGGTGGGTTTGGGTATATTTTCCAAGTAGCCGTGCATCCTGTTTTGGCACTGGAGGGATTTCCAAAGGGGAAGGCGCGGTGACCACTGACTGCAGCTGTCTAGAGGTGGCGCATTCCCCCTTTCCCACAGAACCATCTGCCAAGGGAAGGAGCACCCCTTGCACAAGCACTGCAGTCCTGTTCTCCATGTATTTTCAAAACCTGGCTCTTACCACCAGCTGAAGGCTTTCTGTGCTCTCCTATGGCCTCACCATAGTTATAATCTCCATGAGGTACTCCCAGTATGTTCCTTCACCAGCCTGCTCCTACATTATCCCTACACCCCATAAGCTGTTCCTCACACCCCGGGGAGTTGGTTCCCTCAGATATGTAGGAGGTGACTTACCTAAAATTATTTTCTCCACATCTTTCAGGTAGAAGTGAGAAAGACAATCCAAGGAACATTCCCACACTGATGAGCCATTTCCCATCTCTGAAAGAAACACAGAGGGATGCTGTCCTCATCCCAAATGTACTTGCTTAGTGGAAGAGCAAGGACATGAAACCCCTTTTAAAATATCTGCCGTTCATGCATAAATATATCTCTGTATAAAGCAGAACTTCTAATTTTAAGTAAGCAGAGGAACACTAGCACAGATATTGCACTTTTCAATCAAGCAGTACTATTTCCTATATAAGACAAGGCTTTCCTAATTCTTCAAATGCACCAGCTAACATCTATACAAATAATGGGATTTGGCTGAGTACAGTTAAATATATTTGATTACTTCCCTTTTATCTAGTTCTAGGTTTACTGTACTTTTCCTTGGATGGCAAATAAGGAGCCCTTTTCTTCTAAGTGACAGCAGGGAAAAGAATCAGGTTGCTAATTTACCTGAGACCCAGGAGTGTGTAATGATAGATGTGTGCTGGAAACTACAGAGTGGGCTTTCTAATTTTGGGGGGAGGAGAGACGGAAAGCATGAGATTCGTTAATCTTTCAAATTGATGGTGCTTTTGCTGATGGACTTTCATGGTTGTAATTACACACACATCAGGAAACAAATGCAGTGAGAAGAAGAGCTGACAGGAGGCTGGGACCTAACGAAATGTGTCATACAGGAAGCAATTAAAATGGAAAATCGTCATTCTCCAGACAAACAAGGGTACAATGTGCTCGTGGTTAATCACAGTATCTTCTCTCAAAGCAAACATAGTCTTACCTGCAGCAGTGTAGGAAGTGAGCACACACATGGTCCAGGAGAAGTTTGGTTAAAGAAGCAGAAATCCTTGTGTGGATGTCCAGGCCTGCAGGTCACCAGTGCTTCCAAGGATGTGTCGCCCAGGTTTTTGCATGGAAGATCTGCATCAAAGTCTTCTAGAAGAGATGTGAAGGAAAGAGGCAGGTGGGGAGGGAGAAGGGAGGACGGATGGCAGGCAGGCAGAGAAGGGTGCCACCCATGGTTTAGGTTTGTTTCGAAATGGGTGTGTTTTCTGTCCAAGGGAAAGCAAAAGCCCGGAGCGTGCCCATATCGCCATGATGCCAGATCAAATGGTCTTAAGCACCAGCAGCTTTGGGTGAAAATCACTTTCTAGGTAGGAAAAGGAATCTGAGCCCAAGCTGATTTTACAGTGCAGATGTGCTGTTAGTCTGATTTAGGAAATGCTTATCTCCTCCTCTCCTGGGATTCCTTTGCCTTCTTCTGGAATCTGAGCAGGTCAAGTTCAAGCCACGGTTTAACCTGAAGAGGTGCATTCACACCAGCCAAGAGAGGAGCAGTGCTGGAGGGAAAGGGTGAGTCACACACAGGTCAGTGCCAAGGACAGTTCAGGTAATTTGAAGCAAAGCCCTCTACTTTTTAAGAATATTTTAATATTCTAGTAAATGATACCTTCTTTTTGTTCCTCAGAAGATTCAACCTACTAGTTCTTCCCAGGCTTTATTTTAGCTGGTTCAGATATAAAGTTGGTCATCCAGAAAAGCAGAAAGATGCCATAATTTCCTGTAGGCATGTTTGTGTATATTCTACACTTCCAGCAGACCCTAAAACATCTACTGGATCACCAAGCAAGCAGCTTTTGTCTCTTTGTTGTTTCATAGAAAAAAAAAATTGTATCATGGCTTTCAAGTAGAAAAAAAATAGAGAAATAATAACATGACCCAACTGCGAAAATATTTTTTTTCATGAACTATACCAATGAATTGGAAATGCAAGTAGTAAAATGAATTGCCAAAAGTATCAAATATATGTTTTCAATAACTTTTTTTTTTGTTACCTAGTAAAATATTTTCCTGGAGAAGGGTTGTTAAACCCCTCGGTGCAATATAAAGGTGCAGTGATGTATTGTCTCAGAAGTGGTTTAATGGAGTTTTGGGGTTCCATTCTTTGTACATATTTTCAACACACGCAGTGCGTGATCAATTTGGATATATAAAATGCTCTATATTTCTTTCTAAGCAATGATTTTAACTTTTAAAGAATGTTGCTTAGTTAGGAGAGCATGTGTGTGTGTTTGCATTTTGGCAAGGCAGCAAATCACATACAATATTTATGTCATTTGAGAAAAGTATTTGTGCATTTGCCAAAACCAGTCCTTTCTAAGAACCTAAAGGTATTTCATCTGCTCTAAAACACAGTTTTAGGGAGGATTAGGTGTGTGGGAGCAGTGGGCAGAGGGAAGGTCTGTCTAGTCTTTGCAGTGTGAAAGGGCAGGATTTTAGACAAACAAGCCAGATCTTGTTTCAGCTCAACTCTGACTCTGCTTTTGTGAAAATGTGTTTTTCAGACCTACCTGTGGCTTTGCTGCCAATGAGCTGGACTTTTGCAGGGAGATTAGTGGTGTAGGTTGGGCAGCATTGGGTGGAGTCTGACCCCAGCTCTCCTGCCATGCTCCTGTGACAACTCAAGGACGTCAATTATTATAAAATGTGCAGAGTAAAGATGGCAAAAGGATGATGTCCTGTGTTATACCAGCGATTCCCTCTGGTAACTGACCCACTTCACCCATACTGGTATAAGACAACCAACAGCTGAGTGTACAGGGTTGGGGAAAATGTGGGGGATGCATGGTCACGATTTATCCTGATCTCTGTTACTCCTGCTTCATTTATCATAGAATCATAGAAAATCCTGAGTTAGAAGAGACTCACAAAGACTATTGAAATCCAACTCCTTATCCACTGGTGTGCCAAGGATCAGGATCTGTCCCTGGCTGCCTGGTATCCGCTGCTGTGGATTCATCTCAGAATCCATGCTGTGGATTTCATCTGAAAGGCCAATGCCCTCCTCACACCCCAGCTGGCCATGCAGACCCCCTGAGCTGACACCTTTGTGCCAAATCCAGTGATATAATGTTTCATGCAGAGAATTTCTCCATTCCCCCTCCCTTCTTTTTTTTGCTTTATATCTCTTCTTTCTATCTTCAGCCTGTCAGGACTTTCACATACCTGCAGTTGACAGCTAAGAGATCAGGAACTTTGATGTTGTAAGGGATATTTTATCTCAGGTAATTCTCACCAATTCCTACCTTATTGTGTAGGATATTCAAGGACTCCGAGAGTGAGCAACGCCTTTGTCTGGCAAGATCAGAGCAATTTGCAAGCTTTTTTGGGAACAAGGTCCAATAAAGGGACTTTAGAGATATAATCTGTCAGCCCCATTGAGCAGCACTGTGACAGCAGCCTTAGGATTATTGACAGTTTAAGCATCACCCCGGACAGAACAAGGCTGAGGGCACACAGTTAGTTGCAGTTATTTGCAGTAAAACATTGTTTGCTGAGGAAGCAAAGGAAACCCTTTATATCCAAATTCACAAAGTTTTTACCTAGTTTCTCCCTCAGGCAAACAACTGACGCTACAGGGACCTGCTGCTTTTTGATAGGAGTTTGAAAAAAACCCCACTCTTTGAGGTGCAACCTCTAATTCACAAGACTGACCTGATTTTGTGGCTCTAACTTGAACGGGTCACCCAGTAGAGCCAGTCCTGAGCCTGCAGCCACTGGGGACAGGGTGGACTGCCACCCCAGTCCCCAAACTGGTGAACTCGTCACCTGTTCTGTGTGGCTTTGGCATCACAGGCAGGTGTGAGGACATGCAAAGCCTTTTCTCTTGCCAGTCCTATGGTAAGCACTGCATGGGGCAGTGGTAATGAGGGCTGTGATGCCCTAAGCCGTGTTTGAAATCCTCTTCTTCACTCTGTACTGTTGCTCTGTTCCTTCAAACCTCCTCATTCCTGGTGAGTCACACTGAGCTGGCAGAGGTTTACCAGGGATCAGTCATCCATCATCTCTTCAAGCAGCTGCGGCATGAAGCTCCCTAGAAAGTAACTGATGGGCAATGCTCAGCAGGTCTGTCCTCAGTTGTTTTTGCTACCCACCAGCTCGCTTACCTCATCAGGGCTTTGCTGTCCTCACAATATTTGATTTTTGAGGAGTTTCTCCATTATCCCATATTATTTCTGAAACAATTTTTCTCCCTCACTAGGCAAACATTTGCTTGTTTTGTTTTCAAATACATCATCATCTTCTTTTCCAGCCAGGAAATACCCAGGTCTCACATCTTTATAAACATTTTAACAAAGACCCCAGCTCACCCTCAATGGCCACAGCTTGGCCTCTCCCAGCAGTAATTTCAGGATAACACCTTTCTGCAAAGGCAAGTAAGGTGTCTGTATCCATTCACGCTGGTCTCTATCCATGTCCTTGTTTCCTTAGTCATCAAGATGATGTTAGTATTGCTCCTGCTTGGTGCTTAAACTTCCTGAGTAATTGATCTCTGCTGTCTGATGATCATCAGTGTCCAGTGCCAACTTACAATCAAGCCTTGGATTGCTCCCCGAGTTCCTTTTCTCTTACTGCTCTCCCAAACCTTTACTCATCCTTCACACCGCATTCTCTGCCTTCGTCAAGGATGTTGCTGTCCTCACCCAGCATTTTGAAGCCAACACTTTGTGGGTAGAAATCCTCCTGTGGCTCAGTGATGGCTTCACACAATGAGTTGCAGCCCAAATACTGACACCAGCATGTGGTTTTGTTGGGTTTCCAAGAACCTGCCACAAACCATTCGGCTGTTTGCAGGTAGTCTCTTTCCAGCCCCTCCACGACACCTGCTGAAAATGCTTTTGCTGATGGGAGAGCCATGCAAAGCTGTGCCCATCTGGAGAGGCACCAGAAGCAACAGGCAGTGAGCAGGGCAGGCAAATATCCTCCCATCCAGATGGGGCAAAGGGGCTGCCAGCAGCTGGACACCAGGGGAGATAATGCTGGAACTGCTGACAGAGGCTAAGGCTGCTCCTGAGCTTGCATCCAGGAATGCAGAAGTGCAAATTTCACAATTTCAGTATCTCCCCCTGCACTGAGGTTTGTTTATTCTTGTGACAGGTGTCACATGGAGAGCAGTGGCAGAAAGGATCAGGAAGCAGCTGTGGGTGGAATAAGAGAAGAATCCCACCAGCCTACACTGGGCACGGATCTTGGCTCCTGCTATGAGGGCAGAGCAGTGCTTGGCCCCGGGAACGAGGTGCTGGTGGTGCCTCTGAGCACCCACCCGGCGCCCGACAGGAGACTCTTGCAACAGCTCCAGCGCGTTTCCCCGGTAATGAATTCCAACTTGTTTTCCCAAATCGCCTCATAATGACTCAGTTCGAATCTAATGATGCAATCCTGAAGGGAATCATTAGCTCCCAGCTAGGAGGGTCGGCCACTCTCCAGCTCCAGCCCATGAGGCTGCTGATTGTGGCGTTGTTTGGAGCAGCTCTACATACCCCAGCTAGGCACGTGCCAGCTCCGGGGTGTACATTCTTTCTGGGGATACCTCACCCCATCCATCCATCCCACTGCAGCTCATGCCAGCACTTCCCTCCAAATCACCAGGTGTGGGACAGAGGGACAATGTGTTTTCAATTAGGTGAGAACACAGTGATGGTGTTACCTCCCTGCTGAGCTGGCGTTTGCAGTTCAGACCCTCTTATCAATCCCCGGTATGGTCCCTTCCTCACTACAGCTCCAGGATCACATGGAGAAGGGATTCAGGGAGAGTTCTGCAGAGCAAACATCTTTTCTCCTGCCTGTTACTCATGTGGACAGAAAATCTGACCAAATCACAGAAGAGGGAAAAAAAAGAGAATTTTCAAGCTGCTGCTGATGTTGTGTCTACATTGGGTGACACACAAGAGGTGCATCGCCGTGCCAGATCCAGCCCCAGATTAAAAGGTCTCCCACCAACAGCCTTTCCCACAACAATCTGGAGCAAATTGTGCATGGGTTGCTGAAATGCCACTAATTCCACCTTCAAATTCGTGATGCACTCCAAACTCCTTCATCCTGCCGAGGTAGAATCCTGTCAGTGACAGCTTTACCAAGGGTCACACCCTGATGTAATTTGTTCACTGTAGTTGGATTTTCCAGCTTGTGCCTCAATGCCGGCACAGCGTGTTAAATGATTTACTGCAGAGAGACAGTGGCCAGGCCAGGAGTAAAACCCAGGTATTGTTAGTCCCAGGATACTATGACAACCAACTAGTGTTAGAAAACATTCCCTGCCACTGCCTCACACTTATTTATCAACAAAACCAGATTTACTTCGTCTTAGTCTTAGCAAGACACTGTTTCACTGGAGACCACTTAAAATGAGATTTATCTTCCTTGGAATAAATACAGGCTCTTGCATTTGTAATTCATTCCCCTCCTATTTCTAATCTCATTTCTATTGAATGCATTGTTTTGTTTCCCATTATTTAGAAAATGAGATCATTAAAATGAATATTGGAACCCAACAGGTTTGAGGCAGGAAGAAACTTCCCTGCAGAGGCATCACAAGTAGAATTCCTTGGGTTGCTGCAGAGCCTTATGGTTTGACATTCTGGGGGCTTCCTGCTCTGCTCCCAACCCAAGCAGTGACAAACCTCTTTCCAACCCCTAAAAAGCAGCTACTTTTCATCTCGAGTGGGATGAATACCAGGGGTGGGTGAAGCAGCTCCTGATGAAAAGAATCAACAGATCCTCAAGGATGCTCTTAGTGCAGGTTGTTATATGACCTTTGGGAATACAGCAGCAGGTTCTGGATGCAAAGAACACATTTGGGGAGAAGGGTTTTGGGGAACTTCATCATTAAATGTCTACATTTTAAAAATAAAGGAAAAAGCGAATTCTGATCTAAAAAGTAAAGGAAAAAAGAGCATGTATCATCTAACAAATCTTAAATCTGGAGTGAATCCACTGCAAACTAAGTTTAGTCTGGTTTAATACTGATAAACATTGGACTAAGAACTGCAAATCCCAGCTCTCTCCTCATTCCCAAAAGAAACAAACATGAAGGTCCAAGCATCTACAGTCTCATATTGCATAAAATTTTTCCTGGTTGGGAAAATCTCATGGGACAATGATCAGGAACAAGATGGTACAAATAATTAGTTTAATTGAAAGTAAAGGCACACTACTAAAAATAAAGAGATGAAAGTGGTTTTCCCTTTGCCAGTTTTAGTATGAGCAATGGTAGTAGCAGCTGCATTTCAAACCATTTTGCAGATAACTGTGAGGGGCATTCTGGAAGCAAAACAGTTTAATTGCACAGGCTACCCTTTAATTTAGGGTGGCGAGAATGATATGAAGGACTCATTAAACTGGGGCATTAGCCATGGCAGAAAATAAAGTAGTTTCTTTGTTGGAGAAGATCTCACTGCCCTCCAATCACTACAGTAAATTGTTCCTGGGAATGGCAGCGGGGTAGGATGGGGAGATAGAGATACGTTGAGATAGAGGGAAGCAAATGAAAAATAATTGTTACAGTGCTCTGTAGATTGTATGTCACTGCAGACAGTTATTTAATAACTCTCCAATTATTGCTGCCAGCTGGGGTATATTAAGACGCTGTGAGAAGTCAGGCCAAAATCCCCCAGGCACGCCTGCTGACCTTGTGCTTCCTTCCTCCCTGAGGATGAGGAGGGGGCAGGCTGGGGGCAGCCTGTGTCCTCCGGGCAGCCCGGGGGGATGTGCTCCCCTTTCTCCAAGGGATGACAGGGCTTTGCCCACCCCTCCTCCTCCCAGCTTTAAAGATGAGGTGGTGTAAAGGCCGTTTGGGTTCTCCTTCTTGTGGGACACAGGGTGACTCTGAGCAAGCATTTCCTTCAGCGTATTAAATGTGGTGTGATGGGCAGTTCACCCAGCAGCAGCTCTGGTTTGAGCCAAGGGCATCTCCCACTGCTCCTGGAGCTGGCTCTACTCTCATAGCTCTGGGCTGCTACTGACAAAGTCTGTGCAAGGTCCATTCTCCATGGCTGGGAGCTGGGAGCCATCTCAACCATCTTGCCTTGCTTCTCGCCTCAGCAGTGACTTGGTGCTTTCAATGTTTTCCTTTCTTGGATTTCACTGTCCCCCACATCCTATCCACTGCAAGAGCTCCATGTCACCCAATTCATATCAGTTTATTGTGTGATACTGAGTCCCAGAATGGTTTTGGGTTGGAAGGGACCCTAGGGACCATCTCATTCCAACCCCTCTGCCGTGGCCAGGGACACCTTCCACTGGACCAGGAGTTCATGTGCAAACCATGGTAGAGCTCCAGCCCAGACTCCATGGCTGGTGGCCAGCTAATATCAGAGTGGGCTAAAAGGAAGGCCTAGAGGCACTTCAAGCTTGGAGTAAGAGTCCAGTGGTCACTGGGGACCCACCAGACATTTCTGCAGAGAGCCTCTTGACCTTAGGAGCTGCCACTGAAGCTCTGGAGACCAAAGCCCTGGGATTACACGGCCTTTCTGTTTATTTCAGCACAACCTCAAATCCAACAGCCTCCGCCACCTCTCTGAGAACCCCAGAGGAAAACCTGACATTGGGAACCTCAAGGGCTTGAAAGCCCAGCTGCAAACTGAGAGCCCAAAATACATTGTCTGAGACCTGTCACCTCGCCCTTATTTCCCAACAAAACAAAGCCTTTTTAATGACTTCTTCCCCAAGCTCAGGATTGGGTCTGTAAAACAGAAACTGTACTTCAATACCAAATGAAAAACATGACTCACAGACTGTAATTCCTTTCTGCAAATACCGGAGGAGAATATTTCATTTGGCAAACAATCGAGCCTTACAGTTTAGAGCTCTTAATGTGATTAGGGACAGGTTCTGCAACACATTTGTAACTCCAGGTGATTTTGCTATATCTTTTTGGACTGTGACCAGACATAAAAATGCCCTTTTGCTAGATTTGGATCCAACTAAAACTGAGGAGAATCAGATGTTGGTAAGACCTTTACAGCTTGATCTTTACCCAGGGGTATCACAACATGTTTCAGCTATGGGCTGTGCTGAGCCATCTCGGGCTCTTTTTTGCATTAAGCCCACATCTCCCCTGATGAGTGATAACTCTTCTATAGCACATCTTCTGTAAGTGAGCACGTGCTACTCCTCTGAATTACTGTGATGGTACTTATGGGGAGGGAGAGAGCACAAATACTTCCATTGGCTCTACGGACACATCTTTGCTTCCTTTAAATCTTTGAGCACCCTGGTCTAGTGGAAGGTGGCCCTGCCTGTGGCAAAGGGGTTGGAATTGGATGATCTTTAAGATCCCTCCCAACACAAACCATTCTGTGATTCTACAATTTTAAAGTGCTCAGAAGATGCCAGTCTTGTTTAAAATGAGCTGACACCAGGTTCCCCCTCCATTTAGAAGAGCCCAACATTCAATCCTGAAAGCAAAAGCTGCAGAGTTTTGCGGGATCAGACCAATCTCACACTCTGCCTGTGTTTCTGCCTCGCCTACCAAAGGTAGGTCTGCAAATAAATTAAATTGAGAGCAAAATTTACAGGGGAAGAAGGTGAAAGGACAGCACTGCTGAGAAAAGAGACGTTGTTCTGTACATGCAGCTGAGAAACAAAACCAAGCGTGACATTTACACTATTGATAAGAAAATCTCAAGTTGCTTGTTCATGAGGACTCATCCACTGGTTTCACCAGTGCTGGTAGTCAGACTGTCCCTTGCCTTCCCCTCATCTCACCAGGAACTTTTTGTGGAAAGAATATCCATTGCTCAACCAAAAATTGGATGAGTTTAGCCTCAACCAGCATTGTGGCAAGATGAAACTATGAAATAATTATGGCATGATATTAAACAAAATGGGCAGGGGAAATGAAAATACAGATTCTAACAGATTTATCTCTTCGTAAGAGGAGGAAAATTGAGCTAAGGACAAACCCCCACCATTTTACCAAGCAGGTGGCTCAAAGAAGAGTCAGCAATGGGAAAGCCAGACCAGGGCTGTGCACATGAAAACCTTGCTCCCACTAAATGGCCATCACAGCCAAGGGACAAAGTGAAGGAATTTGCTTAAAGTGTTTTATGATGCTGTTGGTCTCTCTGACCCTGATAGTGGCTGCTTCATTGGGTTGCAGTGGCAGCCCAGGTATCCAACAACCCGGAGCTCCTCACCTCCCTCAGGAACAGGCAGAAAGTCTAATGGCAAGAATCTGAAGTCAGCAGCATTCAAATCAGAGACAAGACATCTGGTTTGGAATGAGGGCAGCCAACCATGGGAACACGTCAGGAAGGGATGCGGTGGGTGCCTCAGCACTTTGTGTTCAAAGCAAGGAGTGAATTTCTCTTCTGGAGAGATGTGCTCCAGCTACGGGTTACCAAGGCTGGGGGGAGAAGTGGCTATGTCAGAGTGAATGATGGACACCTCTAAATGTCCAGCTTGTGCTGTACCGGACCAAAGTGTCACTGAATAAGTCTACATGTGAGTAATGTTTGTGGAACTGCACATACAAAGCCAGGGACGGTGACAGAAACCCTGACAACCAGCAGCAGGCAGAGACAAGCTCAGCAGCACTTGGGTAAATCTAACTAAACCAAATATCTCAGGACTTTATCCTTCTGTGTTTTTCCAGATTTTTTTTTCTTTCATTTTTTTCTTAAATGCCATGGGACAAACATTAAGGCCAAAAACAATGCATCTGGCTTTTACAGAGCTTTCACAACCTGGGCATGAGGCCAGACTGCAGAGCAGGACTGGTCAGGGATGTGGTTTGGTGATGTGGCTGTGCCAAGGCTGCTGGGATCTCAAGGGCCAGGCTGGATCCTCCACCAGCACCCTCTCTTGCACAGGGCCACATTTCTGGTCATTTTTAGACCCCTGAGCCATCCTACCCTGGCTCAGAGGGGTGATGGGTCTATGGATCAGCAAACCCCAGCTACAGCAACTGCAATGCTGGCCATGAGTATGGCCAGGCATGAGCTGTCTCTGGGGGGCATTACCAGACCCATCCCTTGATCCTTATTCCTGCCGCCTTCCTGCTGCCAGCACCAGGACTTGTCCAGGCACACAATAAGCTGAAAATCCATCTGGTTTTGTGTGCAAAAATATCCCAGCTGTATTTGGATTTTTCCCAAGCTAGTTTGCTACCTGGGCACAGGGAGCTGTCACACACAGAGGGTTTTCCAGCACGCAGGCATGGGATCAATTTCGGATACAATGCTGATTTTTTAAAATTATTTTTCCCATTCTTATTGCCCCCTGCACTTAAAAAAAAAAAAAAATTAAAAAAAAGCAGTAGTGTTGTCCCTGTCTGTACCATATGCAGTTGTCAAGGCCCTCAGCTGAGATGCAAGACATGCAGGTCCAATTCCTCCCTTCAGCCCAGCTTCTGTAAAAGGTATATCTGTGCGCAACAGGCATGAGAAAAAGAAAAAAAAAAGATTCAGTAGGTCAGAAAGCCACACAAAAACCCCCCCAGGTCTTGTGACCTTGTAGTCATTCTCAGGAAAAAATAACTGGAAAAAGCTTGAAGCAGCTGCAGCCCCATCCCTGGGGTTGGATTCCCTCAGATCCCTTCAAATTGCTTGGGGAACCTTCAAGTTGCTCTCTGCAGTGCCTGACTCCAGCTACCTGGGGAATGGAGATGGGATAAAGTCTCACAGTTCACAATAGCAATGGAGTGAATCCAGGCATAGTCTGCAACAAGGATATGAATATCTGGGAAGGAAAACAAAAGCTCATCTTCCTCTGGTTTGCGCTTTCAAAGGTTTCTTGAAGTTTTCTGATGTTCTTAACTGGTGTAAATCACATAGCTCCCCATAAGCCAAGAAATCAACAACTATAATTTTGGATTCTGAACCAGTTCTAAGGAGAAAAGTATCTTCTGTTCAGAACCATAAAAAGTTATATAAACTCCCCAAACGATCTGTTTTAAAACATATTCAATAGTTCTTGGACTACAGTGGGCAAGAGGCTTGTTTTTACTGCCAAGAAAGAAAAAATTTCAACGTTTTCAAATATTTGCAATACCAGATGCCCCGGTAAAAAATTTTTAGTCCATTTTAAAAGCCCTTATTTCTTAAAAACCCATTTTGCATGGAAAACATAGCAGATGTAAGCAATACTTGAGGCACTGTGCAAGGACCACACGCTCCCAGCTCAGCCCAGGGTCAGGACACCTAGCACTGCAGTGACGGACATGATCAGATGGATGGGAATAGGAAGCTTGGAGAGATGTGCTCAACCTGGACTGAGTCCTGCTGGGTGCTCAACACCCTCAGCTTGCTCAGGGAGTGCTGGAGACTGGTAATGAGTATTGGAAAATTCTGTCCCTGTGGGAGTGAGGAAAATCTGAAGGACTTGACTGCATGGAGATACAGAGCACCAGCTGCCACATCTTTAGTCACCCCTGACATCTTTTATTGCCGTGGCAATTGAAAGGTTATTTGCTGAGAGCCTGTGGAGGGAGATAGAGCTCTGATGACAGAGCATCAGAGCACAGTCCCATCATGGGACATCCCTAACTTAGAACCACTCCTTGTGCCTTTCAATTCCCTAGGAACTGGCTTCCTAAGGACAAACCCACACAAGACAAACACCTTAGATGTGGAAAGAAAAGGGAACCCAGCATGCCTAAAGGTGAAAGCTCATGGCTCTGTGTCAAACCAACCAGCTTCAAGCACCATAACTCAGCAATCAGTAAAGCCTTTGAATTTGCCCTATGTCTGAGGGTGCAAGGACACGGCAGGAGGGTGAGCAGGGAGAGGCAGGGGTGGATCTCCTTGCACTGAGCTGAACAATCCAAATTTTAATTTATGAAAGATACTGCTGAAGGAGGTAATCAAAACAGCAGGCTGATCACAGCCTCCTTTCATTGGTGTCAGAGCACTACTTCACTTCTCAGGTGCTTGCAATTAGAAGAATCCCAGAATGGTTTGAGTTGGACAGGACCTCAAAGCCCATCTCATTCCACCCCCTGCCATGGGCAGGGACATCTTCCAATATCCCAGAGTGTTCCGAGCTCTGTCCAACCTGACCTTGAGCACTTCCAGGGATGGGGCAGCCACAGCTTCTCTGGGCACCCTGTGCCAGGGCCTCCCCACCCTGCGAATCAATAAATAATTACCACCACCACTGAACCTGCAAACTCTAAATACAGAGTGAGAGCTGCTGGATCCCCCCAGTGTGGGGCTGTTACAGCAAGAGTGTGTCTGTTGCTGCAGCCTCCCCCCATCCAAGCCACCTGATGGTGGTTACACATGGAGGTTACACACAGCCTCCCACAAGAGACAGGCTTCAAGGAGGTGTTTTATGAGCTTTTTCCACAGCTTGGACCCTCTGAGAAGCTTCCAGGTGCACTTTCCCATTGCTCCCTTGGTTTCACGACCACAGGGGTGTGCACATGGGTGTACGATGGGGGTGACAAGTAGCAGAGGGGTCTGCTAACCTGAGAAAGTCTTCCTCTGACTCAGTCATCCAGCAGAGCCCAAATAAAAACTGCTAAAGGTCAAAAGGGAATCCCTGGATAATGCAAGTAACAGCACTAGCAGAGAGCTGCAAGTGCTGCAGATTCCTCCTGCAGGATGTCCACAGGTGGTCACCACTCACCTGTCCCAGGGGAGTTAAAATCTGCCTAAAACCTTCCACCTGCCCTCCCCAGTCACCCCCAGCTTCTGTCCCGCAGAACCATTAATTAATAAGCTTCCCACCACTCACATGGCATTTAAAGGGATACCATCATGTAATATCTGTTTTCAATCACAAATTTGGGAAGAATAAGGTTTTGTGTACCTTGAGGCCCCAGGAGGGCTGGAGTGGTGATGATGATGATCCTTTAAATAGCAGCAGATGTCAAGACCTGGAGGAATCATTTTTTTTCCAAAGGAGGAAGCAGTGGTGAAACAGAGATATCTTCATTGAGCAGAACCTGCCTTTTCTCCCATTGCATGGGCTCCATTGAGAAAGGGAAGGGCAGAGCTCAGAACATCCCTTCCCCTCACTGAGCAAACCCGAGGTGGCCATGCCAGCTGCTCTGAGGGACATCCTCAGCTGTGCAGCCACCAGAAGGGAACCATGGAACACCATGACCCTCGTTTCATCCGAGCATCTCTGCTCCAAGACACCTTCATCCAGGACACAGCCTTGCCCAGGAATTAGCAGAGCACACATGGACACTTCCATGGCATCAGCACAGGACTTAGCTCAGGCTGAACAGTTCAGTGGAGAAAAAACTCCTCAGAAATGCAATACTGTTGTTCTCCAGCATGATCAAGACAGATTTTTAAGGGCACCTCAATAGAAAGTTTGTGCTTAAAATCTGAGCCCTGGCTTAGAGCAACTGGGCACTTGTGCCCCGGTGCTGCTGGCCTGGCTCATCTTTGTCACATGGCTCAAACCAGGTGCAGAGCTGTCCCCTGTGCATGGCCAGAGCAGAGGGTTCCTTGGCTTAGCAGAAGCAGCTGTGGATATTTTCTCTAGGGCATTGGTGTAGGTGGGTTTAATCAGCCTGTTTATTTCAACTGGCAGAGCAGCTCAGCAGAAGGGAAAAGAAACCAGATCACAGCCTGAGTTAACAACTTCTTTGTTCCCCAGGAAAAACCCACCACCTTCATCTGGCAACAGAAGCAGGGCAGAGTGTGTGACCTCAGAGCAACCAGAGGCACAGCCCCTGCTCAAAGCCAAAGCTTTGAGTTCATTTAAGTAACCCTGGGTTGGAATATCTGCTCCTGGAGCCCAGGATGCAGAGCCTGGGCTCTGCCTGCAGCTCTTTGTGGTGTCCCACAGCACCTTTCTGGTCCCAAGAAGTTTTGAACTCCTTGCTAGTAGGATCAGGGCATAGCCTGTGTTTCTCCCCCACTCTCACTATACTATAATCAAAATGCTTTTTGTTTTGCTGGAGCTTAATTTTGAGTATGTGACTCCAAACTTACCCTTCTGGGATTGGATTTCGAACCCAATTCCATGCTGGAAACCACTAATTTTCTTAGGACCATTTTCAATGTGGTAGAACTCTGCTTTTGGGCAAAGGAAAACTGCTTATTTCCACTATTTTTAATAAAAAATATTCAAGAACAATTCAACAAATTTCATCCCTAGTGGCTCTCAACCCGAGATCCAGTTTCGACTCAAGCACAGCCCTAAAACTTGACCCTCTATTTAGCCTCAAACCCCAAACCTTTCCGCAGGCTCTGGGTGGAAAGTTACTGACCCTGTATCTGAGCCAACTTTCAAAAACAAAAAATAACTTGCCTGATGAAATTTTTGTAGGGAAAAAAATGCACATGCGCGCGCGCACACACACGCACGCCATATATACCAGGAGGGATTAAATCCTCATGTTGCAAGAATTTAATTTAAAAAAGCTAAGACATTGTAGGAATGCAAAAATATCACCTCAGCCTGGTAACCTTTGGCTTAGGCATGCACTTCCACAGCTCACAAATGGGAATGTTTCCTCTCCAGTGCTGGGAGGACCGGTGCCACTCAGGAATGCCTGGCTTCAGCCCAGTTCGAAGAGGAAACCAGCAACCCTTTACTACTGGGGCCTCTGCGGGCTCCTGGAGGCAGTCTCTCATCCCATGGGCTTGTTTTAATTCCCACTTTCTCCACCATGCTCTGAGCACCCCAATCCCAAAGGAGCTGCTAAGGAGAACCAAAGAAGGGTCTTTGCAAAATGACAACATGTATTTCCCCCCTGCGAATCCAGATTATTATTTTCCTTTGCTCTTGGGAGGTAAAGCTCTATTTTCATCCCTACTCCAAGCCCCAAGGTGTTAGAAATAGATCCATGGCTGCTGCTGTCACCTCACTGGTGTGAATGCCATCGGGAAGGACACACTGGCGTCTCCAGTCAAGTTCATTCAAACCGGAGAGAAACATCCCTTGGGAAATACTCAGTACCTTCACAGGGGCAGGAATAAGTTCATTTCACACCAAGATTAAACCTTTAATAGGGCCCTGTGCATTGGCAGAATTCCTGGCATGTCCGAGCCTGGTTTAAAAGGTGGACGGGAAACTCTCTGCTGATCTCAAGTTAATCACGACAACCAAGGGACCGACCTGCAGGAAACAATCCTCTAGGTACTGACGTTACCCACATAAAGCCAGCAGTTCCTATAGTTTATTGGCTGTGTTTTTCCCCCCAGCAGGCTTAATTTATGGTAATTACTAGGAACTATGGATCAAATTAATAAAAAGGAAATTATTAAGGTTTCCTGACCCAGAGGCCAAAGGTAAATAAAGAGAAGCAAACTGTTCAAGATGGAAACACTTCCCTGCTGCTTTTGGGACTGGCAGAGAAGTCTTTCAGTGCAACAAGAGAGAGAATAGGATTTTGGGAAGGAGCTGTCTCCTCTTGGATGTTGGGGAGGACCATCACATCCACCAGCCTGGGGCACCCTGAACCATCACAGCACAACTGTTCCCTGGCAGTGGAGTGAGCTGTGAACAGTGTATGAAACAGCAAAGAAAACAGAGATCTCTGTCAGATGGGAAGAGACTATAAAAATAATATAATGCAGAAATCCAGCTTAATTCAAACTACACCAAAGCCCAGGGTCCTGCTCTACATCCAGCTCTGCCAGCTGGTCAGGAGTAATTCTCTCCTGCCTGGTCAGAGCACATTTACTACTGCTTATAATTCTTACATATGTCTCATACTTTAAATTAGAATTTTGAATGTTATGCTGTTGCAGAGGCAGACCATTGGCGTTTGCCAGACCTGGCCTTGCCATTCCTGGGTATAACATGGATTGTGCTCACCGGAGGCAGAGGGAATGGCTCCCACTCTGCTTTCCCTGCAGATCAGTGCAGAAAAAAGACACCAAGTTTTGCTCTCAGTAATAATCCTGGGGCTCATCAGCCTCTGCCCTACCAAGGCCCTCCACATGTACACAGTTCCTGCAATGAGCACTTCCAGCTTCATTAACTCCACTTCCCACTCTGTCCAGTGTAAAGTCTGTCCATGGCATAACCTGAAATTCATCTCATGCTCTGCCACCAACTTTGGGCCCTGCAAACAGCCTCATCCAATGTAGCAAATTCCATAACAAAAAGTTTCACAATTTTTAATATGACATATATCTACCTAAAAAAAAAAAAGAGGGTTGATACAAAGTTTACAAAGATCAGAAGAATATCTGAAATCACCTCTCTCCTTGCACAGATTAAGTAAATGCAGCAGACACCTGAACTTGTATTCAAATACACCCTGACTATATTTAAGAAAGAACTACTACAAGCTTGAATCCTGAGAAGGGCAGTGAAATCCTCCTGGAAGCAGCTCCGGCAGGGCAGGCACGAAGCAGCGTAACCAACATTTACAGTGGCCAATTGTTAGAGTGAAAACAAACCTGCCAGATTGGATGTCACTGGGGAGGGATATCAGCGTCCGATCTCGGTCAGGACGGGACATGGGGGTACCTGGAGCCTTGTCAAACTCAGTGCTCTTATGTAGTAGGTTGAATAACAGAACAATGTTTACATTTCCCCTTGTGCCTTAAGTAGTTTGGAAGCTGGACACCTGAAAAGCCTGAATGATTTTTAAAACAGCGCCACTGTCAAGTCTTGATCACCAAGGCCTTGACAGTTCCTTACTGGTATTCAAGAAAATAAACGCAGAAAAACCCAAACAACCCCAAGTAATTTCTGCTTCTGAGCCTGAATATTCAGTATAAACAGCATAAATGATGGAAAATCCAGGAGGTGGCTCCCACCATGGGCACACCAGCCTCATGCAGCCACAGCAACCCGAAACACAACCATCCAGCTGGAGACCTGAAGAATTCCACCCAAGAAAGAGTTTTCTTGAGTTTTCTTCATATTAACACATCGAAACTTAACATTGAAAGCTCCCTACATACACACACACAACAAAGTGCAGTTCAGGGCAAAAACTATAAATTGAAGCATGCAGGAAGCAAACATCCTGCGTGTATTAGAGAGCAATAAATGCTGCATTACGAACACACCAAAATCATAGAATTATAGAATATAACCTGAGTTGGAAGGGACCCACAAGGATCATTGAGTCCAGCTCCTGGCCCTTCAGAGGACAGCCTGTCCCAGAAATAGGGTGGAAGTAGTAAAAGTCCAGTGAAAGATGGGGTGGCTTGTCTGATACCTTTATCATTCCTCCTCACTGCTGCCCATTCTCCAAGGGAGGCCACCTCCTTCCATACTCTTAAGCTCCCAGCTCTCTGATCCTCACAGCCAGCCTATATCCCAACATGCTTCAAAGGCCAAATTGATAGTTTCAAAATTCAGCTTCATCAATCTCTTCTAAACTCATGTGCTCTCCAGAAAAGGGAGTCTCAATCCAGCTTGAATTGGACCATTTCATCTCGTCCTGGGCTCAAATGATTGTCAGTCCATCAAACGCTTCTTTGAAAACTGATTTCTTGCAGATGACCATGATTGCTATAAAACAGTATTTAAAAACATTTTAATATTTTAAAAGAACTTTCCTCTTCTCTTATATCAACCACATGTTTGAGAAAGGGCCTGGGGTTTACCACTGCTTGGTGAGAAAAATAGCAAAGAGGAGAAAGGATAATGGGGTGATAATGACTGGGAATATATGGATTGAATTTGGGCTCTATTTAAATACAAGAGGACAATTTGTGACTTGTTGGTGTAGGCAAACACAGAGAAACATTTGTGGCTCAAGTGTGCATTTGAATATAGAAAAATATCTTGTGGCAAACTATATTTCTTTTAGCACAGACAAACTCTGACCAAGTTGCCAGCTGCTGAAGTTGTGGTACTCACCCGAGTCCAAGCAGATGGGCTCTGTCTGCTTGGGAATCCCTCAGGAGATTTCTTATTTCGGCACTACTGCTGTAGGTTGGGAATCCTTTGCTACCACCAAGCTGAGCCCATCCCTCTGCAGACCACAGCCAGGAATAAATAAAAACTCTGCCTTCACCTTGTGCCCCCAAATTCCTCTCTCTGTTTGACCTATTCCCAGGTGCTTTAACTTGGCAGTATTTAGTAAAAGCGCCAACACAAAGCTACACTTAACCAGGAGTTTCAGCGGAATAATTTGGATTGTTGGCCCAGAAGATGCAGTTGGAGTAGATGATTGCAAGTCCCATTCAACTAAAAATATTCTACTCTACCTTACTCCACCCTACTCTATTCTATCCTAATGAAAGAAACCATAAAGAAACCAGGTCTGGTCCTACTTGACTCAGGTCTGAAGGCTCAGCGTTTTCGGCTGTTTTTATGATGCTGCATTTTAAGGAGTTTGGTGACAGCAGTTAAACCTCAGTTGCAGTCACTGCCAGGTAGATTATTTTGATAAACTCACTGAGTCAGATTATTTTGATAAGCAGTTTGCCACATGCTCTACTGGAGGCAGGGAAGTCAGGCTGAATTTTGCTATTAAAAACTACTAAGTAAAATTACCTGAAAGTGAATTATGACTTCAGGGCTGCTGGTTTGTGATCCCTTACATGAGGTTTCATTTTAGAGAGGAGTCACTTTGAGTAGGGTCCTTATAAGGACCGAATTTGTAAATCTCCATGAAAACTGAGGTACATTGAAATAACCATATTTGAAAAGTCACTCTCCAGGTTTCCCAGAGAAGCTGTGGCTGCCCCATCCCTGGAAATTTTCAAGGCCAGGTTGGACAGGGCTTTGAGCAACCTGGTCTAGTGAAAGGCGTACCTGCCCATGGCAGGGGGTGGAACAAGGTGGTCTCTGACATCTCTTCCAACCCAAACCATTCCATGAAAAATAAGAGTTAAAAAATATCAGTGTCTAAAGAACACATAAAGATGTAGGAGATGCACACAGAGCTGCTACACCAGATCCTGATGGCTCTTGTGGTTATTCATATTCACTTTTTCTCCCTGGTCTGTCCTGTTCATCTGAAAAAAGAGGAAACAGAGAGTGCAGAAAGGCTTAGAAGAACATTCTTCCCTATTAAGCAACTGGGCTGATTTTCACTCACTGGGTGAAAGATGAAGCAGATTGAACAAAACACTTACCTGTACGTCTCCATTCCTGATAGAAACCCTCGATTGCCTTTGTCACTTTAGCACATGAACACAAGGCCAAATGAAACACATGTTTACAGCTATAATGAGGATTAGCTTTGCACTAAAAAAGTTGAACTACAGTCAAAATTAGATGGTGACATGGGTATTTGCCAACAACATTAAATGAGAAATAACAGAGTATGAGGTTTCTGGAATGAATAGAAAATGTATTGTTTAGAGACCTTTTTGGCCAAGTATCAACATATGCCAATACTTAAGACTTCTTGTTCTTATTTACTTATCCCAACAATAAAACAATTGTTGTTTTGTGCCAACAGCCTGACAGACTGGTGCTGTACCTTAAGAAATAGAGATTGGATATTATTTCTCTCGTGTCAGCTTCAAGCTACTTAAAAAAAAAAAAAAAGAGATGCAAAGTAATTGAGTCCAGAGCAGAGGAAATAAGTGAAGGAGGTAATCGATTTTAATAACATATAGCGTCAACACACATAAAGGAAATTCACAAAACAGAGGGAAAATAAAGCATTTGCCCATCTCAGAAGACCAGGCAGCATTTGTAGCTTCACCCAGACCTGGACAGAAATTATTGGTGAAGCCTCAACCACAGCAGTGCTTGATCTCCACCCAGTGCCCTCCATGAGCCCAAGCCCAGAATAGTGAGGTAACTATCCTCATGCCCATTAAAAAACAGGCAAACTGATGAATTAAAATCCTAGGAAATTCTCTCTAAAGCAGAGAACATGAAACATAATTGCAGCTGAAACATTCAGACCCTTCTGGCTCAGCCACTTCTCTCCATGGTATCGCCCACTGCCAGGCCACCCCGTGCTCTCATCAAACCACTCCTTGCAATGTTTCCACCTGGGACTGTGCCTCCATGCTCGTGCCATAACACTGCAGCTGGAATAGATAGAGACCCACGCCAGAGCTCACTCCATTTTAAGGCAGATATTGTCAGTAAAAACAACAGGAAAGCCTTCACATTTTGGAATGATTTTTCCCAAAGCTTTTCACTACACCCAGACCAAGACAGATTTGATCAAGTTGATTTTCAGGTGGCGTTTGGATGGGTGTGACATTAACATGTGTTTGGATGGGGGCTGACCTTGTACATGGCAGGGGGGGACCCTGCTATTTAGACTAGAAAAACGTTCAGCTCTGTTACCCGTTTGGGGAAAATGGACAAAACCCTTGAGTGTTGTTGTGTTGTGTCCAGTCTAGTGCTCTGAAAAACTGCCTGTGTTACTGAAAAAAATAAACCCCATCATATTTCCCTGACTTGCAGAGATGGACCCCTGAAGTCTATGCAATACAATGCCTACAGTATCCACACATGGATATAATGTGTTTATAGGGGTTCTATACATTTATCTCCTCCATGTCCTGCCATTCTTTAAAAATATATAAGTAAAGGTATTGATCACTTACCACCTGTACCCTGGACTACCATCCTGCAAATGTTTTTGCTCTGGGAATATGAAGAAACACACGTTAGCATTTTCTGCCTTCTTTATACAGCTATAAACAGATCCATTGATTTCCCCCACCCCTCCCACTTTTTAATTTTGCAAAAATAAATGCTTTCCTGGACAGTCAGAGTTCATTACTGAGACAGAGCACAGCTCCCGTTGTCCTGCCCACAAGAATCAGAGAACCATTGAGGTTGGAGAAGATCATAGACTTTTTAAGGTTGGAAAAATTCTTTAAGGTCATCAAGCCAAACCATGGCCAAGGCCAGCACTAATCCACATCCTCAAGTGCCACATCCACATGGCATTTAAATCCCTACAGGGATAGTGATTCCATCACTGCTCTGAGCAGCCTGTTCCAATGCTGGACAACCCTTTCAGTGAAGACATTTTCCCTAATATCCAACCTAAACCTCCTCTGGTGCAACTTGAGGCCATCTCCTCTTCTTCTGTCCCTGTTCCCTGGGAGCAGAGCCTGACCCCTCTCCTGTTACAGCAACACACGTATCAAACAACAAGGCCCATGGAAAAGAAATCTATATGGACTGATTCTTGGTAGATGTTTCAGAGATGTTTATTTCTCCAGCCGCATGGCCGGGATCTGCCAAGGAACTGAGGCAATGACAGGACCCGAGGGTCCTTGGCAGCACAGGGAACACAAAACAAACAATGGGAACGAGGCTGACCAGGGGCAGGGAAACCCCGTGTCTGTGCCCTCAGGGCCCCTCTGCCAGGGCCCCATGGCAGGGGGGGGAGGGCCCCAATATTTCACCCGTTCATTTTTAACAAAAAGGGATTTAAAACTTAACATTGAAAACAACTGGATAAACATAACAAGAACAGTTTTAAAACAATACAAGCCACCTTTCTGAGTCTTTAAATGTCCAAACAGATTCTCTGGAACATCTTAAGGCTGACAGAAGCGAAACAGAACTCTCCAAGCATCCTTTGTGGGGAAACTGAGGCAGGAGAGGGTTTCTTCCATTTGTACTTGTTGGAACTCTAAACAACAATAGTTAATTTCTTCCCTCCCTCTCTTCATCCTCCACTCGGCATTGGAAAGGGATTTTTGGGGAAACAATCGGCAAAGGCATGGTTTTGTGAGGGAAACCATGGGTGAAAAAACAGATTGGGAATATACTGGGGGTAATAGGATATAGGGTAAAAGGGAAAGGTGGGATTAGGAAAGGGAGACGGTAGGGGGGGGCTTATAATGGAGATATTGTCTAACATGACTACGATTTTTAGCACTCCCCGGCTGCCCCCTCCTGTCAGGGATTTGTGCAGAGCCACAAGGTTCCCCCTGAGCCTCCTTTTCTCCAGGCTGAGCCCCCCAAGCTCCCTCAGCTGCTCCTGGTGCTCCAGACCCTTTTCCAGCTCTGTTCCCTTCCCTGGACACGTTCCAGCCCCTCCATGTCTTTCTGGGCAATGCAGAGTTAAGTGAGAGGTGAGACTGAAAAGAACCTACTTTGTCCTCCAAGAGCTGCTCTCCTCCCCCACACCCACATCCTCCCCTTGGCTCCCACCTTGGCAGCCTGCAGAAGCCCCCAGCTAATCCCATTTCATTCGCGTTGGGTCAGAGCACAAGCTTCCCAAAAATGTAATTGCCTGGAAAACCCAGGATTCCTGCAGCTGGGTCTCCAGGAGGGGTTTTCACACACCCTCTGGCTTTGCAGCAGGGGATGAGGATGTGGAACCAGCTCTTCCTCCTCCTGGAGGAACGTGGAGAGCCCAGAGCAAATCTCACCATCTGCACAGCCTGTGAGTCACCTCAGGGCCTGGGCAGTTTACTCTATAGATTAGTCAACAGAAACAAACACAAATCCCATTACATTAAAAAGCCTTTTAAAAAAAATAATTTTTAACTCCCCCAAAAAATTGGCCACAGATCTCTAATTATAATTTTCTGAAGACTTAAAGAAAAAAATATTTAATTGTGGTTTCTATAAACATGAAGATAAATTACAACATATAAATATTGGTTCTCAACAGTTACTAATGCCTCTCTTGGGGCAGTTTTTATTTTACAGAGACAGAGAAACTAAGTCGTAAAAGACTTTCTTTGTCCCTTTCGCTCATCATGGAGGGGTTTGAAAAGTTTTTTTGCATTCACCAGTGAATGCTTTCTAGCTGATGACTTTTGACAGCATTATTAAGTAAATTGAAGGGGAAGATTGATTTCCAAGATGATGCATTGTAAAGCCATGAGAAATAAAACTGAAGCTTTTATTCCAGAAAGGAAGAGGCAGTAAATGCAAGGAAGACACTAAGACAGACACTGTACCACCCACCAGTTCCCCTTCTAAAGCTTCCAAGCTGACTGGAAGTCAGAGCCATAATGAGAAAATGTTAAGAGTGTTGGGGTTTGGGTTTGGATGAGCAACACAATGTGTGTGAGCATCCCTGAGGCCGATCCAGACTGTGTGAGCTTCTTGGATCCAGCTCGTGGGTTGCAAGATTTACAAGGACACGCTGAGGTATCGCATATTTACAGCTTCTTGCTGGGTTAAAAAAATGCCCTGAGAGCATCATCTCTTCCAATATTGCCCTGTTACAGCTGTGGAATATCAGTCAAGGAATGGATGAGTGAGAAAATGGAAAGCAACAGGAGAACAGCCCTGACCAAACCTTCCCTGGGCTGAAGGAGCAGTGTGGGGTTGTGCAACTGCAGTTACACGTTACAGAGTTCGATCTCTCAATGTCAAAGAAAGGAAAAGTCACTAAAAAGGGCGAATCATGATCCAAGGGTGTTACCACGATTTGAAAATATTTCAATTGTGTTGCTATAGCTGAAATGCCACTGCCAATCCTCTGACTGCTCTGACCAGCCACTGGAGGAAAATGTTTCTGTACCACACACAGTTTATGGCCAGTCTCCTGAGACCATGGCATAGGTGGGAGCCCAGCTGAGATGCAGGTACCAGGCACACCCTCCCTGAGCATCCCCTGCTCTGTGTGTGACCACACTGTGAGCCAGCGTGAGCAACTGCCCTCACCTCAAAATAACCAAATAAAACCATCCCAATTTATGATAAACTTCCACTGTTTTGTTTTTTTGGTGCCAGCCCAGTTCCCTGATTGTGGCCTCAATGCCAGGTACAACTGAGGAACAGAGGCTGCAGCCTGGGAGCAGAGAGAGGAGAAGGATGCATGACAAGATAAAACTACCACCAAACCGGAAATAGCAGCCAAGGGACCTGAAGCAGAAGCCCTGTGAGGCAGAAGGCACCCTGGGGGCTTTAGATGAGGACGTTTGTAAAACCCAAAACTTCTTGAACAAGGAAAACATGGATCCTTTGAGACAGTGACCACATCAGGGCAGGGAAGTGCTCACCCACAGAAACCCATCCATGGACCCCTGACACTGTTTCCTTGAAGCAGGTCAGGGAAAGGGATTTTGTTGTTTCAAACCATTGACATTTTGCATTTGGCTCTTATGCAAAGGCTTCAGCTTCGCTGTCTTGTCAGGAGTTTGCCTGGCCCAGAGAAACCACAGCCCTTGGTGGGACACAGAAATGAACATGGAGGGGCAAAGCCCAGTGATGGAGCTGCTGCTCCATTCCAGGCAGAGGCACAGCCCTGACATGTCCTGCCTCTTCCACCAGCCCATGGTGTGCTGAGCGCTCTCCAGACAGACACAAGGAGATGTGGTTCCCACCCAAAAAGGCTTCCAGGCTCCAGCTGGGCAGAATACAGAGAGAACACCTCACGTCTCCAGCTATATGACCCATGCATTCACAGACATGTCCCAATAACAGAGCCCAGAAACTGCTCCCAAGTCACTCATCTCGCATGTCAGGCCAGTCCTCATGGTTTCCATAGGCATAGGGGAAAGGTGGGTGTCTTGCTTGGTTTCATAACAGTGCTGCACACTGATGTGTAATAAATAAAGATGAAATGGAAATAATCCAACCCATTGCTCTTTGAGCACAGTTCAAGGAAAATATTGCAGCTAGAGACCATAACCAGACCCAATAAATTTGTTCACCCCCCACCCCATTCCCCTTTTGTTATTAGGGTGTGACTAAGGCTTTGCAGCATCAACTTCAGGTCTTAATTAGAGATTCTTGCTCTGACCTCAAGGGATATTTTAAAATCACATTAAAAATATCATAGGAAGTTGCAGCAGGCACTCGGACACAATGCAAACCTGTGAATTGGGATGGCTGAAACACACAGGTGTGATCCCAGTATGTTTCCTTTATCTTAAACCTTGGATTCCTCTGGTGGTGTTGATATCGTACTAAGAGAAGGCAGAGGGGGCTTCTTATACTGCATCCAGCTGTCCTCAAATATTTATATCCAAAGGACTGCTTGACTTTCTTGAGTCAAAACTGGAGAAAGTGGGGCTGTATTACAAGGAGGAACTTATTGCCTGGGCTGCTGCTTAAGGCATCACTGTCTGACAGTGCTTTCTACCCTGCACTCGCTTCAGACGACTGAACTTGACCTATCCACCCATCATAAATTAAATTCTTTGATCTCATCTGTAACAACACAGAGCCCTAATAACAATAGATCAAACCCTGGCAGGGACAATATGCTTATTCTTTACCAACTAAATTTTAATTAGTAAACAGGGCAGGGGAAGAATCCACCTTTGCAGAACAAAAAGGGAAAGAAAAAGCATTTCATACTTGAAAGAAATCGCTGATAAAGAGCAGAGACATCTTTCAGAACTCTACATCCTTGTTCTGTTCATCTGAAAAACCACATCATCCCCAAACCATTAAACCCGGGATGAATTTCACATTGTAAGAAATCGCCATGAAAGCAAACATCAAAAGGGGCTGGGGAGGAGGAAGCAGATCAGGTGGGACAGCAGTGGCACGATGCCTTTTATCCAGTGTTCATACAGACCCATCCCGATGATTATCCGCCCGGAGCATGTTTGGGCTGCCTGGTGCCCGTGGCTGGGACAGTCGAGGCTTTGCTGAGCCAGGCTCCCACAGCTCCCAGGGCTGTTCAGTGTTTGCAGAACAGCCGGGAAGAACAGCACGGCTCCCGTCATTCATCTTCTGTTTGCACAGGGTGGATTTATTATTGCTGGGATCGTCGTGGGCTCCCCTTTACACCAAATAACTTGGGCTGGCTCATGATGTCCAGGTAAGCTTGTGTGCTCTCAGCAGCCTGGCTCCTTCCAGATAGACATAAATACTTAAGCCAAGTGTTCCTGTCAGCAGTGGCACTTGTCGAGGCAGGATTTTCTGTGGATGTGCATCTCAGGTCACTTTATGCCAAAGTAGAAGTAAATCTTCTTTTGCTGGAGCACCCACGATGTTCCCTGTCTGTCTGGAGTCTCGCACCAGGGTGCAGCAACAGCTGGTCCCTTGGTGGGATGGTACATGGACCTCTCACCTCATTCCAGCCCATGGCTCTCACAAAACCAGCAGGTATTTTGCAGGATGTGCAGGAAGTCTTACAAGGGAAAAATAACATGGACTGATGGAGATGACATACTTTATCAGGCTCATTTCCTTGGGAAAGCAGGCAAACCCCCCAGCACGGCTGATTAAACCTGCCTGGCACAGGAAGAAGACAGGCCCAGCCAACCCACCCCATTTCCGTGGCATTACCACATCCCAGGCAAACAAATCCAGACCACACATGGGAAGCAAGCCCATGGTCAGGGACACTTCACCAAACCTCCCTGAGCATCCAGCTCCTTGAGTTTAACCTCTGCAGTTGCCTCTTGTGCTAGCAATGCCCTCACTGGGTCTTGGAAATACCACCACACTCGCTGGGTTCTCAAACAGGTTTGATTTGACACCAAATTCCAGTTGAGCCAAGGTGCTGGGACTTCATCGGCTGTGCATGTCTGGTTGTAAACAGCTACTACTTTAAAAAAACCCCAAACAATCCAACTTTAATCAATAATTCAATTTTAAAAGGAAACTTCCAGGCAGTGAATAAATAAGCCAACTGCAGACCCTGTTTTCCAGTTAGTTGTCAGCATTTTTAAGCTATTTTACTAATTGGTTGTACCAAAACTCCCCACAATTTGTTTACCACTGAAACGCAGCCCATCCGCAGTGCAAAGCTGTGAGAAAGGGAAAGAAAAATCTGTGTTTCAGCTGAAATCATGGGATGAGTTTCATGTAGGAAACATCTTAATAAGCAAAGTGGAATTCTGGTTGGACACTGGGACAAAAACTGGGGCTTTTATCAAATGCCAAGTGACCCTTAATGACTACAGGCAGGTGATCTGGCCCTGTTTTTATGTCAGCTGCTCACATCCAGGACAGAGGACACAAAGTGTGATACCCTGCAGGTCCTCCCTCTGCTACATCTGATGTGGGACGGGAACCAACGCCCAGCCAGGCTCCAGGTACAGTTCCTAAACCAAAAACATTTAGATTTTCTTTCCATATTTTATTGCCCACTCTGGAATAGATACTTCATTTTTACACCATAGTTCGTGCACAAACCAACAACAAATTTCATTAAGAGAAGAAAGAGAACTGAGAAAAAAACGGTGTTATTTCTTTAGGTGAGTTTTCTGTTGCTCCCTTAGAAGTTAGAAAATAAACAAATATGGTAAAGCTTTCCCACTGGAGTCTCCATGAGCACTTGCACAGCATGAAACCCTGCCCACCCCAAATCAAGTGAAGGAATCAAAGTTTGTGTGGCACATGTAAATACAGGTAAGCTTTGGGACACAGAAAGCACAAACCAGTGCAGGAATAACCCCGAAATAAACCAGCAAAATCCACCCAGAGCATGGACCCAGCCTTTGGTTCAATCACAACTGGAAGGATAAAAAGGAGGAATCCATCACCCCATGGATTTTCAGACCATGGTCACAACTCACGTCCATCAATTACTGGTGCAGTTTTGAGAAGCAGCTCGAGACATCTGGAAGGAGAGGGACTCGTTCTTCTCCCACTGCCACTGCAGATGGTGCCGAGGCGACGCAGCCCAAGTCCATTCTGTTCCTCAGTGGAATATCAGATGGTTTTGCCACCTACCACTACTCACTGCCTCGTCAAAGCCTCGCCTGTTGTGTGTGGTCCGGAGTCAGGTCGTGCAACCAGCCAGAGCCCTCAGCTCCATTTCCAACTCACATCACTCTAATAAGCCCTCAGCTGGCCCAAGAAATTCCCAAACAACTCTTTCTGCAAACAAGGAGTTGGGTTTCTTTTGTCTTGCAATCAGGGGAGACAAATTCTCCCCTTAACCACGGTTTAATTTATTCCTTTTGGTTGTTATTGCCTCCACCTAGTGCAGCTGTCTAGACTGGGGTGGTGGTGGTTTGCTTTCTTTTTTCCTCTTTAGTTGGGGATTTTTGGAAGCTGCCTTTGCTTCTTTCTGAAACAAGTTTATTTTTAGCGTCACTTTTTCCATTGGCAAGATACTATGACTGAGAGAGCTGCTCTCAGAGGAACTGAGCTGCCTGCAGTGTGAAAATGAAAAAAGCCTGCCTGGTTGGAGGGCAGGAGCAGGACAAAGCAGCTGAGGTGGCACGGAGATGGTCCAAGAGAAGAGGGTCCCGTGCGTGCCAATGGGAAGAGCACACACATCCCCCTCAAGCCCAAACCTGCTTAACCAAGGAGGGTTATGGCACCTTTTGACATCCTCTTGGACTCATCTCCTCCTTGTACAGAGCTCCATGTGGGAGGATGCCAACAGGACTTGCACCTGCCCAAGCCAGGGTACTCTCAAGTCTTCTCCTGTTGTCTTTCGAGAACAAGTAAACATTCCTCAATGAGCCACCTGAGACTTTAAATTATGGATAACCTTTCCACAGGAACCTTCCACCAGCACTAAATGGTTCCCAGGTGATTTCTCAGGAAAGGGGATCAGAGATACAGGGGTTTTTTTGTTTTTGCTTGGCTGTTTACTACCTTACAGCCTACTGGCTGCCTTCTTGCCATGCTGACCTTGCTTGCTCCTGCTCTTTCAGATCCGTATTTATGCCGCTTTTCCTTGGACTCCTTTGATTTTCCCATGATTTTGCTGGTGTGTGTTTTCAGAAAGCTGGGAATGGGATGGCAGTGTTTAGCCCTGAGCTCCCTCACCTGCAGTTTAATCCCACTGCAGTGATCATCTCCTTAATTTCCACTAGTTTACTACCTTGCAAAGAGGAAGGGTGTAAAAATCTAGCTTTTTGGGGGTTTTTTGGTAAAGGAAGAGATGGACTTGAAATATTTGTATAAAAATAAGACTGGACTTTTATTTTTCAGTGCCAATTTTCAGCATTCATTGTCCAGACCAAAGATTTCCCGACACCAGCCTGGTTTCACTGAGCTCAACACATCTCAAATATAGCGATACCAAGAGGGCAGAAGGAATGAAAGTAATATATTTTAAGGCAAACCCTGCAGGCTTTTAGTGTGGGAGTGAAGAGGTGGGGGAGGGCATTAAAACACACACACAAAACCCCAGAATTAAGCAAGCGAGACCATTCCAGTTGAGCTGTTTCAGCCATTGTCTTACAACAACTTTAAACCCAATTGCTTGTTTTTAATGAGGTATTTTCTTCCTCTTAACCACCCAAATCTAATCCATGATGTTAGTCCAACTCAGGGAACTTAAAATCAGAACATTGGGGCCTTTCTTAATCCTCTTAACTTGCCAAAGGTTTTCTGATCACACACCTCTTCCTTCCTACTTAGGACTGTTTTTTTCCACCACCCTTTGTCTTCTGTTTACAGCTGTGAAAAATTAGAATCCAGGCAGTAAAAGCTCTACATAACAAATGAGCATTTAGAGATGGCTTGCATGTTTCATTGAAGGAAACTAGGCATGTTTTCTTAATAATTTCATCAAATCATATCTTGCCTGGGCTCAGATACTCAGCATTTCTTGAAGGACATTCTTTAATCCACGGTCTTTCGTTCTAATGAATAATTATCTTCAGAAGATAAACCCTGGCTCATGCTGTGGTCACTTAGCACCTTTCACATCATGGGGTAGTTCAATAAAACTGGGAATGGATCTCATGTGAAACCTGGGAGTCCTCCTCTTACACCTCTTCCAGATCCTCCTGAATCCCAGTGTCTCAGAAGATTCAGGGCTTGACCAGTTCTGTAGTCTCGTCATCCCAGGGTGATGTCAGGACTTCTCATACGAAGAAGCTGGAAAAGCTCTGATCCAGCACTAATTGATTTCAGGGCTCATAACCAGAGTTGTATAAATATACCTGACATCTACCATCCCCTCAAACCTGGATCTTCCATGATCATGGCTAAACTGGCGTAGGAGACTGGCACTGCTGGGGATCTAAAGGACACCCTGCTATGAAGGCCAGGGAGCCACACTGGAATGAAAATTGCACATCAAGAGGAACTCGTCATCTTTCATGAAGTTTAATGACTAGTGAGGGCAGCAGGTGTCCTCAGTGATTTTCCAAGCCTAGCTACTTCCAGAATTCCCTTCAAACCTGTGAAGTGCTAGAGCTGCTGGCTGAGCACTGGTTCCTGGGGTCATTCTTTGCTGTTGGACTGCACTGAACTCACCAGGCGTGGCTGATCAGCCTTTCCCATCACATAAGGAGCACATGGCAGGAACTGCTCTCAAGATGAAGGGTCTGACAGGGAGTTGGAAGGTGCTGAGCAATGCAGGAGCCATGAGTAATCACTTGTCCAAGGGACAGTCCCCGGCACGTCCCAGTACAAATTAGGTTTCAAAACAAAAACAATCAGAGACTTCCTTCCTGCCCCTCGCTGCATGAGAGAGAGATGGGTTTTACTGAATGGGCCACTGAGTTGAGATCAACTAGGAGCCGAGCAAAGGGCTTGAACCAGAACACGACCTGGCACCTACCCCAAGTTCCTTTTGAGTTTGGCTAATATTCCCCACCCATCATTTTTCATGCGCATGTGCCACATCACTTCCTGGTTCTGATTTGCCTGCTATTTGCCCCACGGGTAGGGTGTTACCCATTGAGACTCAAAAACCAGCAAGTAACCCCTCCTCCCCCTCCTCATAAACCCCACACCCATCTCTGAGGGATCCAAGCATCCCTAGCAGGAAGGAGTCCAAGAATTCTTTATGCACATAAGAATGTCCCCTTGCCACATCATAATCCTGTTTGCTACCAGTGCCACACACTGATGGTCTAGGTCAAACTCCAGATGTTAATAAACCTCAGTAACAACTGCTTGGAGAAAATGCAGATAATTGGTCTCATACCTGCTATTAGAAGAAAAAAAACCCCAACAAACTACATGACAAAAAAAAAAAGTGCAATAAAAAAATGCACCTTGGTTGCTTTTAACATTCTTTTCTAAAAGCTAATTTTAGCTCTATGGCTGGAGCTTAAAGGCAGCTGCACATCTGGTGTGATCTGTCAACATCCATGGGTCCAGCCCACAGCACTCCTGTCCTCCTTTGCTGAAAGTAAAGCTTTGGGATGTAAAACCACAAAACATAGGGGTTAATTAATGGGGGATCCAAGATGTTTCCCTGTGTTCTCTCAGCTTTAGGCAGGCTTGGATGTTGATGGCCTCTCTGTGGTCAGGTGCTGACTGTAAAGCAGCTCCTTCTGTTGCCATTGCTTAGGTTGCTGTGTTATAAAAGCATTAATTACTTAGCTTGTCACCATTTGTTTCACTGCCTTTGCTACTGCTGAGTGTTTCACAAATGTGCTATACTTGGAAGAATCCATGAGCAACAGTCAGAAGATGTGATCTGGGATGCTCGCAGTGCTATCTGTAGGTGCACTTCTGCTGCCTTTGAATCCCTGTCATTACCATATATGCCCTGCAAAAATAGTTTCCAGGCAGATGTTTATATGTTGCCATTGGGTTGGCTGGGGTTCTGAGAGGATCAGATATGGTCAAATTGTGCTGCTGGTGCAGATAATGCAAATCTCCAAAAGATAAGCGAGGTGAACTATCTGCATAGAGTCACAGGAATCGCACGCCAAGGAAGGGTTTCCCAATTAATCAGGAATCAGAGTTGTGTGGACTAAACTCCATGCTGACCTGAGCAGCTGACATTATTGATCAGTGTTATTTCCCAGGGTATTCCAGTCCTTGTTTGCTTGCATCCACAAGTGCTTCAGGTTATTGGTTTTCAGGAATGTGTTGTTTGTCAGACTTGCTGCTTCCTCACACACACTAAATTAACACACAGCATCAGTGTCCTGCTGGCTGCAGAAGACAGGTTAACTGTTTTTAAGTGGAAATCATCACATTCAAATACCTAAAACACAGCATCCACTTCTCTCCAGCACCTGATTTCCACGGTGTGCAGAACAATTCTGCCCGGGCAGGGTCTTCTGTGCAGTCGGAATTTCACTGGGCACTTGAAGGTGCAGTGAGCAGGTCACAGCATCACCAGCTTTGCTGATCTTTCACAGTGTATCCATACAATAATCCAAAATTGCCACTAGCCTTTTTTGGAGATATATTTTAAAGCTCTTCAGAATGGATAACGGGGCTCTGGAGAAGCGCTTCTGCAAGTTGGTCATCCATGTCCCTCCAGGGAAGGCAGCTGAGTCTGAATTTGTGAAGCTTCACACACACCCTGGCCTCTGAGCAACATTTCATCCAGGCTTTCTCTACCTGCCACCACCTCCTTTGGTTTATATCCTTGTCTCCTCATGGATATGGATATCCATACATATGGATATATACATATCACATGGATATATGCAATGAGCACTCAGTGGGCCAAGGCTGCCCTGCTTTGACACTTTTGGCTGATTTCCCCGACAACAGAAGCCGTCCATAGGTGTCCATCTTGTGCCCTTCAATCCATACTGATAAACTTTCCTGTTACATGCTGGGTTTTAACAACAAAGCTGTGAGCAGCATTTATGTACAGGGAGGAAATTTATAAAACGTTAAAAACTTTACAAGGAGAGCACATCTTTCCAAAAAAAAATCAGGAGCACAGACTGAGTTATGCCAGAATCTGTTTGCTTCATGCAAGAAATGTGGTCTCTACAGGGCTTTGTTTTGGTGAGAAAGGAACAGCTTGGAGATGAGGATGGTGCTCATCCCCTCTGCACATACTTTGGGCATCAGGACTTCCTATACTTCATATTTTAATTTAGTGTGTGTACATGGCCTGTTTAGATGAAACAGTCTCACCCTAAAGAGGACAGTGAGATGCTGGAACAGGCAATAACTTCATTTAGAAGGAGAAAGGAGGCAGCTGGAGAAAAGGGGAGAGGATGTGTGAAACCCCGAATCCGGCAGTTGTTACCCCAGCATTCTTCAGGAATTGCCGTGGTCTGTATAATGTGGGTAGTTTGGAGCAGTTATGCAGTAAATATTTTTCCCCAAGCACTTTTCATGCTCGAGTTTTAGGTTTTCAGAGGGATTTTTTTATTTAAAAAAAATTTTTTTTTTTGAAGGAAGATCAACGACTTAATGAAAAAAGTCTGAGACGCAAGAGCGAGGCTATCGCTTCAAGAGTGCTTCCAGATTTACATAAATAACATTCCTGCTGCATAAACATCTTGGCAAAGGCAGAGCGTCTAACCCCCCTCCTACTCTATTGGCTTTCACTAAATTCTGCAGAATATTAAAACCCCTTGATGGTAACGTGTTCTCGGCCAGAAACAAATCATTAGTTTGGATGAGGGCATCAAACTGCATCTGCTCTGTTCCCTGAAGTTCCAAGTGCAAGAGATTTAGGAGGGAGGGGAGAGGATTTCTTTGATAGAAGGATTTAGAAAAATGGCAATTGATAGAATTTTTAAGCAGATACAGAGATGAGGGGACACATCTTTCCCAGAGACACATGGGAATGGTCTGGTGTAATTAAACTTGGAGATGGGCTCAAGCTGTGCAGCTTGGAGGTGGATCTGAACGCTCAGGAGCTTTTGTTCTGCCCACTACACATGGCCGAGATGGTCCATTGATCAACTTTATCAAGAGTCAGGAAGGGGTAAATCCAGGCTCATCTCTAAGTGAAAAGAAGGGGGGAAAAAATGGAAGAGGGGAGCTGTGAAATACTGCAGAGGACTGACTCTACCTGGCTGGCAGGGAGCTGCAGCGAGGGAGGGTCCTTCCATGCTGCAGGGCCATCTCAGCCCTTGACACAGGGCTCTCACAGGCCTGGATGTTGCTCTCATTGCCAAAACTCCCTGGAGAAGGCAGAGAGGAGGGACGGTACAGATTAAGCCAGTTTTTAATTCACCTTTGGGTTTTGTTACACAGAATGAATTATTTTGGCATCAGTTCTAAACTTTCAAGAAAGCACCACATAGCCAAAACTACTCAAAGCAGCTCCTACCCAGCAGGGCAGCAGGTGATTGATCCCACCAGAGGAACTCTCTTTTACAGGTAACATTAATGAAAATTAGGGAGAGTTGAGGGTCCTTTTTTTCTTTTCAATCCAGCCTGTCTCTCATGTTTTCTCTCTCCAGAAAGAACCAGCTTTCTGCCTCCTCAGAGGTTCCTCTTTAAGCCCACAAGAACATCCTGCATGGATCTGCAGGGACAAATGATTTCTTGAAACACACTGGTCTTAATCAAACATAATCTCTCATGACAGGGCAGAGCAGCCTGGACATCCATTAGATTCAGCACAGCTACTCCAAGCGGTGCTGTTATGTCAAAATTATGCAACCTAGGCTTTGATAGGCTTTGGGGATTTTCTCAAAGGTTCCTTATGAGCCCGTTGGTGCCCCTCATATTTCAATGACCACAATATGAACATTAAATGTATTTCCTTTCCCACAGCTGGATGTTGTCCCATCTGTTCTGAGACAGCCAAAGTGTCAAGTAAGCCAGGCAAGGCAGACAATTTTTCATGCAAATCTGTTGACTTTAGGATTTTTAAATATATGTCTTTTTAATAACCCACAGATTATCTCACAAAAAAAATGGGTCATTTGTGAGAGTTCCTCCAGCAGTCCTTGGCATTGTTAGCCAACATTGCAATGCACACATATTATCCTCAGAAGGAAACCTGGCAAAAGGACAGAGAGAAATGCCATGTATATTCACTGTAATGGCTTAGCCTGGGATGTTGTCTCTGACAGTGCTCAGCCTGGATGCTCCAGAGGGATGCACAGAACCCCCTAAACAACTGCACACTCCAACCACTCTCCAGCTGTGCAGCACAGGTGGAACGGAGAAAAAACAAATTTAAAGTATTGCAGCAGCCCCAGACTGGGGAATCAGACTGGGGAACCCCCAGACTTGGGGCTCCTTCCCTGGCACCTTCAGCGTCCCTGTGCCCCCTGTACCAGGGTAGGCAAACTCAGATACCTCCTCCAACAGGGCTGCATGGCTGGGAAGCAGCAGCGGCACCCACAGAGTCAGGTCTCAAAAAGATTTGCACGACGTCAAGGAAATAACCTGTTAAATCAACCCCTGCCACAGGTGGCCAGCTCAGTATAAGTATAGAGTTTACAACTAATTTAATGCCAAAATCAGACAAAGTCTCAGTGCAGGAGCAGCCTCTGCTCAGCACACACTGACTCACGTGCTCATCTGAGCTCTCGGAGCAAGGCAGGGATGTGACCAAATGAAGGGACTTGTGCCTGTGAAACACCACACCAGTGACACAGGAGAGCCTTTCTCACCTCTTGGTTTTCAAACCAGCTTTTAAACCCCTTTTGCTTTTTAATGAGATGCTTCGCAATGAAACAGACAGGAGGAAGCAGCTGGCGAATCATCCTGTGATGAAAGCCAAGGATGTTAATTGCCTTCCTGCCATATTTCATATGACAAATTTGCAGTCAGACCCCCACCTGGCAGGAGAGGATACTACCCAGAGAATGTTGTTCACAGTAGCTCCCAGCCTCTGGATTTCATGCCCTTTTCCCAGAAAAGCTCGCTCTGGTGGGCACCCAGAGCACACCTGGTCTTACCTGGAGTCTGGGGAAGGACCAAACTGAGAAGCAAGAACAAGAGAAACCAAACCTACCCCAGACCTACACATACCTCTCATTCTTTTAAAACTTAGGTGGATATTTGACTTACCCACACGCAGGTCATTTCTCCACATTTAAGGTCTGATTTATCAGGGTCCAGAATAACTCTGGGAAGCTCACACAGCCAGGACAGCGGGACACCACTGGAATAACAGGAGGAAAAGGGAACTTGCTGCACTGAAGACCTCTAACTCTTCTAGCAGCTTCTGCTGGGGCAGCTCTGCAATCACAGAGAAGGTGCCTGCCATTCTAGCACCAAAATCACCATGGAAAGGGCAGTCATGGGCTCTATGTGCAGCAACCCGGCATCATGTAGGCCAAAGGCTCTGTCTTAAAAAGCAGACCATTCCCCTTTCCCAAACACACATTTTACCTGGGAATGGAGGAACCACAGGTCTTTGGATAATTTGGCAATTTTGCCACTTCCTCCAATTCCCTCCTTTAAAAAAAAAAAAAATTTAAAAAAATCCAGCCTGTTTTCTGAAACTCTGCTTTAAAGAGCTGAGTTCTGAAACCCAGAGTGCATGATGCAGAACAGCTGACTTTATATAAGGCTTGTTATTAGAAACAGCCCATCGCTGAGCTGGGATTTCATGAGATGCACCTCGTTCGGAGCCCGGGCAGACACACCATGAGCGTAGGTCCATCCACACAGCCTGACTAAGAGTGAGGATTTTGCTGCCTTTCAGTGCTTGGGGCAGATCCTGACTCAGAGATTCCTCCATGTTATTTTCCATGGGAGGAAGCAGCAGTTATTTTGCAGAGGGTCTGAACAGACAAGATGCCAGCTTCTTGCTGGTAAATACCACTTCCAACCTCACTCGCAGGCTCCAACAGATGTTTCTGCTTTTCAGAGTAATGGAAATTTTATGGACCATTTTCTCCTCCTTCTCCTGTTCTCTGGGATGGAGCAGCAGATAAACAATGCCCTGGGAAATGCAGTGGTCTCCTCCTGAAACTCACTTCAGAGCAGTGTCTCCAGCAGATCGGGGAGACAGAGTCAACCCAGTCAGTTGTGGGTTGGGTTCCTCTGGAGAACCAGACACCATGTGCCACCAGGCAGCTGCACAAAGGCCCCGCTGTCCAACAGCTTTCACTGGAGAAGCTCAAAATCCTCCTGAAGGATGAGCTGCTGGCTCCCAAGCTGGGCAGAGAGCCCACGGGTATGCACAAAAGCAGATTAACAAGATTTGGGAACCATGGTATTATTTTTATGCCCTTGTGTTGGTCATCATTCATTACAGCTGGAGAAACTGAGGCAGATGAAGTAATTCACTGAATCAGAGCAGAGCTGAGGCTGAATCCACATGTAGAAGGTACCAGTGTGCTCATCACAAGACAGCACTTCCCCAAAACATGGAGTGATGGGACAGAGAGGGAAAACATTTGCCAATGCAGACAAAGTGTGGGATAAAAGGGTCTGATGTGCATCCTGAGAATCCACATTTTCCCTTGCCTCCCTCTCATGTCCCTGGGCTCAGCCAACTGTGTGAGAACCCCAGCATCACCCCAGAGTTCTCAAATAAACCCTCTGTGTTGCAATACTCCTTAAGCAAGAACCAAAAAAGAAACTTGGGGAATCCCATTGACTCACAACTGTATTAATTATTACTTTTTTAAGGGCCCAGGGCTTGGTGAATGAGAATATTATCCCATGGGGATTGAGAACACAATGGAAACAGGAAACTTTCAAAAAGCATTTCTGTGGAGATATTATCACAGTGCTGTAGGACACAGGATTTACTTAATTGCAGTCAAGGAAGTTTTAGATTACGCTCTGCAATGTCTGCACGAACGTCTCAGCTATCACAGGGAAGGCTCCTTGCATGGCTATTTCCTTTAAGATATGTGCCTTACCCTGAACACGTTCACTGGAGGGGATTTGGTGATAATGTAAGAGAGTTCAGAGCACTTCAAAGCCTTAAATGAGATTCGGGCATCACAGCCCATGATAAAGAATATGAAATTGCTTTTCTAGCAGATGACATCCTGCTTTCTCTCAGTGAAACACAAGCCTCTATTCAATGCCTTGGTGAAGTTTGAGAGGTTAACAATCCTGTTTCCGGTTCTTTTTGTGTGCATAAATATGACCAAGACAGAGGCAATGCCTCCAGGCACCTCCCCAGCAAAATCCCTCTTAATTTTCCATGCCAATAGTCCCTAGAAGGATTCAAATCCATAAGAAGCCAAATCTCTCTTCACTTAAATAAACTTATAACAGTAAGTCTCCAACCCTTTTATGTGACACACATCATGATTTTCAAAGATGGTCTAACTCCCCATTATCTATGCTTGATTAGGTCCACTTACTGAAAATGGCCATCCTCTTGAGCACTTCATTTTCTGCAGGGTCCCTCAGTACTTGAGCCTTTAACAGCACTTGAACATAATCCCACACCCCATTCCTCCAAAAAAAAAAAAAAAAAAACCAAAAAAACACCAAAAAAACAAACCACCCTCAAAAAAAATCCCCAAAAAGCCAAAACAAAAAAGAGAAGAAAACTAAGTTTTATACAGCTCACCAGTTTTGTACAGCTCTGGGTGGGATCAATTCTACCCTAAGCAGCACATAAGAATCCAAGTTCCTCACATTGCAGGAATGATGGAAACTGATTCACTGCAGGTTTGTGTCCTGCGTCCCCAGTTTTTACTCCTTGCACTTCATATTCCTGCTCCTGTTGCCCCCGGTGTTCTCAGACCTCATGGCTGGGTCACTGTGGTTTCCTGAGGGCTGTGTGTGAACCATCCCCAGCATTCCCAAGCTGATGGACATGTGAAGATCCAGGCACTAATGTGGGATAACTCAAGCTCCTCCAGCCTTGTCTGTGATGGAAACACCACATTTGAGTCCCCTTTGTTCACTCACTTGCCAATTCTACTGAAATCTGCTGAGGATCCAGATTGGAACCTAACCCTTCTCACGTTGTTGAACTTGGTTTGGTGTGTCCAAATACCTTGAGAGAATTGATGGATAGAAACAAACCCATTTGAAATTGGGTTTATTTTCAGGGAAAACTCAGATCATCTCCTCAGTCCTGCACTGGAACAGCTATGTGCTGTTTTCTGCTCCAGCCCAACTTCTTGTTGCCACCGTGTGGCAACACGATGCCACCAGGCACATCAGATCAAGAGGGTCGTTCTGCAGGTGTCCTGATAAATGGACAATATGTAATGAATAACCAGGTCTCTCCATGCCAGGGGCTTCTCCAGCAGACCAGGGAGACACCAGCACCTCCAGCAAAGCTGTGCTGAAAGGTGTTCAAAGGAATAAGCAAAACCCTACATTACCCTTCCCACAGTGGAAGACCTGATCCTAACACTGGCAGATTCCAACTCCAGCCTTCAGAGACAAGATACCTTGTTAATGAAACAACAACAAATTAAGCAACCCAGCTTCCTTGGATTTCTGTTAATTTAGGAAGGATGCCAGGTAATCCAAACAGCAGTGAGATGATGGGTTCAATAGCCCCAACTCTGTGCACACAGAGGTGTGTAGTACATTTCAGATATATTCCGTATACAATGGGCATAAGCTCCCAAAATCCCCAAGGCAATCATTCCACACCTCTAGACAAAACAGTTTAGAATTCAAAACTCAAAAGAAAAAGAAAACAAACCCAAAGAACTTAGTGGTACAAGAGAAAGCGGAGAGATGCTTGTGTTTGCTTTGTTTTGGAGCAGGAAGCAGAGCACTTGCATGCAGGGAGTGCTCCTGGATCTGCTTTTTACATCTGTTCCACCAGATTTGCCTGCAACTGTTCCTCTTCTTTCCCAGGAACAATAAAACCCATGAGCTGCAGGCCAAGTGGCGAGTGTCCCATGACCTGCTCCAGCTACTAAGTTTGAAGCTACTGAGAGGTTTCTACAGCTACTATGAAATGATGCAACCAATTAATTCCATGTGCTGGCTTTCAAGGTATCAAAAGAACCGTCTTTCAAATAACACCAGAAGAGTAAATAATGATTAATTTTTAATCCTCACTAGTTCTTTCCTGATGCTGGAATAACAAGATGAGGTGTTTGTACAGCTTCTTCTGTGCCTTTGAATGTACCCTCACACCACAGTGAGGCTTTGATTGTCCCACAGAAACCTCAAAGTCTGGCCTGGGTTATCTACCAGTAGTTCCCCAAAAAGACCCTTCCAAGGAGCTTGATCTCTGAGCCTCCTTTCAAAATGTGGCACCCCAGCACTGGTGGTTCTTCTACTAAACAGCCCCTTTAATAAATCTCTGAACAGCCAGAAAAGAGTGTCATTGTTTTTCTATGACACAGCCCAGAGGCTGACTGGTGCTGAAGGTCACTTCCATCAGCATTACAGCTGCAGCCCCTTGTTCATTTTAAGCTTGCCCAAATGCTGCCTCCTGTCACCTCTTGGCGTCACGTCCTCCCTCAGAAAACACCACCTGAGGGACTGAAGTCAGCGTCTGTTTTTTGCAAACTCAATCTTCTGCAAAGTTATGCAAACAAGAAAAGATTTTGAATGGGGATATAAGAAACAAGCTCATTTTTCCAAGCCCCAAAATAAACAAAAATTTGCTTCTTTTTCTTCATGTTCCAAAACAAGATTCAAACAGATCCTCTTTCATCCATCATCCAGTTAATCCATCCTTGTTGCTAATGTTAGGAGATATGTCCTATGGGAAAGGCTGGCGGCTCTCAGCCAGCACACGCAACTTTTTAAGAATATTGTGCTTTTTAAATTTTATTTTTAAACTAAATCAGAGATTTCTGAGCATTTCTATGGTGACCTGAGCAGCTTTGCTGCCCTGGGTCATGATGGCATGGCTTCCATCAACATTCCCAGTGGCTTTAGACCAGAAAGAAGACACAAAGCTATTCCCCTTCTCTGCTAAATATTGCCCAAAAGTTACCTGCTTAGTTAAACCAATTCCAACAATTTCAGTGGATAAAAATCCTTTTCAGTTTCTGCACCAACATAAGTTTGCTCTTAAAACCAAAAGACTTTCTAGAATACCAATCACTGAAACATCTCAACACTTGAGCCCACAACACCACATCTATTATAAATATCACCATCATTTAGAGCTACAATCAGAAATGGTAACAAAAATGTATCACAGTAGTTGTTCATCTGCAAATCATATGTATTTTTCCAAAATAAACGAAGCGTACTGTGCTCTGTCTCCTTTCCAGCCCCCCCACCTCCCTGACCCCCACAACCAACCTCAAGCAGAACAAGCCATAATGCAGAACAAAAACAAAATAAAATTGAAACCTGATAAGGCCACATTCTCAGGGAGAAGCCATGTGTGAGATATTTTTGCTTAATTATTTCAAGCAATGTATGGCCCCTTGGCTGTCACCAAGGCCAGCCTGTCAGGGTAATATCATGAGGAACTATTGTGCAGAGAATCACTAGATACTGCAAGTCTTTGAGACCCTGCTAATCAGCTCACATTTCATATTCTCTTACCAACTTTTACACTGAAACAGAGTCCTTACTGATTTGTATCAAGCCCTTTTTCTCCTCTTGTAGGTGTTAGAGAGAAGTTTGGGAGCAGAGATGTGACCCATTGCCAGTTTGCATGCACAGACATTGCTGCTGCCACTGGTTCAAAAGCAGGTTTTCAGTCTCACCAGAGCCACAGAAAATGCAGTGTAAAGTCAGATTGCAGATAAACAGGGACTGTTGATTATGGCTAAAGAAATAACTCAGCAGGAGGGCATTCCAGTGCCCGGGCTCCAGCCGGTCACGCCTCAGTGCCCCATGGATCTGGCTGAGAAGACAGGTGCTTTCAGCCCAAAATTATACGGGATATTGAAAAAGCACCCACTGATGATACTAGAAAGGGAGCCGTTTGCTTTCCAAATATTTCCCCTTTGAGCTGAGCTGGGGTTTCATATCTGGAGGGAATAATGACATGATTTTTCCTCTGTGACGCAGTGGAGTACATAATACACATTGTGTAAGGAACCTGCTGGACGATGTAACTCTGCTTCCATGAGAGCTCCAGCACTGGAGAAAGCAAAGGAAAGTCTAGCTCAAACATGCCAGAACACCTTGCTGGCTAGAAAGTTTCCAAATAACTTAATTAGTGCATTAGCAAACACAAAAAAATCCTAACCCCAAGACAGAGCTCATTAATGAGCTTTAATATTTCTAAATGAAATAAATGAGAAAGGTAAGGATAGGGTTGGTGTCCTGAGTGCTGCAATACAGGGACAAATCACTTCATAGAAAATAAAGAGAAGCTGCATAGGGTCACAGAAATCCCACAAGTGAGAACTGAGGAACTTCAGGTGAGCACAGAAATCTGGCAGCACTTTTAGATGGGGAAATAGAACAGCAGAATGAAGCTTCAGATGGCACAAAGACCCATCCTAAAGGAGGAGAAAAGAAACCCAGAGCAGTGCTCCCTGCAAGAGCTGATTTCAGAGAGTCCCTTCTGGGGAGGAAAGTGCTGGCAAAGGGAAGCAGGGAATCTGCACTGTTTACAAACACCATGTGAAGAGGTAGAGCTTGTAATGGGAGCAGAGCAGAACGTCCCCTGAGGAAAGGGAGGGGGTGGGAAATGTAGAAATTTGGTAATTTAACTTCCTGGAATAATGCTTTTTAGATCTCTTAACAAGGCATAGATCATGACTTGTAAAATGTGAAAATAATACCTCTGACAGTAAAGGGAATATGAATGTCAGACTCATTCCTCCTATGACGTGCTATGGCAGCGACACAGCAGCTGCCCGGCGAGCTGCACGCACTTGAAAACAAAGCCAAACACAGCTGCCCTGGGTAAAAATTGCATCCTGTGTTGTATTTTCAAACCAAACATTTAAAGAGGCTGCTGGTTTGGGAAGCACTTTGTTTCCTTTGCAGCACAGTAGCAATACTGGCATTCCCAACTGATACAAACAAGAAATCACAATCACAGGATGGTTTGGGTTGGAAAAGACTTTAAAGCTCATCTCATTCCACCCCCTGCCATGAGCAGGGACACCTTCCGCTATCCCAGGTTGCTCCAAGCCCCGTCCAGCCTGGACTTGGACACTTCCAGAGGTGGGGCAGCCACAGCTTCTCTGGGCAACTTAAAATAAAAGATAATAAATGGATCTTGTAGTTAATCAAAGAACAGAAGCATGTCTAGGTAACAAGACTAAAGCTTAGCAGCAAGGGTAACCAAACCCAAGTTTAAGCAGCTGATTCAGCTCTGCCCGTGTCAGAGCATCCCTCCTGCAGGCACAGGCAAGACCCCACAAGCTCATGTGCAAAGGGAATATCCTTCTTGATTTTCCAGCTACTGAAAAATTCAAGATGCACAATACCCAGTCTGTTTCCTTTCCAAAATAAAGTCTAAAATTCTTCTGTGTTGAAGCTTCCAGCTGCTGGTCCTATTCTTACTACTAGAAGCTGGAATAAGGGTATGATGATTACTTTTTTTTGGAGAGTTCATCCCTCAAGTTGTGACTTTCGAACTACTTAAATCCCACAAATATTCCCATTAAAATGTTTATCCAAGACAAAGATTAATCAGTTGTTTCTTCACTTTGTTTTTAGGGCTCCTCTTACACAGACTCTTGTCTACCACTGCTCTGTCAGCTCAAGTGGCCATCCAGAGGGGACTGGACATCCAGGCACTTACATTCCAAGCTTCACTCCTTGTTACATGTACACGTCCTTTTCTTGTTTATATCTCAAAAGATGAATTTCTACCCCAACATACATTTAGTTTGTTTATGGGAAGCTGCTTCTGTCTGCATGAACTTCCTTGGAAGTTTAGAAGACATCCTGCCCTGCTGTAGCTGCTGGACTGTGAGAGGTTTGAGATGAAAACCCATTAAACTTTAACTGAGTCAAACCAAAACACCCCACTGGAACAGCAGCAATAGTGCTTGAAGGAGCAGATGGAGCCCCTGGAGTACAGAAAATATTTTAACTTTGCAACTTTAGTGGCTGTCTGTATCTGACATGAAAAACTAGAAAATCACAGTCAGGTATATTTGTCACCAAATTGTCCTGTTTCTGCCCCTTCCCTCGAGAACTGAACCACTCATTTCTGGATGAAAACACCTCCTTTATCCCTGACTCCCTCCTTCATCTGCATGTTCAGAGGCTGAAGTCTCTGCTCCCCTCTGATTGGTCTTAATTTGTCAGCCAATTCCTTTAGAATTGATGTGTTCTTACCAAATTGTGAGAAAAGCTCAAGTCTTGGCATTTTTCATCCTCAGTCAGTGAGGATGAGACACCGTGGATGGTCCATATTCATAACTGGCTCATAAAAGTGAATACAAAAGCAATTATTTTACCAACAGTGCAAAATCTTTCAGGGTATTCAAAAGTGGAACTGTGGAGTGTTGCAAGAACAGGCTGCCAGGGCAGTGCTGGAGTCCCGATCCCTGGAGGGCTTCAGAAGTTGTGTAGATGTGGCACTGGGGGATATGGGTTAGTGGTGGCCTTGGCAGTGCTGGGTTAATGGGTGAACTTGATGATCTTAAAGGCCTTTTCCAACCTAAATTCTCATGTGATTCTATGAAAATGATACTGTGATCATCTGCCTTTGAACCATGATGGTAACACGAAGTAACTCATGAAATCCACAGCTCACCCATGCCCCAAATGTGGCATCCAGCTCTGGAATTGCCCTTCCCTACATCTCAGGAGTATGTAATAAAACCGGAAGAGTGATAAAAACAGGCTGTATACACAGAAAAGTGTACATGAATGACAGCTGGAGGTAAAGCATGAAAATGAATTGAATGGAGAAGCTGAAGAGACAATTCACTCCTTTCTCATTACATCAATGAATTAGGGGGAAGCTAATGAAATAATCAGTCAGAAAAGGAAAGTGTGTTTCCTGCACAACAGTAATTTCATTGCGAAACTCATTGTCTGGGATGTTTCACATCCCAGATTATGAGGGATTTGCAAAGAGCAGAGGAAGCATTGGCAGATGCTGCAGTGAGGGCTGTGGGATGGAGGCACAACAAACCAGCAGCAGCCACCAGGAGGGATCAGATATGCTGATGCATGCCCTCATTTTAAATTCCTCTAAGCAGCTACTGTCAAAGTGAGATGGGTCTATTATGAGTGAAAAAGAGAAGTTAAGGAAAAGAACAGGATGTCCATGTTCCCTGTGCTTGAGCCCAGCCCACCGCAGATGGTGCTTGGGACTCCCACAACCACCCCCCTCCTCCCTTCCAATGGGAAAACACACAAACTACTGTTGATTTTTCCAGGTTCTGGGGAGATGCAGTCTCTGTGTTGCCCTGCTCAGCACAAAATGCTTTGCTGCCTCTTCTAGACCTGCTTTTGGTTATTAACCAACTTACAAGATCAAGGAGCAACTGCATGACAGGGCTTTTTCACCAGTATTTTGCTACTTGCATGCATTTGCACTGTCTGAAATCTGCACAGACTAACCCACTCAACACATTTTCTTTCATTCTTTTCAATAATGTGTAAGAATTCAAAACAAGTCTATTTTTAAAACTATTAGCCCCATAATCAGGTGGTCTGGTTCTTGGCTTTCTACTTAATAGTATTTCAGAAAGCAAAATAGATATTTCCAAAGGTGTTCTCCTGGAATTTAAGTGCCACACACAGAACTCCACATATTTATACATTCAGTGTATGATTCCAGGTCTTGTTTCCTACCTGTTACTTTTTCTAGGACAATAGGAGCATTATTTATCTTGACTTTTTTCAAGGCTTTGGCCACAGCTCCTTACTCCTTCTCAGAGTGCTGCTCTGCTCCACCTCCATTCCTGCCTCCACCTTGTGTAACAAGAACATCATGTCATTTAATATTTCTGGATTCAAGTAAAGGAAAACCACATTTCCTAAGATCCCACATGACAACACAGCTAATTTAGTGATAATGAAGATGACGCACAGGAGGTTGGAGGGGGCCAGGAGGTTCCATCTGCCAGGCAACTGCTCAGACTGACAAAGAGCTGCTGGTTCAAAACAAAGCTTTGAAAACTTTAGGACTCACTTTCTTCATACCTGCAAAACCCAGATAATTCCATAGAGAAACAGAAGCAGAGAACGTTGCATGTAGCTGCCATCCCCAGCCAAGCTGGGATCTCATTACCAACTACCCCACTGGGATTCTCCTGTGGGAAGTTCCCCATCATTTGGGACTGATTTCCTCTGACATTTAGAAGACACTCAATATGGATCAGGGGGTTTTACTTTCACAAAGGTATTAATTTCCCAAAAGCCAGAATATGGCTTGTACTCAGTCCCAACCATCTCTCTGCCCTCCCTGACCCCCATCCACCCACACTCCATGTCTCCTCCTAGGAGACAGCCTGTAAACACCAAGTTGAAACAGTCAATAAATATCAAGATAATTAGACACTCGCTATCGAGATAATTAGACACTGTTGACCAACTGATCTTACAAGAATGAAAAAAGACAAGCTCACATTTGCCAGACATGCTGAGCACAGACTGCTGTGAGGGTGACACACATCACAGGGTGGGTGGGAGCATTTTTTGTCTTTTAAAGAGCCTCCTAAGCACGATTACCAGTGAGCAGCCCAGACAGGCAGGTCCTATCTTAACATACCAGCACCTGGATTTCAGCAGCTGGATGAAGCATGTACAGCCCTGGTTTATATTTATGGTTCTGAGGGTTTTGATGGAAAGTTGTTGGATGTGTTACACAGGTTTATTTATCTTGATATTGTATGTTCTTTTTGTCTCTATAATTAATTCTAAGTTTTTCTTCGTTTCTTTAGCAGAGGAACTCAAACCAGCTTGCCCTTCTGGGAGAACCTGCTTCAGCAAGAGTGATCCAGGTGTGTCTGCTCATGAGCATCCTTATCTCAGTGCTGGAACAGTTCCTCCATCCTCCCACCCTGAGGTACCAAACCTTGTGCTGCATCTTCCTTATGTTCATCACCAAGGAAATACATGTACAAATTCCTTGTCCAGTATTTGCTTCTTTTTAAGTTTGGAATCAAACAACAGGCAAGTAAAATCCCTCTTGGTCTTGAGCTGTCTGCAATATCCATCAAGTCTCTTTCTACCTTCCAGCACTGAGGCTGAGCCCGTCTCTAAGGACTCTGTCCTTGCGTTACAGCTGGACATAGACATCAGATCCACTGAAATAAGTAACCAGAAATCATCTTCCCCACTATGCAAAATGCAGGAATCACCTTTATCAAAATCTCAGCAATGCAGTTTTCTTCCAAGCCATGGAAGCTGTCTGCTGTTCCCTAATCTTTGCCTCTCTCATGGCATTTTTGGATATTTCAATACTTCCAATTCATAAGTCTTCCTATAGAGTGGGGGGAAAAAAAAATCTTATTTAGAGCTCTCTACTCTCAAGTGACAAAGGTTAAATGACTTAAATTTTTCTCATGTCTTGGCCATCTCTCAGCCTCCCTCTCTCTCCTTGCCTGTGATTCTCACTGTGGCCTAAAGAAGAGTTACCAGAAATCCTCATCTTGACTCATATCTTGGTGCTACTCATCCTTAATCACATTACACCTAGACTACTGAAATATCTGCTTAAAATATTCCAGGAACTCTCCAGCTCACTTAAGCACTCGGGGTCTGGAATAATTTGGCCAGAAACGTAGCATTTTCCAGGAAATGGATGATGTCATCCCATTATCTGTCAGCTGCACTGCACTGCCCATCATCCTGGCCTTCACAGCTCTCTGCTGATTTACTCTCCTCATCCACCCACTTCACTCCAACAGATGCAAGAAGTTACGACAGTTTGGATAAAATTCTGTCATTTTCAAGTATTTTGCTGAAGCCATCAAAACGTACCCCTGTAGATTATCTTTGCTTTCTCTGGAGCAGAGGAAGAGTGAGAATCGACCTCCTTTGGGAGTCTGGAAAGGCTGTGGCCCCCCCCAGTCTGTTTGATTGATTGGTGCATCCAAGTTTGTGCCAAGAAGGGCTTTGCTAAGGCACAACTCACTTCTGAAAATCCAGCTGTGAAAAAGGCAAGGACATGGGAACAGATCAGCGACGCAGGAAATGGGGTTCTAACTCCTTATCTCACAAGCTTATGGTTTTTTTGGGAATAACTAACTAACTAGAGTTTATTCACACTGAATTCAGGATGACTGAACCACAGTATTACTCACAAGGAACCCAGATGTTCTGGGCTTTCCTTACCTAGTAGTAGCAGCAGTATCTGGATTCTTGCAAATACACAAAATGACAGGGAATAGTGGGGAAGCCCAGAAATTTTTTTTAATTTGTAGGGTTTTTTTCCCTTATATTAGTGTGTGTATGGAGAGCAATAGATACCCTTTGGTAAGGACAAGAAAGCATGGCATGCTCACGCAACAGAAGAGATCCTGTGGTTTTAGCAGAGATTAAATTAAAATACAGCAAAATATCACCAGAGAAGTAAGAGCAAAAGGAAGCATCACCAGGCAACCACACTGGGTCAGTGGGGCTGCTGCACCAACCCTACTGCTGTCCTTGCAGAGAGCCTACACAGGACAGGAGGAAAATCTTGGGAAAGCCCCGGGGAAGGACCAGAATGGGATAATTCATTAAAAAAACATACACTGCAAGCACACAATAATCAAATGTAGTGAGTCCCATTAGTCACTGCTGCAGTCCCTGACAGCCAAGCACAGAGAGAACCAGCTCCAACACGTGTGGCAATGGGATTACCAGAGTGTTTCCTTAACAATCCTGTTTAAGACAACTGCACAACAACTATCAACAAACAGACCATCACCATATTTCCAACTACACCTAAGGCTCGCATTAGGACAAGCTACCCAGCAGCTGTTCTTAAGGAGAACTTGCTTAAATAATTATTTCTGGGTGTATTGCAGCCCTCAGTTTTTTTGTTTCACCCTTTTAGATCAAATTCCTTATTTATGCTCCTACTGTCCACAGCTTCTCTGGAAAGCTCCCCTGCCACTTGAAGGCAGCTGGTGAGACTGTGAGCAAAACACAATGATTCCTATTCTGGATCAGCTTTTACAGTCCCACCCTGGAGGTCTTTCTCCTTTATCTCCAACTCTTCCTTACTTCTTTTCAACATCTGGGTAGCTCTCCTGAGGCTCCAGAAATAAGCACACACTATACATCCTGTTCCTCCACCCCCCAAGACATATTGTAATGAATACAGAAAACACATGCTCCAGGATAATTTGTTATCTCATGCAGAGCCATTAGCATCAGCTTCCTTTCCTGGATGGAGTCAAGTCAAGCTCAGAGACAAGTTTTCCAGGTTGCACATGCCACATGTCTCCTTGTTCCTTCCTTCCCTCTCCTCCCATCTGGGACTATCCTTCCTGCTTATCAAGCCCACAGAAAAAGAGCCAAACTTAGGAGGTCTCCTGAGATACTGATCTGCCTGTCCTATAATGTAAAGCAGCTTATTAGAGTCATTGGAACAACTCAAAAGCTGTATAAAACCAACACAGACTTCACTGATTCCCAGCAGCACAACAGCACCTTGCAATTCCAGGTAATAAAAAGGTAATGGCACTGGTGGGACAGAGTTTGGAAATCTTCCAGCTTGTCTCAGCTGAGGAACAGAGGGATTTCTCAGGGCTCTCATAGCTTACATCAGACACTGCAGGCACGAGGGATGGGGGAGAAGGATGGAAATCACCTACTCTGCAACCCCCAGGGATAACTTTATGGTGAACCCAACAGACTCATACACTGTACACAACAAAACTGAGCTCTGACACACTGGTCAACAGGCTTCCTGTCCCCTTTTTTTCCCAGAAGATACAAAAATTGCTAATCTCTCCCAGTTCCAGCTCGAGGGGCTGCTGGCTGTCTCGTGCAGGCAGAACAGGCTCAATGCTTTCAGCTCTTGAGGTCACCAGATCAAGCCAGTGGCCAATACAGGTGACTACAAAAGTTTCCAAAGCTGGGTTATTCTTCTTGTGAGTTGGTTTTATTCCCAGCACAGGAAAATCCTTCCTAATACAGGGAAGCTCCTGGCAAAATCAGAGTGGCTGGCAACAATTAGCTTCTTTCCTCTCTCAGACCCAAGTCCAAAGCCCACCAGTGGTGGTGGGAAGCCCCATTGACTTCACCAGGCTTTGGCACGAAGCCTCAGCACAAAGAGCTGATGAGGATGAAGTTTTGGAAGCATGGAGGTGGCTAACAGATCCCAGAACATGACAAAGCACTTGGAGCATTTGCATACAAATGCTCTTTGCTTGTTTATTGCTTCATCTGCTGCTTGTAAGTCTTTTTAACACACCCTCTGTTATTACAAAAAAGAGTGCATGCAAATAACTGCCTGAAGTGAACTCAAGCAGAGAACAATCCATTAACCACTGTGCTTATATTCAAAAAAGTGTTAGAAACCCTCAATAAGAAATGGTGGTTTGAGGGGAAAACCCTCAGTATTCAGGCAACTGCTGCAAACACACAGCCCTGAGTTACACGAGCTGGAAGGCAGAATTCAAAATGCAAATGTTCATATTAAAACAAACTGCTAATTAAGAGCAGGCTTCATTATAGAGATTATCATCTTTAAAGACTCTACTAGACATGCACATTTCCAGCACAAACCAGGAAGATATAGAGAAATACTCACAGGCTGAGCCCGTTGGCTTCTTGTCCTTCCTGACCCTAAAATGGCCATTACACATATCGAATGTTTAGTCTGGAAAACTCAGGGTCAGCTTTCATGGGGAGCCATGAGAAAGGAGCAGCCGTGGTAGGGCCAAGTGACACTGTGCCCTGTCCCCTGCCTGGGCGAGGACCCCAGGAGCAGCTGCCAGCAGTGATCCAGCATTGATTCCCAGGCCTCCGACAGGCTCCGTGGGCTATTTAGCAAAAACAACTCACTCAAAAAATACCAGAAGTGACCCTGTCCAAGGATTATCTGCAAAATCTCTCCCACTCCTTGTATTTTTAATGAAATAAAAGTATTTTCAATAGTAGAAATGTCAGGGTTTGGGCCAGATAAACAAGCTACAGAGACTCAGTGCTGAGTTTCATGGATGCAGACTGGTATAAAACTAGGAAAAAAGTGCAGAAATCACTTGTCAGATTTTAACTCTGGAGAAATAAACTCAAATGTTGATGTAAGAAAAAAGTATTTCTCAAGGCATGGCCTCATATAATTTCCATTGTTTGCCTTCCTATTGCCACCTGTTATTTTGAGAACTGTTTAAATAAAAGAAACACAGAACCAGACCTATCATACGTTATATTATTTCTCTAAATATGGCTCTAAAAATGGCTTTTAAAAACATACAGTTAATTCAGTGTAGAGAAACTTGATTTACTGAAATAACTTGATGGCCTGAACTCTGAGAGATTTTTCCAAACTTCAGAAATCACCCTGCTCTTGAACTTTGGGTTCAACACCTCCATACTCATGCCCAAAACCAGGTGGACATCTTCTAAAGACACATTAGGTTGCTCTCTAGAACTTCTCTTTCAAGACAATCAATCCAAAAGGAAAAAATGAAGATTTGTCGCATTGTTCTGAGTTGTACTAACTGGAAAAAACCTGTTGGTATCAGCGACAGTTGAGCAGAACGAATTATGGAGAGCAAAGTTTGAATAACTGAATTCAGAACAACACTTGCAAACCTGCTGGCAACTTAAATGTTAACTTTTGACAAGGACAACCAGAGTTTCTTTTGGCATAAAGAGCCCATTGATGCAACGTCAGTTTATCCACGCAGATGCACCTATTCTGTATCCATAATGTAGTGATAAAACTGCTGCTCTTGTTTTCAGCACCCTTCATGTTTTCAAATCATGCTGAGGACAGAGAATGACCATTTCACTCCTGAAACACGTGTACAGGAATGAGAACAGGCACATTTTCGTCTCTGTATCTGTTGGAGACTTCTGTTTCAAAGAAGAGAAAAGAAGTCTTTCTTCTGAATGCATACGATCATCAGTGAATACACTATCAAAAATGAAGGCTGAATACAAATTCATACTTAGAAGAATATTAGAAATTTTGTAAAGGCACAGGGAAATAAGTCATTGCATTCAGCCAGCTCTTTCTTCTCTCACCTCCCAACAGAAAAAAAAGTAGATTTCTGCTGGCTTTTTTTTAGATTAGCTAACAGTATTTTTCCTTGTATGGTAGAGATTTCTACTACTACTGCTATTGAGGACTTGGATCCCACAGCAAACCCCCACGAATGAGTAATGGTCTCATTTTCCATCTGCAATACTGAGCAAGAGCCAAGGGCAACCCACTGACACTGGAGGATTTGGACCATGAGTTTCGGTTTTGCCTCCTGCTCTTGTCAAAGGCCACTGCTGAAAGCCTCCAAACAGGACTTTAGAAAAGCAGCTTTTCAAGGTTCCATAGAAATTCAAATGAACTTATTTCCTTTGTCATGGATTTCTGAGTCATGTTTTCCAAGGGAGGGGAGAGGAAATATAATCAGAAAAGGGAATTATTCCTATTTTACAAGAGGGAGCAGATCTACACTAGTCATCCTTTATCTTGTCATCTTCCTGACCACAGTATTGTGAAAAGCCCACAAGCAGAAATGGCAACAAACATCAATGAAATACTGTGCTCTTTATATCATTAAGTTCTGCCATGAGGAGGAAGGGAACCCATGGCATTTTTCAACCCTGCCTTTGTTACTCACACCACGCCTTCTGGAAGGCACAGTATACAAAACGTTATGCAAAACCAAGCCATTCCCGGTAGCTTAGCAAGAAGCATTCATTACATGGCAGAAAACTTCCATTTCAGTGTGTCCTTGTTGACTGAGCTGACAAAATCTGAAAAAATCTGCCACAAGACCAGAGCTGTCCTGAGGTGGGGGCACCAAACAGTCCTGCTCCCCTCTCCCACCAACTTCTTCACTGGGATATACCATAATTCCCAAGAACAGAAAGTTGGAAGCATGGGGAGATGTGTGGAATTGAGGGAAGGTTGTACCTAGCCCTTTGTTCTACCAACATGTGAAAAGGTGGTCACACCAAAGGGTGAAGCCACAACCTCCAAACCATGTTGGTGCCCCACTGCAACAGGTGGTGAAGCTGCTCTGCACTGAAACAGGGGTTATGGTCTTTTGAACTCTTTTGAACTCTTCCCTTTAAGAAACATTTTATGGGAAACTGCATTTATGGGAGCCGGCTATCATCAGACCAAATCTTGGAAAAGCATAGTGTTCTCTAGTGAAAGCTTAAGCAAATACCTAGATGCCCCAAACCCCCCTTTTTCCAGTAACTGAAAGGAAGTCCCATTCGACTTTCTAGTCTGCACATTTCCTTCAGTTTCCATCTAAAAGAAAGAGCATTTAAATACAAGGGTGTCAAGCGATACGAATCATCTTTAAAGCATTCAGTTTAATTAGACAAGGATAAGGAGGTTTAAACAGTCACTGAAATCTAATTCTCTGTATGAATTCCTATCATACAGCAGAAGAGTGAAATCAGTAGAAGTGAAAAAGCAAGGGTTTAGCTGAGCTTATTTGTTACAGCTACTGCTCTTGAATAAAGTGGTTTTTATGGCCGTGAACCTCCGTGGGAGCAGAAGTCAAGGTCACAATGACAATCCATCATTTTGTGGAAGAACCCTACTGTAACCTCACATCTGTGCATGGCAGGAATACGAGGCAGCTGTGAGCAGCTACTTTGAGAACAAATCCTACTCAAAACCATAACATGTCTATGCTGCGTTATGTTCTGGTAAGGCAGATGAGTCAAGGGAATTTCAGCTAGTGTCAGCTCATCTCCTCCCTTCGGAACAGATGCCACCACCCCGACATGGACAGCCAGCTGTGCAGCCAGGCTTCATTTACACACTACAATAAATCCTTAAGTTCCTTAACAGGCACTCAAGGTTCCAATTCCAAGTAGATTTTTTTTGATGCAGAATAGCTGACTTTGCTAACGCTGTAATAGATTTGGGAAAAGGAGATGGGAGAGGACATGGATGATGACAGGAAGCTCTAAGAGACATGAGGCTTCGAGCTGTGCATTTCCCTCTGCATGGACAGAAAAAGCAGCATCTAATTGCTATCTCAATTGAGTATCAGTCCAGATTTGTTTCAACCAGGGTGTTTCCTCCAGCATCAGCTCTGAGTACGGCTCTAATGCAAGGAAGAATTTAATGCAATTAGAGCAACCACCAAGGTTTCTGCCTACAGGGGCACTTCTGCTTGGAGCACTTGATGGTCTCTTGACCCTGAAGATAAGGGGAGAAAAAAAACCCAGACAAACACCCCAAATCAAAGTCCATACATTTTTTGTGTTCTTCTCTGGGCAACCAAGTGGCATTGTTGCTTCCTTACTTCATAACTGAGAGAATCCTCCAGAGAAGGTCTGGGTCTATAGTACCTTGTCAGAATCAAAACAGCATCAGTGAAGACCTGGTGGGTCTGTACCATGCACACATCCAGTACACAGTGTGGCATAAGAGGTGACAGCAACAAAACCAGTGTGGGGAATGAGGGAATCTCTAAGTCAGATTTTAAAGAGGAAGTCTGAATAGGAATCATTTACTACCCCCATGATTATACAAGAAAATGATATCATCAGCAAGATGAAAGACTGTACAGAGAGACAGCAACATTCATTACTTCCCAGCTGAAATCAGGACTCAACCTGGAAACAAAAGCTTCAGCTCCTCTGCGGTTGGGTAATTAAACACAGAAGGGACTGGAGAGAAAAGGCTTTTCATTCACCATCACACAGACATTAAAGGTGCATTCAAACTTCCTTCCTGAAGCTGAACTTTAATACAGCTACCAGGATAAAATATTTGGCTCAAGCAGATAGAAGTCTGAACTTCCATCACCCACCGAAGGAACAGGACTTGCCCACATGGAAGTCAACACTCCTGTAATACTTCGGGCTGTTAAGAGTCAGGGTCATACCAGCTTTGGAAGTTTAGCATTTTTGTTTGTCCAGCAGCCTTGACCACAGCAGAAAGGCCTGGGGAGGTGAATTGTGGCACTTTTGCCAGAAGAAAGAGCTATTCCTACTCACTGGTGAGGTACAGTTCTGACTGAGCCATGGGCAAAGACTCTTTGTAGTGCAACACACAAAGTATTACACAGTCCAGATGTAGCTCCTAACAATGACAACAAAATTCTCACTGGAGGGATAGTTTTGCATGGCATAATTCATTACAAGTGAAAACTATGCGAGCCAAGAGAAAGATACAATCTAATTATTTCTGGTTTCTCAGGGCTGAAGGTGAGAGGGAAATTTAAAAGCAAACAAAGCTGCATTGCTCAATATGGGATGCTGCAATATAAAGAAGTGAAAATTAAGGTCCTGCACAAAACATGTCAATTTTCGATAGATATGGCACTAACATATATTAATATTTCTGACAAGCCAAGAATGTCAGATTTCTAAGCACAATATGAATCACATTAGAATTAAGAACAGCTGAGCCTGCACAACAGATTATACAAGTATTTGTGAAGCACAGGAAATACTCAAAGCCAGCAAGTTCAGCTGTATAACAATATAACTAATAACTGTTATGCTCTATGTATCTGGTAAAAAGCCACTTTATTGACAAGATAACTACAAATTAACAAAATACTGGATAAAATATTGAACACTGGGCAAAATACAGGGGACATTAAAAATGTCCTTTAAAACAAGGGGTCCGTTGTCATTAAAAGCTGTTCTCTTACCAAGACTGAAGGAAGATTAATGAATCATGACACCAATTCAAGTTGAGCAAAGTTCTTCTTCGCTCAAAATGGCAGATTTCAAAAATTCTGGCAAAATGTCTTGAGGAGAAAAACAATCAGTGTTGTACCCAAGCTCAGGAAGAAGAAAACACAAACCACAAGACTCAATTTGCAGCAAGGATGATCTGAAGCTATTTATCAGGTAAGATTGAAACTGCCCCTATCTGGACACCTTTCAAAGAACTCTTATTTGGAATCATTAAAGTGTTTTCTACTATTGGCTGAAAACAACTGATGAGACTCCTTAAAAAGCCCCTTAATTTAATTCACTAGGACATGAACAACTTAAAAGCAGAGTTATGGAATATAGTACTAATAATGCAGATATGTCACTGTAACATTTTTTGTGCACTTAATCAGTTTGACTCATTAAAATACTCAGTGCTTGTGATGTGAAAGAACTTTGCTAAGTGTTAGAGTCTTAAAAAAACATAAGATAAATCAGTGATCTGGAATGAAACACTGGAATTAAAGTCAATGAAAATGCAGGGCAAGATATTTTGGTTTTATGAAAAAAAGTATTGAGTCTTTAGCCAAGAAAGCAAAGTCCTGAGCAGTATCACAAAAACTGGCAGCACATTAGATTTTTTTCACTTAGAGACCTTTCAATCCACCTGCTAGGATGATCTCCTTTGAAGCATGGGATGTCTCATTCCCCATCCTCCTCAGTGAGCTGATGTGGAACACAAGTTGTGAAGAGGAAGAGAAAGTCAGCACTGATACCAAAGACAAGAGCTGGAAGGAGGCAGGTGCCCAAAGAATCACAGACTGATTTCGGTTGGGAGGGACCTGAAAGTTCATCTCATTCCAACCCCTGCCATGGGCAGGAACACCTTCCACTATCCCAGGCTGCTCCAAGCCATCCAGCCTGGCTTTGAACACCTCCATGGACGTGGCACCCAAACACAAACACACCAGAGCTCAAGGAAAGGTGCTCAGGGAACCAGAAGAGGCCTGGGTTAATTTTCCCAGGTAGATTACAGACAAGTAAGGAAAAAAAGCCCCATGAGCTTCAGTCATTTGTTCACAAGAGCAAGAAACATCAGGACTGGACTCCATCCAGATGGGAACCTGCTCTGAATGACCTTTCAGGGTCAGCCTCAGAGATTGTGTAACAGTTTTGTTATTTTCTCTCCCCGTGGCACAATTTTAACAAACCTGTAATCACAGCACTAAAAGGTGGGAATGTGAGTACAAATCCCCATCCTTAATTGCTTTGCCTGGTTCAGAGTGGGAACTTTTAATTTAAGTCTTCCACTCATCAGGAGGGTGCCTGAACCATCAGAAAGCACAGTGATTTTTTTCTGGCTCACTAACCATTAAATAACTCACACAAAGTTGAAAAGGAACAGACTCAAATACTCACACAGATTATTTTATATTAAGGACATTCGAACTTCTAAGCCCAACAACCCACATACCAAACATTTCTGTAAGATCAAAAGGCACATTTTCTGCTCTCTCCCTCACACAATCCCACACACATCAGAACTTCATCCTCTTACCAAACATCCTGGGCACTTTATTTTCAGACTGACTGCTCTCAAAAAATTATTTCGTTTTGCTTCCTAGTAGCTATATTAAAACCCATTATGAGATGAGCAACCTCCAAGAGAGCCAGGGGATGGATCTCAAGTTGAGCTGCTTGAGACAGACACAGCTTGGAAGTAATTTTCAGTAGCCCACATCCTGCAGTCGGGTACTCTGAGGTTTGAAAATTAAGCACTAGATGAAGCTGAATCTATATTTCTATTGTTCCATGCAAATGCTACAGTCAGGCAGGAACAGATGACAACCTAAAAATCCCACTTGTATTGGCTTATAGCTGGACAAGACACAGACAGTAACTTTTTCCAGCATCACTGCAGGCTTTGACTTATCATGGACAAGGGCAGCTCTGACGGTTCCAGATTCACAGCATCCAGAGATGCTACTCAAACTCGCCGCCTTTAGCTTAGTATTTTAAGCATACTGTGAATGCAGACTGCAAGCAATCACACACTCAGCAAAGAAGAACATGCTCTTATGTTAATGTATACAAAGTTTAATCTCTAATGGCTTTAAAATTAATTAAATCTTTAAAATAAAATGAGTTTACATTTCATTGCAGATCTACTTCAATCTGCTGTATTAGAGAATAAGCAGACCTGTTAAGTTTCTCAAGATATGGAATGGAACATCAAACCGAAATATCTCACCCACTCAGGACTAGATATCAAAGTTTAAGCAACTCTAGCAAAACAGGCAATGTTTTCGGGAGAAAAATTAAATTGTCTGCTGATTGCTTATAAAGTTGGCTGGAACTACAGAATCCCTCCCAGTGCTCCTTCACAAAGCATTTTGCAAATACCTTCCAAAAATACTCTCCTCATTAGGCCATAAAACAAGGAGCAGGACTGCAAGATGACCATCCAAAGCAATTATTTGCTCTTTCATACCAGATTAAATGTTGAGTAACCACCACCTTCAGTGGAGTTACAACGGTGCAAGTCAGAAATGAGGACAGAATTTAGTAGAACACTTCCATTAACTTCCAGTTACTTGTGACAGAACAGATGATGATCTATTTGGAACCTATTAAGACTGCAAATAAACTATTTTTGCAAGTCAGAATAGAAGAGTTACAGCCAATTTTGTGGTCTTTAAGAAAGAATAGATGGTTTTGCTGTGGATCAGTTACTTACACACCTAAATTTTCTCCTAAAATTATTTACTCTTGTATAACCTACTGCTTATAAGCTTCTTTTCATTCGCCTTTCTCACTCCTTTTAGGACTATTTAATGGATGCTGAGGGGTCTGTAAAAACACTGCAACAGATCAAGTCAAAAGTGAGGGAAATACTGACCCTGTAGCACCCACCACTCTCAAACCCACTTAAGTCTTCACCAACTCCACCACATGAGAAACCTGCAAGTCTGGAGAAGACTCAGAAATACTTCCAGACCCTTTAAAGCACCTCTGGAGATGTGTCAAACATCCTTCTTGCAAACATGACAACATTCAGAACTTACCTGGGACCTCACAAACAGCAGCCAGCAGCACTAGAGATCCCAGATGTGGAGGAAACAGCTGGAGCTCTGACTTCTTCACTAGACAGCTGGAGATTTCCCAATAAAAGTCAGCGCAGCTTTCGATCACAGTTTTTTGCTGTTCCAGCTGCACGTTGTGGTTCCCTGGGGAATGCACTGGCTGAAGAACTCCTAGTAGCATGGTTTCATAAAGCAATGCATATACCTGCTTTGTTTCTTATTGCCCTGGGATTAAATCACATGCTGAGCTTTACTTTGGCTAATAAGTCAGGTAGAATCCTACAGCAGAGACTCAGCATGCCAGTGATAAAGGAAAAAACAAACTTTAGCCTACTCCAATTTCCAAGAACAGGATAAAACATTTGTGGTGGTGGTAGCCCCCTACCAAAACAAAGGGGAGAGACTTGAGCAAAGAGAATTTAAATGCTTCACTCCAGGCTGTTTGAGAAAAGACACAGCAGAGCCTGGTCTTTGCTCTGGTAATTTTTCTTTCAAAGGTTCTAATTTTCTGTTATTCACTATGGTAAAAACCCCCATGTTTTGCCTTATAAAATAAGTACACTTCTCTATCACCCACTTCTACCAATATATATAAGGATTGTATATTCTAAACACATCATTTGTCAACAGCTTGTAAATCAGGTTTTTCCAAGTAGTAACATTAGCCATTAATTGTTTTAAACTTTGCAAGTGAGCACTCAAACAGGAAATACAATACATAAACAGGAACGTCTTTAGCACACCATTCAGTAAAGTGCAGCCAAAGCCTGGCCAGCCTGTTAGTAACCATCAGCAGCAGCTCCAAACGCAACTGCTGGTAGAACAGTCAATGTTTGCCCAGTGATGTTTGTGCAGTTTGCTACTGAGCAAAGGAAACAGCATTTTTTTTCCCCTACCACCCTTTAGCAGTAATGTCTTGAAATCTAGTCTCCTTCCTCTCCAAATTTTTAGAGTCCAAAACCTTACTGCAACTTTTGGTTGTACATTTTTCTCGTGGCTGAACCCAAATGTTTCAGTTTCTATCTGTGTGTCAAAAATATTCATAGGCATCCCCCTTATTCAACTTTTATTAGCAGTAAATAGACTCCAAAACACAGCCTCTATTTGGTAATTTTTGTATCTTAGTCAGTGCATGAACCTGAGGAAAAAAGGTGAACCTGTCAGCAACCCTGAAGTAGCTGTGCTGGAATCTGAGCAGGGAAAACCCAATCATTCACAGCTTAGGACCAGGTTGTTCCCCCCTCCAAAGCCCAGCTCTAGAGCCAGTTTTGTTTTACTGTGAGGGTGGAGAGGCCCTGGCACAGGGTCCCCAGAGCAGCTGTGGCTGCCCCAGCCCCGGAAGTGTCCAAGGCCAAACTGGACAGGGCTTGGAGCAACCTGGGATAGTGGAAGGTGTCCCTGCCCTTGGCAGGGGGCGGGACTGGATGAGCTTTAAGGTCCCTTCCACCCCAAACTATTTTACGTGTTTTATGCTCATATTTACTGGTAAAAAATCAAACTACAACTCATGAGACATCTGAACTCCCATTTATGGGGGCATTTTGAGTCCCAAATGCATTACCAGAATCATGTACTCCGGAGAAGGAAACAGGAGTAGAAGAGACAGACAAACATTGAGAGAAAATGTGTAAAGTGGTATTATGTTATTAAAACATTACATTAGAAATAAACAGAACATAAACCAAAAATAGGTTTTAACCAGGTTTAACTTTTTTCTTTTCTTTTTTTTTTCTTTTTTTTTTAAAATTCAAATTGACCCAAAGCAAAAACTTACATTGCAAAGGAAGAACAAAATACATGACGGTATTGGTAACTCAGCATTTCATGGAAGCTGCACTTGTGGGCAGGTTTTTTCCTCCAAACCAGCCCATCCTGATAAAGATGCCACATCTTTTCTTTTGCCTCTTGGTATTTATCTGAAGAGTTTGTCCAGATGTGTTCTGCCAACCAGAGCCAGAAAACTGAATTTTCCACGCTATTCCAAGGAAGCCAGAGTTATTCCAAGCATGAATGATAGTGAATTAAAAGAAAAAAAAAAAAAAAGAAAACAAACCCAAAACAAACAAAAAAACCCCACTCGAGCTTTTCAAACTAACAAGTATTGTCTATAATGTAAATAGTTTAGAAATATGGTAATTAAATAATCTAAAAAACACTCTTACTCTGCTGTACATTTATAAACATAAATATTTACAAAAACTTTCTGCTTTGTTTTAAAGGATGAGGTTTGCAGTTTGTTAACGATCAGAGTCTTTTACTCATATTGATTCTTTGGTGTGTTTGCCAATTTTTTAAGGTTTATTAAAAGTGTTCAACCGTGAATTTTAAGGTAATGGAACGAGGCTACATCACAAGTCTCTATTATGCACTTCTCCTTCCACATTCTAGTCCGAATGAAAAACAAAGGTCAGTTTGTTCTTCAAAGTATTTGTGCACAATACTGAAAATAATAAAAAAAGGACCAAATTCCCCCTTATCAAAATTTGGGTAGGATTATCAATGAATAATCCTATTTTATCTGCACGTGAGCATGTGGGTAACCAGAGACAGTGCATGGGACTATCAGTAGGTTCAGACCCACATGTGCTGTGATGCTTTGCAGAATTAAAGTGAGAAACTAGCTACAAGAGAAGGCTTAGCATTGCAAAAAAGGGTGAGGGCTTCCCTCCACCCTGGGGAGAGAAGAGGATGAAAATTAATTTAAAAGAAAGGCTTTTTACTGGCCTGAAACATATGTGTGTTCCCTTTTAGATGTCAGTTACTTAAAAGAAATAACCAAAAAACAAACCTCAAACAATAAATAATGGAATTACACATTTCTTCATTAAATAGCATTCTTGTAACCAACAAAGTCTTTCATAATTTTCTTCAGTCACAGAAACAGACAGAACAAATAATTTGCCTTAATATAGATTGCAACTAAAATATACTCTAGATTACCTTAGAAAATATTACTGTAAAAATTCAGTGGGAAAGGACATTGGTTTAGACCAACTTACAAGTGTAGTGAACAATACTAAGTCTGTTTTGTTTTTTTTTAAAGAAAACAGTTTTAAGATCCTGATTTCATGTCAGAAAATGGAAGATTTGTGTTAAAACCTGCCAGTATGCCCTGTCTCAGCACTGCAGAGCTCAAAGATTAGAATGGCTGATCTTCCCTCCACAGGAGCCAAGAGACTCGAGCTCACACTCACACCCCACCCATGTGCTCAGCTTGTCCCTACTCCACAGATACAACCAGGAGGAAGCACTACAAGCTCTACATCCCAGTGCAGGGTGTTAGGCTGGACTTGCTCACTCACACTGCCGAGATGTGAACTCTTGGTCACTGCTCAAGCAGCTGGACTTGGTACAAGCTGGAGATAAAAAGGTTCAACACCCCATTCCTAACCCTCTGAGCCATGAATCTCCAAAATCCCTTATTGTTTGGAAACCTGATGCAATGCCAGGCACAATAGGGACAGATAATCCCCCTTGCTTGCCATGGTTCCGGTGCATCCATTAGCAGTGATAAGGTTCATGCTCAGGGAGCTGCAGTCCGGGGTTATCAAATATTAAAAGGAACTAGCAGAGTTTAATATGAGCTTACCTGCCTTACCTTGCTTTTCCTATTTTTAATACTAAATATTTTGAAAGTGACATGTGAAACTTAAAAGCCATCACCATTCCTTTCATCTCCCACTTCGGTTGATGCAATTGATACAAAAGCACTCCTGATATCAGAGGGGCTCTTTTGGAGCCAGGCAGATGCCCAAATAAAAGTAGAGAACACTGGCAAGAACATTATGCTGAGTCTGTAATGCCTTGAAAATAAAGAGAGGGAAACAACTGCACATTTTGGCCCAATCTTCTTTTGATCAAGAAATTCTTTTTTTTCTTACTATCAGAAACAAAACTCTGTAACAGATCTTTTAATACCTGGTTTGAAAAACACATTCAGTAGCCAGATTTCAGCACTCCTCTCAGTTTCTGTCTTCAGATTAATTGCAAAATTTAAACTTTCAATGTAAGTGGGGCTTTTCTTCTTAGTTAATAACTTGTGTGCCCTTCCTGCTCTCTAACCTGAAACAAACTGAATTTCAGAGCAATCAAAACAACTCCCCTCACCACCACTGCTTTTAAAACAAAAGGGTTTGGCCAATTTCTTTTCTTTTTTTTTTTAGTGGACACAATTTGGCTGAGAACCCGTAGATAAAATCTCAACTGAAAGTGAAATAAAGCAGGTTATACATTCATGAAATTCAGGGAGTAATAATGAACAGCAACTGCTGCATCATTTCTGTAATGTCACAGCAACACTACAGTGAGGCAGCAGCTCCTGCTCTCACAAATAATGCACTGAGACTAAATGAGGAATAGTGGGGGAATCACACATAAAGGGAAAATACATCAGAGAGATTATTGCACAGGAGGCACTGTATGAGCAACAGAATACATTGGCTTCAAAAAATCTAAATTTGTTTCCTCTTAAGTTACTGTAAAAAATACAGAGGCTATGCCTCTCGGTAGTGTACTGTCACTGGTAAAAATAGACTTATAAACAGCCACCCATTCAACAGGGAATGTTGGGAAAGAGGGCCTGAATTCTCTGGGCATCCCAACTACAGTAATTAGGAAAAGAAAAATACCAAAAAAAAAAAAAAAAAAAAAAAAAACAACAAAAAAAAAAAAAGCCAATGTATAGACCCTCAAATTGAACAGGGTAACTGCATTTTTTTCCTCAATTTCCAAATTATATTCATACAGTACCCAAGGACATGTTGATTATCCACTCTTCCCTCTGTCCTGCAAAAACAAACATGTGGCAGAGACAGGGGTCCCAACCAACAGGGCTCTGTAGTCTATCTGTATCCTTTTGCAGGACAGGTGCCTTGATTTCCAAACTTTTATGTTCTTGCATCATTGCTCAGCATGCCAACTCAAACCAACCACTTCCCTCGAGGGGCTGCCTTCCATCTCCACGGCAAGTCTGCACACGTAATGTGAAAACAAACAGAAAACCAACAGCAATTTTTAAAATGCAATATTGTATAGAAAGCTTGGACCTTGTAAACTTGGACCAAGAAACCAAAAATTAAGACCTTCTAGCTGTGGTATAAAAAACCCAAGGAAGTGTATACCTGCCTTCTGACTTCACAGAAAAATCAGAATTTGCATAGGATATACTTTGTGCAAGGCAACAAGCCTCTTCAGTATCTGGAATAGAACTAAACTTGCTCAGAGTTCCTTTCTTCATGGATATCAGATATCATCAAATTTGTGTTTTAAGTAGTCTTTCATGACCTTGGCAATGGGTAGTTCATCAAGTAGTTTGAGGTTTTGAAGGCCTATACACTGACGGATTTTAATTCGGCATAGATCTTGCAAGTTTCTGGGCTGTCCTGAAAAGACAAAAGGAACACATAAAAATAAAATGACCACATTTTAAACGTACTTTAAGACATCAGTTACTTAGCAAAATGACAGGGGTTTGCTGTTTCCTAAGAGGGAGAGGGAAGGGAAAAATTACAAGAGAAAAAGTATGCCAGTTAAGACCTTTTTAATGGACTCAATGAAATCATGGGATGAATCCTAAAAACATTTTTACATGCACAGAATTTTACTGATGCCAGTGTAACGTGATATCATCCATGTGAGGATTCCCACCAGGTGGCAACATAGCTTACACACTACAGAACAGCAGAACTCCTCCATTTAACTTTTTGTAGATTTTTTTCTATCCTTGGGGAAAAATACCCTCAGTCTTGCTTTTCTTTCAAACAGTGAGACAAAAACTTCTAAGTTCAGCTGTAACAGGACTAGGAAGTTTCCTTAGAGAGTGAGGATTTATAAAAGTTATTCCAGGATCACATGGCAGAGTTAAAGATTGGGGTTTCCTTTCCCTTTTAATGAAAACATAAAGCCTTCAGGCTTTGGATGCAGCCAAACCCTAGTCAAACAGAAAGGGATGAAAATGTGAGTTAACCACTGTCCACAGAGGAAAAACTTTACTGACATCACAAAAACTTCAGCATTCCTGGCAAGGATTTTCCAAAATAATCCATTTTCTTTCAAACTCATTCTTACCAGGAAACTACTCAAAATCAAACACCTTGAGAAACAGTTGGGTTTTGGTCCCTCTATCCAAAATAATCTCAGAAAATTTAATCAAGTCTTGTATCTGAATGCACCCAGCAATGGATCCCAAGGAAAAAAGAAAGAGAAAAAGAGCAGAACAACAGACATTGAGAAATCCTGCCCCAATAAACCCTTCTAGCTTTCAGCACTGGTGCCTTTGGGCCTTCCTAGCCCAGAGATTGCACACAGATCTATGTCTTTAATAGCTGTGAATAGCTTGCCCTTTGTAAATCTGTCTAGTGTTTTTTGAACCCATTCATACTTTCAGCATCCAAAACATCCTGTGGCAACAAATTTCACAATATAATTAGGCGTTGGCTGGAAAACTACAAAGTAATTTTATTTATTTTAGATCTGCTTCCTGATGGCTTTGTTGCATGCCTGCCATTCTTTGAGTTACAAGGAAAAGAATGAATAATTGTTCCCATGCCAGTCATGATTTTACATACCTTTATATAAACCTCCATCCTCCACTCATGCTCGGTACCACTTCCCAAAGCTGAAAACTCCAGTTAATAAGCCCCAACATGGGAATCACTCCAAACCTCTGAAAAAACTGCCTGCCTTTGTGCTTTTTCCTCATTCTGCTACAGCTTTTTTGGAGTTATTCCAGTAACACATCAAAGCTGTGCTAATCAATATTTTGATCATCGACTTAACTGTGTAAGCCTCTTTTTCTTTTTTTTTTTCCTCCAAGCCAAGACTTGGTTATGGGACTTAATGACTGTCAAATTCAAAATACTCAGCACCATGAACAATGTAGGTGCTTCTGTTGGTATCTATAGAAATGGGCTGACAGACAGGTAGGGATTTTTAGACACTGGGATTTATCTTAAGCACTAAAATTATCCAGGGCAAGCCAGCAGAAGTAATGCATGAAAATAGTCTCAGTCTGCTTTTAAAGAAATTAGGTTTGAAATTAAAAAAACATGAAAATTTGAGTTTCCTTCATGTATGTTGAAAATACTTTTATTATACTTATCACCACCTAAATGTCAATTTATTTTTAGTTATATCCTTCATCCATGATTTAAAATATAGACCAATAGTTACTTTGTCCACTAGTGGTTTCTTCTTGGCAACTTTTTTTTCCTACCTGAAGGAAAGAATTTAGGCAACTTGGACAACAGCTGAGCATTCAAACTTCAGGGATTGAAAGTTATTTTTGGTAAGAAATGAAACAATCTTAATGGTGATAAAAAAATAGTTCTGATGCTTTAAAACAGGGTTCAGAAAGGATGCACTGCTTCAAAAATTCACTGCAAACAGCAGCATTAGAAATTATAAAGGACTAGAGGTCTATGTGTATTTTCTGTAGTAGAGTACACAATAAATCAGCTATGAGACACTGATTTCTGGTTTCAGAAATAAATGCCTTTTAATTAACATCCTACGTGGTTTTTGAGAACATAAAGGAACAGACAACGTAAAATACCCAGAAGAAATTGGTCATCAGTTAATTCAAAAAGACCGATTATCAAATGTATGACATTTTCCCCTGATAAGCCTAAAAAATATTTCCTGGGAATGTGTTAACAATGGACATTTCCAGTGTTAAGCACCAGTTGCTACATCTAGTGGCTGCTGGTGTCTTAGGTCATGCCTTGCAAATTCCAAGGTTATTAATGCATTTGTGATTTATTAGAAACGGTGTCTGGAACACTTACTCATTCTTGGTTGCATCTGAATGAAAAAGAAAAAAAATAAAGGATTACGGACCGATGTCAGTGAACCTTAGCTTGGCAAATGAAAAATGTTATTAGTAACTTGGCAAAGTAAGACAAGTTAAATGATGAATTAAGTTCTCTTTAAAAACGATTAGGAAGTAGCAACTTTGGTTATATCCTGCATCACAAGTTTGGGAAGTTATTTAGGCAAATAAGCTGGAAAGGAAGAGAATTAAAAGAGAAAGGAACAAAAATCCCCACAAACATGAAAGATATGATTGGCCTAATTACCACTATCATATAAAACAGTGACATAAAACTACTGATCACCTTAAAAACATCCAACACATCCCTGATCCACCTCAAAGGGCCACCTTGTTGCTGTTATTCTGGATTTGCTCATGTGTTCACCAAATCATTACATACTGCAGTCAATTTATTTTGCTTTATAGCAGTAATCAAATAAATTAGAAGTATTAATTACAGGAAAAAGATGTAGAGTTCATCTTTTGCCTTCCAGAGCTTGTGCTCTGTGCTGCAAGGGAAAGCAGAAATCCCCACCAATGCAATTCTTGTGCATAGTGTCCCAAACCTGACAGAAAAGCTTCTTCCAAACAGAAGAAACGTAAAGCATGGGCTTAAAGAATTGAGAGGAATTGCTTTTCGATTTCTTTTTAAATCTAGATGAAGCAGACTTCAGTATGTACAAAATTAAAGCATTTTCCTAAATCCGTTCTTCAGCTGCTAACGAAATAAGTTTCTGAGCTTTCCCCACTTAAATAATTAGTAATTATTTTACTTAAAGAATGAAATGAGCCCTTAAATTATTATTAAGAGAACAGCCTTTGCTGGTAAAGCAAAGGAAAAAAAGCATATTTTAACAGCAAGAAATTATTACAATTAATCCGAATTTTCATTCAAAACTCCATCCCTTTCCATTTTGCAGTTTTCAAGAGTTTTTTGATAGAAGATCTGAGAGTTTGTTGTTCTATCCCAGAGACAGACAAAACTTCAATTAAGGATTTGCTACCTGTCCAAAGAACTCTGTCACTGTTACAACTGCTCTGTGTTTATACCTGTGCTTTCCCTCTGCAGACAATGCTCCCCAAGAAATAAAACACTAACTCACCTAGTAAGTCTGTATTTAAGGATCATTAAGGCATATTCGTGATGCCTCTGACAACACTGTTGGGGACTTTCATCCAGTACTGTAAAGCTGGAAAAGGGGAATCCCTACCCATTTCCTCCACTGAAGATGCAGAGCAAAAAGTACATGTAAAAAACCAATATAAAAATCATGACTTGACCTTTCTGTTACCCAAGAGAAAACTTAGGAATAGCTGAAATTAATACATTGTAGGCTACAAGAAGATCCCCTCTGATGTATTGTTCTAACTACTAAAAGAAAAGTACTTTTAAAGCAAACAATTAGTGTCATTGGTTTGAAGTGGATAGGCTGTTTCTGAAGAAATTAAAAAATGAAAAATAACATCAGTGACATATTTCAGAAGCCGCCCACAGTTTTCTCTACAATATTAATGCATCTCTCTAAAAACCCTTGGAGTGGTATTTCTCAAACTGAGCCTCTGCCCCTCCTGGGACTTCTGAAAGGCTGAAAACAGTAGCAAGAAACCATTTGGTAATTTCTTTTTAGCTACAAAGGGAACTTAAAATTAAAAATCTTTTGAAACATTTTACAAACTATGTTGAAACCACGCTGATGTATGCTGGCAACAGCTCAGCTCCTCCAGAATATCAGGAAAAGTTTTTCTTTCTGCAGCAAACCCTTGAATCTATCCCTTATTTCACAGCAATGAAGGAATGCAGCTACTGCCAGCAATTAAACTGAGCTCTGAATTTGTGGGCTTTTTTGGGCGGGGTGCAGGGGGTGGGGGGAGAAGAAAAAGATAATTGAATTTATCAGCTGGAAACTCACACCCACCAGGCAAGAAACACACTGGGGAGGATGCACTAAAACAGGATCCTAGGGAAAGGTTGGGATCACCTAGGAAATGACTGAGGCTGAGCCGAACGGGAATTCGGCTGCTCATTGCAACAGGTCTAAAGTTTACAAAATGCACTGGGTTGTACTCTGTGAAAAACAACAGCAGAATAATTGGAGAGGATATCTGGTTTTCCAGCATTCAAAATGTCAGAAAAAGCTAATATCAAAAATCTATAATCTAAAATATTAATATCAGACATGCAGGGCTGAATGTAGAATTACAGATTGCTCACTGAGAGCGTGAACAAACTCCTCCAACCCGAATCCAGCTCGACAGGACACTGAGAGGTTTGATTCTTTTAAACTGGATATCATACAAGTTATTTTAAAAGGTCTAATTTAAATTTGTTTTCAGTATGCCTCTGCTAGAATGTCTGAGCCTGACATATGTTTTCACTGGTCTCTGAAAAATAATTCCCCACAATGAGTTTTAGACGTCTATGAAATTTCAGCCTATCTGGCACAGAAATTATGTACCACGGAGACGCCTGTTTTGGACTGAAAATTCATATATGAAAAAGCAGAATGTCAGTAAGGCTCAGTGTTATATTTAACAGGTGTATTTAGCAATGAAATTAAGATTCGAATATGCTTGCAAAGGTATTTTTAAAAAAAATTTTGTAACATCTCTGTAAATTCAGTCTCATTGAAATTGCTATGGAAATTCAGCTAAGAATTTCAACACCATAATGTTTATCTATTTTTAGGAGACAGTAAGTAAAGTGCTCTGAACATCAAGACAGGCTTAGGATGCATTGTTATTCTATTTTAAAATTATTTTTGCAGAGTACAGCATAGGTGTACAAATGGGTGTGGAGCATGGCTATACCTTAAATACCACATATAAACTTTTTTTTTTAAAAGCCTCTTACAAAATTCTTTCAAAGTAAATAACTGTATACAGCTGCACAATATGATTCAACTACTTAATATAAACAGTCAACTGCAGAGTAGAAAATTATAAAATAATCCCCTTATCCTAGTTCCCTGTGTAACTGGGTGACAAAGCAGACCTCAATCATCACTGCAAGATTTCCAGCAGCACCCAAGGAAACAAGTAAAGCCTGTGATTCCAGTAAAGATCTTCTATGTTATTGCAAACATGAAAATACCATTTCCTTTGTAATTATCCACGTAATAAAATATGTAGAAATCTACTTAATTCACTATGACACTTCTGTATTCATAAAAGCTAAAACTATGCAGAGAGACACTTTTTTAAATGTTCTTCCAGTTTAAAAAAAAAAAATTCTAGTGAAAAGTTATCTTGATTTAGCCAAGGGATAGAGACAAAGGATGTATAAGGATTTCTTTAACAGGACTTCTGTCTCAGTTTTTCTGCACTTTTACAGTGCTATATAAATTTAAACACAAAATTACAATCTCTAGTCAAAGCCAAAGATCTGCCCTTTGAAAAATTCAAAAAAGGAACGCAATTGAAACATTTGTAGTTAAATTCACTGGGTGACCTTTAGATGTTGCTCCAGATCTGAACTGAATTCTTTTATACCTGTTGCCACACCAGGCACATCACATTGTTCTGGCCAAATCATTTCCTGAGCTCTTTGCCTTGACACAGACCAGCAGCTCGCCCAGCCCCTCACAGTCCCTTCTGCTCCTGAGCTGAACACAGATTCAATTCAAGGGGGGGGGAGGGGGGGGAAGTTTCCTTAAAATTCCCTTCTTTAAAGATAATAATTGAACTTCTAGTATCTTAAAGTTTATTTAAGCCCTTATGTATTTTTCTAACACTTGCATTTTTTTCTACCTCTCACATTTGTTTTATAAGTTTCAATATTCTCAAATCCCATTTAACTTCAAAATACATAATTTCATCCAGGGCTGTGATTGCACACTAATTTTATAAATATATGCACTAGCAATAAAAGTCTCTATATACCTCTATCTTCATATATATCATATACATGCATCTCTATTTTAATTTGCATTAGTGCATTCAAGCTTAACACATTAACACTCCCGAAGAGACAGGTTCAGACCACGTGAAAACTGAAGCGTTTACACTGCTTCAAACCAACTCTTTATCAAATGATCTCAGGTACTATGGTGGCTGCCAGTAAATGTTTTTTGGAATAGGAAAGTGTAATACAGATAAGGAAAAGGAAGGTGATTAATAAAATCATTGAGCAGTTTTCATCTTCAGTATTTTTTTTCCCCCAGGGAGACTTTGCTTATTTTTGTATTGTAAAAAAAGAGAGAGGGGAAAAAGAAAAACACTCAGGTCTGAACACCAAGTCAACAGCAGACTCATGGTCAAAAACTCTGTGGTTCCTAACTTCCAGCTTTGTGCTTAAATATTGAAACACAACTACAGAATAACTTCCTCTTGGAATTATTCTAGGAGCAAAGGAATCTCTACCTGTAACCAGGAAGAATATCAGACCTTCAGGGTCAAACCCCAAAATCCAATATCTTCTTGCAGACTCTCAGGGCCAATACTGAGTATTTCTGAGAGCTTGGTTTCTTGCCTGTTATTCCCAACCGGGGACCTGGGCTAAAGGCTGCCATTATTACCGATTACAATACCTACCAAAACAAAAAGAAATTCACATATGATGTTTTCTGAGAAACTGAAACTGTACAAATATGTTTTCCAAGTATAAAAAAAAAAAAGCTACTCACATCTTACATGTAGACTACTAAATAGTATCCCATTTATATGCAGCATGCAACTGCTTTCACTTCAAGACACAGATCAGTTTGATAACTTTCATAATGTATATCTATTAATCTTTAGGCTTAAAAATGATAATCTATTGAAAAATAAAAACTAATTTCTCTTTTACTATCAAATACACTCTTCAAAATTCAGATGTACATATAAAACTTACAGCTATGGATTTCTGCATAAAGCGCTTAGTATAAGGTTCAAATAAACAAACTAGAAATTCCTGTTAAGCCCCACAAACAAGGAACTGTTGCAAACCACAGAAGAGTTTCAGGAAGAATTCCAATAGAAGAATTGTCTAAAAATTTTGTAAATATTTTTTCTAGAAAATACAAATTGCACTAGACTCATAAACAAGCATGACATCTCAACAATTCCCTGTACAGTCAGACTTAACTGGGAACTCCACTACCAAAATGCCAGCTTGCTCTTTATCCATCTCATCTCTCATATGGCATCTTATTAATTATTCATGAAAGCAGGGAAGACAGTGTTTGGATACTTACAAAAAGGGCAGCAGAGTTTGTTTACTGTGGTTTGTAAACATATATTGATAATTATTTTGCTCAGAAGCACAGCACTGAAGTGTTTTTGTCAGCACTGCTTTCCCAGTTGTCCCTCAAACAGCACAAAACTGGGATAGTTCCAACACTGCTACATTGGCCACAAATTAAAGATACTTTTTTTTTGTAGCAGAATGTACTTCTCACTTAACATTAAACCCTTAAGGTATGGAATCTGCAAACTAAAAGTTACAGTACCCGTTTCCATTGGTCTTTATAGACACTGAGGAAACACAGAAGCAGCCTAAGCTTTCATGCTTACTGATACATCCTAAGACTGAAAAACTGCAAGTCTGGATACGCTATCATCTCCTAAAATCCCTGACACTGCAACTATATAGTGAGAGGCTTCCAAAAAGGAAACCAGAAAGAAATGTGTTTGAATGAGAAGGGGCAGGCAAATTAAACCAAAATTGCTTGTATTTCTTATTATCAACTTCCACCTCTCCAGAAATTCTCTTTCAATTTCAGATATGAGGAAAAACAACACCACAAATCATGTAGAAAAAGACAGGAAATTCCAAATGCTTATTTGTGTCAGCTACTGACAACAGATCTCAGCTGATTCACTTCCAGCCCACACTGACTTTCAGTTTCTTTACAGATTATATTGGTTGTCTAATTCTCATTAAAAAATAACCACATTCAAAAAAATAAAAGGAGCTGTAGGGGACAAAAAAGGATATATGAAATACCCCATCCTCTGTAGTGCAAAGATCCTTCTAGTTGGATGATAATTTATCAGGCCATCTTAACATGTTTGAATTCGCAAACTCTACTGAATGCTAATCAGCAATTCCTAAATGCTTTAGGCAATACCATGATTACGAAACATTAGTACAGCATTCCATGTTGAGAGGAAAACTTTCAGTAGATCTAGTACACCAAAAACTGGTAATCAAAAGTGATCCGGATATTAGGAGCCCAGAACTTCTTCTAAATATCAGAAGTCACAATGAGTTAAAATCTCTCGTATTTCAAAGACATCAACAAAATCAAATCAAAGCTACACAGCACATGAAACCCCTTCAAGTTGCCGGAATGAACTGTAGAATTTTGTTGTCTGGTTTAGGGGAGGGAAGGAGAGAATGTGGGAGAACACAAAGCAGCCAAAGCTCTTTTCTGCCCTAGTTGTAGCGCAGATGAAAAAGCCATCAACTGCCGAGGATTTGCATGGCAATAAAAAAGCAAAACAAAAGACACAAAAAACCCCCTAAACAAACAACAAAACCAAACCCAAAAATCATACGTGCTAAGGCCAGTAAAAAAATGAGATTTTACAGTCCACTCTTTTAAAATGAATGCTTCCTGTAGATATTTAAACAAAACTAATTTAAATGAAGTATACGTAACATTAGCACCTTTGCCAGTAAGAGATTCCCAGTATCACAATCCCTTCACCTTCCCAGGACTTTTCTAGTGCATTTAAATAGCATCAAGGGGCAGAGAGGAAGCATTTTTTTTTCCTGGGGCTAAATTCAAAGAAGGCTTTTAGAGGACATTGTGTCCTGTGATTAACTTCTCTTACATACATACTTGTCACTTCTTGTAAGAAATCCAGACAGGGTCGGCTACTTCCAGAAATACTTATTGAAACAGCCAGTGGGGTCTGTCCTTCATAGTTCCTTGTGTTAGTGTCTGCTCCGTAATTATACAACATTTGTGCACAAAGCACATCATCTCTAAGAGCAGACAAGTGTAAGGGTGTCTGTCCATCTTCCAAGCGCCCCAAGTTTGTATCGGCCCCTCTCTGGAGGAACATTCGGCAGTACGAGTGATTGCTTTTGATCACAGCGTATCGTAACAGGAAACCATTCTGAATGTCGATGTTGGCATTGTGGTCCAGGAGGATTTTCACACAGCTTGACCTCTCCCGGATAATGGCCAGCTGGAGTGGTGTAGTACCTTTATCACTGAGCGGATCAACCTCAGCCTTGAACTCCAGGAGGAGCCTGACAAACGAATCTCTGCCGTAGTGAGCGGCGACGTGCAGGGGAGTCCAGCCATCATTGCTCTTGGCATTAATAATGTCACTTCTGTAGTCAGATTCCAACATCAGGCGTGCAATCCTCGCCCGGCCATGCATGGCTGCGTAATGCAGAGCAGTGAAGCCTCCAATTAAGTCCTTAACTGTGGGATCAGCTGAAGTTAAAATAAAATTTAAAAATAATTAGAAGGCGTTATGGTAATCCAGTGCTGAAAAAAAAAGTAAAAAAAATTAAAAAAAAACCAAACAAAAAAAGCCCCCAAAAACCCCCAAACAGTAATTGCTAGTCTTTCCAGGCATAGCACGACAGGATTTTTTCTACTTCAAACTAATTCTTGCTTTCATGAACATGCTATTTTTAAGACAAAGTTAAAATTGTACTTAAGAATGAATACAAAGAAAAAATTTTCTTTCACATACATATGTTTCCATTTGACAAATACTTTTCCACATCTTCCTAGCACTCTTAGGAATTAATTACTAATTACTCAAATCTCTCTGTCCATCCAGTTTTCCTCCAGCTCTACAATATTACATTTCTTTCTCAATGTTCAACTTTTTATTTTCCCTTGTGTCGCTTCTTGGTCTTAAAAAGAAGCATGTGTAGAAACATCTGCTGTCCCAAATTGCGGATGTTTTGTGGTCTGGCAGCATTGTATTGTTTTTAGGGTGTAATGCTGTATTAGGTAAAATGTTTCTCTGTGGTCTGCAGGATTTCCAAAGCATGTAGGATGTATGTTATTTTAGATTATTTTGATAAAGTCTCTTTTCATAGATGATGAATCTGTTTAGAATCTGTTCTGAATTTATAGTTTCACAAAAATTTAAGAATGTAAAAACCCACTTCTGAAAGGACTCAGATAAACTGTTAGTACAGAGCACAGGTAACTACAGATTTATTTCCCCTTCACACAGCATGAACACTCAGACTGGTTAATTAATTTAAAAATTAAAATAATCCAATCAATTTACCTAATTTCCTCAGGACACCCAAACTTGTATAGCAAGTGACTAATTACCCAAGGCAAGGTGCCATTTCTCAGCTAGAGTTTCTCCTTTCACCATCCACAGGTGCTGCTGTTGGACACTAAAAGGTACAAACTACAGAGTGGAAGTTTGAACACTTTCCCAACCTAAGATAGATATCATCTGCACAAGATACCAAAGACCTGCTATAAGTTAAGTTCAACATACAATATTAATTGCAGGCTACCCTAGTCTGAACACACCTGAACACACAAAGGTGCTAACACAAAACAGGAATAAGCTTCCCAACCCACTTTGATAATACCCAGATAACACCAAGACAGACATCATACCAAAATGAAAAGACTAGAAAGAAGGAGTAGAGAATGCAGCTGCAAAGATGATCCAGCAACTTTAAGGATATTTTTAAATGTAAAGAGAAGATGGAGAGAAAGAAAAAAACTAACAAAAAAAATCCAGCACACAAATGAATGCAGCCTGACTACACAGAGAAATAAGATGGGAGAACTGCCTCTAGTGCACAGAATAGGAATAAACATAGAAATAAGGGGTAGATTAAGGTAAGTTTAGTTCCTTGCTAGGGACACCTTTCCTTGTCTTCGGTGACAAGCAGAAGTTTCAGTGCTCTGTAAAGTCACACTAACCTGAGGTAAAGGAATGGCATACCTACAGCTCAGCAGGAAAATGCAGCCAGTGACTGAATGTGTGGTTCCTAACCTGCACTGTGATCATGTCCAAAATACAGCAAAGAATCAGCACAACTCACACAAAGATAATATTTCAAAGTGATGCTGCTTCCAAGGTCTCTTTCTTCACATTGCTCAGACTATTCTACATTGATTTCTGAGTGGTGATAAATAAAGTGGGTAGCACAGGCATGAGAATTGAGATACAGAGGGATGATACATTCTGAGGGGCAGAACTGGGGAGGAAGATGGACATAATGGAAGGGAGACAGCAGCAGTCAGAGCTGTTTTCCACCAAAAAAAGATTTTTAAAAGAAATAATGTCTGAGTTGTACCTTCTCTCTCCCACACTGCATTAGGCATGCAAGGCATAATTTCTATCCCCAGATGAGGTGCAGGTCACTGCCATAAGCCTTAATCAATGCCATTTCTAAATTCAAACAGACATGCCCAACTTTTACATGTGCACCTATATGCACTTTTATACTGGCTGCTGTAATCCAAACCCAACAATTTCCTTGTAACATAAGGATGCATTTTACCTATAGTTTTAAGTACCTTTACACACCTTCCTTACCCCCAAAATTTCATTGCTTTTGACCATTAAAGAGAACCCAAAAATTACTAAGTCATGTAAGAGAAGTGTCTTAAGAAGGATAGGAAAAAAAGCCACACAGTTGGGAAACCAAGCAACACAAACAACCAACCTTTCCACAACAAACCCGCTAGAAAAACCTTGTGAAAATATACTGTAATTCCCATTAAGATTATGGACTTCTAGTGAGCCAACAGCCTGCCTCTGGATCAGGGAAACAATTTTAACAGGATCGAAACGTCTGTTGCTATTCCATCAATATCCTGCTGCCACCTCCTGGAAAATGTCCGAACTTCACAAGGGCTTTCAGCAGAGGCTGGACCTGCATGAAGTTGCCTACAAATTCCATCCCTGTCTTAGTAAAAGTAACACCCCGAAGTTGATGGTGCCTGAAGAACTCGTGCTGCTCTGGGGGTTTTGTCTGGTTTTTCTAAAATTTTCAGTATTGGTATCATGTTGTAAAGTAACTCTCTTCCCCTGGAACATGAGCAAGGTAAAAATTAACTGGGAATGACTCTCAGATCACCTTTTAGAATCTGCAGAGGGGGTAAAAACTACCTGGTAGCTTTGGCTAGAAAGGGATTAAGCCAGCACTTGCCAGCAGTTCTTTATCTCATCTCCATCCTGATTGTCAAACAATTCTTTCATTCCAAGCTTCCCATTAATGTGGGGAGAGCAAAATCTAGAAACACGAACAACTGCATTTAGTCATTTCTAATGTTCTTAAATACAGTGGCAGAAACCTCAAACAGCTTATCAAGGGTAAAAATTATTGCCATCAAGCTCACTTGAGATGGAAAATTTGTAGCATTGGATGATACTCAGATTATTTTATTTCATGTGAAAGTTGGGCACCTAAGATAGTAATTTAAACTCTACTGTTAATAAAACTCTTTTCTAATACTGTAATCTAGAGGATATATAGATTCATAAATAAAAGACTCATATTTTAGAGTTTACATTTACAGATCAGTGGAACAGTTTTCCTTTTTCCTTGACACCTTCCTTAGGTCACTCTATCACAGGAATATGGGAAGCCAAGAAAGCAATGGTTCAGCAATGCTTCTGGCTTCATAGAGTACTTCTATACTTCAAGCTTATTTCCCCCAGCTAGGGCTTAATTCTGACCACAAGTTTTAGAAACATGGCTACATGTAGCTCCTGTTTTGAATTTCCTAAGATAACATTGATACAGAAGATGTCCAGGAAAGCATTACTGTTCAGAGACAGAAACACTTTAGGAGCTTAGTGGGGGTGAGCATTTTGCATTCTCTAGATCCTCCCAGATTCTGCTTGACCTTACTAAAATTTAGATACAGCTGCTTGGCTACTTTCTTTTACTATTTCATTTCTAGGAGCTTTAGTGAATTATTTCTTCATTTTAATATGAGTAACCAGAAACTGCTCAGTTAATACCAAGAAGGTATCACCAAGGTACAGCTAACTACACACTTTCAAGACTTTAGTTTGTCGCAACATTAATAGTGGTGGTTGTGAATTAATAAAACATATTTCTTGCCCAGTGTGGATTGTCTGCCTCTATCTGTCATATTAAAAATTTTAAAAGTACACTAGAGGGAAAAAAGGCTTGTTACACAAAAATCCAAGATTACTAAAAACTACACTCCCTGTTTTGGTGTTGCTTTGTGACTCCAGATCGTTTCTATGGATGGGAAGAGCTGGCTTCATAGAATCTTCACTTTAACAAAATGAGATGAATATACTAAGAAAGTTAAATTCACTATTTCTCATTAAAACTAAGTTTCTCCATGGTTATGATGAACTTTCTGCATTTTACCAGCTGCTAAATAATATTTGTTATCTGACTTATCCCCTCGGTATCTAGTTGGTATTTCTGCTGGCTTCATCCTTTAGTCTGGGCTGGTTTTTCTGCATTTTCCCCATCTATCTGTGTCTCCTTCCTCAGCAGATAATAAAAAGCTTCCTGCTGTTCCACCACCTCCACTCAAATCAGCCAATCTGCATGCACAACACTGTCCTCTGGCTCTTTTCTTCGCTGGTGAGCAATGATGGAAGAGAAAAAGCAAAAGCAGGAGGCGGACAGGTCATGACTCCCATAAGAATCTACTTTTTATTTCCAGGTCAGTGACCAGATTCCTTCTCAGCCTTTATTAGCCCAACTCAACCTCCATCCCACCAGCAGGCTATGCTGGGAGCCTTCCAGCATCTCAGATCTGAGGCACAGCACTCTACCCTCAGCAACAGCCCACTGTGGTTTTCCCAGTCCTATTTTCCCTATGAAAGTATTCCCAGTTCTGCTAAGCTCCATCATCCCTTGGAACAGCCACAGCCACAAACACCACCAGTCACCCCTTCATTCCCATCTCAGTTCCCTCTTTCCTCCAGAACTCCACACACTCCCTCTCACTTTATTACCAATATATAGTTCAATACTCTCTATTTTACCATAAGATTCACACCAGAAAAGGAATTTTTCCTTCACCCCAGTATCGAGTTTTTTTGTTCCACAGGGATTAAGCACCAGCAGCAAAACAATCCACTCCAGAGAGAGAAAAGTAAAGAGCATGTGAGGAAAGGTAGACAAAAACCTCTCCCTAATGAGGGTGGCATGATTAACTCAGCTTGTAAGATTCAACTCACTCGCTGCTTAATAACTCATTTGTGGCATTATTATGTGATAAATACTCATTATTTTTATGCCTCTGTTTTGAGGGAAAACAAGGCAAGGCACAAGGCAGTGCCAATTTTCAGGAGTGAGGCTCAGCTGCAGGAAAGCTGCTGTGGATGACTAACCCTCACACTATTTGTTACTCAACTTTCTCATCCCGGTGATTCAACTCCAAGCTGTCTCAGGACAAAGGTGTTTCATTACAGGCAGCTTTCATGAGGCATCACATTCAGCTGGTATTTTGTATAGGAAAGTAACAACAAAAATAAAAACAAACCACTGCATCAGCAGCTGTGTAATATGAAAACCTATAAATTGAAAATACATAGGAATACAGAAGGGATTGGGGTTTTTTATCATCTTTAAATTTACAGATAAAAAGTTAAAAGCAACGTATGTGACTGAAAGCCTTAAACTTTTGATTTATCAAACGGAAGGTTTGCGCTTATCCGCAAATGCTACATTTAAAAAGTTGAACTTAAAGTTATGTATTAGTGCAATTTAGTAGCTTTTTTCCCCTCTTCCAATAAGGACATGGGGGTTGACCCTTTTATGTAGTTACAGTCTGTAGTAGGTATATCCACAGAGTCCAGTTGCTCAGGCTGTATTTCACCACTGCTCTTAAGGAACAAATCACTGATTGTGCCACTACCACAGCCTGCTAATGCCACTCCACTTTCAGGATGATCCATACAGCTGACAAACACTGTGACAGACACAAGTGGCCAACATGGCCTCAGATACACAAAACATCAGAAAGATCATTTCAGCTTGCTTGGGACTGAAAACATGTTAATTCATAATTCATTTGGTAAGAACAGTCCTAGGATGGAGGATGCCATTCTTTAAGAGCACTGATCAGAACATGGAGAACATCTACTGATTTCCTCTCCAGTACCACATTAAAAGATTAGGACTATCCCTTTCTAAAACTTCAGGTGGCCTTGGAAGATGATAAAGCAATGAGAAATTCTGACTGTACCACCTGAGGGATAATAATCATCACCCACATGAGTATCACTTAAATCAACAAAACTCAATCAGTTCTTGAAATAAAGCTTCATCATGGCTGGATGCAGGAGAGCTGTAAACTCATCTGGATTAGCTGACACTAAAGTCCTTGCACAAAGAGGACTGTTTTCATAAAGTTTAGCAGATTCTGTTAAACCTATATTAAACTTAGTCTTTAATGCAACTGGTTAACTCGTGTTAGAATTCTGAAACAAACTTCCCTAGGATTTCAATTCAAGGACCTGCCTTCCTCTAATAATACCCCCTAACAGAGAAGAAAAGCCTGTAGTGAGTGCTCTGAGTGCATTTTATTTTATAATGAGTCCTTCTGCCCTATTTTCATAATGGTTATTCATTCCTTGAACAATTCCTAGGCAATGCTGGGGGGAAAGAAGTTATTAAGATATAAAGCTAATCTATGATGTCATTCACAGAGTATGCATCAGAAATAAACAGAGATTGAGAACAAAAGAATAACAAATAATTACAAAAGATAACCAGAAGTATGAGTATGATATCTCATCAGTGCTGGAAAGCCCTGCAGTGGAAATTGGGATAGAAAGGTGTCAGACGAGCATCAAGATTTTTCTCTGTGGGCAACTCACCTCCATGCTCCAGAAAAACACGGACACATCTCTCCTTGCCTCTTGCTGCAGAGAAATGAAGCAAGGTCCAGCCATTGGCATCCCGACCATTTGGAGAATATCCCTGCTCCAGCATCTTGCGCACGGTGTGAACATCGCCAGCAGCCACGGCAGCCTGGATCTGCAACTCTTCCTGTAGCTCAGGGTTCCTCCGGCAGTGGTGGTGTAACATCCTAGCTGAGTCTGGCCTTTACAGGAGCCTCATGAGCTCACACGAGTCACCTTCAATCAGTGTGAAGCAGGAATAAATTAGGATTGGGATCAGAAATGGGGTATCTAGGAAAAAAGGTCGGCATTAATGAAATGCGATGCTAAGATTTCTCTCTATATGCTGAGAAAAGTGATGTTACACAGAGAATAAGCCCCAAATGATCTCATTATTATTAGCAAAATCATAGTACATGGCTGACATCATTGAACTGTAAAAGAAAAGGACACTTGCACATGATAAACAGTAAACGTTTTCTTCAGAAATGACAGCATCAAACAGCAGTTCACCATTAAAGCAACTAAGCAATAAACAAAATGAAAAATCTCTGGAACCCACCACTTACTTCAAAATCACACTGTGGTTAATACCACTAACTCTGGAGATAGCGGTTAAATGGATTATCCAAACTATGGAATGGATGATCCAAACTGTTGCAGGAAGCAGCACTGCACTGCTACAGTAACTGAACTATGATACTCTTTATTTTTCTAGAACTGTACCCCTTCTAAGCTTCAGTGAAGATATCTTACCAATACGATCCTGAGACCTACTGCACGTATTAGTAACACTCATGTTCAAACTGAAAACTTTAGTTATCTTTTTTCCTTTTTTACCCTTTTTTTTTTTAATTAGAGTCTACTGTTTGTATTCTGGCTTGAGCACTTCCTAGTTAGTACATAAAGGCTGCAAACAACTTCCACACTCCAAAAATCAAGTACAAGGATAACAATATATGAGACCTGAAAATACATTTAAATGCAGTTACTATAGTACTGTCAAACACCATGAGAACATGTATCAGAATAATTCAATTTAGAATTGTCTTGACAGAGTATATGAAAGCTGGGCCAAAATGGTATCTAAAATAGCCACTGTAAAAGAGTCTAGAAACAGGCAGACACTGGGAAACAAGGAAATACTATATTCTCCATGCTCTGTTTGAAAAGTACCATCTGCAATTCTACTTGGGGACAAGAAAATAAACAGGTATTTAGGGATTCTTCCCCAATACACATTCATGTGCATTGTGTATTATATTCTATAGTCCTAAAATGGAAAGGAGTACCAGAAGAAAGAATAAAAGCTTAGGGCATGCTGAGCAATAGGGGCCTCAGAAAATATTCAAACATGTTGCAATGAATATTAACAGACCTAGAAGATTACAAAGAGGAATGTATTTAAACACCTCCAAAGTTAATCAAGATTAAAGTACAAAGAAAAGTTTTAAAGATGAAAATTAATTTCAAGCAAAACTTAAAATTTACAGTAATTTTTTTGTTTATTAGGATGTTAACCCACATCACCACCTAAACCTTCTTTTAGGTATCATAAGGATTTCCAGGTCCTCGTGATCTGCAGGTCATTCAAAAGACATTGCAATCAACTCCCCATATCCCACTGGACACTTGTTTTCCTGCAATCCAGATATACCCACAGACAAGAGAAAAGTGAAAGCATCAATCACTGCCAACTTTGCAGACAAAGGCACAGCATGTATTTGCTCTTCTACAACCTCATCATGCCCATGGTAAAGAAGTTATTTATCTGCTTTTTGGAGAGATATAAACTCATAATTAACAGGTGCTCCAGTGACCCTACTTACCCTGCAAATATGGAAACCACACACAGCAAATGCCTGTCTTTGACATTTATAAATGCTTCAGCTTACCATGTACGCCAACAATCACTACTTCAGCATAGGGTTATTAAAGAAGACTTTTTAGCTCCATATGTTATACATGGCTTAGAAACTGGCTTTGTTTAGTTTTATAGTGTGAACTTCATTATCTGAGACTGGGAGGAAAGGGGATTTACAAAGCAGCAACTGCTAACTCAATAGGTCAGCTTTTCCAGTATATTCCAAAAATCAAACTTGGTTAATCTGATGACAATGGAAGTATTTCTATTGACTCTAATAAGCTTTTGCTAAGCCCTTTTCTAAACTCCAATTAGCACTTCAGAACATGCTCACCTATAAGACAGTGAGCTTGACTTCATTCTGCATCACACCACTAAGAGCACAGTTAATAAAATTCCAGCTGCAAGAGTCAGATCTTCCTTTGGATTTGCAGGTGAAAACTGACTGTAGAATCTAACCGATGATGAATTGTGCAAAACCCTTAAAAAACAGTAATTCAGACTGTGTCCCTTTAGCCCTTGTTTCTGGATACCTACAAAAACAAGATACAAAAACTTTTTTTCTGAAACTGAGAATACCTGATCAAAACTTACTGTAAACAAACTTTATGATGCCATTTTTACAGTCCTTTATTATAAAGGACAACTACTTGCAAACTCTCATGTGGTCCTGAAAATTAAGGTCAGACTAGCTGCTCAAAATGCTACAGAATGAGAAGCGATGACTAAAGAGATGAAGTGAAATGGGATTTCTCATTTGAGGGGCCAGCAGTATTTCCCCTGCAAGTCTCTGTGAAGACAGTTGGTTAAGGAAAAGCAGAGCTCTCTCTCTCACACTTCTCAGCTGGTGGGTATATTTGTAATGCAGCATTATAAAAAATTGGCATTGGCTCCATATGTTGCATGTGACTAGCAGAGCTTATTCAAATTAGCTGGTACTAAAGTACATAAGTACTAAAACATACAAAGCAGAAGACAAAGTCAGGCAGCTCCTTTTATCACTTGCACAGTTTCTGTAAATATCCACTCTTCCATCTCACCCCTATGGCAAGCAATGAAATTCAAATGACAAGAATATTCAACCATAACATTAAAGGTTTCAGGATAGTTCTAGGTACACACCAGCTTTGAAAACATTTTCACTTCTGCTCCATAGATCATTTAAAACTCCTTTTTGCAAAGCCCCATTAAGACATCAATCTTTGGAGAAGAGAAGGAGGACTACTGGAAGTAGCCCTTTGGCATTTAATATTTAATGTTTTGCAACTGTAATCAATCTCATTCAGAACTCAGCATGCATTTGGGTTGTTACATATTGGCTTTCTGCATGCACGTTAAAAAATGAAAGGAAGCACAAGGGGGAAAAATATACCTATATATTCTTGGTTAGAATGATTTTATAGTGCCATGAAAATGGAGGACAACAACAGTTACTTAATTGATTTTGCAAGTACAACAGGATAAACTCAATGTGGTCCTGAATTACCTTATAAGAGGTTGTTACTCTTTGATGAATGTCCCACTCTTCATTGTCTTCACTGTTCATAATCTTCTGTGCCCATGTGTGTCAAACAACCTGCTACCCCTTAAAAAAAAAAGGTATTTCTTGTTAGTTGCAAAGAATAAAAGTGAGAGGTTTACTTACTCTTACTTTGTGTGAGAATGCTACATTTTAATGCAGCTATGTCAGAAAAGACCCAAAGTGTGTTTTCTATCATTATCAAAGAGTCCTCCAGAGGCTGGGGTGGGGAGAGTTCGCTTCTGCCATATGAGGAAAAGGCTACAGAAAAATATTTTATGGAAGACAAGAGAAATGAGAGGCATGCTTCCTCTCTGGAGTAATCCTTGAAGAAATTGTCTACATCCTTCTCTAATAAGTACATGTATCTGCTCCTGTATGGAACAAGAATGGATGCAAAGGTTACAGTAGGTATTTCTGCCTCACTGCTCAACATCTCCCTGTGGGAGCCAGATGCCAGGAAACACATTCAGGATCCATTTAGTTCTTCCCAAACTACTTTTGTGGGTTTTATATTTGTTTGTGGGGTTTTTTTCTAGTTGTTTTTGTATAGGGTTTTGATTTTTTTTTGTAATCTCTATCCCCTCTCTGCTTCTATAAGTAAAGAATAAAACCTGACCCCATAGAACACTGAGCTGTGTCTTTCAGCTGGATTTGGAGAGCCACCAGCCTGTCTCCTCTCCCTCATGCAACAGCTCAAGCTGACACATGCTGCATTTCATGAACAGGTAAAGCCACCTCCACAGTTCAAGAAAACCACCACCTCAAAAATCTTCATCCTTTTCTTCATGTAGAAAAACTACTCTCTAAGAATCAAGGCTTACCAAACACCAGTTACAACCCCTGTGCAGATTCCTACTGCAGACTAACCCTCCTTATCCTCCCTGTCACCTGCAGTTAACAGGATCAGTCCCAGACCATTTCTCCTGTACTCATCCCTAATTCGTCGTACACCTCTATCTGACCTTTCATTTCCTCTGGCTGCAAACTTTTAGTGAAAGGCCCCCTTATCTCATCTGAGCACTGCAATAATATAATAAACAATAAAACCATTAAATACTTAATTGTACAGCTGATCACACAAACCCAACTGTGACTTGTTTCTTCTGCAAATGAGTTGCACCAGAACAGTTCCATGAACTGTGCAGCTCTTAGCTTAAGTTGAAGTTTCTGCCACTTAATGTAACATAAAATCATGCTTCTGCAACGATAGCTCAAAGAGGAGGATGAAAAAAGCCCTTTTCATCCCTCTTATGCACATTTTCCAAGAGCTTTGCTTCCCAAGATAAAGCATACAAGGTCTTCAGATATGCTTACAGCCCTGCACAAAACTGCACTGCCATGACCTAATTTGATCACATTTCTAGCCTTGTTTTTTTGCATAGATGATCAGTCGTTCACCTTTTTTTTTTAAATTTTTGCATGATTTTCACTTTAAAACCCACACATTTTTTATTAGCTGATGCAAATTAGAATTGCACTGACTTCACAGACTACAGACAAGGTAACAGATTGCTCCACTAAAAAAGTAACAAGCTTTTTCCCCCCAAAGGAAAATTAGCTGCATATGGCAAGAGTAAGATCTGCAACTTTAATAAAAATAAGTCATATTTAGTGAAAGAAAAGCTCCCTCACTCAATGACTTAACTAAGTTTGATTAAAACACTAATAATTATAGTAGAAGCAGCAGTAATAAAAATAATAAGACAAACATCCTCATTATCTATTGATAATGTCTCATGTTCTCAAAGAGATCTTAGACTTTTCCACATCAATGTGTCACTTCTTGAAAGTCACTGCAAACATCATGTGGAAAATTAATTCCAACATATGTATATACTTACTTAAAGAAAGTTAAAGGTTGGTACAAAAAGCAAGACCTCAACTCTCAGTATTTTTCTAATTCGCATAGCCTGACAGATAGACCTGGTTCCTAAACTCTGAGAATATACATCCAAGAGCAGAATAAAGACCATAATTTACTGATGCCAGCCTAACTCTGTACAACAAGGAAAGTGCACCATTACACACAACATTTAGTATCTGGCATAGACCTAATCAGTGTAGATCCGAGCTGCCAGTAGTTGAAATATTCCGAGACATTTAAACCAAATAAACAACAGAAAAAAAGGAAAACCCCGTGAAAAAAGAATAATCACATCAGCCTTCATTAGTCTCACAACTCACTTCTCCTACCCCTTTCAAAACTTGAACAAACTAAATGTGTTCTCACTCAAATGGCATTTTAAAAATGGTCAATGTATTTTTGACAAACTAAACACAACCATCATCTTCAGCTGTCACTCAAGTTCCTATTCCAGGAGCTCTTCAGACAAGAGAGTAGGGCAAACAATTGTGTTGTCATTTGCATTCTCACATCATAATCGTGAAGTTTGCAAGTAACATGTGAAATATCAAAATTGCACAGAGCCTTATAATCCTGAATATGTTTTCTGCTGAATGCTCCATGCTACAGCCCAGACAGACATCAAGTGACGTATCCCTGTGGCTAAGATGAAAATCACCAAGCAACATATGCAAGTTGCTGGGTCTGAAAGCAATGAGTTAACAGTGCACAAATCCAGAGCATCACAGAGGAACTGCTGCTTCAAAGAAAACAAGCCTTCACTCCTCACAAGCTGTCATTAAAAGTTACACATTTCTTGTAAGAGCTCCAGTAAGGCCAGCCTGTAGCTCGGACATACTAAATTTAAAATAACCAAAAGAGGTAACCTACAAGTGCCTCACCAATTTCAGGTGTTCACAGAGCTAGAGATGGTGTTGTTACACACTAATAAGCAGCTGTCGTCTTGTTACATTCTGCAGGTGGGTGAAACTGAAGCACAGAGGTGTCATTTTACTACAATTACCCATCTCACAGAGAGGTTGTGAGGTCTGACTTTGGGCCTGATGGAGAATCAGAGAAATCACCCAGCTCAAGCAACTTCAGGTCTGCAAACCTGAGGGAAACTTCACCTTCACAAAGCAAATCAACTATTAGCCATCCTCAGTGCCCTCGCCCAAACATTGGCAACCCTAAGCACAAGCAGAGCCCCATGAATAAAAATCCTGCAATTCCTTCCAAATGCAGGACCTCAATGCTGATGCTAAAACAAGGCCTTACAGCTTTTTAGAGTAGAGAATGCTGCATCAGGTTCACACAGCCAGAACCTCCTCCCTCAAGATGTGCACTGACAAACTGTAGGGAGCTTGTGCTCTGCAGCATGGTTGGAGATCCTCATGTACCAAGCAAAAAACACCAATTCTCCTCCAATTTACAGCAGCGCTGCTACTAAGTTTTAAACAGCAAAAGTCAGATGGAAGCTTAGCCTTAAAAGTAATTAATTTGTAGCAAGTGCTAATTGCTAAGATTTATGTATTTTCACATGACTTACTATCATTAGAGAGCCCAAACACCAACACTGCATGGAATGACAGAAGCAGGAGCCAATGGCGAGCTCAAACCACATTAAAGCAGTCACTTCAGCACTAATTTTCACAGCACAACTGATGAACAAACTGAGTGCTGCTTACAGAATTTGTGTCATTCAACAATCTCTAGAAGCATATTTGATATTTCTATTTAATACAGCCTAAAAAAATCCAAGTGGACAAAATTTGTTGGATGTCTTTACTGGACAAAGCAAGATTTTCACTGTGATAATATCACTCTGTAAGCACTGCTGGAACGAAACAAAACCATCCCTCAGACAGCGCATTTCCTTTAAGGGTTTAGAATTCACAATAAGGAAAAACAAACCCAAAATGAGTATATAGCCTGAAGACTAAAGCTTTCTCTAAAGGGCTGCTATACTTGCAACATGCTGCATTTCTTCCAGGGATCAAGAGCAGGACTTCAGCATATCAGTAATCTCTGTGCCTTGTTTCAACCATGTGCAAATTTCTGCCAGAAGTTAATTCCCTGATTCCTATGAACTCAATTCCAGTCTCTGCACCCGAATCAAACTTTGCTGCACTGGCATTTCACACTAGGAAGGAACTTCACAAATCAAATGAAAACTTACGTCTCCTGTTGTGAATAAATCCCAAAGATCTCGTGAATTGTCGGCACCAAGAGGGGTCCTGTTGGAGCAGCTACAGCCCTGATGTGAGAGGCACTGGGTGGGTTGGGAAAAGGGAGTTATAATAAACTAAATTCAGATGAAACAGCTATGCCATAACTGCACTGGTAAGTTTGTACTGATGCACATTTGCCTCACCTATTAGCAAGAAAATCCCTCCTGGAATCATACTGGGCATGTCTACATGTTCTGCTATTACTTGTGGGTTATCAAAATAACATGGAAAATTTCTTCCCTGCATTTCCAAAGCGTATCTCAGAATTTGTTGTACTTGTGTTATGGAAGGATTTTCTATTTAATCTTCAACACACAGTAACTACTTTTTGTCTTAATCTAAAGACATCTGTATTGGAAAAATGATCCAGCCTTGACCAAGGCTGTTGGCAACAAGTACTGCTCTTTCTCCTGCAGGCTAATGCTCAAAAACAACTGATTGCCAACAATGAACAACGTTTTGGTACAGTCAGTGACATCTCTGAAAACACGACATGGACCAGAGGGACCTCTATGGAGGGCATCTTTCCCAAAAAAACCAAACTCACCTACATTTGAAACAGATTAAAATGGCTTCAAGACAGACTCTGCGTTAAAAGAATGCGCAGAAACTCCATCATTTGGAGCACGCTAACAGTAGGATGCAGAAAAAGACTGACTGACATCATTCACCCCCCCACTCTCTCTCCTAGGATCCATCTCTTCACCTCACCACGTAAAACACACAATTCTCCCTACGAACAGCTCTCCCCCTGAAACAGAACCTCCCTCCTACCAGCAGGATTGGCTTTGATGACTTCTTTCATTTTTCCCCTTAAGCATCCAACAGCATCATCTTCTTCTATAATTTCAGTCCAAAAATTAAGTACTTATAAACAGACAATATCCAATTATTTTCAATTTTTGCAGCTCCGTTACAACACATACACAAAAAAAGTGACCCACACAGGAGTGAAGTATGACTAAACAAACATAATGCAATAACCATGACCTAGCCCAATAAAGATTTTAGAATCAAAACAGAAACAGAAGCAGTGTTGAACCCATAAATTTATGGGAAGACTTTAAGAAAAGATCCTTTTAACGACCTAGAGCAAAGTAATTTTAAGTGACATTCCATCCTGAGATGGAGACACAAAAACCCCATTAAGTGGCAATTCATGATCAAAATAACATTCACAGAATAATTTTAGAAAATTATAAAGTGTTACAAGTGTAATTCAAATAGGCTTCAGAGCTTTCCAACTTTAAAAGGTCAACAGCAAGCAGGTTTTAAGAGAACAAAGAAATCTAATGCTACCTATCTAAATCCATAAAAACACAAGAGGCCCCAATCCCAGCCAAAACCATGTGTCTAGGATGACTCTGAGAATCTAAATGAATCATCACCTTTCTGGGGGTTTTTTGAGTGCTGTTTTCTCTCCTCTGTGTTAATTTGTTCTTTGGAGTCACTATTTTTAATTCTCCTTTAAGGCAGTTTAAACCTAAAAAAAAAAAAAAAAGTAGAACTGAACCACACAATGACATAAAAGAAAGAAATGAAGAACAAAATTGGTTAATACAAAAGCAATAGCTAGGCAAAATAGGAAGAGCCTACACAAATTTGGAAGAAAAGGGGTTATTCATCAAAATCGGGATCTCTCCTGGAAAAGGAGGACACTCTCTCGGGATACTGAGGAGTTGAAGGGATAATAACGGCAGGACCGCTGCCCTGTCAAGGCAGCTCCTCCAGGGAATGGAAGTAAAGATAAGTGCTAAAGAATGGGACAGGAAGTAACCCAGAAAGCTGAGCTGCTGGGAAACCAAACCTCTCCCTCGCAGGAGTTCACGCTCCAGGAGCCTTCAGCCGCGCACACACACACACACACACACACACAAAAAAAAAGCCGGCCAAGCCCCGGCACACAGCTCCAAGGCCCGGCGGCCGCCAAGGCACCCGGGGCGCCGCCGGGGGCTGGGAAGGGGGACCCCCCTCCGCGGGCAGCCCCGGGGGCGGCCCGGAGCCCGCCGCGGGAGGGGGCAGGGGCGGCGGGGGGCTGCGCACCCCTTCCCAAAGGGGGCGGCGGGGGCGCCCCTTACAGCCCCGCACCCGCCGGAGGGGCTGCCCGGTGTGGGCGAGGGGAGGCCACGGGGTCGCTCCCCCCCCTCCCCGCGCCGCGAGGGACCCCGGGGCAGCCGGGGTTACCTGCGTGACCCGCGTGCCGGAGCGGGGCGGGCCGGGGGCCCCGGGCGCGGCCGCCCCCCGCGCTGGCGGCGGCGGCGGGCGGGGGGTCGGGGGGGGGCCGAGCCGAGCGGGGACACTTCGCTCCGGGCCGCCCCCCTCGGCTCGCGGCGGGGTCGGCGGGCGGGGACTGACCCGCGCCGCGACCAATCCTCTCCCGCCGCGCCGGCCCCGCCCCCGCCCGCGCGCCGCCGCCGCGTCGCCATTGGCCGCCGGACTGACGGCGGGCCCGCCCCCGCCCGCGCGCCGCCGCCGCGTCCCATTGGCTGCTGGGCTGACGGCGGCCCCGCCCCGCGGCTCCGCCCCGCTGCCGTAAAGCCGCTGAGGAGTGGAGGACGGCTTTGCGACAGGGGGCGGCGGCGGCGGCTGTTCCGGCGCCGTGACGGAGCGGAGTTTGGGCCTCGCGGTCCCCCGGGGGCGGGCGAGTGGCGACCGTTGCCTGGCAGCGGCCCCTGGGCGGCGGGGCGGGGACGGGCCCGTGCGCTCCGCGGCTTGGGGTGACTAAGCGGGGCCACGGGCGTGCGGGCCGAGGGGGGCGGGAGGCGGGGCCTGGAGTGAAAGGGGCGAGGCCGGATGAGGAGGGGTGGGACCGTGGTTGTGTGGGCGTGGCTTGGCTGTACGGGGGCGGGGCCTCGGGGAGCGGGGCGGTGGCGGGAGGGGCTGAGGCGGCAGCGGGCGGGTGAACGAAGGGTTGGCGGCTGCGTCCGGCGGGCTGGGGCTCTCTGCGCTGTGCGGGTGCCGGGTGGGGAAGCCGCGCTGGTGTAGGGGCGAGAGGTCTCGGCTGTCCTCAGTCCGGCAGGATGGGGCTGTGGAGGCTCTGGAGAAGCGGTGCCTCCGTGCTCGCTATGTCAGCCCCGAGTGTCGCGTGTGGTGAGGGCTCCGGTGAGCGCCCAGCGCTGGCAGTGCTGAAGCGCCGCTGTGAGCGGTGCGATGAGGGGCTGGTGAGGCGGGACCGGGTGTGCTCCTGCCAGCAGTGACTAAAGGCGCTCGGCAGAATTGCAGTCAAAGCATCTGGCGTACTTAGTGTCAGAGTTAGCAGGGATTGCACAGCTCAGGTTATTTGCAAACTCTGGAAGGAAATTACACTAATTTAGAGGCGTTTACAGTATTTCAGCACTGAGAAGAAGTTTATTCTTTATTGAAAGATGAGCCTACGAGGTCACTGCAGGTACAAGGAGTCCAAAGTGTATTTTATTTCTTTAATGCTATTATCATTTCATTGTAAGGAGATCCAGAGCCTTCATATTCACACTCAAAAGTCATGAACTGATGTTTCATTTTGGTTCATCAGATTTAATTTTTAATGAAAATAGGGTGGGGTTTTGGATAGTTTTTCTCCCAAAAAGGGCCTTAAAGCTCATCTCATTCCACCCGCTGCCATAGGCAGGGACACTTTCCACTATCTCAGGTTTCTCCAAGCCCCGTCCAACCTGGCCTTGGACACTCCCAGGGATGCAGCAGCCACAGCTTCTCTGGGCAACCTCTGCCAAGGCCTCCCCACCCTCACAGGGAAGGATTTCTTTGTAATTTGACTGGACTAACGTTGATGTCATGGTTTGTTTGGTTGGGTTGTTTTTTTTACTAACACAATGGCTTATAATGACATGCAATAACTCAGAGATATAAGTGAAGAGCAGTGTTTGACTTTGATTTTGAAGCATTAATCATGAAAATAACACACACCCCCGTTTTTTTGTTTCTTACCTTCTGCATAGTTTTCCTTCCTGTCTTTTGCATGATCAGTCTATATATAAGGTTTTTAGAACTGTTTCCTGTTGTTTATGCAGGAGTCTGGCTCTGTGAGGCGTTGCCTTAATTGGTTTTTAGATGCTGTCATGAATAACTCAGATAAATAGTACAAATAAGGGTTGGAGTTTGTCACTTCTTTACTCTTCAGCTTTGAGCTTTTCACTCTTGTGCTGTGTCTGAAACAAATTTAGTCCTTGTCTCATGTTTTCTCCCTCTTTGAAGTAAATGTCTTCAAAATAGGCCCCCTAACTTTTAATTTCCTTCATTGACTTATGTTTGTGATCTGTTGTCATGTGTGAGTGAGACATACCTTAGAGATGCTTTTGTAAAGTGTTCTGCAAATAAATGGTGGAACATAAATGTGTTATGGAAGGATCCAGGAAGGCACAGCCAATATTGTGTGGTGAAGGTGAAATCTCGCAGTGGATGTCCTAGAAAAGTTCTGAATCTTTCTGTCTTAACCACCGTGCTGGATCATGTGAATTTGTGCATGAGATCTGTTCATTTACCACAGAAGGTGATAATTCAATTTGATCTCAAACACAGAATTAAATGTGTTGAGATAATTTTACTTTATTAGGTATTCATTTAGGAAGAAATAAAACTCAAAGATAGGAACAATATCTATATAAAATATTCAGAGTGATTTCTGAAGAAATTTTATAAAGTTTCATGTCATAAATTTCCACCTCAAGTAGAATTCTGAATAGATTCTGCAAATGAAGAGGGAATTTATTGCCTGAAATATCAGATTTATTCTTAACATCCAAAATGTGGAGTATGGGAAGGGATGGGGGAAGGGTTGGTTCTATCAGGTGAGGAACATGCTGTAACATTTTGGAGTTTTCAGGTCAGCCCTTGCTGAATGTGTCTTTAAAAATACCACACCAGAGGGAATTGTAGATCACTCCTGCAGGCAACTTCCGATTTTAGCTTCTTTTCTGAAGGAAATGCTTCCTGATGGTGGGAGAAGTGATGAGTCAGGGTAGCATATCTTGGTCTACCTCTAATCCTTTGTGCTTTTGGGAAGCCATTTTGTCAATACATGCTTCAGTTGCAGTTTAAAAATTAGACTGTAAAAACGAAGGTGTAATGCTCAATGTTTTATGTTGTTTTAAAAACTTAGGAAGATTATAAGCTAGAACAAAAATGCCCCATATACTGACTTGTACAATTTCATTGTTTTTTAATATTCTGCTAAAAACAAGTAATAATTTAAAATATTTGGCCTGATGACAAATGCAGGTGGAATTGATACACAGATGAGAAGATGTTTAGGATTTCTTACTGGTTGGAAGGCTGAACTGTTTTCTTCCTTTGGTAGGAAAGGGGAAATGTATTTAAGTAAAACCCAACTACAGGTGGATGCAGGATTCTACCTGGAATTCTACCTGGTTGATTATGCCAGACTTAGAGATGGGGATCCAAAAAGTATGCAAAGTATGAAAAAAAGTATGAAAATTACTCTTAAGTGACTTAAGTTCCACTCCTAACTTCACCATAGATACAGGTAATGAGTTTGTTTGTTGGTTTTACTTAAAAGAGGTCTGGTTACAGAGCATGTTAAAACAGCTCTAAAAAGATAAATATTACAGATGAGTGTCACTCTTAATGTAGGTGAAAAAGAAACCCTGATGTTCTTAAGGTTTGGCTTGTTTTCTTTTTCTGAGAAGATGGGGTATCTGTCTGGCCATTTACATACTGGATAGAAAATTTGAGGGCTTAGGTGTTCACACTTCATGCAGAGATTTGAATTCTTAATAGCGCTTCATTTTAAGCTATAGCAAATATTCCAGTGCTGTGATTGAAAGATATCTTCCACTGACATGGGGATAAAGACTTTTTTTTCCACTTTTCCTGATTATGTGTAAGTGTTTTTATTGGCTCTTAATAAATTTTACACTTTGTTTTTAAATTATTTTTTAATTTTCAACTTCTGAGTCCCTGTGCCCTTGAGGTCAGCCCACCTTGAGTCTGTGTGCAGCAAAAGTCAAGACTTGTCCTTTGGCTTCCATTTTTTTGAGAGCTGATGCCAGTTCCAGCCCCAGTGGAGCAATGAATGTTGCCAATTCGGAGGAAAATTTGCAGCTGAAATTTTATGCCTGTTTTTGGAGGCAACTGTCACAAAAGATTTTAGATTCTAGTAGTTTTAGCAATGTAGAGAGAGACTTGATCCAAGTTCTCTTATCTTTAGGAGTAGCCCTTAGTAATAGTCACCTTTGGTTTCGTTAATTCCAGCAAATTAATTTTGGTGTTGGTAGTATAATACTGGAACTGTGAACTTCTTCCCAGCATGGTAATTCTTCATTTTAATGTCTCACTGAGACAGTTTGGTGCAGCTGAATTTGCATTTTCAAAATAAGTGTAATAATGGTAGCATTAACTCTAAAAATATGTGTTATACTTTTATATTTTCTAGTTGCTTGCAAAGTAACAGCAAAATATTTTGTTTATAGGTAACTTAGAAGAGAAGTGCTTCTGTTTCTCTTACTGGATGAAAATAACTTGGAAGCTGATTTGCAGTGAATTATCAGTGAAGACACACAGCATTTTCTGGAATATTGCATGATCTCATAATGAAGATCTCTCTCCTGCAGCAGATGTATAAGGACGTCCTGGCAGGCGTTCCCCTAGCAAGGGAAAGCCATCATTATTCCTCTTTAATTAATCTGTGTGTTGAGCAGCCACCAGAAGGAGATGAATCCTGTCATCAGAATCATCTGCCATCTACTGCTGGTGGCATTAGGAGCCATCAGGACACTGATATGTCAGATGTCCCTGCAACAGATGATTTATCAAACAGCTTTGCAAACATGAGCTCCTCGTTCTGCCCACGAGAGGTGATGCTGCTCCAGTTAACCTTGATCAAGATGATGGTGGCGAAAGTAGAGTCCCAGGAAATAGAACTCCACACAAGAAAGAAGTACTGTGAAATCTTTGTTCTTCTGAAGGAGGCAAAAATTGACTCAAAATTGGTAAGCTTTTGTAAACTTCTGGAAGATTTTTTTATAAATGGAGGAAGACTAAAAAGGAATGTGCCTTAGACATTTTTCCTTTTTTACCTATCTCCAGATTCACCTGCTTGGTTGTAACGATCGGCTGTTATCTCACATGGCCTCACAAACTTTAGCATCTCTTGTGTATTTCCAGCTGAAGGAAGAGGTGAGTGTGGCATCACTTCACAGCTCAAAAAAATGGCTTAGTGAATCTGCGCCTGCAGGTTGTTCCATTTGACTCTACAGCCAAGTTTTTGTTGTGTTATATTTTCTGAGAAACTTTGTCAACTGTGTTAGGAGTAGCGTGGAATATGGAAAACAAGGAGATCTGATGTGTAGCAGAAGTGTGGAATGTCTTTGTAAAAATCTGGAATTTTATGAAACTCTTAAGGTAAAATATGTGTAGATGACAAGAAATATTCTCTTTAAGGTTGCAATACAGATATTAAAAAAAAAAATCATGATCTAGACTCAGTATTTTTACAGTTCCTTGGTATCTGTTGGGTGATGCAGTAGATAAAAATAAGTAATAACCTCTTGGAAGTTAATCAAATGCTTTGATGTATCTTCTTGTTTGAATATCCCAATTACTTGATGTTTTTTAAAATTTGCTGTATATTTAGTGAATATGTATTGCAGTCTCCATAGTAGCATCCTGAACACAGATTTATTTCATAACTATGTTTGTAATATTTCTTGCCAAGTTGTCTGTGAATTATCAATTCAGATCTGGTCTGTCTAGAGCACTATCTGATTTTGGGTAGGTCACATGACATTAGGAGGTTTGGTTTTCCCTTTTTGGAACATACAGATAATTTCTATTGCATGCATATGTTGCTTCACGTTTGTAATTAAAGGCCTAATTAATGGCACAGGACAGACACTATTTCTACCTGTGTTTTGTCTGTGCCTCCATTTGAATCTTTTTAATGTACAATTTAAAATCATTGTATTATGATTTAATGTAATTTGCATAATAACTGAAAGCATACGTGATTGGTTTTTGAATTATTTTTCTTAGGACGCCTTAAATGTCACGTGGCTCAGCTTTAGCCTGAACACGCTGTTGGGATTCCCCGGGAATGCCCGGGTGGCCGATTGCCTGTGGACTCTGGTGGCGATTCTCAAGGAGACGCTGAAGGACGCGCTGGTCCCCAGAGCAGGTACCGGCGGTGCTGCGGCGGTACCGACACGCGGGAGCCGCCAGGGGGAGCAACTCACCTGGAATTCCTCGGGAATAGTTCGGCTCCAGGACACCTATTCCCTTCCTTATACAGGGGGTGATGAAGTGGTGTTAAAACGTAGTGGTTTAACCATATTTATATTCTGACACCGGTTTATTTCCTATTTACTGATTTATCTGTGTCACACTGTGAGTCAGTAATGTGCCTCTTCTTGCCATAGGTGTTCTGAAGAAGTTGTTGGCTCCTCTTGATGCAGTGCTTGAGGGATTTTATAATGCCATCCTGCTCCATCATTTTGACAGTCACCACTACACTTCACCTTATTCTGAAGCTACAAACAATCTGATCAGCTTTATAGATCTGCTTGAAGCACTTTTGGCTTCCAGAATTGAAATGGAATTACCTCTCAGGTGCCAGAGAATTTTGTTTTTGAAAGTTTCTTATGTCCTCAACCTTATTAGTTCATCAATTCCCTATGTAATCAAGAAGAAATTAATTTTGCTCCTTAAAAAATGTGTCCTTTACAAGTCTAGAGAAGATGCTAAAAGTGGATCACTGTTTTTACAAACCCCATCTTTATGTGAGGATATACTTGCACTGAGTAATGCTATTCTGCAGGTTGTGAATTTGACTTGGCTTAATCAGATCCCACTCAGTGGAAAGTCCAGCTACTTTGGAAGCAGTGAAGCTGCTCCTGGAGATGATTCTCAAGGTGGTTCTGACCAAACTGTTCTCAGGGCCTTAAGTTTGGTTGTGCTTAAAGCACTGGAATTCAAGATTCACAACTCTGCAACAGAAGCAGAAATGAAAGGTAACAGTCCATTTAAATTTTGTTCATTAAGCAGCAAGAGCTTTAGAGCTTTCAGATTTTGTAGTCATACCTCATTAAGACTGTAAATAGATTTCAGCTGAATTAGTGGTGGTGGGAGGGAGGAAATAGAAGACCCACCCAAGAAACTGCTGTTACTGTGTCCTGTCTAATTAGTTGTCTCCTTGCGTTTTATCAAATCCTTAGCCCTGCAATATGTTGGGCTTGAAACAGCTGCATTTGGGATTGAAACTTTTTCCTATTAAGAAATTAAGCCAGCTTGGGAACACCAGGCTCTTCTCCAGCTGGAAAAGAAGACAGTCCATAGCATGAGCATCTACTCTATTCAGGGTGGGGAACTGAAAGGAACTGCAGGTAACACTCTTACCTTTTCCAAGGTGGAGGTAGAACTTTAGGCACCATTGTGCATTTATTTTATTGAAGGTACAAGGCATTACTGCCAGCCAAGTAATGTAATGAGGCAAAACTAGCTGTGGTATAGAAAGGTAAATAAAAATAAGGAACTTCCAAAGTAAGGCACAGGGAAGTTGTGGGACTTAAAACAGAATCACAGAATAGCTTGGGTTGGAAGGGGCCTTAAAGATCATCCAGTTCCACCCCCCTGCCATGGCAGGGACACTTTCCATTAGACCAGCTTGCTTCAAGCCCCATCCAACCTGGCCTTGAACACTTCCAAGGATGAGGCAGCCACAGCTTCTCTGGGCATCCTGTGCCAGGGCCTCACCACCCTCAGAGAAAAGAATTTCTTCCTAGTATCCAATTTAACCCTGCCCTTTTGGCAGTGGGAAGCCATTCCCCCTTGTCCTGTTACTCCAGGCCCTTGTCCAAAGTCCCTCTCCTGCTCTTCTGGAGCCCCTTTAGGCACTGGAAGGGGCTCTAAGGCCTCCCCAGAGCCTTCTCTTCTCCAGGTGAACACCCCCCGTTCTCCCAGCCTGGCTCCAGAGCAGAGGGGCTCCAATCCTCAGAGCATCTCCATGGCTTCCTCTGGACTTGCTCCAGCAGCTCCACATCCTCCTTATGTAAATGGTTGTGTTCTTCACCCTGACTGACAGGTCTGGTCCTTCCAATTACCAGGTGTGAGCATTCCTCCCATAGCTACTCCCTTGGGCTGGTTTGTTGTAGTGAGGAGCTGGATTGGGGCAGGAGAAAGGGAGAGCTGCTGCTTTGCCGGGGCTGCGCCATGGGCAGCAGTGGGATGGCCGGGAATGCCGCAGAAGTGGCGTTCCTGACGGGAGAGGCTGCGGTGCTGTGTCACACTGGGAGCCAGTGAATGCCTTCTCCCTTGCTGTAAGGAAGCACCAGGGTGAGGCTTTTTGCCCAAGAGACCTTCCTGGAATCCCATCTTCCCACCTGCCCTTTTCCCGCTGAGAGGACCTCATGCACATCTGATGCTGTGTGAATGTGGATGTGCAGGTTCTATGATCAAAGCAGTATGCTGTCCCTGGATTACAGCCTTCATGGAAAAAAAAATGGAAAAGTTCAGAAGCAGTATTTCTAGTCAGGCATCAGTGAGAATGGGCATTTCTATATTTACTGATTATGTGGCCAAAAATGATTTCTCTTTCTTTTTAAACAAGGATGAAATTTTACAGCACTTCAAATACATTGAGGCATTTTTGTTCTAGATGTAAATATTATTTTATTTTTTATATTTCTATGCTATGTAGCAAGCCTAAAATTAATTTTTAATTCATCTGTGCAAAAGAGCTACAACTTCCATAAGATAGCTTCTGAAACTTTTTCCCGATTTTTGGAAGATGTTATATTTGTGATGTCAGTTCCATTCTTAAAGATTAATAATTAATATAAGTATTTCTAAAGAATATTTTCCTTGTGATCCACCTTCTGAAACGTGTATAGAGACTGAGACTGTGTAAGAACAAGCGAAAAGAAAAAAAGTATATCAATTTTAAATGTGTCTATGAAAATTTGTTCTCAAAGAAAGCCATTCTCCTTTCTTTCCCAGATTCATGACACAAAAATTAGTTCTTTAATTAGATTCAAGCACCCCAACTGTCAAGAGGAATTTCAGTTTGAAAGAAATGTTACTTCTTTATTTTAGTGACATTACAGGAAGTGTTTAAAACAAGCACCTAAATGCTTTAATATGCTAACTTCCCTTCTGGGAAGCTGCTTGATCTTCTTGCTATTAACATGGATTAGAGTGGCTTAACTTTAATTAATTTCAATTTTGAGAGTAATTTCCAGATTTATAGGGAAGAGTTTCAGTCTGAAGAGTAACTATTAATAACAAAGATAATTTGATGTTCCTATTATTTGCTAGGAGGAAAAGCAAATCTTAGAGTCAAATATTAAGGAAAATCACGTAGTGATGCAGTAAATGAAATTGATTTCAATGTTGCAGGAGAATTTTTTGTTTTCTAAATATTGAATCTGTGCTGTGTTGTATCAAAAACTGCTCTGTAGTACCACACTATCATGTAGTATCTCATTAGTATTGAACATGTAAGTTTTCTGACTTAAGGGAAAGAGTCTCTGTGTCTAATGAATACAAAGTGATTTTTATGAGTAAGCTACTGCACTAAAACGGCAAGAACCAATCTATAAAATTTGATGCTGTGATAAATCAGTTGCGCTAAGGAGAGATAACTGCATTCATGAATTTTTATGCACTGTTAATTTAAAATAGAGAGTGTATGTTATTTGGCAACAAAAAATGTATCGCAAAAGTCATGGTTGCTTCTTCTTTTCAGGAGACTTTGAGAGTTCCATGTCCCAGCTGTTGATGTTCTGGAGGAGTCACGTAAAGCCTTCTCCACAGTCTCACCCAGTTGTGCATCACTGTGAATGGCTCTCCTTGGTTTTTATGGAGCAGGATGATGACATCTGGGAAGCTGCTAAAGTTTTATTACTCATCTATTTAAAATTTTATAGGTTAGTGTACTTTTTTTTAACAGAACTATGAAGAATTGTACTTCAGTAAGGTTACTGTGACATACATGAGTTCCCATTGGTTGTTTTTGTTTGAAGGAAAATTATTTTTTGATAATTTAAAATCCCCCAAACCTCAGGATGATGTAATAATGAGTGGTGTAAGAGCTGATAATTCAAGTCTTTTTTGGATGGAAACAGGGGAGTTGTGAAACAGTTTCCTGCTAAATACTTTATCATATCCTGTAATTCAGGATAATTGACTTCATGCTAAAATAGTGGTTAGACAGATAAAAAGTAAGATTGCTTCCTTACAGTACTGAAGGTTTGACAAGAATGGGATATCAGAATTCAGCTTCAATAATTCAGGTACTTCTGGCACAGTTTATAAGGATTGGCCCTATGGGAATTCCAGCTACTTAATAAAAATGGGTATTGCTAACAACTGAAATGTGTTCTTAATGGATTTGTCCTGAACATGCAATGCTTCATTGTTGTTTAAATTACCATACAAGATGCTATCCTAACTTATACAAGGCCCTCAATCTTCAAATGGGAAGATAGTGCAAGTAATATCTTAGATACACACAGTTCTTAGACGCTTAACTACAAGTAGGCTCTTCTTCCAGTGTGTGTAACATTCTGAATGTTAGTCTGATTTCAGGTTTACAAAAACATTAAAATAAGATTGTTTCATATTTATATTAAAGTACAGTTTATGTGTTGTAAGTAACTTTGTTTATTCCAGAAGGAATGTTTCCTAAGGAGTGCCCTTTTAAGGCCTGCTTTAAGTGCTTTGGCTTCCTCAGCTGTCCAGTCTCCTGGCCCCACCTGCCTTCATTCTTTCTCACTCTGATATAAAATCTTTTTTGGCTCTTACCTTTTCACAAAATTAAAAAAGAGCAAGAATCCGTCTTCTGGATATTGCTGTTTTAAAAAAAATTGTAAACTTCCACTGAATTGTTTCCTGGCTTACTTTTCAGGTTACGGTGTGATGCTGCTGCTAACCTAAGCCAAAAAGAGGAGGAATCCTGGAAGTTCCTTGTGCATACAGGTGGATATAACCCACACTGTATCTTTTTATTCCTTCTGGAAAAGATTGCATTTGATTCCACAGTACTCCTAGATTTTCTGATTTCATCAGAAACTTGCTTTCTGGAGTACTTGGTCAGGTACTTAAAGCTTCTTGGGAAGGAGTGGCATCAGTTTGTAGATGTCTGTAACCATTTCGATACCAGGCACAGCACTTTCCACTCAGTTTGTTCTGTCAAGCCACCCCACCAAGAAAAGCAAAGCTGTGTGACTGGGGAGAGTTTGCAAAATGCTGGTTGTGAACCAGAACCACAGACTCCGATGTCTTTGGCTTCTTCTCACAATTGCCCGGTGTTTACAGCACAGCAGGGCAGTAATGAAGCTGCAGAGTGGAACCAGTCTGACTCATTGACAGGCACTGATAGCGCGTCCCTGCTGGGTTCTCTTCAAAGCCTGGTTAATTATGACAGCTCAGAGGACTCGGAGGTGGAATCAGATGGAAAAGAGTGCTTGGTAAATGCAAAACAATTGCCTACAAACAATGAGGGTGAGGTGAGGAGAAGGGAAACTGGTTGCAGCTGCAGAGATGATGACCGGAATCCACACACGTCTGAAGTGTTGCCTCTGAAACCGAAGGGATCTTGTACCTCATCCTGTTGGACTTGTATGGCATCTTCAGATAATATTGCATCCCTAAGAATAATGCTTTACAAATCAACAAAGTGTTTGGAAGAGCTGCAAGAAGCTATTTCTAGGTTGCAGAGAAGAAATCTTTTCCCATATAATCCATCTGCGTTGTTGAAACTACTGAGCCACATTGAGAAGATGAGTAAATCCATGAATCCACAATAATCCAAAGTGTTCGTGTGGGTTTTTTTAACAAGTTCACCAGGGAATATTTCCATGAGATTAATGACTTCTAAAGCTCATGCTTCTTGCAGTAGTCAGTTCATTTAACCTCAGACAGGGTAAACATGGGTTTGGTTGACACCCTAAAACTCTGGAATTGCATCCAGTGATATGATCCGTGACCTGAGGGTCCTAGGCTTATTCATGATATGTATGCCGACGTACAGTGTATAAGGATTAATTGTTGGGTATTCAACATTTTATAATAAATAACTCACGTGAAAGCATTTCAAAAATATATGATACTTAAAGTATTGTCAATTGTATCTAATGTAATTCTATTTATGAATTCACTGCCACATTGGTAGAGGTTTATGGACTACAGGGCAAAGTTAATGCAACACTTGACTGCTTAGAAGTTGGGCTAAATAAAATAATATAGTTGGGGGCAGTTTACTGTTTATCCTGTGTGTTCTGCATTGGTGCCTTGCTCAAAGTGGACCTTCAGGTGTCCATAATCCTTTAATTAAAAGAAAAGGTAGATGTGAAATTAAAGCATATGTTATCTATGGAAAACTTTAGTCAAGAATTATATTTTAAATTAAGCTTAGGTAATGCAGAAGTGAAATTCCAACAGATTTTTTTGCATCTATCATGCATTTCATATAAATATAGGATGTATACTTAATAAATGAAAATCAGAAAGAGAATTAGAAAGTAAGTGACTCCAGCATAGTGAGATGGATATTGAAGATGTTAAATTATTATACTTATATCTTTTATTAGATGTAATTTGAATAACCTGAAAAGTAAGCGTCTGAGAGTTTGCCTGGGGGAGTGAGTTCAGAGCAGGATCCAAGGCAGCGTGTGCACTTAGCAGGAAAGCACCTGATGCTGGTATGTTTAACCTGCAGCTTGTAATGATCTGCCAAGGGTTAGGCACTGGGACAGTACTGACAACAGGAACACTGGGAAAACCTCAGACCTCTTCAGAACTGTGGGAAGTAGTTTTTCCTTTTAGGATCTTCTCTTGAAGGTAAGTGCTCTCTTCTGACTGAGAACAAGTAAGTGCTCTCTTCCTTTTGAATAGCTATTTAGTGTTAAATTAAAATAGATACTGAGCTAAGATGAGCAGTCTCTGGAGCAGGTTTCTGACCCTCAAATCTCTGTGGCCATCTTCTGCATTAGTCTTTAGCTCTGAACTGGTGAATCAATGCAATTGGGAGGGGAAGAAAACTGGGTGTAACTTATGGGATCCTTTAGCTGGCAGTTCCAGTGCTCTCCAGTGACACTGGAATGGTATGAATTCTCAGGAAGGTTTGAACCTCAGTCTTACTCCTTCAGAATGACAGTTGTGTTTTACGTAGGAAGGAGTGATCCTCTTCACTGGCATGAAGGAGATTTGAATATTCTGGGTGTTTGTTGTACCTTGGTTTCTTCCTGAGACCAAGACAGCTGTTGTGCAGAGGGGTGGTTGGGAATGTCAAGGAAGGGAAACCTTTCCATTCATGCCTGCAGTTACTGTAGTTCAGAACTAACCTTGGAGTTGTCCAGGGCAGAAACATGCCTGGCTTCTCTTTATGTTTGAGCTCAGTTATACTGTAGCTGCTGATTTGCTCATTTCTGTCCGCACTAAAATCCCTGTGGGCATGTTCAGAGATGCAGCTCCAGACAACTTGGGAACTTCTCAGTTCAAACACAGGAAGTGCCACAGGCGAGGTGCTTGAGCAAGAGTTTCTCAAGTTCACAATTTTCAAAGTAGGTAGGTACTTACATTTCAGTGAAATCCTTTCCACTATCCTCACTCCTTTTCTAATCTAGCTTTTGCTGACTAAGTTATTTTAATTGAGCAATTCCATTGTTTTCCCTGAACATAGTATTGGTCAGCATTTCTTGGTCTACACTTTGCCAGTTGGAAGTATCTAAATTGTAGCAGTATCTCTGACATGGATATGATGACTGAGTGGGGAAGGTAGAATGGTGTGATAATTTTGGGTAAGTCCAGGTTATTTGTCAGTGGTTGCTACAACTGTATAAGCTCTTTTAAATTAAGAGTTCAGACATCTCAGAACGGTGTGTAGAATGTAGCAAGAAATGTAGGAGCCATGACCTGATTTTTTAAATACAGCAAATCCAATTGCAGTCCAATTGTATTTAATTCTTACAGGCTTGTGGCTGACTGTGTGCCCACCTGGTTATTAGAAGTTATTAAGATCATTCCCACGTTTCCTTTCACAGAAAACCATTGTTTTATTTCTCAGGATGTTTTAGTTGTGGGTAAATATAGTTGGTATCTGGCAACTAGATACCTTAATGTGTTGATATTTTACCATTTATGACCTGAGATGGATTTAAATTGATGAGTCAAAGTCTTTTTTATTGCACACAAAGTGAGGGTGAGCCATGAAAGTGGATTGTAGTTCTTGGCTGTATTGAGAAAGGCAACCACAAAAAAAGCACCTTGAAAAAGAACTTGTATTTTAATCCATTGGTGAGTACAGAAAGTGGTCTGGTTGGGGTTTGTTAGGTTTTGGTTGGTTTTTTTTAATGATATGAAGTTTTTAGGCACAGCTGTTATTTCATGTGCTAGAGCAAATTAATTCAGCTGCAGAACCTGTTATCAATGTTAAGTTAGAACTTGGGAATTAGGTCAGTGATTACCAGGAGATCAATGCGCCTTACCTTTGGATATTGATAGCTGTCAACTTTTCTTGGATTATTTCAAAGCAAGACATGGAACTAATCGGGTGACCTGTGTGGACACAGTTTTCTATCTCCTGAAATGTTCACAGTCCCCATTTATGCAGTTGTTTTGTGGAGTTTGCCTTCAACATCAGTTGAAGTTATAAATAAAGTTAAACTTATAAGTTAAGTTTTAATGAGGTAAGCAGTTAGCACTAGAAGTTACGTACAGGATGTGCTTTTTAAAACGAATGTTTTTAAACTGAATGTTTGTAGAGCTTGATTGCAGCTACAGCTGAATCCAGGTGGATCCACAATTGTGGTTCTTCAAACTGGATTTTCTCCAGTATTTTTACGGCCGCTTTCCATTCTGCTTTTAAGACTCGTAGTACAAGTTCTAATCCTGTAATACAAGAATAAAAACCAACCTTGGGAACCTCTGTATTTACAATACCCTTGTAAAGCTGGGAATAGGGAGCCTTGGTTGTTCCCTGGTTTATCATTGTAGGATAAGCTTTGTTTGTACTTCTTCCAGAGTCAGTCTGGGATGGTGTCTGAAGTCAGTATCAGGGGTTTATCACAGTGTCAGTAGGAGTGAAAATATTGTGGTCATTGCAGTGTTACTTCTGTGTATTTTCCCTTAGAGTTGTCCTAATGAGTTTGTAAATTTTTGCTGTATTTTGTTCAACTCTTTTAGGCCACCTGGTTCACCCTGAAATCTTGTTAGAAGCCGATAGTTTGTGTCAGAATGGATGGCAGGCAGTCTTTTACTGTCACTGCCTCAATGGCAGGCATGGACTTGGACTTGGTTGAGAAACATCACAGGGATTTAAGCTTTTCTAAGTCATTATCTTCTTAAATGTTGTGTAAATGAGTTTATTGCTGATAACTGACAGGAGATGCTCTTTAATGGACCAGCTGGCTTGGTGCTAGCTTACATCATGAATGGCAGGAATAAAATGTATTTTATGTTAAAAATCTTGAATGAAGAAACCACTATATCCTTAGATATTTCTGGTTCCTACTTCCCCAGTACTGTAAAACATGAGTTTTGCCAGTCAGCAGTGTCCTTTCAGGGGGGAGATTTGAAAAAAATGTGAATTGTTGGAAAAAATATCACACACAACCTCAAAAGTGTGCACTGCTGAATGTTGGCTTCCTTAGAGTTTGTAGGGAAGGTTTGCATGTCCATATTCTGAAATTGTCTGGAATTGTAGCTGCTAATTGGAGTTGTCCAAGTATCTACCCCATCTCATCCTAGTTCTTGAGCGTTAAAAATGAATGTTTTCTGTGGAACTTCAAAGAAATTCCAAATGCCCATAGCATTTGGAGGAAGTAATAGCCACATGTTAAAACATGAATAATAATTTGAAGTCTATTTTGCAAAGCAATATATATTGATTAAGTAAAAAAGACTTGTCAAATGACAAAATCCTATGTCCTTATTCTTTCCTTGCTGGAAAGGAAAAAGCTTTATCTTCAAGTGTCACCTTCCAGGGTTTGTCAGCTCTAGAGTAACTTTGTCACTACAGACCTTTCATGGTTCTTTCATGTGGGGATTTAACTGAAACAGAAATTACTACTTTCTGGACATTTAGCTCCAGTACTTGGCTTCCTTGATAATATTTATATCCTTCAAGAAATTTGTGTCTTCTGACACCATTACAGCTATGGTGAAAGTTAGGCAAAGGTCCATTAAACAGCAAATACCAAACTCAACCAAATTTTTTAAAACATTCTTTATCTCCTCAAGGGAGAATCCAGTACTTGGTCACATTCAACAGAGCATTAGTCCCTCTAAAGGAATATTTCTTCACCTCAGCTAAAATTACTGACCAGCATGATGCCACTATTTTCTGTAATTGTCAATTAGGAGCTGATGCAGAAGTGGGAATTGCTGGGTGTGACACATCAAAGGAACTGTCTTTCAGTTTCACCAAGGAAATGCTCATATTTTATGTTTTCTGTGGGTGGATAAAGATTGATGCTCCAAGAGTCTCCCCGTAATGTAATCAAACAATGTTTGCAGCATTGTCTTACGAGCAAGTGTTACAAATTGCTGAGGTTTATTTTCATACTGTCGTTAAACTAGTGCTTCCTGCTCCAAGGATCAACAAGGCATCTTTTTCTTAATCCTATGTTATTTCTATGTTGTTGGAAATGGATTAAGGAACTCTGATTTGGTTGGATTAATTGTTAAATCTCTTAGTCTTGCAGCCAGAAAATTGTGTGAATTAGTCTCCTGCATTTTCAGATAGTGGTAGCACACAGGAATGGTTTTTGGGTCAATTGGCAGTGCTGTAAGTGGAGAGGAAAATGTGAATTTTGCCTTTTCAAATGTATTGGAACAAACTTAGTGGAAGTTCCTTATATAGATCAGCAGTTATATTTGACTTTTCTGGTGTTTCTGGTTAACAGAAAAGGGGTTTTGACAAGTATGGACAAGTTGGTGCTAAATTGAGGGGAAAGCAAAAAAACCCTTCTCACCAAAGATAATTTAAAGATAAAACAGATTAGGATTTTGCATAAAGAATGTGTCACAACCAAACTATGAGCAGATGAACTCTTCAGCAAATCACATGTACATCTCTGTGCCCCTGGCTATGAGAGGATTTCTAACTCCTGTCTGGAAGGCTTATTGATACGTGGTGTGTTCAGTATTTAAATGGAATACAGCCAAGGGTTTGTAACTTGAAAGAGAGACCATAATTGTGGTGTTCCTGGCCCTCAGTGGTTGAGTGTGTGAGAGAAATTGGTTTGAAGGCAGTCCCCAGGTAATACCTATTCTTGGAGCCTTTTTTCCTAAGGCATATCTGAAGCCTGTGGCAGAGTGGATCAACAGTAGAGTGTGTTCTTTCCCTTCACTGACTTTATCCTTCCAGTATTGCTTCTGACATCTTCTCTTCACCCACTTCATCCAAGTCATCTTCCTTCTTATTATTAAAGCCCAGATTCTCAAAGTAATGAATTTTCTTTCTGGCTAAAACTTATGGGAATGAAGTCCTGGAACTATAATTTCAAAAGATTTAAGTGATTTGAAGATTTCACCTTGTGTGTTCGAATTTTTCTCATTTAGTCCTGCAGTGGCATTCATGGATGATAAATATTTATTGCCTTAATAGTGCTGCATTCAAAATCAGGTATCTAGTCTTTATTTGTGACAGATGGCATTACTAATTAATTAGTAACGAGCCTCTCCTTAGTGAACCTCTCCCTGTAAGGATATGGATGATGAATCAGGTCACACTAGGAAGAAATGTCTTGAGGAAAAAGCTTTTTGAGAGATTGTAAATAGATTTTTTTCATCCCTTTTATCTAAGGGAAGGCTGGCCTATTAGGAGAAGGTGTGAATTCCTGCGAAGAGGAGGATCTTAGTTTTTAAACTACAGATTGGAAAGTTTTGAGTTATTATGACGCGTGACTTGGAATGATTCATTTTCAGGCTTTTGTTGATTCTTGAGGAGCAGAAAGTATAGGAATGTCAAGGTTTTTTACTTTAATCCTGAAGGAATTCCTGATGGCAAGGAGATGAGTTTCACTGGTGGTGAAGAGAGAATTAAGAGTCCAAATCATTATTAGATCAAATGAATTCCTACTTTTCCTCCCTGTATACATATGACTGAAGCTTGGTTAATGGTCTGCTGTTGCGATAATCAGTTAGCAAAACTGGTTAGGTACTAACAGGCAGAATATTTAGAACATTTATTTTTGGCTCCCCAAAAACCAGAAGAAACCCTTAGGGTTTTTTGGGATGGTTTTGATGGGTTTTTTTCTTCTCCCTCTGCAGGTGCCACCACACACAACAGCTCTGATTCTAGAGCTTTAAGGTTTAATACAGTCTCAAAGATTTGCCAGAAGGGCTTTCTCTACTGACAAAGTTTACTAATACTGTAAACTGTCTTATGTAACTGCTTGGAAGCTCTCTTGAAAGCTCACACCCACTGTGTGGATTCACTGTAATTTATTATATGAATTCAGCTGACTGGAAAAGAAAGAGGTACATTTTGTGACATTTTCTGAAAGAAGTGAATTTTTCTTACTTTGATGGAATACCTTTTTTACTGAGAACTTATACATAATTTCCAGTGATATGTAAAATAATTGAGTGAAATACATGTCTCCTTTATCCAATTATATTTAGTTATATTATTATATTTAGCTATATTTAATTGTCCAATGAATGAGTAGATATTATGCTGCAAGTAAGGAATAGTAACACTTATATTTTTTTAATTTTTGTTTTCTTATTGAGATGTACAGACTCAAGTATTTTTTGGTTTGATTTTATTTTTTTTTGCAGCATTCAAATTTAAGACACCTGAAGGGTAAGCACTATGGAGGTGCAGAGATAATTGTAAGGTCATTGGGCACTTTGATCAAGGGAGTATGATTACCTTGTTATTTACCACGGAAATCTTTAATCTTGCAATAGTATCCTACGTAGGCGGTGCCAGCCTAATAAATGCTGCTCAAAAAGGATGTAAAAACATGTGTTCCCAGGTTTTTTTTGTAGCAGTCCGATGTTTGCTCCGATCAAACAAATTTGGTTTTTGCAATTTACTGTAACAGTGAAGTAACTGTGGTTTTAGGTATAAGAAAGGTGTTGCTGCCAATTACCCCTTCCATTCCTGGCCCAGTATCGGCCAAGTGATGTATGAATCAACTTGCTCTGGGCTTTCTTAATTGGCAGAGTGTTCCTAAATCTTCTGCTTGGTTCACAGCAGTGGTTTGTTCAGATGTGGGAAAGTTTGGAGATCATTTAAAGCAGCAGCCAAGCCATAATTCTTTCTGAAATAACCTTTCATGTTTAATGTTTCTCTGGTGCATCAGGTTACTGAATACTGCTCCCAGCTTTATGGAAGGACCAAAGACTTGCAATAGCTGCAAGATATAATACCTAAAATTTAAAAAAAGAGCTATGTGAAGAAACCCACGCTTTTCTCTTGAGGGGAAATAAATGTAGAGGTTCCAAATATTGCCTGAGTCACATCTTTCATGGCAGGCTTATAGATTAAGATGAAAGTTTCAATATGCTCAAAAGGAGTTGTGGAAAGGAAGGCCTGCAGGAGGGAACCTCTCCGGTGTTATTCCTACCGACACCTTCTGTAGTTCAGGAAGTCTTGGAGCCCCAAACTACTGACGGCTGGGGCCTTATCAGTTACTATTTTGTGTTTCTTCCATTCTTGTGCTCTTCCATAGCCATCTGCTCCTGGCTTCCTTCTGACAGTGCTGGGTGAGATGGAGCTTTGGCTCAACTCTGACTAGTCTGTTCCCATTTCCTGGGTTGCTGTTTGCTGACTACAAGCAGGAAGAAAAGGCTAATAAAAGGTTCTCCACTCCTGGCTCCTCTGTGAGGTTCTCTTCTCACTTTCCAACAACATTACTGTGTCCACCAGAATGCAAAGTAATGCCAACACTTCTGAAAGCTGTTTTTTGAAACTGGGGAGAGCTGCTGAGGAATGGCTTTCAGCTTGATTCCTTAGTCATGGAATTAGAAAAGAAATGAAACAATCAAGTTAAGTAAAACTGACATGTTTATATGGTATCTCTAACCAAACACACACTCAGTGTGTGCTTTCTTCTGCTTTAGGAATTTCAGAAATTCCATTTTACATCTTCTGAGGAACTGGAACACTTGTTGTAAAGCATTCAGTTTATTGAGGCTGGAAGTATTGCTGAGAGTGGTCAATAAGAGTAGAAACCTTTCTCTAACTTTATTTAAAACCCCACAATCTAAAACCTGTCAGAGTGAAGTGATGTGTCTGGTGTTCCCTTTTCTGCAACCTCAGCAGGCTCAGCATCCTCTTGTGTGTGTGTGCAGAACGATATACGGTGAGACAAATTCTCATCGTGCAACAAAAACCACGTGACTTCAAACATTTCTTCATCTGCTGTGTTGAAACGAGCAGGGAAGGCACTGGCATTACTGCTCCCGAGTTTCATGGAGTGATGTGGATGACATCAGGATTGCCTTCAGTCAGAAATCTTGAAGTGCAGCTTTGTTGGGTGGGTCTCAGAAGAATTTGAAAGGGTTCTGGAGATAGGGCGTGTTTACCTCGGTCAGAGTAGTGAGTGTGATGCCTCTTCCCTGCTAATGTGCTTATGGTCTCTTTGCCTGCAACATCAGAAAGGTAAGAGTTCCTTTTTCTGTCCCTTTTTCCTGCCCTGGTATGTTTTTTTGGGTTTTTTCCCTGCTCCTTACATCAGACCATGTTCGGAATTGTCAGCATGTGCTGGTCTCTAACATTGTTTCATAAGGGAAGAGTAGAGTAACTCTTATGATAGTCTTCAGGTAAAGAATGGAATGGCATTAATGACATTTTAGATGTTGCCACTAAGTAGTCCAACCTATGAGAACTGCTTTTTGTGGGGAAGAAAAAGGCCCACAAAGGTTACAGTAGTAGCTTTGCTTTTCTACTTGTTGTACCATTATCCTATTAAGTGCTTCTAAGAGCACTTCTTTCTGAACTGGAAGGGAGGAAATTTTCTTAACAGGAATAAATGTTAACTAATGATATCGACATGATTATGTAAGAGAAAAACCCTTGAATTTAAGTTGCTTGAAAAGGCTAGTTCTGATTTTTTTTTTCTGTAAAATGCTAAGAGAAAAAAAATATTTTAAGAAACTCAGTTTAACAGAGGTTTCCTTTGTTTTGCTTTTTTTATAAGACTTATCTTTTGAAGCTCTGAAGAAGCTTATGCTATAAATAACACACCTAAACAAGCTGCCAAGAAGGGTTAATTCATAGTAATGCTACAACATTTAGATGGAGGAACCCCAATCATATTTTTGCAGTATCTATTTCTCACTACCTCCTTAGCTCAGCCCTTCAGCTGGGTGCCACTGCTGATGAAGAGGCTATGCTGGCTCACATTTAGCTGAAAATTTCCCTTGCATTTGTTAGGACATGAAAAGGATGTCAAAGCGGCTGAAATTATGAAAGACCAGTTCCGTTCTGGCTCCTCCTCCAGTTGGCTTTTTGGGTGGGGAATGTCTGGGCAGGTTGAACTGCAAAGCAGGGGATAACCAGGAGAGAGCTGGGAACAGGGATGCACAGCAGGCTTGGTTCAGCTGCTGGCTCAGGGTGGTGTGGAGAACATCAATAGATGCCCAAGTGTGAGCCCCTTGTACACAGTGTGGCTGAAGATGCTGTTCCAGGAAGCTGCAAACAGAGTTCTCCAGAGCACAAATGGACCTTCCTGGTCCCTTTTGTACCTTCCAAGGGCGAATTTAAAATCTTGAGTCATCCACTGAAAAGCCAAGAGCCTCTCCACCCTCAGGTCTCCCCTCTGGTTCTCACTGTTCTGCTGCCTCCACGTGTTCTGTGGTACCTCTGTGCTCCCACTGATGTGCTTGTCCTGACCTCTGCTGCTTGATTCTTCTCTGCCCTTTACTTTCACCTTAAATAAGTGACACAGCTCTGGTAAAATCTCCATTATGTAGCTTAGCATTTTAAGTTAAACTTCAAGTTTGTATTTCAAACAAAGTTTTGGTAAAAAAATTATCCTTTTTGCATCTTTCCCCAACAGTAAAAACTTGAAGAAAAATCTGATAAAGATTTTTCTTTACATTCTGACAAGTGTTACTAAGTTCTCAAAGCAAGAAGTATTTTTCCTTTAGGTTTGTACAACTTTTCATGAATTAAGCATCTGTTAAGAACCTCTAGTTTGGATAGGGTTTGGGTTTTTTCCAACAATTACTTTTTATCTTAGAATTATTGCAGTTTTTTGAGTTATTTCGTAGGTCCTTATTCCACTATGTTCATGTTACGGATTTTTAAAGCTTAAAAGTGGACATAGTTTGCACTGTAAGTGTACAGTGAGAGAACTGTATTTCACTTTCCTCAGCAGCCTGCCATCACCTAAAACCATTTTAGCTGCTCAAAAATGATTTACCTTTAAGTAGAGAGAGAGCATGGTGACTTTCATCCAGAAAATGAATTATTTCAAAGAAGTCGGGTTCACTTTTTGTGGGTTTTTTTTCTTCCAAGGAACAGGGAAAAATCAAAACTCACTTGCCACCTTAATTGAGATTTATTCAAACTGCTATTTTTGCCTGCTCAGTATAGTACCCAAGTTACAAGGTAATGTGAAAAAACAGTAAAAGAAGCAAAATGCTGTAATTGCCCTGTAACGAGGCACTTAAAGTGTTTACAGTTGAGATTTGTACAAGCCAGAGAGTAAATGTGAAGTTAAAGGTCTCACAGCAATCTTAATTCAGCTGTTTTAATTCAGTATTTCAGGGTTTCATTGAGGAAACTGAGTCCAGCAGCTCCTTTATTCTGTGCTGCCACTGCTGCTGTGTGTGGGCTGGGAGAGGTGTCAGTCACCCTGTGCCTCAGGTTGTGCAGAATTCAACTGGAATCATGTTTTCCCACTTGCACAAACAAGATGAGGAAAGACAAGATGCAAAGAGGTGGCAGCATCAATCCAGCATCCTTCCTCCAGTCTTCTCCTCCACAAACCACAGTTCAGTGTGCACGACCCATCTCTCTTCACCTGTTTCATGGTGGTAGATGCAGTTGGGATTCTTCACACAATGTCAAAAAAAAAAAAAAAATCAAGATCTGATTGTACTAGAACACAGACCTGCAGCTGAAACTTGTGTGTTAACTCTTGGAAATATTGCTGACACTTAAGCAGAACCAAAGCCTGAGATATGGTGGATCTGATCTTTAATTACTCTTTGAAACCACTTTTGTTTCATGTTGAGGATGAACAGCCTGGAACAGCTGTGCTATCTGTTTTGATATCTGAGACTTGATTTTTTCCAACAGTCACTGCACCAGCTTTACCAGTTCTGCCAAATTATGAGGGGAATAGGAGAATTATGTTCTTCTTGCTTTTTGCTGATTTCAGTCATTCCCTGTTACGCCTCTGGAGCCGCACTAAGTAGACTAAGGGGATGCTTAGGAGAATTCAGGTTACTTTCACTCGCATGTTTGTGTTGTTGATCCATTGGGTTTTGTAATTTATTCAGTAAATAAGGACAGGAAATCCTCCTAATACACCCTGCAAACCTGGATATCGCCTTCTCTTAGTCCTGGCTTTGGAAATGCAGTTTTTGCAAGCAAGAGCTTTTGTACAGAGAATACAATCAAAGCTTTGGCTCAGTTTCTTTTTATTAATTCCTCAGACTGCAGCAGCCAGAAATTCCACTTCAAAGCAGCTCCTGAATTTTTTTTGCAAAATGCAGCCACATAGCTTTTGTCAAACTCAAATTTGCCCTTTTTTTTCTTTGCTTAATAGCATTAAAAATACTTTTTTCATTGAATATATCCAGGATCCAAAAAACAGAGCTTTGAAAGAAACTTCACATTGGTACTTCCCAACTGTGTGGGCTTTCCTTTAATTATAAAGGATGCAGCTCCTGAAGTAATCATTCCTGATTTTCCTGTTTTGCAGTAGCCCATTAAAACTAGATTAAATTACAGAGGTGATCCTTCTGTAGCAGGGAGGCAATCTGGTTTCTTTACTGGGAGTATTTAATCCCTGATATGCCGAGGAGCTTCAGTTTTCTAAACTATCTTTATTGACTGACTTTTAGCCCCTTCCAGAGCAACAACTGGAATTTTTGAATGAAAATGTTTCTGGCAGCCCTGGTGTATGGATAGGGATCTGGGAAGAGGCAGAGGTTTTCCACCCTAGGCTGGGCAGGGTGAGTCACTCACTGTTGGATTTCTCACTCCTGCTTGTTTGGTGCTGCCACAGGCTGTGAGGAGAAGCTCTGAGCTCAGCACTCAGCAACAGGAGGTTTAGGCTGGATAGGATTTAAAGTTTTAAGTTAGAGCTGGTCCCAAATCAGGCCAAGCTTGACCTTTGCATCCACTGCCCATTCTTTGAAAGCAGTGTTTCCAGGGGAGAGGAACAACTTGTGAGAGTTTGTACAGGTAAAAAACCATCTACTTCTGAAATCCAGTATCTCCAGCCTGATCCTAGCACTGGGACTGGTGGCCATGGCTGCCCCCTTGCTCCTGCTCAGGTCAGTGTTTGTAAGGACTTCCTCACCTTCCAGGTGCTTGAGGAACCTCGTGATGAGAGCTGAAGGGAGGCAGGAAAGCAACCCTACTATTTCACTGCTGCTATTATGAAGATGGAAATCTTGAAGATTTCCCAGGGAATGGCCTGATTTGCTGCAGTGAAAACATCCAATTTAATAATGAAACTTAAGAATAGGCTGCAGACAGATTTGGAATCTCATCATTGGTTTTCTCAGAATCACTTGGGCAATGTTCATCAAGGATGGTTTAATCCCCACGTGCCAGGCCAGTCCTGGTACAAATACAGGGATTACAGAAGGCAGAGTTTCAAAGAACCCACCTTTTGATGAAGCTGTTCAGTGTTTGTGAGGAAAGATTTTCCCTGAAATATGTGAACTTTGGAGCAGACCACAAATCCCAGAATTCCCTTATATTTTAAGATTAAGCATGTACTTAAGAGCTTAGTTTAATAGTGCTATATTAACTAGTTTAAGGGGTAATCATATGGTGAGGCATCTGTGTGTGGAAGAAAACCATCAATTAGTGAGATCCCAGGAAGCCAATAAGAAAATATGCACTACTGGTCTTTTCTAAAGTTTAAATGTTTTGGGTGCATGCTCAGTCCCAACCCCTCTCACCACAAGGCAACTGTGAGTGCTCCTTCCACTGTGCTATAACAGACTGACCTATTTTTATTACAGTTTGTGATAGTTTGCAGTGCACAGTCTAGTTAAAAAATACAGATATATTAGGAAGCAGAACTGTGTAACGAGGCTCTCCCCTGGTCTTCTATTGTCTGCAAGCCTTTCTGTCTGACCCAAAATGTCATGTTTCAAAGCCCTGCATCATTACGATGGCGCCTGCAAGCTGCTGTTTAGGGTCTGTTAGCAGCCCTGGTATAAATCCCCACTTCCAGGAGTTTATAATTCAGCAGTAAAACATTGCTCTAGGCTGAAACTTGGCATATAAAGTCTCAGTGCGGGAACAATTGCGATTTCTCCCTCCTTTATTTTTGCATTTGCTTATACACACACGATTCATTCAAGAGGTTTTTACTGTCCCCTTCCTGCATTTAAAAAGATTAAATGGCCAGGTTATTAATAGTTCAATTCTGACTACTGTGCTCGGCCAGTAAATGGATCTGCAGTGCTGTTAACCAGCTCTGTTTGATGGTACAGGTCACTGTTTCACAAGTGTAGTGGAAACAGCCCAGTGTGGACCAGCAATGGTTGGCAGTTAATTAACGTGGACTCCACTGTTAATTAAAGCCAGGTCCAGGTCTGGAATGCTGGTGGGATGCTCTGGACATGGTGTCCTGACCCAACTGCAGGCACAACTAAAATCATGTGTTCCCTGCTCAGATTGGAAGAACATGGAAAGGCCTGAACTGCTGCCTGACCTCAGCATGATTTGATCTTATCTTGTGATCCTGTACAGAGGTATCACTGGGAGATCTGATGAGATACAGATTTGGTTGAAATCATCCTCCCAGCTCAACTGTTTCCTCAGCAAAGCTATGTTTCAATGAAATCAGTTATTTCCTTATGTTTTTCCTGGTTTATAGAAAATTTTAACGTGGAAAAAATAATTCAAATTTACTATTCCTAGAAATCATGGAAAAATGTGTTTCAGCCTTATGAAAATGTTACAGTAACTTTTCTTTTTCTTCAGTGTTAGGATATTTTTATAGGATATATATAACATGTTTGTAGTGTAAAGTCCTTACAGATAAATGAGTGAGAACGACAATTTCTAAATATATAATGTAGACTGCTAACGTTAAAAAGGAGGATTTTACAAGAATGAAATACTTCACTCAAAGTGATTTTTTTTTTTTTTTTTTTTCCTTCCAGAACTAGTTTTAGACATTTTTTCCTGATCTAGGTTTTGGTCACAGTTAAATCATAGTATTTCCTACAATTCCCAGAAAAAGTTTGCTATACACTGTATTTTTTTTCCCACTTGTTCTTATGCACAGGTGTTTGCAAATTCAGGGTATATTTCCATTAGCATATTAAACAGCAGTAATTCATTAGTGAAATATCCACATTACTACGGAATTGAGGCACTCCCTGGACTTTCTCATTTCTTTTCCACTCTTCCTCCCACTTATATTTAATTTATAAAGGTAGCCTCAGGAAGATGAGTTCTCATTAGTATTAATATGATAGATAATACATGAGTATTGCCAGAGGCTTGAGCAGGTATGAAGCAGTGTAGTGTGAGTGACTGAAAGGAGAGAGCAGGTACCTCCCTGTGCAGATTTCAAAGGCCCTGTATTGGTTTATATCAGATCAAAATTTGGCTCTATTATTTTATTTTCTGCTGGGTTATAATCCCACCTGCTTGTTCTAAACCCAAAAGGGTTTTAGCTTCCTGTATGATATTTTTTTTTTCCCCTGAGAACACTGACTTTACTGGCTTTGCACAACAAGGCTCAATATGGGTTTTTTTTCATGCATTTTCTCTTTAATACATGAGGAATAAATTTAATTCTCTTTATTTACTTAGCATGGCGTACATCCTAAAGACACTCAACAGCTGGTTCTGGTGGGAGAATATCTGGATGCCCATCAATTGCACGTGGGCAGATTTTGTAGACCATGATGGACTTGTCTTTCCCAAACCACATCAGTTATATGCCACAATCCCATATGCTTTTGTATTGCTGATCATCCGATTCTTCAGTGAAAGGTAAGAAACAGAAATGCAGTATGATGCTAATGTTAATCCTCATTAATGCTGAAAATGAGATATCTATTGATCAATGTTATGTTTTATAGATGAGAATTAGTTGGTGGTTTGTTAGGAAGATCTAGTACAGATAACATGGCAGGTGAAAAATTGGGAAATATTTTCATTATTAGGTACATGTGGCTGTGGTCCAATCCAGAAGGAAAATATTTCTATCCAGCTTTTCTAGAACAGCATTTGGATACTTCTAATTATGTCCCTTCACCAGAGATACAATTAATTCTAAACCATTTGGGTTTCCTTTTTCTCTTTCAGTGGAAGGATAGAGAGATTTGTCCTCCCAACCAAACCTCTCATTTGGTCCTGCACCAGAACATTCGTGTGAGGCTGACAGATCCCAGGTGTCTCTTTGTAGCCAAACTAAGCAGACTGAAGGGATCTCAAAGTTTTGTGTGAACATTTTATGCAGATCTAGTAAAGCAGACTCCTTTTTTTCCCCTCACTTTGGCACCAAAAAATGGATTGCTTCTGCAGCTGGAATCTTAGGGGACAGGCAGAGGTTGGCTCCACAGAAGAAAGCTACAATTATGTTAAGATTTGCAGTGTTTTGACTTACTTATTTGTATCTTTTTTGCTTTACTTTCTTTCCTTTTTTCCTCTAAAAAATGTGATTATTAGGTTTTTATAATTATTTCAGGGCAGAGTGAGGAAATTTGGAATGTCGTAAGTTGGACAGACTTAAAACAGAAGCAGATAAGATCATTCATGCTGGAAATCAAAAGTAATTCGGATCATATGTTCATAACCATTCCCAGTGTCTCTTGAGCAAATGCTTGCCCAAGCGTGTCTCACTGCAGTGCTGTTGGAAAGGGCTGCTGTGGGTAATTAGCCCACACATCTGGCTGCAGGGAACCTGAGGAAAGCTGACCACTGCTATGAGTAATGAGGAATCAATGGCTGATAGCAGCAGGAGGGAGGGGGCTTTTCAGAACACCCTGCCCAAGCAGAAGGGCGAAACCTTTGGCATGCTCTGCAGTGATTTGGGTTGGAAAAGGGAAGGGAAATAGAATCCATCAGTCTTAGGGAATGGCTGTGTGCCACAGGCTGGATCCAGAGTGGGTGGTGGTGGCCCAGTGAAGAAGGTGCCAAGTGGCTCTGCCACTGGGAGCAAGTAGCCCAGTAGCAATCCCTGAGCTCACATGGAGAGACCATCCGGTCTCCCTTCACTCAACTCCAACACACCTCTGATGGACACAAAAGCCAGGATGTTTCCTTTAGTTTTGTAGCATTTCATGGCCACAAACTGCAGTCGTGGGTCTTCTTCGTTGCATAACTGCAGATAAGCTGTGGTTCCCTCTTGGGATTAGTTAGAGGGAGATCCCTTTTTCTCAGAGCCCTGGCACATTCTATGGCAGATTAAATTGCATCAGATTTATTTTCTTCATATCCTGGCATGAGAACAGCCAAGGTCTTGTAACTGTGTTGTATTTCTAAAGCTTTTCATGGTGTATCTTTTCAGATATGTTGCTATACCTCTAGCAAAAGCCTTGGGTATAAAGAATGTAAGACGTGTGAAGCCACAGCCTAATCCTGTGTTAGAGAGTTATTTCCGGGAGTGCTCAAGACATCCATCCCAAGTAAGGATTCTCATTCTTTTAAACTCGTTTTGGTTTTGGAAAATCCCACTCTTACTGTTTCAATCAGCTCTCAGCAATGACATCATGGGATGAGTTCCAGCTGATTGACAGATGACTTAATTTATTTGGGTTTTTGTTGCTGTTCTGCTGACAAGGGTAGTTGGCATCCGGAACAGAAAATAAATTTAATATTTAATTTTCTGGCATGCTGTTCTAGGTTAGGCTGTTAATAATATTTCCAGTGAAGATCAGTGTTCCATCTTTAAATTATTCTGCTTGGAGAAAACTTCAGCTGATGTCTGTTGCTGGAAAGCAGGATCATATTTATTGCAGGCAATAATATCGAAATGCTGGCATGGAAGCCTTTTGATCCATTATGTTGCTGCATACTTAATCCTGGCTTATGTGAGAAAGAAAAGCAATCCTTCTATTACCTTGCTGTTTGTTTTTAAAATTGAACAAGGAAAAAAGACTAGCCAATGCTTGTCACCTCCAAAAATGAGGCAACTTGATTGTTGATGGGAGGCAGGTACTTTGCTGTGAGTGCAGCCTCAGGAAGTTCATTCACCTGACTACAGTTCCCAAACAATTGCAGTTTTCCTACACTGGTTTTGAAAGAAATATGTGTTTTCTCGTAATGAGGGATTTTGATAATTATTGGTAGTGGAACTTGGCATTCTATCCCTAACTCTATTATTCTTTTATTGTGTCTTTTGCCTGATAACATCAGGAATAAATGTATGGGTGTTAACACATGAGTTCTTCTCTCCCTGGGCAAGCATCGTGGTCTCAGTTTCATTCCTTCCTTCTGCATGAGTAAAGTTTGACATTTGATTTCTGAAAGGAAGCACAGCATTTTTAGACTCCTCAGAACATGGATTCAGGCTGCCTCCTTTACTGTCCAGCTTGGGGACCAGTGTGCCTGGGAAAGCCTGGCCGGCAGTTGAGGGCATATGGGTGGAAACAGTCACTATTCCTGAGTGGCAAGCAGAGAGCTCGGAGCCAGCAGCGTGGGCTGGACACGGCGACTGTTTGCACTCCTGCCCTCCCTGGCAGCTGAGGTGCCTTTTCTCACATTCCAGAGGTTTCCCAGAGGGTAGGAGACTAACTGGACTGGCCTCACCCCGGTGGAGGCAGCGCTGCTGCCACCCACCATTTGCATACTGCCCTTGGGAGGAAAGAACTTCCCCAGGGATGAGTCAAAAACTCTCCCTGCTCCTGCGGCAGCCCTGGGGAGGTCATCCCACGCCTTCTGCATTTGAGGATGGAGGAGCAGGAAGAAGCCCACAGGCTGCTGTACTTGGGGCACAGAGCACCCTGAAATGCAGGAGTCTCACTGCCTTGTGTTGGGCCCATGCTGGTCTGGTCACCTTGGGAGCACAGAGCATACAGAGACCCTGGGGTGTGGCACCCCAATGGCCATGTGCAGTTCTAGGCCATGTTCCACCCCCAGTTTAGCTCTGGTGTTGGAGGGGGGGCAGTCTGGACCTTGCTCAGGACAATACATTGACTTGCATTGGATTTGACAACAGCGCTCAGGTCACCTTAATTCCAGGCTACATCTCATCTGTGAGACTCATTTAAATACAAACAAATTATTATTTATCATTATGTGAGATATTTGGTGCAATGTTCACGTGTGTTCATACCTGGCACTTCCCCCTCCAGTTTAAGCTCTCATCTAACAGTAAAAGTTGCATCCCTGAAACTCTCAGGAGCCACCAGAAAGACAATAGAACAGTTTGTAGATCTGTTCACTTTGTGCCTGCTTTATTTATATAAATAAAAATCCAGGGTTTCTGTGAGCATTACTCAAAAATACCCCCCCCCCATGCATATTTAATATTGGTAATATTTTTAAATTAAGATCTTACAACAGTGGGAAGCTGCTCTCTGAACTACAAAATAAATGAAAGTGATGTTGGAGCGCATCTACTGCTAACACTGTTTCATTTCTTGCAGTCAGAGATCCAAGGCCTTGCCAAAAAGTGCAACTGCACCGTCCATTTGGTGGAGAAATGGTTCAGGAGACGGCGAAACCTTGAGATCCCAACAGTGCTCCGGAAATTCCAGGAAGCTTTGTAAGGAAAGACAATGCTTTTGGTTATCATGTGCTTTACTCTTTTGGAAAAAATGAGTGAGGTCCCCCCTTTCCAGAAGGCTGGGTCTGCCTGGTGAGAGCTTTGGTTTCTGAATGCATAAACAAGTTGAAAGGATCTAGTAGCATCCTCCAAATGGTGGTTAAAATATTAGGTTAAGTGTTTCTCCTGCAAAAGAAATACCTTAAAAATATTTTACAGTTTTCTTCTTTGTGGAATAATGGATTTGTAGGCTCCTGGTACAAAGTGTAAGATGAAAACAGGCAGAGAAGAGGAAAATATTTTCTTGTCTGCCAGTAATCATAGGGGAACAAAAGTGCTTACCCTGGTTTATGTTTGTACCCATGCTGTCATTTTGGGATGCTGTCATTTTGGGGATGCTGTCATGTGTGTGAAGTCAATTCAAGAGCAGTAATTTTGGCATCCAGACTAAAGGACAGGTGCCACAGCTTGATCATGGGATACTGTGTGAAACAGGAACTCAAACTCACTGCTGAGAGTGGGCAGCTTTGAGTGATAGCAATGAATATGTAAAAAGTTTCAAAACCTCCTGCATATGATTTTTCACTTGTGTGAGAACTTCCTCATACCTAAACACTTAGTGTGATCTAAAATCCCATACAAATTGCAAATCCCCAAATGGGCATGGCTTTACTTACATACCTCATCCCTTTCAGGTACTGACATTAACGGTATGAGTGTAAAGCACTTTCAAATGCTCTGTGTGTCTGGCTTTTCATTAGCATAATTACATTGGCAAAAATTTACCTGATTGTAATATTGAACCTCTGTTACTGTAGATTAGCTTAAGGAATGAGGGTTAAAAGTACAGCACAGAGCTCAAAGTTTAGTACTTTATCAAGATTATTTTCAGCGTGAATCAATGTGTTGATGATTTAGTGGTGTCCTCTGTAGGACATAAATCCAGTTGATAGACAGAGGTGTGTCTCTTTGAAGTCTGAGTTGAGTAAACTCTCCTGACATGGTTTATGTCTACGGTTGTTTTGGGGATCAACTAATTTTGTTTCACAAGTAGCAATAAGATTTCCTGCTATTGCTAAAAGACCTGCCTGCTGTGGATTCATGTCTCCAGTAACACACAGCTAAAGACTGAAATTCAAACTTGCTTGGCAGCTTGAGTGAGAATGAAGCAAACAGGTTTCTCTTGTGCAATTTTGTGAACCTTGCTCTGCTCTTTGTCAGTGAATTTAATTGAATATAATTCTCTAGGCAAAAAAAAAAAAAAAATAGAAAAGAGGAACAGACTTATTCCACACTAGTAGTCAGTGTTATGAGTGTTATGAAGTTTTTTGAAAGCCTGCAATCTCCAGGATCTTTTTCTGAATCACAAGGAAAATCTGATGGGCCAGATCTAAACCATACTTAAGCTATTAGTGCTCCCAGTTAATCAACATGGGTTTGGAAAGCCTTTTGCATGAAACCTTCACTGCCTTGTAAGACTTACCAGCCTTTAACTCCCTCTACTAAGTTCTTTTTTGTTACATTCAGTTCAAGAGAAAAGATTCCTGAAGTTAAACCAGAAAATCCTCTTGCATAGCTATTGTTCAGTGCTCTCTCTGGTGGCCAGGATCAGAGTTTAAAAGGCACTTGAGTAAAATTTGGTGAATTTGGATGAATTTTACTTCAGGTTTTATTCACCAAATTCATAAAGAAGCTTGGCTAAATGCAAAATGAGGTAGTGCTCTGGCAGTCTTGCACATATGAGTTCATCTGGAGTGCTGTTTATTGCTAAATGTATTCAATATATATTTGTAGGGCTGGGGACTAATGGCACAGCCTTGTAGGTGCTCTGTACTTTGGCTCTGATTCAGAAAACCACTTGCACTTTACAATCAACATGGAATCAGTCCAGCCATATCCACTGGACCACTCACACCTCCCTGTTTGGAATGGGAGGCGTGAGGGCAGAACCAGCCCCTGTGTAAAGTCTGCCCCATGCCCACAGTGTTGTGTTTTCCAGCATCTCTTGGTGAAGTCTGAGCCAGGTATTACTTGTGGGTTCCACTCTCCCCTTCCATTTGCTCTCCTAATTTCCACCATGTACCTCTAAATTCTTCCTGCACATGCAGTGGTTGTTGTGTAGTGTTATTTTCAAATCACCCGAGGAAAGATGGTTTAAAGTTGAGAAGTAAAACAGTTGTTTATCATGTGTATCAAGTGGCAATTTTACAATTATTTTCATGACTTCTTTCTCAGGTGTGAGACACATTATCTTGTCTCGCCTCCAACATTCCACGTCCTCATATCTTGTTTGTTGTTTTTCTCATGAAACACTGTCTCAGTCTTTGAACATCTCATTCTTTCTCCTGGGATACCAACCTCCAGGGGATGTGGGGCTCAGAAAGGAGGGGCTGCTTTTACCACACAGCTTCTCCTCCTCTTCTCTCATTTGGCACTCCATTAACACTTGCCAAAAACCACAGTCTCATTTTATACATCTCTCAATTCATTGGTACAGTGTTCTTGTGGTGCTTTCTCCTTTTCAGTGAGTTTAGGTTTTCTGGGAGCTGCTTGCTGCTCCCCTCTGGGATACCTCCTGTTCTAGAACAGGTTCTCACCAGGTCTGGGGCCGTGTGCCTGTCCCTGTGGTCACAACCTTTCTTTGCATGTGAAGTCCTGCAGTGTTTTCCTGCTGATCTTGCAGAGCTGTGTAGGGGAAAGGTCAGGCTTGTTCCTGCCGAGGGAAAGAGTGGAAAGGAAGGAGATTTCCATCACCTGTAGAGGTGGGAGTGGGAATGCTTGGGCTGAGGCTCCAGCCACACCCAGTCCCAGGGACAATACCTCCCACACAGGCTCCAGTCATTACAGGCCGATTGGTGGCTCCAATCACAGCATCCTGCTCTGGCACCTAAAAGCAACAACACAATTCACTGAGATGCACAAGGGCTTTTCCCCTTTGCTGACTTAGCACGCTGATGGTGCAAACCTGGAAGGTTTATCTGCCTTGCTGGATATCCATTTAATCCACAAAAAGCTTAGATCAGGCTAAATTTTGGCACACCTAGTCAAAGATGAGGTTTATAGTTAATGAAGTAAGAGACCTTGTAGTAAGATGTAAACTAACCCAGTTGATGCTAAATAATTCATAAGGTTCCCCTGTTGTCAGCAACTGGTGGTGAGAGAGATGAAGAGAATGAACACAGGAAAAGGTCTGTGTTCTCAAACATCAATTTTTAGGGCATTTATTACACTTGCTGTGGTCATTCTCTTGATCTGTTCAAGCCTGACTGGAAAATTACTACTGTCATGACAATCGAAATATCTGTATTGTGATAATGTAAAAGAATTTCCTACTTTAGCAATTAGTCAAAGCTTAAATATTTAAATATTAATAATGCAGATACAGTTAATATGTGGCAATCCTTAATGTAGAGTGTGAGGCCACGTTTATATGAAGATTGTCTGTGACATACAATGATTTGTAGTAATTATGGCTCAGGACAATATCTTTACAAAATATAATGTTTTGTTCCTATTTTTTCATTTCAATTTTGCAGCTGGCGATTTTCATTTTATCTGACATCCTCCATTGTTGGATTTCTATTTCTGTATGATGTAAGTGAACTTTTTGAAAGAATGATACTCTATTTTCAACAAAATAATTTCTAGATTTTCTTGAATCCCATTGAAAGACTCAGTGGTTTCAGTGGCTCTGTGGGTTTAGATCTTTGGCATATGTAATCTAGATTATGGGCTGCAGTATGCACTGAGATTTAATTTTTAAGTTCACTTTTGACCTTCTATGATAAACAATTTTATGAGTAATCAGTATTTTTAAGGCAAGCTTGAAGAAGCCATGCAGATGGTTTTACAACATGCCTTGTTAACACCTACAAATGCATCACATGGCCATGTTTTTCTCAGAGGAGGCCATAAACTTTTCTCTGGCAGCATTTTTGGGGGTCACAGCTATTTACTGAGGTGTTGCTGCTGAGTCAGAAGTTGGGAATAACATTAGAGAGTGGTGCTTGTAACTCCTTGAGCCCTGCCTGGGGTGTCACTAATGCTTCCCCAGAGCAGCGGAACAGATCCCGCCTGGCGTGTCTCTGCTCATCTGGCCCTCCTCCCCAAACAGTTTATCATCCTGAGCCACTGGTGTGTGTGACTGGTAAACACAGCAAATTTAATCACTGTGGCAACATATCTTGAGTAATTGCAGTAATAAAACACACACCCACTGCTTTGGATGATGAAATTATGAACTGGAACGTTTCAGGTGTCCTGAAAAGAAGCCAGAAAGCTGGGAACAATATAATAAGTCTGAGATGTAAATTCCCTTTAGAAACTGGTGGAGAACAGTTATCAAGATTACAGCTTCTTAGCCTGCTCCACTTAGAGAGATTTGAAGTAGTGAAGATTTTGAGTTAAGATGATTATTGTTGCTGAGCTGAGCAGTGTCTGACTGATGTGTCTTCCCCAGAAACCCTGGTTTTACGACATATGGCAGACGTGGGTTGGTTATCCTTTTCAGGTGAGCTTTTTGGCATTGGGCCAGTGGCCTCCAGGCATTCCAGGTATTTCCCCACTGGAAGGGGTAATCCACAGCAGCCTTTTCCCCCACACTGGCACCACCTAAAGAGGTGTGGCACCAGAGCCTCCTGCCTTTTCTTGGGAAGTGCTGTTGACTGTTGCAGGACTTCCCTGGGATCTGCCTGTGCTGCAACTCCCCCCTCCAGCCAGACCACTGTTATTTCCACCCACCCCGGGATAAAGTTACTTACTGCAGATCTTATCAGTGCTCCCAGTTTCAGTGCAGAGCCCTTGCACTGCTCCAGGCCCCATGGTGCTTCAAGGCACTCTTATTTTAATAGCCCTGCCCCATCCCACTGCCTTCTTAGTCCTGTCCTAGTCAGGGGCCAGGAATACAAATAATCCTGCCTCCCAGATGAGCTTTCCCAGTGCCTGGTAATACCTGCCACCTGGGAAGTGTATTGACCCAAGGGAGCAGCCAAGCTCAGCTCTCCCCTAGGCAGATCCATAGGATTTTATCATAAATAACTGACGTTTCAGTCACGGGATGTGTGAATGTTTATTATGCTCATTGTTTACCAAAATGGGGGGGTTATTTGCAGTTGTTTGTAATTAAATGCAGAAGGACTCTGCATGTAATTCTTTGACAAAAACATGGAGAAAAGCATGTCAAAATCCAGAGGTGGGGGAGGAACTGTGGGAATTGAGAGTTTGGGCTGAGCAAAGGTTAAAATACTTGGCTCTCTGAACGTCCTTCTTAATGAAGCCCAGGACAAGAATTTAATTTAGCTTAATTTTTTATGCAAGACTCAGCAGAGGAGCAGAAGTCAGGAAAAGAAAAAAGTAATCTCACTTGACATTTACTTTCTCCTGTTCTCAGAGTTAACAGTGTTTTTCTTCATCACAGACCCTGCTGCCATCCCAGTACTGGTACTACATGGCCGAGATCGGGTTTTACTGGTCTCTCTTATTCACCCTTGGGATTGACAACAAACGGAAGGCAAGTGGTTGTGCTTGTTTGTAGCTTGAGCCTCTGTTGCTGTGAGCGGGGAGAAGGTGTTTGTAAGGAAAGCACCGCCTGCATCCGGGATTTGGTGCAGCCACTTGAGGGCAGCATCAGTCTGCGCCTGGCATCCCGCACACCGCCGTGAATCCCCGGCTGCCAGGGCAGCGCTCGGGGGCTGACAAGTCGGAGACCTTCAGGGACTCTACTTGATCGGCTTTACCTTTATTTTCTTCTGTCCTTCCCAGGATTTTATGGCTCATGTCGTTCATCACCTGGCAGCCATCGGTTTGATGAGTGGCTCTTGGTGTGGCAATTATGTGCGGCTTGGAACTCTGGTGATCTTTGTGCACGACACTGCGGATTTCTGGCTCGAGGTAACCCTGCTATCCAGCTTGCTTTTTTTTTTTTTTTCTTTTTCTTTTTTCTGTCCTGAGTTTTTTGGTTGTTGGGATTTTGGTTTTGGTGCCAGTAACATTTTAATCTTTTTGCCACGAGTTTCATATGATCCTTTCCTATCCCCACAGGGACATAGCTTTGCAGATTTGTTACTTGTAAGATAAAAAAAGAGCTTCCAGATTTAAGCTAATACTTTGTTACAGAATCCATTATGAGAAAAGAGCAGACAAGAACTTCTTCAGTACAGAACAGGGACTAGAAATAAAGCTGCGTCCCTGGGTTATTCTTGTTTCACTGATAAAATTAGACCAGGTTGTCCACAGCATCACAGAGTCGCTGAGGTTGGAAAAGACCTCTAACATCGAGTCCAACCTGTATCAGGTATCTTCTTGGAGAACTTTCTTCTCTTGGACTGAAGGGAAAGTCCCTTCCCTGTGCTAAGTATCAGTAGAAGTGTTTAAGAAGTGTCCTGCTCTGCACAGAGCACTGTAGTCACAGACTTGCTGCTGGGTTTCTTGGAAGACAAACACAGTGTTTCCTTCACTAGAATTACCCTGAGTTTATAACACCAGCTTTGAGAGCACAGTGTCATCACCTCTTTTGGTGGCAGTGCCAGTGTAAGCAGCCTTTGTAGGCTGTTAATCTGTCACTGTCCATTTCTGTTCCTGATACTCTATCTTATTGTATCAGAACTATCAACTGTGGAGTTGTGCACTTGGGACTGGTCCAGATTAAACAGGTTTTCCTGCTGGGTTACTTTTAATCCTGAACTGCTCCTAGGTCCAATTAACTGTGTGGCCTTACAAACAGTTGGGTTGACAACTGGTAGGACAGCACTTGGATGGAAACTGGAGTTGAGTACCAGAATAACTGAATCCAGCCTTGCCACTCAAAAGAAGGAGAAGAAAATATGTTAATCAAGCTGCTGTTTAAAACTTAGGCTTGGCACCTGCAACATTGCTCACACTTGAAAACAGCTGCTTTGCTCACCAGTGCCCAGGGTGGTTCCTAACGGAGCATGGAGAGCTGGATGGTTCATTTAGGGGAGAAGTAGCAATTACAGCCTTTATTAGTGGGATAGAAACCAGCACTGAGATCTCCTGCTCTCAAAAAGGAGAAGACAGGAGCTGAATTAGGCCCAGAGGAAGGTCAGTAACAGGCATGTCCCAGAACACCTGCATTTAAGGGGTCACTGCCACTCCTGGAGTGTGCAGGTGTAGCCAGCAGCTTCTCCTGGAATTCAGCCTGTTTGGAATCTGGTAGAAAAATGAGGAATTATCTCTGTTCTAAAGAGCACTTTGTGTTTCCATGACACTTTATATTCTGGTTGGAGAGCTGTTCTTTAGGCCTTTGATGCAGAGTCCTTTCCTTCAAGATGAAAGGAGAAATATAAACAAAGAATCTGGTCTGATGCTGCTTTATTAGGTATCAGTAAAATGATTTTTTTACATGTTAAACTGGGAGGAAATATTCCTCCTGCTTACGTGGAAGATGAGTCTTTATTTATGAAAATGCAGAATTTATTTCAGAGAATATTTACAATATGTTTGGGGGTTTTTATCCACTGCAGGCAGCCAAAATGTTTAATTATGCTCGCTGGGAGAAAACCTGCAACATGCTGTTTATCATCTTTTCTATCGCATTCTTCATCACCAGAATAATCCTGTTCCCCTTCTGGTAAGCAATATTTAATCCAGTCACAGGCTTTTACTTCATTCCCACTCCCCCTGAAAGTTTAGTGTTGATTGTGATGGAAAAAGGAAAGGAATGGACTGGACTTGAAAATTCTGCTAGCGAGAAAATTGACAAAAACTGTCATTTTCTTTAAAAATTCTTAAGTAAAAATAGTTTTAAATGAGCCTCTTGAACATAAAGACTTTTATGTATTATTTAACTCAGTTTTGTAAATAGCAGTTAAATGCTATGAGCCCCTGCATTTTCAAGGGGATTGAGCTCCTTAACTAAGAGAAATAATTTTCCCTTTCATTCCACCCCTTCTGCTGCAGCTGCAAAGTCAGAGTACATGATTGTAGTTAATTTTTTGTAGAACCTTCTTTCTGCTACCCAGTCTGTGGGTAGTGCCTCACCTCGCTCACATGAGGAGCACTCAGAGAAGTTTAGGTGAACCAACTAATTTATGAAGTCAGCACAAATAAATCTTAACTTGCTAAGTACTTTCATGCCTTTGGAGTGCTATGATTTAATCTGCTTGGAGTATCCACATGGGTGCTTAACATGTTTATCTTTTAAAAAGTGTTTAATGTGTTTCACGTTCACAGCTCTAATTTGCCCCTCCCTGCACATGGACAAACCCTTAGAGACTCAAGCTGGTTAAATTAATAGCTCCGAACATTGATCAACATAAGGCTTTAATTTCCTGTAGTATTTTCTTTCAGAAATGCTTAGTTTTTTACTTTATTGTTGTTTTTTTAATTAACTGTACAAGTGATCTGCAATCATTTTGCTTCACTGAGTTTCTTGTTCTTCAGTTCCTGAGCTTGGAAGCAAAACATGATGAGATTAAAGGGACTCAAAAAGCCCCAAATAATGTAGAAGTAGTGAAGTCTGAAGATGGACAAAACATATGTTAATTAATGAAAAGCCCTGTTGCAAAGCCTGCAGGATTTTCTCTGGACTGTGGATTTCAGATTAGAGAGAATTTACACTAAAAAAAGGCATAGACAAGCTCTGAGTTGCACAGTATCTAGACCACACAGAGATGAAGATCGGAAAAACGGCGACTTTTTCTAACCTCACTTAGAATACTTTCATGCCAGACTCGAATTTCTCATCTTCTGAAGTCTATATTTCAACAGAGATGCATAATCTAGTTAAGGCAGGGCTTGTTAATTAATCTATGATCTTTGCAGAGCTTTTTAATATTAATCAGTTTGGAATATGAAATTAGTAATAAGTATAAATAGCATAAAGCAGAGCTCTTGCACCATAACAATGATCTTTATTTTTTAGGATTCTTCGTGCTACACTGTATCAGCCTACCTACTACTCCACAACTCCTGTCATAGCATATTTTTTATTCAATGGGATGCTATTGATCCTCCAAGGCTTGCATTTATATTGGGGTTACTTAATTTTCAAGATTTTGAAAAGGTTCGTTTTCCTAAAGGTAAGAAATTTCATTTCCTCAGAAAGGTATGTGAAGTATCAAACAGATGCCAATACCTCCAATAGATTTACTTGGAATTTTATTGTTTCCCTGACCTTTCAAGTCAGCATTTCTGATAGGGATCTGCAAAGCAGAGAGATGTTCAAATGTGCTTTCTACCTCTCATTGTCACACCCAAGGTCTTGGTTGGAATATAAAAACTTCAGCTAGAACGGGGTTTTTTTTGCTTCTATTTTATGTTTTGTACCAATAGTAAATGAGAAATGAGCTTTCCCAAAAACTGATGCCCTAAGACAGTCTAGAACTCCTAAGGAATTCTTGTGTTCTGAGTGAAAGCAATCTTTTGTTGCGGGGCTTTGTAGCAACTTAGCAAAAAAGAAGAGAAGTGAGTGATGAGAGTTTTGACTAAAATTTCTCTGCAGTATTTAAATTTCTTCAGATTTGCCTAAATCTGAGGTCAAATAAACTTGAACACTGGTTTTGGATCACAAAAACCATATGAAGCATATCTGGTATTATATTATGACTCCATGAAATACTGTCATGTTCAGCTGGAGCAGAGAAACAGTGCAAGTCTGGTGCTGCCTAAGCTGCTTTTACCTTGTAGAGAGCTCATATGGGAAAAACCTCTGAAGAAAACTGCCATTTATGTCTCATTTGATTGCCTGAAGTAGTGACATTTTCATGAGGTCTCGTGCAGTGAAGCATGCAGTGGGGTGCAGGGTGGATAAAATATTTAGCATAAAGCATTAAGAGAAGGACTTTGGAGAATGTCTCTAAGATTTGGCACAAGTATTGACAGGTATATTTTTCTAGTTAAGACGAAATTGAAGTTGTGCTGTTGAAAAATGGTATTTCTTCTGAGGCTCAAGAAACGAAAACTTAATTGAACTGACTGTTCTTTTATCTGAAGCAGTTAAGGCTGTGAATCATCTTAAGGAAATAGAAATATCCCTTTCTCCCTGTATTTAATTGTTGTTTGAGTGCTAACAGGAACCATCCTGTAATTATTGGATTTTTGGATTCTGTCAAATCTTTTGCAAATAGACAGCTGGGTATCATAGGGAGACCAACATCTGCCCTAGAAGTTACAAACTCAGACCTCGTTAGACAGCAAACAGCAGCACAGAAGGGACAAATCTGTGGAGGAAATGGTTTGTGTTGCTCTGCCTCTAAAACAAGCTTCTATGTTCCCTTAGACACTGAGAATCTTGTGTTTCTTGTGTGTCATTTACCTCTGTTTGACTAATTACTACATTATTTCTGGCATGACTTATTGAGTGGTAAAGTGCTGCTTGTTTTCTTTTGTGATTTTGGCCTTGTGTCTGTGCTATTCTTGTTCTCTGTGCACAACCCCTCTGATGAAGGGAGAGACATCCCTGTGCCTCCCAGCAGAAGAAAAGGAAGGCTCTGGCAGAGCTCTCCATCCACACTGGTTGGGGTTCTGAGAGCACAGTGCAAGAAGGTGCTCAGATGCAGTGGTGAAGAGAACATTGCCAGGCCAGCTATATAAGGCCCCTGTGCCCTGCCTATGTGCCTTTGTAAGGGGAAGAAATGTTTTCTTTTGAGGTAAGAGCTTTGTTGTGTTCATCACTGCTAAAAAATGGGAAAGCACCAAGCCTGCATCCCTACCATGGATTTTTGATTCCTTATACAGCTCTCTGAGAAGAGGGTTTCCAAATAACATTTTTACAGTGGTAGCAGCAGCAGCCTGGGCCCTTTTCAGTCTGGATGACTTCAGCTGGCTTGCATGTGCAGCCTGTTTTCCATAGCAGTGGCAAACTTGGCTGTGAAAGCAGCCACTGCCTCCAGAGCTGGAAAGGCAATGTTGAAAAGAATGGTGTTGGCAAGGCAGCATTTTTATACCAACATCTTTGTTGTAGACATGCTGCACACAAATAGCTGCTGCTATTTTAGGGAAATACCAGTAGACCATCATCCTCATATTAGAAGGGGTTTGTTTCTCTGCCCAAGACTGCCTGTTTTCTGAATGAAAACTTAGAAATTTTTGATATTTTTCTTGAAGTAACAGTTAGCTACTTCAGATGGAAAAATGAAGTCATGGTGTAACTGGGAATAGGGACTTCTCTTGTTGTTTAACTGAAGGAAGTTCTGAGCATAGAAGGGTGTAAGGAATTTTTTCAGTGCTCTCTCTGCCTAGAGCCATCCTGGAGTTTTGGGGTCACTGCAGCCTCAAGAGCTGGTGGCTTCTTCCACACTTTGCTCTTCCTCCTGAGGAGGGAGATGGCTTTTGACTGAGAGTGGCTGGTCAGAAGCTCTTCATCTCAGATGTCACCTCCCCTCTGCACCAACAGAGGGGACAGTTATCCTCAGTCCTCTGGGATAACTGCTCAGCCAACTGACTTGCTTCAGCAAAAAAGAATTTGGACAAAAAATCTTGCATTTTTCCTCCTCCCAAATACTGCAGCAAGAGATGGATGAAAATGAAGGAAAATGGAAGAAGGGAGATTATCTTCTGCCATCCCTGTGTGTCCTGTTTTCTCAGCCATGGGAGTCTCTGGCACAGAGACTGGTGGCACAGAGCAGCACTGGTGGTCTCCAGGATCATGAAGACTTATGCCACCTTTCCCTTGGTACTCTGGGAATGCCCTAACAAGGGGGAGTTCTACATCCACAAGCTCAGCTATACTCAGCTACTTCATATTAAGAAGCCTTTTGTTTTCCATGGGGGTAAACTTGAGGGTACAGAATTAAATTTTTCAAATCCATTATTCTTACCTCTGGAAAATATAAATATTCCCTAAATGTCCTTTCTCATATGACATTTGTCACCTTGTGTGGGAGTAAGGCCTGTAAGAAAACTCTTTGAGGTCAGACCTGTAGCCATGTACCAGTTCTGTTTCAAGAGGAAGGAGAACATTCTTCAGTGTAATTTCTTTTCAAGTTAGGTCAGGCAATTGCAATGTTAGCGGCTGGCTGCCATCTTGATGTCCAAGGCCTTTTGTTGCTAGGAAACTCCGTGTGTTTCTGTAATATTGTTCAATTACATGGTTAAATTACCCACTTGTATCAAGTTTCAAGCACCACTGAAACATGTCTAGTCATCATGTCTGCACATATGAGAATATTTTAGGAAAATTGAAAAAGCATATAGAGAAGTATGTACATATGCACTGATTTAAAACATCTCGCCAGGAAAATCCCATGGAGATTAAACATTTTATTTCCAAGGTCAGAAAAAGGGAGTGAATGACAGCAGCTTATAGCCACATTATTATGGCAAATTAAGATGTAAAATATATGTTAAACCCATTACACACTGAGTTAAGGTTTTGAGACTATAGTGGTTTAAATCTTGAAAAATATGTGTAAGTTGTAGGAAATGGGCAAGATGTCCACATGTCTCGGATACTTCAGGGCTGATGCAAAGTCCATCAGTGGAGGGTAATGGCAGGTTTCTAACAGACTGTAGTGTGTCCAGGAATAGGTCTTCCTGCTCTTGTAATTGTTTTGCCACCATCAGACCACCTTCAAGGAAGGCAATGAGCTGCTCACTAGTGGCTGCTGTTATTTAGGAGTCATCAGCAGCAATTCTCTTGGATTCACTGTGGTTCTTTCCTCTTCCTGAAGGGGAAAAGACCCTGCATTGCTGTAGATCAGGATTTTGGACTAGTCGCTCTTTAAAAACCTGTCTATGTTCAATATTCCTTTGGCATTTTGTACTTGGTAAGCTTTCTAAAGACTGGTTGGGCATATCCTTGTCCGTTTGTTCATTCCTTATTTGGCCCAAATTCCCAAGGCAACAGTGAGAGTTAGTGTTCAAAGAATGACTAAAAACAGAGTAGGGGAAACTGAAAATGATAAGAAAATACTATTTTGGGTTGAAATGAGAGCTGTGAAGTGCTTGTTATGATACTTCTGCTGTTCCCAGCCATCATTTTTCTACTGCAGCATTTTTCCTCTTGCTTTTTTAATGCTTGATCTGCTTGCATCAAACGAATTGAAATTTAATGAGAATTAGCACATTCAGTGAAAAGTCATTCCCTTCAGAAAAATGCCATACTACAGGACTTAAACAGAGGACAGGGTTTATTTCCTAACCTAGAGGCACATAAGATTTTTGTTTTCTTTTACTTGCATGTTTTGTTAAGCCTGTGCTGCCCAGTTAGGGTTGGGGTGCTGGTAAAACAGACCTACAGGTGCACTTGCCTTAATTCCAAGTGGCTGTTTTAAAAGCAGCAATTTTAGAGGCTAATGATAATCCTAGTGAGTTACATTTTCGTGACTGTGGAACTGGGAAGTTGTAGAAAAGCTTTTCCTGGATATTTTGTTGTTCCCTTCTAGACTGGGAAGGGCCAATACACACTGATGTTCTGCTTTGGAGTTTGAGTTCTCTCAGTGGAGGGTTAGCACAAACACAAGACAGGTTGAACTAGATTAGTAGGGGTTGCTTTTTCTCCATTTTAAAGGAAAACAGGTTGTGGAGAAGCTGAATTTGTTGCTTCTCAACAGATGAATATTTATGGCAGATTTTCTCATGAGGATAGCTTATCAGGGGAGCAAAATAGGCCAAATGAAAGCTTTCTCTCTTAGACATAAAAACCAGTCAATCTGGGAGCCTTCCCAGTTGGTTAAAATGATTGCCCTTGGGATGTGAGCTGTTTAATAGCCTGGAGATGGGAGTTAGCCAGCCAGGTCAGTAGTGTGGAGGCTCGTGCCCTAGTAAAGGGAAATTACTTCCTGTTATGACTTTCTTTCATCTGCGTATTTCCCATTATGCTCCAGCAATCCAGTTAAACCCAAAGCCTGGCTACATGTCTCACTTGATGCTGCCAAATTCATCCAAGGGAGGAGGGTGGGAGGCAGGCAGAAGGAGCATAGAAGAGTTCGAGGTTTGCTGGCTCGTATTCACAGTGACAGGCAAGGAGCAGAGAAGCTGGGGAGCCCTGGAGTCCTGCCCTTCCAGGGATTTGGAGTCAAGGCTGCCCCCAGCCATGGATATTGTCAAAGTGTGCAGCCCAGCAGAGCCTGTGAAAGAGGAAAAGCCACCAGTTCTTCTCCACTGTGCCAATCCAAGAGCACTCTTTGGTCACTGGAGCCTCAACCAGTTTTCCTGGCACTGGGAGTTAAAAGGCAGATTTCTATTTAAATCTTTACATTTACTCCCTTCTGAAAGGGGTCAGCAGCTGAGCAGTGACTTCCAGGGAGGTGTGTTATATATGCTTAGTGTATTGTATGTTATACCACACACTAAAATATACTTCTCAGGTTTCAATACAGCAACAATGTTCTTTGCTGGATTTTTTTTTCAATTTTTTAATAAACTCTCCTTAGAATGCCCATAATTCCACAACATTTTTCACTTGAACATTATATAAAAATCAGGTGAATGTTTGAAAACCTGGGTTAAAGGCTATTGTGACCATTGTGGAGGAATGAACTAATGAGAAACAGCAGAAAATAAATTATGAGCGTGTGATTGTAATAGATAGGTGGTGAAGGTATGCTGGGGTGGGAGCACTGGGAAAAGTACCCTTCCACAGCCGTGTTGTGCACACACAGGACTGTGCAGGAGCAGCCTCAGTCCTCTGGCCAGAATCCAACAAACTGGGGGTGTGGATGCTCCCTTTGCCTGTCTCACATTGGCCATGCCATAAACAGCTCTGATGCAATAAAAGTCTGCTCTTTCCGAAGTAGCTGAGTTTGACTTCAGCAGGAGCTGCAGATGACCACTGCCTCTAAGAATAGAATCCCAAGCCTCCATGCAATCCTGAAGCTTCCTGGCCTGGCCATTCCCGTGGCGTTGATCTGGGGCCAGGCTCTCAGCTGGTAGGAATGAGCACGGCTCAATGGGATTGTGTCAGTTTTCACCAGCAATGGATCTGGCCAAACAAGCACCCCCTCCCCTCTCTGCGAGTTCCCTGGCACAAGGCAACTCCACTTCTAGTAAACCCCTGATCCAAATTATTCTTTTGATGTGCAAGTTCCTGATTCAGAGAAAAGACAAATGTTGGTAAAGTTTTTGTTCTAAAATTAATTGCTTTACCTTGCTGCTCACAGAAGGGTATTCATTGACAGGTTTTCTGGCTTCTCATTTTAACTGCTTGTATCTTTTAATTTTCTAGCAAGATCTTTATGAAAAGTTCAATTTCTTGCTAGTTTTATGTATACACCTCTATAAAAATTATATATATGTAATAGTGTGCATATGTATTTATTTTTTTCAATTGCCAAAAATCAGTTCATAGAGCAAAGCCTAAGCCTTTACAGAACTTTTGATGCCTTCATTTACTATTTTTAATATATTCTGCAGAGGTTTGAATTGTGACTTTGTTATGAGGTGAATAATTCTTATGCTTTCAGAGGGAGTTACTGAACTGCAATCTGGTGAATCTATTTAAGAAAAGATTGAAATAAAGCTAGTTAATGGTAGGTTAATATCAATTGAGAAAGAAAGTTGTTCTGTCTTGTATTTAAATAAAATGTTTCCCTAGGAGGACCTGGGAGTGCTCCATAATCATAATTACATGGCAAGAAGGGAGGAAATCCTTTAAAGGAGCAGTTTGTCCTCTGTAACACAATTGTAGTGACTTTTGATCAGGCACAGGACACTGCAGGTTCCCCACAGCAGGAAGCACAGAAGGCAGCCGGAGCAGGCAGGGACGGGTGTGAGGCAGCTCCAGGGTGGGATTCATCTTGTGTAACTTAGGCTGTGCCTACCACAATTTCCAGGGTCCCTCTGTAACTGGTGGGGGAGGAGTGGTGTCCCCATCTCTGTATCATTTGGCTCAGTAAGGAAACCGCATAAAACTTTGTTCACTGGGTGCTACTTAAAGTATTCCATATCCAGCCTTGATATCAGGGTGTTTGCGTGTGGAAATGCTCTTAGGTATTGTGATATGAATATAAGAAAAAAAACATTAGTTGTTAGGTATGCAACTGAAATTAGATTGATGTTTAAGTGTGGATATAAGGTTTAGATGCATCACAACAGGAATGGAATCGTGTCTAAGGATGTAGAGAAATGTCCCTGTTGGACAGAAGTGCCTGTCACATACCTGTGCTTTGTGGTCTCAGTACACAGTGCTGCAAGGCTTCTGTAGGAATACTCTTTAGCAGCTGTGTTGTTTCCAAATATTAATTAAGTGCAGTATCATACCTCACCAGGAGCAGCACGAGTGTCTGATCAGCTGTTCTGTAGCCAAAACAGCATTTCTAAGGAGTAAAAGTGCATGTTCTGATAAAAGTTCATACCACTGAACTCCTTAGCTTAACGCGAATTCTGTCCTAGGGTAAAAAAAAGTTCACTATAGAGAACAGCATCAAACGCCTATTATTTTGTTCTTTGTTTCTTTGCCAACTGTGGATTTAAAATTGGAATAATTCAAAAAGCAGTGGGACATTATGACTCACTTGGTACCTCCTGGGCTTTTGACATTATCGTAAAGCCCCGTACGCCGCAGTGCGAGGTTTAGTCAGTGGATTTCAATAACTCAGCCAGCAGACTCGGCTGCAACCACAGAGAACATGATTAGCTGTAAACAATGACTTAGTTCTTCAGAACATTCGGGGCATTAGAGCCCCAGTTCCAGGTGTGCTGTGCTGAGTGACACCACCAGTGAGGTTTTCTTGGGGTTAAATTTATCCTGTCAGTCAAAATCAGAGACATGTTCTAGTAGCAACATCTAGTTTTATAAAGCTATTCTTTTCAATAATTGTGGAATTAGTGTAACTTTTAATTTGTTTTTTACAAGTCTTCTTTGAGTCCCCTCTGAAAACTGCCAGTGGAAAGCTTGGGGAATGGTATTACATAGAAGAGATAGACTAAATACGAGGACTTTTTGCCACAAGATGTCCAATTCAATTAACTTAGAAAGTCTGCATCTTCATTTAAAAACTGCAGAAAGCAGAGTCCAACTATGTATCTTCCACGGAAGATAAACATTATTTATGTTGCCTGGTGTGTATGAGCTGAAAAGGGAAATACATTTTCCAATAAAATCTTCCAGGCTGGAAATACAGAAGAGTTTGCTTGAATCCAAATGTATATTGCTTAGTCTCAATAGGAAAGTAAAGACTTATTAAGTCATATGTCAGCTGAGTTGAATTATTGATGTTGAATTCAACATGTTGAACTCAGAGATTCATCAACTTTATAGTATTATTTGTTAGAAAAGTACCCCCTTCTATCTATTTGGACCAAGTTTTTATTATCTCTTGTTTATTATCTCTTTTATTTGAGGCGGTGGTTGCTGACCTGACTAATAGCTTTCATTTTTGTACTTCAAGCTGTTTCCATATGTGCAGGTGCTGTGGAATTTACTGTCTTTACATTGAAAAATCAAGATCTAGTCAATGTGTTTGTGGCTGTTTAAATGAAAATATTTTTAAGGTAGAATTAAGGTATAAGGTTCTGATTTTAATAGAAGATACATTTAAGAGTCAGGAAATTCCAACTAAATTATAAGTATTTGAAAGTCCAAAAATCTAAATTTCACCAGATTAAAAACCAAAATTCTGGAATCAGCTCTGAATTGTTTTGATACATCAGTACTTGGTAGGAGAAATCCAGTTAACTGTGTGGGTGTAAACTATGCTTAACCCAAAAGATTAATTGGTTCTAGTCTTGTCCAGTCAGAGGCCAAATTGAAATCTTCTTATGCTGCTGAGAAGCCTGGAGTCAGTGTTGATCCCACCAGGTGAGTTAGGTCTGAAACATCTCCCACCACTCACACGGACACAGTAAGAATCATGGAACCACAGAACTGGTTTGGGTCGGAAGGGACTTTAAAGCTCATCCCATCCCACCCCCTGCCATGGGCATGGACACCTTCCACTAAAGGAGGTTGCTCCAAACCCTGTCCAGTCTGGCTTTGGACTCTCCCAGAGATCCATCCACAGCTTCTCTGGGCAATCTGTGCCAGGGCCTCCCCAGCCTCACAGAGAACCGACAGTGCATTTGCTAGCAAGGGCCCTTCCCCTTCTGAGAAACCAGAGGCATGTTGCTCAGGCTTCCTCTCTGTTTGTAGGATCAGTCCACGTTGCTACAATACATTTTTGCCTTTTTAATACTACTTGGCACTGTCTTCTCCTCCACTCTTACACCTTCCACTTGAACTACCCTGCTGTGGCAGATATGGAGCTGTGGCTGCAGTGTGACCTCAGCATGCACTGGACGAAGGTGTCACATTCCCAGTAAAGGGGGGCAGGAGGGAAGCCCCACTTCAGCAGTGATGTTCCCATGGTGTCACCAGCCCAGGGGACAGGAAACCAACACTTCCATCAGTTGTCAGCACAGCCATGTCCTTCTGCTGCTCTCCTCAGCTGTAGCGGAGTGCAGGGCCAAGGGCTTGTCGAGAGGGAAGCGATTTCTGAGTGCTTTATTGAGAGACAAACTTGTACAATTAGGAGTAAATTCTCTGTTAGTTTAGATGGAGATTTGACCAGTACTTTTCTGCTTACAAGAGGCTGGGAGGTGGCCTATGAATTTTGTTCATCTTGTAACTTTGAGAAGTCTTTTTCCATGGTGAAGTCACTTAGAAGGTCCTTTACCATTCATGTAGTGCTAATGACTTCAATGATACATGTTCTAACAGCAGTGAAATGCAAGAAGCCAAAACTACCTTAACAAATACGGTTCATTTAACTAAAAGAGGCAGACTGAGCAGCAGGTGGAAGGGTTAAACAAAAGGAAAAAAGATTATAAAAGTTTGCGGCTTTGGCTTCACTACAAATGGCTCTCTTGCAGACTTTATAGCATTAGTGTTGCTTCTCATAAACCTTGAAACCATTCATCCATTTATAAAGATTAAATTGGTTAGTCATCCAGAACAGAAAACCTACACATCCATTTTGTCTGTTACTCTAAACCAGCTGAAGTATAATAAATGCAGCTGATGCCATTAAACTAAAGCATTGAGTATTAATGATGGCCTCAGCTGTGGTATTTACAGTTTGCCAGCTCTTGTGTTCCTGATAGTATATTCATCTGCTGCTGCTCAGGGACAGTCAGAGCACAGCCTTTGAGTTGGAAAACATGAGTATAATATATGATGTGAGGGGTTCAGAGAAAACATCTTGGTGTTAAGGCAGGGAAAATCCTAGAAATGTTACAATTTTTGTTAGTATTAGAAGGTCAAAGTTAAGAGGCACAAACTTCACTTAGGATATCTTAATATATTTATAATGGTCTGTTAAACAGTTTGCAAAGACAGGTTTGTTTGGATTTCCAGTTACAGATGAAGCTATTGCTATTTCAAGTTCTGTCACTTAAGCCAGACAAAAATGGCCAGACTTTCCTAAAGCAGGAATTTGTAAAAACACTTTGTCAGGAAGCAAGTTTATTAGTACAAAAGATAGTAAAAATTAAATTTAATTTAGCAGCATTTTTTCTTGATTAGTGTCAGGATTTCAGAAGTAACACTTTTTCCCAAAATTAAGAAATTTTCAGTGATTACTTCAGAATACAAAGAAATTTAATTCTGCTGCTTTGAAATCTGTAAGATGTTCTCTCAAAGGCAGGCATTTTACAGTGGGCTGGAAAAAACATGACATGATTTTTAATTACTACATATAGTGCCTTTAATCAGAGCATCCAGCTTGACAGCATTAAAACTGGGAAGCAAACTCTGAGTTTCCAGTTCCATGCTGGAAATGCCAGCTCATTCCTATAGGAAACAGGAATCAATATCACATAGTGGCCATCATTCAAAGCAGAGCAGTTTGCCAGCTGTTCTTAAGCACAGGCTTGAGCACCAGCAACCTGTGTGCAGCACAAGGAGGGACTCCAAATGAAATACCACAAACTTCCCTGACTCTATTCCCAGTGAGCCCCAAAATGCTGCTCCCTGTCACTGCCCACAGTGCAGCCTCAGGGAGATGAGAGCGCTTCCAGGGAGTGCAGTGGATTTGCATCAGACACTGCTTAGGATTAGTTTGTTTTTTCTTTCTGAAACATTTCTGGTGGCAGAAAAGCAACAATCCTCCCCTCACCCCCTCAGCATTTGTCTTTTACTGCAAATACAAATGGCAAAAATACCAAGAGCGAGTGAGGTGATCTGAAAGAGACAGAACCTCATAAATTGTGTGGGAAAGGCTGTCTTGCCTTTTCTCTAACTGATGGCATGCCAAGTTTATTTTACAGTATTTACAGTAAGACTTGTTTGTTTTGATACCCTTTGTAAGTTGTTAGGGAAAAGGCAAAAGAAAATCTCCAGGAAGTTTATAGTTTGTGATGAGCCAGAGATCAGGCTTTAATTTGCTTTCTAGCCCTATACCTTTTACTAGGAGTGTAATATATGAAGGGATATGAGATTGCAATTGGATGAGTTATTACTGGGCTGTTATTTATTTTCTCTGCAAGAATTTGGTGCTTAAGAAAGACCTCAGAGCAGCACGCTAAGGAAGTGGAATTGTTAGTTCATTCTGAGAGCACATACAGGAGGGGCAGGAACAACCCTGGTTTTTCCTCCCTGTATCACCGCTCTGACCTTGGCATATCACAGGGAGAACAAGCAGCCTCTGCTTGTGACGCTGAGGTCCAGATGGATGACATAAGAACAGATTTATCCACGACAGAGTGGTCCCAGTGTGGCTGTGCAGGCAGAGTATTTCTGTGCTGACATTCCTGCCAGCTCCAGCACATGGCTCGGGAGGCAGCACTCTCTCTGTCATGAGGATAAGCCCCAGGTTTCTCTCAGGTCAAGCATCCTTCAGTACAAAAAGATAACAAGTGGTGCCTCTTCTTGGGCACCACTTAGGAACCAGGAAGAAGGAAGAGTTTTCTGGATGTACAACATCTCTAACTAGAGCATTCCTGCCCAAAGTCTATGGAGCAGGTCACTCGTTGGTGTGAAAAGTCTTCCAGGCAGGTGCTGCTCTTGTGAGCTTGTGCACTGAAGGGAAAGTAGCGGTGTTTGGGTTTAATGCTGAAGCCTTGATTGTTTGAAGCAAACTTCTGAACACACTGTAGGGCCTTGGGATATGGCAGGAGTTGAGAAATAGGAGACTAATGGTGTATTTTATGTGCCGTGACAAACAGCACAGCGTGGTCTCATCTCTCCCTGAAACACAGGGGTAGACACAATGACTTTTGTCTGTGTGGTGGAAACATTCACTCCTTCCATTTTTGACTGTTTGGGATGAAGCATGATTGCCAAATGTTAGGAGCTGTCCCTATGGAGCTGGGGAGGGATTTTCCTAAGGCCAGACTGCCTCACTGACCCCTTCTGTCCCTGCTCATGGAGCAGCCGTTCTCCTGGGCAGTTTCCTTAGCAGGGTGATAAACCCAAGATATGCAATAGCTGTACAGACACAGCCTCCCCTGTGCCACTGTTGACGTGCTGTGTACACCACTGAGCAGGAAAGAGCATTTTAGGGTCAGCAAGTGTCTTTGAGCAAAGCTGGTGCTGGGAGATGCTGGCACAACTCACCACTGTTTAGTTTACACCTGTCAGAAGCAGGCAGCCTCTCAGCTCCTGTGTTTGGGTGAGTGTATTCATCATATTTAGCTTTTAAACAGTATTCTTTTCATCTTTGCTGCACTTCACAGCTGTTAATTAATCCCACAGCACTCAGGGATTAATAGTAACACTTTACAGGGAAAAGCAGATATGAGCAAGAAGGGGTCAAGTGGCTGTGCTGAGGCCATGGAAGCAGTTTTGACTAAAGAACATTTGGTTCTGCAAGATTAAAGTGTTGTTAAGCGATCTCTCCATTTTGGGGGCAGGGTGTGTTTCTGGGGGGCAGTAGAATATGTTCACAATCTTTTCTTCTCCCTAGGACTTGAAAGATGATAGGAGCGATGAAGAAGAGGAAGATTCTCTTACAGATACTGAAGAGGAGTCCACAAAGAATGGCAACAAGAACAGTAGTGGGTCAAGCAAACACCTCCTAAGCTGCAGTCACCACTAGCCCTGTCCTGGCTCACCTCCTGCAGTGATTCCTGCTCTGGTTTTAGCCCAACCTACAGGATAGGATTTAAGTCAAAAGGCTTGTGAGAGACTGTGATTGATTCATTGTTGGCTACTGGACCTGGAAAAAAGCCCAGTTTAGAGGAGAGGGAGAAATTGCATAACATGACAAAATGTGTTAATGACCCACTTTCGGAATCGTTGCAGAGTGTGTGGAAAGATGTTTGGACACGCTGACTGACAGTGCTCCACAAGGGCAAAGCTCAAGAGAGTCAAGTAATTTAGTGTCCCATTGATTCTAGTGTTGGTTTTCAATCTGATTCAAGATATATTTCATCAAACAGTTTAAATCACAGACATTTTATGGTAGGTAGGTAGTGTGAACTCCATTAGGGACCAGAATTACTCAATGTGGGAAAAATTTGACAGTGCTGTACAGTGACTGGCATTTTAGTCTTTACTTTTCAGTTTAAACCCTCATCAAAATGGGTATTTTTCTGAGTTATATTTCATTTCCTCTGGAGGCCAGAGGAAGCAAACATGGAAGAATTCAAATTATTTGTCTGTGAAGTGTTGGCTTCAATGCAGAAATACTGTCTTTCTCTGAAGTGATAGATAGCTGAAATACTGTGTCAAGGAAGTCTTTGCTGTTAAAACAGCAAAACTCAGCCCCAGTTCTCCACTGAGCTCCAGGCTTCTTAGATGTCTTTCAGTCATTTTGGCCCAGTGTTAGAACAGAAGGCACAGAGGGGAGAGAAGAGGGCAAATGGAAATTGGGTCTTTTCACAGGTTCTTGTGCACTTTTTTGTCTTCAAAACTGCCAAACACCTCCTGCTCCAGGCACATCTTCAGACCAGAAAGTTAAAAGCAAATCTCATCTATTCCCTTCTCATGAGCTTGTCTCACAACTTTGGATACTCCCTTCTCTGGAGCGAGGCCACCCAGTTCTGATCTGTGGTTCTGGAGTGTTTGCTGCAGGTACCCGAGCACTGGGGAGCACGGGACTGGCACAGGATGTCACACTGTCACTGCTGTGCGTTCATTTGATACCAGGATCTGTATTTCCATCTCTGCTCTTTTATGAAATCCAGGAGTCACATCAGCTAGACCCAAACTTGGATGTGACTTCAGCCACATGCTGTTGTATATGCTGTAACCAGTGAGCAACAGCTCCTCTTACCTGAAGTGCCTCTACCCTAAACTTGCACTTCTGTTCTAATACCAGTGGGGTTGCAGCAGCATTTTCAGTCCCGGGGCTCTCCATGGAGAGCCCAGGCCTTGTAAACAGGGTGGTGCCAGTCCCATTTCCCTCTGCATTAGCTCACAAGGTCATAAAGGATTTGTGTTGTAAGTTTGGGAGGCAAGAGGCTCTGCATGGGGTTCTACAGTAGCTGAGATCATCTGGGGACCTAAATCCAATAGCTTGATAGAGGCCAGGGGACCACTCCTAGAATAGCCTCAGTTCAGAGTGTTTGGTTCAGAACGGCTCTGTTCCCCTCTGGCTGCTCCGGCAGGAATTGGTGACCTACGGGAAGCATTATATGACTGACTTGTTTTCCCAAGATTTCCTTGGCAAGTGGGATGTAATTCAGTGACTGAAACATTGAAAGAATGGGAAATGTTTGGAATCTCAGATATGAAAAAGAAGTGGATTTCATGCAGTTACAAGAAGCTGTAGGATGGCTTTGTTACAGAGGCTTAATTTTCTTATGGTGTCTATAATTTTTTACTTATGTTTTGGACCATTTTGGACCCAAATGTGCATGTTTTACCACAAAGGGAATTACACTGAGGAAGGAGCATGGCCTACAGCTTCTGAGAAGGAAGGGAGATGTGTGGTGGTGGAATGGGGCCCCTGTCTCCGTGCTTGTAGTTCAGTGGTGCCACTTGGGCTGAGTGGGCGGAACCCCCTCAGCAGCCTTTGGCCAGCAGTCCCCTTCCTGCACAGATAAGGAGAACACCTTAAATACTAGGGGGGGGGGGGGGGGGGGGGGGGGGAAAGGGGGGGGCAGAATATGGGAAGTATAAGCACTGGTGGCATCATGTAAAGCAACTGGAGAGTTTGGCAGGGGCACAGTTCTTATCGGGGCTCGTTTATTGCCTGCGTGAAAAACACTTTCCTAACAAAACGTGGAAACCCGGCGTCTTGGAGGCTTTACACTCCCTTGGAGAGACAACGGTGCTTTCTTCGAGATGTAACGGAATTTTGGGAGGTGGCCAGGACATTATCATTTGATTTTGGTGCCAGAAGCTTTCCTCCTATGACTAGGAAAGGAATTCAGGAAAGGAAACACAAAGAATGATGTTGTCACAGGAATGAACCTCTGAACAACTACTGATTTTTAAACTGGAATTTATAGTCTCCTTGAGGCCAAAACTTGCCTTTCCTACTCAGGACAAGTCTCCCACTGAAGCCAATTAACTCTATTGGAGTCTTGCCTAGGAAAAATTTTGGATTGCAGTTATCCAACCTAATTGCAAGAACTGTTGTTCTAAGCTGATGTGAAACTGAGATCCTAAAGGAAGAACAAAAGGTAGATAAATACACTCAGACATGAAACTTTGAGGCAAATTTTGGGTGAGTACAGAAGAATATGGAAGAAAATAACATCCTGAAGGTGAAGATTAAGTCTGGGCACAGTAAACAACCAAATAACATTGCAGTGGGAGGGGTGGAAGGCAGGCAGGCCACAGAGGGCCCTTTAGAGGGATTACTGTCATGGGCAACCAAGGTGATAGCCCTAAAAATTCTGAATGTAAATCACTCAGTCCTGCTAATAAATACCCACAGCACAGAAAGAAGTGGGAATAGGCTGTCATAATGTCCCCTGTTAACACCAGATTGGTCATTCCTGGAGTTATGTGTGTTTAATTTCCCCTTTTTACTGATGGAAACTCAGAAACAAGAAGTTGAGGTCGTGGGGGCACAATTTCTGCTAAAGAAATTCATGTCATGGTGCTTCAAGATTTTCAGTCTATTCAATGCAATGCAATGCAGATTCAACATTTTTATAATCTCGTTGTGAAGAGTCTCGAAGTGCGGGTGCAGTATAACTGCAGGCCTGTATGGGAGCACTGATAGACTCTAACATTTTATTTTTACCATTTCACAAAGTGTGTCCTGGTTCAATGAGTTGACACTGTGCATCTGGCTGCTGTGTCACTTTGACCATGCCAAAGATAGAGCTATAGACTGAAAATCAAATCTTAGTCCATAAGACTCAGGGGAAACTCTTCTGTTCCATTTAATTTCTCTGGATTTAATTCAGATGTTCTTGTCTGTGTGTACTCTGCTTCCTCCGTACTTGTGTCATACTTAGATTTACCAGCCTGCTCTGGATTGGGTTTACAGATCTCCTTTACTCCACACAACTCATTTTGTCAATTCATATTATTTGGTATAATTACCTTTTTTTTGTTCTTAATGCCACTGACTTTGTCTGGTCAATTGAAATACACACTACAAATAAATATTTTTTAAAAACAGGTGTCTATGTAAGGATTTCCCTGTTTTTTCTGCCTTACAGTGTCCTCCTCTCTGATTTCCATTCCCTCCAAGCTTTCCGATGAGAGCCTTGTTACTTCAGGAACTAATTCCTTACTCTTCCGAGTTTTTCCATTGCCTGGAAAAAGCTGGATGATCCACAACCTTCACAAGACCTAACAGCAATGTCTGTAAATGAACTTGTGTTTTTCTGAACAATTAATGAACAGAGAGGAAACAAAATTAATGGAGGCCTCATCCATCCTTTATATTATTCAAGATTTATGCTTTGATTGAAGTACTTGTAAGTGCTCCTATGTACACCAGGAAGGTTATACCTGTTTGTATCTCTACCCAGCTGGGTTTTGTGGTGCATATTAGGGCTGCTTATTAAGTTTTGTATGTTAGGACTGAGGTGCTACTGCCCAGCAGGTTGTTGTGGGATTATCAGTGGCTCATCACAAGCACCTTTGAGAAAGCTCAGGTGTGGATCTTCAGCTGGCAAAAGCAGGAAAGCTCTATGGAAAACAAGGGAGCTGTGCTGATTTGTATCAACTGAAAAGCTGCTCTGTATTTCTTCTTTCCATTTCTGCTTCCCTGGTTGGGAAGACTGCAGAGGCTCTGACTTACCATGTCTTCCCATGGGCAAACAAGCACAAAGGAAGGTGTTTCAGCCCAAATAATGAACTGTAGCAGAATACTTTGGTTTTATTAGCTGAATTTTTTTTTTTTAAGCTTATGAGTAAGAATAAAGTAGATGGAAAACAAACAGAGCAGGGCTGTGTGAGTTTTGGCTACAATCAACTTGCAAACTGTGAAGAATGAAAAAAAAAGTTGCTGAATTTGGAAGAAAAATACCATCTCCACAGGCACTTCCCCCAGCTGTGGGTTTGAAGAGCAGCAGATCACCAGGAATGACAGTCCATGCTGAGCACACGGACACAGCCCAGGTGGGAGGGGTCCAGGGCTGTTGGCTGCCCTGGAGCTGGGAGCCTTTGGTGTGGAGCAGAATATGAGCCACAAATGTACCTGGGAGCTGATTTCACTCAGAATCACTGGAAATGATTGTTCCCGGTTCCCTGGCAGTTTGATGGGCTCCCTCCAAGGAAAAGGAGGTGATCAAAGCAGTGTGATCTCCACCCAGGCTGGCTACAGCGAGCTTCAACTGGGGCTCTGAGAGTTTATTGGACTGGAGTACCCTCTCTGGGGCTACCTGAAGTTTCTAGACTTAATAGAAGACAAGGATGAAAGCACAAGCCTGAGCTTCAACACGACTCTGCAAACACAAGGTCATAACAATGCACATAGGATAATGTTGTTCATGTTCCAATAGTCGGAAGATTTATGAAAATAGCCTCTATTTACTCAGCTGGAGTGAGCCCTGTTCTTCTGAGTTTTGTTACCCCATAAAGCATTCAGAGGAGACCCCATAATAATTTCAAAGTCAGAAACATTAAGTGGAATAACAAGTATAAACCCTCTCCGCAGTGACTTTGAAGTGCAAGAAGCATGGCCTTGTAGCCATGGAATATTATTCTGCTCTGAGCCGGGTTGGAAGAAACAGCTCCCAGGCAGTTGTTTCAGGTGGTGAAAAGTCCTTATTTTTCCTACCACAAAAGAAGCTGGTCTAAAGAAGTTGAAGTTGAGCAGGGAAATAAGTGATTAAATTCCCACTGAAATTCACAGGAGCTTTTCCCATGATACTGGTGAGAATTAGACCCAGATCTCATGTGACCAGTTAAAACAAGGCCAGCATGGCACTGCATTCTCCTGCCATCAGGAGCCGGGCACCGCCCCACAGTTTCCTCCTCCTGTAGCCCAGGGCAAAATCCTCCCCGGAAAATGAGTCCTTCTGTCCACAGGACACTCACCTGAACACAGCTCTGCCTTTGCCTCTTCCCAAGCTGGGCATGTATCCTGTGAAAGACATTCCTGGGAAAGCAGTCTGTCCCTTTTCAAGGCAGAAGCCTCACTTTCAGTGAGCACTCTGCCTCCTGTCCCCTGCGTGCTCAGGATCATAGCAGCACCTGGGCTGCTGATGCTAAAGCCCACAGTCCAAGGCCAAATTTACCAGGAAGAGGCAAATGAGGAGCCGTGGTTGTCACCGCCGCCTCAGCACGTGGGTGCAGCAGGAGAGGGCTGCTGAGCCAGCGGAGAGAAGGGAGCAGAGGGAAAAGCAGGAGCAAAATGGCTGGGACAACACAGCAACCGCTTGAACACAGAACTGACATCACAGAGCAGAGCAGTAACAAGGTTAGGAGGAAACAAGCCCCAAGAGAAGGAGGAGGAAAAAGACAGTAGTTCTGTATCCCGGGGATCAGCGTTCCGAGCAGCAGCAGCCAGCGTTGCCTGGACTCAGAGATGAACTTTGCAGCCAGGACAACTCCTTTTCCCCGAGCCCCAGCAGCTTCGGACTGAGCCCAGCCAAAGAGTTCCCAGGGCAGGAGCGAAGCAGGAGAATCTGGGAAAAGCTCCTTTACAAAGTTCCCGGTATGTGAGTGAGAGGACAGGGAGGGACTGGGCTGGGGCTGGGCCGAGGCGGCCACGAGTGGAGCCCAGCAGACCTGCAGCTGTGGCAACGACCCCACACTTCACCTCCAGTTGCTGGGCGAGCTTGACTCGCCGGTGGACCTCAGAGTTGGTTTTGTGCTTTTGCTGGCTGACTGGAAATCCCAGGAGTCCTAGAAGAGCTTCTGGAAGATTTGTGTGTTTGCTTTCTACAACAAAGAGCAGAAGAAAGCTGCTAAAAGGCCTTCCGAGTGCACGTATGGGTAAGTGTCTTGGTTGTGTCACGGGCTCTAGACAGAGCAGGAGAAGTCCTAGGATTTCCTAAGAAAGCTTCCTGTGGGAAGCAGGAGCTAAACCTTATCAGGTTGTGCTAAATCTTATCAGGCTGTGCAAATCCTACCTAGTTCCTTTGCTGATTTAAAGGAGGAATTATTCAGCAACCAACGAATGCCTCATACATTTCCCCATTGCAAGGGCAGTGAGGTCAGGTAGCGGTTGTGCGTTTGCAGCTTTTTTTATCCCTTTGGGTCCTGCAAGGATGGCACTTGAGCAGAGAACGGGACTCTGTAGCAATGTCCCCTTTGTCCTGAGGTGAGGAGTGTTCTCTAACCCTGACTATTCTGCAGGGCATGCATAGCATTTAGTGAACTGGGGAATTGCTTCCCTCTGGTTCTGGCTGCAGCTGCCTTTGGAGAGCCCAGTGCTGCAGGACCTGCTGCGATGAGAACGCTCCGGGCCCCTCCCGCGCCACCACCCTGTTGGTGACCTGGTCATTGCTGCGAGGCCCCACGAGGTGGCAATAGCAGGACACGGCTCTCGTCGGGACACGGCTCCGTGGAGCGTTGCTGTCCGTCTTTTTGCCCCTGAAAACAGAGATTCCGTTTAATATTGCGGTGCAAAATTCTTGCAGCTGGTAATTTCCACTTGATCAGTCTGACTGTGAAACAAGTGTCGGCTATGTCACTGGTAAAAAAAGCACTTAAATTTTACTGAGATTGAGTGTTTGATGCCAGTCCAAAGGCCCAGTGTGCTGGTGTCCCAAGGGCCGGCATCTGCCTGAGTGTCACCACTGGCCCCTTCCCTGTAGGTGTGGCACTGTCCTGCTTTCTCCCCTGGTACCAGAGCTGTACATGGCATATCTGGGGTAGGGCTGGGGAAGAAAGGATGTTAAATCTTCTCTGACACTGCTGTACCGCCTTGTATTTTTCATACTGTCTCTTTAAACTACATATTTTTCAAACCACAGGGTTTGTGGCTGGTGGTAAATGAAGTCCTGTTCTCACCTAGATCCTCAATGTCTGTGATGCAAATAAGGATGATAAATCTCTCAGAATAATGAGGGTTACACTGCCATTCCAATGATGCCATTCCAATGGTGCCATTCCACCTCAGGAGACAGGCTCTTCACCCCAAGCATGAGGTGAACACTCCCACACTCCCCATGAGTGTCAGCAGGAAAAAGGGACCCATTGGTCCAAACAAGCTGCTTTAATCCTACTTGGCACAACTCTTGTGGTCAGGCTGTGCTCAGCTATGAGAGCTGGGATCTGGTTTGCTTTGACAGCAGAATGAAAAATTTCTGTGAGCTCTCTCCATGGCTGTGGATGTACAGGAGGTGTTCGGACGCTGTGGGCTGTGGGTGACAACCTCCATGGTTCCCACCTGACCCCAGCTCTTCCCTGGAATTCTCATTCAGAGCCAGGAGACAGCTGGATTTGACTTGCCTGTGCCTGCAGATTGAAGCTTTGGGGTTGCCTGCAGGGCTCTCTCCATGCAGGGTTTCCATGGGCTGGTGCCCAGCTGTCAGCACAGCTCCCTCCATCCCAGCTCACAGATGAGGCTGGATCCTCCCTGCCACCAGGTTCACTGACACGCATCTCCTCTCCTTTCCTGTGTGTCCAGCCCAGAATTCCTGACAGCTGGCAGTTTTAACAGTCCTAGAATGGCACTGATGTTTTGCAGTTATGAATAAACATTTGCAGCCAAGCTGAGGTCAATTGCCAGCTCTGTTGGGAGAGAGGATCCAGCAGTAGAGGAGCATCTCAATTCCGGTCCTAGTTCACTGTACGACCTTGCAAAAAATGACCCCAAATGGACTGGGATGAGGTATTGGTGGCTATTGCTGATTAGGAGCAGGATGTGTTTCAGACTCCAGGCGCGTTGCTCCCTCCAGACCTCGCAGTGACCCTCATGTTGGTGACTCTGTGCACTGTGCTGACATGGGAAGTGGGGTTTCCTCGCTGGCTGTGGAGGAGAAGGCAGCCCTTGCCATGCCTTAGCAGAGTGTGAGGTGAACAGCATCTGCCAAAGTGCACAGGGCTACAGATGTAGCCTTGCAATGGTCACAGCACACCCTGCCTGCCCTGCTCCTTTGTCCCCTGAGAACAATCACCCTTTTTCTGCTGCAGGGCAGCCCAAGAGCCCAAAAAGTGGGGCTCTTTTCCTAAACAGGTGCTCCAAGTGACCCCCATGCCAGACAATTAACACAGACAGACAACATCAGTTGACCAAAGCCAGGTTTGATGGGGCCCTAAGCTACTTGATTCAGTGGGGAGCATCACTGCCCATGGCAGGGCATTGGAATAAGATGGTCCTCAGGGTCTCTTCCAACCCAAACCTTTCTAGGATTTTATGATCCTACAACCAAACATCCCACTTTGTATCTCCAGGCTGCGGAGCACAAAGTAAAGGCTCCTGGGACAGCAATGGGGAATTTACTGATTCAGCTGGGGATGATGGGGAGGGAATGTAAAGACTGACTGACTCAGAAGTGGGCAACTGCAGAGCAGCCCCAAGAGAAGGAGGAGGAAAAAGAGAAGGCTGACAAAACTGTGTTGCGAATTTTTAAAAGCAGTCAGAGATTTTGTGCTGTGAACTCTGCACAGCTTCTCTCAGTGGCATTGTGGTAATGCTTCTGCACAGCTCTGCATTCAGAATGGGAGCAACCAAGAAAGTCAGCATAAACTTGAGTAAAGGATTGGTCCTGTGAGGAAAATAGATCTGAATGCTGTTGATGCTATTCACTACTCATGGACAAAAGATAGAGGTTTTTGACTGATGAATTTCTGTAAAAGTTGCAATGGTTTGACAAAGCTTTGAGGGCAGCTTGGGAGCAGCTTGAATATGACAGAAAAGAAGGGTTAGACAGCAAAAGTCCAGAGCCATGATCGCCTCAGCACATGGGCTTGGGGCTGTTTCACTTCCACAAGAGAAAAAGGATGTTTTACAGACCCAGGTTGGGGGTCCAGAGGGGCTTGGCTTTGGGGCACAGCCCTGCTCCATCTCTGTGCAACCATCCAGCAGTGCCTGTGCCTGGAGGACAGTCCTTCCCACCATGGCTTGTCCCCCCACTCAGTGCCTGGCTGGGGGCCCCCCTCTCCAGGGATGGGAAAGGGCCTTGCTGGCTGCAGGAGAGCTGCTCCTGTGGTGTGACCCACCTTGGAGCCCCTGCTGCACCTGATGGGGCCCCTGACCCTGCAATCCCTGCTCCTGGGGATATTGAGTTTTCTGTTTGTTTTGCAAGTCTAATTGGCCAAGACGCTGTGAAGGGAGGAGAGAATGCCCAAGGGAGAGGTGTTAAAGAAATAGGAAAACATTATTAAGAGTGTTTTCAGTTGGCAGTTTCCTATAGTAGTCCTTTCCTGGTGAAAAGGAGCCTCTTTAGGTCTGTGCAGTTGGATTGGACCACCCGGTCCAGGCTCCAGTAGCCATCCATGCAGATGAATGAAGTGCCTTGTGCATCCCCTTGGCATCACCTCTTTCAAGCCGTGCACCACCTTCTTGGCTTACAAATCTCCCCCTCTGGCTTCTTATGTCCTGCTGCAAGGAATACACAGAGAAGGAGGAGCCTTACATGAAATACTCAGTTTGGGGGGATGATCCTCATCCAAGGCAGGTGTTGGATACAAAGGGAGATGATTGAGAGGAGATGAGGAGCACCAGATGAGAGATATTGCCAGTGCCAGTGGCAGGGAGGTGGCACCTGCATGAAGGGCTTTGCTGTTGTCAGCTCCAAGCATTCAGAACTTCTGCCTCCACACAGAATCAACAACATCATTTTTGAGAAAGGACTATTTTAAACAATCCCAAGGTTGGGAACTTCTTCATTTGCTCCAGGGCAAAAACCCTCTAGGTTTCTCCTAGCTCACTTTCCTAGCCTGACAGGGGGTCAAACATGGAGTTAGATGAGAAATAATCTCATGATTGCAGGAGCCAAGGTCTGGAGAGGAAAAACCCAAACAAACCATAAATCATAACAAAAGAAAGTGCCAGCTGTTCCCAGGTTCCTGATAACATCATCAGAGGTGGCAACGCTGGACTTCATAAAAAGCCTGGCTGAACTTTAGGGTCAAACAACAGCAGCTCTTTGCTTTGTCCATTTGTCCCCGCATGCCTGGGGAGTGACGCGTGGCTGACCATTATGGCCCAGCCAATGGCTATCTATGCATGGCCTCCCGATCCCAAAGTGACCCTGGACTAGCCCTGTCTGTGTCTGAAAATCCCAGGACGGCCTGGCTGGAGGTGCTGGTGCACTTACATTTCTGATTTCTCTACACAAATTTCTGCCCACCCTGAGGGAGCAGATTCTCCCAGCACCCTGCAGTTGTGTTGCTTGGTTGGGAGTATGTTCTTTTATATGCCTGACTTTTCTCACCCACTGTGGCCTGTGTGCAATGTTATTTTCTGGTCCTGACAGTGTTGCAAACTGATCCCTCCAAATCTGCATCCTCTCTGCAAAGTTACTCTGGGAGGTTTTGCACAGACAGCAGTGGCACCAGGATGGGAATGCAGCCAGACGTGAAGCAACCTGGAATTTCAGGAGTCCATTCCTCAGTCCCTATCCCACAGGAATAATTTGCTTCTCTTTTCTCAATATTCTATGGAAAGAGGGTGTTTTTCCCCATTGCAGCTGGGTGAAGCTGGAAGCCCCTTGGAGACAGGCAGGGGGAAAGTGTTTGGAGGGAAGATCTTCATGGAAAACCTCATGTGATGCACTCACTGTGAGACAGACACAGCTCAGCCAAAGCAAACTCCCTGTGACAAAAGGGACCCTCTGTCAGCCTGTGAATAAAGTTCCCTGCCAGGAGAAAGACAGGCCCAGCTCTCCTGCCGTGGGCTTGCCTGAACTGGAGCAGGCTGCGTGCTCCCCTGAGGACACAGGTGCTGGTGGCTCAGCTCTGTCCCTCGGACACCTCCAGGTCACCATCATTTTTCTTTCTGCTCTTTCATTCCCAGGAACTCATGAACAGACTGCCCATTTTGAGCCAGACTTGACAAGAGATGTCCCAGAAGGAGTTTTTCTCTCACGGGCTTGGGGTAATTCTGGCTGCTGGAAGGAGAAACCTAAGTGCCTCTGCTGAGGGCTGCATGAACAGTACTAGATGCTGGTGACTCCACTTCGAATCGTTTAGGCTGAAAAAGACCTTAAAGATCGTTGAGACCACCTGTAAGAAGTGAGTCCAACATGAAGCAGCAAAGCTTGAAACACTCTGTACCCAGGGAAGAGCTTTAATTGAACCTCTGGCTCAGTGTGTAAAGCCAGACTGTAGGAAAACCAATGTTGGCACCTCTGAAACTACTTGTATTTATTTGGTTGGTGGTTTTAAGTTACAAAAGAGCTTTTGTTGGTCCCTACTTGTCATTAAACGGTCTCAGGCTTCTTTGGGGGGTCATTTGCACAGGTAACAGCAGCACCTGCCAGGTCCGTGCCCAAGCAGCCTGGCCAAGCTCTGCAGCCTCCGGAGGGGAGGGAATTCCCGATGCCCAAAGGCTGCAGAGAGGGGAGGAGCTGCGGGGAGAGCAGGAAAAGCATCGGAGTGTCTCGGCAGGAGAGCAGCACCTGTGAGGTCGGGGAAAGGACCAGGACAGGAAGGGTTTGGAGAAGGGTAGCTGGAGAGAAGGGGGAAGGCTGAGCAGTGGCCAAGTTAACTCTTCCCATGCTGGCATTTTCCAGGTGACAAGCCAAGTGACTGCTTGGGAAGATGGATATAACACATGTCTGCAGTCTCCAAAGGGTTATTAACTCTGCAGTAATGGCCGTGAAACTTGGCTTCCTCGACATACATTTAAAATTGAAAAAAAAAACCCACCCCACACCAATTTCAGAGCGGGATAGGGTTTGTTTCCTAGGAACTGCAGGGCCAAATCCACCTCTGTGATGGTGAGAGGAGAACCATCGCCCCGTCCCACAGGCTGGGAGCAGGGGAGCAATGCAATCACCACAACAGGACCACAGCCCCCTCCACAGCTACACACTTGTTATCCTTATCAGTAACAATTTCAAGGTATTTCTGAAAAGCCCATGGTGTTCAATTAATAGAGTCAGTGTCTCACTGGAACTTTGGGATTTGGATTCAAGAAAACCACCAGTGCCGCTCCTAAGACAGATCCCTCTTTTGTTGTGTAGGTACCACTGTGGGGTTTGTCTCTCGCTCCTGGCTCCAGCCCTTGGCAACACTGAGGTCTGCCTGGGATGTTGCTCCTGTCCTGGGGTGTTGCAGCTTTTTGGGCTCCTGTCCAAATGTTCTTGAAATCTGGGATGCTCCATAGGGATTATCCCTACCCCAGTGTAGTCTGTGCCAGCCAGCCCAGCCGCTGAGCAAGTCCTTCCATGCAGTAAGTTACAGACTACACTGTTAAATTTATTCTTTCTCTGTATTGTTATTATTTTTTTGGCAGAGGACTTTGGAAGGTGGGAGAAAGGATGTACTAAAAAGTTAAACAAATCTAAGTCCCCTTGTCAAACCCTTTCGAGGCACCAGCTCCAGTCCCTTAGCAAATGAAGTCAGCTGGTGGTCTGGGTTTAAACATGGCTGTTGAGGGCTCAGGCCAGGTTTGACAGCTCACAAATCAAATTGCCTCGTGGTTCTCAGGAGAGGAGGACTGCCACAGGTGGAGGAGCTGTGGGGGAGCTCTGCCCCACTCTGTGCCAGCTGGGGCCTTGGCCTTGGAGGGAGGCACTGAAATTGTTGGTTCACAACAGGTCAGGAGGGAAATCCAGGCTCTGAGGTTTTGTTTTCCGTGTTTTGTTACACTACTGACACAGAGCAAGGCAGCCCCAAACTGAGATTTTGTCTCACTTGAATGGGTCTGGGCCAGTCCCTTTGCTTTGGTAAATTCTTATTTGAGAGCAGAGTGAGCCTTGAAAGAGAGAGTGGGAAATACAGAGATATTAAATCTCACCTGATCTCATGTTAATAAAGAGTTTGAGCCATGGGTCTTGGCTTACTCTGATTTTGCCTGCTGGGAGCTGCTTGCAGGTCCTCAGTTTTGCTCTTGCTGCTGACCACAAGTAACATCCTCCAAGTGCCACCACACTGGAGGGACAAGGGGCTTTCCTGAGGCCCCAGCAGGAGGTGGGACGTGCTCTTGTGTCCATAAGGTGCTGCAGAAGCCCTGTGCAGGTCAGGGCTTTCTGAGCCTGCACCAGCAGGCTGCACCAGACCTGCACCAGCCCATGGTGTGCCATGGCATGTCCCTTGATGCCTGGGAAAAGCTCAGCCAGCAGGATGAAGAGCTGGAGGCAGCTGCAGGATTCTGGCTCTCAAACAGCCTCTCTCCTTGTACAGGAGCAGCTCGCTAAGAAAACATGGCTCTTGCTGTCTGTTCAATGCCTGGAAGAAAGAAAATGGTGCTCATGTCTCTCACCAGTCCTTTTCCCAGCTCCAAACAGCCCTTTTCTCTGCACTCTCCCAGTGCCTGCCCTCCCTGGGATGAGCATCCAAACCTAATTCCACTTGCTTGCAACTCAGAGCCATTCCTGCTGTCAGTACGGCTCCGGACAATTCTGGTGGAAGTGGTGCAGGGAGATCTGCCAGAGTCATTCACACTTTTTTATGGGCCTTCCTTTGAATTCTTCTACAATTTCAGGAACAAAGTTGCAGATTTTTGCAGAAGTTTAAACTCTAGGACACTGCTCTGCTGGGCCACCACAGTTTAAAGCTGCTAACAGATTAGATCTTGACTGCATTCCATGACTCAGCCATGCCAGGAGCACAGGATCCCATCCAAAGCCCACCAAATGCAGCGGAAACCTTTCTGCTCTTGGAAATCACCCTACTGCTGTCAACAGCCCCTGTCCAAACTGAGTTGTTCTGATCCCTGCACAGCTGAGGACACGCAGGACATGGCCCAGCCAGGTGGGAAGGAACTCCAGTGGCTGCAGGACCTCAGTGAAAATGGGAACTGATAGTAAAAAAAAAAAAATTATATGTCTTGAGCTTTATGCGCTTGTTTCTTATTTTCATCCACATGATGAGTGCTTCAAGAGTATGTAGGATCATTGCCTAAAATCTGTGTGTGTCCAAACACTGTGCTCTGGGATAATCCTGCTTGAGCTTGAAGGTTGGACCAGATGCCCCTCTGTGGTGCCTTCCAACCTGACCCGTCCTACGATATCGTCAACCTAATTTTCTCCTGGTCTTCCAAGCCCTGGCACCGATCCAGCGGATGGCTCTGGGAAAGGAACGGGCGACTTTCTCAAGCGAGCTGCCGTAGCAGAGTCTAAATTCCCTTAGTGATGCGGAAAGGGAGACGCAGGAACACGCCGGGGCTGCCCAGCGGCGGGATGGCGCCTGTCAGACCGCCTGGCCCCGCCGGGATGGCCCCGGTGGCTCCGCAGGTCCCGGAGCGGCTCCGCGGGCACCGGGCCGGGGCAGGAGAGGGCGCCCTCTGCCGGCTGCCCGCGCCCACGTGCGCCCTCCCCGCGCGCCGCCGCCGGCGCGCAGCCAATGGGGGAGCGGGGGGTGTGTCCCGGCGGCCGCCGCCGCCAATGGGCGCGCGGAGCCGCGGCGGGGGCGTGGCCGGGCGCGCGCCGCGGCGATCCCCGGTGCCGGGGGCGGGCAGGGCGCACTCGGGCCGTGCTCCTGTGGCTGCGCTGCGCGCTCGGCCCCGCCGCCGCATTACCATGTTTGACGGCTGCCTCCTGCCACTCGTCGTGCCCTGCCTGCTGCTCTGCGGACTGGACGCCGGCACAGGTAGCGCTCCCCGCCGCCCCGGCTCCCCTTCCCCGGCGGCGCTGACAGGGTCCGGCCCCGGGCGGCAGCGTGCGGGCGCGGAGCGCAGGGCACGCACCGCATCCCCTGCGTGGCCGCGGTTCCAGCCCGCGGGATAAATTGCTCCAGGCTTTTGTATTTTCTTTTCCTGTCCTCCCGCTGCTGCTGTAGCGTTCCATGTGGAAAGCTGCTGACTGTCCTTGGCTGCGGCTGCGGCTCGCTCTGCTTTTCCCCTTCTCCCTGCAGATTTTTATTGGGGTTGGTGAAATGCGATGCTTGTGTCTGAGCTATATATTTTTTTTAATGATACAAGTAGCTTTAGCGTTTGCTCTATTCCTGTCTTCCCTGCACGTTTTTGTCTCTAATATATGTGTATATGGAGAGAAATAAATCGCTGTGCTCCGCTGGCTCCATTGTCTGCGCAGCCCGTTCACAGTTTCCAGCGCGGGGCTGTCTGCGCTGAAACCCGAGCGCGGGGCTGTCCCGGGAAGAGGGGGGTGCCGCAGCCCCCGGCCGCCCCGTCGGGCCGCGGCTCCGGGGTGCGAGCGCCTGAGCCTCTCTCCTTCTCGCCTGCAGCTGGCGGAGCGGAGCTGGAAGTGGTGATCCCGGAGCGAGTGCCGCTGGAGAAGATCCACCTGCTGCCGCCCGGAGGGGATCGTGGCGGCCCCCGGCGCCGGCGGGCAGCGGCGGAGCAGGAGGAGGAGGAGGCTGTGCTGCTCCGTCTGCCCGCCGCTGGCGCCGAGCTGTACCTGCACCTCCGCCGCGACCTGCGCTTCCTGGCCCGGGGCTTCGCGGTGGAGCGGCGGCGCGGGGAGGCGCGGCGGCCCCCGCGGGAGCGGCTCTGCTTCTACTCGGGACACGCGCTGAACCGCAGCGACTCCTTCGCCTCCCTCAGCACCTGCGCCGGGCTGGTACTGCCATCCCACCCCGCTCCCTTCCTCAGGGCTGGTACTGCCATCCCACCCCGCTCCCCTGCACCGGGCCGGTACTGCCATCCCACCCCGCTCCCCTGCACCGGGCCGGTACTGCCATTCCACCCCGCTCCCCTGCACCGGGCCGGTATTGCCATCCCACCCCGCTCCCCTGCACCGGGCCGGTACTGCCATCCCGCCCCGCTCCCCTGCACCGGGCCGGTACTGCCATCCCACCCCGCTCCCCTGCACCGGGCTGGTACTGCCATCCCACCCCGCTCCCCTGCACCGGGCCGGTACTGCCATCCCACCCCGCTCCCCTGCACCGGGCCGGTACTGCCATGCCATCCTGCTCCCCTGCACCGGGCTGGTACTGCCGTCCCACCCCGCTCCCCTGCACCGGGCCGGTACTGCCATGCCATCCTGCTCCCCTGCACCGGGCTGGTACTGCCATCCCACCCCGCTCCCCTGCACCGGGCCGGTACTGCCATCCCACCCCGCTCCCCTGCACCGGGCTGGTACTGCCATCCTGCCCCGCTCCCTTCCTCAGGGCTGGTACTGCCATCCCACCCCGCTCCCCTGCACCGGGCCGGTACTGCCATCCCATCCTGCTCCCCTTCGTGGGCTGGTACTGTCAGCCCGACGAGGCGGGATGCCTGTGCTTCACCTCCCCTCAGCGAGGTGACCCTCCCGTCCCTTCACCTCGCTGTCCCCTCGTGTCCCGGGCCCTGCCGAGCTCCAGCGCTGTCCCGTGGTGGGTGTTTGGCCCACCCTGGCTCTCCACTGTGGAGTTTCCTCAGCCTCAGCCATCCCTGAGGGGCCTCAGGCCCTGAGGGGCCTCAGGCCCTGCGGTTCTGCTGTGGGTGGGCAGCAGAACCTGAGGGTGCTGTAGAGGAGCATCCTGGAGGAGGGAACATCTTGTGTCACTGTCCCCCAGCCATGGGGCAGGTGGCTGTGTCCCGCTGGGGGTGATTTGATGCCATCCTGGCTCGATCCTGTGGCAGCTGTGCAGCTGGCTCTTCCCACCAGGCTCCTGCTGTTGGTGTTGGGGTGTTCACTGGGAGCTGTGGTCAGGGAACAGCCAGTGCTCCAGCATGGTTGGAGGAACATGCCACTCAGGGGTGCTTTTCCCACCACAAGTGTCAGGATTTCTCTGCCCGAGACTGTAGTTTCAGGTGGCTCTGCAGGGCCTGGCTCTCCTCGGAGCATCCTGGCAGGAGCAGGTGATCTTGTGTGGGACAGAAAGTTTCTCAGTGGTGGAGACTGAGACTCTTGAGACATTGAATAGTTTGCAGTTATTGTTGATAACTTGAAAGTACTTCAGGACATCAGTGGATCATTAGGCAGTGATTCCCAGCACATGGTCCTGGGAAATGTGCCTGTCAGAACAGACCTGGTGATGGAGATTAATCCTTACACCGTAGTGAGAAGCACTACGCCCTCGGAACTCCAGCCTTCGTTCTGGAGCCATTTGAGGGCGCTGTGCCTCAGGATTAAAAAAACCCCAACAGAGATGCTGAGGTGTGAGTGGCACTGGAAGTTGAGCTGAGTTCCACCGAGGGAAGTTTAAAACTGATATCTCTAGTTCAAGCCTTAAATCACTAACAGCTCTATGCTTTTGTCACCAGGCATGTTTTGTTAATCTTGCTGGGCTTCCAAAGCTGGAAAGCACAGACAAGCAGAGGAGGAACCTTTAAAAAAAAGAGGAATGTAGTTGTAGGCACAGTATTAACTGCCTGAGTCAGGGAATGGAGGAGGGGGTGAAAAAGCTTGGCGAAATTCCCAGTAGAAAAGCTGAAAAAGAGACAAGACTAGTTGGTCTTTGCTCACTACTCTGCAGAAGTGAACAGCAATTTTTGCAGTACCTGTTTGGGTCATGTGAATTCTAAGCAATGACTAAATTGACATAACTGAGCTGGATCAGTCTGGGATCAGTGTCAGAGCTGCTGTTTTGTGCCACCTCTTGGGGAGCAAAGCCCATGTGTTAGTGACAGTGTTGATAAAGTTCTGCTTGCCTTTGCCTGTGCATCTGGTCCTGGGAGTGCTGAGTGGTGTGAGCAGATGTGTTGGGAAAGAAGTGTTTCTGCATGTTGGGATACTTGTTTCCTATTACAGGAATCCATTCATCCTCTTCATTCAGATAATCACCGGGAATGGGAAAGGGCTAAAAGCAGGTGCATGGTACATTTGGGTGAGTTAAAGTTTATAACACCCTTGTGATCTCAAAACTAGAGAACAGAAAGCTCCAGTGTCTGGAGGATGAGCCTGAACTTAAGATGGATGAAACTAAACTTAAGATGAACCTCATTAATTATTGAAATGGTTTCTTTGAAATAATCCACACCACCATGTAGATAAACCTTCTTATTCTAGCTAAGTGGACCATTTTGGTTTCTTAAGTCTGTCTTTAAACATGAAACATCTCACATTTTAGGCTGTTTTCAGTGTTTACACAGCATTTTGCAGTGGCCACACTAAACAAGTTTACCTGTAGTGAAAGCTGTGCAATTTCGTGGTAAGATGTTTTCTGGGATCAGAGGAATCAAAAGTTTGCCCCAAATTATCTAGGAAGTCTTCAATCTGCCATGAGTTGAACTGAGAGCAGGTGATTCTAGAGCCCAAAATTTTTTGCCTTCTAGTCTGGCAATTTAAAATGCTAAGACCATCACTTAAAAAAAAAATTTATTTTCCCGTTGCTTCCTTGAGCCCTGTTTCCTACAGAAAGAATGAGGCTTTGCCCTCAGCAGCAGCCGCAGCTTTACAGGTGGGACATGGGCCAGACCTGTTGGGCTAGAAGAAAGACCTTGGTAGTGGAAACCTTGCAGCCTGTTTGTCCTGGCATTTGTCTTCTGAGCAGTTCTAATGCTGCAGTGGGGGGTTTCCTGAAAACTCCAGCATGGGAGTGCTCACTGGACTCTAAGGAGTGCTCATTGGACTCTAACTGGGTGATCAGGACATCTCCTTCAGAAAAGCTGGTTGCTAAGAAGTAGAGTGGGCAGTAATACTGTGTCCTGTTCTCCAGCTGGCTCAGGCTTTGCTGTAATCATATTCTCAGCCATGCCATAAATCATACCAAAAGTGATACAAAATGATCAGGGCAAGTGGAGTTCTAGTAAAAACAAAATCCCTGACACAGTGGCATGAAAACTGAGTTGCAGCCAGACTGAGTAATTGCTTCCTGGTGATGATATCAGATTCCCAGTGTGGCATCTGAAGGTTGGGGTCTGGTTTTAAGCTCTGCTTGCAGATGCTGCTGTTAACCAGTGTATGGCTGCTGTAGTTTCCTGCTTTGGCCGTGCTCTTGGAGCTGTGTGAGGTCACAGTGAGGTAAGGACTGCTGTACCCAAGTTCTCATCATTTAGATACAGCTAAAATACCTCATGTGAGGATGCTCCAACCCTCCTGTTCTCCTGACAGCCTGGGAGTTCAGCACCGGCAGGAGGCACCGTGTTCCTGGAAGGTGCTGCTGCCTTCCCCTTGGCAGCACTGTCCTCTGGGGAGTGCAGTTGTGCCAACACTTGGATTCTGGCCACAGCTCAGGGCTGCACTTTCCTTCCCTGGTGCTGGGTACTCACAGGCAGTTCTGCAGCCCCTGGGACCAACACTGGAAGACAGCAGCCAGTCCAGGAACTTTATTTTTTTGGAAGTTCCATCTTTGTAAGGCCACAGTAGAGTCACTGTCACATGCTGAAGTGCTGGACTGCAGCATCAGCCGCTTACAGCAGGTGTAGGCTTTTCATATTTCTTGTACCTGAATTTTGGAAACAGTTAGAGTTTTAAGAGGGTCATGAGTCCATGTCAAAATAAGCATTAGACTTAGAAATGAACTTGAAAACTCTGTTCAGGAACTGTATCTGAAAGATGAAAGTCACTGGGATGCATTTAGAGGCAGAGGTTTGATGCTAAGTAATTTGTCTTCCATTTTAAAATCCATAATCTTTGATTTTGGGTTCAGGATTGCTCTTTGGCATGTCTCTAAATAAAGTGGATTATCCTCAGTTGAGATAAGAGAAGAGTTTGTGCCTCCCTTCTGTTCAGGCTAGTTCATATAACATTTTCACACCCCGGTTTTGTCTCCTTTGAACTTCCTTGTGCAGACTGGATTGGTAGAAGTGGATGATGCACATTACAAAGGTTCATGGAGTGAGAACAGTGATTTTTCTCTTTGTAGGATGGAATGGACTAACTGAAACTACACCTTAAGAAATGCACACTGGAAGTTGGGAAACCCTAAATATTTTGCAGTAATGTCTCATACAATCTACTCAGAGAGGAAGAGGGATTCTTTTCTTCCAAGCTTTGTGTACATTTGCCTTTGTTAAACTTCCTGCATCTCCCGGTGGACAAATCTTCCAGCTTGTTAAAATATTTCTGAATGGTGGCTCTTCGTTCTGGTGTGTCCTGTTCACTTGGGACCATCCATAAACTTTGTGAGGGTGTAGATGTAGATTAAGGACAGATGATAAGAGCATCTATCTGGACTTCTTCCTCTAAGGTCTCTGAAGTCCTACTGGTTTCCAGGTCGGTGTAAGTACCTCGCAGGACCTGGATGTCCTGATGTGGGTTTGGATCCTGTCTGGAAGGCCAGTGAGGGCAAAGAGAACTGAGTAGGTTGGACTGCAGCCTCCAGGGAATGAGCAGTGACTCCAAGGACTCCTGGTAAAACAGTAAATCTGATCTGTTCTTGGGGAAAAAGAGGAACAAGGATGCAGAAGAGGCCGCAGTGTGTCAGGTTTAGGTTGTCCAGGGGCGAGTGAGTGGTAAAGATGAGCCCTTCCCTGATAGTTCATCCTGTGCCATAGGTACCTTAGATCGGTGAACTGTCCCTCGAGAGGAGTTTGCCTGCCTTCATTCACTGCAGAGGGAGGTGATGCCTAGTTCAGAGCAGATACTGCAGCTTGGTGAGCTCCATCCCTGGCCGGTGAAGTGTTTTCTGCGTGCACCAGGGCAGTGCTGCCCTTCAGGTGACTCAGGAGCCTCTGCTGCTGTGGGAAGCAGGGCAGAGCAGGAGTGTGGGGATTATAAGATGATACAATTTCCCCTGAGGAAACCTTCAGCTCTGCTGAACTCCCCTGTCTGGGAGAGGAGCTGTCTGGCATTCATCCATAGCTGGGCCACGAGCTGAAAAGTTAAATCTCTTAAAATTGCTGTGCTGGGTTTCCTTGTGATGGGATTGTCTTTCCTCTTCCACAATGGACAAGAGGGAGAACATGTTGGAGTTTTGTTGTTCAGTAGAGTTGGAAGCCAGAGCAGATATTCCTGGGTATTGTCTGCTCTCAGAACTGAGTGTAAACCTGAAATGACTCTGGAACAAGACTTAAAGCTCTTCTTTTAAATTTGCTTGAATTGCACTTTTAAATAATAACCAACCAAAGCTGAAACATGATTAATAAGGACGGGACTAAAACCCACATGAAGTTTATTAAACTGTATTTGTGGGTTGTTTTGTTCTTCACTTTAAACATTAACTTCCTTTTAACTTTGAGGAAATGGTTAAACAACGATTTACAGCGTAACAGTTGAGAAATTGAGAAGGGGATGGAATTTGTCAGATGTTTAAATCTGTTCTCTTTTCAGCGTGTTCGTATGTATGTAACTAATGAACACTTAGGAGCAAGAGAAAAATCTGTTAAAGATTCAGCATTTCACAGATCTCCTTCAAAGATGTTGTGAAAATAAAAAAGGCTGGAAAAACAGTGTAACTGTTGGAGAGTATTAACATGTGGGAAGGTCGAGAACCATGTGCAGAGAACACTGAGGATTTGGATCCCTGTTCTGAGCAAGCCCTGGAGCTGCAGTAGCTTCACCAGCACTACCAGGGCACAGGGGCAGAGCAATGAAGCCAAGAGGCAGGATGGGGTCATACAAAGGCTGTGTTGCCACTGTCATTTCACTGACATTGTGTAAGGACCTTCCTCCTTTTCCTGCTGTGATTTAGCCCAAGAAAAGCTCCGGTGGAAGATGATGTACACATCAGAGGAGTGAACTACTGGTAGTACAGTACTGGTAGTACAGGAGTAGATCAGAGAGTGAGCAAGTTACTGGAGTGACCATTGTGTGTGTGAAACTCTGGGTAAGAGCACATGGGAATGTTTTGGTGGTGATCGATGTTAAGCTGACTCCTAAAACAAGGATATGAAATATCCTTAATGTGAAAGATCTTGCCACTGTTAAGCACAGTGGTGAATGGGGCTGTAGTGGGAAGTGTGGATTATTGTTTGTTTTAATCAACTTGTCAGTTTGCCTGCCTTTGGAGGCAGAAATCATTCCAGCCTTTCCCCTTAGCGGAGCTGCAGGGTTCTGTCAGCTACATGGTCTGGCCATACCAACTGTAAAATTAATGCAGATGATGGTGAACTCTTACACTCCTCTGAATTTTTGGGCTCCTGATGACTCTTGTGTCTCCAGGATGGTGGGGTTGGGCAGTAGCTGCTTTTCCCAACATTTAGCAATCCCAGATCCTGGGCTCCCACAGAGAGAAGGGTGGGAGGGAGTATCCCAGCTTTTGATATGCATCTCCCCAAGCATAATTGCAAGTGAATTGCCGGATCCAAAGCATTTCACTTAATTGGAATGATTTCCAGAGATGTGGGAAAAGTAGCTCCGAGAGTTACGGGGTCTTCTGTTTTACTTCCTTATCTTCAAAATCCAAAGCTTCTCCAGTCCCTTAAATCGTACAGACAGGAGAAGAAAAGCACAGAGGCTTTGTCCAGTGCTGATGTCTGATATCTCATGCTGGGATTAGCACAGGGCAGGATCTGGAGGATTTGAGGGATGCAGATGAGGAATGCATTTCTTGTGGAAAAAGCAAAATAATGATCAGACTATTCAAGTTACAGAATCCAAAAGATCTCCTCTGGGCCAACAGGTTTGGGGACTCTTCAGAACCCAGATGCCAAGTTTGGGGAAATTTTTGACTCCCTAGGAATACTTTACAGGCACGATCCTGTAAACCCTTCCTGCTTGAACCTCTGTTTGCCTTGTCAGATTGATCTTGAGATGCTTCCCAATGTATTCCAGGGTGAAGATGCATGGCTCTTTCCCTCCATAGGTTTCACAATTCCACAGCAAATGTGAAACATAAGTCTTTTCCAATGGTTTAAATTATTTTCACTTATGATGCCAGAAAGTTGGGATAATGCCGGGTAGTGATGAAACTGACTTCTTCTTACATATTTTTGGCACCAGCTGAAATGGTTGGCAGTCTGTCAGGAGCTCTGGTGTGGCTTTTAGTACCATGGCACCAGATTTACAACCCTTCTTCTAAATAATTAAAACCTATATTAAAAAAGGGGGCTGGGGCTACCTCCCAGCTGGAAGATTGGAACAAGGAGGGGAAGTAGTGGAGAACATTGTAAAGGAGGCTGGAAGAACAAGTCACCAGGGCTTTTGCTGTCTCTGAAGCAATTCTGACAAAGCCCAACTTGTGATTTAAATGAAAAGGCAGCCTTTTGGACACTCCAGGGCAGAGTGGGTCTTATAAACTGGTGAGCATTCCATAGGGCCAAGGAATAATGTCGGGTTTTCTCTGTAAATGGAAGGTGCCAAGGCATTTTATCCTTAAGCAACTCCCCTGCCCCAAGAGCAACGTCTCTTTTGGAAGGCCCCCAGAGAGGTGTCTCTTGTCTCTTTAGAGACAGGGGACTGATTGTCTCTGCTGTGCTTTGCAGCCATGGCCAGTGGAGACACCAATTTTTACAGTTTTATTTTTGTCCAATTACTCTTTGGAAGTCAGTGACCCTTTCTGAGACACCCTGGTTTCCCTTGGATGCTGCTCAGTTCGTGTGGCTGTCAAAGGAGGAGAGCTCTCATTTCTGCTAGCAGAAATTCCTCTTGCTGGAAATACTGGGCCAAAGGGATTTCCTGGGTGTACGTGAGGACTGAATTTGGCAGGGAGGTGTGGAAATGTACAATATACAGTATGTAATGTATATTATAAATCATATTAGTACAGTCAGCTGTTGAACACACAGCGTTTGCATGTACGTGCAGAGCATTTCTTTGGAGAGTTGCCTGGCTGGCACAGAACGTGAGGAGGGGGGAACCAGAAAGGTCTGGTCTCTCTTTTTATGTATAGGATGGGTGTTGGACCTCTCTGGAAGCACCTTTACCCTTCAGGTGCACAATCCTGGCAGGCCAGGTGAGCCCTTCTGTTGTTAACAGAAGTTAAATCAGAACTAGAGACTTCTCGCAAGGGGGGGTACATGGCAGAGCTGTGTTTTGAGACTTTTAATTGCAATATAAGTAATCACTGGATTAGTACAATGAAAAGTAAGAACCCCTCATTGTAAATACTCACTTTGTGCAAAGTGTTTCAACTTCAGTGTTGATTACTAAACCTGGAGGCTTTGTTAAGTTTTAAGGTGATAACTTTGAATTCACTCTCTTCTTTTCATGCCAGAAAAGGAGTGGAAAAAGCATAAAAGAACCTTAAAAGCTCTGGGTTGTGAGCAGAGGAGGGCTCTCCTGGGGCAGAAGCTGGCTTCCAAAGGTGTTCTTGCCGGCCCCGGTGTAAAGTCTGGACTTGGTGCAGGGAAGGCAGGGATTTAGTGCTCCGACCTGGACCCTATGGAGTTACTTAGGCAGGGTCTTTGCCTTCCCTGTGTCACTTATTCCGGGTATGATGGAAAATCCTGTAACTGGGACAGTACAACAGTCCATTCCTGACTTCATCTCTGAAATCCAACCCTTGGCTGGCAGGGAGAGCAGTGCTGACTGTATGGCCCTTAATGTAGTTGGGAAGAGGTATTTGGTCCCAAAAAACGCGTTTGGCTCTTCAAGTTACACTTACATCAGTTCACTCAGTGTTCCTTGTGAGGGTGGTACACACAGGGGCCTCCTGTGTGCAGGCAGTGTCACCTCCGTGCTCTCTGAGACAATAAATGCCATTTTATGGCAGTGCAATCCTGGCAGTTGGAACGGTGATTTTGAAGGGATTTCTGTTAACAGGATTTATTTGTCCTCGTGTGAGCTGAGCATCTTGTAAAACATGCATATTTGTGGGGCTGTGTCTGGAGGGAGAGGAAGAAGGGAAACCAAAGGTGTTGACAGGAATCTCCACCTTTTCTTTGTACATGCACAGTGCATTGTTTCTAAATAGTTCTCAGTGATATAAAAATAAATATGAGAAGCAGTTGAAGTTCTTTAATCTGTATTACACAGGCTGAACACAACCATAATCACATCATTTCCTCACAATAAATAATGATTGCAGTGAAATGACCTGGGTTCAGACTGGGCTGATAGACAAGCTTTGGGTACCAAACTGATGGGGGTTTTTTTGTTCTGTTTTGTGGGCAGGTTGGCTACATCCAGCTTGGATCAGAGCAGCTGCTGATCCAACCTGTGAATGCATCTGAGACCTCATTTAGTGGAAAGGAACATTTCGTCAGGCGGAGACGATCCACCAAAGCCGGCCATCCCACCGAGACACACGGTCCTGAGGAGCACTGCAAGGTTGTAGCAGGTGAGCTTGGAGTGGCTCCGGAGAGCAGCCATGGGAATTATGTTTGTATTTTGTAATTCTGGTGGTTGGGTGGCTGGAGCTGGGGAAGATGGAAAGTGTGAGTGAATCCTGCTGCTGCTTCAGGCAGCGGTCACATCGCAGACATGAAGTTGTCAGGGCATGTGCTGTATCATTGAACTTGTGAGATGATAAATTCTGTTTTAACCTTGCAGTGTGACCACTGCTCAGGGAAGGATTCACTGGGTTTTTAGCAAAGGTCCAGGTTTGTTTAAGTGAAGTAAGTGTTTAAGTGAAGGTTAGGGGAGGCTTTTCCATCTCACCTCTCCACTGGAGCTGTGCCAAGCAGGCAGGGATAGAATGGTGATCCTCCCATTTCAGAATGTGGAAAACATCACTTCAGCTACTTTGATATATTTTAATCAGAAGTATCATCTATGGAGTCCAACTCCAGGGATCCAGCTCATAATAGGATAAAGAGGTATCCGGAGATAGAAGAGATGCACAGTTTGTCTTTCAAAACAATCTGTTTTCTTTTCAGCTTCTCATGCCATCATTCTTACTTCTATCTAGCAGAGTACATGATCCATATTAGGGTCAACTGAGCAGACTTTGTATTATTTTATGGATTTTAATTGCTTTTGTAAGGGCTTGTGTGCATTTGGAACTACCAGATGTAGTTCAACAAGGTGACTTTTTTAACTAGGAGCTTGATTTTGCTTTTTCTACCTGGTGTTTGACTAACCAAACTTAAGCTCTATCTGATAAAATAGCTGTTATATCATATATTATAATTTGCTATCATTTTTCAAGAGAAAAATGGCTAAATCTGTTCTTTGATCATATCCTGTCTTCTCCCACTTTCAAAGCCACACAGTCAAATTGCCAGCTGGTATAAATTGGTCTAGTTTTTGACTTCTTTGGAGCAATTGAATTTTATCCTTTCTGGAATTCTCTCTGGGTGGGTTGCATAGGGGGTATTTTTTATGCACTTTGTGTAATTTCTTCATTAGGTTGCAGTGTCCCTGTATCTTCTGTTCCTTTCATTCCCTTCCTGCCCCACTACACAATATTCCAGCTTCTGCCTTCTCCTGGATGGGCTGCATAAATGGAGCAGTGGGTTGTGCTGCTGGGCTGCCGAGAGGCAAAATGGGGAGGTTTTCTGGGTACAGGAGTGAGACTCACTGGTTTGGGAACAGCAGAGTGCTTAGAGACAGGGGCTGCTGTTGGACATCGAAGGACATGGCAGCAACAGGAAGCACAAAAAGCTTCCTTGTGGGAACAACAGTGGAAGAGGCCTGAAGGAACTCACTGTAATGGGCAGCCAGGAACCTGAAGTTTGCCTGTAAGGCTTTGAATCACAGTTTTTGTGTTTAACCAGACCTGTGCACCAGCAGGGGTGACCTGTGCCTTCTCCTAAGCCGTGTCCTCCCTGGCACTGCTGCTGGTAAATCCTGCAGCCAGGGCCTTTGTTTTCTCCTGTGTGGAGCAGAGTGCTTCACAGTTCAGCAGGTTTATCATTCTCAGGAGTTCAGACTAAGCCAATCTTCTTTCTGATTCTCTGAGAATGAAATCTTGGATCTGGTTACGGTTACAGATCCCTTATGTCTCTTTTCAGAGAAAACATCAGAATTTAGCACTGCTCTGATTTCCCAGCCAAGTTCTGTAGGTGCTGCAGCCCTGTGGTCACAGAAAATGCATTTCAGAATTCTTGCACTATAAAAAAAGGCAGCCATTAGTTAAAAGCTGAACTGAACCAAAATCAGTCCAGGAAATCAGCCTTATCCTTTTGCCACTGAACCTTTTGACCTTTTTTCTAGGGACAGGATGCTCCCTGTCATTGGCAGAACTGAAATTCCCTCCTTCAGAAGAGGGGCGAAAGGAAGGAAACTGGGGAGACACTGGGTAATAATTATATGGGATCACAAAGGGAAAGAGGAGCTGAGTGAGCATGAAGATACTAAAGGAAGACAGTGAAAAAAGAGTATTTCCAGTGGCACCTTCTGCTTCCTGAAGGCTTCTGGGGACCCACTGCTACAGTTGAGAACAGAATTCCCATCCCTTGGGTGCTGATTCCTTCTGCTGTGCTAAGAAGGGAGCCAAGCCCCTGCAGTGCTGCTCCTGCAAACAGCCACTGCTCCAAGTAGCCCAGTCCTAAAATAATGCAATTGCTCGTGGGCTTTCCCACTTAAAGGCAGATCACTGAATGTTTGTCATTGTTGAGGGAGAGAAATGTAAGTCATGGCTGTTAATAGGCTTAGCACGTTAACGACCTAATTGACTCCTGTCTGCTTTGGATTAACTTTCCTGCACAAGGAATTTAGAAACAAAAAAAATTAATCCTGTCTGACACACAAAAGGTCCATTTCTATTGAAACTGTGTGGAAGCGGCCATCTAGGGATGGGTTTCCAGAGTTTCTGCTGGGAAAAGGTCTCTTCACTGTGGTACTCACCAACATGGGCTGGTCAGATTTGTACTAGAGGTTGTTTTCCATTGGCTTAAAATTTAGCTCACCCAGGCTAAAACCTGGCAGGAAAGATTGGAGGCTGTAAATACATGGGAATATTCATATGCCAGACATTTTAGATACAAACCCTGTATTGTGGAATGACATAGACAGAAAAGTACAGGTCTGTGTAAATACAGTATAAAATTAGTATTTTTCAAGGGCACAGAAGTGCCATCCTTAGGCATTTTCCAGTCCTTTACTGCTGTTCTTGTATTTTCTGAATACACAAGAACCACCCCTATATGTATTTTATTCTTCAAATTTTGTAATTCAGAGGTAGCTGGCATAATCTGGGGTTATTTGGGAAACAAAATACAAAACATCAGCTGAATTTTTAATGTTAATTATTGATCATGTTATGAAAATTTAAACAGGGCTAAATTGCCCAGTGACAAATTTCCTGTGATATATGAACTTAATTACTTGTAAAACAAAGGTGCTTGGTGGTGTAATGACTCGTGTGAGTATTTGGAGGAGGAGCAGGAAAGCACTTTAAGAAAGCAGAATGAACTTAATTACGAAGTGCTACTGAGGGGACAGAGAGCACAGCTTTCCAAGGGCACTGCCCTTGTGTTCCACCCAGAAATGTGGTGCTCTCCCTACAGACCCCAGCCTTGGGAGAGGGAAAGTGGCTTGGGGCCAGGTAATGCCATCAGACTGGTTTGATAAGGGGTGGTTAAAATCTCTAAAACAACTCCTTTAGTCTAAGTGGTGTAACATGTCTTGCAGCACTCAAAATTTTTTTTAGGTCTGCAGGAGAACTTTGTGGGAGCCAAATTTCTCCTGGAATAATCTGTATAAGAGGATTAATCTGGCTGTAGTCAAGAATGGGAAAGTACTTAAGGTTTTGCATGACTGGATCCTTGAGATTTGAACCTGAAAGTGTCTACTAATGGGTTAAAAAAAAATCCCAGGGCTGATGTTGTAATTCCAAAGTGCTCCAGCAGCAAAGGAGGGATCCCATCACCACGAGCCAGGTGCTATTGTTAGACATATGATATGTGAATATGTTTTATTTTTATCACCTGTCATCCAGCAAGAGAAAGAGTTCAAGTCACAATGCACATTTCTGCTCAGGCATGAACATGAGCCCCTGTGAGGCAAACAGAAAACCTATTAAAAGGTTTCCAGGTGCACATGCAGTGAGGGGGAAGGAAGGGAAGGTTGGGTTTCACTTGCTCTGCAGCATGGAGTTGTGAGGAACATGGGAAATAGCTTCACACCAGTGATGTGAAACACTTCTCATCTCTGGACACTGGGCAGCATCTGTACAAACCTCCTGTCACACCCTGCTCGGACAAATTTCTTGTCAAAGGTCCTGGAGAAGTGTTTTTACTGTGGAGAGAGTGGAGTCAAAGGGAGTTTTGTTTGCAGGTTTTAATACATAGAAGTAAGAATTTCCCTGCAGAAGAGCCAGACAGGAGAGAAAGATCTCTTTTAATGCATCATACATGATTTTTGCAGTGCCCGACCCCTGAGATAGAGCTTCTTTAATTGCCCTGTCTCTGTGACCTTGTGACATACAATAAAGCTGTTTCCATGTGACAATGTCCACCACAACCTCAGCTGCAGTAAATGGATTATTTATGTTAACTATCATGGAACAACACTGGTTTAACTATTTTCTGAGATTTGGACACATATTTTGCATGTTTTCTTTGCCATCAAAGTCTGTGGATGGGAAAATTATTCCATTTTTCTTGATTCTGAGAAAATATCAATGTTCAAGACAGACTCAAACCATGTTGTGAAAGCATAGGAATCTCCTCTATGTCATAAAACTTTCTGTTTCTTTGGGAAAAGTAGATTCTGTTTTAACTTTTCCAAAAGTCTCCAGTGATGTATGAAAGTCTCCTTACATAGAAAGGGTTTGATATAAAATACAGTCCAGGAGCATGAGAGAGAGCAGCTTGTCTTTGGAGGGAAGGTTGTTATTTCATGTTTGTGGTATAGACCCCATAAATTACTCTTAAATGTGAGTTTGCTTTAAACCCTTTTGTCAGTTTAAATGAACCAGTTTTCCTTTAATGCAAAGATGCTGCACACCCAGTGAAATAATGGAAGATCAATATTTTAATTCACAAAGTAACAACGTGTTGCTTCTCTGCATAGTTACTTTGCAACCTGTTTTAACAATTTATCAAAGCTGGTAATAATTTAAGTAAGTGCCGGTGTGCAGGTATCAAATGTAGAGAATGCTTTCCCCGAACAGGTATAAATCTTAAACACATGTTACTGCTACGTTGCATTTCTCCATCTTTAATCATTGTCTCTTAGCTGGGTTTTCTCTGCAGGTTTGACTTGGCCTGAAAAAGCAGTTGTTATGGCCAAAAACGTGCACTAAAAATAGAGAGATGTAATGCAACCTGTATTAGTCCATATTAGGAAGCTGCTGTTGGAGAATTAAAGCAGGATTTCAACAATGGGCTCCACAGAAGATGTAATGTGATTAAGTGTTTGCAAGCCCAGAAGGATTCCCTGTATCAGGAACTCAGCACTTTACCCATAGGAGTGTGTCTCACTTCTGTGGATAAATCCCTTGGTTTTTCCAGATCCCTGGTCTTCCAAACAGGGAGTCTGGATTTTCCCTGCAAGCCTGTGATTATTTCCTCATGGCTGATAAACAGCAGCCTCCTGGAGCAGTCTTACATTCAGAAGTGTCCTTTTCCATCACATGTGGCAAGTGAGGTTTTACTGCAAGTCTGTTCTGGATGATTCCTCAGTGGCGATCCTGAGGAGTGTGAGGGACTCCAGGTTCTTCTTCCACTGCTGTCAAGGTGAAAAAGAGACACAGAAAGGAAGTGTAAGTACACGTAGTGAATGGATTTCTTCCCCTTCCAGAGCAGCTGTGCTGCTCCTTTGCTTGGTTCCTGATAAAGCTGAGTGCTGGTTTCCATTGGAACCCAGTGAAATCCAGCGTGGCAGGTGGTGATGACACATTGTTGGTGTCCTTGTCTCAGGATGTTCATGGATATTCCATGGTCATTCTGGCTAGAAAAGCAGAGAGGTGGTTCTTGGACTAAGGTATATTGCTCATCTTTGAGGTCTTTGCTTCTTCCACGTTATCACTGTCCACAGCTCAAGCCATGCTCAGTGTGCCTGCTCCTGTACCACTGTAAATTGTCTTATTTATCTGCCATGAGCCTTGTTTGTGCCACCAGGAAAGTGTCCTTTTCATGGGAGATGAGTGCACATAGTCCAGGAGGTGGGAATCTTTGAAAATCTGGTGACAAACTGAACCATTGAGCAGAGATCACAGTGCTTATCCTGTCCTGTCTCACAGACCTGCCATTAAAACAAAGTCCTATGCGTTGTGTTGATGACTGAGTTTGTTTTGCAGAAGAATAAGGTTTTAAGTGATGTGTCCCAAGCCACAGACTGACTTGGATAACAATCCTTGCAGTAAGATCTCTGTGGTGTTTTGAGATGCAGAGTTCATTATTTCTGTCTCAAGTTCTTGTTTGCTGCTGTGCCAGAGAAATAGTCATGAACTTGTGATCTGGTATGAAAGTGGCTGTTTGGGGAAAAAAAATAAACAAACCACAAAGCAAAACAAAACCATTTTTGGAAGGTGAATTAGGGAATAATGGATCATTCTGGTGTGCAATAATTTTTCCTAGCAGTTGATGCCTGATTTTGTCTGCCATTCCAGTCAGAAATTGGAGATGCAGTTTTGTAGGACAGGGCATTAAAAATGAGAGGACAGCTCTCAGTCTGTAATCAGCTGTTCTTTCAGTGAGCCACCATTTGTAATTCCTGAACTTCAGGCAACCCACTGGCATCAGCTGGCTGTGGTAAATCTGAAATTCCAAGGTTTTGGTGGAGGTATAACAGGGCAGGGCACAGGGATGTGCTGCATCCTGGCGGAGGTGAATCCCAGACATGTCTCCATGTCTGGGATTAGTCACCTTTTGAGAGGTGTTTCTATCCTGCTGCTGGTACCAGAGAAATTTTGTGGCATCCTGTCCCTCTGATAATTCAGCATTGACATATGGTTTTAGGTTAAGTAGTAAGAATATACCTCAAGGACTTCCTTTCTTTAATTTCTAGGCTTGGTTTGTGTGCAGGATCTCCCTTTTCTTTCTGTTTTGCTTTGGAGAGGTGATGAATTTTACTTTCAGGTGAAGCTAATAAAACCTGCCTAATGTGAGTACCAGTCAGAGATTCTCTGGAAAGTCCTGGGGCTTGGGGAGAATTAATTTTAGCTGTTTGCCCCACTTGGATACCCTCTCTTCCTTTTTATGCTGCTGAAGTTACAGGACATGGTAAAACAGAGCTTGCCCTCCATCGAGGGTATATGGACATGTTAAAGGGGTCATGGGAGGAGGAAAGGGAGCAAAGGGCTTCGAGGAAGAGCTGGAGAGGGTTTTTAAGGCAGCAATAGGAAAGAGCTTCTAAGGAAAAATGTGGCCTTGCAGAAAAGACCCTGTAGTTTAACTTTTATTTGTGGCTTTTGTTGAACAGCATCCAGAGACTGCCAGTAGGTTTAACAAGAATGAGGTAGCTAAATTTCAAAGGGAAAGATTAGGCAGGAAAAAATAGTGGAAGGCTGTAGGAGAAGAAGTTGCTTTTAGATGAGTCTGGGAAATGCAGCTGGAAGGGAGGTAGGAGCATCAGGAAAGGCCTCTGCACTTACAGCAAGAATCTGCCAAAAGCCAGACAGTGCTAGACAGTGCTTTTGGTGTGTAATAGGAAAAGGTCATTTGGGGCGGTTGCTCTGGAATTGCACATCTGCTGAGTTGCCATAAAAAGCACTGAACATAAGGAGTTTTCTACAGAGGCCTCAGAAGAGCCTTGTTGTGCTTCTGATCACAGTGGGGATTCTGGTTCTTCCCATTCTGAGGGAGATTTCAAAGACTGCAGGACGTGGTATGGTCATGTGGCTTTGCAGGTGATGAGCCAGGGAAGGGTAAATGAAGGCCACCTACTGAGCTTGTGCAGTGTCACAGCCATTTTATCCTGAGCATCTGGGGGTGTGTCTTGTCCCTTCACAGTCCTGAATTTTGTGGAATTTTTGGCCCAATAGACTGTGTAGCACTCTGTCAGAGTGACTGGCCAAAGAGTAATGTCCCTTGTGCCCAGTCACTTGCAGCATATATGTGCTGTGTTGTAGATTGACTGTTTCAGCTCATATTTCATATGAAATTCTCTGACCTCTTAAGCAGGGAACACCTGACTCCTAAAATCATGTGCTGTGTGCTCCCTGCAATGTAAACTCCTCTGACAGCTCCTGCCCATGGTTTATGGCCTCTTATGCCTTCACACTAACACTTAACATCTGCACCACAAAATTTGTAACATCAGTTTGTTCAAATAAAGAATCCACCAAGCATTTAATCCTTGTTTTAATGGCTGGTGTTTATTTTAGTTTGGGGTTTCATGTACTCATGGAGGGATTCTCTGCCCATGGTCCATAAATCTTGCAGGGCAGGAGTGAGACTTTTCTGCGCTGGCTTGTTTCTGAAGTGAGGCTCTAGAGATGGGGTATTTTTATTTTTTGTATACTTCCATAAAATCAACTCACTTTCAGGTATGAGCTGCAAATGCACTTCACGAGGATTTTTCCTGTTGATTTTGGGTCTTTCTCTTCATTGAACATCTGTGATACGGGATATGTGCATTTCCTTTCTCTTTGTGATGGTTCATCCATGCAAATGCTTTGTTTTCTCCTTGTGCTTGATTGTTCTGGAAAATTGTTTGCCTTTGTGGTAGGCAGGAGGATGCAGAGAGAGACCACTGTGAAAGTGGACAGGATAAAATAATTTACCCTATGGAGGAGCTGCAGACTTGGAAAACCTCTCATTTTTTAAGTAGCTGGTGTTGCTCTGCCTATTCTGGATGGTTCAGCAGTGACCTCCTGAGCTCTTTGTGGGCTCCCTTGAGTCCTGTTGCCTGTTTTAAGGGAAGGTAAATTTACACCTGGATAATGTGAGGGTGAGGCTAACAGCAAGAGCCTGGATTCTCCCCATCAGGTCACTCTGGCTGTGTTTCCAGGCAGCCTGTGGGGTGGTGCTTCTCCACACACATCCTCTAATCCCGACCCCTCGGTGGAAAGCAGCCAGTCCACGGGAGGAATGGGGCCCAGAGGCTGTGTGTGAACCAAGACTGCCCAGCCTTTGCCAGGAGTCCCTTTAGGCTGCTTCTCTCCAAAAGTCACACCTTGCAGAGTTTTGTTCAGCTGCAAAGAGGTGCCAATTCCTTCATCTGCCTCTGGACGAGGGACCACACTGGCAAATGACCATGGCGTGACCTCTTCTCCCTGCAGTGCAAGCTCCAGTCTAGCAGAGTGAGTTGCTCCTCTGACACAAGTGTCTTCTTTTCCACAAAAAAAGAGATTTTTAAGTGAAAACCCAGAGAACTCTGATTTTTTCCTTCCACTTAAACCTTTTTACACAGCTCATTCAATATCAGGCCTAGATTCAGTTGAATCTAGGCTTAGCCCCCCATAAGAACAACTTCTCCATAGATAAGAGATTTATACTGCCTGAAAACATTTATTAGGGGATTGCCAAAATAAGAATTTGATGGGGAAGTGCTGTTCTTTTCAGGAAGGTTCTGACTGATAGCAGCAAGACCCAAAATGTCAGTGTTTTTACTGAAATAATTCATTTTCTTTTCTTTTTTCTTTGATTTCTCCTTGGTATTTAAATGATAAAGTTCAGGACCTGTAGCTAAAGATGTGCTGCTGTGCAGAAGGAGGGATGGGAAATGAATGGGATTAAAGGAATAAAATAACACACAAACATGTGAGCTGTTCCACAGGAGTTTGAGGAAGTCATCTCCATCTCATAGTTGGCAAGTCAAAGGTGCATTCAGCTCTCCTTCTTTCTTGCATAGTCAATTTTTAAATTTTATTTATTTTATTTTTATTATAGAGATTCTCTGCTCTGTGGCAGCTCTGCCATGATTGTGCACTTTCCTGTAGTCGTCCTGCAGCCCATGTGAAAACAGGCTTGAAACTCGGTTATTTTCATCTTTGCTGCTGGCATGTAGCTTCCATTATTTATGATCACCCCACGTTTTCATTTTTTTTTCTTGTCCATAGACTCCTGTCTGTCTCTTTAGACCCAGGGGGATATTTCCAAACTCTCTTAAAAAAAAATCAAATCAGATTTCATGGTTGTTTTCTCAGTTTAAAATGTTTACCAAGTGTTGACAGTTGATGCCTTGGGCAGAAAAGCACGTGCAGAGCTGTACTGGATGACTGCGAGAAAACTGGGAATGAGGAGATGGGATGGATGTGTGGAAATGTGCATATTGACAAGGCAGAAAATGCATGAAGGTGAAGGCAGGGAGTCCATTTCAGGTGGGCTTTGGGGGGCTTGTGGCTGATGGAGTTTGTCACCCTGAATGCAGGAGGGTCAGGGAAAACTGATGATCTGGGAAAGAAGGGAAATTCAAGCTGAATTATGTAAGGGAGCTGGTAAACAGGCTGTGGAAAATCAGGATCAATGAACACCAGCTCAGCTTTGGCTGCTGCTTTGCTCAGAGAGGGTCTCGGGTTAAATCTAGAGAAAATTAATAAGTGATGCTCTGCTCTGGGGAATGAGCAGCATGTGTTGTGTGACGTAAGAGGGACCTGTCTGATCATCCGTTAGGGTCTGTCCTGTGTCAGTTTTGCCCTGAATGTTGTATTTGTGCTGTTGCAGGACCTGTGTGTTTTGTTCCCTTTTCCACAGGGAAAAATCAGCATTAATAGCAGTGTCAGTGTCTTATCCATAATATATCACAGTAAGCAGAGAGAATTTCAGTGAATCTTAGCAGTTGGTTTCTTATTGCAAGAATAAATTTGTTTTAATGATTTAATTTGCTTCTCTTTCATTTTACAATTGAAAGCATGAACACATTTTTTTGTGGCTGCAGTGAAGCAAGCATGTTCAATTTCATATCTGAACTTCTCCTTTGGTCATGCCTCAGCTGCTTTGCGCATCTGCTGGTGAAACACAGTTCACCTTTCAGCTTAGAAGAAGACAAATTATTAATACATAGACATTTTGTTGGGAGGAAGTGAGGTTTAACTTCTGTGGTTTAATTTTTTGTATCAAAGGTAGCTTGACCACTGTTTCACTTTCTAGTCCTTAAAATGGGTCCTTGCCATGGGTTCTTGCCACAGGTCCTTGTAACTGAAGTTCATAAATCAGCTGGTGCAGGGGGTCCCCTCGTTTTGGGTCACAGTCCCAGGAAAGAGGCTCGTGAGCTCTGCATGTAGGTGGCCACCAGCTGCTGGTTCTGCTGCTCAGGCCAAAAGCAATAAATGAGCAGAGAAAGCCAGAGAAGGTCTTATCTGGCCTGACCTTCTGCTCTTCTGGGTTTCAGCCAGAGACTTGTGCAGTTGGCCAGTAATGAGTGTTCCAAAACAATCTGATTTAATTTGAAAATTTTGAGACTATCTTATGCTCTGTTGCATTGCTCCAGTACTGCTGGTAGTAAGGCAAAATGCAACTGATGAGAACGTTGGCTCCGGAATATCTGACAACTCCCCTGGAGAACCGGCAGAGTCTATTGTGTACGTTGCATCCCAAAGAAAGGTTTCCTATCCTAAATTTTATTTCAACCAGCTTTTCCTTAATTAGCCCTTGTTCCATTGTAGTGGAATGTTACTCCTTTCACAAGCAGTATTTCCAATTTCTGACATTTTTTGCAAGGGCATGACTTCTTGATTTGAATTACAGTTAATCTTTTGCTTTTTTTGAACTTTTCCCATCCTCTTCCCTCTTTGCCCATCATCTGTGCACCCAGAGGCACAGTTGTACCTGCAGTGGAACCTCTTGGTGGCTTCTTTAACCAGCCAAGAACACTTTAATTTAAAGGTTGTTACAGCCTGAATATGCACGAGAATGTTTGTTGAAAAGGGTGGGAGTGTTTTATTATGCTCTGCCAGCCTTGAAAGGTATTTTGACTTTTCAGAAAAGAAGAGACAAAAGAAACTGAAGTCCACGAGTGACTGGCGGGAGAGGAGGAACGCGATTCGCCTCACCAACGAGTACACGGTGGAGACCCTGGTGGTGGCAGATGCTGACATGGTGCAGTACCACGGAGCAGAGGCTGCCCAAAGGTTCATCCTCACAGTTATGAATATGGTAAGTAGGCGCTTCACTCTCAAAAGAAGAAACAAGAGTAAATAGGTCATATCCAGGGTAGGATAAAGCTGACTTGACAGCAGAAATCAAGAACTGTTTTGACCTTCACGTACAAGAAAAGGTTTTGGTTTTCTTGTGTTATGTGCCTCTTCTCCATTTGTGTGATTCCTGGTATTTGCCACAATAAAATGGCATTTTTAAAAACTGAAAATGCAAGTTTTCACTTAGGGGAAATAATTGTTAAGGAGTGGTATTTTCTGCAAGGTTTTTGGTGCTGCTGTGTTTTACTTTGGAGGAGGGTAATCCACAGTGGATAGATGGTCTTGTCTGACATGTTTCTTGGGTTCCTAAAGATTCCTATGGCACACCTGTTTCACAAGAGATATGGGTCATTGTTAAAGGCAGCTGAAGTCAGCAGTCCTTTGATTTCCAGCAGAAAACCTGGCTTTAAGTCCAAAATTATTTTTATCTCCGATTTTTGCACAATGAAAATGGCTGCTTCCCTTGATGTAGAAAATGTGGCAAACTTACCACCAAACTGCTGGCTGATCCCACTCTTTTCACCCCAGGACCTCTGGGGCTGCCTGAAGTGGTGCTGATCATACCTATGAGTAGTTTTTGGAGTTGGGCTTGAAAATCATTGTAGAAATCCTAAGGGTATCTTTAGGGACTGAGGGGAACCTTTGGAAATTGCAGGCTTATGTGAACTGTGGGTGTTAATTTGTGAGCTGTCCTTGTAGTGGGGCCTTCTGTCTCAGCTGATAAGGGAACACAAAGCCTCCCACAGGGAATGCTCACTCAGTTGTTGGCAGTGCCAGTAAGGAGGTAATGGCTAAATTGGATGTGGACATTAAAAACTCTCCTCAGAGGCTGCAGGAGTCTTTCCAGAGGCATTTGAAAGTCTTGGAGGAAGCTCATATTCCTTTGCCCATGCTATTGTAATATCCAGGAACAGCTCATTCTCCTCACTGTGCCTCTGTTGGTGTTTATGAGCAGCAAATTGGCTTGGGAAAAAATAACAGCTCAGAACAGTAATTGCCTGGTCACGCTTCCTAGTGAAGAGATGGATGCTCAGCATAAATGAGCTATGGAACAACTGCTTTTTAAGAGGTCTTGTGTTCTTTCATCAAGCACTGGTGTGAGGGAGCCCTCCTGGAGGGAGATGCTTTGCTGATCGAGTAGGGAGTTTGATTAGTCTTTTCCATTAATGAGTTGCTTTTCTGTGTCCCTTCCTCTACCTTTTATTTTGCATTCCAGTTTGCTCTGACAGTTGTCACTTGATGGGGCTCCACTGTGGCTCTGCAGTTACTTTTGATGATCCTCATGCCAATGGGTCAATGATTTCATTGTGGCCATTGGGGATCTCTGTGTTGTGTAGCCTTTTCAGCCTGTGAAGGTTGTTAGGGATGAACACACTGATGGACCAGGTCTTAAATAAAAGATGGCTGTGGGTCTTTGAGTCCTGTTGCCTGTCTGGGCTGAGGTACTGCAGAACATCTCAGCAACATCAGCTTGCCAGGTGTGAATAAATCTGTGTGGGGAGGTGCTGATAGATGGGTTGGGTTCTCTAGACCCATTTATTAAACAAATATTGAAGCTTAGTTTCCAATGGATTAGGCTGATGGGCTTTTAAGCTTGGTTCTGATGCTGTAGTGTGAGCTCACCCCTTTACTAGACACTGGAGAGAGCACATGGAAGAGGACTCTTGAATGAGGAATACATTCATGTGACATCTCCTCAGGTGCAAGGTCCAGCTGAAATGCTTCCCACTGTTAAGTCATTGCTCCTGGGGGCTCACTCGTGTGAGATTTTTTTGATGTCTGATAGGATTTGAATTCGTGTTTCATCTTTTCAGCCTTCAGAGGAGTAATGGAAGAGTCTCTCCCTTGACCACCTACATTCCTACGCTCTTAGGAATATTTTTCAGGCCTCTGAAGGAAACTGCTTGCAAGTGACTGGCAAGACCAAAAGATAGTGAGGAATAATAATAGGCAAACACATATTATGGCATCATTGCATAAATCCTTTATTCTGTGGCAATAAAACCAGGTGAAATTCAGGAAAATTAAAGGGAATTTCAATGTTACATTTAGGTAATGAAAGCTGACCTTCACCCCAGGAAAAGAAGCTGAAGAGTAATTCAGAAAAATATATTTCAGAGAGATAGTCCTGTGCTTTGAGTAGGTCTGAGCCAAGCTCTTGACTGCTTGGGATCTTTGTTTCCTGCCTCCCTCTCAGCCTTGGGTGACTGTTAGCTGGGGGACAGGATTTGCCCCGTGATATTAGGCAGTGCTTATTCAGCTATACTGCAGGATGGCAGGCTGCCTCTAAAAGAAACCAGAATGTTAATTTTGGCTTGGATGCTTGCATTTAAGCAAATAGAACATTACTGGTCAGGGGTATATTAACTCCTCTCTGTAAGCCATTACGTTTACTGTCAAACCACAAAACAAGCATTAAGAGGTCTTATTAATGCATTTTATATTTATAGGCATTTTAAATAAAGTGATCTGCCTTAAAGTATTTAATATCTATTTATGTTACAAGAATTTCTGAAGGGGAAAAAAGTCAGCATTGCAAAATACAGGTTTATTGCTCCCTTGGTGAATGAGAATCTTAGAGAAAAAAAACCCACCACCCTCCTCTAGAATAACAGCTAAAAAGCACAGCAAACCCATTTTGGAACCCAGAAATAACAGGTGGTAGTTCATGTAGCAAATGCTGTGTTTTTAATGAAATTCTGTAGTTCCATCCCCCTGAACAGAGAATAGACTCACATTAGATGAACTTGTTTTTTGTGAATGTCACTGTAGAGGTGCAGGCTCTTCCATTTACTAAACTAATATTTGAAATTATAAGACAGATTTTTCCAAGATCATGGAAGAATTTCCCTCTGAGATACTCTGTAACATATGAGTAGGAACAAGCACAGCTCCAGGCATTTGAGTTGGCTTTTTTTGAAGTCACCACTGCTAAAAAGAAATCTTTCCTTGTTTTCTGGCAAGGTGCTTGATTCTGCACGATTTTCCAAACAGGTGATAAAGTTGTTGTCAAATGCCACCACGCACAGCTGCAGCCTTAGCAAGGGAATGAGACTGTGGGCATGAGGAATGGAAGAACATGGGCAGGGAGCGATACCAGCAGAGCTGTGGAAATGCAAAACCAGCTACTTAAATATAGGCGCTGATCTCTTTTTCTAAGTTAAACTCCCTTGTTCTTGAGCTTTGTTGCAGTGTTTGCATTCCAGTTCTTGTCTCACCTTTGGCTTGAGAGCATCTCCTGTTCATGCCCTTCTTCTGTAGTCACCAGTGTTTAGAACTTCCTCTGAATTCCAAACCCAAGTGCCTTTGTGGTAAAACAAGCTTAAAAACATGCTTATTTTGCTCACTCATTCTGTTAGTCTGCATCTGGCAACTATAATTTCTCACTGCATTTACATCCATGTGGAGCTGTTAGGATGGATGTTCTGTTCTTGCAGGAGTTTTATGCTTCTGTTTGCTTGTGCGTTTGCTTTTCATCTGAAAGAAGTGACCAGTAAAGGAAAAAGGAGATTCTAGGAACTGCCCTGGCCTCTGCTGTGGCTGGTCTTCATGGTTTAGGTTTTCAGCTTTCTGGAGAGAACTGATTCAAGTGGTTCTGGAGATAACTGGTTCAAATGGTGATAAATGAGGATGAGGCGCTTTGGAAAGTCCTATCCTTGGCTGTTGTGTTGTTAAAGATGAGGGGTTACTGTTTTCAGCCAGTCCCTGAACAGTGAGTTGTGGATGTTGGCTCTTTGAAGTTCTGCAGAGCTGACTTTGCAAACCAAGTCCCACCCAGACTGACCCTCTGAGCACTTAGGGACAGAGACGTCTGAATTTCTGAATTTCCAAGACCACAACATAGTAATTTAACAGCTGCTCTCTATGGGTTTGAAAACCTAAAAAAAAGGATTTGGGTTGGTTTGGGGCTTTTTTTGTCCCCTAAGTGCATTTTTTTGGGTTTTGGAATACATTACAACTGTGGCTTGGTTTGGAGCTTGCCTTTTTCTCAGAGAAGGCAGCATGGAGGGTGGGTTTCTGCAGTGTCGGTTCTCCTGCAGCTGTTGCTAAACCATGCGATTACTGTGGAAGCTCTTTGAAGCAGCAGGCAGGAACTTGAAGTTAGCGATCCTTTGGATGTCATTAAGAGGGAAAATTCTTATGTTGTTCTTTAGGAATGATAATGTTTTGCTCTCTGAAGTCTGATTTTACACTCCACAGATTCTTTTTCATTTTGGATTTCCCCTCTGAGGGTTTTTTATGTTAAAAAAGCAGATAAAATCATTTTTATCATGCTTGCATTGATGGATTTATATGTCTGTGCTCTTGGGGGCTGGCACATAAAGGCTCCAGAGCTGCCACTCATAATCAGCTCCCTTACCCTGGTCTGGCATTTTCATGAGGGGAACAGGGACATAAGGGAACATAAGGGAAAAGGATCTGAGTGTCTGATCACTGTCTACAGATTTCTCTTTTCGCTCCAGCAGCCCCAGGAGAAAGAGTTATGTCAACTGTATCTTATAAAGAGCTATGAATATGCTCTTTTTCATAATGTTTAAAGGAGTAATTTGAAAGCTTGGCTTTAGGGGGGTGTTAGAAATCCTATAGCACTTTTCAAAATGAGAGAAAGACAACCTCAGTAACCTGACTAAGGCTTCTCCTGTCCAAACCTCATCCAGCAGCCAAGGCAATGGGAAGGCTCCTGCTTGTATGCAGCGCTTAGGGAAGAAAAAAGAAAAAAAAGAAGTCAATTTACCCTCAGGGTTGCTGTTCTGAACTCCAGAACATCTGAAACACACACGTCTCCTCCCACCATCCACCTGCAGAGGAAGCTCTTGAGAATTAAAAAAAAAATTAAAATGATGTAGTTTAGTTCCTCTCTCAGCCCAATTCCTTATGTCTGCGTTTGCTTTGTGCGTGCTGGGGCAGGCCTGGACAGCTTATGCCAAAACTGCATTTGTTCTGCCCCTTCTATGTCAGAGCTGTAAGGAGAAAGAGAGGGAGGAGGAATGCAAGCAGAGGAGGATGGTCCAGCCTTCAAGCTTTCCTGTTTTCTTTAGGGCATTCTGTACAGTAAACCTCTGTCAGAGAAATGCAGATGAAGGGTGGAGATGCCAGAGACAGACTTTCTTCTTCTTGTTGTTCTACTGCCCTTCCCCTTCCATTTTTTTCTGTCTGTTTTGTATTATTTCCTGTTTGTATATTTCCTCTTTCCAGATCTCACTCTCTACTTTTGATGACTCCTCATAGAGAAGTCAATACAGTGTAGAAGTTCACCTGCAGCAGGGCACCGACAGCGCTTCAGTCCAATTGACCACTTTTCCGATCCCTTCTTTTCAGCCCAGTGATCCAGAACCTCCATTTCTGTTCCAGCCAAGCTGCTTTCTGCCACTTGTGGTGGTGTCCTAAACCCGTAACCTTTGCATTTGGTTCCATGGCAGGTTCTGACACTTCTGTTCCCAGCTGCCTTATTTTATTAAAAGGTTCTAAACCACCCCAAATATTTTCACTTTTCCCCTGTTGGAAGTAGCCACAGCAGCCTGAGGGGTGTGATGCAATTGCAGGCTTCAGGAAGGGTGGCCCATGGTGTTGGGAGTGGGCAGGGAGGTGTCTGTGAGTCAGTCTCTCTGTCCATGCAGCAGGAAATCTTGAGAACATCTGCAGTGGGAAATCCCATTCCTCATCCCCTGGTACCACTTATCCACCTCACTTGGCACGTGCTGGTGACGGACACTTGGATGTGGTGTTGAACAGTTTGGACGCGCTGAGTCTGTGGGGTTTGGTCTCCTTGTTGGCTGGGTGAGAAAAGCAGAACGTTGTTGCTGCTGTGATGAAATTCCATTCTTAGCAGGAAAGGCCTATGTATTTGAATTATTTTATTTTATTTATTGTTACAATCAGCTGGATTCTGTGATGATGCTTCCTTTGGGCACGGCCTGGTTTAACGTCAGCTGTGAACAACCTGAGCTGTATCAGGCTCATGTTTTTTTATTCAAACCATTTAAAAGTCTGTTTGCCTTCTCCTTGGGATTCCTTCTAGCCTTAAAGCCCATGATCCCAGAGAAGTTTCCCTCTGAAAGGACAGTGTGTGGGTGCAGCTGGCAGTGGGGCTGAGACCTGGAGCTGCCCCTTGCTGGATGCAGATGGTCCCAGCCCTAACCACAGGGCACAGCAGAGCCTGTCAGGAGAGCTGGGGTGCCTCTGCGAAAACATCTTCAGAAGAGGGGAAAAAGCTGCATCGTGGAAAAAAGCGGGGAAAAAATCCATGTGAGCACCCAGGTCAGAGCAGGAGGATGAGGAGCTCCAGGTGCTGGAGCAGAGGTTGCCCTCCAGCCTGTGGGGAGACCATGGTGGGGCAGGTGGCTGTTTCCTGAAGAACATTGTGACCTGAGGAGAGGAGCCCATGCTGGAGCAGGCTCTCCTGACAGGAATTGCAGCCCATGGAGGGGATCCATACTGCAACAGGGAAAAGAGTGTGAGGAGGAAGGATCAGCAGAGAGAGCTGTTACAGGCTGAGGACAGTCCCCATTCCCCATCCACCTGCATGGCTCTGGGTGAGGGGGAAGGAGTCAGGAATGCAGGAGTAAAGATGAGGTGAGAGGAAGGTGTTGTTTTATCTTTTTTTTCTCTGTATATAGATTATTTTAATTGGCAAATTAAATTTTCTCCAAGTCAAGTGTGTGTTGTCTGTAACTGTTAAGTGATCTCCCTCTCTGAGGGAAAGGTTAATGTTCCTGCTAGGCAACACAAACTGCCATCAGTGTGGGGCTCCTCTGGGCTTCATTTAAGAAAATAAGCAAACAAAGCTTGCATAAACAGGCAAAGTGGAGCGTCTTGCACTCCCAGTGGCTTTTTTTTTTGTTTAGTGTCCAATTGCTGCTGCTTGAGCTCTTCTGAGATCACTAGTGGATGGGAATAAAAGTGCAGTCAGAGTTATCCGTAGGACAGAGGGCACAAGAGAAAAGGAGGAAGGGCTGACAGCTTTCAAGATTGCATCCTGAGCTCTCCAGCAGCTGGTGCTTGGTGTGCAAGTTTTGCCAGGGAAAACACCCTTTGGAAGTTGGTGGTGTTTGGATGTGTCCGTGCCAGATCTGGAGGCAGCTTGTCTGCTCTGATGGGAAGCCAAGCACCAGCACCACCAGGCTCAGTGATAAGGACCTGTTTGCTGGACTTATCCTCCTTTCATGAGTGGGAACTTCATGGGGTGGCCAGAGCTAGTGGAGAGCTGGGACACCAAAGACATCCATCCAGCCATCCATCCAGCCATCCATCCAGCCATCCATCCAGCCATCCATCCAGCCATCCCAGGGAAGTGTCTGTCAGCCTCTGCAGGGGTGCAGCAGGGGTTGACTCCCTCAGCCTGGTTCCCCAGTGACCCTCCCAGCTGAAGGTCCAGGTCTCCACTTAAACGGGTCATTGGTCGGAGCCCTTCTCTGCAAGTGTCAAGTTTATCCCCACCAGGTCTGTAGTGAGAGGCCCGAACTGCTCTACCAGCACATCCCCAGGCTAAGCAAATAGTGCCAGCCCTTGTGGGCACTTGTACACGAGCCTCAGGGAAGATAAATGGCTCATTGTGCTCAGCTGAAGGTCACTGGGTCAAACACTGAGTAGCTCTGTCTTGCAGTCTGTGCCTAAATTGTAGGAAACATTTACGTGTGTGCTTAAATCCAACCCCAAGCACTGGAGAGTTCCAGAGCACTCTTCCACTGAGCACATTCCTGAGTATTTGCACAAGTAGGAAAAATACCAAGCGTTGAAAACATAATGTGCAAGATCTGCTCGTGTCTCGGGTTTGCTGTAGGAAGTTACTGAGCCTGGGTGATGCTTGTAGCCAAACGAGCTGTGAGGAAGGAATATTGCTTACCTGGGGCCAAACCTGCCTCCCATTTGTCAGGAGTCTCTCTTCACTGGTCTTGATTTTGGTTTTTTTTATTAAGCAGGGGATACAATATTCACCCAAGATCTTTTATGTGGCATTTTACACCTTTTTAAGATAAACCCTTCCCTCACCTTTCTTGATACTGTCTAGTTAAAACATTTGTACACAGAGAAATGGGTGGAATCAAATTCTGGCATCAATTAAGATCTTATATTCTAACCTATAAAAATGAGGTGAAGTATCTGAGCTGGAATGCAAAATCTGGAGAAAGTAGTAAGGTAGTTTCCGGTGCTATTTTTGTATTTCCTGAGGCTTGTGTCATTATGTGCTGCCTTATTACTATTCTCTTATATAAGATATGAAAATAACAGAGGGAAATTGCTTTTCCATTCTATTTCCTGAAGTCTAAAACACACCATTATTTCATCTTGCATTCAGATAGCTCTGATATTTAAATGCTGAAGATCCATGTTAGTTGGATGCTTCGTAACGTATGTCCGTGCTCCTGAGACATTATGTTTAGAGTTCCTTTGGAATATTTCTATCCTTTCCACAGTAACTCTTAAAAAGTCTTTATTTTACTGAGTGTAGTAGCACAATCCTTTTATGGTTGTTTTTTGTGTCAGTTTTTAGAAGGACAAGTGTCTAACTTTAGTCACAATTAGTTTCTTCAACTATTACTAGGTCTTGGTATTGCCACTAATACACTCTGGATGTTTTCTTTGCTTTTTGACAGGTGTACAACATGTTCCAGCATCAAAGCCTGGGAATTAAAGTCAACATTAGAGTCACCAAACTAGTCCTGCTTCACAATCGCCCTGTGAGTTCCAACTGCTTTCTCCCCTGCTCCTGGAATTGCATTGTGGTGTCCCACAGGGGGGGAGGGGGATGTGGGACAGGTCTGGCCTCAGCATCACAAACTGTGAGGAGTTGCCTGTTCCAGTTCACCATTAAAAGTGGCAGTATTAAAGGTGGGAAGTACAGGGGCTGTAGGAGTGAAAGGAATCAGAATCCTTTTATTTATCCTTCCTGGTAAATCTGTCTGCTTGTAGCTGCAAACCAGTCTCAGGAGTTAACTGTTACAGAGAGGTCTGATGCTTTATCTAAAGACTGTGGCTGATATTTCTCCTTTTATATCTCCTTTTTTCTCCCCCCCAAAGGCGAAGTTGTCCATTGGGCATCATGGAGAGAGATCTCTGGAGAGCTTCTGTCAGTGGCAAAATGAAGAATATGGTGGGGCAAAATACCTTGGTAACAACCAGGTTCCTGGTGCCAGGGATGACACCCCTCCTGTGGATGCTGCTGTTTTTGTGACCAGGTATGGGAAGGTCTGGTTTATCAGTGTACTTCATCTAATAATGCCCATGGTCAGTGATGGGGTTATCTGGTCAAGCAGAAATCTAAGAAAAAGATGATACATTTGATGTTCAGATGCCTCTGATGAAAGTGATCTGTCTTTTGTACATTCTTAACAAGATTGTACAAAGGCATCTTTCCTCTTGAGCCAAAGTGTCACAGTCATGGTCACTCTTCTGTGTCACAGTCAGGATCAGGATGTGGCTGTAGCACAGGAGGTTTTCTTACACCAGCTGGTAGGAGTGGAAAAAAACAGGGGAGGTTTTGGAGCCCTCCTTCCTAGGAGAAAGAAGGTGTGGAACTGAGAACACAGCTGAGCTCAGGTGCTCTGTGTGCAATTAGGGATTACTCAACTGAGCAGTCTGAGAGGAGCAGACAGTGCGTCAGCAGTGGGGAGGGAGTTATCTCCTAAGGAAAGGGGGAGAGAAATACCATAAACTAAATTAATTTGCTCTCTCTTTGCCCGAGGAAATAACCACTTTAACACCTCTCCTCTATCACAACTGGGGTAGAGGAGGGGTGTCATTCCTCATTGGTTTGTGTATTTGAAAACTCCTGCATTTATTTCAGATGTGAAATGATCTTTTTAGAAATACTTGAGCAAAATTCTTTGCATCCTGGAGCTCTGAACTTACTGATGTGTCAAACACATCAGATAAAGCAAGAAAAAGGGTGTTGTAGGGACAACAGTCTTTTTTCCTCTAACTACCTGAGCCCAACCTCACAATACAATGCAAGTCCCATGTTCCCCACAGTTACCACAAATTTTGATTAGCAAATCTATGGTGTTTTAAGTTTTTTGCATCCTTTAAGATGTAAATGAAGTATTGATTATTACAGAAGTGATCTCTGAATAATTAAAGTGAGCACAAAATTATGGTGTGATATGGATGCTCATGGGGCTAGTAAAACACTACTTCCTACCCCTTCTTCCCCAGTTTGAGACAGGAAATACCTGTATTGCAGTTCAATATTACTCACCTCTTTCACCTATTTTCTCTGCCAACAATTTAAGTAGAAATACATGTTTTTGCATAAACTACCATGCTGATTGTAATAATCTCTTGCATTAGATTTGTGTTAACAACCCCAATACAAACTATCCATGGCATTCTGGTGAGTTTTCAGTCAAAGAGCTGGTGAGCAGGGCATGAGGCCAGCAGAGTTCCTGAGAAAGCTCCTCCACAGATGTGTGTGCAGCTCCCCCAAACCCTGCTCCCTCCTCTATTCACTGGAGTCCACCAAGCACTTGTGCAGATACTTAACAGTTTAGACAGGGGGAATAGTTCCTTTGAAGTCAACGGGCTGAACATCCTGGTTATAGTTAAGCATGTGCTCCATTGGATCAGGGCCTAAATAAATAACGAACATTTTTGTTAAACTCATCTGGCCATCCAGTTGTCCTGCATGACAAGTGAGGCAGAGAGAATCTCTTCTGATGGGCTCCAAGCGTGGGGCGGGGGGAATGAGCAGAGCATTTCATCTCTGCAGACTCTCTGCAGCCTTCAAAATTGAATGCATAATGTCAGGCTAACTGAGTTGGACTCAGGCATCTGAGGAAGAACTGTAGAAAGAATTTGTAGGAGGAATTGTTCAATGGATTTGCAGGGTTTTGCAGTGGGAATAGCTGAGAAGGTACAGGTTTGGTTGGGTTAGAAACTAGATTCAGCTTTGGTGAGAAAGTTCAGGCCAGAAAGCACATGGCTGTGCATTGGAGCAGCTTTTTTCCTGCTGGATAGGCCAGCAGTATGTACTTGGAGTCTTTCCTTCTTTCTTGCTGTGTCCTGTCATCCTTAACCCATCCTGCTTCTGCCTCATGGAGGATGCCGCATTGTTTGGAAGACTTCTGGCCCAGCAGACCCATTCCTGTGCCAGGGAAATGAATTTTTCTCCTCTTGGCATTGGAACTGTGTGTGTGTGTGTCCCTGGACCCTCCCCAGACTGTACAGATGGACCAGTGGTAGAGGATGTGGGAGCAACACCATGTCCAGCACAAGCAATTGCGCCAGAAAAAGCAGAAGCTGAATTTTCAGCAGCTGCAGCTGCTTTAAGGACTAGAAACAGATTCTTTGGGGTCAAGCTCTGAAGAAATCCCACTGGTTCCAATCTGGCTGGGTTCATTTGAAACACCAAGGCACGCTTGCCTTTTGAAACTTCACCTCTAAGTGATGTTTCCCATACCCTCATTTGTATGCAAAAGTGGATTACTCAGGTGGCAGATATCCCTCCTGTGGGATTTTAATAGTATCCACCTGAGTTCCAGGTAAGAGAGACACTGTGCCTGTGAAATAAGGTGCACCTTTGTCCTGCTCAGTAAATAAATGAGACAGTGGGAATAATCTGCCACAGCCCTGAAGGTCTGAATATAGTGTTGTGGTCTCTATAATCATCAGACTTTTCTCATTCAAATTCTGGTTTTGAACTTGCAGAAATTCAGATCTCTGGCATCTTTGGATAGTGTACTTCATATTTTAACAGGCAGCTGACCAGAATAACTTCTGTCTGCAGAATCTGTATCTTAGTGATTTTAGAAGCATGTCTCATTTGAAACACATTCCCCCTCTGTCTTTTGCATTCTCTGGGAAATCTTCAGGCACACTGATGTTGTCCCAGCTCCTGGCTGGAGGTGTTTGGGTCACCTGTTAGACTATAGGTGATGTGATAGCAGAGCAAAGAATGTCCCAACACTGACAGGAACAGGATTCAGAGCTGTCTTTAAGCAAAGACTTGTTTTTTCCTGACACAGTGGTGTAGTTGTTCCATTTGCAGCCTGTTCCTCCATTCCACATTTCTCCAGCCCTTTGCCTTCCCATTAAATGGGCAAATGGAGGAATTCACTGTGCATCAAGGAAACTGGGCACATAGTGCTACTAAATGCACCTATGGGTGTGGAAAGTTTATTTTGGCAGGTTCTGGACTGTACCAGTTTCCTCTGTCCTTTAGCTTTATGACCCTGCAGGGTTAGACTGGACAAAAGATGTCATTTGAAGGATGCTGGGAATGGCCATTTAATAGAATACTTCTTATTCCTGTTGCACAGTTCAACTACTTTCCTTCTGTCTCACAGGAAGGACTTGAATTGCAGAGTTTAGTTTAGCATAGTTAGGTATTTTTTTCCAGTTGGTGGGTGCCAGATGGAAGAGTGACTGTAGAGGAGTTCTGAGCTCTTCTGGCTATTTTTATTGAACAAAACAACTGACTCGTCATTTTTTTGAGAATTGTTGTACTCTGCTAATGGAAACCCTCTGCTGGGTACCACACATGATAATGACTGAGAATTTCACAGGTCCCAGGATGAGAACTTGTGTCTGGCTTGATTCAGTCAGTGGCTAAAAAGTGAAGAGTAAAACTGGTTCACAGCTAGAGCTGTGATTTCAATATATTGTCCAAGACCTCATGTGATAAGGTCAGATGTTGGATTTGAACTGCAGCTCCTGGAGAAAGAGTTTTATTCCAACAAAGTTCTGTAAAAAATTCTGCTAATAGAACTGTGTCTCTGTGATAAGAGACCTTTGCACATGCAATGAGTATTAAAATACCTTTTCTATATTGTTGAGTATCATTATAGTATCAGTCATGTCAAGCTCTCACTTCAAAAATATAGGTGCAGTTGAGCTCAAAAATGTGCCAGAGAGACACCTGTGATTGAAACTTTTTTAAAAGCAGATCAGTTTCAGGTGCCAGGATGGAGCCATTTAAATCGCTGGTGTGACTGAGCCACAGGTGAGACAGATTATTCTTAACACCCTTCCAGGCTGTAGGACTGTACGAGTTTCAGTAATGGGTTTTGTGATGAGGTGTCTCCTTGCCTTTGGAAGAAGACTGAGACCAAGCTTGTTTGTGACTAAAGGTCTGGATGTGCTTTTCTGTTTGGCCACGGGGTTTTGGGGTACAATATTTGCAATGGTCCAGATGGTTTAAATCCTGGAATTTTCTTACATATATTTGAATAGAAGACGGAGTCTCTTGGACTTGTGTTTATGATAGTTTTAAGGATGCGCTGAACAGGTTTTATACTTGAATTGCCAGTGATGTTCAGTTCTGCTGCTGATGTGCTTCAAGCCCTTCCCTGACCAAACAGCATCACAGCACTCTTCACACACAAGGGTTATTCTACCTCAGTAGGAGAGCCTGGAAGTTGTGCTGGATCATTTACAGACCCATTATTTAATGGCATGGTGGTAATTCCTCTGTGGAGCTGCCAGAAAGTGCCAGCCACCTTTTGTTGTGGGACAGCGCAAGGAGCTGAATTTTTTTGTGAGTTATTTGCAGTGCTGGACAGGCTCTGGAGAGAGAGAGGCTTTTCTAGCTGTGGCCTCCTGCCATCCACTAATAGTTCAGCTATCTGTTGTCACAAGAAAAGCATCTGTTTGATTTACCAGTTTATATAACATAATAAGTCCTTAAATAAACCTCTGTCAAGCTGGGTCTGGGAAGTCGAGCAGGCGCGCTGGTGCCAGCTCCGTCAGGAGACTGTCATTAGTCTTCCTTGGAAGGGCTGGAATGCCAAGGTGTCGAGACACAGTTGGGCTGCAGTGAAAAATGAAAGCTGGGGCTGGTGTGTGGTCGTAGCTTCCGATTTTTGTTTGGTTCCTGTCTGATTTTTTTAACACTTTGATGGTTGTTATGGTTTTTCTGCACTGAAGCATGGTTGATTTTCAATGTCTGCTTAACAAGAGCTGGTAATGGCTGTTTGTGCTCTCCTTCCAAGCCCTTGACAGCTTGATTTGTGACTTTCATAGGAGTTTGGTGTGGAGGGTCTGGATTCATCAGCCACAGTCCTGGGCCTTAAATCCCTTTTCCTATAAACCTTAGTTTCATAACTTTCTTCAAGGAAAGAGCACTTTTAATATTTATCTATTTTTATATTTAAGTATTTTCTTTTTCTAAGTATTTATCTTTCTCTGAGTATTTTTGATTTTCCTCCTGCCAGACTCTTAAACTCCAAATCCCATGGGGACTCAGGCATTTCAAATGGCACACTCCAAATGTACTAACAGGATTCTCTTGCCTCCTCCCAGGGTGAGGAGAGCCATGGTGATAGAGACTACAGTTCCTCAGGTTCCCTTGGGTTAATGAACTTCTGAAATGTTTTAGCACATGTGATGTTTCTCTCCTTGGGTTAATGAACTTCTGAAATGTTTTAGCACATGTGATGTTTCTCTCCAGCTCCTCTTTATTGTGGATTGCACTGCAAAGCAGCCCTGGTGAAGAGAGCTCCTAGAAGTTTAGGTCTAAGTGCCTATTGAAATGTATTCAAGCTATTAATTTAGTTATAAAATACTTTCCCTCACACACTTGTTTTTCTGTCATGAGGAATCTCATGTATTAAATCTTCTCACAGGAAGTGTCAGTGCTTTGATGGTGAGCTTCAAGGCTTTTATTCTGTTTCTGTTTAATACAGCTCCATGGATCCCTCATTGATTTGTGGGTGCCAGTGGCATCTGTAGTGTCTTCTCCTGCCTTGATGAGATGTGGGGAACCAAATGGAGTCTCTTGAATCTCTCTGTGTTGGATTCAAGCCATAAAATGGCAAATCTGACTATGATCAATTTTGCTGAAGCCAATTTACCTGTTACCTGGCAAATCCTGAAATTCTCTTTCTTCTTCCATGTCACATCTGTCTTTCTCTGTTTAGTCCTGCTTTTTTCATGTTCTTTTCTATTCTAGTGGAAGAAGAAGGAAAAACCTGAAGAATTGAGAATTTCTGGGTACACATTATTAGTTCTGTGCCTTCAGGCTGTGCCTCACACTTCTTTTACTCCCACTGTCTTTTAGGGTGCATCACAGGGTGTCTGCTCCTTTTTGTTACAGTTCTCTTGTGAAAAGAAGAGCTTCAGTTTTAATCTAGTTGTGGAATAAGTGTGACATCACAGACTAAGGCAGGGCTCTTTTAGGTGCTAAATCTTAAGTCTGTTAAGTTGGACTGTGGTATATGGGGCTGATTCATATAATTGCCTGTAATCTCAATAGCAATCAGTGGTGCTATCTGTGTTGTCATCGTGTAGACTGCACAGCAGCCTTAAAAAATCCCCAGACCTCAACACCCATATGTGAGTCATGCACCACTGCTTTTTCCTAGCCTGGAGTCTGGAGGCACAGGATACATTTCACTTCTGTTCTGTTTTTCTTTCTAGGACAGATTTCTGCGTGCACAAAGACGAGCCTTGTGACACTGTGGGTAAGTCCAAGAAACAGGGGAGGGTATTTTGATAGCCACCTCTATGCTAAGAGGAGTGTTCTGGACAATCTTTCACTCTTTGGTTTGCTGTAATGTTGGTTTTGCTGTTCTGTGATGCAAATATGGATTAGCTGAGTAGAGTATGAACTATAAGTAATCCATTAAATTTTAACCCCTTCTAAGCCCTGGAGGTCTCTGGGTTCAGGAACTATTCTTAAGTATTTCTGCTATGGAATGGACACAGAAGAAACTGCCTTGTGGTGTGTCTGTATGATGTTCCTTTCAGTTCTCTCTCACCTCAAACAAGAATTTGCTAACTAAGGAGTGTATTTCCCATTGTAAGAACCTGTGTGGCATTGCCAGATCAAGCTGGCACTCAGACGCTGGAGAAGAATACCTCATTGTAGGAAAGCCAAGTTAAATCTTCTTTTCAGCCTCCTGCTCCTCCTACTTCCTAACTGCCTTTACTCGTATCCAAAGCCTGCATACACAGGGTCCTTACATCCCACACATTAAATACTTTATTTATTTATTTCACTCAGGTAGCAGTAACCTTGACTGTGTTCTCCTGGGTTTTTTTTTTAATCCCTACAGTAGCAGCAGTGTTTGGAGGCACTGCCCAACATCCTCTCTGTGATGATGGCGTGATTTTTTTTAAGATTTGCCTCAAAGTCAAGTGGTCCCTTATCCTCCATTCTGTGTAAATTTGGGATGGATCCTAATTTTCAGCTTTTCTTACACTCCAGTGTTCAGGGAGACACTTGCAGGGGTTATGTTGACAGTGGGCGATGCAGAGCAGGGAGGGAAGTGCCTTCAGCAGGAGCCCTGTGGAAAGCTCATCTTGGAATGCAGGTCCTTTCCTCCCTGGTGTGGGGATCAGGTGAAAGAAGGAAATGCAGATCTGGAGGATACATACACATGAGCAAGGACTGGCCTCTGTGTCCAAGTTTTTTCTATTTGGAATCCCTCACAATGCATTTATTCTGTGTCCAATGGAAAACACACTTCCACCGAGGAAGGTTTTTACACCGTGTACCTGCACCTGGAGGTGTCTGTGGTAAGATACAATAAAGCAGTTTAAAAAAAAAAAAAAAAAAGAGAGACAAGCTGATGGAAGACACATGCTGACTAAAGTCAGAGCTCTTTCCATATTTAAGGAGAGTATTGTTGAAGATCTCTATTCAGGGAATTATATTACCAGAGACAGCATGACTAAGGAAATATTTTTATGACTTCTCTGTTCTTACAATACCCGAGTTATTTCTTGTGCTGCAAATTACTGCAGGCTGTGGCTGCAGTGGAGAAAGTAGAAGATCACAGCAATGAAGGTTAAACTCACTTGTTACTCTTTCCAGCATAGTTTTCCAAGATACTTAGAAGGGTGAATGTTCCTGGGACAAAACTAGTCTGGCCTCTTTGCTCTCTTCAATCCTGCTTTTCCTACCTTCTCCCCTGACACTTTGATTATGTGTCAACAAAGCACTTACACCTTCACTTACACATTTTCTGTGCCCCATTTGTCCTTGTTGTGCCATTTACATTTTTTTCATGTAGGCAGCAGAAGAATAAATTAATAAGTGTTCTTTTGTGGCATGCAGCTGGTTTGAGAAAGTGATCAGTGTTGGTAGTACTAAATTTTAACCATGCAGAAGATTCTCCAATCTTCCTCGTTTGTCAGAATAGCGAGAAAGAGGTGTCAGTTGTAGAGAATAGCCACCATTCTCTGCCCTGTGCACATACCTGGGTGATAAGAGCAGCAGTGTAGTGTGGCTGTGACGTGGGCTTAATATGAATGCAACAATTGAGACTGGTGGATGCCCATTGATCCTCCATATTGGCTTATGAAGGTTTATCTTGGTGTTTCAACCATCTCTGCTGTTGCCAGATTCCTGTTTCTCACTCCAGCTCCCAGATACTCCTCTCCAAATCAGCAGGACTGCCTGTGAAAGCAAGAAGTGACTCCAGCGAGTGACATCACGTTTGGTCTTGACGGTGGTGCTGCGGTTGTCGCACTCCCCAAAGTTCTCAGCAACTTGCTTTCATTTCTTGCTTTACACTTGAACGGATGAAGAACATGATCTCAGCAGATGCATGTGTGTTTCTACACCTGCTTATGGCTGAGGTTGGCCCTTACAATGCCAGTGCTGCCATCCTGTAAATTCAGCGAGCAGCCTCTCTCCTAAACCAGGCTGCTGCTCTATATAAGGCAGAGTATCTGGACTCTCAGACTCCTGATTTCTATTCCCAGCTCTGGCACTGACTCATTGTGTGACATTTGGCAAGTCACTTGCATTCTGAATGCTTCTGTCTACCTCTGTGAAATGAGGATTTTGAGTGCAAAGCTACAGGAGATTGCATGGCTTAGGGAGGTCTCCTATAAAGAGTGTGGTGTTCTTGGGGTGTGATGCAATACAAGTCCAGAATCTAATGTTGCTTGGACATGTTCAAGAGACTGTAAGAAATCTGTTGGATTTTATGTACTGAAATAAGAGGACTCAGAGTGCTGTAGGTAATGTTATTTTCAGTGACAGTGCCTTGATTTTCTTTACATTGTGAGAAATAAGGAAGCAAAACTTCCCCTGGTGGAAGCCTTGAGCCCCAGCTGTTGTTCGGAAGTGGGATTACGAAGTTTAAATGGCTCCTAAGAGGTGTTCATTTGTGCTCTGAAAGATCCATATTGAAAAACCTGTCTGGAATCTTTGCCTGCCATGCAGACACAGCGAGAAACAGCAGCAGGAGGTTTGTATTTGTATTCTGGCAGGGGTCCCTCACTGAAACCAGTTGCTCTGGGGACTTGGTTCAAATTTTCTTGGCCCGGCTGCCAGGGTAGTGTGGAAGGTTACATAATTGCAGAAACAAGCTCAAAAATGGGGAAAATGTGTAGGTATGTCTTGGTGGGGTGATACTCCACTGTCTGCACCACGGAACAGAACCACGTTTGTGTAAGAAATAGTTTGTTAATGCTCATTGCCCCACTTGGTTGGGTAAGTTAGGCCTGGGAATGGATGAATTCCAAAGGAGGTGGACGGAAGGAAAACAATATTCCTGTGTGGAACAGTCGTGTTCCAACAACTTCTGCTGTGGGACCTCTGATACACTCTGCAGTTTGAGCAGGAGGGTTCTTTTTGTGTGACACAGTCTCATCACACACCAGTCAAAATTCCAGAGTCTGCTTTGGGCTCATCCCTCGTGCTGTGACTCCAACTAGAGCTGCCGTTTCCTGCAGAAAAATCTGTGTTCCAAGGGAGCTGCCTCAGAGCCAGCCAAATTGCGAGTTTAATGTCTCACTATTAATATCAGGCTGCAGCTTGGAGCCTTGCACACTGTCAGAATCCAACCTTTCTGTGACATAAGCAGATTGAGAATGCCCCTTTCGTTCAATATTTCCACTGCCAGTGCCAAATAAGCAGCTTTACGGTTAGTTAGGAATGATCCTGCATATTTCAGGGCAAAGCTTGGCCTTCATTCCTTGGTGTACATCTTACCCCAGATCCAAGCTGAAGCTTCCCTGTATTCAGCTAATAATAAAATTGGGGGCAGTGTGGAATTGGGAAATGGAAAATGAGAATGTGTCTTAAATATCCTTAAATTGCCCTGGTTAAAAATGACTTTACCTCTGCTGTGGTCACATGTGCTCCTCTGTGGCTTGATGTCGGGGAAAAGAAAGCAGAATGTGTGTACTGCAGAGGGGCAGGCTGAGCTGAAGGAATAGCTGCCTGGAGAAAAACAAGAACAGAGTGAGGTGATTGAGAAACATAGTTTTCCAGACTCTTTCCACAGAATCAGTGAATCAGTGTTTCGAGAAAAACGTTCCCATCTCCTGGCTGTTTATCGCAGTAAAGCATTTCCAAATATGCCCAGGTTTGGCAAACGAGGGACTGTGTCTCCAAGTAGGCTTTTTTTATTCCATGTAAAACACCTGAATAAGGGACATTTTTATCTTTTCCTTGGCCATTTACCACATCTGGGTGGCCTGTCCACAGCAGGAGACAATTCTGGTCATCCTGCCTGTACTGTTCATTTAAATCTTCCTCCCTGTGTTGTATTTGTTTCCAGTCCCCTACCAGTGTCACAACAGAGAATTCATCCCCAAGGAAAGGGCAAAGACGAGCTGGTTTGCTCTGAGTGGAAAAGGAATTCTCACATTAAAAACATTTTCCATAGTGGTTCATGTTGAATGTTTCTGTATATTCCAGGGCGGGTTTTTATTTGATGCCAGAATAAATAGAAATACCTGCTGCTTAAAACAATTCATTAGAGCAGCAATGCCTGGCTTTAGCAAAAGCCTTGCTGGGACTGTCCTTCGGACCAAACCCAAACACAGCTTAATACATTAAAATGAACATACTGGAGGTTAAAACGTCCCTTAAAGAAACACCATTGAGTTGATTTGGTGTTTGGGAAAGAAAGGGGCCTCACAGCACTGCAAATTTCTGTCACTTGTGGCTCTGCAGGGCAATGGAGTCAGGCTGTTGGCTTTAGGAAACCAAAGGGAGCCGTGGTCCAGTGCAGTGGAAGGGTTTTTTCCTTGCCTTTTGGTTGCTTGGGATTAAATGCTGGGCTGCACAACCCAGACAGTGCTGAACTATGCTATTGGGCATATTCCTTGCTACCATCTCCCAGGCCCCACCCTACCCACCACAGCCTTCCAATTTCTTTTCACCAGCTAGCAATCCCTCCTCTTCCAGATTCCCACAAAAAATCTGTGTGCCAAGCGAGTGTAATATGAGATTGCATAAATCTCAATAGGAGCCCTGGGATAAGCACAGCCCCTCAGGTAATCGGGAATTCCTGCTTCTGTAACCTTTGCTCTGCCTCATTCAGTGTCCTGCATGTGCTTTTCCTTTTCTTGTTTTGGGGATGTGGCTTCAGCCAGGCTGCCTCACTGTGCAGTAAAGACCAGAGGAAAATCCTGCTTACACCAGACTCAGAATCTTGATGGTGGTTTCGCTGGGGTCAGGATCCTGGTCATGTTTCTAGACATTGTCTGAGACATGCAACCCTCCTATCATCTTATAAAGGCTTACATTCTGGTTTTATTGTTAAGGAAAGTAGAGCATTTGAATTTCATTTGCCTTTGGGTTTGTTTTGCAGCTCAGGAGTCTTGTTTAGGTTTGTCTTTATTCATTCCATGTACTGAGGGCACTGGTGGATTCTTGATCTCCTTGGCTGAAAAATGTCTATCTATCTGGAAAAGACACAGTAGCCAAACACGAGGTGATGTCCTTAGTTGGGAGCTCGTATTGTCCTGTTGCAAGGACTTTTTGTAGAAACTAGGTGGTTGATCAGTCTTCTCTTTGGGAATTTATCAATCTGTGAGTGCTGTCAACTTACAGTAAACTCAACTTTTTTCATTTTCTCTCTGATGTCTTGGGTGAAATAATTAACTTGGGTAATTAAAACAAATGCAAGTGTTTAGTAGAGGGAGGATTAGTTACAGGTTTTCTCTATGTTTGTCATTGTTCCCTCTCCCATATGTTTCCAGTTCCCAGTACTGAGGTCTCGTAGACCCTCAGTTGCTCTCATGATTGACTCCCTTCCCTTTCCTTTTCCCCTGGTTCTCTTTGGGGTTAGTTCAGAGCTCATAGGAGCTCTTGCTCAGTTTTGCTCTTTCGTGTTCTCTTTGTTCAGCTGGGCCTGGACACCCAGAGGCTGCTGTTCCCAGAGGCCCTGGAGAGTCTGTTTTCTGTCACTCAGACCGCAGGACATGCCCACCGAGGTCATGGAATTTCCCTACGTTTACTCCACTTTAGTCTTCATTAAACCTCCAGCAGTTCCTCATTAGTTCTCCTCCATACATCATTCTCCTTTTGCAGCCTCAAAATGTGTTTCAGGCCCTTTTATTTTCCCATTATTTATCTGTCTGTCTGTCATCCTCACCCATCCCAGCAGATAAAACAGTGGCCTTGCAGTGTGGTGTGTGTTTGAAGCTTGTTCTCAGGGAGCTGGAACTAAACACTGTCAGCAGGGAGGAATAACACACTTCCTGCTCTGTACCTGGCCTTTTGTGTCCTCCATCAAACTGCTATTGGTAATGAATGCTTATAGATATTTAAGCTGGCATGCTGAAATATGTTCATAGTCGTTTTCAGCTGTAGGGCAGCGTGTCCAAAATCTTCCCATCAACTTCCCACCCTGCTTGTGTATGCTAGTGTGTCTCTGCCCATCCTAAATCTTGCTTTTCTTGTTGATTGCTCCCTCCTGACCCTTAGACTTTGACAGAGCTTTTGTCTTTGTTGTGGCTCACCCCAAAGCTGGTGCAGGATGTTTAAGCTGATTTTAGCTTGAAAGCTTTACCTTCTCCCATGGTTTTATTAATGGTTCATGGGGATGTGTTTTGATAAGTGCTGGTGGACAACTGTCTAAAATGCTGTGGAAAGAACCCATAGTACTCTACTGGGCAAGATATTACTGAGCAAATATTCTTCAGGCCATCACATCTCAGCATTATACAGGGTGGTGCTGATTACTGTTTGAGTGAAATGTATCTTCATAGAGTTATAGAACTCTAAAATGGTTTGGGCCCATTAAAGCCCAGCTCACTCCAACCCTCTGCCATGGGACATTTTCTACTAGACCAGGTTGCTCCAGCCCCATCCAGCCCGGCTTTCTTCAGAAAACTCGCTGGCTTCCAGAACTATGGTCCTTTCCCATCAGGAATCCAGGACTCCAGCCCAAATCCTAGCCTAGTCTCTAACTGGTGGGTAAATAATCTCCTTTCTGCTGCCTTTGTTAAAAGGAATAAGTCATGAGGGAAAATATTTGCCATGACTTTGCTGATATTTATTCTGATGCTCTGATTTTATTCTTTCATTTTAACTCCATCTCGTAAATCACTTTATGTGCTAAATCATTGTGCATCTTGACTGGTGCAGGTGCAAACACGTCCTGTGTTCCACTCCAGGGCCATTTCTGTCTGTGTGAAATTATATAGACATGTACACAAAGCACCTGGGAATTTTGGTCTCATAGCTTAAAGGGCAGATACCTGCATGAGATGTTCCTTTCCCCATCTTTTTACCCCTCACCCTCTTCCTGTGTCTGGGGCTTTGGCATGCAGTCACTTTTCTAGGGGAAAAGGACTTGTTATGACTGTTTTAACTAACAATTCCCAGTGAATTTACAGGATGGTGTCCTTCAGAAGCAATTCACTACATTTTTCATGCTGGCATGGAGAAAAAACAATCAGAAGTATATTATTTTAGTATTTCCTTTTGTGTGACAGGCAGTTCTTAGGGTTTTGGTTCTCCTGAATACACTTTGCTAGAACTTCTGAATAATAGTTTTATGTCCTAGACAGCTTTGTGCCTCAATTGTTTTCTAAATTAGAGAAGATTTGTGGGACACTGCTTGAGAACCAAGGCTTTGCTTATGGCTAAGCAACATTTAATGATGATTTAAAGAAACCTCTTCTGTTTATCTCGGAAACGGGTCATTGTGTTTGCAAATAGAGAAGCAGGAGCCTAACTGATGTCCAGCTAAGCCCACACTGCCAAACAACTGTCAGGAAAAGCTCTGGAACTGCTCCTGGCTACTGTGTGAGTGAGGCTGAGAAGCCTTTGAGGCAGACACGAGCAGAACAAGCTCGTTATATTTGGTCTGTGGACAACCATTAATGTCTTTTGGGGTTTGTAGTATTTCTGCTGTTGTCTCTTCCCTCATCCATGTAAATGGAGATTTTCCATGCTTGCTGCACTGCTTCACACTCCAGCTCCATCACTTCCCCTTGCTGAGGGTTTGTTTCTCTGGGGGATTCTCATCAGAATGATCATAAAACAAATAAAATCATCAGTTCTGCTTTCACAGCTCACCCTGCTTCTTCCTTCCCCTTTTATTATAAAAGGTTATGGAAAGATAAATAGTGTTTGTTTTCCACAGTGTCAGACCTGCTGTCAGTGCTCTATAAATAACCCCTCTGGGCTGGGAATGCCAATCCCAGGCTCTCTGCAGCAGAAAGCAGGATTTTCTGCTATGACACGCTTCAGGCCAGGTGGACTGGGGAAGATGGGACTCATAAAAACCATTTCTCACTGGTTCTCATCCAAGAACATGGAATGATTTTGCACATCCTGATTTCCAGCCCGGCGCCTTACCCATTAATTCCCAGTTCCCTCCCGACAGACCCGTGCCATGAAACAATACATTGAGGGGGTTTTGCATTGTATTTTATTTGTAAAAAAAGAATGTATTGAGAGGAGAGAGAAATAAATTTGTAAACAGGGCTTTTCCTCAGTAAAATCCAAAGCTCTTTACCAAAGAGATCAGAACTGTGATCCCCATGGTGCTGGTGGGGGAGTGAAGCCTGGAGATGGGAAGGGACAAGCCCAAGGACAGAGCTGGCTGCAGGCTGAATCTCAGCCCAACCCCCAGCTACAAGCAAGGCTACCAGAGGCAGCTCCACTTCCTTGGGCACCAGCCAGTTCTTCAGGTCAGTAAAATAGTGGTTAAACCCTTCAACAGGCCAGAGGTTTGTGTTCCTTCTTTCCACTCCTGGGTCCTTATTTTCCCCTCTGTTTACACATTCCTGGTCAGTTTGCTGCAGACTGCAGCACTTGCAGAAGGCTGACATGTTTATAATTGAGAAACCTCTGAGGTTTTTCTTCTCCTGTCAGACATAGATGGCTTTTATCCAGTTGACTGCTTTACAGTGCCTTTATCCTTTGCTGGCTTGAAAACATTTCAGATCATTCCTATTGTTTTACAGACCCTGTAGCTAAAAAACCAAGCTGTGTAAAAACATCTGTACTTAGCTGTGCAATAGGCTGCAGACATGTAGGGTAATAAGGCATGATTGCATTCATTGTAGCGTTTGCTCCACTGGATAATCAAAAAGAAGCATTCCAGTTGCACACAGGATATGTAAGAGTAAAGGAAGGAAATGAAGGACAGTTGCCTACTGTACTTTTACATTTCTTTTGTCTTGCAGCTGCCAAGAGTAAATGCAATTTCAAGAGCGCATTTTAAATAATGTAGAGATGAGATTTTACTGGTGATAACTTAGAAAACCACACTGGGAAGTGTGCATAAAACCTTCCCCCCCTCCCCAAAAAGGGGGTTTGACCTGTACTGATTTTTTTTTTCATTTGAACTGGTTTTTTCCCAGCTTTGGTTAATCATCTGGTAACATGACCTGGTATTATACCTAACCCATTTTGCAGTGTGTCTGGTCCTGGCAGGATTTTGCTACACCAAGTGCACTCAATAGACTGAAAGTCGCTTTAAATCCTTGGAATGTTGTTGGGTTTTATTTAACAATTCTCCCACTGCCTCGGCACAAACTCCGGGCTTTTCAGCTGGGATTGTGCTCCGCATAATGCAAAGAGGAATTGGGTATGTAACAGTACTTTGCACCACTGAAAATGTTCCCTGTGTTTACCAGACACTGAAAATGTTTTGTGTTTACCAGTGTGCTGAAAATGCAGTAGGGAGTGTGCTCCAGCCAGCTGTGATCCACTACAAGCTCATTCCATGGCTGGAAATATTAATGGCAGGTGCTGTGGGGAAGGTGATGAAATTTTGAGCTGACCCAAGAATGCACAGACACATTCTGGAAATAAATTAGTGTCTCTAAATGCATGGCAGGCTACTTTGAATTTTACATGTGTGGATTTGACCAGATCTTCCTTGTAGAAAATACTGGGGTTTCTTCATCAAGTTCTTGCCAATTTAGATAGGAAGGTGACCACAGATAGTGAAATTTTAGCATAATTTTCTCTGAGGGGTGTGTATGCAGACATTTGTGTGTGTGTATTTGTGTATAAACTGTCCCTAGAACGGAAGTGGAATTCCTTGGAATTTTATTTGGACACAAGGGTTCTGCTATATAGGTTTTCAAATTTCAGGTTCAGAATCCTATAATCTGCAAGATTTTTGTCTGGATTAGTTTGACAACTCTTTTTTCCTTTTAGATCAGCTGATAGAAATACATTGAAATTACCAAAATAATAATAGTAAAACCCCTAAACTCAACCCATCAAATATCTTTCTCCTCCTGTACTCTTTCAGCATGATTTGTAGAATGTGAAGGATTTCTGTGTTTGCTTAGCTCGGAATTAGCCTTGTATTCCTACTTTGGTTGGTGGTCATGAGCAGTCAGCAGGTTGAAGGCATTTGTTGGTTTTGTGTGGTTGTGTCATACATTTTTGTGTGGCTGCTTTGCCTGAGCTGTTTGCACTGAGGCTCTGCCTGGCCATAACTGGACTGCTGGGTACACATGAATGTTCTGCTAAGGATCTGCTTGTTGGTTTTAGTAATATCATCCATCAAGCTCCAGCATGTACAGCAATATTTGTGCTGTAGCAGACAAACAGTGTAAACACTGCAGTTACTTGTAAAAAGACTGGCCAGTGAGTTAGGAAACTCTGTGTTGATGTTTTTATTTATTGAAAACTAGTCCATCAGTCTAATCAGACTTTGTTGTTCTTGAAATGACAGGAAAATAGAAGACTGAAGTTAGATTTCTATTTAGAATTTATATTTTATACATCTGTTTAAGAAACCTGTGCACTCATGTTTCTTATCTTGCGTGCTCCAGTTTGTTTGCTTTTCTGGCTCTGTCAGTCAGAAGGAAAATGTTGTCTCCAGCTTGGTCTTGTCTGGATCCAATAGTGGATGAAATTCCTGACTACAGCTCTCTCAACCGGTGTCCTGACTCCTGGGGAAGTATTGGGGCTCCTTCTAATCCCTTTGATGACTCTTCCAAGTGTCTGTTGACTTGGAGTTCAGAAGGGCAGCGTTGTTCACTGGAGCTGCTCTGTCCTTCCAGATGGTTTTCCCTGTGATTCCTGCCTGACTTTGTGCACCACATACTTCAGTAGCATATGAAGTGGAGATGCTTTCCTGAGGGAATCCTGGGATCCTGCAACACGAAAGTGCTGCTTAAGGACTACTGAAGTTCTAAGCTTTGTAGTTTCCTTTCAGCAATGTCTGTTGCCTCACCAGAGTCCGATAACTACGTTTCAGTTTCATGTTTCTTCCTCCTGGTATCTTATTCCTTCTTCCATGATGTTCTCTGATTTGCCCCAGATTTCTTTCTATGGGTTATCTGTCTCACTTGAATCTTCCCATTTCCCTTCTCCCTCTGTGGAGCCAAGTGAGGGGCAGAGGCTCCTGGCACAGCCCTCTTGTGTTGGCATTCTCTGGGTTGTCTCTCTGCAGCTGAGGAGCTGGGAAGGGTGTGATGCTGCTGGCTCAGAGAAAAGATCTGGATTCTGAGAGCATTTGGCTCTTCCCATGATGAAGAACCCCAGCTCTTGACTGCTGTAGCCAGGATTTTGTTCAATGCACTGATGTGTTTACAGAGGTGCAGGAGACCCACCCATGCACTGGTGTCTGTGAGCCACAGCATAATCTGAACACTGAGATAAATAAAGCTTTCTGGCTTTACACTTCAGTAAAAAAGACAAAGGCCAACCTTCTGGGAGTGGAAACTGAGTAAAAGATGATTTCATGCACCTTTTCCAAAGACAGGGGTAATAATTTATGGTTCCAGTGAGACTTTGATCAAGCCTGTGGTGATTTTGGTAGCTGGTACTGTTAGAGCAGTTGTAATACACATCCAGCTTGTTCTGTGGGGTGCTGATTATGTTATCTTTAACCAGGTGGCTTTGTTGGGAAATACTTCTCATTACATGGCAGTTGCCAGGCCACTGCCACTGGGCTCTCAGGCAGGCTGGTTCAAAACTACCCAACCTGCGTAGCTGGGAAGTGCAGCTGTTCCTGCTGCAAATTCCCTCCAGGAGTCACGTCCTGAGTGGGGTTTGGCAGGGAGGAAAGCCTGCAAACCATGCTGCAGACCAGGACAGTGTTCTCAGTCAGGGAGACACTGATTTGGCTCAGAACTGGAAGTGTCACCCAGGCAGGTATTGAGAAGCCCCTGCATGTCCTGGGGGTGTTTTATGCAAAAACACATGGGACTAGAAGAGGCAGTTCTGTCCTTGTTGAGAGAACTTCAGCACAAAGCCCTGGAGCAGTAATGTGAACACATGTGCATGAAAATGTCCCCTGGCTCCTGCAGGATCCTGTGACACGTCAGTGCTGTCCCTGTGAGCCTCTTGGGCTGTCACTTCTGAGTTCAGTCCATAAAGGCCTCAGGACTGGGACTGTGCCTTGACTTGTGTCTGTGAGGCACCAGGGACTCTCTGTCTGGTGTCAGTCATCACAAGGAGCTCAGTGATATTCATCCAAATTTGTGTTTTCTTTCACAGAAGCTCAAGTTTGAACATGAGAGATTTCTTTTTAAGTGTGAGAAAAGCTCAGGCTGCTCTTTTTCATAGCGAGAATTTCTCTGTAGCTGCTGTGGCTTTAAAGGTGACATTTTATTTTTGAGTAGTCTAGAGAGAGAGGTACTTAAAAAACTAGATTCAGGACATACTAAAAATATCTCCAGTCACATTACCTCTGAAATTAGCCACTGCTTCTCTTCAGTCAGGCTGATGCTGTGATGTGTTTGTGTCGGCATAAACTACCCTGTGGGTCATTCCCTTCCTGGGGAGTGGAAGCCAGGATGGACAGCTCTGTTTCTCTGTTTGGGAGCCCAGAGGAGAGGCCCTTGGGGTTGATAGTAACCCAAATAGTTTAACCTGGTTTGGTCAGTGTGTCTGTGCCTTGTGTGTGCTTTGTGCTTGTGTCTATCTCCCCCAGTGATGGTTGTTCCCTAATATTTTTAAAACCCATCGACCAATTTGAATCAAATTTGAGGATATCAAGCTCAGAAATATTAGGCTTTCGGAAGTTTTCTGAAAATTAGGAAACTAAGTAGAGGAAGGAGCCCTCTCCCTCTGATACTGCCACTGAGGGAAAGATTGCATCACCCACATTTATATCAGGAGCCCCAAGTGGAAGTGGTAATCTCTAGGAAATCAAGCCATTAATTTGGCAGTAAGTTTAGGGATTTTTTAAATTTATTTTCACCTCCCTTTCCACCATGCTGTTGTGCTCTGCCAAAACAAATGTGCTGACTGTTGGTAGTGTGTGAAGAGAGGAGCAGAGCCATGGCACTGCCCACTGACATGGAAGGATCATTTTCACTCCCCACCTCTGGCAGCAGAAGTATCAGCCAGGGTGGAGGTGCTGAGGACCAGCTTTTCAACCCAAGTTCTGACTTAACAGAGTAACTCAACCCTATTAACCTTATCAGGTGCAGCCCCTGGGTTTGTCAGCCTTGTCAAGTCAGGCCGTGGGGCTAAATCAGCACTCAGCAAAGAATTAAAACAGAAGGCCTGAACCAGGAATTGCTACATAAGTTTATCAGTGCTGGCTGGCAGCTTGCCAAAGTGAAGGCAGGAGCTTCAGCAGCCCTGGAAGTCAGGATGTGGGAGCTGCAGATGAGAAGTACCACAGGAGCAATTTGGAAAAGCATCTGTTTGGAGTTTGATTACTGTGCATCATCCCATTTGCTGGCCTGCCTTCCCTGCAGGTCACCTGAGCTGCTCTGATGTTGCCAGGAGAACAGTTTTGACATGCAAACAGCACCTAAAAATAAAATACACTTTAAATTTTAACATGTTTCAAAAGTATAGATTCATTCAGGTTTTGAGAGTAACGATTGCTTAGTCATTGTGTAAGAACATGGAAAGAATTTAGTGGGGAGCTGTGGAAGAATGCCATTCATCAGCAGCACAGGTGTTCAGCCATCTCCAAAACATTCAGCAGACTGGGCTGACACTCTCCAGACACTGAAATATTGTTCACTGTACATTACTGAACGTTGTTTAACCACTGCAGGACAGATCCTTGTTCTTGAACCTACCGCTGACCAACACCACAGCAGGGTGAGGTAGGCATGGCTCAGGAAAGCTCTTGGAACTGTTAAAAGAATCTTTTAATTTATTTGCAAAGCTTCATGAGATTCTTAGTGTTTGCAGCTACAGGAAGGGAAAAACTGGAACTGAATGCTGGACCCTGACTGCTCGCTCTTAAAGCAGATGCTGTTTGGTACAGAGACTCCAAATATTTCTTCTGATTTATTGCCAAGTCTGACCTTGTCTCTTCATTCTGGAAGGGAGATAGTGAGGAATTTAAAGGCTCCAGGATCCCTGCTGCTGAATTCCATGTTCTTCTTTGTTTAGCAGTCTCATGAAAGGCTCTGATTTGATATTTTTCTTCCTTCTCTCTGAATTCAGGCCCTCTGTTGAAGCAGGTGGCTCAGATGAGTTGCAGGGACAAACTGACAAATCCAAAAGTGGAAGTCGCAGAACTCATCTGAAAAAGAAAGATGAAAATATCCCCAGAGATGGTTTGGGAACCTTACACAGTTTTCAAAGCTGCAGCTATTGCATGCAGTGCCAAGGTTGCTTTTCCATCTCTTGGAAGATGGTAACATGCAGGTGCGAATCCATCCTGAGGACAGGTGTTGGCAGACTGACATAGGCAGGTGGCAGAGCGGTGGGAATGGGGCACGGGAGCCCTCAAGCACTTTTCTTTCTGATGGCGAAGTTGTTACATTTTTCTCTTTTTGGTGAGGTATTTATTTCCTGAAAGATGCAGCTTAGGGGACACTGAGGCAACTCTTGAGTTCAGGCCTCTTCCACCAGACAGGACAGGTCAAAATGAAAATACTGAAATATTGATTTTTAATAACATCTGGGAAAGGGAAGGGTGAGAGTCATAAAGGCTGTTTAGAGCTGGAGCAGGTGGAGCTCTCACCTCTTGTCGAGCCATCCAGCAGTTGAGAGATGTGGAGTCATTTTTACCCTGTGTCTCTGTGCTGCAGCCACTGCAGTGAAAGACAGTCACTCACACATCTCCACAAACCCTGAATTCAGTGCTGAGTCCTGCTGCTGCCTTTGGGCATTGTGGTGCTGATGTTTCCATGGATGTGGGAAGGGAAGATCCTGCTTAGCTCTACAGCAGTCTGTAGAAAGGACTTGCAGGTTCCCCCACTGAACACAACGAGTCCAACACAAGATATTCAAATCCAAATGCCTTTGAGCCCCAGGCAGAGGTGACTTGAGGGCCAGGATCCAAATCCTGGTTTGCAGCTTGGTTTCACAGTTGTTGGCAATGTTTTCTTTGAGTTCTCAGTCACATGTTCCTGTAGCCTTTCAAAAGCATCAGATCTCTGCTGACTTCTGCCATATCTGATTCCTTTCTGGTGTGAGATATCCCTGAACAACCTTGTCCCCTGTGCCTGTGTATTTTCTTCTCATTGTCTTGTATCTTGCTGATTTCCATCCCTTGTTTCTATACCAGTTCCAACAGCTGTCCCTCCATTATGCTCAGTGCCAGGTTTTGCCCACACATCCCTGCCTAAATTATTCCATGCCCTCAGACTTGTTCAGTAATTCCTCAAGTGAACCCATGATGCCAGAGACTGGAGGCTGAGGGCCCAGGGCTGGAGGTCCATTTTTCTCCAGCAGTAAGTACACACAGACATTCTCAGGGAGCTCATCTTCCCTTCTGATCTTATCTCCTGCCCTCCTTGACCCCTGCCTCCCTCAGAAGTGACTCCCTGCTGCCTATGAGATCAAAGTCACCTTTCCTGAAGCCTTCTGGAAAACCCATATTATCTCCATTTGCTATTTTTCTGTCTCTTCTCACTCCCTAATCTCTTCCCATTTCTCCTTCTGCCTTGTTCACTGAATTTGAATTATGCCACGCTTCTGTATTCTTCCCATCACTCATCCAGTCCAATCCAGTCCAATCCCCAACTGGAATCCCTCTCTCAGATCCACCTGGCCAGCTCTTCCCCTGCCTTTCCTCTTAACAGCTGTCCTAATATATCTTACTTTGAGTAATCAAGCCCATGTAATTCCATCTGTGTGTGTGAGCATGTAGACTTTCAGCACCAGGCAGTGATGTCTATAAACAGATGATGAATTAGCTGCCTGGATTTGGGAATCAGCATTCAGGAATGATGGTCTGATTTGGACTGAATATCCCAAACTCCATATTTAACTAGAGAAATAGGATTGCAGGAAAGAGCTGTGTTTGAGATCTGCATTCAGCAGCAGCCCGGGCTCTGGGGAGTGTTGGGGAGAAGCTCTCTGGAATGTGGCTGTTAGCATATCAAAGTAGAGTAAACATGGAGATGATACCCTGCTTCCTCTGCTCCAGTTAATTAAGGCACTCCTCATGTCTTGTTGGATGGAGAGGATTTATTAATGTGCTGTCATCCAGGGAAGTGATGGTTTGCTGAAAGGGAGGAGTCATTAATGGCATGGAGGATGTCACGCTGAACAAAGAGCAGATGTCAAAGAGACAGGGACTTTCTTTTATCTCCTGCTTTGCTGAGGTCTTAGATCCTCGTGTTTTATCATAAAAGCTTAGGAAAACAGGGCTGGAAAGAACTTCAGGTGGGCTTTTAGTGCATTCTCCTGCTCCAAGGCAAGATCACTGGTACCTGTGTCGCTCCTAATGGATATCTGCTCCATGAGGCTGAGCAGTGTGCTTTCCAGCTTCCTCTGAAATCCAGTGAACACCATACCTCTCCTCAGGTATGGCCAGTGTGGTGAATATTTGTGTTTGTGATCACAAATCCTGGTGAATGGCATTGGAAAGGAATGTGGTTTCAGAGATGCCTGTGCCAAACCTCTGAAGGTTTCCAAAGGTTTTCTGCTCTTATAATGCAGCATAAATAATGTTTTTGAAGGCCTTGGTTAAAGGGTCTTCTCAGCCAAAAAATGTGTTAGAACATCTCTCAGCTTTCTTATCTCACTTGCATTTGGTATCTGAAGCAGCTTTTGCTGGTGTGGGTGAGGACAGTTATCCCTAAATCCAGGAGAGGTCTCGATCTCTTAAGGTTTTTCCACTGTCTGGGCAGCCCCCTCTGCCTGAATCAGTGAATTAGCAGAGTGTAAACCCAATGCAAATAACGCTAGAATAAAGCTCTTGCCATCTTGGGGAATGTCTGTGTGTGGGCAGGTTGGTAAAGGAGCAGATAAATGATTCATCCATTAAACTTGGAAAACCACCGGAGGGTTCCCATGAAACATAAAAGCTCTGCAGAAAGGCTGAAAGGTAAAGCTGAGGGTTGGCTGTGCTGGGGAGGGGAGTCCACGTGTTCCATTAATTGCTGTCCTGCAGGGTCATTAAACAGAGAAAAGGAAGATAGCAAAAGCACTCCTTTAAGCTCTGATGATTAAATCTTGCTGCCTCTGCAGGTTTACAGACATGAAGAGGTCTGGCCTCACAAAGGCATTTTTATCGGGAAGGTACTGAGGAGGGCAGCTGGTTTAGGTGTCAGGTAATTTGTTTGGAAAGGGGGTGGTGCACTCCTGCCTGGGCTCCAGTGTGAGATGAAAGGGTTGACCGAGAAGTTCTGAGAAGGGTTGAGCTGCAGTGGTGCCATAGCTAAAATTTGGGTGTTTCTGCCTGAATCACAGTCCTTTCGCAAAGATTAAGGCATGTGGTTGAATCTGGCTCGTTCAGCTAGAGCCCTGGTGTTGTGAAATGTTATCCAGGGCTGCTTATTAGACCCGTGGGTGTCGTATCAATATTCAATGCCAAGTATCTCTAGTTATTCCCAATAATCAGAAAAGTATCTCCTGCCAAAGGTATTGAACGTTTCACTCATTTGTGCTATAAGGACCTTGTGTTCTGAGGAGTTTATCATTGTGAGCTCCAGAAACATCAGCTAGTGCTGTGAATATCAGGGAGAGGTTTGATTTGTTAGTCCTTCAGGGTGAGTGTAACTAAAATCAAGAGATTCAGAAAGTAACTACACTTTGTGTTTCAGCTGTTTGTTTTTCTTGCTGGGCTTTTGGGATTCTGATAGCACTTGTGTACACTGGAAATGACAGTGTTTTCAGAGGAAGAAGTTATTTTATTGGGCACTACAGGACTGCAGTCTGAGTTCTGGGGAAAGTTGTGCTGCATCCCTGCAGGTCACGGTGAACAGAGTTTTACAGGGGTCATGTTGAAATTCAGGACAGGCTATATTCTCCAAAGGAGAAGAGGATTCTGTGGTGATGGGCACATTTGCAACGAGTTGGCCAGGTACAGAAAGTCGGGATCTGGTGCCTCTTCTCAGGAGTCATGGTGGCTTCCATCAGCTGGTCTGTGACATCAGAATCTCTTCCTGTATAAATACTTGAGTTCCAAATATTGTGACTTGCACTGGTGTGATTATTAACTTGTTTTCCTACCTGATCGTAGCTGTGTCTTGTGCACTGGATGGTTGCTCTGTAATTTCCGTACTTGTGGTTCATGACAAGTGTGTTGTTTCCAGTGTGGATTTCGTTAAATGCAGTAACAATGAAAATTATTGCTAAGGAAAACAGTTTCCATACATGAATATTAAACTCTAATGGAAACCATGTTGTTACTGCAAGATTAACAGAAATTGGCATCTTGGATGACTGTCTAGCATTAAGCCAAATTAATCTGTGCCACTAAAATTGCATGTCCGGCTTTGATTTAGGACATTCTCATAAAATGAAGGAACAGCTCACCCTGTTCGCTTTTCTGGATGATCCCTGTAAACCAGACTTGGACCTGGAGGCTCAGTGGTGACAGCCTTAGCCTGTCTGTGTTGTACATGCTGCAGAGGGCCCTTCCATGGATACAGTTCTTTTTTACCTGGATACCACTGACTCTTGAGACCTCTGTTTATTCAGCTGTAGAACAGTGTTAGTACCTATCTTGGAGGCAGTTTAGTGGGTTTCTTCTTCTTTAATGTTTCTTAAGTTTTGGAACCTTTTCTGTGTAGGCTTTATAGAAAGGGAAAAGTATTTTCATTTTAAGTATCACAAGCACTGAAAGATTCCCTTGGTGACTGACTTGATGTGTAAATACAGGCAGGGCATCTCGGTCAAACATATCATAGCCATTGAATGGAAAGGCAGAGCATGAATCACTTCAGGGTTTCCTGATTTTACTTGTGTAGGATGTTAAGAGAGGCTACAGGAATGTAATTGATGGCAATGTGTGAGCTGCACAAATCGAAAATCGTGGGAGAATGAGAAAAACATCAGCTCAACACCAAACTAGTAATGATGGGGAATGGGAGGTTTGCTCTGAGCATGTGGATATGCAGGGAGTCTCTGTCTGTGCCAAGCAGACTTCAGGACTTGGAGTTTGGCTCCCTTCCCAACAGCAAATACATTGAGCAGGAGGAGAGCAAGCCAAGTTTTAATCAAGTAAAAGTTCTGTATCCAGAGGTGGTTGGCAAAAGAAGAGATTAAAGTATTAGGAGTGCAATGAAAACAAGACATTAAAGAGTTGAAAGCTGGAGTACCTGGACAAACCACTTGCTGAGTGAATGCTCCAGAGCCCGTCAGGAGGAAGCCCCAGGTGTTTGGAGTAGGACAAAAAGGGAACCCAAGCACCAGGACTTGTCTTCTCCCAGCTTTGGCCATCCATGTGGCAAGTGTGTAATATCCTCATGCCTCGCCGGGCTGGTGGGATAGATGGGATCATTCCCCTTGGAGATACTGCTGGTGGAGGGCTCATTAGCTGGCAGGAAGGCAAACAGCTGCAAACTGTTTATGTATGACAAGTTTTTGGATAAATGTGAGTTTACACAGTTGCCTGTGTCCCAGGGTTTGCCGTAGAAGTGCAGATAGCTCTGCGTGTCCAAGCCCAAGCACAGAAGTTATGGGCTGTAATTATGTAATTTCTCAGGAGAGAAAGGAAAAAACCCTAGAGCTTGGTAATAGTAAAAATAGTAATTGGCTCTCCTTTCCCTCTTCCACTGATGCTCCTGCTTGACCTTTTTTGTATATTAAAAATAGATTTGTGGTAATTGCTGACAGTGTATCTGACAGATAAGGAGTTTTTCCCCTAAAGAAAGCCACTGTCTGTATATTTGCAGAGGTACATGAGAAGTGTGGGGTTTTTTTAAAAAATAAACGAACAAAAATTCCAGTTCAGCTTCCTTCCCTATTTTTCATTTTCACACACACACACCTGTCTCTCAGACAGGGCCAGAAGCAAAATTACCAAATAAAAGCATTTCCTCTTATATTCTTCCCAGCCTGGTAGAGCCACGTCACGCCAGGATTTTCACAAATGTGTCTGAGTTCGTGAAGTTTTTATTCCAGTTCTGCAGACTCGAAAGGCTTAGATAAAAATCTGGAAGTTTAAGAGGCAAACAACAGTTTCCATTCATCCCAATGAAGAAATAAATCATGTTAATGCATTGTGCTACTATTGTTGTTGGTTAAAGGTGTATTTTTCTCCGCCTATCAGTTATGTGGATCATTGTACTGGGTTACAAAAAAGTTGCATTTATGTTAATGGTTCAGATATATTTACTAAAGAACTGGAGAATGTTTGCAGATCAATAATTTATTTGTTGTTGATATTCTGATGAAAGGAATTAATGCTAAAATGTATTGGTCCAAAAGAAAATTATGATCTTAGGAAATAGTTCAATAGAAAATAAGTGTTTCAAAAACATTTTTAAGGCAAGCTTTTTCAGGCTTAAAATGTGATACCAATTTGTTATAACTGGCTTGCTGCTCCAGAATGACTCTTATTAATAAGCACTCAGCAGTTCATGAGCTGGACTTCTTACTGAGTTCATTCCATGTACTCCAAAGGTTTCTGCTCTTCCAGGATTATGAGTTTCTCTGCCCAGTCCATTTCTGTAATAATAAACTAATTTTAAATGGCTACATTTTTTTTGATTGATCTTTGCAGATATTATAAAAAGGCCACACAGGATTCACATTAAGCACTGAAAATAGCTAATAAAAATAGATGACTAAGAGTCTGTAACTGAGCCACAGTCACTACTTCTTTGACCACTGGTGGATGTACAAGTCCTTAATCATTAGTTTTCCACTTTTGAATGATGAGGGTTTTAGCACAGAGCAAAAGCCAAATAATGATGTGGATATACATTGCCAGGTTCAGTGGGGATTAGAGCCACTAAACAAAGACTTCAGAAGAATTATTATTTGGGATAATGTACTTGACATTTTAATTGGTATTTGACATATTTTAATATATTGGCAGAATTCTAAACTGTTTTGCTGCGCCACACCTCCCAAAAATGGGAATGTTGCCCCCTTCCATCTCCATGATGGTAAACGTAGACCCAGCCTCATTTTATGAAATCTCTCAAGAGGAATTTGGCATGAATACTTTCAAGCAAAACTGACTTGCCTGATTGACCCTTGAGCCTGAACTGCAACTGTTGCTCCTCAGTTAAAACCTCGTGTGTCAGATACAACTGAGAGAGATATTGGCACAGGTTAACGGAAGATAAAGGTGGAATAATCAGGTTTAGTAGTAAGAATAAAACACTTGTGGTAAAAATCCTGCTCTGGTCATTGCTGCCTGAAAACTGCTGAAAGGGAACCAAAATATCTCTCCCTATTCCATAGAAGTGTCTTTCAGCTGACCCAAATACTCGATTTTTGCTTCTGTTTAACCAAAAAGAGGCACGTTCATTGGGCCATCAGGTGTGGACTGAGTTTGCAATCTCAAAAATCTTTCTCAAAGAAGGTTGTTACTTCCTGAGCAATTCTTTGACATCCTTTGGACTATTCTGCATGTAAAATGCAAGTCAGTCCAAGAAAAGTGCTGAAATCCAGCCTTTTATGGCCATTGATTTTAAATCTTGATCTCTTTTTTTTTTTGTGTGTGTGTGATATGAATCTGCCCTTTCATGGTCAGCATTTTTAAAGTAAGCAAGTGCTAGTGCCTGACTTCTGCCTTCACTCTTTGCTGCAGGTGCTGAAGTAAAATGCTGTTGCCCATCCCTTCATTCCATCCAGAACACCCCTGGCTAGCAACAAATATCCACATCCTTATTGTTGTCAAAACTCATAAAAACAGAGCTGGACTTCTTCCAGGTCTAAAGTTTTACATTTGCACCTTGATAAATACAGCTTTGTCAACTCTGAGAGGAAAAAAAAAGAAAAACCGGTATCATGACTCCATTGCATGGTCATGGTCTGCTCCTTAGAGGCAGCTCCATGCAGCTATCCCTCCATGGAAATGGTACTGCAGTGAGGAAATGCTTTCCTTGGTGCTGGTAAACACAAATACAAGTAGGTATGTACACTGTGATATCCTGAGCTGGCCTGTGATGCCATCACAGCATTCCCAAGTGCGGTGGCACTTTCAGCAGGGGACAGTCTGGCTGCAGGAAGGGCAGATGAGGACTATTGTTTTTCCATAGCAGAGGCTTCATGCTGTAACTTTTGAATTCCTTTTTGGCCTCAGCATCAAACCGTTCGTGGTGCCCACACAAACAGGAGAATACTGTGCGTGGATCAAATCCTGAATTCCACTCAGTCATAGGAGACTTGTGCCACCTACATTGGCTTTGTGACTCACCATCAGCGCTTTGCCAGCTCTCCTGGCTCTGATGCTCTCGCTTTCTTTTAAGCATTAAAATAAGGGAAAATGTAAGATTTTTTTTCAGTCTCTGCTTTATTGTTTTATTTCTTCTCCCTGACTTTAGTCTGAAAATCAGGAGAGGTCCATTTAAATGCTTGTTCAGGCTCCTTCACTGCATCTTCTAATGCTGTAGTAGAGGGTATTAGTAGACAAGTTTAGATGAATTTTTGGGTCAGTGAAATATATTTTTGAGACAGTGAAATACATTTTCCAATGAAAGTAGTGAAAGTGAGTGTGTTTTACTTATTTCCTGTCTGACAAAACTCTGGACTGATTCTCCACTAGGATGATGAAGAAACTACTCAGATGATTTTGTATGGAAACTGCTCTAATATTTTTCATTCTGGTTGCATTTTTCATCACTTTGGGTGTTACTGCTGTATGTTTTGAATGAATGAGCTGTTTCACTGGTTTTGATGGGAACATTCTCTGTGGTTTTGTTGCAGGAATTGCTTACCTAGGAGGTGTCTGCAGTGCCAAGAGAAAGTGTGTTCTTGCTGAAGACAACGGTCTCAATCTGGCATTCACAATTGCACATGAACTTGGGCACAAGTAAGAACTTGTCCTTCTGTTTCCTTCTTTACTTATGCCACTGTAGGATACTTTCCTTTAAGGCCAGACAAGTGCAATTACTAGTGTGGCGTGTTTGTTACGATTTCATAAGTGCAGCACATTGATACATAACTTAATTTTCAGGAGGCTTATGTAAATACCCGTTTTAGCAGACATAAATCTTTCTAGTCGATCTTCCCCTGTTTTCAGCTCTCTGTTCTGATTCTGAGTAGCACGAAGAGGCTTCATTCTCTTAAATGAGGGACAGTGATAGAGACAAATTCTGCTTTTCTTTACTGTGTAGAATAGGTCCACAAAACTAACATCTGCTTCAAAATCTTTAAACTTGCCAAGTTTTCTCTGAAGTTCAGGTGTCTGTGTCAAGGACTTTAATAGTTAAATAGTTTGGTAGTGGTTTCATCTCTGCATGTGAAGTAATCTGCTGTGACTGAAAGGGTAAACATCAGTATTTTGGAAATGCCCTTAAGCAGAATTACTTGATCAACAGAAAGAAATCCTATAACTTGATTTATCAGCTCAATCACACCTAAGTAACACACTTTGAACACACTGGAAAAAGCAGGAAAGAACGTGATGAGTCCTAGTCAGACAGAAATTTGCACAAGGAGATTACTGGGTACTTTCTGCAGGTGACTTTGGAGGCTATTTAAAGCTGCCTATAAATATCCTGTGGGCAGAAGAAAACAAAATTGACTGGAAGAGTCAGCTGCGTCCTCTTAGTGCAGATAATGAGTTAACCAAAGGTCAGCTCCACATTCCCTGCTCTCAGGACCCAGTGTCACAAGCACTTACTCATAATCCTTATGAGCTTTTTCCCCTATCCATTGACATTACTTTGGTTGCAGTGTCACAGACTGTGGAAGGTACAGAATTAGACCAGGAACAAAGTTATACAGGGGGCAGGACTGTGCCTGTGGGATTTTCAAGCACTCCTTCCTTCAGCCTCAGAAGGAAATCCCATCTTTGTTCCTGTTGTAAGAAGTTGTGCCTGAGTTTTGTCTGCACCCTTCCTACAGCTCATGTGTCTGGTGTATCTTCCTTTCCTACAGTAAGAAGTATTTCACAGCTAAGTCAGAGCCAATGGAGCATGTTGAGGTTCTGGCCAATCTCATTCCATGACAAATAATTGCTTTATGGCAATGTATTTCGAAGTTGCATGGAGGGTATTTAGGTTACCTACCAAAAATGAATCTCCTGTTCATCCTCCAGTGACACCAAAGGCAGCTGAGCCAAACTGAGGGTGGTTGCAGCAGAAAAGGACATTTGGCTTTGGTTTTATTTAAATTACATGCCAAGATGTTAAACTGAGCCTAAATTTAATAACAAACTAACCTGTGGGTAATGCTAAGGAAAATTCAGCACTCATCTTTGGATGGGCCAAGAGCAAGAGGGAAAAATACTTGAGCTGCAAAAAATCCAGCTGTGTGAAAGAGTGAGACTGGTCTGCCCTGGTGTTTGCCAAGTTTCTCAGCAGAGCTGACAAGCTTCTTTCTAATAATGCTTTGCAAAAAAAATCCCCATCATAAATAGGGGATGTAATGCCCTTGGATACAGCTCCCCATCTGTGCAGAAAATTGCAAACTCCATTTCCTTTTCTGAGGGCAGTTTTGCTGGTAAGACCATAATATCTTTCCTCTGCCAGTTTTCTTTCTTTGCCTTCATCTTGGTAAACTATTTCAGGAGAACTGAAGGGGTGTGGGGGTCTGTAAGGGCCAGCTTAGGGACCCAAGGTATCTGGGTAGTGCTGTTCTTGGAGGGCACAGGAGCCAGGAAGGCTCCAGCTGAAGGTTGTAGAAGCTGTTGGGAGGATTCTGCTGCCACAGGTGTTTGGGGACATGTTCCAGGTTATCCTGTTTCACAAGGAGCTGCAATTCTCTGTCACACATTGGGGCAAACCCTTCTTCCCCCTCTGCCTTGCCTTCAGCAGCATAATCAACCCCCAGTGTTGCCAAATCAAAACGGGGGGGGGGGGGAAATGCCATGTCTGTCTCCCCCCAACCTGAGTATTACAATCATCCCACTGTGCGGTCACCCACCAGCGGCCTGGCTGCTCATCTCAACCTCTGGCCAGTTGAATGGTGCCTTTCTGGAGGCCAGCAGGAATCTTTTCATTGACTGTACAAGGTGTCAGGCCTTCTGGTGTTGAACTGCAGTAAGATGCTCTGAGCAATCCTGTTTCAGCATGTCTTGTGCAAATAGAAGAATTCTTTGCAGACTTTACTTACGAACTCAGAGGTTTTGAGTGAAATGTAAGGAAACCCATTGCAGACATGAACACAAAGAATAGCTGATGGGCTTTAAAAATGAAAACCAAGGAAAACTAGGTGCAAGTTTCTTAATTTAAAACAAAATCCAATCAAAACTACATCCATATTGGCAAAAATATAAATTTTGGAGAGCCATAATTTTGAGCTTTATTGAAGTCTTATTTCCTTATGAGTGTAGAAAAGCTGAGATTTATTATTCTTTCCTTAAGACTAACAAATGTCTGTGGAGATCACAAGCCCAGTTTGGCATTCACAGATAGTTTCTGATGTGGACTTTGGAAAAAGTGAATGGAATACTAATTGATGTGTCAGATTCCTAATCTGCCACTAATGTCATTTGGACTGACTGCAAAATACACCATTCCGGACAGCTGCACTGTGAAAACACAGATACACCATTAAATAGGTCCATTAGGATGAAATAGGTCCTATGAAAGTTGAAGGATGAAAGTTCATCTTCAGGTTTAACCTGTGGAGTTTTTGCTTGATGATGGGGTGAGTGACGTGATTTTTGTATTTAAATCTTCAAGTCTGTACTGATAATTTTGGGCCATGGACAAAGAGGGAGCATCCATCTGTATTTAGACACAGTTTTTTCTGCACCGGATCCAGGAGAAGAATCTTGCTATTACAAAAAGGTTACAGGCAGGGAGCTGAGTGAATGTGTATTGAGGCTGCAAATCATAAACTTTTTCCCAGACAAGACAGGACCCTGAGCAAGTCTTGTTCCTTCAGTCAGCTGGGTCAATAGTGGATGTCTTTGGAAACAGCACACTTGAGTGTAACCACAGTTTGTTGGATTTTATCCAGGATTTGCTGGGTGGAGTCCTGACCTACACAGAAGGGAAGACCCAGGGATCACAGTGGTCACTGAAGTCTTAAAATGTACAAGTCTGAGGTCTTCATATCATAAACAAAATATGAACACTGAGCATTTCTTACTCTCATCTTTCTTCAGATTTTCAGGGCAAGTCCATCCATAAAAGCTTAAAAATGCCCTACTTTTGTCACCAGGATGCTGACTGGTGCTTCCCTCCTCCTCCATGAACTCCACCGGTGTGAGGCTGATCTGAGATTCACACCCTGAAGACCACCCTGAACAACCGACTTGAAGAAAAATAGTGCCAATTCCCCCCCTCCTAGTTCTCTTCGCCTACAGCAGTGACTTTGTTACCATTTTCAAGTCCTTTTCCAAAGAAAAAGTCAAATAAGTTTTTGAAACAAAAGCTGGGATTCATCCGTATATCCGTTATCCCGAACGAAGCAGGGTGGGCTGCAGCCAGTGGTTTTTCAGGACAACAATGCCAGCTTTGTTGCCATTCCTGTTTTTTTCAACAGCCTCAGTTTTCCTGTTGTGGGACAGGGGCAGGCTTGGGTGAGGAGGGAAGATTCCCATTCATGAGCCAACAGAACCTGGCACTGCCTGGATGGGGAGAGAATAGCCGGAGGCGGTGTGGCTGGGAGCCACAATGGGGCAGATGCCCTTAGGAAGGGGAATTAAAATCAACTGACAACGAGCAAGGAGCTGGCTCTTGCCAGCAGCCTGAAAACGCATGGCCTCAAACTTGAAGCTGAAACAGATGAGGACAAAAACAAGTCCAAAGGTAAAAAGCCCGTAATGCACAAATCAAACAGCTCAGGGCTTGGAATCAGACAAGAGAAGGGTTTGGAACCAGCAGGTTTCTCTCCAGTGTGATTATTTGCTTTAGATGTTAGATATTAATAGCTGTAGCTTGGTTAAAATTACTTCAGGGTGCATAATTATTTGCTGCATGATGAAGTATGGCCTTTGTGCTATGTCTCAAGCCTCGTGGTGTTGCAGGTAAGGGAAAAACACTCTGGATATGCCCTTTGTGGCCTGATATTTGTGCTGATGGACTTGTGAATAAACTTGGCCTCCCTGATCTGTGTAGTTCAGCACCCAGCAGAGAGATTCATGCAGATGTACCAGAATGTGAAAACATTGCAGGCTGAGGAGGAATGTCCCTGAGCTGATCCCAAAGGTGCAGAATGATGCCCTGTAACAACTTACACCAGCAAAGCCCAGTCACTGTTGTGCAGCTATTGAAGTTTAATTCCTGAGAACCAAGCAGGAAATTGTCCCACTTCTCCCCTGCCCCACAGTTTATAAAGAATTGGTCATAATGCGTTTTAAAAATGAAAAGTTCCATGTGGAAGCTGAGGATCACCCCAGTAAATGTGACAGATCTTGCACACAGGTAATGCTGCAGAGTGCACACTGTGCTGATAGAACCCTGTTTCTTTTTCTGGAACAGCCTGTCCCATGATTCCAAACAGCCAAATTCATGGCGGTGGGGCAAGGGCAGTGGTTCTGGAAACCATGGAGAAATGGAGGGACCTCTGCTAAAAATTCTCTCCTTTTATCCTGGGGTTATAACATTTAGGTGCAGGATGTGGGATCTGAGAAGCTGTTTTAAAAGAAAAAATGCCAACAACCCTCTGACTTTTTTAGAGCAGCTCAGAAGAGTCTAACCCTTGAACTCAGGGCTTTACCAGTGGAGGCAGCTGAGTGTAGTTTCTGTCCTGGCTGACTTTAACCCTTTTTTTAAAAAAAAGCTCTCACTGGAGCTTCTTTTTCTTTTCTGTGTTTCTCTGAGTTAGTTCCACATTTATCAGGCAGGTTCTGCCTGACCTGAATTTCTGTGGAACATTTTTCTTTGTTGCTATTGCAGAAATACACCAGTGTGTCCCCAGGTTACTTCTTACCTCCCAAAAGGTATGAAAACCAACATTACTTAAGTTGTAGAATCAAACATGCAGGAGCACCAAAGTCTCAATTTCAGGCAACTTTATCCAAACAACTTCAGTTATAACTCTGTTCCCTCTGTACTGCAAATGAGGCCAAACTTCTACACACAGGGTAGGATTTCAGCATGTAGTTAAAGACTTTTCTTTAACACATGCCCACAGGCATCTTATTCACTCCTGTGAATTAATGTTTTACTGTAAGAGAGAACTCTTGGATATTACTGGATAGGGTAATATCCAGTTAGGGATGGCTCAGGGATGTAGCCTGTGGCTGACAGGATCTGCCCAGTGGCTGGATAAACCTCTCCAGTGGCACTGCTGGCATTTTGAGTGTAGATTCTGCCTTGTGTTGGGGAGCTGTGGTTCCCTCTGTGCCTCCATAAACCCTGTGTGGCCCTTCTGACCATGCTGTGTGTCAGAACTCACATCTCTGCATTTGGAGTGGTGGAAAATCAAGGTCACTTGGATCCCAAGGTACACTGGAGCCAGAGGCAATCCCATGCAAGCTTTATTCTAGCAAGCTCAGGTATTAATGACTTTGCTGCACCAGGACTTCCTGAGTAGCCGGAGAATTGGATTCAGGCAGTGCCTGCCCCAGCTCTATTCTCCTGGCGCCAGAATCCCCACTTTAAATTAACAGGAGGACGTAGCTGTTCCAGTATATTGCAGTCTCAGGAATACTGGGAGTGACTGGCTGCTGTGTAGACATACCCTGAGGCTGGCCAAAAATGCTGGCATCGGTCCGTACCCACCCTGGAGTTGCTAATTTTATTTTCTGCCATTTGTGTTGTAAATCTGTTGAGGAATGTCTCTCTCTCTCTGTGTTCCCAGGCTCCCTTTTCATGCTCCCCTCCTCCCAGGTTTCATTCTTCTTCCACAGATAATTGCAAGCACATTTTCACAGTTAAGTTGCCCTTCTCTGTACAACTCCAAAGGACATAATGGAACATTGCCTATTTGATCATATGTGTCTGTACATCAGAGTGTCTAACCAAAAGCAGTTATTTAATTACAGGTTCTGGTCCTGAGAAAGAATAGGTATATCCTAAAATTTCAGGAGATGCTTCTTCCACTTCTGGTAACACACTGAGGAGTCTGTTTTAGATAGAACAAATTATTATCATGTACCTTTGTAGCTTGATAGTAACTTTCTGAAAACCATGTCGTAAGTCAGTCAAAAGGAAGCAGAGATCAAAGACTTGTTTAAACATATTAAAAAAAAAAAAAAAAAAAATCAATGGAGACTTCTGCCAGCATGGATGGTTTGACCTGGGGAGGAGGTGGTGGTGGAGCAACACTAAACAGAAGGTGTGTTGGCCCACTGTAAGACAGCATTGGATACCTGAGCAAGTTAATTTGAGTCCCAGAAATAGAATATCCCTGTGGTATTAACCTTGTTTCGGCAGGTTGTTTTTGCAATGGCAGTGGGATCACACAGAGAAAAATTCTAAAAAAGAGAAAATTATGTATGGAAATCACACAGAGAAAAGGAAGATTGGGGAGGAGAAATGGGGAGGTTTGGTAGTATCATGTGCTCTGGATAATAGGCCTGGGTTTGGGTGTGGTTTTTTTAGTTTTATGTAAAGCTTCAAGATATTTCCAGGTGCATTTACTGAACCTGCTAATCCTGGCATGGTGGCAGGGTACCTTCCCTCTATCATGATTATCTGCTTCACCTTTGTACCATCCAAATTTGATAGTTTGTTTACAGTACTGGCATGTAATAACATTGGAACTGGGCGTGGGAATGTCCATGTCCTGTTGCTTTCTGCACTCTTGTGGCAGACATTAGTTCTGGGCAAGGGTTTCTATGGTTTTACTCTCTGCTTTGTGAAGGATCTCTGTGTAACCCCTAGGGAAGCAACATTCCCTTGCAGTCCCTCTAATTTCTTTGTTTTTGAGCATCTTGTACAGCTTTACTTAACATAATACAACTGCACCAAACAGGTGAAGGACAGCCATTTAGAAACACAATTTTCGTTTAATCAATAGCTTTGTAGCCTTGCCAGCTCTGCCTTTCTTTTTGAAGGCTTACTCTGCTGAGTAAGCCAGGGCTGTGTTAAGTAGCTGGGCCATAATGATTTGGCAAATCTTGCATCTGCTTCCTGCCACAAGGGTTCTGATTTCATACTCCACTGGCTTTGCTGGCAACAGCCTGGTGCACCCAGTGACCCAAAACATGGGGACAGTACAAGTCCCCATTGTGCAGCCTCCCAATATACATCAGCGCAGGAAACATTAGGTTTGTAAGTGCCATTTACCAAATAATAAATTGTTTTTATACAAGGGCAGTGATCTAGATGAAATATTTACTTTTCCACTAGCAGTTGGGTTCCAATAGCCTGTAAACCGTGCTGTCAGCCTGGCCTGCTGAGTTCAACAGGTTCCAGGTGAAAATGACTTCCCGAGCTGGGGAAGGTGATAAATCCCAGACTGTCACTTGGAAAAGCCTTTGGTAGTAAGTCAGCAGCAGCAACGCCAGTGGAAATGTTGTTGCCTCTAAAAATGTGGTTCCCTTTAGCTGTTACGTCAGTGGAAGGCTGTGCTGGTGTGGAACAGGGTTGGCTGCCTCTTGGCCAACAGTTGTGTTGGGAAATAAAATTCAGCAAAAAAGAGTTTACTGGAGAAATGAAATAAACAGGCCTGCTTTGTTCTCAGTGATCCCTTTCCAGTTGCAAAATCCTCCCTACATCGGATGCCAGGCCTCTTTCCATTGCTGGATCCAGCCCAGCAGGGAGTTTGTTGTCTATGTCTTTACTTGAACCCCAGTTTCCAAAAAAGAGGAGAATAGCCCACAGTTTTCTCAGTTTTCTGGTTTTGCTCTTGCTTAGGTAAAACAAATCAAAGCAAAAGGAATATGATCATGATGGTTTGCTCTGACTAGCTTGAAAAGTTTCCTTCCTGCTGGGCTCTAATTAGCTCAGGGCCTTAAAAATGAGTATTTTTCACTGTACCTTCTTTGTCTGTTTCAAAGTGCACTGGGACACTCATCTAATACACCAGATTTTATCCACATATGGGATAGTTTGACCTCTCAGAAGTTTCTCATGTTCACCCTCTGGTAGCTGTTTCTCACCTGCCAGTGACAGTCCAAATCCTGCCTGGCTCTTCCACCTGCTCCCTGCTGGGCTCCCTTCCTCCCACCCTGCTGTTTGCCAGCGTCACTCCGGAGACAGCTAATGAAGTGACAGATTTCTAATCTAGATTTTAAATATTCAGTTTAATTGCGCACAGTAAAACTAGGCTGCAGGATGAACAAATGCTCCCTAGAAACAGTTTGCTTCTTAGTTTAGGTAGTCTCTGTACTTAGGGAAAGTATCTTTCCTTCAAAGGAAAAGCACAGCTTCCTTTCTTCCTCCTGAAGACATAACCACCAGCACTTTTCAGAGGGTGAATTTTTTCCTGTCTGCTTCCTCTTTCATCTCAAGTAAAGTGGATTGCTGTGTAACATGGGGTAGATTTGGTCAAAGGCAGAACTCTTCCCTAACATCCATCATGAGCTACCATGAGTCAGCAGTGGTCACGTTTTGATAAAAATGCAGACTGCCTGTGTTTAGTAGCTTTAAAGAAATGCAGCAAACTGGGTTTTCCTACAGGAGCATTGTAACGACGACATTGTCATCAGCTTTCCTGCCTTTGTGTACAAGCATCATTTCCCATCTATTCACTTGAAGTGCCATCTCCACTGGGTATATTTTTTTACCTCTTTCTCCATTATTTTACTCTGTTATTGACACATTTCCAGTACTAATCCAGTTATGATCCTGAGAGTTTTCTCCAGTCAAAGAAAAAGCCAACTTGTTTGCTTAGGAAAATATAGTCATACTTTCTTTTTATACTTTAAGTACTACTCTCCATACCTGCAGCTCCTTCTGAGCTGTTTATGGTGTGTGTTCAAGTAACCTTACCAGGTTTGCCAAATGTGTGATTGCAGGAGCCCCTCTGAGCACAATGAACAGAATCACATGAGAAAAGCTCATAGACATCTCTAGAAAGCTGTCACCAGATAAAAGAGACACACCCTGCACCTCTTACCATCTAGAGACCCTCTAAAACAGTTTCTTATGAAAATAAAAGACTTTCTTCTTTCTCTGTAATTTGTCTTCACATTAACATGTTCAAGCCAAAGTTATTCAAAGCGAGAGTGTTTTTTCAAGTAGTTTTTTACTTTCCTCATGTCGCTTCCTTAGACAATATGAAAGCAAACTTGACTTTATTAGCCTTGAGGTTTGTAGGCAGCCAGTCACACCCACTACCCAAAGAATTTCACTTCAGTATTGGTCTGAACATATCATTTCCAAATTGCTTTGATACCAAGCCATAATTTGCAACATTCCTGTTTGATATTGAGTCTCTCCCTGCTGATAAAATGAGTGAAACTGAGATAACTTGCTGAACTTCTACAATCATTTATGAACAGCCAAGGCCAGGTGGTTCTGGTACTATAAATTATTTTAGCAGCTGAACCATTATGAAAAATCCCAGGAGTTTAGGGAGCCGGTGTGTGGGAGTGCCACTAATGGAAACAAAATTTTTGAATTGCATCATGCATTTCCTGTGCAATTTTTTTGCTAGCTAGTTCTGGTGGGTTTTTTCATTTTTGGAAGCAAAAGTGAGCCCAGAGGTTTGTTACTGTCTGCTGCAGTCACCTGTTGTGTTGGTGAATCAGTGCAAAAGGATCACATAAGGATGGATTTCTTCTTGCACTGCATTTGCGAGCCCACAGTGATTGACAATGTGGACCAAGAAAGAGGATGAAAAATATTTCTGTGAAGAGGACCTGCTGCTCTGAGAACCATACACCCTCTGCCTTGTCTGGGGACTGCAGAACACTTGATGCTGGTAGAATTTATATATTACATTCACTTCTCACCTTTTTGTCTTTTGATGTTGGCCATCTCCTCATTCTCACCTACAGGAATGGAGAATTCATCTCCCAGTGTGGGCAAGGCAGCCAGCATTCCTGACTCCCCCAGGCTGTCCCACTTCCCCAGCGCTCAGCTGTGGGTGGCTTCCTGATGGGGCAGAGTGTGGGACATCTGGGTTACTTGTGTTGCACGTATTTGGCAAATATTCCACACCATCTCTCCCCTCTCCTTGGTTTTCTTTTAAGGGTGTCTTGTGTTGTAGCTCTGCATTCAGGTTTGGCACTCACTCGTTTAATGCAGTTGACTGGAGGCTTTCAGGGGTTTCACAGGAGTTTTGGAAAAGTGATTGCGCGCAGAGCATCCCCTGGGGTTTCTGACACTGTGAGTGACAGGGCCGTCAGTGCTCACTGAGCTTTTGTCTCTCTTCCCTCGTGGGTGGGAAATCCCACCCAGCTATCCCAGGGTTTGGTCTTTTTCCACCCTACAATTTATATTCCCTTTTCATCTTCTGAGGAAATGCATGTCACATTTTCAGAGGTCTCATTCTCACCCACTTCAGGCAGTGCTGAAAGCAAACAGCTTGTTACCCTTCAGCTTGTTTCTTCTGCTGTGCCCCAGGGTGCTTTCCAAAAACAAGGAGCTACAGATGGAGCACAGCAGCCTCTGTGGAATGAGCAGTCCTTCTCTGCCCACCACTGGTTCATTCATAGTCACTGTGCTCCTTCTGCAACAGTTCTCTGTGTTCTGAAACCAAATTGAAGCAAGAATTTTGTATGTACAAGAAGTGGATTTAATCTCTTGGAGGGCAAGGATACAGCTTAATGCAAACATTTTCATGGAGATATCCTCAGATGAATTATTTTTACTTTAGGGTCACAGCTCAGCTGTGATCATGACAAATAGCCAGTGTCAGACAAGCGATTCCCAGTAGAGAGTTGCTGATCCATGTTGTACAGTGAGTGTTTTTGGATATATCTGTGTTCACCTCTTCAGCAGGGATTGATTGAAGGAATTAAAGCAGTCCTTGACTCCTACTGGTGCTGTTGTGTCAGAAGACTGCTGTATGTTGTTGACAGGTATCAAAGCATTTGAGAGGGTGTAGAAATGCTCAGCATGTGGTTGGATGCCTGCATGGAGTTGGGAAAGTGCTTTAAGGAAGGAGACAGGAAAGATTTGTGTAAGATGCTAAATGGATCTTGGAAAGGAAGGAGTATTGAGATCAGAAGGAGGAAGGGTCTTTTCCTGAGGTAATGCTACCTCTTCGATGCTGAGTTTCTGCCAAGTTTATTTGTACATATATTGATCAACTTTAGCATTTTGTAGGACTTTGTATTTGGTGGAGCACTTTTTTTTCTGCCCCTGCAGCCTCAGAACCTGCCAGCTCTTACCAGAAACTGTGAATTTTTTTCAGGAAAAGGTTGGTATGCAGGGGCCACATCCTAGAAATCAGAAGCAGTGGAGAGAGGCCATTGGAATGGTGGATGTTCAGTTGTGTTGCAGCTGGATTCCTTCATCTCACCAAAGGTGCTGGAATACATCAGGCAATGCTTGTCCTGCCATGAATCACCCACTCTGTGAGACAGCAAGGGCTCCTCGGAGAGAATCCCATGAGTAAATGTCTGTGAAATGTCTGAGAAAGGAGTCAATAATGTGAGCATGTGATGTTGCTGGGGAGAGGATCCTAAGATGATTCAGCCTGTTCTTCATGGCCTTGGTTAGGCTTCAGTCAAATCATGTAAAGGTCTGGTGTTTATGCCAGTGGCATTTAGATAAAATGTTTGAGTGTGAAACCCCAGTGGGTGTGCCTGCTATGTCACTCATGTTCTGCCTGTCCCTGCCATGTCAGTCTCATGTGCTTTCTGTCCCTACCATGTCACTCACGTGCCTTCTGTCCCTGCCATGTCACTCTCATGTGCTCTCTCTCCCTGTGGCACAAACTCGTACTTTGCTGCCTTCCAGATTCCAAGGCAAAAGAGCTAATCCTTTTTAAATGAAAACCATATCATAAAGGGCTGGATCTGTCATGCAGCTGAATAAACCACAGCTTTCCACACTGTTATTCACCATAGGCGTTCATGTGTTCTCACTCGCTGTTGTTGACTTCCTGGCTGCTTGATGAGTAGATAGCCATATAAAATATCTGGTTACTTCATTATTGGAGAGTGACATAAACTTGGTTATGAAAACAAGAGTCCAGTAGTCATGGCTCCCTTTAAATGTTGACTTTCTTGATTAAAAAAAACCCAAAAGTACAGCACCCGTCCTGAACACCCCTGTTCTAGATAACACTGTGTACACAATAACTAGCCTCGGTTACTTCAAATGCTTTAAGTAGGATCATCTCCCTCTCTTCATCACAGCTCCCCAAAATGCTCCTGACAGTTTCTGGAAGAGTCAAAGCATATTTAAGAAACAGTGTTTACATGTTTGAAAAGCAGAGGGTGAAAAAGCCTGTTTTCCATTAAGCCAATGCCCTTAGTGGCCACTGGTTTTGTAGGAAAGTTGCACAAGATGTTTCCTTGCCTCCTCCCTCACTGAGAGCTCAGCTCACCTCAGCACTTTCCCAGGATTTGTTAGTTTGTCCAAGCCTCCCTTGGGTCCCTCTGACCTCTCTGGCTGTCTCTGCCTCTCTTGGCGGCATCACCTCCCTGGGTCTCCCCCTCAAAGTTACTGTCCTCACTTTGCACTGCAGCTCCTATTGCAGTTCCAGCTCAAATGAGCACCCCCACTTCACTTCTTCCTCTGTTATGCCTTTATTCTCAACTGGATGGAAACCTCATAACTTGCAAGATTATCAGTATTTTATATTGAAATGTTAAACATGTTGAACCAGTTCAGAAGTAGGCATCTTTCCAGTGATGCAGCTTCAATTTCAAATGTTAATAAAAATTCCTAACATTTAACTCAATTTGGAAGCGAACAGCTCACAGGCTGGATGGTGTAGGGTGCTGTCTCCCACTCCTGCTTCAAACCCAGCCCAAGGCAGAAGCTGCTGAGAACTGTTGATGTATGTCCTCTGCTTAGTTTGGATTTGAGTTTAATGGCCATGTTTAATGTTCTCAGCTGCCAGCCATGCACCCTGTGTAACCTCCTTCAGTGCCAGCATCTTCCTTTGTGGTTGACACTGGCTGCACTGCAGAGGTGGGACTCCCTTCTCAAACCTTCACTGAAACCCAGTCAGAGGTGGGAAGGGGAGAAATTTTGTCCTTCATATGGACATCGTTCATATGGAAAAACAGATGGCATTTGTGCATGTCTAAATAGCTGTCCTTCCATGGGGCGCTGTCATCCTGCCCACGCTGACATGCCAGAGCAGATGTATTACAGCTCCCCTTCTCTCTTCCATCTCCCACTCTGCAAGGATGTTGTCCAGTCTGCTCTCCCTTTGCATTTATATTTCTCCAGTGGGCTTTAGAAAGAAATCTTGTGCTTAGTCCTGGCTCTGCATTTATTGCTGGATTACTTGTGGGTGAGTCATGGCAAGCTGGGTCACAGGGAATGACTTCTCTCATATTCTCTTCTGAGAAGGTCATTGGTGACATGCAAGGCTGGTACTGCCTGTAGCTCGTAGCAATGTTCCCTTGCAGAAACAAAGCCTTTAGGAGAACATCTTCACACTAAGGCAAGTTACAGGTAGAGAAAGCATGCTGCCCAGCAATCAAGTATTAGCCAGAAATGTTAAAACCTTAGTGGTCCCACTGAGCTTTTCACTTGGAGCGTGAGGTATCACTGCCTTCTCCTGCCCCCCCCTGTATTTGGGATCCAGCTGTAATGGGCTCTTTGATCAATTCTATGAGTCCTTGTTGGTCTGCAGGACTGACCCCAAGGAGCTCTTCCTATTTAATGTTTTGCTGAACTTACACACTTGCAAGTCTTTTTGAGTTGGTTCTTTGGAAAGACTCCTTTGGATTTCTATCTGTGGAAGTGAGAGACAGCCCGCTGTCCTCATTTCCTTCTTGGCAGCTAGACATCCTCCCTGCCCTTTTGAGAAGTGGTGCCTGAGGTAAGTGCAGTTGTGTGGAGAGCAATCAATTGTTTGTCATGCATGTTTAATAAGCATCTGGGGTGACAGCCAGGACACCTTGGGTAGCCTTGATAGCCGTGAGTTTCTAAAGTGATCCAGCGTTTGACTCACCCTGAGTTATTTGCAGGCAAATAGAATGGTTTGACTTTCAGGGAGGTGATGGAGGTGCTCTTACTTTGTGGCATTTTCTCTTCTGGGTTTCTTTTTTTCAGGCTTCCCTTTTTCATATTTCATTCTTTTGCTAGCTACCCTTTTTCTGAAGGAAAGCTCTTCTGCTGCTGTTGATGGTATTTTCTATCAAACTTACCTCTTGTTACTTCATATCTCTTCCTGCTAAGGGCAAGTTAATCATAACAGTCCTGGGGATTTCTCCAGTGGTCTCTTATCAGCCACAGAGTTGCAGCTGTAGAAAAGATTTTAAGCATCTCCTAAATCCGTTTCCCCCAGCCCTTGGCATTATCCTCAACTCAGATTTGAGGTTTTTATCGAGGGTCATAGTGGTTCTGGTGAAGATTTGTGTACATGACCTCAAGAATCTGGAGGTGCAGCAGTGCCTTGAAGGCAGTAGTAGGCTTTCCACAGGCTTTGATGCACTTTGGCTCAGGCTTGTAAAGAATAACAGGAAACACTGGAAAACACACCAAGGGTAAACAGAGCAGTTTAGTTACATTAACTGTCTAGAGGAGAAGCTCCACTAATGACCCAAACAAACAAAGCAAGTGCATTCGTTCAGCATTGCTGTGGGAAGACAGAGGGCTGATAATTGAGTTTAGCTTAAAAGCGTTACACAAGAAACTGGCCAGCTCAGGCCCAGAGTGCAATTCTGGCATCCTGACCCAGTTCTGATTGCTGCACAGGCTTCAGGGAGGCCAGAGCTCCCAGAGACTGCATGCTATTTTTTATTCATAGCAGTGGTACTTTAAAGCCTTGTTCTCCAACAAAACTGCATCAAAGAGATCTGTTGTTGCTGCCTCCCTGTGACTCCTGATCAGATTTGCCTTGCTGTGATTATGTTAACAGTCAGGACTCAAACTGGTCAGTCAGCTTGTTTCTGGCCTCACACATGATGAACAACAACAGTAAATGTGCTTCAGGACTCCTCTAGTGAGGCCCTGGTGTCTTTGACTGGTAAGCAATGCATTATTTATATTAGGGAAGAAGCTGGAGTGTGAAACCAGAGTCCCAGGATGCTTACTCTGAGTAAACATTGAATGAAAGGTGTTGAAGAGCTGACAGTCTATGCTGTCCTTGCTTTCGTTTGTGGAATCTCATTGTCTTTAGGAGGAGAATGTGATGAACTGAAAGGCAGAAGTTTCCCGTGGGGTTAGGATGGAGGAGTGACTGTGCTCGTAACAGCACAAAGGGAAGCCGAATCCTGCTCATCCATAGTGGCTCTGCTGGCTTTGTGAAGGGTAACAGGCAGCATCTGTTTGTGGCTCCTGATAAAATGGACATTTATGTCTCAGGAAGCACAGAGGGCAGTGGGTTTGCAGGGCAGTGCAGTGTCATTTTGACATTGCTACTTCTAATCTAAGAGCTTTTCTTATCAACTCTTTGTTCAAGATCAGTTCATGTAAGAATAGCATTTCCCAAGGCAGAATATTTCAAGAGACTGATTACCTGCTTCTAATTCCACGTGAATTCTGAATAGCAGGTAAGATTAGATGGTCACAAAGGAAATGTAAACTGTTGATTCAGTTTGCACTGGTGTTTAGTACAAACGCACACTGCTCTGTCCTATTTATTTCTGTTAAAAGGAGGTGGACTATTCATTAGTGAAAAGAATCAGCACAGCATTGCATTTACTACATGTTTAGGAAAACCTGGTCCCTTTGATGTAGGTGGAGACCCTTGAACTTCCGAAAAGAATGTGTTAGCATGCTAGGGTATGCTTTAGTCCTGAAGGTCATTTAATCATTTTCTCAAGTGAGTCATTGTAAGGTAAAGTAGATGCTGAGAAAAGTTATGCATTGCCAATTAAAACAGGCTCCAAAGGTGCTGCTGGTTTCATTCTACCAGAAACTCATCACTGAGAGGCCAGGAGGGGTTGCCTGTGTACCTTGAGGCCACATCCCAAGCTAATAAAAACTGGCAAAGCTCCTGTGCTTAATACCAATAAAGGTATTCCTTTCAGGCTCAATTCCTTTATGCTTATGACTTTTAAAAGGATTTCTGTTAAGAAAACAGGAATGATTCAGGAATGGGTAGATTTCACACATGTAAGAATTGAATTAATTTCAGAAGAAGCCTGTAAATAACTTGAGGTGTGAGTTCTGATTCAGTCTTTATAGAGAATACTCTTTATCTGCCTCAAACCCCCTGCAAAAGTAAAGCTGAATAAGGTCTGGCAGCCTCAGCATTAGTCCTAGGCAAGACATCTTTCAGGATGTCGGGTTTAAAATAAAGTTAAGGACAGGAATGTACTAATTAGTTACTGCTACCCTTGTTTTTTGCCAACAAAATCTCACTTTCAACATATTTGACAAAAAATAATTGAAGTTAATCAGAAAGCTAAAGCATTTCTTAATTAACAACCCTAGACCAAAGACCAGTCTTTTCTGGAAGGGATAAAATCAGGGAGCCTAAAGCACTTGGGAAGTCAGGAAGATGATTTGTTTTCACCCTTTTGAGGTAGAACAGCTGATGTGCTGACCAGGAGACTGTTCAGGAAGCTTCCAGAACAGGAGGACTGCCAGATCCCATCCCACAGAAACAGAGTAGGAACCCAAAAAGGGCCCAGCTTTGAGTCTCAGCACTGTGGCACTCACAAGGCAGACAAGCTGCAAGAAACCTTGAAAACCTGCCTGGTCTCCCTTAGAAAAGTTAACAGGATTGCTGCATGCCCACTAGCCTTCTAAACTGGCATTTTGGGGTGAACTTAGTTCTGGAAGATTCCTGACAAGCTCACATCCCTTGCTTCAAGGTACTGAGCCCTTCTTTTTCTGACTTTTAGGAACACAATCTTTAGATGGGCTTATTTGCATTGGAGAAATACTGCTGGAACTTTCATCCTAGCATGTGAGGAGTTTTCTCTATGTGTAGAAACAACATGGGTAAAATATATGGAGTGAAACCCAGGCTCTGTTGAAGTCAATGGCAAAACTCCCATTTACTTAGTGGACCAGGAATTTTACTCTTTACTGTTTCAAAGTTAGAGTTGCTAATAGACTGTTAGATAATTACTGCGTGCATCAAACAAAATGTGCTTGATATTAATGTTTCTTCATTGTTCAAAAACCACAAAGGTTTAAAAACAAGAATAACTATGAACTTCTGAGTCTAAAAATTATGTTAAATGTAGTTTTGCTAGAAATAATAATGTCCCTGGAGATAAACCTAAAATAATAGACTCCACTGTATAATCTTCACTGTAAGCTAAAAATAGCAGAGATGGTGGTTTAACCTAAGCCATAATTATCAAACTGCTGAAGGGGGTTTTGGTTCATTGCAACTAGAAATGGATGTCGTGTTTGGGCTCTGAACAGTCAAGTCCCACGACTGAGGAGAAGCAAAGCCAAGAGCACAGTCAGAAAGCAAACAGGAGCCTCAGATTTGTAGGGAAATAGCATGGATTAAACAGTGCAACACCATATTTAAAGGGACTGCTCCTGGCTTGCTCCAGACAGCCTGCTGGAGACCCAGTGATGCAACAACAACAGCGGCCCATCTCTAGATCATTCTGTCTGTGTGTTTGTAGGGATCATATCCACTAGATTTTGGAAAGCAAGCCAGAATTTTCAATAAATATTCCAGCAGATACCCTTCTCTGATCTACATCACTTCTCCAGGTTCACTTCCCATAATCCCTCAAATAGTCACATTTCCTAGGAGGAAAGTCCATAAGAAGCATTTTTAAAAGTTTCAAACACACAAACACCAAACACTCTGATATTAAGGCAATGGATAAATTAAAGGAACCTATAGTTCTTTATTTAACAAGTGCCCAGGGCAGTACGTGACTGATTATGTGTTGTATGTGCAGCCTGTTATTGAGTTGTTAATTGCTAATAGCATCATTGCTAAAGGCAGTGGGAAATGAGAAACCCACACCATAACTTGATAGATTTTTGTCTTGTTTTGTTCCAATCCAACAGCATGGGAATGAGCCACGATGATGATCATCAGCCCTGTGCTGGGAGGTCTCACATTATGTCTGGAGAATGGGTGAAGGGCAGGAACCCAAGTGACCTTTCCTGGTCTTCGTGCAGCCGAGATGACCTTGAAAACTTCCTAAAGTAAGGATTGTGCTGAGTGTCAAATATTCTATCAGGCAAGAATCCACTCTGTTGCTTTAAGGTGAAAGTATTAAGAATTTTCCTTTTAAAAAAGTGTACATGTGTCATCAGGGCGTGCAAGTTTGAATCTGTCTCCATTGCAATAGCCCCTTGAAACTGAGGATTGAAGAGAGACAGAATAATTATGTGCAGTTGTCAATGTGCTGATAACATCTTTAAAAAAATTCCATATCACTTTCTTTTTACAGAAAATGCCCTTCAGTTTTTCAATGGCAGAAATCTGTGTGTAGGTGGCCTGCAGAAATCTCTGCTGAAGGATGCTGCACCTTTGTGCTGTGGCTTTTACTGTCTTATTATTAAATAGCTTTTATTTTATTGAAACTTGACTTTGCCTGGAGGTAATTCTGATGTGTTTTCTCACTCCTCAGTGAGTGTTGGTCTAAAACAGTTCACTGTAAACTTCTTTCCTACTGCATCCATGTTTCAGCTCATCATATTCAATTGTTCAGGAAGGATTTCTGTCCTGCTGCTTGTTAAGTCTTATGTACTACAGTAAGCACTGGAATTGTTTGAACTCTGCAGTTCTGGTCTTAACTCTTCAGTGCAGCTCTGACAAACAGTGCCTGGCACAGTACTTCGTGCTAGGAGGGAGTTCAGCATGGAAAATTTCCCACTCTGGGGGTTAGAGGTGAGAAAGAAAGGAAAACAATGAAAGAAAATGGGATATTTACTGCCACATTAAAGGCACGAATTTGAAAAAGAAGTTGCATCTGAACTCATCTGGTTGCATCTGGCCCCAGATGTGACAGTGATATTCCAATTTGTAAAAGATTGTTGTGAAGGCAAGGAGAAAAATCTTCCCTTTATGCCTGCGATGGATAAGACAAAAAGTCAAGGGCTCAGAATTCAGCTGGAGGGATTGAGGTGAGACATGATGGAAGACTTTCTAGCTGTCATTTCGAGGCTGGTGAAGCTTTGGGCTGAATTGCCCGAGGGCAGAATTGAGTCTCCATCAGATTTCTAGGAACAGTTTAGACAAATGTTGAACCCAGAATGTTGTGAATGTAGTCTGTCCTGCCTTGAGGCCTGGGGCCATGCATGAGTTCCTAAGGACCTTTCTATCTGTAGTTCTCAATGATTTAGAAGGCTTCCAGGGAAAACCCACTGTTTCACATGAGATTTCCTTTTGAAGAGACAACAGCAGCTCCTCTGTAGTAGTGATCTAACACTGCAGTTCAGAGGTGCTTTCCCTTAAGGGCATCTTTCCTTCCTGCCCTCCCCAGGTCCAAGGTGAGCACCTGTCTGCTGGTGACAGACCCCCGGAGCCAGTATTCTGTTCGGCTCCCTCACAAGCTGCCGGGGATGCACTACAGCGCCGACGAGCAGTGCCAGATCCTTTTTGGGACCAATGCCACGTTCTGTAAGAATATGGAGGTAAGAGCTCGTGGGTTGTAGTTGGAAACAAGGTGGGAAGTGGAAAAAAGGCTGCCAAGCCCTGGGGAAGAGAAAAGGAGTCTGTACTTCCCTCAGTTTCAGCACTGCTGGTGGAAAATCAAACGGCCTTGAGCTCCGTGTCAGCAGCTCCTGCTTAGGCCTCATCTTTCTTTCCCCACACTGCCCTTGGTAATCTCCCAGAGCAGACTCAGAAAAACTGGTGTTTGCACTTTGTTCCTTTTTGACATTGTTTTGCTGAAATGCTCTGTAGAGATTGTTTTCTTGGAAGTTCAGCTGAGGTGAAAGTCTCTCCTCACAAGAGTGTTTGGCTCCTTTCACAGAGTCAGCTTAGATGGCTGGCTGGGTGTTTCACGGCCTTCACCTTCAGACCACTGCAGTGTTCTTAGGAGCTGACTCTTAACTCTGTGCTGAGGAAATATTGAGGTCTGCTTGTTTCGTGAGGCCTTCCCTACAGAATTCTGTGCAGAATCTTGTGAGTTTTCTAAGCAACATCATGTTTAATCAGGATTTGGGTGTAGTGTGGTTTGTATCACGTGGTTGGTTGGCAAAATGGAAACACTGATTGTTGTTGTCTCTAGAAGAAGGTTGTATTTGAGATGAGGCTGTCCGACTCATCCTCTGGAATTTAGACAGCTAAACTTTTCATAAGGTCTTACTCATAATCAGATCTTTTAATTTTGAGCAGATCTTGTCTGCACCCTGCTTTAGACAGGGAGAGGGGTAGTCCCTGCTTCCACTGTGGCCTTGGAGACATCCAGAAGAAAGTGATGAAGCTGTGTTGGGTCACCAGCCCCAGCTGGCAGCATCCCCTCCTGTACAGATAGGTTTCTTGCTTTTAATAACTGGCCATTTGTATTTTTTAGTTGTCCTTCATTCCCATTCTGAACAAGCTTGGGGTCTTAAATCAGTGTTAAGAAAGAAAATAATAATCAGAGATAACTGAGGTTTCTAAGTGCCAAATTACTAAAACTGTGGAACACATGCAAGTCCTGGGAAAATGCTCTTAGTTTCACGTTAGCTGTTTTATTTATTTTGGACTTGGAAACTAGCTAATATAAAACAATAGGAAAAGAATCTGGATAGGTTGTATTTTCCAGCTCCATCAAGAAAATGCAGACCACCAGGACTACTGTACTGGAAGCAAAGTATTTGAATATAGGTCTGTAAAGAAAACCTCAGATCTACCCAGCATGACTCAAGTTCTTCCACTTGTGTGGGTGTCACCCAGCTGGGCTCCTCTTGGAATAGATTTTTTCTATTTCCCTTGTTGTGATAAAAACCCATTTTGTTTCTGGATATTCCAGCGCCTAATGAGAATGTCAGCCTGCTGGTAGGTGGTCAGCATTTCTCACACAGAAGCTGCATGTCCAGTCTGGAATTGCTTCAGGGACATGTTTGCCAGAATAATGTGCCAAGAGGCACCATTCTCTGCGAGATGCAGACAGCAGGTGCTTGTGTCTCCCAAGATATTTTCACCAGTCTAATTATCTGACACCTTTAGAACACAATGAAAACCATGCTCTTTTTCTCCATCTCTCCTTTCTCCCAAAGAAAAGCATATTTTATGAAGACATTAGTGCTTTCTAATGAAAAGCCTGGTAGAACTTCAGCAGATTAAAAACAATTTGCAGTCCCTTATTTAAAATTTTTTCTGTTGCAGATGTGCATTAAGAATTAGTATTCACCCTGTGAAGCTCTGGATCAGTTATGTCACATGCCATTAATTTAAGCAAATATTTGCATCCTGTTATGCTACTCTGAATTGGTGTTTGATGGCAAGGAAAGGAAATTCTTTAGAGGAAATGATCACTTTTGATTTTTAAACCTCTGAAGTTTGTGTTCTTTTCACCTTTGTGTTTCTCAGGCCTCCTCTGCAGAATACTTGTATCATAAGTCTCAAAGCTGTCTACAAAAATATGAACCAAAAAAAAAATTGGCACTGGTCACTGGCATTAGCTGTAGAAATTATTGGCAAATACAGCTGTCTCCTCTTTTAGCCAATGGTAATGTGGTATTTTTAATTCAATAAAGTATTAAAAAAATCCAAATGTAAAAGCAATAAACATTTGACAGTAAATATTTGTTACGAAAAGGAAATAAACTTCAGGAAATGAGCCTGCTCAATCTTTTTATGATTACATGTGTCTACTGCCTATTTTCTTATATAATAAAAGAGTTATATTACAATATTTCTTTGGAGATAGTTGAGCTACATAATTATGTCAGGCAAACTAGAGGCCCTACATTCAAAAATGCCATGCAATTTGGTTTAGAGCAAGTTTTAGAAGTTAGATGATTCCAAAATTTCAACATTTTTGAGAAACTGCAGAAAATTTCTGTGCAGTAAGCTCTCTCCTTTAACAGCACTAAAACCCAATTTTTTAAAGGAATATAATCTTTGCCTTCATAGAGAGTCAGGTCCCTCAATGCTTGGCAGTGGCTGGGCCTCCGACACCAGCCCAACAAGATAGTTAATCCATGAATATTCACCCTTATCTGAATATTTGAGATTGCATCCCCAAAATTCTTCTTCTATTTTGTTTTTAATGATAACTTAGATGCCTTAGAACAAAATGGTAGCTCTCAGGTTTATAAGTTTCCCAGACCAGCTATCCTGCAGCTATTCTGCTCCAAATTTACAGAACAGAAATTAAAACATGAGGAAGGCTCAGCTTTACATATCCTAAACCTCTTGACATTCCTTTTTTCTTTACTTCTACGTTGTGATATACTTAAAAATGAGTTTATGATAGATGATCCATAGTCTGTTGTGATCTATGACCTCCAAGATGCTGGGTGAGATTTTCTAGTGCATGTCACCTCTTTAAGGAGCTGTGAATCAGGCTTTTAGCCTGGGTTCTTGTTAGGGCAAAGAACAAGTGTCCAGGGATGGGGCTTGGAGCAACCTGGGACAGTGGAAGGTGTCCCTGCCCACGGCAGGGGGTTGGAACTGGATAATCTTTAAGGCCCCTTCCAACCCAAACCCCACTCTATGGTTCTATGATTTCAAGTATGTTAATGAATCTCTCAAGACCCTTCAGTAGCTCCCCCTTCATATCCAAGTTACACAATTTTCTCCTGGAATATGCAAAGGCATCAGAGTGCTTTCCCATGGTGCTTTCTGTTCATCTTTCCCATTGCAAATGTCAGGCATTGTCTGATCCCTGCGAGTGTTTATCTAGCAGGACGTACAGGTGTGCTCAGCCATGCCAGGCATGCTGCCTGTCTCCAGCTGGGAAGCTGTGCAGTGTTAGCAGAGCTTTGGCCCACCTAAGAGCTTACACAGTGGCCTTTATTTTGAGGCAGACAAGTTGCTTTTAGCAGAAATTAAATAGATGCCTGTGTCATTCTCAAGCTCTGAGCAGCATCATGATAATTGCAGGAAAAGCTGAACAAAAGTGCACCTCTGATGCTGCACAGGGCATTATCAGTGCACCCCAAACACAGAGGTCCTGGGGGCCTCTAGCTGCTGAGTGCTGACGTGAGTCCAGGGCTAACATGGGAGCAGTTGTGCAAATTACAGGCAATTCAACCTGTCTGACCTCTGTCCTTCAGCTCCACACTGGGCTATGAATCAACTATTGTGAATTCATTTGACCCCTCTGAGAGAGAAAGCAGAAAACTTCAACCCCAGCCAGGCAATGATGCCTCTAGAGCAGGGGTTAACCCTTTGCTCTCCCTGTGTTTATTCCAAGAGGAATAGAACGGATGGTTTCTGTTGAATCTCCCATGGAGCAGAGATGGTGTTTCTCCCCCAAAAATGCATCAAAACACATTCAAAACCTCACATGGAAACATTCTGCATGTTTAATCTTTATTTTTCAGACTGGCACGCCTACCAACAGAGGCTTTTGCACTGAAATCATATTTATGGGGGAAAAATGTGATTTCTATCTCATGTATCCATTTGGCTTTTTATTTTATAAGCCTTTTGGCTTATTTATTATCAACACATTTTTGCGGGTTTTTACGCAACCGTCGTTGTCCAGCATTGTTTTGAGTCAAAACTGAGCTGAGGCTGGACTGGCACTTGGAATGAGATTAGCATTGCTACAAAGAGATTTTTTTCTGACAGGGACACTGTCAGCTCAGATGTAGCTGGGAATGTGAATTTTGACATAGCACTGTTTATAGAAATATTAAACCAGCTAGAATTGGCTCCACTGTTTTTCTTAGGCTCAGGTTGTTTTTTAACAAATGTAGGTATTTTCCAATATCTACAGTTACAGAACAGGAGGGCAAAGTTGATTGCAAGCCAAAGGAGAAAAAGTAGATTTCTTGGCTGATATGGAAAAGGAGAGGAACCAAAAAACAAAGTAAAGAAAGAGCAGCAATTTCAGTGATCAAGTGGATTTTATGAATCCCTTCAGTTTGCATATTTGATGGTGTGGTGGTGAGTATAATTCAGCAATCGTGGGTCTGTCTGTGGTCTTGATCTTGCAAAGAAACTGCTGGAGTGGCCTCTTGGGCTCTGTGCATGGGAATCGATGGGCCTCTGTTTGCCTTTTCTCTGCAGGGCCATTTGTGAGATGCAGACCATGATAGTGAGCCCTATTATTTAGTAACGTATAGAATATTTACAAGAACGTGGTAATTAGATTGAAAACTGGTTTATCCTGAAAATAATAGGTTGCATTGTCACTTTCTGTACAACCAGGGACTTTGTCTACATAATAATACTAATAAATCTGGAAGAGGATGGGTTGGGTTTTTCTTGAGGCTCACAAGATAGAAGCCTGGCAATTCTAAAATAAAATGAGCAGATTTTTTTTATTTTGAGAAGTAAAGGTAACAATTAGCCTAATTGCCATTCTGTATTTTATAGTTTTCCTCATATAGGTTGTTAGAATTCAGACTATTTTCACGTTGCCTGTTTCTATGAAGCCAAAGTGTCCTATTTCACTGCTTCTGTATGTTGCAAAAATACCTTTTTCTCTTTATTTTCAGTGGAAATACTTTTTGTTTAAGAGAGAGGAAGAACGAGAGAGAAGCAGAGTTCCTGCCTGGGCAGCACAGCCCAGTTTACAATTATTGGAATGCTTCAGAAATTTTTGTACGTGTTTCAGTTTGGAAGATGGTCAAAACACATTCTGGTGCAGTGGTTTAAAGAAAAATAAAAAGAGGGGAACCAAAATGAAATTATAAAAATACAACGTGGAAATTTAGGAATATAAACATAATAAACTCTTAACAATAGTAGAGAGAGCCTATTAAAAATTAAGCACTTGAGCTTGGCAATCCTACATTTCTTATTAAGACAAGGGGAGGGAGAAAGAATTAGTGTAGCCTTGTGATGTGGCATCTACAGCTAAAGTTTGAACTTTACAAAATTAGCCAGAATACGATTGCGTATCAGCCTGAAAATAGTGTATAACAAGCTTGAAGGGCATTCAGACTTCTCCACTGGCCTTCTGGGAACTTCCCATCTGCAAAACACTTCAAGAGAACCCCATAATTTTCACAACCACATCTGAACAGTGTGTGTACATATCTATATTTATTTTCCTGTCCCTTGCTTCTCTTTTTCCATGGCCAAGAAACACAATCCATGATTTCATTCTTTTAATTTTCCTTTTTTTTTTTTTTTTAATAGACAACTCTGCCTCTTGTTCAAAAAAAATCAATATTTTTCATATTCTACAATCAGGTGTTAAGCCTGGGGAGCTTTGTGGGAGCTGTTGAATGAACATTACTCTTAAGAACAGCTCTTTTAAACGTTGGTTATAAGTCACAGTACAAAATGCCGATAATTTAGTTCAAAGACTGTTCTAGTGCCTTGTTCCATGTATCTCTACTTCCGGGTCCGGCCATATAAAGACATTTCCATGATTTTTTCAGCTGATGTACATGTTGAGTTGTCTCATTTAAGATGCTGAAATCTGGGCTCAGCAAAGCTCAAGAGTTCACACAGTGAAAGCTGTGCTTTGGTAGGAAAGTGCATAAAACTTGTCTTCTTCTCCTTGGATTTTTCCATGTCTGCGGATCCCTGGAGCTGGTGACATGAGTGCCCTAGAGGCACTGGAAAGATTTGTATTCAGCATAATGTTTTGCCATAAAATTAGTCTGTGGTCTTATGACTGCTGTCTTTCCAATCTCTTTCTTTTGACCATTAATTTAATTCCAGGTATATGAAAAAATTAAATAAATCTGGTGCTTTGCAAAGAAGTATGTCAGACATTGAAGGTTTTTAGTTTTCCTTGAGAGCACCAGATATTGCTGAAACTAGAAACAGTGTTTTCCTGTTTGATTGTTTGCTTCCCAATGTACAGTTTAAAAAAACAGAAAGTATTTCTATTCCTTTGTGCCTTCCCTGCAGTCTGAGAATCTTCCACTGTTTGTCTGGCACTACCTTGGAATATCAGCTCTAGACACATGTCAGCAGCTTGGCCACTGAGACATGGATCCGAGTTTCACAGTTACCTTGTCTGGGACATGTGGCTCCTTTCCTAAAGTGCCTTCCAGTTTTACAGGATTCGAGTTTGAAACAATTCTCATCTCATTTTCAACAGCAAGAAGCTCCATCAAACAATGCTGCTCACCTCCCTTGTGATTGCTGTGGGTCATTTATGCACCCATAATTAAAGACAGCGATGGTATAGAAATTGGGAGCATTGTTTTTATCACCTTGTTGTGTAAAGAATTGCTGCTCAGAAGCATCCTGTGAGGCTTTGAGAACATTTGCATTGGGCTTTGAACAGGAAAGCGAGAGTAAATTGTGTGTTTATTGTACCTAATAGGTGTTAATTAGGATCCTGGTTAGCAATATGCTGAGCCAAAACCTTGGCAAAATAAAAGAGTTCTGATACTTCATTGAAAGTCAACCGGTTTATAAGGAAGCCTATGTGTTATGAGGTCTCTCGCTCCTGTTCCTTAAGGATATTTATTCTTCCTAAGTTCTTTTTCATAGTCCCCTCATTTTGACAGAAAAATTGGTTTCATGGTGGTTCAATTCTGCTGCTAGAAAGAAGAGGTTCCACTTTCCAGTAGGCAGCAGAAACAAATTCATCCTCAGGAGAAGTGCAGCCAAGGTGAGGGAGTGAATTGTGTAAGGAATTAACAAGCTTCTGTAGAGTTATTCCCTGCTGGGAAGGACATCTTTATTCAATTCTCTTTATGCTTTGGAGATTTGGAAGCTCCCCTTGTAGGTAACAATCTGAGGATATGAGGTGGAGAAAGTATTGTGAGCCCTTTCTTGTGAGCCCATGTGACGTCATGGGGTAGGGTCACGCAGATTTTAGCAGCAGTGGTGATGCAGTAGCTACCCCAGAAAGAGCAGGCTCCAGACTTACTGCCTGTGGGCAAGGAGCTGGCTGGATTAACTCTGGCTTCTCCTCATTTCCAGCTGCAGCACTGAGCTAAGGAACCTAAAATAGATCCCTTTGCTGAGCTGTGCGTGAGCTCCGCACGCTGCGAGTCCATGTGGGCATGCAGAGATGGAGTTCCAGGGAAGGGAAACACTGTCCTGGAAAAGTGTGAAAAGCTGGGAAAGATGGGAGGGCCCAGAGCCAGACCCTGGCTTTAGCTGGAGCAGGCAGTGACACAGGAGCCTGTGGCAGTGACACTGAGCAGAGAGCTTCGAGCAGCTCTGGTTCAGCTTGTCTCCCAGCAGACTTTCAGCAAGACATTTAATCCCTTTCTGTTCCTCATCTTTCCACCTAAAACGGAGTGATAAAACTTCTTTTATCCCCAAGCTCCCAGAAGTCTGTTTAGATGGTGAGATCTCTGAGGGAGAGAAAACACCTGGCACAGTGAGGCCCCTTTGTCAAATAGATGCCATTATAATCCCTGTAATCGGAAGCGCCGTTCACCTGCCGAGCACATCTCTCCCAGCTTGGGAGTTTCCACATTGTGACCTCTCCCAGGACTGGTTCCTAACAGCTGTGCACACAAGCTTTCCTATCTCCTAGGAGTTTTTGAGAGTCTAAAATTTGCACCTTTATAAAAATTTCATTTTATTTCAGTTTTTAAATTTTATTTTCTTTCTGTATAAACTCCTTAAGGGTTCAGTTTCAGAAAAAGCTTTTTTTTTTTTTTTTAAACAAGTGATTTTAAATTTTTATTGAAACACTACTTTTCAACAGCCATATCCCTTTTTAAAATTTTATTTTGCTCTTGGAAGTATTTCAAACTGGGAGCTGATCCAAAGATGACCTTTCCCCACAGACAGTTTCAACAAATCAATATTTTTCCAGTGTGAAATATCTATCATTGGAAAATCCTCACTGGCACTTCCTGAACGCTGTAGGGAATGCTTTGCAGGCAGGGACCTGCCTTCTGAAAGCTGGTTGCTGAATGCAGAATTAACACTAATATAGTTCTTTTGATGGCTTCTTCTGTATCAGTATAAGCTCTGAGCTGCCCCTCACAACAACTTCCTTTCAAGTCCTGCCATTTCTTGCTTGGATATTTCACCACAAAGCTGGCTGTTTAACCATTAAAAAGTCAGTCACTTCGACTGTTTAATGGGAAGTTTTGTTTGGGTTCCTATTGTAGCTGAGGAGGATACATGATCTCTTTTGAAAAGAGCTATTAACATGATAAAACATCTTGGGAACATACAATCCCAAAGCTGATGGTTTCATCTTTGCTGGGGTATCTGAACACTATTAAATGCACGGGACTGGGCTAACGAGGGCCTGGGCTTTGTAGTGGTGTGGCACCAGAACACAGAGCTCAGCGCCGTTACCAGATTTTTCTGTAACTGTTTCCTGAAATATGCTTTGCATTTAGGATTCCGAATCAAACACAGGGATGCTATAAAAATCCAATGTTTTCCATACCTCGAAGATGGGAGATTTCAGAAGGGTTGGTGTTGCTGAGAGACATATTTCCTTTATTTATCTCCCTAAAATTATGTGTGTGTATGTATATATGTATATACAGGCATAAATGCACACATATATATACACACCACACCCACATGTATGTGAGTATTTGCACCCTCTGTATCCCTAGGCTGGGCCCAGTTTTGCAGGTGCAAACACACATACTTCGGGTGATCTCTGCCCATTTCTTCCCCATGCCATGGCTCATACCTGGGCATGTGACCTGGCTTTATCACCTTCCACGTTCTTGTGGGCTATGGAAGGATTCTGGTTGCCAGCCAAAATTGTACGAAAAGCTGTTGCATTTTTATGACTTTGTTTCTACCACCACCCCCTCTGTCCTCCCAGTTTTACATCAAAGAGCAGAAATTAACCCTAATTTAGGTGCAGTTTATGATCCAGGGACCTGAAACTGAAGCTGAACAAATACAGGCCTTGCGTAATGCACAGATATTTAGCAATGGTGCTCATATGTGTCTAGAACAACTCTTTTAGGGATGTAGTTACTTCCATTGCATCTTCAGCCAGGATGTCTTCCTGACAGAAAGCAGAAGCAGAGGGTTTCCTTCTGGGGCAAAATTTCTGTCTGGGTCGTTCAAGAGATCTGGCTGGAGTGTTTCTCCTCACATTCTGCTCTGAAGCTTTGTGGTTACGAGAGCGGGGCTGAAGACTGGAAAAGTGGAAATACTTGCTGTCTACATCTTTAATTTCCAAAGCTTCCCTTCATTTTACGTATCAATATTGTCCCCAGTCACAGTTTGGAAGGAGATTTTGCTGGTAGTGCTTTCACACTGTGGTTTATTGCCTAGATTTGTGTTCTTCCTGTAACACTTTTGGATGGTTAATAAATGTACCTTTTGATTTTAGTCCTCTCCAGAAGGCAGGGGGTTGAGAATCTGGGAGTTATGGGGTGGAACAATGAATTTCTCAGTAAGCTCTGAAATCTCTGCCTTGTCAATGCTTCTGCCTCACTTTACCTATCAATAAAACAGTGTGTGATGCCCTTATGGCTAATTGGTGCTTAAGTGCTTTCAGAGCTGTGGGTAAACCACTAATTAGTCAGTCATTTAGTCAAAATTACTAAAGACTGATATTTTCCCATATGCTCTATTTGTTCAGAGAAAATGTCTTGAAAATTCATTGATTTAGGTTTCCCCAGAGTATTTGCTGTTGTTTGTTTGTTTGACAATGACTTTCTGCATTGTGGTTAATACAGATGTTAAATTGTGCTGTCTGCTTCCAGTTTTTGTGAATATTCTTTGGGTTTAAATAGTGCAAAATCCTCTTTCCAGAAAGAAATGTGGAAATGGAGCAGGATGCAGATACTGCTGTGATAACTATTTTGTTTCGGTATGTTCTACATCATCTCTGGGACTGGGATCAATCTCACCTGCACCCTCTCTTGTACAGATCTTTTTTATAGAGATATGATCTATTTTATAGAGACATACCAACATGCCTGTACACAAAACACACATGCACCCAGTCTCTTACATTACATTGGGAAAGAACCATGAGGCTGAAGCGTGTTGACTCAACTATTTAATGAGGTGCAATAAATCTTGACAAGACCAGCTGGCACTGGAGTCAGGTTTCTCATCTTTTTACCATTACATTGAACTGTGAACAATAGTGGAAAGAAATGTAACTCTTCTTTTTCTTTCTTTTGGTACTCAGCTGTGTAGCACTGTATTGAAATCATCTACTTCCATGGAATGCGAAGCATGGTGGGTGCTGTGGAAAATGTTACCAATGCAAAGGCCCCTTTCCCTGGTGCTTTTTCTTAAATTCTGAAAGCGTATTGATCTGGCAGATCACACAGTTGTGGTCAGCACTGAGATCCCTGCAGCACACACTGGCTGAGCAGAGCAACAGCACTGGGGACCCTGCCTGCCACCAAGCTCCTCCTTTGCTGCACAGCACACCGTGACATCCTTTCCTCTTTCTCATTCAACCTTCTCCCCAGGGGCATTTCTGGCTGGTTATTGCTACCACCAGCTGCAGTTACGTATCTTTTTTTAAAAATAGGAGTAATTAAGCATCTTGGACATCTAAGCATGTGGCATGGTTCCAAAGCACCCGACATGGCCTCCCATATAGGATTCCTTTTTAATGGACCAGATTTATTCTTGTGAAAAAAAATCTGTTTGAATAGCACACTTTTTGTTTGGGGTAGGTTTTGTTTCTGTCAGTGGCATCCATCAATCTCTTTCATGTTTCCAGCCTCACCACTTAATGCCAATCAACCCTTAAAAAATAATTGCTCCCAAACCAACTGGATGCCTCTGGATTCGCTTGAGAAAGACTGCCTGAGCTTTGAAGTGTATCCTGTAATGATGGCTGGCATCTCCAAAAGTAGTAACTGCATCTCCTTGCTTTGTGATTACAGCATTTGATGTGTGCTGGGCTCTGGTGCTTGGTGGAAGGAGACACATCCTGTAAAACAAAGTTGGACCCCCCTCTGGATGGCACCGAATGTGGCGCAGACAAGGTAATCAGAATGCTCAGCAGCATCACTTTTTGTTTACCAGCATTGGGAATAATGTTTCCAAGATGTTCACTATTTAGCATAAACCGATAGCTCGTCATGTTCTGGGTTGTATTTGAAGTAGGAAGTGTGCAGAGCATTTAGTTTGTTTCACCTCCTCCCTTCCTCCTCTCACCTCCATCTCACCAAAACCTCAAATCCCTAGAAACTTAAAAGTGGACTTGCTGCAATCCCTCAGACATCCTTTAAATTCCACCTGTGCAAGGTCAGGGCTTCTTCCCAGGCTGTGCTAACCTGGTTGCCTTGCAGTGGTGTCGAGCTGGGGAGTGTGTCAGTAAAACCCCCATCCCTGAGCACGTGGATGGGGACTGGAGCGCGTGGAGCCAGTGGAGCATGTGCAGCCGGACCTGCGGCACCGGGGTGCGCTTCAGGCAGCGGAAATGTGACAACCCGCCGTAAGTCCTCACACCTCCTTTTCCCACACAGGCAGCCTTTTCTCACTTGGGCAACCCTTGCTGTAAGAGTACAGGGGAGAAATGGGCAGCAGAGCTGTGCAGAAGCCCTGAGGAATTTCTCATTCACAAGCAGTGATGACCAGGTCAGAATCCTGGAGTGACTTGAATAGGTTCTGTGGAGGTGTCTTGAAGAGTTACCTTTGGAAGTTTCCCATCGCAGTGATTCTAAGGTAGATATAGTTGAATTAGAAACATGCAGTTTGGCAGAAAAGCTGATGCTGTGTTTCTCCTCTAGCACTGCAGTGAATGAGGAGGGGCTGATCTGGATCTACAGACCAGATTGAGCCAATGTGCCTTAGAGATCAGTTTGCAGGGAGTGCTGGCTTTGGGCTTGGGGAGCAGTGCAGTGGCTGACATTGGTCAGAGTGCCCCAGAGCTGTGTTGGCAAAGCCCCTTGAGATGTTCTGTCAGTCAGGATGTGCTGCCTAAGAACAGGAAAGTTTTCATGCACACAGAGAGCCCTGGGTGCTGTTTAGCTCCTGCACAGTGACTACAATCTCTGCTTGGGCTTGGATGTTTTTCTGATTCTGGATGAAATGTACATGTTGTCCTTCATCTCTCAGGTCAGTTTAGGCCCATCTAGAAGTCTCTTCATTGTCTTGGAGTCCTGAACAGGTTACAATGGTGCCATTTAACTGACCATCCCAACTGTGTTTTTTATAACTTCACAGCCTTGGGAGCAGCCCTCCAAGTGGGGTATCTCTGACTTTATTCAGATTTTATGTTTTCTTCTACACACAAAGTACCCAAAACTTTCCTTTTTAAATTGGGGTTGAAATTCTGGATAACAACACAGTCACTTTGAAGACATGCCTAGATGATGGATAGGCTCACAATTGCTGCTGCTGACCTGTAATCATGTGGAAAGGATATTTTTGTTCATTTCTCTCCTTATCTGAGCTGCAGTTGCATGTCTATAATATCCAGCTCATTTTCCTGAAAGGGGGACTGAGCTGGTTTCTTTACTGTCAGCTCCAGTGCTGACCAAACCTAAATCCATTCATCATCGTTCCTTAAATTACAGGAAATGCTCCTTCCAACACTACACACTGATTTTAAAATTCTCTTGCTCATATACATTCTTGGCTGGGAATACACACGTGATCTTCTTTTGCTTCAAATTCTTGGCCTCAGCCCACTTCTGCAGCTGGTTTATTCACTGTCCAAAAATATTGGCTAAGGGATTTATCTTTTATTTTATATATATTTGGTCTTGGGATTTTTTTTTTTACAGGAATCTCTGCTTCTGCCAACTGACTTCTGAGCCTGTGGGACTATCAGTATTTTTAAATCAGTTGCTTCACTGTTTGATTTGGTTTTTCCTCTCTGTAATTTCTTTGAGCATTTACATGCATTGCCTCCACATGGTTGTAAGGAGTGTGTCCTGAGCCAGTTTGCACGTGCAGACTTCTGAGTTGTACTGCCTTGTGTTCTTGCTTAGGCTTTGGGCTGTTGTTGTACAGTTGAACGGAGGAGAAAACCACTGGCTTAAACAGAGCATCCCTTCTCCAGTCCCTTCTTGTCATGTAAAAGGGTCACAGCAGCATAAATGGGCTTTGATTTCCTCAGTTCCGTTATTGGGTGGATTCTCTTGGCATAAATACAGTGAAAGGGGGCTGTGGAGTTGCCTACCGGGAGATCTCATGCAGTCGCTGTTTCAGGCATGGGCCAGGGTGGGCTTGGATTGTACTGTTTATTGGAAATCCCAGGCAGTGCTTGAGCTCATAGTGTACAAGGCTTGAGACCTGGGATTCCAGATTCCAGCTTACTTGTGGTTTTTTGTTTGTATTTTGTTTTATTTTGCAAAGAAAATATAGGCTGTTGCTGAGAATTTGCGTTTTCCTTCTTCTCTGGGGATTCATCAATAAAAACAGATAGGGTTTGCAGGTCCTTAATCCTGATGTTGCATTAGCAGCCTTTCCTGCATGTTTAAAAAACAAGTATGTGAAATGGCATGGATTTCATGGATGGAGGTTATCTGCAGTAGAGGTTTGTTTCTGGATACCCTGCCCATAGTGCAGGTTATAGCTGCTTCTATGGTATTTTAATTGCAAGGAGGACATGTGCTGAAGAGATGTTTGCTGTGTTTCCATCCTCAGGAGCGCTTGAGGCAGGGGGCAAAGCAAGTGTGGGAGGGGAAGGTGGAACATTCCGGGTGTTCGGTGCTGACCCTGGTTTTGTTTCCCACTTCAGCCCGGGGCCGGGTGGGAAGAATTGCCGGGGGGCCAGCGTGGAGCACACGGTGTGTGAGAACCTGCCCTGCCCCAAAGGGGTGCCCAGCTTCAGGGACCAGCAGTGCCAGGCCCACGACAGGTACACCAACAAGAAGAAAAGCCTCCTGACAGCTGTCATCATGGATGGTGAGTTTTTTTCATCTTGCTCTGTAATTCCTTGCTGTTCTTTCACTGCAGTTTCTTATCTGCAGGGTTCCCATTGTTGGTGAGAAGGCTGCAATAGGTCCCCTTAGCTACAGGTGAAAGACTAATTGCAGTTAATTGTTCTTGGTGCTGCCCTGCTGTTCCTTTAGCCTTCTTAATAGAACATACAGAGCTGTCAATGCTTTACTCATCTTTTTGAAATACTGGGAGAGAAGTGCCTTAACTTGATTCCCAGTCTGAAACTGAGATTTTCAGACTGGGAATCAGAGAGTTGGGAATTTAAACATTAAAAAGTTCCAGTTAGTTTGGAACTGAAGAAACAAGGTGGCTTGCCTGTGACATTTTTTGATTTATGTCACTTTGGGGCACCTCAGCATGATTGCCTATCTCACCTACATTCCTTTAATACTCCTTTGCTGGATCTTGCTGTTTATCTGCTATTCAACCAGATATTGATGGGATATGAAATGGTCTGGAGAACTTGTTCTTCTAAAATTAGTCGCTGTAGCCTGAATTTTGTGAGACACAATGACTTGATCATTCCTACCAGACTGATGGATGTTCCCTGTAACAAACATCTTCTCTTTACAAGCAGATACACATAAATGTATTGACTGATTGGTTTTCTATGCTGTTAAAACCCAATCTCATCAATATAACCCTTTAAATATTGATATTTTAAAGTGGGACAATGACGGGCCTAAACTGAAAGCCTCATGCTCCTTCAAAGATGAGATATCCAAATCCATTCATGTATAGAATGCATCACCACTGCCTCAAACACTTGTTTGTGCTGTTCCCAAGGGCAGTTGTCGTATTTCTTTTTCCAGATAAGCCATGTGAGCTCTTCTGCTCTCCACTGGGCAAGGATTCTCCCGTGCTGGTGACAGACAGAGTCCTGGATGGAACTCCCTGTGGGCCTTATGAGACAGACCTCTGTGTACATGGCAAGTGCCAGGTGGAGTAACTTTCTCTTGTTCTATTTCTAGTGTAAGGTTCAGTCAGGAGCAGCACCGTGTGGGTGGCTGGGAGGCTGTCCCTGAGGGGAGGGGACAGCCCTGTTTTATAAGGCCCACTACAAGCGCTCCATGGCGCTGTGCCTTGATCTGAGAACTGTGCTGAATGCCTGAGGTATGATATTATTCCTGAGCAGCTGAGAATGCTCAATAATCACATTTGCTTGTGTGCATGGCTTGGGTGGGAAGGGACTTCTGTGAGGGGAGCAAATTGGAGGGGAAGTCTGGCCTGCTTAACTGCTGCTTTTTGGCTGTTAGAGGAATCACTGATAAAAGCACTGAAGCTGCAAACCATTGTCACTAGCCTGTTACAAGCATTATCTTGCCAGAATCATGATGCTTTTCAGATCCACCTGGTTCCTTCCTAGGAACATGGAAGAAACTTTTCCGTACCAGTTTCTCCTTGGCTTCTGCAGCTGCATGAGCCAGAGTCCTCAGATTTGATTCCCTTTTCCTTAGAGTGATGGCCTATATCCATTGCAATGATTATTTCTCTCTATCCAAATTACACAGAGACCCAAAATGAGGTGTGAGAGATCTTTGTGATAAAACTCTTCCTGGTTTTCTGGACAGTGAGACAGTTTGTAACACACTGAATGCTTGGGGAGGGCAGCTCTTAGAGCTGGTGCTTCAGGTTCCTTGAAAATTTAATGGAGTTGTGTAGACCCATATGAACTGGAGATTTAAGGTTTGGACAAGGGAAGGGAGATGAGAAAATGTGTGTTTAAAGATCATAAAAGACAGGAAGTTGCTTGGAGTGGGTGCTCCTGGTGATGGATTTAGGTCATTTGTCACAGACACTTTGACAGGGCGGACCCTTCATGGGTTTCCTCTCTCCTGATCATGTAGCGTGTGTTCAGAGTGTGCTGTGCACACCAGAGTTATGGGAAAGGCACTTCACTTGGCTAAAGCAGCCTTGCCAGTGTTGAATTCTTCCCGGCAGTTCTTCCCCTAAGCTTCTCTTCATCTAGATTTGTATCCTGGGGTAGGAGTTGCCCTTCCTGGTGTTAACCAGCCTGTTGTATCCACCAGAACAGCTTTTTAGCATCACCCTTTATTTCCACTAACTTCACTGGTTTGCCCTGGGGGCACAGGGCACACCAAATTTGGCCTTATTTCTGATTTCTGTGAGTGGTTAAGAACTGCAAATTTTTATTTCTTTGAGCCTTCCAAGTCAGGGAGATAAATGAACACAATACTCACCTGGCTGTGAGAGAGGCTTTGGGGGCATAAAGCAGCTTTACTAATAACAATGCAAAGAGAAGAGCAAAAAAAATCTTTGGGCTGAATTTTGCACTGCTGCAGGAGACACTTCTCATGGTTTCTTGATAGATGATGCTGAAGAGGCATTTTTAATTCAGGCTTTCTAATTTATTCCAATGAAGAATACGAATAGCAAGAATCTGGGGAGCCAGTACAAGTTTGATTCTTTATAATACAAAGTGCTTTGCATAGAGCCACATTCATGGTGCATCCCAAGTTACTGAATTTTTCCCTGTTTTTGGCTGTATCTAAAAAAAGCTAAAAAAACCCCATTAATAACCTTTTATAGACAGGCCAGCTGTGTACCTCCAGCTGTGTGCCATTGACCATTACTCTGGGCTGGCCAGTTTTACTGCCCCAAACCTTCAGATCAGCCACAAATGGTAAATCAGACATCATGGCAATGCACATTTTTTTCATCCAGGGAGGATCAGTAGCCAGCTCCCTCCAAATGAGTTCCTTTATGAGCACAGAGCACTGGAGGTACATCACGAAAGGCAAATTGCACTCTGAGTCAGGGGCAACTGCCTTTAACTGTGCAGAGAGGTGATGACAGCTGCAGAACATTCAGTCCATTTGCATCTGGCTGAGAAAAAATGCAAAATGATCCGTTCAAGCTGAGCAGATTTGAAAGCCCTGTGAACTCATTTATAATACTCCTCTGCCTTAAATGCAGTGCAGTGCTGAGAATTGCCATATGTGCCTGTGTACCCCATTTGCCACAGATACTTGTCTAACTAGCTGCCTATTAAACCAATTTAATTGCCATATTCATTTAATTACTCCTCTCCTTGTTTCTTTACCCAGTGTAGACAAAGCTTGGCAATAAGCATTGCAGGAGGCCTGGTGCAGAGAATAAGTGCTGAAATCAGAGGGTGGTATTACTGTTATTTATTTTCTTATGTAATCCTTCTAGTTAGAGGCTCTCAAAGGCAGGAATGACACATTGTCAGTGCAGCAGACAAATTAGCAGTAACCATTGCCTGTGAGCATCTAGCCCAGGAAACGTAATAGATCTTTTCCCTTCATTAGAGGCTCCTAAATGCAGCTCATGAATCATTCTTGGATGATGAATGAATGTAGATGAACAACAAAACTGTTGCAAGGGTTTTGAGAAGGAAAGCAGGAACAGTTCTTTGAAGCCTCAAAATGCCCCAGCTACATTTGGGCACTAAGGGAGGAGAGTTTTCCTTCAGCTGTATTTTGTGAAATTAGTACAGTTTCACTTAAAAGCTGACCTCCAATCTAAAAGGTGTCAATGAAGCCTTTGGTGTCAGCATTGCTATCCCTGAAACAAAATCATCAAAAGCAGCAGCACCCCTATATTTATCCCTTACACCTGAAGGCAGCTGGAGTGAGTAAACTTGGTTATTACTTTGATCATGCATAGAAGCACCAGAGAGCAAAGTCAGCCCTAAATTTAGCATAGGGGTTCCTGAACCCCCTAGACTTTTTCTAGCCTTTCTCCTTGTTTTTGTGATGAATCATAAGGTCTTAATTCAATTTTGTCCGTGTTTATTGGAGTTGTTTTTGAGGCTGAACATTTCAAATGCACCATTTCTTACCATCCTCTGAGCAAACTGGATCCCCTGTTCAAAATGTGTGTGTGTCTATGATCTTTTCTTCTCAAAATGTTCTTGATTTTCCAGCAAGGAGAATTTATTTTCTCCAGAGATTTTTCAGAGACAGAAAATCTGTAGCAGGCTGGAGAACAAGAGCAGCCTGATGTGTTTGAGGAGGAGGAGGGTGAGTGCTCGTTTAGGCTTTGCAGCAGTTTGCTTTCCCTGTCATGGACACTGCAGCCATGGGGGACATGGGGTGGGGCACTGCAACCTGCACCTCACGTTGGGTTCATCTTCTCCTATTTATCTTCAAGTGACAAATGGCTTTCAGGGAGAGGATTCCCTGAGGGTTTTGTTCTTCCATGAGCCTGGGGGGTGTGTGTTTGATGAGAGAACATTCGTGAGAGCAGGGCACTTTCTAACCCATTACAGTGCTTTGCTCTGTGCTGCTGAGGTTAATTCAAAACTGCTGGCAGAAGTGGAGCTAAAAAAAGTGTCAGATGTCACAGAGCAGAGGGGTGAGGAGAAGACAAGCTGCTCAGCTGACTGTTACTGATGCACATGACCTTGTGCTGGCTTTTCTCAAAGGAGGATTAGTCTGAGGCTCATGACAGCATGAGAACTTTCCAGTGGGGACTACAGATTGTGCTTCAGGATGTAATTTAAGGTCTCTGTGAAAAGAGAGACCTCCTGTATAGCAGAACTGGGCTAGAGATCAAGGGCAGCCTTTGCTATGATTTAACAATTTAAGAGGTGAAGATGTTTTGGCTCTGTCTGCAGTTTTCTCATGAATGTTTTGTCATATCGCACCTACTTTCAGCTGGCTGGTGAATCCACAGTATGTTTAATGATAATAAGCCGCATTATCAGGCTGTCCTGCCACAACAAAAATGTTACAGAACTACTTTCTTCTGAAAGTGATTGCCACACTCTGTGAAAGGGGAGCACAAATTGGAAAATGGACAGATTTTCAAAAAAAGCTTCTGCAAACTGGGCAGGCAGAGTGTCAGGAGAGTGCCACAGGTGGCAGAGGAGAAATTGAAGTTGTTTACTGGATCTGGTGCTGACAAACAGCTTTTTACATACTTAGTACCCACTTTCTGCATTTGATTGATGCCTGCAGTTCTGGCTTTGTCTCCTCACTTGAGTATTTTCCATGTATTATTCATATTCCTGCATTACAAACTGTGGTACAAGATGTTCCAGACTGGGTAGCTTGTCTCCATACAACAACTTGGCTTAGCACTGTACTTCGATAAATTATTTAGTGCATGTGCACAAAATCCAGAAGGATTGTCTGAACTACAGAAACCTGTTTTATGATTGCCTTTTTTTTTCCGTGTCTGGATCTGTAGAAATGTCATCTGAGGCTAAAAAGAGTATCAGAGATTTTGGTGAGTAAGGCATAGTGACAAAAACCACCTCTTTGTTGATATTCTACGGGTTTTTGGTGTACTTTGCAGAGGGGTATGAAAAAAAAAACCATGCTGTTTCCCCAATTTTTCTTCCATTTTATTCCGTGGAAAGCATATAATAGAACAGAAGTAAAGGAGTTCCTAGGATGAGAAAGAGCTTTGTATTATTTGTATGTTCTCTCATGAACACAGAGGTTTGACACATAACCTTCAATCTGTATATGTGAAAAGACAAGAATTATTGTGTGTAACACCCCCATGAGCTGCCGAGGGATCTAAGCACGAAGTCAGTGGGCAGGTGACGTTGCAGATCTAATGCAGATGAGATAATGCTAAGTTACAATAGTAGGTGTCTAACTCCTGATGCAGCAGAGCTGCTTTGGTTCAGACCAAATCGTAAGGCTTGGGAAATGACAGGAGGATATTTGCTGAACTAACTCCTACATGGACTCCAATCCATCACACAAAATCTTTTCTGGAACAGAAATAGGAGTAACTCAGAGATGAACTGCTTGATTAGGGACCCAGACTCACCTCACCCAGCCCTGACAACCACCCACAATCCTCCACAGGGGCAGCCGTGTTTAAAACAAAGAAATAAGAATTCTCTTCCCCTCAGATCTGAGTGTCACTTGCTCACATCTGTACATTCCTGTTTCATGTGGTCCATCCCTGGAGGTATCAATGGACATTGGATATTATGGACAAAAGGAATTGGCAGTGTAGATGAATCTGTCATAACCAGCCTGCTCTGTACATGATTAATTTGTAAAATGGCACATGTTGCATCAATATTTATGTTTGATCCATTGAGACAGCCAGTTAGTTCAGCATATGGTAAGCATTACAGTTTTGTGAGCCTACAATGTCATTTCTTGCACAGGGTGGGTGTATATAACAAAAATAATTGTGTTTATGTAGCAAAACATACTCTCACAAGTTGTATCAATTGAGCTCTTTCACAGCCATTGAAAATACAAATAAAAATATCATTAAAAAATATCCAAGCAATACAGAGAATAGTTCACACAGAAGAATCCAAGTGATATGTATTCAAAAGAGAAGGACTTTTCCTATGCTGGAGCCAGCAATGACTGAAGCTGGAAATACCAACCAACAAGCAGTACTTTCAGATGTTTAATTATAAAAATGAGAAGAAGGGGGAGGGCGGGAAGGAAGGGTGGATGGAGATACCGGCTTAAAGAGAATTCATTTCAGGCCTTTGGCTCAGCAAATGTGCAGTTACCTGCCAATTTAAAGGTCAGTGGCTAGTTCCAAAATGCGATGTCAGAGTAGGAGACTGCCTGGGTGGAAGAGCATTAAGAAACCTCTGGACACATTTCTGACTGTCCATGCTGAGGACTTGAAGCCCTAAAAGACTTATTTTCATGTTTCTTGCCAGCATTCCCATGTTTTAAAGGTGCTTCCCTTCTCACCAGTCCATTCAAGACTGATGGAACTGAAAGTATCCAGCAATTGCTGGATGGGCTGGTCCATGGACTCAGTCTGCTCATCTGCAGGATAACTCTTGGGTCAGAAAACACACGGGATATTATTGTTATTCACATGGTCTTTCTTTCTTCAAAATGCAAAGTTTCCCCTTTCTGCTTCTCAATTAAAGAAATCCCCTTGCCTTGACCAGTACATTGCAGTGGACAGAAGGCAACAGAAAGCAAGTGAGAGATGGCAAAGATCAAACAACTCCCTTGAACTATTTAGGTTTTAAGGGATTCTTTCTGCACTGTGAAAACTTGACTTTTGAGCGGTGAAACTTGGGATTTTCCCCTTGCATATTATTAATTAGGCCCTCACTTTTTGGAAAGCTTTCTGCAGGCTGAGGACAGCTCTGTAGTTAAAAGATGGACACAGTATAATACACAGAGCATATTGTCAGTGGGAAGCTGCTGATGTACAGACTCAACAGTTTTTCCACCCAGTGCTGGAATCTCAGGGGCTCTCACACCTTGGAGAAACCTGGATGTATCTCTCAATTAACAGTCCAAGGACTGCTGGCAGGTACTTTGCTCCCAGAAGGGTGATGCCCACTGTGTTCTGCCCTTCCAGCCCTGTCTCTCCCCCTTTGATCCACTGATCCGCTTTAAGAGTGGCCACGGTAGTGGTTTTAAGAGTATTTTCCAAATTGGGAGTTCTCAAAGGATCAGTGACCAAGGCGGTCGCTGCAATGTGTTTCTAAATGACTTTGCAGCTTTTGGGATACACTTATCTTACAAAATACACTTATCTTACAAAATCTTACCCAAAGCTGTTTCATAATGTACTGTTATTAAATGTACTATTATTAAATGTACTTTCAGTTTGGAAATGATTGGAAGGCTTGGGGAGAGGGAAATGGACTCTAATGTTTATGTAGACAACACTAAAGCACTTCCAAGGTATTTTTCCCCCATAAAGTGCAAGAATGCACCAATTTTCATCATGAAGCCAAGAAAAAAAAAATGGTTTATTCTCTTTTTATTCTCTTAGAGATAGTCCTTTGTAAGAAGCCATTTCCTGGCCTAAATGTGATGAGGGCTTTAAGTCTCAAGGCCTGAATTGAGAGGAAAGTTTGTGGGAGCAATGGTGCCTTTGAAGAGGAGGGTGCAAGGGCCATTCCCAGTTCCTTCACTCACAGGGAATTAGGGTGAAGATGAAAGGTAAAAAACAGCGAAGATTTTGGGAGTTACATTTGTGGATTCAGTGGGTTCTTTCCATGCTTTCAGAGAGGGTCTCTCAAGTCAAAGGGTGTCAGTGACCAAGTAAACGTGTGAGGAAATGGCTTGTCTTGAACCCCAGTCTCAGCTGATGGGGGACTCAGTCTTCCCAAGCTTTGCTGGCTTGCGCTGGTTTCCATTATCTGGGAAACTCCAGCGTAAATACAAAGCATGTGATTGTCAACTCCCCATTCTTTCCCTGCCTCTGTTAGAGTCCTACAGACTCCTCATGTAGCTCTGGGAATAAGTGTGGTTCAACACTCATTATGTTCCCTTTATTCATCTGTGTGCTCACATAGTGCTAATAACAATGCAGCACAATAAAAGATAGCACCAGAGCCTTAAATTAAACACAGCCTTTCCAGTATCTCAGCAGGGTGGCAGGCAGGCATTTATTTCCAGCTGCCTTTCAGCAACCCCATTAATAAATCATCCTGATTTTCCTGGAAGGAGAACTGCTGGGACATCCTTCTGTTCTGGGGGCAGAATCACACTCAATATCCCAAAATTATTTGTTGGACATGGGCGTGAAGTTTAGGCTTGAGAATTGCAGCTGCCAGAAACTCCATGATCTTCTTCCTCTTTTAACTCCCATTAACTCTCTTTTAACTCCCATTTATACATTTATACAGGTTTTTTCCTGCTGTTCCTGTGCACCAGTGTAGGTGCTGTGCCAGTTAATGAGCAGCATTTCCCTGGTATGTGTTTAGGATGATCATCCTCTCTCAGCATGTCTGTCCCTAATGATCTACCCAGACAAGCTCTGCATCAGCCGATGGCTGGAACGCTGGTAATCTTTGATCCCTGAAATACATCTGGACTCACGCAGTGGCCAGGGTCTTCTGAAATAAGGGGAATGTTGGAGTTCTGATCCAAACTGCATTGCTTACATGCAGACAGGCTCAGATAAACAGCGCAAGTTCTCTTAATATTTCCCTGCTTACCCTATTTTTCAAAATGTTTGTTGTTTTGATTGTTCCCTAAGATATCTCTCCAACTTTCCTCTGGCTTCATTATAGGAAGGCAAAGAAGGGAGAGACCCAATAGCCTCATTCAAATAAGTCTTATTAGTGACAGTCCTGCTACACATTTGCCAAGAAACTGTTTATCTATGCAGAAGAAATCTTAAACTCATTTTTAACAGTGCAATCTCTGCTAATAACTTGCTTAACAACAATGCTTATTTCAGTAGAAATTTATGCTTTAAGAGTGAATTGCTGATTATTTTGAGGACAGAATACAATTCTTATCAATTAATGACAGTCTTGTCAGCCTCAAGATCTACAAATGTGGACTGTTCACCATCATAACCTGTAAATGCTTTGGGAATAAGGAAGAATGTGGTGATAATCCCGATAGCTACAGGGACAATATTGTGACTCTTCCCATCTGTGGAAGCAGAACTGCAGGGTTTTATTGGAAAAAAATTAGGTATGTATAGAAAATGATGAAAACACCATTTATAACAAAGATTTAGGTGAAACTGTTAGATTTTATAATTTTTTTCAATTGAATGTTGATTCTTAATACAGTGCAACCATGTGGAAAATTTCATAATTGCATAGGCAATCTTGTGGTAGAAATTGGCTAGATATGAACCTGACCTGCTTCCATTGAACTATTCTTGCATTTCAGGTATCTTGACCCATCTGCTTAATGAGGCCTTTTTTCAGGTATTTCAAAAGTGTAATTAAGAATTCAGTTTTTTTTCCCCATTCAGGTTTTCAGTCAGATGTCAATCTTAGTCTTGACCTCACTGTTTAGAGATGCTCTAACCTTGCAAACAAAGTAATGGGGGCTTCTGGTTGTTGTCATTAGAAAATTGGCTGTGATGGGATCATTGGCTCAGCTGCCAAAGAGGATCGCTGTGGGATCTGCAGTGGCGATGGGAAAACCTGCAAAGTGGTGAAAGGAGACTTCAACCACACCAAGGGCATGGGTGAGTAACACTCAGTGGGTTCTCCTACCTTCTGGAGGAGAGTTAGGGTGGCAGTAACAGCTCTTTTTCTTGGATAGGATTAGAGTCACCTAGCAAAAACAGCTCTAGGAAGCACCTAAGAAACACAAAACAAACCCTGATTCACTTCAAATGTGATATCCCATCTGCTTCTTACTCAGTTGCCCAGATACCAGCTACTGCCTCTGCCTGAAATTCAGAGTGAAGTTGTGTTTCTCATTTTGAGGGCTACTGGTGCGGATGATTTTAAGTAGGAGATAAAATCACAGAATCTTTCCCAGTGGGAGGGAAGTTGGATTTCAGCACCATCTTTGAGGTCTCAGAATGATGCATGTTGCATGTTGTAGATGATTCATGTTATAATCAGAATATCTCAGCTAAAGGGAAGAACACTCCCCTCTGAATATTTTTACTGGTTCCGTGCCAGTAAAGTATCCAGTATAGGATATAGGAGCTTGGAATTAAGACATACATTAATGTTGTTAAACATTAATGTATGTACAGCTTGGTGTTTGAATTAGTCTTTGTTCCAGGGTTTCTGTACTATACTTCTGAGAAACCTGTTATCACACATCCTTAATCAGCCAAAGGGAGGGAAAGCCATGTCCAGAACTTGGAAGCAGCTCCAGGAGGAAACAGTGGTCCAGAAAACAAATTATTTCCCATTCAGTGAATACAGAATTGCCATTTCTGTATGGAGAAATACATTCAGCATGTGCTGCTCCAGGACTGAGTTCCACAAAGCGCATGAAAATCCCCTTTAAGCACACACTTCAGCTCAGTTCAGGCTAAAGCAGTGCCAGTGCTTAGCTGCTCCCTTTAGTCAATGTCTCAGCTCTGAAGTCTGAAGCTCTGATTTTGTTCACTGACCTCTTTCTCTGCACCCTCCTCCACCTCGCCCGTGGAGCCAGCTGGGGTCTGTCACTTCCTGTGAGATGCAGGTGGGATTTCCCACCTGGACCACATCTCTGGAGCACATTTGTGTGCTTGGCCAACCTGTTGAATGGTTTTCCTGCATTAGTGCCTTTGACTCTTTTGTCCCAATTATTTTCCACCCACTTACATCAAGTCTTTTGCATTTGATGCAAGTGGTGGGAAAAGCTCCTCATTTCCATTGAAAAAACCCCAGCTAGTCTCCATTTTTGTAGCAGATTATACAGCTTTCGTTGACTTCTTACGTACTTCTGAAGGGCAGCTATCTTTTGTCTTTTCCAATGAGTCTACAAAACCTCTTGTGCAGATAAATAAGAAATTTCTGGGTCACTGCCAGGAGGTTGCACCCGTTTCGAGCAACACAGACTGCTTGAGGTGGTGACTTTACAAGGCTGTAGGAACAGAACAGTTTCAGCCTTAACTGGCTGCCAGGACACTGCAGGAGGTTTTCACCCCCAGTGCCCTGGAACCTAATCAGAAAGAATTCCTGATGACTCGTGGACAGTGTTCAAGCATTCGGATTCTTTGCTGATCATCTCAGAAGCACAAACCTGTCAAAGTGTTGCTTTGTCAATGCAATGTTTCCACCTTTAACCATCTCACATAATCTAGAAGATAATTGTTTTTACTAGTGTAACCTCATAACCATTTATTAGATGTTTTGTTTTAATTTGGAAAGTAATTAAATTTTACGTTTGCTCCCATCCATTTCTGCTCACACACTGCTGTTTTGCAGAATCAGGTCCTCAGGTGAACCCACTGAATCTCATGCAGTAGGCAAAGCTCCAGGTTTGGGGTATCACAGGTGAATGTGAGGTTACTCAAGGAAAAAAATGGCTTTTTTTTTAATTGACAGTTAAGCAAAAATGTGCAAAAATTAATGGAAGCTGGGGCAAAGAAAAATCCACAGTATGCTGGTGATAACAAGTTCAAGGTTTGGGTAAATGATTGCACAGTTCAGTGGCAAATCCCCACAACCTGGCTGTGATCCAAGTCAAGGCCAAGATCCTGAGTCCAGTGTGCTGATTTATTATTTCAAGAGAGAATAGACTTCAAACATCAAGACATTGATTGTTTTGGAGTGGGATCTGTTTGGGGAATTGCAGCTGCAGCCTTGGGACTTGGCTGTGCCCATGGGACTCCTCTGGTTGCAGGATTGGTCCCTTCTATGTCCTGTGATTGCAAATGATGATGTGGAGCCCTGTGAACTGAACTAAACCCCTGCCAACTCCTTTCTGTTTCTTAGTAACCAATAGTCATTGTAAGAAGGTTTCCACATGTGTGATGGCAAAGGCAAAGGCTGTTCCCAAGTGTTTCTCGTGTAAGATACTTGAATGCTGTTTGCAGTGTCAGTGGGTGTCGGTGAAATCCTTTGGTGTTGGTTCTTTATCTTCTTTTTGTCGAATTAGCTTGGGGAAATTTGGTGTCAAAAGCCATGGATAAACTTCAAGTCTTTTTACTGTTTCACTTGCCTGGTCAGAGATAAAAAGTACGGATACTTTCCTTTTAGAGAACCTATCTGTGTGAAAGAAAGCCAAATTTTCATGCACCAAGCAAAAACAACCAGGTCTATTTCTTTTTTTCCCCCAACTTTAATGTCACAGAGGTTCTGCCACCCTGATGGGGAAGATGGTGGAACATTCAAAGTGCCTCATAGGAGGTCCAGCAGTTCAGCTCTTACCACCTGTGATCCAGGGTGATCCAATTGGAAATGGACTCCATTTTTCTGCTGGAGAGGAGGTCAAAAGCCTTTATTTATGATGCTAAACATCACATACACTTGTGTGCAGCTGGCTGTCTTCAGCAGGCCAGCTGAATGCACTGTTTAGACTGAGGTTTCCTTTTGACTGGCAGCATGCCCTGTGCCTATTTCTACAAAATAATTTTTCAAAACCAAGCACAGAGTTGTTCTTAAGTCCACTTTTGTCACGCTGCCACAGTACAGGGGACCTAGAAATTAAGGACAGCTCTTTGACTCCTGTCTGTTGGGGAGCTGATTTATCACTGACAACTTCTCCAGGGCTGTTCCTGTATTGCTCAGAGGCCTGTGTCTGTCTCTTGATTTTTCTCAGCCACATCAAGATTTTCATTTGGTTATGATTCAAAAGAATGACCACAGATATTTGGGGGTTTTTTTAATGGCAGAATATAATAAGGTGAGATATGCCAGTTGTTGTAACTATCATTTTAGGAAAAGTACACCTTTGCTAGGAATTTTTCTTTTTAAGATGGTGGAAAAGTGAGGGTTTTATTGCATATGCTGTTTGTCCAGCACTTATTAAAAGAAATTTGAACAGTAGTGCTGTAGTGCTGGCTGGGAGCATCTTTAGCCAACACAAAACCTTTTTTTTAATCAATAGAGTACACATGTAAATTATGAAAAAATAGACCTCTACCTAATCTTTAACTCAGAGATCCCTTAAAAGGGTTTCATCAGAACATGCAAGTTAGAAATCCCAGTAACCAAATTTGCAGCAGTGGTAAGAGGCTTTGAAATCTATCCATGGCTCTCCAGAGAAATTATTTTCTTCCAAATGAGCTATCCCATGGCTGGAAGTGGACAGTTTGCTGTGGAGGATTTATTCTCAGGCTAGAAGCAAAGGAGAACCATCACAGCTATTCAGAAAATAGACACATAGTTTGCACTCCACTGCAGCAAGTAGCGCTCAGCAAAAGCTGCAAGGTGGGAAGGAGATGGGGTCTGAGATGCTCAGCTGATACTTATCCCTGAAATATCACAGAAGCTGTGCTAGCCATGGCTGGGAGGTAGGCAGGACAGCGTGATCTCCTTGGCTTCTACCCTGAGTTGTTTGTTCAAAGCGCTCTTGGGAGGTTTGATACTGGGCTGAGCACTGTTTACTTTCTCACACCTGATTTTGGTGTGTACAGGGATAAGATAAGAAGGTGCAGTGCCCAGAGATTGGTACTTTCAGCCATGGGATAATTGCTCCTTCACCTCAGAGTCCGTCTTTCACTGCAGTGTGAACCAGAAGAGTTTTGCAGTAGATCAGTGGCATTCTGAAGTTCACACTAAACTTTCTGTTCTTTCTGGGAGTAATAACAATGGCTAACAATGGATTTTTCTGTGTGGGCTGCTTTCCTCTTGCAAATCTCTCCAGCATTTAAATGAAGATACAGTAGCCACTGTTCACATATTAATCTCCTTGATGACAAAGCCACCTTTTTGTTCTGGTGTCTCTCCTAATACGAGTTACACCATAAAATTTGTATCTAGGATTTGCTTCAATCACAGTCTTACATTCCTGAGACACTGATGTAATGCAGATTATCCAGAAAGATTGGTGTGTGCCAAAGTAACTGTTCCCAAGGTGGAGTATACTGCATACAGCACTATAAATTATCAAATAATGAAGTTCTCTGTTGTATTTTTAAAGCTTCATCTTAACAGGCTGATTTATGAGTGAAATTACTAAAAATACTGCCTGATAGTTACCAAATCTCATCAGTCTTTAACCAGTTCCTTGTTTAAAGCAGAACTTTAAGCCCAACCTTGCAAACCCCGGCCTTGCAGACAATTATCCTAAGACCTAACAGAGCTTTGAGAGTCCTTGACTCAGGGCCAGCTCTGAGACTTTTTTTGGTCGTTCTAGCTGACACTTTATAATCTCTCTGGCAATCTGCAGTTACAGTTTGCTTAATAAAATGTGCCTGGAAAACACTGAAGGTGTTTTCTGGTGCAGTTATCTCAAAGATCAGGAATCTGTGACCAGAAGCCTCACACCAGCTCCAAGGACCAGAGTGGAGTGGTGGAGGTGATCCAAGTTTGTACCTGTGGCAAATTTGCGTGGTTGATACCCAGTCTGTTTGCAACAGAATTTGACCACTAACTCACCCAACATTGCTGGAGATAATGGATGAGAGTGTCCAGATGCTCCTGGTGGAACATGCCCAAGGGTTCTGCTTCACCCCTGAGAGGGCAGGTCAGATCCAAGTACCTGCAAAGCATTTGGCAGTTCTCTCTAACATGAGAGTGAAGGTCAGCAGTCAGGTTTGTGCCACAGTGAGTTAGCACAGTGAGTTTCTTCTTATTCAGGAGCTCTGAATGCAACCCCCCAAAGCCATCAATCAGGATTAGAAATTACACAAGGAGAAAAATCTGGTGTGAAACCAAACCAAACAGTCTCCAGAACTAATACTCTATATTAGTAGCTTACACTTCACTATTTACTATTGTAAAAAGTAACATAAAAACATAAAAAAGTAACGTATTTCCAGGTGGTGTTTCTCTCATGGCACAGTGATGAAATGAGTGTATTTATGGCTTGAGCTGAGCCTCCAGCACAGCCCCAGGATTTGCTCACCTCTGAAGCAGTGTGACACACTCCTGGCTGCTGCTGGGTCGGGACAGATCCAGAGTTCACTGAACTTAGTGATTGCCTTCCACTAAATTGAGAGTAACTTTGTCTCCAACTGCTGCACGATTTAGCTCTGGGCATTTGTATCTGGTTTAAAAACTAAATAAGTAAATAGTCCCCCAGTAGATACATTAAATTACCTGAAACTTGGGCATGTTCCAAACTGGCTTCCTAACAGGGGTGTTCAGGGGTGTCTCAAGAGCTGTTTCCCTGTGGCAGACTGTCACTGGTCACACTTTTGCTGTGTGTTCATGTGTTGAGTAGTTGTTGGTTGGGTTTATAAGCAGGTGCATGGGGGTGCAGGAGGATGTTTGATATCTGAAACACTCTGTATTGACTGTGATTTGGTATCTCTGCTGATGAAAAACCAACTCCTGGCAATGTCTAGAATAACGCCCAACATCTGTTTGCTCTGATTTCATAACAGATTTCAGTATTAGCTTTGAAAAATTGACCCTGGAAGTAATGATTTTTCCTGGTGAAGCCCAGACAGGAACAGCAGCCGGGAGAGGCCCTGCTGTGGCTTCTGTGCATAGACAAGGTTTGAGCTCTGCTGCCCCTCTCTCTGGTTTTACTGCAAGGGATGAATGACCATTTCTGAGATATCCTGAGTAAGGGAGAAGTAAGTGAGGAGGAACAAGTGCAAAGAGAACTGAACTGAAGGGTCAGATGAAAGTGTCATTCAGATACGACAGTCAGGGAAGGCGAAAGCCTGTCTGGCCCAAGTCAGCTGCCCACCCTCTGCACCTGATGAAACCCAAGAGCTCAAGCCTTACCCATGAAATGAATATTCAGGAAATGAATTCACCATCTGAGACCCCAAATCTGTCTCACTCCATGTCACAGTGGCAGGAGAATCACTTAGTCCTGAGGTGCAAGAGGCTGTCACCATCCTCCTTTGTGTCCTTTCTATATCAGCACAGCAAAAGCAGGGCTGTTCAGCTGCACTTTTATCCCTAAAATAGCTCCCTGAACACTGCTAAGTGCTAGAGGAATCAATGCTCCTTGTGCCAGCACTTCTCCAACCCATTGCTTTAGACAGCCCACAATTCCCATAAAGGCATCACTGACACAGAACAGCTTCACAGAGCCCTTTAAAGCAAGAAAAGTGGATGAGGGAACATACAGGATAAGCTGCTTAACATCTAAAAGAAAGAGGACAGCAATAACCCCAAAAAGGTGCCAAGTGATACACTGCAAAGTAAACTGGGTGGCCAATTAGAAGGATTAGAAGTCATGGTTGTGATGAGATTAGTGTCATCTACAGAGGCCTGATTCAAAGTCCAGTGAAGGCAGTGGAAAAACTCTGCCTGGCTCTTTGAAATGGGCCCTAATGTTCCTCTGCTTTATTATTTAAAGGCACCACTTCCACCCCATGGAACAAATCTGTAACTCCACATGTCTCCATAGTGGGGGGAAAACAGGCTACATTTCCTTGTAGCTCCTGCTTATTCCAGCTGTATTCTGTGAGTCAAATTGGTCTTAGAAAAATTGTTTAGAGGTGACTAGTGGTCAGTCCTTGAGAAACTTCCAGCTCTGTTATTGCATTATATCTGAGCTGTTGAATTCTCAGCAGCCCAGTGCAAGGAGATCATTATCTCCTCCAGAATTTTTGTACAAAGCCGAAATGTAAGTGAAAACAAGCTTTTTTCCTTAATTTGTCCCACTAATTCCCTCTGTTTAGTTTTAGCATCATCAAAAATTTTGTGGAAGTGAGTCCTTTCTGACACCAGCCTTGACAGGGAGGACAAAGCAGGAGCATCTATTGGAAACATCATTTCAAATGTCTGTTCTGTGCAGTGTTGCTCCTGACAGTGACACTTTGCAGTGTCTTTGTGCATCCCTGTCACTACTGCAGGAAAAACAGGGTAATTCGAAGGGTACAGATCTAATTATAGCTAATTAACAAGCCTGAAGTCGCAGCTGAGCCTCACACATGCATTTCTGCTGAAATGTTAGTCATGACCACACCTGTCGCAGCAGTGAAAACTGGCTGCCAGCACAGGGATCTCATTTGGAGTGTTTCTCACTCAATCCCCAGCCTGGAGTTGAGTTTTTCATGGGGAGATATGGGATGGCTGATCCTGGCTGGCCCTGCTCTGCTCTCATTCACCCCTCTTTTGTTGCTGTAGGTTACATCGAAGCCGCTGTGATCCCTGCAGGTGCCCGGCGGATCAGAGTGGTTGAGGATAAACCTGCTCACAGCTTTCTGGGTAAAAAGACAAAAGAAAAAATGTTTTGATTAAAACTCAGCTCTGTTTCCTTTTAAAAATGAAACGACCTGTAAGGTTTGTTGCTGCCAGGGAGGGGCTGGTGATTTCAGTCTTGCTGCAATCTCCGCTTTTGTGGCTTGGTTTCATGATGTTTGCTTGATGTGATAGTATGTGACACTTAAAGGCCCTCTGCTACCTGGAAGGACCAGACAGTACTTTTATATATAGACAGAAGAGTTCCTGAGCAGAACTTGGCAGTGGGTTGCGCAGAGCTGCCAGGAGCACACAGCACCTCAGGAGGGAGTGGGGAAGAGAACAGTGTTTAGAGAAGGGAATGGCAGAGGTACTGATAGGAAGGCGCCCAGCTCAGTCTGAAGCAGAAGGAGGACAGGGCAGCTGATATTCCTCGGTAACCTGCTGCCATTTCCTGCAGCAGCACATTTTCACTGGATGCTGTCCTCAGGACCTGATCCTGCACTCTGAGATGAGCTTAGCTGCAGCCTCTAGTCCACTTGCCTCTGTTTTATCAGGCCAAAACATTTGTTTAATCCTCTTGTCATTTCTACTTCTGCATTCCTTTAGAGGGAAACAGGCTTCCTCTCCTCCTTTTCCTATTGGGAAAAAAGGTTTAGACATGGCTGATGGGTAAGATTTGCATGCAAAGTTGTTGTAGGGCAGAGTCTGTCAATGAATTTGTTATTCAGTTACTCATTGCGTAAATTAAAGGTCAGAATGGCATTTGTAAAGTGCAGCAAGTCAGTTACACGGAAGATCTGTCAGTCTGGTCTTACACCTGTTCTCTCCAATGTTTGGGTCATTTCCTTCTGTGTCATCACTGTGCCATAGATAAAGAGTTTTACCCCCATCTACTTCTAGGGAGTCCAGGTCAGAGAAATGCTAATGCCCCATGGCCCTGAATTCACACAGGAAGCCTGTGGCAGAGCAGGGGCTTCAAGGAAAATTGTCCAAGAGCCAAAAAAAACCCCAACACATGAAGGGTCCTTGGCACAATCAGAGCTGCTTGGCCATGGAATTGCTTCCAGAGAGGAAGGAACTCTGAGAGGATTGCAAAGCTTGTCACAGTCTGTTTTGTGGAAGAGGAAGCTGAGGTGTTGCATGGCGCTCATGGCAATGCAGGGCGTCAGAGCAAAGCTCAGACCTTGGTTTCTGATTTCCCCATCTTTTGCTTGTAATTCTTCATCTCCAACCAAAAGGAGATGTTAATATCCAGAACTGAAACATAGGATGCTGCTGAAAACATTTGCAAGTGGTTGTGTCAGGATTTCAGGTCTAGTGCCATGGGCCTTGTGTCTTGAAATGCTGCCAAAGTTGGCAGTATCACCAGGAAAGATGCTTGTATTCTCTTTCATTCCAGATTCAGGGGAAAAAAGACAGGCAAATTATGTCATTCAGCTGCCCTTTGGTCAAAACCATTGGCATTTGTGCCGCTTGTTGGTAGGAAGCAATATCACCACTGCTCCTATATCCATAATGCTGTAGCCAGCCTGCCAGAGGATCCCGCCTACACGTGAGATGTTTGACATAGCAAAGCCTGGTGGAACAATGGGAGCCAGTGTTTCTTTCAGTTTTGAAAGTGCTCTGCTTTCTGGAAACCAGCCTTTTTGTTTGTCTTGATGGGGTTTGCACAGGGTATTTGGGCTTTGGCATATAGCAGAGCACTGAGAGTCTTACGAGGAGTAAGAGACTCCCCTTCCTTGAGACAGCATAACCTTGACTAAAGTAGATGGTTCCCCACTGGGTGGTGAAGATTAGGATTGTGTATTTTTGAGAGCAGGAGTTGGCCCTGTGTGCATCACATAAAGATAGATAAAAATCTAGTTCTTTTAAAGCTTTGAGTGCTTTCAGCTCTTCGGTTCATGGTCAGGAGCCAGGAGAACCTCTCTAATCTTTCCAGGGTTTTCTCTTTCAAGGAACACTCAACACAAAGAAAAGGTACCCAGTGTCTTGCTGAACTGAGATGAGGAATAGCAGCTTGGAGGTTCTAGTAGGACAATAAAGATGACCAAGAAAAAAACCCCAATCACTCTGATAAGGCTTTTAAATCCAGGTTTGAGTGTGGAAGGATTTTCTATTTCAATAGCACTGACAAAGCTGAGCCCAATCAGCTATTTCTACTCAGAACCAGGTACAACATTTTGGAAAGAAGCCCAGCATAATTTGGAATCATTATTCCATGTGCTGGGAGCAGTGTCTGAAGAATTTCCCTCCACCTACAGGCAACCCACGCTGGCTGCCTTGGCTGGCTGTAACTCTAAAAAACCACCTTGAACAGGAAATGCCTGGGCAGTTTGTATCCACAGGCTGGGAAGCAAGCTGGAGGGACCCAAGGTGGAAATAAAGATCTGACTATTTGCCAGGTTTAAAAGTTGATTGGTCAGTTCCTGCCTTCCAGCCAACAAGAAAAACAGAAGTTACAGGTTGTTGCTGGGGTTCCTATTTGTTCTGCTCTTTTACTGTACAAGTTTAAATTTAGTTCTGTCACTTCTGGGGCTGGGCGGAGCCAGCCAGTGGTTGTATGTGACGAAAGCCATTGGAGTTCTCTGTGTCTGAGGCATGGAGGGTTTTGTAGCTGCAGCATTGATCTCTGCTGATGGGGCAACAGAGGCAAACAGTGGTGAAAACACTTTGGCCCAAATGCTCCACTGAGTCCCCAGGAGCACCTTTGGGAACAGGTCTGTTTCCAAACTCTCCATCTCCTCAGTCACTAAGGGAGCGGTGCTTGCAGCAATCAAAATCAAATCCTGCCTGCAAAAGAGGTTCACAAAGATGAAACTTTTTTTTTCATCAGCAAATTATCTCCCTTTGATGGTGAGCTGGAACCAAAGCATGGCTTAAGTCACTCAACCTCTTAGACAGTTTTGAGCATGTGTTGGGATATCTTTCCTAGTCAGCCATGCTGCTTGGAGATAGTTTTATCTCATCCACAGCTTTGATTAGTTGTGTCCACAGCTTCTTAGGGCCAGTGTAGTGGCTGCTTTGATCTGCCTGGAAGCCACTCGGCCTTGGCAGAGGAAAGCAGTCGTGCTTCAGAATCACGTCTGGAGCTTGCATAAGGTACTTTGTAGATGAGGAACAAAGCAGGAAGAGAAGTGAGCCGCAGGGAGAGACCTACTGCTGCAGCATGCGAATGCCGGGACACTGCTGTACCCCTGGGCTATGTGCCAGAGAGAACTTTCCTCAGAAAAAACATTCTCCCACATAGCTCCCACTTCAGTTCCCCTTCACCCTGATTTTTAAGCCTCTCATGGGACTGTGAGAGCTGTCAGGAACGTTGTGTGCAGCAGGACAGATATCCACCTTTTTCCAGGAATTCCCAGGGTACAGGTCCTCAAAAGGCACACACAGATGCCGAGAACATTGTGACCTCCACTTGCTCCAGATTCTACCAGAGCTTAGACATTAGAAATTGTATATATATATATCCTAAGCATACTCGGGAGGGTTTGCTGGCTATGGGGGCTTGATCCAAATGGATGACAATGGGAGATTTCCTATTGACTTCCAAAGGCTTTAAACAGCTTCTCTTACTTTCTTGCAACACACTCAGTTAAGTGAGAGCAAAGTTGTGTTCTTTACTGAAAGAGAATAAAATAGGCATGAGATGCTAGAGGTTAAAAAAACATCTTGTTAAAGGCTTAGCCAAAAGACACAGTTAACCTTGAGCTAAGGAAGCCCAGTAACACGTGGGATATTCTGTCTGTCTGCTGTCAGGGCAGATTTGATCACGGTGAATGGATCTCCACAAAGGGGCCTGGCACTTCCTGCTGGAACAGTCTGCCAATTTTCTCTTCCCTCAGTGTATCACACCAACATCTGGATAACTCTGCTTCCGTTCTAACACAGAAAACACATCAATCCCTAAATCAGCTTGCACTGATGAGTCAACAGTAACGTGATGCCCTTATGGCTGGAGTTGTCTTTGAGTGTTTGAAGGACATCAGTAATCCTGATGCAATAGTTATGCTGGAACAAAGGACATACAACTCCAAGTGTCTTTTCTTCTCAATATTCATCTTCCTTCTGCAGTTGAGCTTTCCATGTTGGCCTTACTGAGGCACAGAGGCACAGGATGGATGTGACCCTACAGCACCTGACCTTATGCGTTTGTGTCCAGCACCTGGACTCTGAAGAGAGGGTGGCCAAGTTCACATTCTGCCCACTGACCAGCCCCTGCTTTGTAACTTGTCTTCTCTTTACTGCTGTGACAGCTGAATGTTAATTTGTTCAATGTTTGGTTATGGAGCACACACAAACTTAGCATCAGTTGTGTTTTGCACTTGCGAATCTTCACGTGCGTATCAACACAGATTTGATTGATCTTTTTCTCAAGGAGAGTTTAGGAAAATGCGGTCTCGAAATCTGGAAACTGAAAGAAAATTCTGCTTGGAAGCTAAATTGCAGAGTTGTCTTGTTGCATTTAAAAGGAGAGTTTAGAGATAAATTTTCTATGAATTTTATGTTAATTCTTCGAAATACCTTCATCAACTGAAGTAGAGAGTATATCCAAGTTAGAAACATTACAATGGGCCATGTAAAAGTGGGGGGTCTTATTCTTTTAAACTCAGATGCATTACAAGGTTTCTGCGTCTTGTGCTTGAGGTAGCTTGAGACAAAGGCTCAGTAGTCTGTATTGTAATTATAAATTTGCTTGCATTTCATTCTGTGGTGTTTGATTCATTCCAGCTTTAAAAGATTCCAGTAAGAGATCCATTAACAGCGACTGGAAAATTGAGCTTCCTGGTGAGTTTCAGATCGCAGGCACCACTGTCCGGTACGTGCGAAGGGGGCTGTGGGAGAAAATCTCTGCCAAAGGACCAACTAAAATACCACTGCACTTGATGGTAACTTTATATCCTTTGTTTGTGTTTCTTAAGTGATGCAACAGAAAGGGTTTATATCCTAGCTGAAAGTTGAATTTTGATTGTTTGCTTCCTCACCACAGTGTTCTTTTGCAGCATTGCAGGGGCTGGAGAAGCCCAGCTCCCCACTCAAAAAGTGATGCTCTATTCTGAGACAACAGGCAGTGTTCCAGTCAGCTCATGTCCAGTGCAGGATACCCCTGTGTCACAGACAATAGGACAGGTCCATTCTAGAGGATGTAGATTCCCAAGGACCTTTCTTATTTCTTGGACATACCTGATCACACACATAGAAGCTTATTGGCTGAAATGTCCTTTCAAGTTTTGCCAGAATGTATTCTGTGTTTAAGTAGTCTGTTCTCTACCAGAAGAGGTGCAGATCTAGTATGCACAGATGATATATGTGAATTGGAATCTAAGTAGTGACGTAATTGCACACAGAAATGTTCTTTGTTTTCTCTATATTGCTTTTTCAATTGTATGTAGTTTAAGGTGTTTTTTGACATTTTTTCCTAATGTTCAGCATAGTCCTTCTGTTAACCCAGCTTGGTATTTTATGGACAGCCACGTGGCTGAACATGAATGAGAAGTCCACAGGGGTGAGAAGAGCAGGACTGTAGTCCCAGAGCTGTCACTAGTGATGGGGTGACCCACGGGCCAGTCCCTTAATGCTGGTGTAGCCTTAACATTCATATCTGTGAGACGGCTGTAATGATGCCTGTCTTATATATCTGCAGAAAGCTTTACAGGTTCTATAGCAAGGTTTGCATAAAACGATTTTAATTTCTTCATTGTTTCCTGTAACTTTTTTATTCTATTCCATTTTTCTCTGTGCTGTTTCTTTTCCTTGTGAATTTTGTCATGTTTGTTCTCTGAAGGTTATCTGTAAGCACTGCTGAAAATCAGCATTCTCTCCCTTTGCTCACCTGATTTTTTTGGCTTGCTGGTGTTCATTGTGCAACACTTCCTGACCCAGTTTGAAAAGCTCTGAAGATGCCTGAACTTTTCACACACACAAAAAGATGACAGTAGTACTCCACTTTGTCAGTGCTTTCTTGGTGTCAAAATCTGCTGCACAGGAACATGAGGAGTTTTGTCTTTGCTTTCTCAGACAGATGAGTGAGTTTACGGGCTCACAGACCAGTGTAGAGCTGTATTCTAAGAGGTTACAGCTGGAAGAGTCAGAAGTGCAGGGCTGGAGACACTAGCACCTTCCTGGCTCACCTGTGTAATTCAGGGTGTGCCCACTCAAAGGAGGTGAATACAGGCACCTTCTTCACCATCAGAAACATCAGCTTCTGCTTGACTTTGGCCTTAACACGAGCCTTCCCTCCTGAAACCAGGACTCTGACAAAGTATCTTGCACTGCCAAGGTCTTCCTCACCTCATGTGAGAAACAGGAGTTGCACAGGTACCGTTTGGGAAGATGCTGTGCAGGGTTCCTTTGGCAGCTCCTGGAACCTTCCGGGACATTACTTGGTTGAGGTCCACTGCAGTAAAATGTGGTATTGGCACTTTGTGAACTTCAGCATCAGCAGAGCTTTGGTTTTAAAGAAATACTCATTTCCCCTTTGTTAAGGAGTAAGTAGCTAACATAGGAAACCAGTGATTATGAACCAGAGCTTCTCCACAAGCATGCTGTCCAGATACAGACAGGCCCTTTCAGCAGACATAAGCAGAGGAAATGTTCCTTCTTCACCTTCCATCACAGAAATGATTGAAAATGAGGAATGTAAAAATTACCAGACGGTTAAAAAACATGTAGTTTTAAATCACTGCCAGTGGTAAACAAAGCACACATGAAGTCTTTGCTTCAAATCAGATTCAAATCTTTTCCTTGATACAGGGTGGTGGGTTTCATTCTTTCAGCACAAGAAAGGCAGGATGGTTACCAGTTCCCTCTAAATTCCCTCTATTTAAGAAAACTGTTGTTCAAACAGTGGTGGAATACACTGGACTGACAAAGAGCCAGAAGCTCCAGTCAATCCATTGTGACCTGCATTTGAAACCAATTATACACACATACACACACACCCCAATTATATATGGCTACGAAATTGCATGAAATTGGTTTCATATGGGCCTTTATATTCACTAGTCTCGCACCCATATTGAGATAATAAGGATTTCTTTCTAGGAGCTGGTTTTTAATACTTAAGGCATTTCTCCAAGTGCATTGCTGTGTGTGTATTTCTTGGAGAAACTGATGTTTGTGTAACTAGGCCTGTGCTAGTCCTCCTCTTGCAACAGAGGACAACCAAACACTCCCAGAGCAGAAAGGGGCTTTAGACATGGCTGACTGATCAATTCTGTAGAACAGGAGTTCGTATCTCTGCACTTCAAGAAAGCCAGAGCAGGGCTCGAGCTCTCTGCCTCTGTCTGCCTGGTATTTGAATTGTGTTTAAAAACCAATATTCATCTTTGAAATTGTAATGATGGCTGGCTGGTTTCAACCCTAGTGTTCAGTCCTGGTTGTGAGGCTCCCTCTGTAGCTGAAGCAAAATCATGTCTTTGTTCCCCACATCCTCTGGAAGAGGCTCTTCTGCCCAGGGTTCTGCCCTGTGCAGAGCAGCTCATGGGTGCTGAGTGTGTGGAGCTTCCCCCAGTGTTCACAGCTCAGGCTGCCAGGACCCATTTTTTCAGCAAATTTGTTTGGTTAAACAAGCTCCTGACAGCTTTAGTGAGATTATTGGTTAAGTAGGAATGATTTGTGCAAATCTGAAGGGGAAACAATTATTGTTGGGAGAAAATAGCATTTGCAAATTTGTCTTTTTTCAAATGGGCAGCTGCTTGCTCCACTTATGAGAGCCCTGCTTAAAATACCTTATTTGATAAAGCATTGCTTCTGTTTCAGTAGGTGACGAGCCAGCACAATTCACCTGTCTAATGCTATTCAGATTATGAGATAATAAGTATAAGTAAGTTTAAAGCCACAGCATGAATATTACAGTAGTACTTCAGTGCACTTGTTAATAGTGTGGTAACTCAGATTCCATGGACCCCATACTCCATGGGATGTCTTCCAATCAGTTCTGGATCAAGCCAGGGAAAGTGAGAGCCAAATGAAGTTCAACATGTAAATCAAAACAGGACCAGTACTCTCGTCTGCCTATGGTGAAAACACAAATATTTTTCTCTGTTCCTTTGTTAATAGTCAGGGAATTTTGGAGTAATAACACTGGAGACATCACAAGTGATTCCATAGGAAATAGCCTGCTGCTGGGAGCAGGTTTCACCTTCCTCTGGTAATATGCAGGGTTGAAAATATATGTTGCCAGCAGCTGTATGATATGGCTTTTGCTTGTCATCTGCAGTTTTCTGAGACATTAAAATCCTGCTGCTACAGCTTGTCAGCAGGAATAGTTATACTTACCTTGAGTGCCACATTTACCAGGAGACATGGGACATCTTTTGCATTAGTTGTTTTTGCTCTGAGAGGCATCACCTTGTTCTTTCAGATGTTTAACTCTAGATGCTCTTTAAAATAGTTGTTACATGAGAAGTGCTGATTTAATACTTCCTGTTGTCTTTCTCTTCAGATAGCCAGTGGCCTGCTGATCACGTGAGGCTGAAAGTTATGCCTTGAATCCCAGGTTTAGGCACCCCTGTGACTGCTTTAAATAGTCACAAATCATAAGCAGTCCTTGCTGTTGCAGTTGCCCTGTTTTACCAGCACTGTTGTAATTTAAGTTTTCTAGCTAAAGATTTGGTTGCCTTTCACGAGGTATTTATATTTTAGGAATTTTTTCCTGTGCCAGCATTTCCAGCAGTGCTATCTCCACAGCCTGTTGGCTCTCCCAGCACAGTATGTTGCAACGGCCTCTCTTTTCCTGCCGAACCAGGTGCTGTTATTCCATGACCAGAATTATGGAATTCATTATGAATACACCATCCCTGTAAACTATACTGCTGAAAACAGAAGCGAGCCAGAAAAGCAACAGGATTCCTTGTACATCTGGACGCACAGCGGATGGGAAGGATGCAGTGTGCAGTGTGGAGGAGGTGGGGACACCGGGAAGCTTGGTGGGACTCCCTGTGTAGTGTTTGCAGGCTCCAGCCACAAGAGAGGTGCCAAGGCATGGTGGAAATTGGCCACGGAAATGGACGTTGCCATAATGAACTCTAAATGAGAGCTTATTCTCACCAGCTCTCCCAGCTCTTATCCCCATCCCCACAGTTAATTTCCAGCCAGCTTTTTGGCAGGGACACTACTCTGTCACCACAGGCTGGAGCTGCACCTGGATTCCTGCTGCACGGATGGCTCCAGGCGCTGTGTGCAGCCCCATGTCTCCAGCCCCCATCACATTCCTGGAGCAGTGTCTCCGCAGGTGTTCAGGCATGCTCAGGGAAAGGCACTTCCTTCCCCAGGGCTGGAGCAGGGCAGTGCTGCTGTGACAGCTCCTGGAGATTTGCATTGGATGCTCCCATGCTGGGTGGACGTGCTGGGAGCCCAGGAGAACATGGCAAAGCTCCCTTCCCAGAGGATCCCTGCATGTGCCCATACAGATCTGCTGAAGCCCTGGGGGGAGTTGATGCTGTGAAAGCAGAGACTGGTTTGTCAGACACTGTCCATTGCATTTTCAGAGCTGGAAGAAGTAGGTTGTTCCCTGAGGTAAACCTACTTGGATCATTTCCAAGCATTCTGGGCAGTCTTTCTTCACCAGCAGACCCAGTTATTTATGATGTGACATGACAGAAGGAAAGAGTTCATCTTCGTATTTGCAGGCTCACTGCCCTCAGTGCGATGAAATTACAGATTTTTTTCTGTAAATGGAACTCGCTTTAAAATAGACACTTTTACTCATGCATTAAAATAATAATTTTTAAGCCATTTAAGGAAGTTTATTTGCAACTTTTCTGATTTTTGTTGTAAGACTTCTACATACTTGAATCAAATCAGTGTCTGCCAGCATGGCTCTCGCCAGTAGTAGCTTGATAATTGGTCTTTTACTTTGGTTGTCCAATGCTTTTACTACTTAACCAAGCTGAGAAGGGCCTTTCTCACTTCCATACAGACTTTTGCAAATTTTTTATTAACACAACATGAGTTGTTTTTTATTATCAGCTGCAGATTGTGAATAAACTCAATTTGATGCAGGCTTGGGGTTAGAAAGCAAACCTGAGCAACCAAAATAATTAGCAGTTAGGCAAAGTCACACAGTGCAGGAGTGCCACTTTCCTTGTCACATCTGGTCACTGTCATGCTCCCTGTGGCACAGTTTTCCTGATGCCACTCAGTGGAAGGCTGAACTCTGAGGGCCACACTGGGTGAAAGAAACTCCTGATGCACAGTTGATGTGAGAAATGCTGACTCCTCCTGAGATGCCTCCTCCCAGCAAGCGTTTTAAAGCATTGTATCTGGAGGAGCAGAAGATGAGAAATAATTTATTTTGGTGGCTTTCATGTGTCTTTGTGAAATACAAACAAGCCCAGTTAATGACTCTTGAACCTCAGTCACTGCTTTTCATCCTGACTTTCTGCTTGGGGAGCAGCAGGAGGCTGTCCTGTCATTATCAGTCACTGGGCGTGCGAGGTCGTGTGGCTTCAGCACATCTGCCCGAGGTGATGACAGGGCACAGCTACCTGTGGAGGAGGAACCAGAAATGAAAACAAATTGTTTTCAAGCTCGTTTCCACATTAAACACTAGAAAGAGAAAGCTCAACTTGCTGCTCCTGTGAAATAGTCAATTGCATGATTATTGAGGAAAGATTTGTAGCTTTTCTGAAAAAAAAGCAACCCAAAACATGCCAGTACAAAAGTTAGGCAGAAGTGGAGAATAAGATTTCTTGCAGAGATGGTAGAGTACATCTGGTAGAGAGAGCAGAGGGCTCCAAGCTTTTGAGTTTTGGTTAATGAGTGGATGTGATTTTGTTCAGAGTTTTTTTTGATTTGGCTTGCAGGTGAGCGGAAAACCATCGTGTCCTGCACTCGGATCATTAACAAGACCATGACGCTGGTGAATGACAGTGACTGCCAGCGAGTGACCCGCCCTGAGCCCCAGGTCAGGAAATGTAACACACACCCCTGCCAGTCACGGTAAGGAGTTAAAAAACACTAAAAACCAATATCCTTTTCTTTCAGAAACTGCCCCTTTCCAAAGCCTCCATCTGGTGAACACAGTGAAAATGTCTCAAAGTATTGGGACACATTGTTAGCCACAGTAAGCAGCTGTAATACTCATTTCCTTTTGTTGAGCAGGTCAGATTTTCATTACCTCAGACAAAGCCCATTTAATTTGTGGTCAGTAAGGCCAGATTCCATGCAGGCTGCCTTCATGCATTGTTTGGGGATGGTTTTCTTTTCCCCTTGGCTGCCTCCTGGGAGACAGAACAACTTACAGTATAAAGTTAGACAAGAGTACAGTGACCACATATCTAAATTTTTTTTTTTTTAATCAGCACAGAATGGGGTCTGATTAACTGTCAAACAGTACTACAAAAACCCTGAAGTCAAGAAATTAAATTATGATGAAACACATTTTAGATGCTTTCCTCCGTAAGGGTGCTTTTCTCCTCAGTAGTTACTAGAGATCTCTAAAAATAATAAAAATATCCCTTTTTAATTTGGCAAGCACTTTTGGCTGAATTAATTTTGATCTGTGTTGTATTAAAAAAAGACATTTCTGGCCAAAATGACAAAAGACAGGAAGGTAACTTAATTTGTTCCGTTTGTTTGCTAACAAAAAAGTTCACTTTTGCTCTGCAGTGATGTTTAGCATTGTAGAGAGGAATAGACACTCCAATTTTGATAGTAGTTAGAATAACACCAGGATCAGGGGTTTGATCCCTGTATGGGCCATTCACTTCAGAGTTTGACTCAATGATCCTTGTGGGTCCCTTCCAACTCAGAATATTCTGTGATAAAATAAATTTCGGATAAAACTGAACAATACCTTAAAAAACATCTTCAAACCAACCTTCTGGCTCCTGCATCTTGGATAATCAGAAAAGCCAGGGAAATGCACCACACTTCCTTCTCATTAGACCTGCACTCTGATTAAAGTGCCCTGGAACAGAGAAATGCAGTGTCAGGTCATCCATCAATAAGGCTGGTTCAGGTTTCAGTTTCTGTCTGCACTGCCTGTTATTGCTGCTGCACAGTATTGGAGCTGTACAGCATTCAATACTGAAAGGTATAATGAGATACCCTCCTGGTGTGTAAGGAGAGCCAAAATCCCAGTGGCTTCAAGGAAGCAACTGTCATTTCCGTGACGAAGTTCAGTGAGGCTGGGATTTCTGTCATGTTACTCTCTCAGATTGAAACAAGAAGCATCTGCTTGCGTTGCTGCCCTGGCATGAAGTACTTCTCCCAGACCTTTTGGAAAGCTGTTGGGAGGAGACCAGAGTGAGCCCAGGCAGGTGTATGGAGGGGTTCCAGGTGGTAGAGATGAAGAAAAGCAGCTTAAAAAGTTCTGGAAGACATGGGCAGCTTCTGCCTTTACCAGCTGAGAGCAAGCACAGGAGGTCCTGGCCATGAGGTCTGTCACAGCCCTGAGACCCACAGTGTGCTCAGAGGGATCTCCGTGACCCTAAGCCCCTAGGGAAGTCTCTTTGGTGCCATTCCACCATGGCATTGCTGCCTGTCCAGGGCAGTGACAGTGGGTGAGGTTAAATCACACAAAACCTCCTGAGAAAGGATTACTCTGCTCTTGTACCCAGCCGGTGTTCCTTTGGGGAATTGTACCCAGCTCTTAATGTTATTCCAAGGTCTCTTTTCTTCTGTGTGGAGTCACCAAGCAGTTTATAGGCACAGTTTAGCACAGTTCTGCTCAGCTGCAATGAGCTCTGGCACAGTGACACTCTCGTTGGCCCATTTTTTTCAGAGCAACGACAGCAGACAGTGAATGTGCTTAGAACCCGAAAAGGCCACAGAATCCTTGCTGATGATCTGATAGACCACACTCCCTCACTCCCTCCGTGTAGACTATGCTTTCACACTTAACATGCTTTTAACTGGAAACATTTTCAGAAGCACATTCTCTGTGCCTCTTTAGAATTTAAATTTCCACTTGCGTTTGCCCACCCAGACATTAGAAATGCATGCTTAGCATATTCTCTGACCAAGAACATCTTAAAGAAACCATTCTCTTTCACCATGTCAATGCTTTTTTTATGAGCCCTGAATTTGTTTTAGGGTTTCAAGTAAAATTATTGTAGCATCTTGTTACAGTAAGGTCCTTTCCCGTTTCCACTCAGACCTAAGCCCTTCACCTGAGTTCAGAAGAAGGAACAATGCTCTCCTTTCTCTATTGAACCTGCTCTGTTTTGTGCATTTTGAACTGCATTTGCACTTAGAATTTAAAAGAATCACCTTTCAGAGTATTTATCTCTAGAGAGGGGTCTTTTGGCCTGCACAGGACTGGGTCAGAGGACACTCAGTCTCTGTTTCACTTTTGGATGGGTTGTGTGATTTTAATTCACTATCCTACACTGTCCCTTTGTTTCCTCTCTTAATCCATGTATAACCTGAATTGCAAACTCTTTGGGATGGGGTGAGATCATATTGTTTGAGAGGAGGGAGAAGCTGTTGCTGTTGAGATTGTAGTAAAAATACAAAAATAGTTACCCACATTTATAAAGTGATCAGGAGAAAAAAAGGGTATGTTATTAATAACAGTATCTTTCTTCCAGCACAATCCCAAAGTGCTTTGTAAATTATATATCCCTTTGAACTTCAGCCACCTCTCAGGAGAGCCAAATAATGTAGGGCAGGGGACAGTACTTTCATGAGGCCAAGGAGATTGGAATTCTCCAACTGCAACCTAGCATCTGAGAAAAACAAAGCAGAATTTAAAACTTGATTGGATACACTGACATGTTTTAAAATTAAACGTCAGAGAAGAGAATTTTCTTAAGGGTTTTGTTGAAACTGGCAAAACTAAAAGAATCTTCCATTCTTTATTATTGTTACTCTTTCACCTTTTAAAAAAAAAAATGCCTCTTTTTCTTCCTATTTTATTTTTTATGTTCCTTGACCCTCTTTTTCCATTAAATTCTTTACAGCTTCCTTTCCTGTCCCAACTGCACCCTATTAGCACCTCTTTATTCTAATCCTTTGCCTAGCTCTTTAGATATTTTTTACAAAACCCCGCTGTAACCAGATGGAATCTGGATTCCTGCATGCGGCGCATATGGGTCGCTTCCAGCACGCCGAGCACCAACCCAAATACACCGGCAGAGCCAGCCCTGGGGCTGGCACCAGGCTCAGAAATCACAGATCACATCAGCTGTTTTCACTGAAAACACAGCTCGGCCAGTGGCCACACACTTCTACATGCATGGTTGGGTCTGTGGCTATGAAACTGCTCCCCTCCAATGCAGGAAAAGGACCAAACCGACATGAAATTCCCCAACTGTTAGACTTGTAATGGACTGTGTGCAAACGGTGGTGATTTTTCTCCTCTTTGCTGTAAGAGATTTTAGGAGATCAGGGGCCTGCTGAATATTTGGTGTTCTTACATGGATGCTGAACAGCAGCATAAATGCCAGAAATCCCTGGCTGCATCTACAGAAAACCACAGGAGACCTTGAGCCCTTAGTTTTACTGTTTAGGACTTGAAAATATCTCCTGAGCCCAAGGGTTAGTTTTCTGCTACTACCAGCAGCATATCATAGACTCCTTTCTATAAACTGTGTTTTTTCCGCTGGCTCCTTCCCTCACTAGAAGGCTCTCCTGTGACCTTGCTGTTCATGTGAGTCAGAACCTTTTATTTCCAGCCTAAGTTATTCATTGTCATTTTTCAGCCTTTTTTTTGTGCATCAGCTCTGTTCCTTTTCTTACTGAGTATTTTCCCTCCCTTCTTCTCTGCCTTGGGCTATTTGCTGCAGAATACAACAAACCATTGGATCTCCTCCTTCCATCATTTTTCTGGGTGAAATCCATTACGTTAACTTCTTATTGCTTTCTTCATGGCTGCATCATATTTGTGGCTTACAGTCATTTGAGATGTTTTCCTCCTCATTTGTTTCATTGTATGACCCTTGCTTTAACACAGAAATGCTTGTTATTGGTCCCTGAGCACTCAGCCTTGCACTGTGTGCTGTTCATTTCCATCCTAGCTGTGTTATTGCAGTACTCAAGGTTATTCAGTTCTTCCTGTATGACATCCTAATCCTCTGAGGCATTGACACTGCTTCTAGGCTTTGTATTGTCAGCATTTTCCCCAATTTTTCAGCAGTTTTCTTCTTTTTGTGCCAAGGTCATTAATGAGCATACTAAATTAGATCAAATGCAAGACAGACCTTTCAGGAAGCCCAACTGATCTAAATTCCTTTCAGAGCTGATATTCCTTTGCAGCACTAAAGGTAGATGAGAGGCCAGCTCTCACCTCTCATGTGAATTACACGATTATATATCCACGTTTCCTAGCATGTCACCAGTAAGCATTTCCCATGCAGCAGAAGGAGTTCTTCACCAAACAGATTAAATCTACCACATTTCCTTTGTCTGGAAAACCAGTTATTTTAGTCAGAGAAATGCAGCCAATGAGTTTTTGCCTGGAGGAACCCTGTCTTGCATCCTTTTACCACTGTGTCCTTGATTACTGTTGCCCTCCAAATCGGCTCTAAAAGCTGGCACACTGCTGAGGTCAGCTCTGTGGTTACATGGATCACTTCCTTCCTTCTTTCATCTCTTTCACTTTTCCATCCGTGGGCTGGAATCCAGCAACAAGCTCTCCAAGGGCTCACACACCACAACAGTGCCCACTGGGGAAAAATCAAGCCAGTTCTAAGAGTCAAGGCCCCAGTTGGCTCAGCACCTCAAAAACTTGTCCAAAGGCTGGGGAGTGCCAAAATAATGGTGCCTCAGTGTGTTGGTTGATAGTGCCCATTGCTTTGATTCCTGGTCTGATTTAAACCCATGGTGTGTATCCATATGACCCTGCTGACTGAGAGTTCCTCTAGACTTCACTATATCTCTGTGATAGTGCTCTGTTTAACAGCCCAAGAGTACAGAAATCAGAATAATACAGAAATCAGTCTGTCTCCCTGATTCTGGGCTGTTTGCACCCCATTTCTGTGTGTTTTCATCACAGGTAGATGGAGAGTGAAACAATTTCAGATTTATTTTGTGAAGTGGTAGTCTTGCAAATACTAGAATTTGGGGGGAACAATATGATGGAAAACTCTTTGAGAATGTCAGCAAATTACACAAAGAGCTGTATAGAAATTGCACTAAACTGGAGGCATGTGGGTGTTTGTTATCTGAAGGGACTGAGCCGAACATTTAATGGCTCCAAATAGGTCAGTCCTTTCATTTATGCAGTCAGGCTCTTTTGGAGCCTGTACAAATGTTTATCATGCATAAGGTTCAAAGCGAACAGGTTCAAACCCTTGTCTGTGCCTTGTGCTGAGAAGTATCTTCGATGTGCCTTGGATTTGGTTACATGAAAAAAAAGAAAAGAAGGAACAGCCGTGGGGAGGGTTTCATTTTAGCCTGGAAATCTGGCATAAATAGTAATGTTAGCACCCTCTGATCCAAGGAGGCACCACGTAAGAGCTCATTTTGAAGTACTTCCCAAAGCTGGATTTGGGATCTCCAGAATCAGCTTGAGCTTAATGAATTTGCCAGGACTGTGCTGGAGCGGCTGGAGCAGGGAGTGCTGCGCTCTGGTGGCAGCTCCTCGGGGACGCTGCCTGCAGCAGGGCTCCCACGGGCCTTGCGGGAGCAAAAGCCAAAATTCTGCAGAGCAGAAAGCCTGAGACACTCCTGGGCACCTTTATGAGGGGTGGCTGATGTCCTGCTGTGGGCGTGTCAGATGGTGGTGATCCCCATCCACCAAAGGGAGACAAAAACTCCTGTGCTCCAGGTGGTAGGCAGGTCATCAAGTACCAATCAGTGGCTAATTAGCCACTGAAAGACAGTTTGCTAGTATCTTCCAGCAAATCCAGCAATTCAACTCAATGGAGCAGTTCTGGGAGAGAAGGCTGGGGAACACAGTGTAGAATGAAAAGTGCTCACTGACTGCTGCTAAATCAATCCAAGATGACTTGCTAGAGCAGGAGCTAATTTGGCATTAATTTTCACATGGAGTCATGAGACAGGTGTCTTAGCTTTGGTGTAAACACCCAGGCTGGCTTACATCATGTTCTTTCCCAGTGCAGTGTTTGACTCAACAACCTTGTGGTTGACCATTGCCTTGTTTTAAAATGTTAAATGATCTGTGCTGCTTTGTTTTGAGGCTCTTCAGGCCAAGTGCAGTTCTAACCCACAGAAGAGGATTAGCAGGATAATCTAGCAAAATATTTAATTGTGAAATCCATTCCTCCTGCTGCCTGCTATAATTATCTTCACAGTTTGCATCCTGTGATGGGAGCTGAGAAAAAGGCACTGCTTTTTCTGGAAAGGCAGGAATGGAGCTGAAAACCAGTTGCCCCATTAAAGCTACACCAGCCATGAAGGTGGGTAGGGGAAACTCACTGTGGAGGAGCTCTGAGAGTGCTGAAATTCTGTCTTTTGGTGTAGTGGGGCAGCTGCCAGCAAGCAGGACACCCCCTCACACACCAACCCCACACTGAGCCCTACAAAACCGAGAGATCTGCTCATTTCGGGAAGGAGGAGAGGGAATACAATGGCTTCCATTTAAAAAAAGAATTTCCCAAGGCATATGTAAGTTCTAAAACATTGTTCCATGGCTGATCTTACTGGTGGGAAATTGAAAAAAAAAAAAAAAAGCTGTCAAAATGATAATCACTAAAGAAAAAAAGAAACCTGTGTGAGTAAAAGCTGGCAAGTCTGTTAGCAGAATGACTACTGTACTGGAAAATTACTGAGCACTGTTTATAAAGGCAATCAGACAGGAATGTTAGTCTTGGAGTCCTACTTTCGACATCAGCAGCTGTATTATTCTACTAGATTCCTGGTACTTTTCTCCAAAAAAAAAAAAGCCTTCTAGTGACTGGGTGTGGCACAACCTGTTCCCAAAAGACAAGATTCACCTGATTGTTTTGAATCCCGTTTAGCAGAGAGGTGGTAGAGAGCTTCAGGAGTGTGTGGGGAGAGGACAATCCAATAGTAGAGTGTGTGTGTTTCATGGAAAACACAATTCCATTTGTAAAGAGAGTTTTCTTCTACATAGTCGAGCATGAGCTTAGTTTGACAGCTCTAAGCAAAGTATATCTGTCAGTTCCACATGACTGATTCTCAGAAATCTTTTCCAATTCTCTGTGCTAAAATTATCCAATGTGAAATCCTGGCCCTGCTGAAAGTTGTTCTGACTTTTGCTTAAATCAGTAGAGCCACAGTTTCAACCGGGTGCCCCAGAAAACTAAGAGTGACTTAGACAGGATTTTGCATCACAAACTGGTGCTAAAGACAACCAGGGCTAACTGGGTATGGAGTTATCCTTGCCTGTACATTAAACTAAAAGGTATTCAATAAAATTTATTGGAAATAGAACCCTCAGATTACAGAGCTTTCGATATGTTTCTGTCACAAGGACTTTTTCAGACTTGTTTTGTAGGAAACTTCCTCTGATGCTTTACTCGACAGTAGTACAGGCTCTGGTTGTAGTTACGAGCCAGCTCTAAAAAAAATAGGTTTAATAACAGAAAAACTGTGTTATTGCAAACATATCTTTGTCTATTACTGTGAAAGCAGGGAAATAAATATCATTGTAGTATTGGGAAGGGAACAACAGTATCCTGTAGGTAGTGAGGGGATGTGTGAACATGGCATGTGTAGTTAGTGGAAGAGAACTCACTGTTCTTCTGCAGGGCTCAAGGCAGAAACAACCAGGTGAAATTTAATGGGCTGCAATATCTACCCCAGAAGATGTAATGGCTTTATGTTATAAGAGGCTGCAAATCTCTGAAAAATGACCTCATGTCTTTTGATTGCACTCCCTTACCCCCATCCTTCAGCCTTGATCCATTTTATCCTCCTAACATTTTTTTCCCAAATATTTCGCTACGAGCCCTCATTTGGAGACATTCATCTCCCCTGGGTTTATGGATATAGTGCTGTAGACAACTTCTTTTTCCTAGAAAATGTGAGAGTCTTAGGGAAGTAGGTAGAGTAGATAATTCAAGGTTAATAACCAATCCAGACCATAGAAAGATCAAATGATGAACTGAATCTCCAAAAGATATTTCAAGTTTGCTCCAGGGGCCTGCCAGATGAGTGTTGCCCAAGCAGATTAGAAGAACTCCCAAATCCTCAGAAGGGATACTGAGAGGTCAGAGGTTGAGGAAGACTCAGAAGACAAAGATTTAGAGCAGCCCTCTCAGATTGCATGTCCTGCCCATCCCAGCTTTTTGATGCTTTTGAAAATCACACCCTTCTGGGCATATTTTAGCTAGAAAGACAGCCACTGTCTGGGGGAAAATCTCTGCTTAAAAGCTCATCACTTTCTTCCTGAATCTAGCCACCAGCAGGGATCACTTAACTCTTGAATCTTCTGTAGAGGTAAGATTACCAAAAATAATACCAGGGATAAAGCCATCCCTGTGGTTGTGAGAAGGATGAGTGTGTTTGTCACGTAAATCAGTGCTTGTTGGCAAAATGAGAGGCTCTCCAGGGATTCCAGCTGGAGCACTCCCGTGGCCCCACAGGAGATAGGTTATAACCTGGGAGGGAAAGACCAAACTGAAAAGAACTCTGGTGTCAAGCAATCCCTAAGATCAGTTTACAGGCTTAAAGTGTAACTGGAAGCCAAATGCTTTCTATGATATACACAGGGCTTAGTGTACAGCAGTTAATTGGCTTAGTTAATAATACAGAACCAGCCTGGGGTTTGGAGTTCCTTTTGACATTGTCATAAAAAAAATACTTACCCTTTTTTAAAAAATCACCCTCTAAGTAGGTCTTGTTGTTAAACACACTCAGGTGTGTTCAGAAGGTGTAATGACAGTGTAGAGACAAGCATCTGCCTGTGGTGTAATTTAATAGTAACTATAAGGTGATACTATTTGTACATTACATTTTTCTCCCCTGTGTGTATAGTACTTACATATAGTAACTCTGCTAGTATCTTGCTGCAAATTCCTTCCAAAAATTTGAAACTGGCAGGAATTTTCATCTTTAAGCACTTTATCCATGAATCCCTTGTCTTTCCACGTTGGTTGTGAATGTTGTTGAAATACAGTTGCAGTGATCCTGTGTGTTACAGGCACTAAAACAGTATTTTCAGCTGCCTGTGGAGGAGTTTTTGGGGAGCTGTGGGTGTTCAGGGCGCTGCCAGAACTGCACATAAGACTCACCTTTACTTGTTTGCCAGATTGTTTTTACAAGCCATTGATCCAAGCAGATTTCACTGAGAGGGTGAAGTTTTGAGGTCAAAGTGATCAACCCCTCGGTGCCTTTGAAAATAACCTACTTTACTCATATTATTATTATTCAGACATTTAATGTCACTTGTGTCCTGGGTGTGAAAGTAAAACCACCAGTTCGAAATAGCCTTTAATTTCTAAGTATTTCAACTGTCACAGGCAGGGCAGAGTGGGCTGTGAGGTTTCAGAGATCCCTTACAGCATTGCCCCACCTGATTTGTAACCACAGGATTGGGATCGGGGGTGGACACAGTGGATGGTGGCTGATGCTGACCACCCCAAAGAAAAAGCTGGAGATTGTGTTTTCACCGCAAACACAACTTTGTATTGGTACCCTGGGTTTCAGCTCTTGCCCTATGCAATCATTCTTCTCCTGATGATGATAACACTTGTTTTTTCTGTGCTAATTTTCTAGTTACACTCTATCATGGCTGTGCTGGTACTGACTAGAAACCACCAAACAGGTAGAAACCAGGTGATTTCTCCCCTCCGCAAGAGCAACAAACAAAAAAATTTAAAAGGAATTTTCCTTCCTGAAAGGAAAGCCATAACCTTGCTTCTTAAGGCATCTTGGAAGTAGCTGGCATGCTGTGTGCTGCCCATCCTAAATGCAAGCTCAGAGACAGCCTCTGCCAAGAATGTATTTTTATCTTTCTTCTTTGCTTTCAGCCCCTTTCCCTTTTTCTTTTGCCAGTAGCTGTAGATCACAGTGAGAGCCCAGTGCTGAAGTGAATATTAGCTGAGTGGAGCCTGGACAGAACCCTTTCCCAGCCCTGTGACTCACATTCAGCTCATAAAGCACAGTCATTTCATCCCTTCCAGGCTTTTGTCAAGAGCTTCCTTCACCCAGATGGATAATTCCCTCCATGTTTAATCCAACAGGCTAGAGCCCAGCTGATACCGAGGGAGCCTGGCTATTAATTTTCATGAATACTGATTTCTGCACTTCAGGGCTATTTTTGTCAGCCTTTCAGCCCAGTATTCGATTTCCCAGCTGACATTTTCCCATTCCATTAGAGAAATGCCAAGCCCTGGGCCATGGAGATGCACCAAAACTGCAGTCTGAAGAAACAGGTTTGGTGTCTCGCTGGCTGTTTTGGCCAACAGAAATTCACAGATGTGTCAGTCAACTGCTTTAATGCACAGGAACATTTGATCAGGGCCCTGTTCCACAAAAGACAGGTGGCCAGTCTGCCCAGTCCTGCGCAAACCAAATGGCTTCCGCCTTCTCTGTCAGCACAGTCATCAGTGCTGTCACACCAGTCATGGCATTCACAAATTAATTCATGACGGTTGCAGCAGGTGAAGATGTTTCTACAAATGGTGCTGAACTGATTTTCCCCCCTTCAGGAATGGGAAGATAGGAAACAGTTGTTTTGATTCGTTTCAGAGAAGTTACACAATGGCTTCAAAAGAAATGTGGGGAATAAGTTTCTCTACCTGGGTTACAGGAGCCTCCAGCAGAATGAAATAGTAATTCTCAGCAGACCTGTTTTTGAGAAGTCTTGTTTGGGCCACTTACCATAATAGACAGCCATTGGGTGACAAGTAAAAGATTCATGGTATAGGGATACTAATCTGGATGACAGTCCTAAATAACAGGCTAGAAGGTCAATTGCCTGGTGAGAAAGGCATGAGAGCCTTCCGGTGCTCAGTGACTGCCCAGCTATTGCTCCAGTCCCTCACTCCATCTAGGAATGCCTGTAATTACAGAGAACATGCTCCTCACTGACAGATTGCAGGAAGCTAAAGATCGATGCTGCTTGTCTTTTAGAAAAAACGTCCTTCCCTCCATCCCTCCTCCTTCAGATCCTTCTTAGACACTTTATTCACTGCCTTGTAGTCCTGCTCTGGTGCTTCCAGCAGTTGCTGCAGTCAGTGGAGCTGGAAGTCAGAAGGGAATATTCACTTGCATACTGACACACCAGCTTTACACACTTCAGCTCCCAAAGAGGGTCAGTGAGCTCAGGGTGATGACAACACAGCACCATCAAAGCACCCACAAATCCAGGAAGACCTGCCCATTTCTCACTGGGTTTAAATGAAGCATAATGTTTTATCCCAACAGTTTGCTAACATTTATCCTCTGGCTCCTTCCCAGGTGGGTGACTGGCCATTGGAGTCCCTGCTCTGCCACCTGTGAGAAGGGTGTCCAGCACCGGGAGGTCACTTGTGTTTACCAGCTGCAGAACGGCACCTATGTCAACACCAGGGATCTTTACTGCCTGGGCAACAAACCAGCCATGGTGCAGAGCTGTGAGGGACGGGACTGCCTGTCCATCTGGGAAGCATCAGAGTGGTCAAAGGTAGGAACTTCACCCAAGGAAGAAGCCAGACTGCTCAGAGCTCTGGATGCATTGGCCTTAATCCATGGTTCTCATGGTCAGCATCCTTGCAGCACTGGAGCACTGGGCAGGACTCTCATCTGTTGAGATGAGCAGTGAGGAGCTGAGGTTTGGTTTCCAGACTAGACGAATTAGTAAGACAGGGTTTAGATATGCTCTAGTGACTATATCTTTCCATCTGAAAACTGACCAAGAAGGAAAAATGTTTCACTGACCTGAGGCCAGAAGTGTAGTAACCCAGTAGGGCTTCTGGCTTCATTTAAATGTGGTATGAACAAATACCAGGCTTATCAAGCATGTGCATGTTACTGAGAATGTACAGTCTTTGGGCCCTATCCAGCCTTATTTTGTGTAATTCCAAGAACGTGAAAAAGCTGGTTATACTTTGTATAAAAGGTGCATCTCCGAGTAGTTGCAGAGTTAAGAAATTTTTCCCGAGAGTTACGAATGCATTCCTGATGTAAATAATGTGTGGCCTAGACAGGTGCCCTGTGTTTTGTTTAGCAGCAGAGTGATCTGGGAATGTGCCTGCGGTTCATGACTAGGACTCAGCTAGTACAGGGCAACTTTGTCTGAGCCCTGTGAGTAACAGTCCTTACAGGATGCCTATGCTCACTTTGATATTGTATTTGTTAGGCTCACCTGAGTGATGAGATCCTTTCACTCTGGGTGCAGGGTTGCAGCTCTACGAGCCTCATTCCAGCCTGGCTGTCCAGGAACAGCCCTTTCAGTGGGAAGAATTCCTCATTATTCACCTCTATTTGAAACAGGGAGCTCCTGTTCAAAACGTTGTCAAAGAGCTTTTGCTAAATATTATTGTTAGACATGTGCTTAGAAGTCACAGAAGCTCAGGATAGGAAAGATCCTAAGGAACAGTGTCTCCTCACAAACACAATGGGATTTCATTGTGCACCTCCTGGACCGGAAATCTTAGTTTGGCAAGAGAGATGATGGTTAAGTGAGAGCAGTGTTCCCTTTCAGTGGGGTGCTGGATCTGTTCACTGGTGCATGAGTTCTTTCACTACAAAAGATGTGCAGAGACACGTAGTAAGTTTTCTGATAGGTCTTCTGTGTGTCGTTCCCCTTTCAGATGATGCCCTCTTTATTTCTTACAGCTAAACCAGCTGAACTGTTTATAGCTGAGATTAGGGTGCAATTCCTACCTGGTTTACATGTGGATTTTTTACTTGAGTCTTTTGTTAACAATCCCTGGTACTTCTCTCTCCCTTTTATGAGAGGAAGTCAAGTTACAGATCAGTGGAAATCTTCCATATCCGTGACCATGTAACTCCTTTGCAAATACACAGCATTTTTAGATAATTTTTTCAGTAGCTGGTTTACTTTTCCTTTGATACATTTATTTACTTTTGTTGCATCTGTAACTGTGCACTTGTGATTTTAAATTTGTTATTCTGGCCCATTTCTGCTGTTATGAAGCACAGTTGACTCCAGGACATGTTTGATGCTCTGCCAGTGTGAACCCTTCTCACACCTAGGACTTTCTTCAGTGGTAATCACTTTATTGCTTAGCATTTTAATCTCATGTTGTGGAATAAATATCCCTGTAATTGTATCATTTTATCAATCAATTTTCTGATCTATTTTTTTTAACTTCTTCCTTATACAACACAGTTGACTGCACTGATGTCTGGTCCCTGGTCAAAAATGTGTGTTTTCACAGTAAATTCCAATGCAATCTTCATTGTGGAAAAAATTAAGTTCCCCTTGTATTGCCAAACACTTGAGATTGTTTTGGACAAAGTACCGTTCAACCCATTTTGAATGATAAAAATAGAGACTGTCAGGAGAAGGTGAATGTTTCTACTGTTAGAGAGCTAGAGTGAAAAAAAATATGGATTTCCTTCAGATAAAGGAGTTGTGTCTTAACTGCAAGTTGTGTTGCTCCATTGCAAAGCCTCATGGGATTTGCCAAAGTAATTTGTTAATAATATAAGACTTAATGACCTCAAGTGGACACACAGAAAATGGGCATATTAATTTGTGGACTCTCTTTAAAATCTATATATTAAGAAATTCTTCATGAAAACAGATGACTTGAGGAAAGGAAAAAAACTCCTAAAGAGGGTGATTTATACATGACCACCAAAGATTTGTTGGAAACCTTCTTGCTCATGCTGTTTTGTCTAGGAAAGTATATGCAGTATTAATCTGTGAATGACTTAAAAGCTGTGGGAAGAACAAACAGTTGGTGTTTTTCCCAGACTTGCTTGTAAAACCCACCTAGAGATTTCTCCTACTGTGAAAAATACTCCCACTTCAGCTTGATTTACTTCGAGTAAATTGGACCGTTACAAAGATTTTTATATATTGTGCTTTGTAGTCTGAGATGAACGAGTGCAACCTTGAGGAGTCCAGCCGGGGGCCTGAGGAAAATGATACATAGTTTGGGAAAGTCTATCCAACTTGGGGCAAATTCATGGCTTTAAGGTACCATTTAGGGAGCTCCAGCCTGGGATCTCTGGCAAGCCTTGCACTCTGAGCAGTCCAGCAAAGCATTTTGTGGAATTCTGCAAAGCTGGGAAGAATTCACCCCCGTGTCTTGCACAGCTATACATTGTGCTCCTTACAAAGATGTTACATCCGTAAGGGGGTCACGCCATGAGCAGCCCACAGTAAATTAAGTGGAAGGTTTCCCAGATTTTCAAGAAGTCACTTTGTAGTGCTGTGAAGTATTTAAAGGCATGTCTATTTGCTTGCCAGCTCATAAACGCTTGTCATTCACGTCCTTAACAAGGCCAGCAGGTCAGAACTGCCTGGATTGTGTTTTTAAGACAGTTAGACAGGCATGCTGAGATTTGTCCATTTGATGTAATTTATATCAAGCTGATGCTTGTATCCAGCATAGACCCCCTGGATGGAGAAGCTTCTTGGAACACGTTCAAAAGACCTCACAGAATATCTCATATCTTCACTATTTATTCAGTGTCACATCAACTGTCTTTTCCCTGCTGGCCCCCTGAAGGGGAGAACTTGACATGCCAGAGGAGGTTAGTTTTTATCTCAGCTGGTACATAGATCATTTTTCCACCCACCTGTCCCCAGTGGCTCTGCAAGACAATTTCTCACTCTTAACCACTGCAGTGGCATGAGAATGAGGAGCAGGCAGACTGGCTGTGCTCAGGGCTCATGACAAGAACTCAGGTGGCCGTGACAGCAGACCTGGTGCTCTATGACCGAACTGGTTATTGAAAGCAGAAATTTGGATTCAGTTCATGCCAGTGTCCTTTTCCCACCTTGTACAGCCAAGAAAATCAAGACGAATTCTCCATTAAACAAGAATTTCCAACCATTGGCAAAGATAACAAGTGAGTGGCCGGATATCCCTGCTCTTTAGGTGCTAATTCCATAGAGCCCAGGCACAAAACCAGTTGTGGATAATTTGTGCTCACACAGTAAATGTCTGTTAAGAGTTTTTCAGAATTAAGATAGCAATGAGCATTTGGCAAATCAAAAAGTGAGGGTGATGTGTGTGTTTCACATTAGAACATGTGTGAGAACTGTGACTTTGCCATGTTATTTACAAACTGTGCTACAGAAACATGTTTGTAACAGTGGTCTCATGCTACTGTCATTTAAAATTGCATTTAACACCTCATGCTGTATCTCATGATACATGAAGGGATGTGGCAGTTCTGTATAGATCTGAGTGTGTCCATCTTCAGCATGAATGAGGAGCTCTTCAACACAAGATTTAGTGGCATCCGTTCTAGCAAAAAGCCAGCTAGCATTTTTCAAAGAAGGTTGATTTTCAGAATTGCCATTTTTCATAAGTAAAGTATTTTGCAAGCAGTCATCATGCTTTTCAAATTACTCATGTATGAGTGGCTTAGATTATTGTAATAAAATCTTACGGATTACAATTTTCCTCAGTGTTCATAACCCCAGCTTTTCCTCTGAGCTGTGTTACCAACATAAAAGCTATCATTTCTAAGTACCATGTAACAAAAACCAAACCCCTGGTTTTTTTCAGTGCTCAGCAGACTGTGGCAGGGGAATTCAGAAAAGAACAGTGACGTGCACAAACTCCCAAGGCAAATGTGATGCAGCCACCAGGCCGAGAGATGAGGAGGAGTGTGAGGATCACACAGGCTGTTATGAATGGAAAACAGGAGACTGGTCCAAGGTAACAGCGAATACTTCGTGGTGTTTTCTTTCTGAGAGCGAAGATGCTCAGGGTGCTGAGCTCCCATGTGCTGTCTGCATTAATTTGCAGTTTAAATATTTAGGAAACAAAGGTTTAATTGGTTTTCAGGGTAGTCTGGGACCTACACACATAGTCCAGTCCTAGACTCATTCCAGCCACCTGAAATAAAAGAAAGGCTTGAGTTTAAAGGCAGAGTCAAAACCATCAGTCCCTTCCTCAGGGCTGGAGCTTACCTTCACTTAGGCCTGTCTGAACTTTGTTTCTCCAGTGACATCAGTGGAATTAATTCCTGAATGCAGTGGATTAAACCAGAGCAGAGTCTGCTCTGCATTTGCATTCTGATCTTAAAGTAATATGAGGTTTTGCTTGGGAAGGAGACCTGGCAGTGTGAGAAACTCAACCCTTGCCAGTGTTGTTCAGAAAGCATCCTTTACATTACTGACTTTGTGTTTGCATAAGGGACTAAAATTTCCCAGCAATATTATATTCAAGTTTGGTTTTATCTTATCTTTGTAACTGTGCTGTTCTTTAAACAGAAAACCTACTTTGTGTTCTGGAATGTACGGCATGTGTAGAAACCACTGGGATACAGTACTTGCACTTTGCTTTCCAAAAACCCAAACTCCAGCAAGCAAAATCCAGTGAAGCAGAGGCCCAGGATGGGCAAATTGGCTTATCTGTGATTGCATTTTTTTTTGGAATTACAATTTTGTATATACCCTGTCATAAATACGTGCATTTAATGGTGTCAGTGCTGGAGAATGCAGGAAGAACCTGCCACATACAGAGTGTCTGTATTTGTGCTGAGCCAGGAATTTATGTCACAAGATGTTTACAGTATTGAACATTATTTTATTCATAACCTGGCACTCTAAAGTCTGTGCAAGCTGGCCAAAACAAACAGTCCCCATGTGTTAACAGGTGAAATAACATTATTTATTTAGTTATTTATTTGTGGAATACTAAAACATTTTGGCATGCAAACAGGATTCTCTTGATAGGGAGGAATATGAAATAATTGTGTATTCACCGGTTACATGGATTGGAAGTTCAGTGTTGTGTGAACAGTTCCAATCTGATAAAGATATTGGCTCACTGCTGGGAGAGCTGCAATCCTACATGGGTCACAGTAAACAGTGTTGTTGATGGGTTTAGTGTCTGCATGTGAGCAGGGCAGGATCAGCGCAAAATCTCTTGTTATTTGTGATTCTTAACTCAGGAGCAGGATCATCCATGTGCAGGAGGGCGCAAAAGCTTGTGTGCTGCATATGTGGCCTGCTTCTGTCTTCAGAGAGCTTGTGCCAGTGCTCTGCTTCCCAGGAATTTCACCCTGTGTGAGTCCAGCAGGATGTTCTTGGACTTAGATTTGGTTTATAATGAGCATTTAAAATTCTAGACATATTGGTTAATTCTGACTGGACACTTAGGTCACACAATTAGATTCTTACTCCCTGAGCAGAGGGGTAGAGATTGCTAGAAAAGGGTAGGTGCAATTCTTAGAAGAAAATGTATTGTTCCAGAAACCCAGATAGCTGAAATGTTTGGTGTGGAATTCAATTCTTCACAAATCCTGAGTGAAGGATTTTCATCATGAGGATCCAGAAGCTTTAATACAGGGCTTGGACTTAGGAGGGGAGCCTTTACAGCTATCAGCAACTCTGGCTTAAAACAGTTCCTCCTTTAAGGAGAAACACAATGTCTGTAGCCATTAGATTATAGTGAACTCTTCGAAATTCATTCTTCCAGGGCAAAATTCCACTGTAAAACATTTGTTCCCAACCCTTTAAAAGTCACTGTGAGAGAGCTTTGTGCTGACTAAGACGGAAACTTTTTCCGTTAACACAGATTGATCTCAGAACAAGCAACAACTTTATGCAATTAATGTGTTGTGCGTTTGTTGCTTATTGTTGAGAACCATCAGGGAAGCACTATTTAACTAACAGTGGTAATTATCACAGATTAAAATAATGGGCTTTGATGCTTTATGTGCAAACAGCTTGCCTGGTGACTTGGCCTCTGATCCTTAATTTCCCAAACCAAGATCCTCTTTGAAGATGCTGGGAAGTCATGTACGAGAGGGGGAAAACCTCATTTTAAAAGTCAAATCCAGATACATCTTGTAAACAGAGCAGGCTGTTTGGGTGGTATGACAGTGTTATTTTTGTGTTAGTAGTGGCAGTATTTGTAGAATACACGGATTCCATGTATGAGATGGATCAGCTCCCTAAGGAGCTCCCAGCAGCAGTAAAACCTCCACACCTACCCCAGACAAGTTGTGATTTTAAGTTCTCAGCCCCAGTGTAGAAGAGGTGAGGGCTGAAAACAAGGCCATGCTGGTCTGAGACCTGCACCCACCAGCCAAACCTCATCCACTGGCCTTAGCAACAGCTCTGTAGCTGTTTTCCATGCTTGAAAGAGGAGGGATTTTATCCCATTTTCTGTCAGGTTTATTTGCAGCTGGTCCTTGCTGTGTCCTGTAGCTGTGGAAAGCATTTGGAGCTAACTGAGCAGATTCAGCAACACAGTCCTGGCTGTCATGTTTGTATATTCTTAATATATTTGCAGCATGTTTCAAGTGTTGCACAAGGAACTGATCTATCCAGTTCACTTTGCAAGCACATAAGGCCAGGTTTGTAAAGTTATTTTAAATGGCTCTGAGTTTGCCTTTGTTAGCCCAGTGCTTGATTAACAGACTGTACTGGAAGTCTAAGGACAGAGAGTTGTTCTGTTACTAGACCTCCATTACCACTGCTACTAAGCTTGCAGCTTCTCTGCACTGCTGCCGCTTCTTTTTTAAACCTCTTATCTTAAAGGGATATAATTATTTTTAGCATTTAACTCAGCATTGGTGTTACAAGTTTCGTAACTAAACTGTTCCTGGCCCCAGAGTCTTCAAACCTAATAGAAAGATGAATTGCACAATGTAAGACCCACTGAAGTTAACACTGAAGGTGTTAACTTGAAATAATTTTTTATTTTTGCCTGGATTCTTCAGAATTGCAATTCATTATATCATCCTTTTTTATACATGATGCAATATACAAAAGGGAGTCCAAGCCTTCTCCCATTCAGTCGTTTCTTCCAAGAGGAAATTCCACATCCAGTTTGCATTCAGTTAAAGAAACAAACATCTCATACACTCGTTCTACTTTCAAATAGTTCCTTCTTGTTTGAAATCCGAGCTCTTAAATGTTCTAGCGCTGGAAGCATTTTTACATTTTTGTTGTAGTTGTGCTGGTCAGAGGAACAAACACAGGTTGCTCAGTTTCCCAACACTTGCCTCAGACTCCCAGACTGCTGAAAATGTGCCTCTTGATGCTTTAGCAAGACAGTAGTTCATTCTTTCATGATGAATTATATTTTTGCTGACAAACTTTACATCGAGGATTACATTCCTGTGAGGAGCGCGGGCAGCCCATGAACAGAGCATGTCTTTATGTGTGTGGCTCTTTGGGGAGCTGAGCAGGACACACAGCCCAGCTCCACACCATTCCCTGCTCCAGGCTGCACTGGAAGGAGCAGCTGCAGGACTTGGACTTCACATTGGAGTCACTGGAAACGTGTCCCAGATGATGCGGGGGAGCTGGAGGTGTTGGCGAGCTCTGGTGGTGACACAGATCTTGTGCTTGAAGGTGAGCAGCTCCAGGGGCTGCTTTTTAGCCACCCAAGGCTCCCCCCCTGTCCTCAGGTCTCTCCCCTTCTGCTTCAGCAGTAAAGTGGCAGGAAAAGATGGCCCAGGGCAGACCTTATTGCTCTCCACAACCAACTCAAAGCAGGTTGTGTTGAGGTGAGGGTCAGACTCTTCTCCCAGACAACCAGAGATAGGACAAGGGAGGTTCAGGTTGGATATTAGGAAGATACTAATCACTGAAAGAGTGGTTAAGCATTGGAACAGGCTCCCCAGGGAAGTGGTGGAGTCACCATCCCTGGAAATGTTCAAAAAACAAGCAGATGTGGCACTCGGTGCTGTGGTTTAGTGGGCAAGGTGTTGTTTGTTCAGAGGTTGTACTTGAGCTTGGAGGTCTTTTCCAACCTTAGTAATTCTTTAACTCTCTGCAGGCCAAGGCTGTATTTTTTGAGTTCCTTTCCTCCAGTTGACTCTTCTAAGGTATGATTGAGGAGGCAAAGTTATATAGCAGGAGCAATTCTCCACAAGATTTTTATGGTTTGTTTTTTTTTTTTATTTCCAGTTTTACTTAATTGTTTCTCTATTTTATGTGCCTCAAATTCTGTCCTGACTGAAGTTCTGTTATTTGGAGCCAATAGCACAGAATGGTTCAGGGCTCCCAGTTTCATTTTTTTGACTGTTCTCCATTTCACTGGTGTTATATCAAGGAAGGTGGAATTTCAAGCCAGATACACAATCTCCATCATTAGCTCTGACTTTCACAAGAGGCATTTTCAGCTCTGTGCGTGGACGTTTAAGTATGCAACTTCTGTCCCTCAGGCAACAATTTAGCTCATTAACCTATTATATTACCTGGCCCAGTGAAAAAAATTTTACAAGAAGAAAGACACATAGAGGCCTTGTAGCATGTTGGCTTTGCTGTATTTTTTTCTTTGCAGTTACAGTAGGTGCTCTGTAAATACTAAGGCCTGTATTAATCTCAGATAACCCAATGTAAATCCAGGGTAACTGTCTTTCATTCTTCCCTACAAGCTACTGGCCATGGGCCAAGGATCTCACTCAGCACAGTGGGTCAGGTATCAGTCTCTCTTACATTAGGGTAAACCCAAATTAATTCAGGCACTTGAGTTAATGCCGGTTTATGCCAATGCCATGCAGAGCAGGATCTGACCTAAGGGACTGTGCAGAATCTTTGGGTCTTGGGTAGGAACCATCACAGATTCATGCTCTCAGGAGAAAGGAAATACATGACACGTCAAGCTGGGCTTGAACTGGCAGAGAAAGTAGGGGAAAAATCTGTTTCTGCCACTTCACATCTTGTATAACCACCTGGCACAGCTTTCACTGGATTCAGAAAGATTGTACACTCCAGGAACTGGAAAGCACGAGTAAGGACCAGCTTGGCAAAGTGTAATGTTAAACAGTACTCTTGTTGCCAAATAGTGTCAATAGTGATAAAGCACATCTGAAAAATCACCTGTAGCCACCTGCCCTCCCTGAGCATCAAGAGTTGCCAACTCCTTTACAGCATTTGCTGAGCCTGTGAAATGCTGTCAATGGGTTCTCATCCCAGGAGAATATTAACAGTAGGGAGGAAAAAAAAAATCTAATTTTCTATAAGAAAAATACTGGCTTTGTGCCAGACATTGAGGTGCTTCTCACTGAAGATCAGCCGTCATTCATCACAGTGGGTGGTAACAAGGATTTGTAATTGCAAATTAATTGTTTTCGCAGGATTACAGTAGGTCTTATTCTCTGGGAGATAAACCCCCAACCTTGCAATACACCAAAAAACATGTTGGTTTTGGGGGTTTTTTGCCAAAAATACTCTACGATCTCCCAGTGCCAGGAAGGCATATTTTCCAAGCTCCAAATGATTGGGAACATCAACAAAATCCTCTGTGTGCCTCACTTTTAATGATTAATTCATATTGCATAATAAGAAGAGTAAATCAATGACAGCTGTGGTTTGAGAGGTGTATTCAAAGCTGTTATAAATAGAGAAGCAAAACTACCCTTTGTTCTAACATTCATTACAAATTCATGGCTTGACCCGACATCTGTTTATGATAAGCTGTGGACAACTTGTTAATTCTTCATAAAGGTCAGAATTCATCTTCTTCTATCTTGGAGAAAATAACTTTTCTTATTGGATTGAGAAAAAACTCTGCAGGAGGGGTGGTAGCTTAAAACTGCAGTGGCACGTCAGAGCTGACATGAACAACTTCATGATTTATGGCTCCTCACATGCCTTCAGCACCACTGGAAGGTTGACCACAGGCCTCACTGATGCGCATCAGTTGTTCTCCAGAAGGTGACGGAGCTGGGTGGGACAGGAGAGCATCCAACGAGCTTTAGTTGTCAATTTCCCAGCTTCTGTGGTCCTAAACATGGCCAGGAGCCAGAGCATCTGTCCTAAACCTAAGTCCTGCCACACAGACTGCTCTGAATTGTGGTTCCCTGTGGTTTGTGGCTCTGGCACACGATCACTGATGCGCAAACCAGAGCCTTTCTTGCCAACAGCTAAATCTCAAAACACCCCTTGCTACAGGAGATGTGAAGAAATGGCCCATAATTGGTTTTACCAGCCAGGGACACTCTTGAATTTGAAGAGGGTTGGTTCAGTAAGATGAATCCCACCTTCTTCCTTTTGATTGTCTGTCCCCACATCTGTGGAATGTCTTTAGCTGTGGGCAGAGGTATACATGTTGCATAATGGGACTAAAACAAGGTTGAGCCTGTACCTAGGCTTGGGCTAAGAGCCAGCCCCAGTGGATGCAGCTCTAGTTGGGAACTAGGCATGGAAAGGGAACAGATGTTGACTGCAATGCTGGCCATGTCATTCCCCTGGGCACTTTAGGCTCCAGAGGCCGAGTCCTGCTTTGTGCCTTTCAAACTGGTCCTTATTTGCACAACAAATTGCACAGCTCATCTCTGCTGGAGTTTCTGGGAACATCCACGGTACAGATTATTGTGAAGGTTTCGTAGTAAAGGAGAATGTGCTTCAAAAAGATCAGATTAATCAGTGTTTTGTTTGAAGTGGAGCATGCTCTGCCATAGTGTTATTGTCTCATATCCCAATACAGCCTCCAGTGATCCTGTTAACTGAAAGAGTAACTTCTCTTTTTTGATATTTTTATTTAAAAGCCTGGTCCATTAAGTGCATTTTTTTGATGAAGAGTTAAAGACTTCCACCAAGACCAGTGGTTTGGAAATGAAATTACATTGTGACTATTTTACTCTTGTTTTTTAAAGTGAAGAAGAACAAAGAGTGAAAGACAAGCCTGTTCAAATATTGGCATTCATTTTCTCTGAGTTACTCTGAGATGTTACAGTGTGCAGGATTGTGTTTTTGAAAATATGGGGAGTAGTAGTTCACCATTTAAAGTCTGCAGTACCTATCTGAAGAGGATTTTCCCCTTGAATCCTTAAAGCACAGAATATGTTGCTTACAGGGACTGCTGTAATTTTGCAGTCTTTCCAATAATCTTTTGAGATTTGTAATGACTGCCAAGGCATTAAGGTGACAGTCTCCCAGAACAACTTTAAGGAGCAATTAGGACCAGTCTGACTGACTGTGCAAAGAGATGAAACAGTGTTAGTAAGCATCACACATGTCAGAGCTGAGTAGCTCCATGTCTAGAAAATGCTCAGGCAGGACTGAATGAGAGATGAGCAGCCTCTTGCTGAAAGTAAATAATCTCAAAGGAGTCCTTACTTTAATTGCTTTCTTTAATAAATTGCTTTGGGGGAGCATTGATCATTAATTGATGAATAACTAATAGTAACTAATAATGCATTCAGTGGGGCTTCAGTTCCCAGAGTAGTCTCTCAGGATAACATCTGGGGCATGAGTCAGGGTGGGAATAGAGCTCATGTGAGCCCTGAGAGCTTGGCTCAGCAGGAGCAACACACAGTGCTGTAGGAGCAGGGGGGATTCTCCAGCATCCAGGCTGACCTGAGTTCTGTGATCCCATAGCTGTCCATTACTACTGAGGTTATTTAAAATTACCTTGATAATGCCTTTTGCATTAGGTGTTTTTCACCATCAGATCCTTGCAGTTTTCCTGTGGAGTAAGCTCTGGAACATTTCCACTTTCTGCCACAGATCCAAACACAGCACAAGTGCTACAGGTGACTTGCTAGAATATGGTCCCTTGTGGGCAGCACTGTATCACTTCATAGCTCTGCTTGAGCCTGTTCTTGAAATCCAGTTTGAAACCTCATGAGAAGTAAATTGTGCCTGATTGTAATATTGGATTAAATGGCATTTTCTCATCAGCATCCACCTTGGCTCCCCTGCACAAGTATTTAGGGGCACTGTCACGACCCAGAATATTCATGTGTTCAGCCTTTAATCTCTGAACTCAATGTGCACAATGGAACTTTTCAGAATAGCAAAGCCAAGCTTAATTATGCAATGAGACATGCTGGATGTGCTGGTCAAGTCTTGTTCCTTGGGGTCGTGCAGTTTGAAAGTACAGCTGTAGGCAGTTTGCAAAAATTGCTTCTCTTTTCCTGCTAAGATACTGTCACATCAGCCACGAGCATTTGCTGCCATAATTTATTGTTTCTTCCCAGACTGAGTCAGAAGGGTATGCATTTTTTTCTTCTTGGCTAAGTTAAACAAATCAGTCATTTCACAAAAGTTTCCAAATGAAAGATTGTTGTAAGCAAGACCAGATATGTTCTTTTACAGATCTCGGGTTCAAAAAGAAGGAAAAAAAAGAAAAGAAAATAACAAGGAAGCTTGAAAAACAGCTTACAGTTTGCTTTGGGCTAATTAGATCTTATCAGTGAAAAGACAGATATTTCTTTCTTTAGCATGATGCCATGGTGAAAGTTGACCTGGTGTTTATGAAAGCATATTGCACGCTGCTTTTCAGCTAGAACTGGGGTTTAAATTAGTTATCCTCATAAAAAGCCTGATGTGAAGGTGTGTGGAGCACTGGCTTTCAGAGCACACATGTGTGTGCTATTAAGGTCCCGGGAAGGGAGCAATTACAGGACCTTTGTCATTCATCTCAGATGCTGTGTTAGAATGTTTTTAATAGGAACTTGTCTTGCTTTCTTTCTGACTTTCATAGAGGCAAGAAATAAGACCCCCGAGGGGAAAAACACTCTACCCTAACGCCTTGAATACTTGAACTCTGAAGTCAGTAAAGCGTGACTCTATCTCTCAGTATTGGAGCTTTAGCCATGGTGTTATCCTTGGCTTCAGCAACTTCCAGCAAACTGGGGACAAACCAGTATCTTTATACATCAGATGAACTGCAGACTGATGAATAAAGAGAAACCCCATCTTGCCTACAGCTTAGTTATGACAGTCATCTAGAACTGTATCTCCCTCTGACAGATCAGCCCTCTCCATACTGGAGCATGCTCAGGATTGGCTGGAGGGATGCTGTGACCTTCTGCTGGAAAAAGTCTGTTACCAAAAAGATTTACACCTATCCCTTGGAGCTTAGAAAAATGACATTTCTAAAGGTGTCCTGGGGTCTGAAATGTATCCCAGCCTCCCAGGAGCCCTCAGCAATGATCCATTATCGCATTCAGTCCCAAACCTGTCTCTGTGCTGGTAAATCTGTTCCTTTTCTGCCCCCATTAAGCCTCAACACCGGGATTCTTTGGACTCCTTTATGTGTTCCTGAGCTGCCCAACAGCAGCCCTGCCCTGGCTTAATTCATTCTCATTCCCCTCTCTTTCTCTGGTGATCTTTTGTAGACCGGGAGTTGATGAAGGCCCTGACAGTTCTCAGCACTTTCTGTAAATTTGTTCTATTTTAATACCTGATATTCTCCTGAGGCATTTGTTTTCAAAGCAATTAGACATCTGTCAGCACCTTTGCTAGATTTCAAGCTTTCATATCAGTATCCTAAGGTGGAAATAGCATTCCAGTTGAAAAATCATAGCTTGCTCCTAAGGTTAGAGTTTTTCAGTGAGTAAATCTTCTTTAAGCTGATGAATGCAGCTGCTGCCTTGACAATTTGTGAGTTTATTTCCTTCTGGATATCCCCACTGACTTGCATGTTACTGCCAAAGAATGTGAATGGAGGCATTTTTGTCTTCCTTTTGCCTTCCTAAGCAGCGTTTGAACTGGGAGTTACAGGGGCTCTTATTAGGTTCTCTTTTTGTAGCTGTTCATTAACTCCCTCTATTTTACAGTACTGAGCAACCCTTTGATCTTTGCATGGGGGTGGATTTCCAGTTTACAGTGCCTGTATTGTCAGTTTAGGGCATTATGGTTAAATGCTGTGGATTTTGCATATGCGTTTTTGTGATAGTGACACCACTGGCGGTGCCTGGTGGAAGGGAAAATCCACTTCTTTGTTTGGCACCAGCATGTCTGCTCAACCCCTCGTCCCAGCCCCAGCTTCCCAGAGTAGGCAGATTGCTGGTGGGTCCTGTCTGGTGAACCCAGCCCTGAAAATTGTTCTGTGGATATGGTTCCTTGCTCCATAAACATTTGGGAACAGAGAGTCCATAGCAGTGCATTTAGCTGTCCAGAGAAGGAGAGAAGGTATTTATGGGAGTTTGCTGTTCAGTTGGAGTTTGATTTTTATACCTCTTTTAATAGTGCAGCATGAGTAACAATTCCCCTTTTGTATGTATTTTGTATCTATTCCTATTTCCTATTGAAATTCCTAGGAAAGAGACTATCCAAGTACTGAGTTGAAAATTTCATCTTAAAATAAGCCAGATGTCCAACCTTCCTTTAGCTGCCAAGCCCAAAAGAGTTCAAGAAAGATGTTAAAATCTGTCTTCCTGGCTGTGAAAAACTAATTGCATAGCATAGGTGATGATCCCAGTCTCCCAGGAGAAGGAATAAAACTGCTTCGGGCAAAAGCTCTGCTGCTATTTGTCTGAGGATTGGAGTTGGCAGTGTCTGTGGAAAAAAGTTTCATTGCTTGCCCTCCTTGCTGGTTAACAAATGCAGACAGGAACACAGACAAAGGTAGGTGATTGTTTGTGTGTTGGTATCTGAAAACCTAATTCACCTTATGAGAAAAATGCTGTTTTCTTCCTTCTTTCCCTTTTTCTCCCCAGGTCCCCCGTTAAGAGCACAGGGAGTGCTTAAAATCCAGAGACAGAGGTTTCAGACTCAGAACGTTACAGTCATGTGAAGGAAGTCCGTGGCCTGAGTTATTTAATGCCTGTGTAATAACAGCTATTCTGTTTGTAAAATGGATGTAAAGTTCCCTTCCTCAAGCAAAGAGTTTGGGGGGGATTAAGATTAGTAAAGCACTGTGAAGACTAAAAGTGCTACTGAAATCCTGAGGATTAAAAGTTGCGTTTGACTGGTGAAGTGGAAGGGCCTAATTAGTTGCATTTATCAGGATAAAAATTGTTCACTTTAAATCCAGTGGCCATCACTGAGTCACTGAGGGCACTTGATGCTGGGAAGGAGCTGAGGGACACACTAAACTAATGAAATGCCCAGATCTCACAGCTTAAATTCAAATTGTGAAGGGGATTTAAATCAGGGACTTTAATTCCTGATTTTTGGAATAGCTCACTGTAGGGCAAGAGAAGGGTTCATTCAGCATAATCCTAAATGCCATAACCATTGCTGAGGTATTATTTGACAGTGATCAAATTTTTATGTAAATTCAACACCTGGGAAAAAAAAAAAAGGGTGAAAATATCTGTCATAAACTGGTGTGTTGAACCTAAATTGAAATAAGAAGATTTGTAAAGGAAAAAAACCAAACAACAGGGGTTTCTTGTAATACTTCCAGACCAAAATGACCATGGATTTGTGGTACTCACCCCTATGGATGTAGAGGTGTGCATCCACGTGTTCTGCCCTTGGATCTTGGTCTCACAAGCATCCACACCACACACACATGGTTTGTACCTGGACTTCAGTTCAACCTCAGTGGTGCCCATCTTCTGAGCCTCTCCAGTGTTTGGCATCTCTCTTCTGAGAATTACCTCTCTGAGGTGGTGGGCTTTTTCATGGAGAAAGCTCCAATGCCCTGACTTTGCTCAGAAACAGCAGAGGACAGAAAACATGACCTTTTCTTACATTATTCTATTGATACTTCTGTGCTTTCCCTCACCTCCTCCTCTCCCCCATCATTTGCTTGTGTGTGGCTTTATCAGAAACAGGAATCTTACCCAAGTCTTGCAACCCATTGTTTCTTTATGTTAAATACAAGGTTCTTTTATTGACTCCAGCTGCTGCACCTCCCTGTGCTCACTGTGTTTGCTTTATTAAAGTTGAACAGCGTGCAAGTAGGACATTGTAAATCACAAGTGACTGGGCCAGGGGAAGAGGGAGGGAGAGGGAGGGACTCTGATTGTATGACAACAAAGAGAGCATATGAACAGGCTGGGCCTCCTGGCTAATAGCAGCCAAAACTCTTGAGTACAATTTGCAATTGCTCCCAGGAGGACAGGCAAGTGCCAGACAGTTAGCAGGGATAGATGGGAGTGAATACTGGAATACCCGATGTGTTCTCCTGTCTAGAACAGAGCTTCTCAGAGGTCTGGGCACGCAGGAGCTGCCAGCCTCTGCTGTAATCCTGGTATTTATCTTATGTCAGTGCCTGGCTGTGGTCATCCTGTCTGTGGAGGAAGCCTTGTTAGACCACGTCTTGGAGAGGGCTTTTAATCCAAGTACTGCTGAGTCCCTCACGGAGAGGGAGATGGAAGCTGCTGGTCCACGATTAAGCATTACACATTTTTCAGCTTTGCCTCTTCATGACTGAAGGTGGGGGGAATTGCATTTTGCCTGCTTGAACCCCATGGGCATCCAGAGGGGACAGTCAGAGTAGGTGAACTCAGGGCGGAAAGACAACAGGTTCCTTCTCTGTGCCAGGAGAGTTCCTCTGCTCACAGCACTCCCTGAAGGTGCAAAACCATCATGGACAACACAGCAGCCACACGGAGGGTCCCTGGCTGCCACGATGACCCTGCTGTTGAGCCCTCAGCACCACAGTGGCCGCACACTCTGCTCTGGCAGTGATTTTTGCTGTGCATGTGACATGGAAACCTCTGTGCTCAGTGTGTTCTCTCCTGCAGTGCTCCTCGACGTGCGGCAAGGGGCTGCAGTCACGCGTGGTGCAGTGCATGCACAAAGTGACCGGGCGCCATGGCAGCGAGTGCCCAGCCCTGGCCAAGCCGGCGGCCTACAGGCAGTGCCACCAGGAGGTCTGCAACGACAAGATCAACGTCAACACCATCACCTCTCCCAGGCTCGGTGAGTCAGGGGCCTGGGGGGAAGGTGCCACCTGCCCAGGGTGCCCAGTGTGATAAAAGTGGGGCTGCAGAGACTCTGCAGAGCCAGAAATAGGGAGAGGCTCAGCCAGCTTCCAGACTAAAGGTCTGGTGTGGGTAAGTCCTGTCTAACCCCTGCCTCAGGCTGTGCCTAAGTGGAGCGCTCGGCAGAGGATGGAGCTGAGAGAGCAACAGGAGCACAGAAATGGTAGGTGATTGATTGGATTGATTTGATTGATTGATTGATTGACTGACTGATCACAGAGGTGGGGGAGCTAGCAGGTGCTTCTTTCTCCATCACAAACCCTTCCACACCCTGCCTGTGCTGCAGTGAGTGTAAAGTATGATCATTTATTCATTGTGCCCCAAGAAAAGTACATGACCTTGACAGGTGGTTTGATGGATTGATTTGCCCAGGGGGCAAGAGAGCATCCAGCCTCTTCCTGTAAACCCTGTGATTTTCTGTCACTGTCCTCCTCCTCACCCTCCCTGCATTCCCTGTGTCCCTGGCTGAGATGGGAATATGGTGATAACCATCTGTTTCCTGAAACACCTTAACACTGTATTTGAGACATGCCACTAGTTAAGAATGCCTCTGTTAATACAAATTTGTAGGGATCTCATAATTTTCCTCATTGTATTTCCTTGGTTTGTAAGGGGATAAAAATATAAATATACTAAAAATGTATTTTTCCAAACTTCAGCCCTGTGTGCTCAGCCACAACTCCAAGAAGCTAAATTAAATCAGCTACAGTGACGCAGCCTCATGGGTACCTCCTGTCCCATTCTGGTACAAGAGGCTGGATTGTAAACAAGAAGAGGTTACCAGAAAGAGCAGCCTCCTCCTTCACAGCTGAGCTGATCTTCTAGGCTAAGAAACCTCTAACACACATGAAAACACAGAGCTGCTAAATAACAGAAAAAGATTTTCTAATAGCACTGTCCAGTATTAAATAACATTTAAACTAGGACTGAACTTGAAGCTTCTGACCTGAAATTTGTTCCCCAAAAGTTCACCAGATGTTTTAAAGAGAAAATGGGGACTTTCATTCTTGCAAATGCACTCATGCTGGGGTGCTTCTAACCTCTTGTGTAAAGACCATACAAGAGTACTTCCCAGGTATTTTAGCACTAAGAACATAGTGAAAGGAAAACATTTCATTTGAGAAGTAAGCCCTTGATACACTGATGAGACAAGAAATCCATTCTAATTCACATTTTAGGACAAGCAATAAAATGCTCACATGTTTAGAAGACTGAGGAGGCTCAAATCCCTGCTGAAAGTAATCTGCAAGTAATTTGGGCTGCTTTTGTTTCTAAACCAGGCCTGGAATCACCAGGGCTAGAAACAGTGATGTTTGATATTAGCAGAAAGACATATCATTGAGTGTTTTGCTGTTCTTGCTTATAAACAATTCTAATTGGATTATCTTTAACAGAATTTTCTATTTTCTGCAATGGAAGCATCAGGGAAAAAAAAAAAAAAACAAAAACCAGAAAAAAATTCCAGTAGTCTACAGGACCCATGTGGCCTTGTCCCCTGCTTCAGAATGGTTTTTTTTGTCCTGGATAACATTTGCAGAAGTATCTAAGTGTGGAGGTCACCTCACCTGACTTTTACGTCTGTGTCCAGTGTCTCTCAGTGAAGACACATTCAGAGGGGTTTATTCTGTCACTTCTTTCCTGTCTTCCTTCACAACCTGCGAGGGACATTGGACCTCTAAAATATTAGTTCTAGCCTTATTTGTGGCTCAGTTTCTATTATGTGAACTCTCCCATCTCAGATTCATAAGGTCTGTCTCAGGTGTTCTTGCCAGATGTGTGATTTATTCATCTCCATCCCATTGACTGCAGCATGGAGTTCATGGCCTTAAATCTGGGCTGAATCTTTGGATGTTTTGTTCATCCAGGCCTGTTTGCCTCTGAGACAAAATAGGTGCAACATGAGGAGGTTTGCAGTCCCCATTCATGTCCAGGGGAGGAAGGAAGCACTTCCAAGAGCCTGATATTTTGGTGGAGAGAACATCACCTGCTCTCCAGTGCCGGCAGCAAGGGTGGCCCTCCCTCCCCTCAGGTGCAGGGATTTTGGTCACACCCGCAGTGCTGTTCTCTGGCGCTAATCTGGTAGTTTCTCCTTTCTTGTCTCCTCCCAAGCTGCCCTCACGTACAAGTGCACGGGGGACCAGTGGACAGTGTACTGCAGGGTGATCCGCGAGAAGGACCTGTGCCAGGACATGCGGTGGTACCAGCGCTGCTGCCAGACTTGCAGAGACTTTTATGCAAACAAGATGCAGCAGAAGAGTTAATGAACCTGTGCCACTCCTCAGAGTCTTCCAGCTGTTTGTGTGTAAATCACGGACTAGTAGGTCTGAGTACTGGAACTTCATGAGTTGCTACAGTGTGGTGGATCCCAAAGCATACCTAATGAGACTTGAAACTAATTCTACAGACTGGATACCAAAGTCATCCACTCATCCACCTTAAAAACACACAGAAAGGGTCATCTCAAGGAGCCAATAATTTCTGAGTATTTTGACATCCTCACATTTTTCATTAATGCTTTTTACTTTAATATATTAAATCACCAGCCACTGGATGGCTTGCTACCATTGAAGAAAAGGACAAGAGTTGCAAAGTGATTACATTGGATAAGGATATGGGTACCTCCATGGAGGAAGGCCTCTGGCAAAATAATTCAGCAAAGGTAGAGACATTACTTAATCTTTTAATCTTGGCTTTTATCTGTTGTTTTCAATTCCCAGCAGTTATCTCATGGCAGAGTGGGCTTGGAGGGACACGAATAAATGAAAGGCTTAGTTTAAAAAGAGGATTTTCTGTAAAAGCTTGTGAAAATTGATAGCAGAGGATCCTACAGAATTTCCTACAGAAAACTCAGTATAATTATATCCAACATTCCAAGTCATATTTTTAGAGCCACTAATAGGGAGTGATTTTACTTCTAATTTTAAAAAACAATCCTCTCTTTTCCCCAGAATAACAGGTTTTCTTTTATGAAACCTAATTTTTCTCTGAGCTTAATGAAAGCTTATTAACAGCCGTAGATAGTTACTTTTAAACAAGAATGATTTACATGAGATGGGAGGAGCCAGAAATCCCTTCATCCAGTAGAGCTCACTGAGGGATTGCTTGGCCTAAGCTCTCCAATTTTTAGAAGTCAATCAGATAATGAGAGTGTTGGTTCTTATAAGAGGACTGTGAAACTGGATAGGGTTGGGACAGAAACTGAATTTGGAACAGTCTTTATGAAAAGGATGTAGTGGGGAGCAGAACAGGTGTTTCCTATCTCTGGGCTCTTTTATACAGCTGAGGTTATGTAGCCTTTGGAGAAGCCAGAAGTAGTCAGGGATACAAGACATTCAAAGTATAACCTGGAGCTTGTGGAAGCCAAAGGGCTCAGACTTCCATTGCTTTCAGGAGGGGTTGGGAATTCACTCGCTGTATTTGAATGCTCCCTGTCTCACTTTTGTGGTGCTATCAGGTTTGGTGCTATCAGATTTGCTGCTGTAAGAGCACTTACAGGTGCTGCACACACAATACTCTCTGCCATGTCTGTGCACTTTAAACCAGACTCTTCTCTGTGATGTGAGACTTGAAACAGGGGCTCTGCCCAGGGCAGGGCTTGTCCCCTCCGTTGTCACACACATCAGTGTCTCCCTATCACATCTTGCTCCAACAAGTATCATTTCCCTTGCCAAGGCCCAAGGCCATGGTTGAGTTTCAGCCCACTCCTTGTGACAGAACAGAGCTCTTTGGATAATTGCAGCTTTGTACTCGCTCTAGGACTGTGTGTGACTGTTTGACTCCTTGGACCTAAGCACAGAACCAAGCCCAGCTACTCCCCCAGCCCCTGGGCCAGGCTGGATTGCAGCTCACACCAGGCCCCAGGTTGTCTTTGTTGCTGTTGTCTCTTTTTGTCAATGCAAGGACGGATAAAGACTCTTAGTACCTAACATGTCTTTAAAGCAATTTTTGCTTATTACCATTCTTTCCATATCCAGTACCTCACTGGAATAACCTATTAGCATTTTATTAAGGGCTGAATTTTTCAAGCACAGGGAGATAATGTTCATCAACAGATTAATCCTGTGTGGGCTTCACATTTACATCTGTACTTGTTAGTGCAAATGAGTGTGTGTGCACTAGGGCTGGCCTGCTGCACAAGGGCACATTTGCACACCATTTTTTCTCAAGTGCCTGTCTCAAACAGATCTGCTTTCCAATGCCTCAGATGATTTTCTCTATCAGAGAAATGATTCCAGCTTGGTTTTTGTTATACTGGACTTTTTTTTTTGGCAATTTATAATCAGGATCAGACCTCCTTTTTCTGTTATTCCCACCCTCTCACCCAGCGCAGAGGTTGTGTAAGTGCTTAGCAAGTGATCAATGGAAAATTGCTGGCAGTGGTGACAGGGCAAGACCAGGTGATACTCAATTAGGCAAACCAACAGATAGAAGAACTGCTAATGAGAAAGTTCCAAGAGATCTGACAGAGCCCAGAGGACCTGGTTTATATTAGTAATTCATAGTGGTGTTTTCCCTTTTGCCTGTGACACTGGGACTGTCCTTGCTGCCTCCCTGCCCCCACAGCCACCCCTGGGTCCTCCACACTCGGTTTGGAATTTGCTGTTTTTCTTCTCATGGGCAACATTTTCTCTGTTACCTTGGCAGAATTGTGTGAATTATCGTTGCTGGGAATCAAAGGTGCTTCTCCACAGCAGGGAACATTTTCTTTCTGGTGCTGATCTGTGACCCTCTCTAGGCAAAAGGTAGGACATAGGAGAGGAAGGATTTTAGGTTTTGTGTTTTTTAGTAGTAATTCCCTACTGGCCACTGTCCAGAACAGGGTACTAGGCTGGTTAGACCTGTGGCCTGACCCAATCTGCTGGGTTCTGCACCCAAAGGACACTTGGGTCCAAGTTCTGGGTCCTACATATGGAAACAGGAATTTACAAGGGTTTTTTTCAACTGCCTGAGCACTGAGAAAAACCACCTCTCTTGCTCTCACAGATTACCATGCATCAACCTTTTATTTTTTTATAATTAAACCCACCAACATTAATTCAAAACTGATGCACGACACAGCTCCATTTTATTCAGCTCTCTTACTTCACATGGTGACAACCTTCCCATCTTACAATGGCCAGAAAAATAATTATAACAAAAGAAATTTAATTCTCTTCAATATTCCTGCACTTCTAGTTTTTATCACTTTATAGGAGCTTTACGATGAAGTCACAGCTATGCTCTGCCCTCAAGTTACCACATTCTGGTGAAAAGAAAAGCTGTTTGTTTCAGTATATCTATGACAATACTTTTCTTAGTTGTTCATAAGAGATTGATGCTCTTTTGATGGCAGTGGTGGTATTTCCATATTGTAAACAATACTCTGTACTAAAGTACTGTACATTTCTAGTTGCACAATTGTGTTATTGAGTGTAGATTCTCACTATCTCATGTATGGTGCTATTTTTTGTCGATGGAAAAGAATCTTAGCAGTCGATTATTGCTTGATATTTTATTATAATACAGGGATATATTCTCCATGGCAATAATATCATTTAAGTTTTCTCATTACAGAGTGAAATGTATATATTTTTCCATTAGCTAATTTGCATATGTACTGTATCCATGGTAATTTTCTTCTTGGTGCTGGTTATAAATAGAAAAAGATAAAAACAGTCAAACTGAATGGAACCAGTTGTAAATGAAAGCCAAAAAAAAGAAAAAAAAAAGAAAAATTGGGTCATTCCATTTTGAACAAATTGAATATGTTGAATAATAAATTTATTTTTTCCATAACAACTTTAATAAGGTTTCTGAACTTGAAACAAAAATACAAAGCGAACCCAACAGCATGAAAATTAAGAGAGAGGAGTGAAGTTGTAAGTGGTACATTATGCATCTGTGTAATACTGGACTGAGACGGGGATTTGGTTAAATACAAGCCAACTGTTTAATTGCTGTGGTCGGTGTAAAAGGTCATTTGGAAGCAAAATTCTGGCACTTCAGACTTCTCTGTGTGCTAACAAACCAAGAAATGATGGGTCTTGTCCTGGTCAGGTTGCAAAATAAAGCACAGGGATGTTAAAACCTGAATAATGCCTTGCCAGGTCTGTGGTCAGTGACACAACAGTAGAATATTCCTGTCCGGGAAAAGTGCACCAGGTTCTGTTTGGGATATCTCTGTGTGTGCCTGGGCAGGCTGTGAGGAGGGGGAAGCTTCTGCCTGGGGAGAGAGACATTCTGAGAGTGCTTTTGGGGAAGCTTGTTCTTGCTGTGCCGGAGCTGGGAGGGAGCAGCAGCTCGATGTGTGTTCAATGGCAGCAGCCCCATGGGCACCCCCTGACAATGAACAGTGCTGAGCACGTGGAAATTTATATTGGAGCAAAATTATCCCATCCAATGGGAAGGTATCTGCATAACCTAGCTGCACTCTCCCCTGGTGTGAAATAAACGGAATTACTTCAGTGCCAAGTGTTTTGGATGTCTTTGTTGTAGGCACTAGCCAGAATCTTTGTACTGTTTAGCTCCCCCCAGCATGGTGAAGGTTTGTTTTGCAGTCAGCTGCACACAGATACACCTGTAGGATCGTCTCCCATCCTGTCTTACAAAGATGCCATCATCTGTATCCCACTCTACCTCAGTTCTTGTTAGAAGGACACTTCCTGGAGATCTTTCTAAAGCAGCCTTAAAAACTCAGGAATATGGTGGGGTGGTGGACTTGGCGGTGCTGGGTTGGACTTGATGATCTTAAAGGTCTTTTCCAACCCAAACGATTCTATGATTTTATAACAAACCAAAGTAGAGCTGGGAGTGAGAGCCCTCCTCCCAAAATGATTTCCAGAAATGGAGTTTATACTTTAATAACAGAGCTCATTTACTGATCTTACACCGGATTCGTGGCACAACACTGATGGGCTTCCTGGTTTTCAGAGGCAGCCTTGGGAGATACCAGCGCGGCTGCCACCCTTCACAGGACCATTCACAGCAGCAAAACTGCAGAAACTCCATCCAAGTGGTGTTGTACATTAACACATCATTGTGTTTGTGCCTTGCCTGGAGTCAACATCTGATTGCAATTGTTGACCTGTTTGAACAATAAAATGTAGCTCTAAGCCTGGGGAAGCCAAAGGGCTTTGCACTAAGCTGGGATATGGCAATGGGTGGGAGGGGTGTAAGGAATGCTGTCATACATTTGGCTTGAAATGTTCCTGGTATGTGCCAATATCTCTCCTATAAATCCAGTGGGATTATATACTTAGTTTGCCTATTTTGCATGTAACCGTTTGCTGGTTTCCTCTTATTCCTAATCCCCAGTTCTACCCAAGCCATTGCCCTTCCCTGTGAGCTCAGTTGGGTTTTTTTATTTAAGACACTTCAGCCAAGGTCACTAAAGGCAGATGGCCATATGGCTCTGGTGCTCTGGCACAAAAGGATCAGGAGGAAAGTAGAATCTCTCCTCCCTTCCTTGGATGTCACTTCTGCCTCCACCAACTCCACCTGCTCCCTTCACTCTCCTGTGTCCATGGCAGCCTCAGCTGTCTCTTGCAGCAAGCTGGCAGCACCCTGCTTGCTCTGGAAGGAAATTTCGTTCCAAAATATGGAACACTTTATCCCCACATCAGCCCCATGCTCACCAAGTACCACTGCTGGAGGACTCTTTGGTAGAGTAAAAACCAAATGTTCCTTTGGGCTTTGCCCAACACCATGTGGAGCATTTCCATGGGGAAAGGAGTATTTTCTTCTTGCTGAAGAGTGTCAGTGCAGACACTAGTGTGCTGTGGAGTTCAGGCAGAGAAGATCTGTGCCAGATGTGCTCCTTTTCCATGTACTCACACTTCTGATGGTGTCAGGAAGAATGGAATGGGATGCTGCTCTCCATGTGCCCTGGAATGGAAGGAAATGCTCATTTTTCACCAGGAGAGCACTGGTAGTCCCCAGTCTGCAGGGCTGGGTCCACCACCCCACAAACCATCACCTGCTGAAGGATCACTGACAGCTTTCTGTGAGGTCACTGCACACTACACCATCACGGGAGCCTTCCGGAGTGAAAGTACTCGGACTGCTGAGGGATTGATAAAAAAGGGGAATCCTCTAGAAGTCTTTCCTGTTGCACCAAGATCAGTGCAGCCTGTCCGGCAAAATCAGATGAGCCATTCTTGGGTTGGACTTTTTAAATTTTCTTGGAAAAGACATTATTGGAACATTTTTCAGCTTCCATTTATTTCCCCAGCTCTGTACTTTTCCCCTTGATTTTGTCTCTGATGACAAAACGACCCAACCAGACTGCAGCTTTGTTTGGCACCAAACTTCCCTCCTGAGATGATCACACAAGAAGTCTTTTATCATTTTGGGAGCTCTGAGCCAGAGCTGCTTGTGGTAGAAGTGGCTGGGGCTGTAACCCCAGGCTGTGGTGGGATGAGAGTCAAGTTCAGGCTGTCAGCAAGGGGACCTGCAGCAATTCCCTGCCAGGACACAGCAGAACTCCTGAGCCTTCTTCCTCCAGTGCTACTCTCATTAAGAAAAAGGTATGAAATCCACATCTAGATTGAATTTAAAAATTAGGTGGTGTTTAAAATATAAATCCTGTCCAGAATTGTGGTCTGATTCCTTAGAAAATCACTATAAATTGAACCTCCCCTGCTCCCCATTAATCAATAACAACATTCGGTTTTCTCACAGAGCTGGTGCCACCTCTGCTGCTGCATTGGCTTCAGCACTGCCAGCTCTGTTTCATGCCCAGGTTTTGTCAAGGAAGGAGGGCCTTGCTGGAATACTGGAATTCTGCTCTCCTCAGGCATCATCACCCTGAAGCTGCCGGCTGCTCTCGCTCGTGGCTTCTTCCCCCTGTCACTTCACATCACTGGCCAGCAGTGCTTTGAGGAGGGGACAGTGACACTGAGCCCAAGAAATGCTGTCAGTCACATTTCCCAGAGGGTAAGGAAGATTCCATCTCTTTTTTTTTTTTTTTTCCTAACCGTGTTTTGCTGAAGAAACAATTTTAAAGGGGAAAAAGAAAAACCACATTATTGTGTAAGCAAAATGGAAAACAACTTTCTGTGGGTTCCCAGGTATTCATGTGCCATTCTCCCTGCAACAACAACTCTGCTTGTGGCTGCCTGAGTGTTCAGCATGGGTGGTTTTGCAGCAGCTGTGTGCACAGTACCTTCCATCACAACCCCTGTTCCCTGGCTGTCCCCATGGCTCTGTTTATTTGTGTGCAAGGCAACTGAAAGGTTATCGAGGCTTCCCATCAGCTGTACAAACTCACAGCAGCATCAGCTCTGTGTGTGTCCCTTTCTGAGAGTTACAGTTTGGGGGTAATGGGCTCTTGGGCAGCTCCTAGGAAAGATCTGGTCTTTCTGATGTGTCTCTCCAGAGGACTTGCTGCCTGTGCTTATGCCACAAACTATGGGGGATCTATAGCCATATGTGTAAGAAAGAAAAAGCTTATTTACTTGTTTTCAGCCTCCTTGTAGAAGGGTTCTAAAAGCAGAAGTATCCTTCACTATGGAAAAAAAAAGATAAAATTGACAAAAACACCCTCATATTTGTCAAAATTTTTGTAGATGTTTTTCAGGGTATCACTAAGTCTTGCCAGGCACCTCCCTTTCCTCCCCTGCCTTCCCCAAATGCTTCCATTTTTGGCTAAAAAATCCCAAGTTTGGGATTTTTGGACCAACAATGTCAGCCAAAACCGATGCTCTCTTCTCTAATTTTTCCACTTAATTTTTCAACTATCTTCTGGCAAAGCAGAAACACTGTTTTGATGGAAAGTTTTTCAACCAGCTCTGCTCATTAATTTCTGCCAGCAGTCACAGAACAGTGCATCTTGCAGGAGAGGAGAGTGTCCGAAGGGCCCAGCGTGAGGCAGGAATAAGTAACACTCCTCTCCCAGCTCTGTGCCCCAACCAGCTCCCTGCTCCTAATGAGAGACATCTTTCTAGAGAGGTTTCCAGCCTAAATCTCTCTTGGCAAGTCAGCTCAGTAATTCAGGTACTTTGCCAGGTTAGAGGAAGATGTGGGTGGGCATAGAAGGATCCCCTCTGAGCAAAGGACTGCAGGTCTCAGAGGAGCCACGTTGTCCATCTCTTATCTGCTTGGACTAATTTTGTACTCCTCCAGGCAAGCACCAGTTGGCAGGGAAGGATGGGGAGGTGGGGTTGGTCCAGCTCCCTTTCAAGGCAGGTTTCAGTGTGCTTTAATGGTGATGTTCAGATACACCAGCAGCTGAGCCAGGCACAGCCATGAGGTGCCTCTGTGTAACCCCGAGATCTCCAGGGACAAGATCCTAAAGTGGCTGCTGGGCTGAAATGACACCAATACATCCCTGCTGTGTGTCTGTTATCCATCTGTCCATGAAGGAAGGTTTTTTTTACACTGAGCTCAAGGGAAGCCCAGCTCCTCTCATTTTTGTGTTCCTGTGATGACAGAAACCTGGGAGGCAAGGAAGAAAGATGTTCTTACAGAGCAGCCAAATTTCAGTGTTTGGTCTCTGCACCCAAAGGCACATCTGCCCATTGGCTACATGGACAGTCCTCCTCAGGGAAAAGCTATCCCTCAGAAGTCCCTGACATTTGCAAAGCTCTCTGAGATCTTTCGGTGAAAGACCTTTTAGATGTGCAAAAGTTTATGGCCCTTCCTCGACTGTTGCTGATTTTAGAGGGTTAAGTTAGGAACAGGAAGTACAGTGACTAACGGAAAGCCATTAATATTAAATTCTACCCTTTGCCAGATTGTCTTGTGTTATCTTTGCTCTTTCGTGAAATATTTTCCCGTTTTCCTCGCAGGGCATTCTTTACAGGGGCAGCAGCTAAGGAGCTGTAACTTGGCACATCTCCACCTGCTTTTCTGTAGCAGTGTGCATTTGTGCTTTGGGATTTGAAGAATTTCCTTTGCCTCTAGAATTGATATGCAAACAGTCAGCTGTACAGACATCAATCTGTCCAGTAGACTTGCCATGTGACCTAAGGAATAATACAGGTGGTCAGCACCATGCTGGTGACTCCTGAATTTCTGGAGCAAGCAGAATCATTTTCCTGCGTCAAGAAGACGGGAGGTCCTGTATACACCCTCGAGTAATCTGCTGTGCTTGACTGATCACAAAACACCCACCAAGATTTCCCTAACAAAATCCTTCATTTCTGCCAAGGAAAGCAAAGGTTTGCAGGAAATGAGAGACATGACCTTGCCACCTCACAAACAGCTTGGGGGTCTCTAGATGCTCATCTCAGCAGAGGGATGCTCGTGCCAGAGCAAACGTAGAGCCCTGTGTGGTCAGTGCACAGCTCTTCCAGCATCCCTTTCTTCACCTTCCTTTATCAACTCTGTTGTGATAAAAACAGAAATGGGCAAACTTTAGTTTTCTCCTGCCTGTTTGCTGTGTTGCTGTAAGTCCCACTGTGTCCAGGTGCTGCTGGGTGAGCAGGTGTGGAATGAGAGATGTTAAAACTGGGAGAAATGAGTGTTGATAGCTGCATAACCCAGCTCAAACCACTTCCCCCACTTGTGATTTCATCACAGCCAAAAGCTGTGCTTGAGCTGCTGGGCACCCTGTGGGAACCTAAAGCCTAAGGGAATTTTTAAAGGAGAAAGAAATGGCTCCAGAGAGCCCCATAACTCTAAGCAAGTTTTTCTCTAGGACAGTCACCATTTCTGTTAAAAATAAGTCTTTCATTTCCCATTGATACTTCTCAAGCTGCAAGGAGAGCCATTCTCCTGCTCCTGGAGGCTCTAGCTGCAGACACAGTCTTGGAAGGGAAGCTTGCTCTCATGGCTACAGCAAAGGAATGGGAAGCATGAGATCTGGCATGAAGTCCTGCTCCCATTGAAGCCAGTGGGATGTTTGCCATTGGCTTCAGGGGAAGCCAAGATTTCAGTCTGCAGCCAGATTTGCTGGTGTGCTGTGTGATCCTGAGAGCAGGACCAGAGAGGGTTCTTGGTTTTCTGGTAAAGCTCTTGCTGCCTCGGCTCCTCTGCTGGGTTCACACTGGCCACTGTTTGCTTTGGTGCTTTCAAATCTTAGACCTCTTTCAAATCCTTGATTAAGAGACTGGTGCATAGTTTGTGCCTGTTGTCCCATGGTTGGAGCTCTTGGATATCCTCACCAGCAAAACCATCCTCTCCATTGGGGATTATGGACAGTGCTAGAGAGGGGCATAAGGCAATTAAAGCAACAGGACAGGCTGGGATAAGAGATGAAGTAACGCATATGAGATTTGCTGCAGGTAAATAACTGTGCCTTTTTCTCCAGGCAGCGACTTGGATCAGCTGTAGAATTAACTCTGAGTGGTTCAAGAGAGCCTGGAGAGATTGTAAAGATAGTCCAAGATGGGCTTCCCTACTTCACACCAATATGGACTGTTGGGAAGCTTGATAGCCTCAGCAGCCTTTTTCCTCATCTCCCTCCTTCAATGTTAGGTGGGAGCCAAACTGTGTTAGTGATGAGCTGCAGTGCAGGTACCCATGAGCCTGTTAGTAAACCTTTCCCAAATTGCACTGTTCCCCAGTTCCCCAGCCAACCCAAAGGTGCTGTGCTGCTGTAGTGGCGTAGGTGTTAACCAGTGCATTATATAGAGCTTCACAATGTTTGCACACCCAACCACATCTGGGCAGGGTTGGTGCTCTCCTCTCAAAAGCAGCTGAAGGAAGTGATCACACAGTTGATCAAGATTGTACCAAGCAGCCCCAGTTTGGCCTGTATAGGTCCAAGCTGTTTTTATTTGAGTGGACACATGGTGGAGCCTCTGTATGCCAAGGAAAAGAAACATTGCAAATAATTCTTGCTCTTTATTTCTATTTCTCCCTGATCAGGACGGCTCTTTCTGTTCATTGTGTGGGATTGGTCTCTGCTGCCCCTTTCAGGGAACATCTGTAAACGCATCACATCTGTAAAAAAAGGCAGGAAGGTTTATCTGCTGGACCAAGAAGTTGTCCTGAATTTCCTCACCTCTCCAGATGCCTCGTGTTTGACAGCTTCTGCTCCTGGCCAGCCACAGCTTGTGTTCTCTGGCCACCTCCTTCCTCTGACACTTCCACAGAGAGCAGCTGGTGGGAGAGACTTTCTGGTAAGTTGAAACCATGGTGATACATTTTATCACCACAAACAAGGAGCTGTAAATGTAGGTGTTTGAAGCTGAGGTAATGATCATACAGAGATCCATAGCTAAGAGTTTTACTATGATTTTATCCAGCAAGTTGAAGCAAAGCTACCCAGAAGTTCAGCTCTGGTGCAGGAGCACACCCCAGTGTTACCTCTTTAGGCACAAAGATTTTTACAGAGAAAAATATTCTTTGTTCTAATAATAAATGGGGAGAAATGGGGAGGAATGGGGAGGAAAACAAAGAAAAACCCGAACAATGCCATATTCTCTGCTGACTGCTTGGCTTAGCTCTGCAGCACAATTTACCATCTCTCTTCCACATCGTTCTGAGTTTCTTCCCCAAGAGGATCTTACCAGTAGATAAATGTCTGCCTCTGAGCCAGCTCTTCTGGTTCAGTGACTGGCATGATGTTTGCATGAAGTCTAAACCATCAGCTTGTTGCTCTCCTGTTTTCTTGCTGATATATCCCCTCTCTTGTTTCCTAGGACAAGCACAATCAAACAAAATGAATCAGAATAAACAGAATAAACTAGTGTTCATTCTTAATCTTAACAACATGCCTGTGGTGTTTTTTCTCCCTTAGCAAATTCAATCCAGCTCCTTTCTCTCATGGTAATTCACTGTAGCTGCTTCCACAGGCTCTGGGTTACACGTAACAATGAGAGGAGAGGATGCTACTTTGCTTTGAGCAAGAGCTCAGCATGTGTGTGTGTTTTGCATTTTAAGGAATGGGGCGAGGTGTTATTTGATCCACTTGCCACTGATTCTCTGTGGTATTCCTTCTGGTGCTGGTGGAGTCCCACCTGGGAACACAAAAGAAAGATGACACTTCAGACTTTTTGTCTCATATACAGGCTCTGATTTTAGCACTCCAAGCACAGGGTCCTGGAATGGCTTTCCCAGGATCCTGGCAGATTTAAAGGCCAAGCATCATGGCAAACCTGCTCCCATGCACCCACCTACCACACTGAGGGTGTCCTTGTGGGTGTGACTCTGGAGCCAGCTTCTTACAGAGGAGACCATGGTGAAACTCCCTTCTGGCATCCAGGCCTTGCACCTACAAAGTCTCCCCTGTGTGGTTGGTGTCTTTGACCATGTCCTGGGACTGTTTCCTGAAGAGAAAAAGCAGCATTTGGCCCTTGGGTTTTAGGAGGGTTTCCTAACACCAGCCTCAAAACAGATGGAAACACTTTCCTCCCCCTTCAGACCAGAACCCTGTGCCAGGACAAAGACTGAGGGTGAGGTTTTAATGCTAATGAAGCTTTTGGTGCGTCTTTTTTCCCTCCTGTCATCTGGGGAGGCGCCCCTGGCACTATGATAAAAGCACCCACTGCCCACTGGGGCTCCTCTCCTTGTGGTGAATGTGGTCCAGAGGGACACAAAGGTTTCCCCAGTAGCACATACCCATTCTGTGGCTCTAATTAGATTTTCTGTGTTTGTTGCTAACAATGTTCTTCCTTGCCTTTGGTTCAGCAGGAGCCCGATTAGTGACTTCCCAGGGTCCTTGAAACCCAAGGGAATTAATTTGTCTTTAATTTTGTCTAAGCTGATACTCAGGGGAACAGCTGGGAATATTGTAAAGCAGCTTCTGGCAGTGAGGAGTCACAGCGAAGGATTTCATAGACCCCTGGTAGTGATGCTCAGCCTGTCCATCTGAAGCCAGTCCATGCAGGGAGGTGCAGCATTAACCAGTGAAAGACATGGCCCTGCTCCTCTTCCTTTTCCTTACAACAGCTGGATTTGGCCAGTTGTGCTTTGGCGATACCTGGTGATCACACTTTGCTGCTATTCACAGCTTTTTTCAGTGTTTATTGACAGCCAGACACATCCTTCATTTCTTGATGGATGCTCATCCCAGCTTCCCAGGATCTGGGCTGTGCTGACATTCCAACGTGTTGTGCAGCCTTGGGTGAAGCAGCTCACTGTCCTGTAACTCAGGGAACCACTGTGCAATGGCACAGGAACCACGACAGCACTGCTTGGTGGGGGATTTTTAAAGCACTTTGAGCTCCCTGGAAGGACAAGGGTAAGTGCAAACCTGTTCTGTTACTCTGTGGTTAAAGGTTGTCTGAGATAATGTTTTGAAGTGAAAACAACAGCCAACAGAGAAGCTCATACATCCTTAGAAGTGGTCACTTTGTGGTTTGGGACATTTTCAGGGGCTACTTCACATCCCAGGTACTGGAGCGGCCGAGCCAGCTTGGGGCTGGGACCCCTCTGCCAGGCTTTGTGCAGGACACAGGAATTCCATCAGGGCCATGCTTAGCCTTAGCTTTTGCTGTAACAATTACAAGTGATAAAATATCCGTCTTCTCAGTTTGCCTCCCCACAAGTTGGTTTAAAGGGAATGAAGGCAGATCCTGCTATAGCTTAGTGCATTACAAGCCAACTCAAATGACTCCCCACTGTCTTTTCATCTCCATGAGACTTTTAATGCCCTAAGTCTTTGCATGTCCTGGCTCATAGCCCAATTGAAGCATGAGCTCCAACAGAAGTTTTACATTTAAAGCTGTTCTTTTGGCTTCAGAATTTTGCAGATTGAGGCTGAGAGACGCAATTCAGCTGTTTACTTGCAGATCTGCACCAGCCCTGCTGTGCTCTTGCCCTCACCTCGGTCAGAGTTGTGTTAACAGCATTTTCCAATTAAAGTAGCAGCCTCAGTTACAGAAAATGCTTTTCCTATCTGGGAATTTATCTGATTTTACTCTTTTTAAATTACTTGTGGAGCACAGGGCTGTTTTGTTTCCCACCCCTTATTTTAATTAATCCATCATCATTTCTGGTGACAAGGCTGGCTTTTGCTGGATTTTCATTTCTTGCTATTTCTATCAGCTTGTGCCATGTTACTGATGATGGAGAGACTGATGTGAGCAATCAGGCAAATATCAAGTGGACAAGCAATTCCTGAAGTTCTGCTCACTCAGCAGGAAAAATGACACCTATTCTGGAGATAGCCCTGCCAGAAAATCTTAGAGCCATACTGTGTAAATTGCAGCCCTGTCTGAAATATTCCTACTCTGAAAACTTGGCTTTTAAGACCTTCACAGCCCAGATCAAGGCTTTTTCCTGTTACCTGAAAATTCCAAGTCTGCAAGAGAATAAATGGTAGCAGTTGAAGCCTTCGTCTTTCTTCACAGTGATGAGGTAAGGGCTTCTTTTTTTCACTTCACCTCACTGAAAGGGACGTGCTGGGCTCCATCCTGCCTGTGGTGCAACAAGCTCAGCAAGGCTTGTCCTGTGGGATGCAGTGGGATCTGACTCTGGGATTTTCACTCCAGCCAGTTTTCCATTGTGGACAACACTCTCACTGTCTTCTCATTGAAAGTGCTTTGAACATGAGCATGGAAGTGCTTGGGCTGGGCCTGCAGGAACTGGGGCAGGACCAGATGCAGTGACAAAATCCCAGGATTCAGTGTTGACATCCTGTCCCAGGAGGCCACAAAGGCCCTCTGTCCTACAACATCCTTATCCCAGAGTCTGAGCAGCAGCAGCAGCTTGTGCCCACCACAGTGGTCCTCAAAACTGGGAGCACCTCAGTTCTTCAGGACCCTTGCAAGGATGCTCCAACCACAGACTCCCAGACAGGGAAGCAAAGCCTTCTACTGCCCCCACGTGTTACTTGCTCATTATTGTTGCCACAGACTAGTAAAGACCTGGGAGCCCTGTCGGGAAGCATGAAGAGGAGCCAGCACAGCTACGCAGCTACGGAGGTCAAGGATCTTGCTTTGGAAGACTCTTCTGTTCCTTCTGTTCCTCCCTCAAGCTCAGGGTGTTCCTTATACTCAAAAAATTGCAAAATCCAATTGGACCTGTTTGGAAGTGAGACGAGCTGGAGGCAGCAAAGCACAGAGGTGTCCTGGTCCCACCCAGGACATGTGTGAGCCCTGGGAGCCTGCCAGTGATGCCGAGTGATATCAAATATGGCACAGAGCATTCAGGAGTCTTGGCTCAGGCCACGAGGAGCACAGAGCGAGAGACAGCTCTTGGCAGGCTCAGCTCACACAATAAGGTCATTGGAAAGACAAGTGATGCTTTTCCCCAGTATCAGCACCAGCTTGAGCAAGGGCTCACTCTATGCTCCTGTAATATCGCGTGCTCCATGTAGTGCCAAGGACAAAAGCTTCCTCACAAATACAGTGAAGCTGCTTTTTCCAACCAGTGTCCCAGCCCCCAATTCGCATCCTTCCTGGCCCTGTCAGGCTCCAGTTTTGAACCACTGAACAGCACTCCTTGGAAGAGTAATTTTCTCTCTGGATCAGTGGCACCTCTCAAGCTGAAGGGAGAACAGGCTGTAGTTGCTGGCTCTCTACTGCTTCCCAGCAGTTACAATTAGGGATCTTGTGGTTTTGTCCTTTACTGGGGTAGCACATGCTAAGTATTCTGGAGGGCATCAATACCAAAAGCTGCCTGAAGCCTGGGCTGACAGGTTGGTAGTAGCAGCCAAGCTCTCTCATGGAACCAGTTTGTGGCTCGGGGAGGTCCCAGACCACCGTTTCTGACCATCCCTAGCACAGCTCCTTGGAATGATAGGGATGACTCTTTGCCATCCTTTCACTGAGAACCTTTTTGGCCTGGCACCATGAACAGATGGGCCATGGAGCAATTCCTCAGCTCAGATTGTCCCCAGGCTGCCCTGGACACTGCCTAGAGCTCTCTGAGCACATCTGAAGGGAACAGCACTCGCTGGCAGGGCTTACATGCTCCGGCAATTGGGGATTGCAAACACATGCTTCAGCTATGCAAGAAATCTTTGACTTGTTCTGAACGCAATTCTGCCTGGGTTTCTTCCCAGGAACATTCCTGTTCTTCACAGTTTACCAGTTGCAGGAAGGGAGAAGTGGGGGGAGGGATTTTAAGAGTAAGGGAGAGGAAGGGGAACAAATCTCTCACAGTGCTTTGCCTCGCCAAATTCCTCCAGAAGGACAGGGTGTGGAGCATGGACTCCAGAGTCTGGGACAATCCCAAGAAAATATGAACTACAAAATTAAAACCACTTTTAATTAGTCATTTGTTTTTATAGAAAGAATAAGTCTCTGTTTTTCTGAAGTAATTTAGGGCCTGCTATCACACACGCCAGGCAGCCCCTGCCAAATGGAGCTGTGTGATAGAAGGCAAGCCCAGAACGAGGGCTCTGAGCAGAGACACGTTATCTCCTCCAGGAGACAGCAGTGCTGTTGAGATCTGCATTCTGCTTCTCAAGATAAAAGTCCCAGTCCTGAGTCACAGCATACGTGAGGGAGTTGCAAATGTAGTCCCCGTAGGTGGGAGTAATTTGATGTCTGAGATGAATGATGAAGCTGGGCTTTTATTGTCACATGTGCTCTGTTACAGGCAGGAGAGGAAGCGTACAAGGGTGGAGGCAAGAGCTGTGCTCCTGCCCTGGGAGACCCCAGAGGTACAGGGTACCCAGCTCCTCACACCCTGACTTCAGGGTGACAAATTCCTCTTCTCTTGGAGGGACACAGGCCACAGTGTCTGTCACCTGGCAGGGTGGGCTGGGGTCACACTGCAGTGGGTGAAGGCTGTATTCAGCCTGTGTCCCTGCAGGGAAGGTGTGCAGCTGGCTCTCAGCCTGCTCTCAGTGCTGCTGTCACATGGGCTCTGTGCTCCTTTCCAGATGTGACCACCTGAACCATCAGCTCCCTCCTGAGAGTGCTGACCTGCAGCCCGAGTCCCTCCCAGGGCAGGTAACAGTGGGACTTGTGCTCCATGGCAAAGTCTAGAACCTGCTGAGCTACACAAGCTCCAAGAGGAGAAACCCTTGAAAGAGACAAGGTGTAACCTGACGCTACCAAACATGCACTCTGAGTAACCTCCATAGCTCAATTAACTGTATTAAGTATATACACCTATAATTAATTTAATTTAGCTGAGGTTTTCTCCCCTTTGTTGGGTGCTTACTGTATCAACCTCTTAAAATTATGGCTGTATGTATAATTCAATCAAATGTATGTGCAGTACCCGCATAAGCTGAGTCACTCCAGGTACCAGGGAGAGGTTTATTTTGTTGTATTTGGCTCATGCTTCTGACTTAACACAGGGGTAACTCCACTGAAATTGGTTGGGCTGCATTAATCTAAAGCCAAAGCAAAGCCCAGCTTTTATTCATTATTTGCAATAGAGGCATCATAATTTCTATAATGCCATGTCCAGAGTATGGGTGGGGTTTGCTCCAGCTACCTTCCCAGTCTCCCACTAGGAAAGAATGATATGAAGGTAGAAAGGAATACTCATCTTTTTCTCTTTTTAGACATTTAATTCAGAAATACCAGCAGATTCGTATTGCCTCCCAGTGCTGTGTAGGAGCCTTTCCCATATATCTGTTAAACTAAACAGGAACGATTGGTCGATATTAAGGAGATGCTCAAGAAGTTTTTCTTGAATCTGTGCTGTACATGGTGTCAGGATGGGAGTTCACAGCCTGTGAGAATCCCCTCCCTCATCTTTTATTGACTGCACATTCTACATTTGTATTGTTAATGTCCCATGTGGTGTAGGAAACAGGTGGCTGATTTCACTCCGCCTTGCTTTTATTAATCCCAAATTGTGGATCAGGTCACCAGTAATGATGGCCCTGGTGATCTATGAATGGTAATTGTTATTCCTGCTCCTCCTGAGCAGTTGGGGACTTTCAGATGGCAGCCTGAGCAGCTGCAGCCTGAGCAGCAGATGGCACTGGCGACAAAGTGTGCAGGGATGTGTGAAATGCCCCATCTCCGCTCAGGTGAGGTCGTTGAACACCCAGGCACGAGGGGTAGGAGCTGCTTTCTGCCACTCACATGTGAAGTTATTCGTTTCCCAAGGGTGGAGAGTAGCCTGTCACTGGGTGATCGGAAATCCAAACAAGAGATTTTATTGCACAGCTTAGAATGCAGCTGAAAGAGAAGCAAAGAATGACACAGGGAATATGTGTCTGACGCTTCTCACACTTCTGAAGTGAGCCTGAAAAAAGAGGGACAAATCCCAAGTCATGAGGAAAACTGCAATTCTGGGTCTGAGCAAGAGCTCCCAGGAATCGCAGGGACACAAGAGAGGAGCCCTGTTCTAGATTATTTGGAAAGCCCCAGCCAAGACCTTCATGAAAGTTTTGATTGTTTATCACAGGGATTAACTCTGGGAAGCAGCTGGCATGGATGTGAATTCCAGCTGGTACCCAGCACCATGGACACACTGCTCTTTGGATTGAGTGAAAATGAGCAGACTCTCAACTCTGTTGCCCTCTGCATTGATCTGTCAGGGCAGGAGGATGTCTTCCTGAAATTCAGGGCACGAATGACCCTTGTGTTGGCTGAATGTAGGTAATGACTGAACCATTGAGCTCTCAAACAAGCTCTGATTGTTTGGCGCTTTGCAGCTCTCACAGTCTATCTGCTAACTACAAAAATATTCCAATTATTTGGAACGATGACATCATCCATGCAATTGACCCAGATCCAACATCAGCACTCCTACAAAACAGTTACTTCTTGTTAAACACTATCGAGTACAAGTAATCCAGCCCAGAGTGAGCCCTGTCAGCAAAGCCTGGTTGATTCCCTCACGTTTCCAGCATTTCCTCAGTAGTTTATTTTCCAGGTTTGAGCAGATTAACCTGGATCTGTTTTACAAAACGTGATTATTGCTTGTAACCTTTGAACCTCAGTAGTCACAGAGAGGCTGTAAGTGGCTCAGGAAAGGTATTTTGGCACCTTTCATTTACTGCCCATGCTTGTAGAGCCCTCTCCAGCTCACTAAATCTGTTGTCTGTTGGGTCAGAAAACTACCTAAGCTGCCTGAGCCCCAAAGTCATCTGCTCCTGGGATAACCTGGCCCAGGGATGGAGGGAAGGAAATCCTGTGACCTGCTGGGAAATGGGGTCCTGGCTCAGCTGCAGTCCTGCCTGGCCACTCTCCTACCACCCTTCCATCCCTGCTGAAATCCCTCAGTCCCACAAAGGTGTATGGGCAGGTAAGAGCTGTGAAGAACAGCTGTTGCTTAAAGAAATTGTTGATGCATGTGGAGCCTTCCTTCCTCTTAGTGGGTCACGTTTATCAGCTGATGTTGTATCTAATCCAGTGGTAGCCTGAGCTGGAGAGGAAATACCCTCCCCTCTTGCCTCCAGCACTGGGGTTGCACAGGGTGAGGCAAAGGGATGGCAGTGACTACACTCAGCTTTAATTTAACTTCACAGCAGGTTTGTCCATCACCTTTAGGGCAAAGAGCAGCCAGCAGCCGAACTCCAGGCTGTCCATCCAGAGTGTCTTCACCCCGTGGGCACCCAAAGGAGTGCCTGGCTGATTCTGACAGCTGGCAAGGAGGGCATTATTTCTCCTGTCCCTGCACCCCAGAAAAGCTTCGAATGTGGAACTTGCTAACAGTGTATCCTGAGCTTGTTTTTTAAACATAAGCCATGAGTCAGGATGGGCCAAGGCAAACATGGCAGTGTGGAGCACAGCTGGTCAGCTCTGCTGGCTGCTCCGCAGGCACCACTGAGTGGAGGCAATATTGACATAATGTAAAATTGACGTATTGTAATATTGATATATATTACATATTGACAGTGTAGTACCTGAAATGTTACTGTAACACAGGGCTGTGCAGGTGTGTGACATGACCCCTCGTACCGGTGTGTGACGTGTCCCAGGGCAGTGACACCTCACCCGGGGCTATGCAAGTGTGTGGCGTGTCCCACTGTACAGGTGTGTGACATGACCTCTGTTCAGGAGTGTGACATCACCCGCTGTTCAGGTGCGTCAGCTGGTCCCCGCCCGGCCGGGACGGGGCGCGGGCCCTTTAATCGAGGCCCCTCCCCCGCCGCCCGTCCCGCCCCCGCCGCTCAGCCCCTTCCGCCCTGCCGCCCTTCCCCGGCTCCCATTGGCCGGCTGGCGCTGAAGTCCCGCCCCGGCGCCGCCAGCCAATGGGAGGGGCGCTGGGCGAGACCGTGGCCAGGTCGGTGCGGGGCCGATGGCGGCGGGTCCGTGAGGGGGGCGCGGGGAGAGGGGCGGGAACCGGGACCGGGACGTCCTGGGGGGAGCGGGGTCTCATGAAACGCTGAGGGGAGCGGAGCCCTAGGGGGGAGCGGGACCCTTCTCAAGTGCTGAGGGATTTGGGGTCACCTGAAGCCCTGAGGGCAGCGAGACCGTCTGAGGGGAGCGGGAACTGAGGGGATCGGGACCCCGAGGTGCCACGGGGAGCGGGGCACCCTGAGGGGAGCGGGACCCTCCTGAAATGCTGAGGAGATTGGGGTCCCTTGAGGGTGTCGGGATCCTCCTGAAGTGCTGACGGGGTCGGGGTCCCCAGAGGAGCTTGGGGAAGAGTTCGGCACTCCCTAAGGAGGGAGCTGTGTCGGGGGCGGCCGGCGTGTCCCACAGCAGCGTCCACCCTGGTCCTGGATGTTGAACTCCCCCGGCGCAGCTGAGCCCAGCCCGCAGCTGTGGGTGCCGTGCCCGGGAACCAAGGAAATGCCATTAAATCGTAGTGGTTTCACCTGAAGAATCCCTTAGAGGTAGATGGAGAACGTTAAGGTCAAGGTTCCATAACAGTGTGGGGTTTTCTTACCTATGCCTGACCGTGACAACAAATTGTTTGTGGAGCTGAGGATTGAAGAAAAAAAACCAACAACAACAACAAAAAAAACCCCTTACAGCTGTAGGCTGAGCAATAATTAAAGTGCTCAGGCAAGTTGTAGTCTTCATGTAGCAAAATGAAGCCTTGTTATTCAGGTTGAACTTAAGTGAAGCTTGAGCTGTGCTTATTGAAAAAAAAGTTCACTTCCAAGAACTTAAAATGTGGATTCTTAAACTGTAGAGAACTAAGGACTTATGAAAAGGGTAACTTTGCTCAGTTTTTAATGTCTCTTGGTAGACCTGCTGTATGTTTTGACCATAATTAAAGACAGTTCGCTTAAGTGACTGTGTTGCTTTTTAATGAAATTATAGAATGTAGTATTTAAAATGTGTAGCAACATAGTCTTATAAGGTGGTTTGTCCACGGGTAGACAAAACAAAAAAAAAAAAACCAACTTGGAAAAAGATTACTGATTGCTGAAGTTTGAGTACATAACTTTTCTAATACTGCTGTTAAGAGTGGCACTTCTGGATTTGCCCTGGGTACAAGAAACCTTTGTGTGTGTGAGTGTTCACACCTGCCAACTTTTTGTGCATTCTCTGAATCTTTCATGCTAAGAACTGAACCCTGGTATTGAGGAAACTAAAAATGTCTGGGTTTTGTTACAGGTGCTACTGGTGTAAAAGATGAGGCTGAATGAGAGCCGAACAAGATCCTTCCAGGCTCCTGTCACTGTCCACAACTTCCCGGGCAGGCAGGTGTATGTGTTTCCCAATGGCCGATCTGACTCAGATGAGTCCTCAGAGGAGGAGCTCAACGTGATGGAATTGCGGCCCAGGGGCAAGGAGCAGCAGCGGGGCAGCACTGCCCGGGACAGGCTGGGGGACGTGGTGCTTCTGGAGCGGGAGATCACCGAGGGGGATAACCTCAACAAGCTGGCCCTGCAGTACGGCTGTAAGGTAAGGGCTGCCTCTGCTTGGGGCTAATCACATCAGAGGGGTTTCATGTGCAGCGGTTTCCAGTCCTGTGGTCTGGTAGTTTTGACACTGGAAAGTGTTGGCCTTCTCTGTTTTATGAATGATCAGTGTCTGGGTAAAACTGGATAAAGGCAAAAAAATCCCCAAACAAACACAAAAAAGAGTTGTTCAGCCAACAGCCTAGGAAGATGTTGTCAGCCTCATACCCTGCCTGACCTACTTTCCTGTTTAATTTCAGTGACTAAGTGCAGGTTGTACTAAGTTATTTCAGTGAGGGCAAACATTAGGAAGCTGAGTGTAGAAATTAGGGTCAGGGCTCTGCTCTCAAGGAACATTGGAGTTTTTGAAGCAAATTTAGCAGTACAAAGAAACACCGCCGTTATGGGTGAGGTTTTTTGTTTATTTTTTGAAACGTATCAGCTTACATTTTGCAAGGAAGGTCTGAGTCTGACAGGGTTGGCTGTGGAAAGGTGCCAAAGTTCAGTCCCAGAATCCAGGTGGGGTGTGTGTGTGGGTTTTGGTTGTCTGCTGTCATCCCAAAAGCGGTGCACAGTTCAGGTGCCTGTGGGCAGGAGGAAGGGTGTGTGCACAGTGAGATTTCTCTGAGTTGGAACCCACTACACAACACATTTTCTTTGTTCCAAAGCAGAGCAAAACTGATGAAAAGTTTAATTACCTGGTCTGAACATTAGAAGCCGTCTGTTGTTTAGCAGTTTGAGCTGTATTTTTAGAGCCTCCTTTTTCTGCAAGCTGGACTGTGATTTCAGAGTTCCATGATGCAAACAATTGGCCAGTGACTGCAGTGGGGATAATGATATGGCTCTGGCTTCACTGCTGCAATGCAATTGCAGTCTGTCTTGCTTAACCACACAGCAGCTGTGTGGTGCAGCTGAGGCAAGAGGCCTTAGAGGGATTGCAGCAATTCCTCCCCTCCCATGCCCTTAGAAACAAAAACAAAACAAAAAAGGCACCCTTGCAGGTTCTGCTGATGAGCCTGATGCGTGCGGAGAAGCGAGTCTGGTAGGACTTGAATAGGCCTTGATTGGCCCCAGGAGAGCCTGAGAAGGCAGAGCTGAGCTTTGGTTGGGTTTGGAGCTGTGGCTGTGTGGTGCTCTCAGCAGCAGTTGGGTGAATTCAGAGGATGGAGATTCTGGACAGTTCTTTGGACTGTGGTTTGAAAAGTCCTGCTGTGCCTCTGCACTGTCACTCAGAGGGCCCAGTCCTGTCCCTGCCATGGCTGCTTCTCTGCTGTCCCGCTCCTGGAACCTTTCAGCCCCTCTGAAGGCTGCTGGCCCTGCCCAAGGGAAGAGCAAGCTGATGGAAGGGACCACGTAGTTAGTGTTCTCCTCCCACAGGAAAAGAACTGTCCTGCTGCCTCCCTCTCTTCCAGAAAGGGCACTTCTGACTTGTTCCAGTTAAATTGAACAAGTACAGAAATCCTTATTGTAGGAGATTTGTGTATTTGTCTTTTTAAGGACTGGCATGACAGTTTTCATGTGTTTTGTTTTATTTGCACAATTAAACAGCTCCTGAAAGGTCACCAGGACAGCAGTAAGAGGAACTGTAACCACAGATATATAGGCAAATGTGTGTAAAAATCCAGGATGAACTTCTTGAAATCAATGAGAACTTGACATTGGTTTCAGAATCCGCTTGAGGAGGGGGTATTAAGACAGTGCAACAAATAGCTCTGTGCATGTGCCACAGATAACTTGGCAGGGATGCAAAGCACTTCAAAATTTTTATTTTTACTCTTGACCATTTATAGTCCTGGGTTGCTTTTGGCATTGTTCTTAGCTGGGACAAGAGGAGCTCACTGCAGCCAAAAAAATTGATTAGAGAAAATAAGCCTAAATGCTTGTGCAGCCCAATCTCTCGCATGCTTCGTTGTTCGTTGTTTCTGTCTGAGTGCTGCTCCACTTTCTGTTTGTAGAGCCTTAGCACCACACTGCAGTATTTGATTGCAGACACCACAGGGGATATTTACTGTCCCAGTAATTTGTTTTCATTGGAACAAATCCAGAAATTGAAGCAGCACCTCAGTTAGGAGGCTCTGGGTGAGATTGTTATTTCATAACTAAGAGATTTTGCAGGGTTTAAGTCCGGAGGTTATGCTGGGGCTGGCTGTGAGGAGCCTGAACTAGTGGCTGAGGATTCCTTTTGCCTCAGGGTCCTCAGATCAGGTCCTGGATTAAATGTGCCATTTTCAGAGTTCTCAAGCTTTGCAGAGTAAACATGAGATTCAGGCATCCATCTCATCTCTACCTTTGAGCAGAGTGCTTAGGAAGTAAAGTGGGTTTTTTGTTTTAGCTCTCCAGTTTCCTTGGCAGCCTCAAGTGTGTGAGTGTGTAGTGAATGCAGGTCCTGCTGTAATTTCTGAAAGAGCAAAGCACAGTCCCTTGTAGTGTGTCTCTTTGGTGTGATGTATGGGAGGTGGTTTACCTGTTTGTGTTGCCTTTCTCTTTGGTTTGGCTCTTGCTGTTTTGTGTCCTCCAGCCTTTTCCTCAAGGTTCTTTTCGTATCTCCTTGGCTGCTGTGGAGAGCTCCTGGCACGCACTGACATCCTGTTCCTTTTCTTTGACAGAGGGTTTAGTGCAACTGAGGAGTTGCTGTACTTACTGGGTGGCTGTGAGTGGCCACTGTATTAAGCATCTTCTCTTATTTAATGTTAAATAAAGGACACTGCCTTGCCTTTGTCTTTGCATTGGTACTGCCTGTCTCTGTGTGTGATGCTGCACATGTGGCTTGTTCTTCTTTGCTCTTCCTGCTCTGGGTGGGAATACAGCTCACAGACAGGAACCCTACACAAGAACCAGCAAAGGTGGTGACAGGAGCACAGAGGTGATTGTTGTTCAGCAGGAGCACTGAGCAGCTCAGGAGGAATGAGCTGCTGGTCCTGCAGAAGAGAGGTGCTGCTTGAGCAGAGGATGCTCTTGCCTGTGTGGCAGATGCTCCCCTGCTCTCCAGGCTCTGCCCTTGTTTTCAGAACTGGTTTGCTCCCAAAGTGGAGCTCTGATCACTCCGAAATCATTTCCTGAGCAGGAGGGGAGTTTTGCCTGCTCACACTGGTGGTGTGCTCTCACCTTAAGCACTCATGTGTAAGGTATGAAAACTGTTTTAAAAAGGATCTGTTACAAAGATTCTTCTTGCCTTAACTAAGTGAGAGAAGGGAAAATAAAGCAAAAGGAAGGAAAAGCAGTATGGAGCAAAACACAGCAGGTACAAGAGCACTAGAGGAGGTGGTAGACTGGTTTAGCAGGGGACTGACTCTATCCAGCAGGACCTAAAGCACCCTGGCACAGCTGGGGAATCTCTGCAGAACACCTAACCACTTGAATCCTGGGCCTGCTTTTATTCCATGACAGCTCCGTGCACACTGGTTTATAGCTGCTTCCTGCCTCACTCCGGGGTTGTGCTGCAGTCACTGTCTGTGTCCTTTCTGGATGCCGTAGGTTGCGGATATCAAACGTGTCAACAACTTCATCCGGGAGCAGGACCTGTACGCACTGAAGTCCATCAAGATCCCGGTGCGGCCACACGGGCTGCTCACGGAGAGCACCAGGGCGCTGCGGCTGCCCCCAGCGGAGCCCGCCCAGCCCGGCCTGACACGCGTGGAGCTGCCAGAGCCCGACCCAGGCGCGGGCGGCTCCGCTGGCGGCCGGCGCCTCAGCGAGTACTTCAGGGGCATTGACCAGAGCATCCAGGACGCCGTGCAGGTGGAGGTGCAGCTGAACGCGCAGCTGAACGCGGAGTACGGCATGGAGGCGCTGGAAAGGCCCCTGCCCGAGGCAGGGAAGCGGGAGACTGGTAACGGTGCAGACTGTGGAATCCAGTGGTGGAACGCCGTTTTTATTATGCTCCTGATAGGAATTGTCCTGCCAGTATTTTATATCATCTATTTTAAAACGCAAGGCCTGGTGGCCCGCACCTTTAACATAACCTCAAATGTTTCAACAACTGGATTGGAAGGGAAATTACCACAAGGCTCAGTTGTAGGAAAAAAATCCTAAGGGGAAGGGGCAGCCCACTCCAGCCTCTCCAGCAGTGATGCCCATGTGCTTATGACTGACTCAAGTGCTTCTAAGGGGATACAACAATACGGATTATTTTTATAAGTAGCTGATGATGTAATCCTGAATTTGACTGAAAATGAGGTGATGTGATTTTTGATGGAAAAATAAGGATGTTTTGTTGCTTACAGAGATCATCATCGAGGTGGCTTAAGAGTTGGGAACTCTGTTTAGGGGAAAGTGGTTTGTTGCAATTCACTCATTGTGGTTGCTTCAGCTATTTCTTAATGATGTGTCTAGAAGCAACTCCTTTGCTGCTGAGCTAGAGTGCGCAGTATTAATGTGGTTGGAAAGTTGGGGGTTGTTCACATTTTAAGGAAACACTTTTTGCTGGAATGGAAGGGGGGGGGGGGACACTTTTTCTCAGAAGTGTCATTTTTGTCTCTTGCAGACCATGGTGGTTTTGGCCTGCTTGAACTTAATGATGCATTCTGGGGCTCTAAGCTGGGTGTGCCAGGGCACAAGGACGCTGCCAGCACCCCACCTTGTCATCCCCCTGAGCAAACCTTTGAGCTGTGTTCCATTAGGATGTGTCAGGCCCACCCCTGGGAAGGGTGAGCCCAGACCTCTTCCCCACAGTGAAACCCTTCAGAGATGGCTCTTGCGATCTGGAGGTCCCAGTGCAGGATCTGCACTGTTCAGGGTTTTGCTCAGCCCTGCATGGCCCCAGGTGGGCAGAGGGTGTTGGAAGAGGACAGGAGAGCAGGAGAGAGGAGTCACATGCACTTCTCAAGGGTTCATTTGCTGGCAGAAGGTCTAGTCAGTATTATTTGCTAAAAAAACTAATAATAGTCTACAGTGGTGCTTCTCAGACACCCGGGCTTGGTCATGGAATTACTTCCGTGTGTGCAGTCTGGGCAGGAGTGAAGTGCTGAGCTGGGTGCAGGTTGCAAGGTCCAGGACTGAAGTCCAAGAAGAAGGAAGGATGAAGCCTTTATAGGAGAGGACTGTGCAGCTGCTGATTGTGACAGGTTTCTGTGAACTGACAGTGTGCATTAAAAAGCTTCGCAGGGCAGTGGAGACGTCGGTCAGTCCGAGGGCTGTGCTCTTCAGGGCCAGTCAGCAAACACCACCTGCTGCAAGGGAGCAGCAAGGCAGCCCTTGGGAGCTTCGCTAAAGTGAGGAATTTGCCTCAGAAGTTTGATTCAGCAAATTCCAGACCTGTGGGCAGAGGTGAAGGCTTTCCTATACCAGACACTAAGGGATTTTGCGTGGGCAGCTGCCATTGTTGCTGAGGGTGAGGGCAGAGCTGGTGGGCAGGTGCAGGAAGCACTGTCCTCCCCACCTCAGCCCCGTCCCATTTGGAGCTTCCCAGCTGCCAGCAGGCCCCCAGGGCTTCTCCGGCAGCCCGAGGCCTGCTGGGGCAGAGCAGGGGCTGGAGAGGGGCTGTGGTACAAGCACCTGTTGTACAGGTGTAACCTCAGCCTGGCCTGAGGAAGAGCAGCCTGGCAGTGTCTGCCTGGATGGGGAGGACTGAAGCTTCTCCAGCAAGGTGAGGAGCCCCACACCACACAAGCAGAACCATGTGCTGTTACAATGAGAACCTATGTTTCCGGCAGTTCTCAAAAGTGGGAACCTAATTTTGTAAATGAGCACTCTAAAGTATCTTACAGTGAACAAAAACTTGTATTTTTCTTCTATGAAGAGCTGTATCTCTTGGTTCTGGGGAGGGGGGGATTCTTACATTTTTAAATAAAGCCACATGAAATAAAAGCGCAAGGGGCACAGCTTGTGCGTTTTTTGCTATCACCTGCCTTAGAAAGTGGGGTCCTTTGCAGCCTTACCTCAGCCCCTGCAGTGAGAAGCAGGAGAGGAACCGGGGCTGGAGGTGGGACGGGCCTTGGGCTCTCCACTCTGAATGGACCCTGGTTTATCTGCCAGTTCCCGTAAGTGTTTTGTAAAAAAGGTTCTTAGCAAGCATCAGTCCTTGAGTGTAGTAACAAGCGTGTGTGAATTCCTGTTGATGAAAATGCTCATGGCTGCAGTTTCAAACCAACACCTCGCACCTGAATTGGACAGCTGGAGGGGGCAAGGACGCGCCAGACAGGACCACGTGCTCTGCAAACACGAGAGAGGCCGGAGTACACAGTAAAAGCCAGTATCTTTACTTTAGTGAATGCAGGATACAAATATTTTACAACAACCTCTAGCATTTTCTTAACCATTTGATAAAAAGTTCACTAGAATATTTATTGTATATTGAAGAAAAAACAACACATTCAGGGAAAAAAATTGAGATTAACTTATTTTTTTTCTTAAAAGATTCGTCTCAAGGATGGCAACAAAGTCCAGCTTGTGCCGCCAAACGGCTTATCAGCATTAAACCGTGAACAGCTTCTTGTGAACTGTTGACTACAAACATTTACCAAATACATAAATCTCTTTTAAAAAAGCCATTTTAAATATAGCAAAGCAGTGTTCTCTTGCACAGCAAAGTGAAGAAAGGTTCTACTAAGATTTAAATGTTTACATTGGTTAAGTCTTTCGTTCACATTCGGATTTAACTTCTGCCCAGGATCAATTGTTAGGAGTTGTTTTGTTCCTTATTTACTATGTATTTCTTGTGCGCACAGTAACTCGCAAGTTTCTGATGCATTAGTGTCCTTGGAGGGAAGGCAAGGCTAAAGCAGTTCTCTCTGATGAGTCCCTGACACCGTGGCATTCTCAAAACTATCGTGAGAGCTCGAGGATGGAGGTGATTTGTCACAACAGAGATAAAAATCTTAAATCATTCAGACCTGACTGGGTTCAGCCCAGGATTGGATCCACTTGCACTTCAGTCAGCAGAGATAATTTTAAAAAGTTTTTTTTTTTTTTAAACCTGTTGAAATATCTGTGCTATGTCATTTTTTTTTTTTATAAAACATTTTTACAATTTCTAAAAAAGTATGTTTCAAAGTGAGTTACTAGTTATTAAAAACCAGGATTCCCATGTCCTCGGTGGCAGGAGGTGCTCCCGAGAGCGGAGGGCTGTGGAAGGACGTTTCTGCTGGGGCTAGGGCAGCACAGGGCCGCTCCCTGGCCCAGCTCTTTAGAACTGATTCTTTCTATTTTTTTTTAATTCATTGGTGCAATTTCAATACAAACTCTAACCCTTGTGTAGCTTTGTCTTTAAGAAAACAGTAGTTTAAGTACTGTTTAAAAACCTGCATAGAAATAAAGACTATTGAGATACAGTCAGCAAAGCCATCTGATAAGGCACACAAGAAAATAGACAGTAAATGTGAATGCAGAACTCCCACTCGGATGTACAGCAAAGTTCATACAGGTGCATAAATCATGGAACTCACATCACTAGTCAGAGCAGCAAAAGGTTCCAGGGAGCAGCAAGTGAATTCGGTCACTGGGGAACACAGCAGCCACTGGAACGTGTCCCGTCTGCCTCCATGCTCCTGCCAGCCAGGATGAACCCACGGCAATAGGAAGCAGTTCCACGGGAAGGGCTGGGACTGGAGCCCCTGCGGGTTTTGACGTTGTCAGGACAACAGGGGACAGGGCTGGAGGCCGCAGGTACCACACAGGGCAGCCGGCCACACTGCACCGCCCTTCTCACCCCTCCCTTACAGCATCAAGGGATTTTCTTAACTGCAAAAAAAAAAAAGAAAAAAAAAGGCCCAAGCAAAAACGTAATAAATATCAGGGCTAACTCTGAAGAGTTTGGGCAATCCCACAGGACTGCAGCTTCCACCCAGAACTAGCACTGCCAGCCTGGAGGTGACCGGGAGCACCTGCGGGATCACAGCCCCGCATCCAACACCAAACCTGCGCCCGGCCCTGTCTCACGGCACAAGGGGGCTCTGCATTCCTCCCTCTTTCTTGGAAGCAGCAAATTTTTCCCAAACCACTTGCCAACTCACAAAACCTTTTGCGCTCCTCTGATATGTGTCATTTCCCTATCATGAGAAATTAGGTCAAGTTTTTCCACTGGTTTTTTTTTCCTCCTTGGAAGAGGCAGCTTTAAAATGATGCCTTAAAATGTGTTGTAACAGATTTTTTATATTTATGCAGGATGAACTTAACACCGGATTTTTTTTTTTTTGCCACTTTGCTATTTATATACATATATATAAAATGTATAATGAAGCTTAACCATACAGCACAGAGATTACAATTGAACGGCACACATTCACCACCAGTGAGGGGGCCAACCCCTTTATACACCCTCTGAAAAATCTGGATAATAATATTAATAATAATTAAAATCCAAAGAAAGTACAGTATATTTAACAAAATAGTAAATATTAAACAGTGAATACTCTACTTAATAAGGACCTCGCCTTGTTTCAAGTTGGCGTCAATCCACAAAAATATACTTTTTAATCTGGTGACCGTACAATACATAGGTACTTACACCAAAGGTGATAATATATTTAGGATGCTATATACACAAAGAGTTTGGCTCAAATTTAAATTTACATATAAGTGTTCATGGCTTATTTTTCCCCCAAGGTTCCGCCTGCAAGTTTTTCCTTTTCATCTTTGAAAGCAAAAACTAGAAAGTCAAAATAAGATAAAACTATACTCTACAAAAAAGCTACAACATACAGCTTTGGCTTATATAAATAATTCATAGCAGAATGTGTTCAAAAGTACTGTATATAACTTTATATATAGTCTTCAATTCATTAGGGTATTGTTTTCTTTAATATAAAATATACATGAGCTAAAATCCGTTTCTATATTTTTCAAAGGTATGAACGTAAAAACAAATTTGTCAAACATATTCCAATTATAACTTAATATATTAATTTTATTTTGTTAACGTTCTATTTTCTAGGCTAATATTTTCTGAATATTTCATGCGAGTTCTCTATGTCTCTCTTTCACTCATTAAAAAAATCACTTCTTTGACCCAATACACTATTTTTTTTTTTTTTTGCACGTGCAAAACAGGGTTTTTGTTTTTATTTTTATTTCTTATAGCATCAGCCCTTCTCCATGCACCCTCTGCAATAGAGACCCATGCCAGGTTGGGTAATAGAAAGGTCAGTTTATGTACAGTATTGCTTTCTTCTTCCTGCTTTTCTACTGCTCTGCTGCTACAAAGCAATTATTTCTTAACTACGAGTAACCATAGAGCTGACTACACACAGGGACGGTACTACAGGCGAGCCCTCGCTCGGGTGGGTGTGGAGGAGGAGGAGACACTGCGGGGACACCGCTCTGCCATGGGGCTGGGCTGGGGTTGCACACGAGTCCAGGTAAGTGCCAGACTAGAGATCAAACCTACTGGATTGTTCTGTTACGTTTTACCAAGGGACATCTGCAGCTATACAAGAGTTTGTCATAAGTGCCTGATGATTGGTGTATGCTACACACACTAGCACATATATATGCATGTGAAGATATATATATGCATGTATGTATATACATATAAATATACTTATTCATGTCCTTATTTATAAATTTAGATATGTCAGGACAGTTCATTTTGAGAACACAAAACTGAAAGGGCAACACTGTGGGTTTATGTCACCCACGTGTCCATCCTCATTCGTTTTACCGAGGGACTCTCCCGATCTTCTGTGTTGGGCGGCCGCCCCAGCACGACGGGGGAGTGGAAATCGCTGCGGGGATCCTCGCGGTCGCTGCCATCGTAGGAGCTGCTGGAGCTGCTCAGGCTGTCAACCGGGGAGCGCCCCAGCTCCTGGCGCGACGGCGGCGGTGGCGGCTGCGGCTGCTGCGGCGGGAACCCGGAGGGGGTGACGCGGTCCCGGGGAGGGGAGATCGGTTCGGATTTGATGTTGATGTTTTGGTTGGTGTTAATGGAGAGATTGGAACCCTGAGATAGCTGGCTGCCAGTGCTGGGGAAAGAAAACAGAAAGGCGCAAATAAGGAAACAAAAAGTGAAAACCAAGTGACAATTCATGTGTTTGTGACGGTGAGGCCTTGGGGCTCAGCACATTAATCAATGCACCTTACTGGGAAGAGCAAAGGAGAAAAAAGCATTAATTAAAGGTCCGAGCTGCATTTACAGAAGTTCAGAACAAACAAGGATTTCCTACTGCCAAACATTTCAGTCATCACACAGGTGCCTCCTTGGTGAGAAGCTGAGCCTGCAGGGACACGGCTCATTAGCTGGAGGTGACTGCAGGGACAAACACCCTGACACACAAATGCTTTGCAGCACAGACAAGAGGTTAAAATGTGCTCAGTATTCCCCTGGTGCAGCTGATCCAGCAGAAGAGGCAGAAGCTCCCCCAGTGCTGCCCTGCACCGGCACCCCGGGTACTTACACAAGAGAGCTGAGGGCCGCGGGACCGAGGTGGTGCTGCTGCCAGGCAGACACCTGCCCCAAGGACAGCATTCCTGGGGAGTTAAACCCCTGCAGGGCAGACAGGTCTGCGCTAGTCAAGGAGTAATCTAAGAGGGGAAAAACAAACAAACAACGAAGTAATGTACAGGGGGGTTTATATATATAACATACATATATAAATAAATGCAAATACAAAGGCTTTCTGCCCAGAACAAAGGCAGCTGATCCAAAGGAATCCAAACGTGAAAACTCTGGGAGCAATCCTGCCAGCCTCACAGGGAGCTTAACAGTACAGATGCCTCCAAATGAAATTCTTTTTTGCATTCTGCTTTCAGTTCCTCCACATTGCTGTCTTGGAGCTTCTTCCAAACCCACAGGTACAACACATTAATGCATTGTGTATATACAGAGGTGTGCACCTTGCAGCAAGACTTGGAATTTTTGAAGAGGTTTGCCTACATGGACATTTCAAAATGAAACAAAAAGGGTAGAATCCATATGAGTCAGGGTGGATCTTGGCCTGAATTCACTGCAGACACCTGGGCTGTGGTTCAGTCCCAGGTGGGAGGTGGCAGCTCCTCAGACAAGACACAGGGACCATTTGGGTTGCTCACGATGCCACAGAGCTCCTGGTCCTACAACCTCCATCCAGACCCAAGCCATGAACAGCACTGGCTGCCCAGGCAGTCACAGGGACTCTGAAAAGGCAGGGCAGGGGCCGGGTACCCAAACCCCTCAGTGACCCGTCAGTGCAGTCCCACTGTACCACATCCCATCCCCCCCTTCCCCACAATATCACTCCTCAATGTCTGATTAAACTGTCATCTCTGTATCACATAAACCAAAGAAACCCCTTTATGTGGAGCAAGAGAACACCATACTTTAGAAATACAACTTAAATGGAGCCCGGAGAACTCAATCTATTCCGACCCCAGAGCAGCAGCCAGCCGGTGGCTCTGGCTGCTGCAGGGCTCCCTCACTTCTCACTTCATTCACAGAACTGAAGGTGTTTTCATTCGATCATTATCACTCTTGTTTTCTTTCAGGTTTGAAGACAAAGTCAAACTCTTCTCTGCTTTTAATTATTTTGTAATAAAGCTCCCTTAAAATAATTTTTGTCTCTTGAGAATGGGACAAAATGTGAGCAGCCAAACTCACTCTGTACTGCCAGGAGAGGAACCAAACATTCCACTTAAGCTGGGTTTGGCTTTGATTTGTGTTTGGGGACATAGGAGTTTTTTTAATAGTATTGTCCTAAAATGCCACCACCATTACAATCTCTTCTCTCTCTCTCCTGCGATGAGCCTTTCTTGAACAATCTCCCCCTCCCATCCCCTGACCTGTCTGCTGTGTATAAATTCTGGATCTCCCTAAAATAGCTCATCTTGGGAGGAGAATCCAGGGCCAGCAGGACCCTGTGCTGTCAGAGACTCACACACATCCCTGCCAGAACCTTCCTGAAGGCCTCAGGAGTCCCAGCCGCTTCCAGCAGATGAAGCTTCTTAGGCTGCCTTTTTGTTTCATTTCTTCTCAGTTGACACTTCTGCTGAAACTCTGAAACCCCTCACGCATATTTCTGCACAGCTTCAGAAAGGCTTGTCCCAAGATGACTGACCCAAAAAGCCCCTTTCGCAAGACTAAAACTGAATCTAAAAAATGAAGAAAAACAAAAAACTCTGCAGCCCCTCCAGTGACCCAGACATGCACTGAGCCTTCAAAGCAGCCAGGCCTCCAACAACTGCCAAGTGTGGCCCGTGCGAGCCCTGGGGATGGAAGTGCTGGGCGGATGGGATTTGTCAGAGCAGACCTGAAGGAAACACTCATAGGAATTCAGTTCCCACATAATTTTTTTCCATTGCAATTACAGCTTTTATGACCATGGACAGTTAACTTCTGACACTTCAGACACATTCTGTGTGGTCACAGGGCTTTGAGGAGTATTTCTCTGAGGAGTACGTATGTCACTACACAATTAGCTGCACTATTAATTCCCTAAATAATCACATACCTGCTGGCAGCGACAGGAGGCTACCCCTGCTGCACGAGTGACCTGATAGGAGATGAAGTCGTACACACAAGAGCATCTTCTGCACCACAGAAACCCTCACTGCAGTGACCCCCACAAGCAGCACTGGGAAGTTTGTGCCTCTGCAAAATAACTGACCTGAAGCCAGGAATTTTTTTATGGCTTGGTGTGCTCTGCTCAGGTGTCAATTACTGATTAACTGATTGCTGGGAGTTTTAGTATTTTTTTAAATGCCTGGACTGTTTTAGAACCAGTAACTCAGTTGATTCTGGCCCTTCCTCCAGCAGTCTGCAGAATACCAAAACAGATTATATAAAATAGGGTATTTGCGGAAAACTGATATCCAACATTTTAATTAAGGACCCAAGAGCTGCAGCTATCCCTTCCAGCTCTGAAGAAAACAACCCCTATCAATCCAGAAAAACAATTCAGGTATTTAAATTTTATCTTAGTCCTTGAACTGCAAAACTGAAATTGTGCTGTAAGTAGTGACTACCCTGAGAATCCCCAGGTGACAATTCAGTTTCAACATCAAATTTCTTTCTGCAAATCTCCTGAAAGGTTCAATCTAATAGAAACACTTCTTAAGTGTGCGAAAACCACTAAAGGCTAAAAGCTTTGCACAAATTATTTGCATTATCAAAGGAAATGGGCTGGAGTTTAAAATCACACCCCAGTGATACCAGCATTTGTCCATTGCGTAGGACACCAGCCCCCATTGCCTTTGCTGCTTCCTGAGATTCCCACTGCAGCCCCTCTCAGCTTTTGGATGTTTCAGCCACCAGCTTACAGGTTATTCTGGGTGAGGGATGCACCCAGCACTGCTTCTGAAACAGCATCCAACTGGACAGAAGGGATGTATCAGGTGAAACTCAGCGTGGCTCTTCTGAGCAGGGACCAGAACAGTTTGCTTTGAACAGCCATTGAACACAAGAGCTGAACCATCTCTGGGGCAAGAGTCAAACCAAGGTCTGCATGTCCACCTAACACACTTCAGCTGATCACCCACAGCAAGTTACTGCTCTGCCCATGACACTGCTCCTGCAGCCCAACTTCTGCACTCCCTGCTTCAGAATTGAGCCCCTCAGGGCAGCTGTGTGCTGGTGCTGCTGCAGGGCAAATACAGCCCCTGGCTGATGGGTGTGAGGAGTGCAGGGTCCCAGTACAGCCCCCACAGCTCATGGGTGCACAGTTCCTCTCCCTGCACCTTCCTGGCTGTGGCACTGCCCGGGGCACAGAAAGGGGCTCAGGGCACTGCCAGCTAATGAGCTCATTAACATAAAAAGATACAAGAGAATGTGAGGTGCTTGGCTGGCTAAACTAAAAACTGCAGTGAAAACTTTCAAAGCTAAGAGTAGAGAAAATGTATAAAATACCATCTTTGGGGGGCTGGAATCCCACCACTGCCCTGGTGGATGTCAGACAACCCTTTTGGTGAAGAAATTTTCCTCAATATCCAACCTATACCTCCCCTTGTGCAATGTGAGGCTGCCATTGCCTCATGTTCCATCACTTATTACTTGACTTTCACGAACTACTTTCCCATCCAGCAAACCACTCATCACTCTTACATTACCAAATGCCTTCCATCACACCCAGCTTGGATAAAAAGTAGTTTTAAGGTCCTGCAGACAATCAAAGTATCTGAAGAACAGAACTACCAAAGGATCAGCTACTGCCTAAACGTGAGGCACTCACAAGAGCGAGTAGCTACAGGCTCAGTTTTGATGAGTAGGAACTCATTTGAACTGAAGAGGAAAATAAAGCCAGGTGTCACAGAAATGCAGATTTCCTGGACTTCTGACTCACGTGGGTCCAAGTCCCAGCCCCTGACCCCAGCAGGGCTTACCAGTGTTGTAGGCAGTGGGCATGGCCGAGTACACGAGTCCCTGCGGGGGCAGGCTCGGAGTCGTCACCGACACCACAGGGGTGGCCAGGGGCTGCGTGGACTGAGAACTGCTTATCCTTTGGGTATTCTGCAAGGGATGGAAATAACAAACCTTGTGAGACCACAGAGAACAATGAAAAATGCAGTGCTACGATAACAGGGCATTGCATTCAAATGTGCTGCTTTGCTGTGTCTTTGAGTTAGGAACACATCCTTTTTGTCAGGATTGGTTTTCTAAACAAGCTAAAATATTTTAAGACAACCAAAACGATCTTGGCAAACTGAAATGAAAAATTAATTGAGGGCTCACTGGGCCACTTCCCAAGCATGCAGATTTCAACTGTGTTAGAGTTGTAGGACACACAAAAATAAATGCAGTTTCTTAGGGATACACACAACAATTCTCAGAAGTTCTTAAGTGATTTTAAGAGTTTTAGTCTTATTTTTAAAGAGGTTTTAATGCAGATGGTGAGGTGCAGTTCCACTAGAAGAGATTCTCCCACTTCACAGTTGTTTATCCAATTTTCCAAATTTCAGCTGCCAGTTTTGACACTGTGCTGACTACACCTGTCCTGAAAGGAACACAGAGATCTTCTAAATTTGTGTTGATAAGACTTCAGTGATAAAATAATCTTGCTGTTCCCATGGTTCCTGAGAAACTGAGAGAGTACTTGTTATAATGCAGATATGTTTCCAAGCAAATGACACTGGAGTTCACAAAGAGCAACTGTGCTTTTCTGACAGGGAAAATAGCTAAACTAGATTGTCTCAGATAATCTGTGGGCACAAGTTGGCTTTTTAGTAACAGTCTTTCTTTCCCATATACTGGAATGAACATCTGCAGCAAACATATCACTCAAAATAAGCTCTAACCAAATTTGCTGGATAGAAAATTAATTAAACACTGTGGTGAACAGCACCAGACAGCAAAGCTCCTGCCACAGAACGTTCTGCTCTCCATGGTGGCAACTGCAAATCATCTTGAAAATATGAGGTTCGACACCATTTGGCCAGATACTGTCCAGAACAGAAAATTCTACGTGTTTTTATTTTTCAACAACAGATACTTACTTTTATCTGCAGGATTCTTAGAAATGGCAGCAGTCTCTACATCCTGTATTTCTACAAGGAGCTGGGTTTCAATCTGCTGGTTTTAAAGAGAACCTCTATCTCTGAAAAAGTATTTGCTACAAAAGGAGCAGTTTCTCATCTCTTTGGTAGGGATCCATTTCATAGCTTTACAACACTAAAGTTTACTCAGTCTTGCAAGTTTCCCTTATTTCAGACACAGGTATTTCAGGATCTGCACCAGTTAACTTTTTTCTCCACTCTAATCTTGAGAGAATGAGCAGCATTAAAAATGCATCATTCCCTTAAAAATATCAGAATGAGCAGGTACAGAAATGGGGCTGTATTCAATTTTAAGCTTAAATTTATGAAGATGAATTGAGGGTTATCAATCTTGTATCTTTCCCATTTAAAGAAAGTAATACATATCACAGCATCCATATTAAAATTAGCCACAGCTTTCACTGGCTGCCAGCTTCTGATCTTTCTTGTGTCTGGCTGCTCTTGCAATTCCCACCTTCGAGCTTCCCAAGGATTATGGGGCTCTTTGGCATTTTTTGCCAAACACACACACTGGCAGATGTGCCCTCTCTGCTTCAGAGCTCCCAGGCTTCAAAGCTCCAAGTCCCAGAGAAAGTCCCTCTGATTTGCTGTAATTGATCCCTTTAAATCACTTACGTACTTCTGAAAATCTCCCCTAGACCAAGTTTATCTGGCATAAAGAGATGTTATTAGAGCAGATTTTTGTGTCTGTCAGGAATTGACCTTTCTCCAAAGCCTTCTTGGATGGCTGCCTATAAAGTTGGGATTACTGCATAATGGAAAAGTAAAGAGGAATATACTGGGAAACAATCCAGACCAAAGAATTTCCTCATAGGATTGCTTTTTGGGTTTTAAGTGGCTAATAAAGGTATAAAGGTGGTTTTCTGATGTAAATTCTTTCTGAATATAATTCCTGGAACACTCAGCCACACAAAGACACTAAGCAATATTTAGATGTGCCCAATATTTGTTGTCCTTGGAGATTAATGACAAATTTCAGGATTTCTTTTTTTAATCTTTTGAACTGGTGCAAATGTAGCAGGAAGAATTCAGTATCTTTATTTCATGCTACGCTACTGTTGGTAGCTGCTTTTCATATTCAGTGCTCAGCTCCAACCACACAGAGTGTTCACAGATGGGATTTGGAACTGCTTCCCCACACTGGAATCAGCATCAGACAGAATCCTGCAGGTGTAGCTCGTATTTCTTTACCATGTTTGAGGCAGACACTGCACCTTTCCTTTGTGTGAGTGCTGCTCCTGTCAGGGCTGGTCCCAGTTTTTGGAGCCACTAGATGGCCCACGCCACACATGGGATCCACGTGCGGCTCCATCTGCTGATCCCACACGGCACAGGGCAGGGGGGAATCCCTCAGTCCAAAGGCTTTGGCTTTAATTTCAATTGCAATGATATTTGATTAAGTGCTTTTACACTGAGCCTTTCTTCTTGCACTGAAAACCAGACACTTCCCTGAAGGTGAGAAGAAAGTGGGAGAGCTCTAACTGCTCGACGAGCAAGACATCCCAGTAACACTTAAAAACTTCAATACTGACTTTTAAAAACCATTTTCCCTTACTTTTAAAATATATTTCTCATGTTTAAGGTAAAAATCAACCAGCAGCATGCATTCATCAAGAAATTTATCTAAATCACTACATTTTCCATGCTTTCATGCAATTAGAGCCTCATATTAGCAACAGGTCCATGTTCAACAACAAATCAAGGTCTGCAATAGGTTGATTTATTTCTCTGTGAATCTGACACAGCATCTTCTGCCTGGTTTGTGCCACAGCAGCCAAACAATTTGCAAATCGCTCTAAAAATAAGTTATGAATTATTTTAGCCTTACGTTAATTTTCCAGACAGAATGCCAAATGTTAAAAACTTTGGGGAAAGAAAAATTGAAAACACACAAATCCCAAGAGTTTCCTTTTAAAAGCAGAATATCCTTCCACTGGAAAAAAGGTAGAATTATTCACTTGCAATTCTCTCCTCCTTTTGGTAAACAGGGAACACCCCTGTGGTTTGATAATCTCACGCAGGATGAAATAATTCTAACCTCCAAAAAGGTGACCTCACCAGCAATGATGTCATCTCCTTGAAAGGAAGAGAAGTAACACAGGGCTGGTGTTACAATCTGAAGAACTTCACAAGTGAAGCCACTTTCTAAAAACATTCCAATAATTTAGGGGATGGAAAGTGATTATTTGTATTTCATACAGAAGGCAGTACAAATCCTATATACATGGACAGTTACTTTGTAAGGCTCTTTTCCAATGTTCCCTCCAAGAAAAACAGAAACATTTTCAGGAAAAAAAAAAAATAGAAGTTTACAAATGGCAAGTGCTGACTTTGGATGTGTTTTCAACTTGAATTGGTCTAGTTTTGAGTTTGATAAAACAAATGTATTTTTGTCTGCTACCAAGGGAACACTGGAATTATTTAAAATATGTAATGAAACTACAGTTAAAAAGCTGTAGTGAAAGACATTTCCAGCATCTTGCTGTCTCTCAGCAAACAGCAGCCCAAACTCACCAACTCCAATTCATCCTCCTCCGACTGTACTCAGCAAACAAGAGGGATAACATAGTTACTAAAAATAGCATTGCTTTCAAATGAAAGAAAAAGTCACGTTTGTGCTTCAGGATTTTGATTCATTTTAATTAATAATGTGTGTTTGCCACCTGATTCTGTAGATAATACTGCTAGAAATGTAATATTTCATGAAATTCGTGTCACATAAAACCTGCTGTACAGAACACTGGCTTTGGGGAAACTGGTGCAGCAAGAGCTTGGTGACCCCAAGGACACGGCTGCACATGTGGGTGTGCAGCACAGCAGTCTCTGGCTGCACTGATCCAGTAAGCCAGCTCACCAACAAAATACTTTTCACATACAACCATCATTCCATGCCAGCATCTACTCTGAAATCTCCTAACTCCCCCAAAAACACAGACAAGCCCAAAGCTGAATATGATGTTGTTCTTCAGAGCACAACAGTAAATAGGTGCTGTGCACCACTAACATCAGAACTGCATTACTGTTCCTATTTCTAATTAACAGTGCAATTTCCACTGTAATAATCAGCCAGTATACTTCCTATCTGTCCTACACTTCAGTATTCCTAGAAAAACCTTTTTTTTTTTTCAAGAATCATTACTCTGAGGCTAATTATAGCTTTTGTTACTTGGATTAATTTGGTATTATTCATCATGAGTACCAGTAACAAATGTAAGCACTTGTGGTAGCTTAAAAACAAATAGGAATTATACAGAGAGTACTTGTGTTGTTTATATCCTGCTCCTCCTGGTTATGGCCCATTCTTCCATACACAGAAAACATCCACAGAGACGCTGACAATTTCTACATGGCAGCAAAAGACTAAGACCAAAGGATTTGGCCAAGTAAATTAAAGGAAAAACAGAGTAATGCTTCCTGCAAGACCTGTTCTGGGCTTGAGGCCGTGGTTGCCTCATGGCTGACACGAAACTCGTGTGCTATTCCCAGCCTGGGTGGACAAACGTTGCTGCCCAGATGCCAAAGTGCAGAGCAGCACTGCAGAGCATCTCAGTGCTCTTTGATGGCCTCGCTGAAGACATGACAGCTCCGCAGGACAGCCAAGGTCACGTTCCCTGGTGCCACATCAGACCAGTGCTGCTCTCAGCCCTTCCTCACCACGGAAGCTGCACTTCACATCCCACAGCCGTTACAACCCGGGAAATGCAGGTACAGAATGTGCTTTAGGGCACGTTAATAGAGTTCACATCATCAATGAAGATCAGCTGTTCCTCCACAGAATAATGGATAACCCTTTTTAAAACCCACATCCTCCAAACCACTGGAGTTCTCGGTAGCAAGTCAGAGGGATGTCAGATCAAGACACCAAAGACCCCGGCCCTGTCTCTAGGATTGTGCCACGTTTAGGTCAGGCTGCTATTTTACACCTGTAAAAATTCCTTACAAATTTAACTTCTCCCCAGGTCATAATTCGTACTTTTGAATTTCATCTTTTGAGTTGAGTGGCATTTCAGAATACAAACACCCCTCTATTCCTACACCCTATGATAAGCAGGTGAGACAGTTTCTCCCTGTGCATGTGGGCAGAACACCCATTTTCACAGCCAGACTCAGAACAAATGTTTTAACTCACCAGTGGTGGCATCATGCCCTTGCTGGAGGGTGGGATGACGACACGGAGGTCGGGTTTGCGGTTGTTCATGCCAAGATTTCCTCCTCCTGGTGGAGGTGGGGACTTTGTAGGCATGACTTTGCCTAGGCCATTCCCACCACCACTGGTACCAAGTAGACTTGGTGAAGCTCGGGAATTCACAAACCCATTTCCTGAAAGAGGAAAAACAAATGGGCTGTAAGACGGAGGAGAAGGACAATACAAAATTTTGGTGCTCATGTACCAGTTATGAAATATTTATTTCGTAAAACTTCCGATAACAAACTTCCCACAAGGGGCTGTGTATTGAACAATCGAATGAACACAAACCACTCTCACCAGAGGATCAATATGTAAAGGGAATATCACTCCAAGGGCACACTGTGGCTGCTTAAATGCTGAGAAGAGCAAATTGCCAAAGAACTATTTCTAATAACATCCGCTGTGTTTATTTTGCCCTTTGAAGCTCCTTCAGGCTGAGCCTGCAGAAAAGTTAGGGTTTTGCACAACCCCACTTGGTCCCCACCCCAACAGAGCATGGACTACACTGAATTGTTGCCTGTGAGAATAAAAGATCAGCTCCCAAAGTCTCTGTTTCTAAAATTTACATTTTTTTCATATACATCCAAGATCTGTAGGACTCATTTCAGCATCAATATTTACTGTCTGATTATTGTATTTAGCAACAATGAGGGGAACAAATCCTTTCCCTTCAAATTAATTCCAGATATACACATTGCTTATGCCCATAGGTTTATTTACAAAGTCTTTCTCCTTACTCCTGGTACTCATTTTAAGTGGAATTAGACAAGCCAAAGCCTACAGGTCCAGGATTCAGCCCTGAAATCTCCAAAAGCTGAATATGCTCAAGGTAGAGGCCTCAGCTTACAATCAGAACTGATCAGAAAACAGTACCAAGGCAGCAAATCAGTGAAGTGCCCAGTATTCTATTTTCCCATCCTGACAGAAGCACCAATCATGTTAACCAAAATATATTTCTCAGAAAAAATGTTAAAGCCACATTCCAATCACAGAATCATATTTATAGCAACAATTCCCAAAATACACAAACCTTATTCAGCTGCAAACAGAAGAAAAGTTGTTAAGGAGAATTTTGCAACAGGCAACCCCATAGTTTACCCTACAGAACCTGTGTGTGTGTATAAATAAACATAAAAAATTCATAGTAAGATTCTGTTTGCATTAACACTGCAAGTCTGAAAGCAGCTTTTATAGGCACAATCAGGGAAAAGTCTATGAGACAAAGTTCACTGTGTGGGAAATTCTCTCCTAATCGCCTGTAGCGCCACGCTGGCATGAATTTTGCATTATTATTCTAATTTGAATAGGCCCCTATGCCCAATCCAATTTTATTGCATTAAATACATATTAATCTAAAAGCAATTAAAATAAGAAAGTTGTCAGTGTCACATTCTACCTTCTTTAGCAACATTTTTAATGCCTTTAATAGCACAGCAAGAAGGAAGAATAGCAACATGTATAAGCAAGGGCACAAAGCTTCATGAAGGTGCCTGGTACTACCAAGATACTCAGCCAAGGCACACTAAGAACCTCGATGGGAATTCACCAGGATCCTAGTGAGGAAGCCTCCTCAGGATTTACTCACTATGTGGATTTCCCACTGTGCCAAAAGCCTGACCATACATGGATGATCTGATATATCCCTTGAGTTTTCCAGGGTTAACAGAGCAAGGAGGAGTTATTCTAATTTAGTACTTTCCTGAAGCATTTGTATAGGAGGTATGGGAATATGACTTTTAACTCTGAAGTTATGGGGAAAAGAAGGAACACAGCAGAAAATAAAGTTTTTAATGTCAGCATTCTTCTTTCTGTATTAAAAACCACAGCAAAAACTCATTTACTCATTTTGTGATTAAAGGATCTACATTCCTCAGCAGGTAACAGCAGAATTTATTCAGATGCTTCTAGGTTAGTGATAAAATTTAGGTGGAGTGGTTGAAAAGTTGGGCTGGAGATGAGAATACACACTAGAGCTAAATATACTCTTGACTCGTAGGAGAAGACTCTCCACAGCTGGGTCACATGGAAAAACCAACAAGCCAAAAGGAGAAATTAAGTTCTGTGCTACCCTTAAGGTTCCTGAAATGGAGACAGTTTTTGCAGAATCATGATTTTGTTAACACAGTAATGCATCAATTCCTATCCATTATAAATGAGTGCAGTGTGAGGTACAGCCAGCCTGCAGAGCATCAGATTGCCAGAGACATCCTACACAATGGACAGGGAAAAAGCTAAACGGATTTGGAAAGAGATGCTAGGGAGGAAAAATATTAGAAAATGGCATAATTTTCACCAAATTATATCTGAAACTTTGTTATGGTACCTCCCATTTTCAGCAAAAATGCCAGAACATTTAAAGAACTTACTGTTATACCAGAAGTATAATCTGGGCTTTAACGTGATAATAAATAGCATTTTACTACCCACTGGGGCTGTCAGTGTTACCCTTCCATGGCAGGGCTGTGGAGTTCTGAGCAGAGTTTAAGCTGCACAACAATCCCACTCTGTACGAACAATGGGGTTCTGTGCTGCACTTTGGGCCATCCTATGATACCATTTCCTGTCCTCTGGTTCAAGTATTTCGGTAGCCCGTGTGTTAAATCTGGACAGTGTCTTTCTTCCACACCCAATCCAGTCATTTCCTGAGCCCTTATTCCAGGGCTCTGCCAAACCTTCAGAAACATTTCATGCTTTTAGTGGTGCTGTCAAAAACAACGAACTCCCTGCCACTGCCTGCTCTGCGCAGCATCAGGCGGCAGGAGGGCAGAGTCAAAGCATTTCTTCTGACAAAAGGCTGAGCACTTCTTAAAAGGAGTGTTTAAAATATATTAAAAATGGGAGAAACAACAACGAAAAATATCTTAAGTGTGCAATACGCTGGGTATTAATCCAATAGCAGCCCTTTGTGATAAAGAGCTGGCACTGAACATTGAGCAAACACTGGAGTGTCTGTATCGATCATCTGACGGATCATATGCTGGGACTGCAATAAGAGTGCAGAATATTCATTTTTAGTATGAAACTTCAAGCCTTTTTCCTTTTAATAATCTAATAAGAAAATCAAATTACCAGTTAAGAGTGAAAGGATAACTAAATGTGTGGTATTTCTTAGAGCAAGGTCAGGAGCCAGAAAAAGATAATGAGTACAGGATGATGCAACTACACGGCCCTTTGCCAAACCGAGGCCTTAATAACCCCATAAATTCTACTTACTATTTCATATAATACAGAAATTGTTTCTACCCTACCCACTATAGATCTTCCCCAAAGACAATACTTTATGTTTAAAAACGTTTTCAAACTGAAAATGGAAACAGACTATAAAATCCTACATATGTGTAAAAATACAACCGTTTTTACTCCCAAAGGAAGAGTTTTATTTAACTCTAATTCCTTAAAACAGACGTGAAACCATGTTCAAAACAGTCCTTCGGAAAACAGACACCAATGCAAATATAAGCTCTCAATTATATGAATCATAATTTAATTAGATTTGATGATAACAAACCCTGCCAACGTACATTAGACTACTTCTTGTTTAGTCAGAAAGTGTTTACTTTTGAGGCAACTTCTTTTCTGAAGTGAAATGTTACAACCCACCCATGATACCAACTGGATATTCTGCCTTCAGAGACATAATACAGCTTAATCTCATTTACTGTCCTGCAGCCCAAGACACAGCATTCAATTACATGAGCCAGACTCATATTTCACTATATAAATCACATCAGCTGAAACAATGAACACACGTGGCCAGAAAGTACTCCATGTACTTATTACTACTCAAGGAATAAATTATAGGCATTGATGCCATTAATCTTTTTTCTTTTCTTTTTTTTTTTTTTTTTGGTGGTTCACTTTGGAAAACCGAACCACCAAAAGATAAATATCATTGAAATAACTGAACAGTTATACACAGTTTTGGAATAACTGTGGGCAAGCAGCTAAGCCATGTAAGATTAAGCAAAAATCAGGATTGTAGTAACTAAATATTTATGCCTCAAGTGACATCATAAAACCCAACAGACATCACACAATTAGAAGTAAACTGAAAATTGTGTTTGCAACAAGCCATTGATTCACAGGGCATCGGAAGGCCAGATAAAATCTACTCAAGGAAAACATTTACATGATGAACCTTGGGCAAAGGGACATATTGCAAGTAAACCCAACAATAGCATTTCTGAGCATTAGTTGCTCAATTTGTTTACTTTGGGGTTTAGTATAACAGATTCAAGCAAACATAAATTAAAAATAAAATGCAAATGAAATTAAAAACAGCATATGCCATTCCTACCATTTTCAGCTTTGCACAGCAATCACTGCTGATTCTACCACCATTTCAAAAAGCTCAAGTTCTATATTAGCTTTGGAAAGAATTTACTGTAATATCTCAAGGAATCTGAAATACATGTATTTTTACTGATCTTTACAAATAAATATGTCAGATAATACTATAATTAGAATTAAAATATACCTTTGATAGTAATATATGGTCTTGAAACATGTCTAACATGTAAGATTTATGCTTCTAAGGCAGTACTTTAGATATTAAAGGCAGCAAAAAAGAAACACACATGACTAAATGTCAAGAGAATGCTTAGTCATGTTACAGAACTTAAAAAAAAGGTTATTTCCCAGGTTGTTGGAAATTTTCTTTTGCCTACAGCTACATAAAAGGAGAAAGAATTTTCAAGGATATTTAGAATTTAAAGGGGTGGTTATTATTCAGAATGCAACAGCAAACCTAAATAAAGGCATATTGCTCTTGTATCTGAGTGAAACATCAGCAACAGCAACTGGAAGTCTTTTAGGTCTTTTGTCGATTAACAGATTACAGTTTATTACATCGGTTTACTTCCTAAACTTGCCAATTTCTATGTCTCTATACAAAGCCAATGTAAAGAATGGCAAAGAAAGGAGGAGAGAAATGGTGTTTAGAACAACTGGAGATGTGGCAGTGTATCCTGGGCAAGGGGACATTATATAAATGTTGAGACTTACTTCAACCCAGCTGGGAGACTAATAATTTGTTCTCTGTATGGCAAATTCCAACCAGAATTGTCACGTACCTCTCAGTAAATCAGAAATTATGGTAACATAACAAACACACATAGCAAGATACGAAATTTCAACTAAAACCTAATGGTAGTTCAGGGGCTGAACTGACCTCATATCATGCAGACGGGTGGTTTGCAAGGAGAAAGAGCTACAGTTAAAAAAAAAAAAAAAACCAAATACTTTCTTTCTTCAACCAGCATGTTTTCATGCTGATTTCAGCCAGTCATTTCTTGTGAGCTGATTTAATCAGAGAGTGATGGATGGATCAGCCTTTGTTATGTGCTGACAACGTCCAGCAAAGGAAAAGGGTTCAGCTCACACCCTGTGAAACAGCTGCTCTGCAGCCCACTCCCTGAACTCCTTTACCTTCAAGAGAGCCTGGAAGCTGTAGGAGTGAATAGACTGGTCTTGTGTTCCTCAGGGATCCTTCAGACCCTTCCTTGGAGAAGGGTGAAACCCTGACTGTTGTATTGACCTGTGTCCTCTCAAAGATCAGAGCAAGGCAAGCCATGATGCCTGGACACTACTGACAGCACAGAGCAGGAACCTTCGTGTGCTGCATTTAGCAGCAGGTGAGCAAACATTCTGAAGTCACACCCCTTTCCATACAGCTGGGAAGTGAGGGGCTCTGACTACTTAAAGACTACTTGGGACAGATCCTACCTGTCTCACTGAAGAGGAAGCACAGACCAGAAATACCATCAGGAAAGCACAGCCTTAAGCAGAAACATGTTCAGTGTTCATTTACAGCTGCTTTCCTAAGGTGGTCCTCTCCCACAGGGCCAAGCCTTGTAGCTGATGCAGGTGAAACAGGCTGGCAAGGGGACATTATATAAATGTCAGAGTGGGGTAGAGGCAGAAGAAATTTGCATTCTTAAGGAAGAGGCTGATAGCATCAATGCAGAACATTTGCCTGAAACTGCAAGAGGTGTTTTTCAGGAGTTATTTGAATACTCCTCACTGGAGTGTCTCTCATTTCACAAACCAAACACAACCAGAAAGGTGTGCACAGAGAGCGTTCCTGTTATTGAAGCCTCTGGTGCACTCTGGAATTGCAGCGTATTCAGACTTGTGCAAGACCAAGCTCAAAGATTCTTTTATCCTCAGACACACACAAAAAGCTTCCCCCACCAGCCAAGCCCTCAAGACAAAGGGAACCATTTACAGGTGTGGCTTTTCACAGTCCTGTCTTGATCCCTTTCCGGCACCTCCAAGCAGTTTACAGCTGTGTGCAAGCTGTCAGTGGCACCTCTGCAAAATCCCTCCTCAGGCCAGGATAAAAGACCACACATGATCTAGACTGACTCTCAGTAGAAATCCAGCAGCTCACAAGACACAGCTTTTCAAGCAGGTATATCGTTCAGTTCTACTCCAAAGAAAGTACGTATTCCTGAGGTTACTTCACATTCTCAGAACCTGAAGATTAGTGAGGACATTAGGGAAGATACAGCTCTGGAACAAAGAGGAGAAGTTCAGTACCCAAGCAGACCAGGGTATCCATTTATCCATTGTCTTGATGGTAGAAATGTAAGAGGAAAGACAATTTCTTTTTCTTTTTTCTTCTTTTCCAAAAGATTAACTGTGTCCATAATCTGCATTACTGACCAGAAAGGCTACTTCAGTGACACAGGAATGTACAGATGGAAAATACTGTGACTTTGGGAAGCCATAAACAGCCTCCACTTCCAAAAGTTCCTTAAGAATCACCTGGAACTAGGAAGAACTTAGGGTTTATGGTTTTCATGCAGCCCTGGCAATGAAAACCAGCTAAGATTCTTGGCATGGTTCTGGCTCAATGTCACATGTGAAAGGTGTGGAAGAAAAAGTAAAGACTGAATAACTGTGGTGGTACTTCTGAGCTTTTCTGATTCTCAGAGTCCTCAAGGATGGGACAAAGTCACTGGAAGTGCATTTCACTGGCAACCTGTGGATGATTCATGGGATGATACCAATCTACTGGAACACAGCAAAGCAGAACTCATGGCAAACTGGAACATCATCCATGGATCCATCCGCCAAAGAAACCCTCCCTTGTATCTGGGCACCTGAGGCTGTACTCTGCCTAAAGTGTTCCCCACATCCTGGTGACACAAGACTCTGGGGCACATTTGATGGCCATCACAAACTGAACAGGGTTTAACAGTGACCGGGAGCAACAGGATCATCACAGTGTTCTAGCTCAGAAACATTTGATCTCACTAACAGAAAAAATAAATTAGCTCTAGAGCAAACTCTGTTATAACGCTGGACATTTTTCCCCTCTCAAAACTGGTATATTTGCCAAGTAAAAATTTTCAGCAAATGTTTTTTATGTGGTGGGTAGAATTTTAAAAATATTACAAAATGAAAATGCTTTTTCAGAGTTATGACAGCTGCATGTGAAGTAAGCTCTCAGTATTATAAAGTGATCACAAAATTTTCTGTTCTGGATATAAAAAACCACCTACCAATCTTTGCTACAACACGCAGATATTTTTACTCAAAGTTATTTTCCACAGAAAAACTGTTAAGTTGGCAGATTGACTGCTAAAGCAAATCATTTCCATTCCAATCAAGTTACACAGGACTTGAGAAAAAGACTCATGTGAACTCAATATGAGCCATTTTATGCAACATCTTTGTTTGAACTGGGTCCCAAATAAGCAAGATAACCTTTACTTACTTGTTACTAAGAGATAAAGGCATATAAGTGTCTTTCAAGGAAATGAGAACAAAATCTCAGATGCTCAAGAACTTCATAATACTGAAGAAGATGGGTTTTTCCATTATTTATTTATAAGAGAATATCTGGGAATATGGATATGCCAGTACTCTATCTTTACCTCTGACATCACTTCTATAAATTGAAGCTGCAAATTTGGCACGTGACCTTTCACTACATCCATAGGAGAATTCTCCACTCCTGAGAAGTTTAAAAAAAAAACCCTGGAAGCTAAAAGAAGAAAATAGATTTTTAAAAAGTGAACTCTACAATAAATGCAGCAAGAAACTAAAACCATTATTGTCTGCAGACATAATTAACACAAGATACATTTCAACAGCAGCTGTCAAGCTTAAGTTGACAGCAGATTTAGTCAATCTGGTTACGTATGACTTCTTGATTGTGGTTGTAACTGAGAAGGTTCCTGTGCACCTGTCAGTAGTTAAAGAGTTCTTATGCCATAACTTACAGCAAGTGGAGCTCTGACAACTCAGGGTACCCCTCAGATTTAGCATTCTGGTGTTAACCAGGTATTTGAATTTCACTAGAGGTACTTAGAGATGTTCCCCTGTTCTTGTACAGTCACAACTCTCACTTGTATGACAAACCTTTCTAGAAGTGAGTGGGTACATGTATAACATCTTGGGTGTGATGTTCTGCAAGTAAGAGATAAGTGATGCATTTTGACTTTTTACATAAACTATTAATAAATGCAAGGAGGAAAACATTTTACTGCATTAAATATGTTCCCCAAGCTGCCATAACTGGGCACTTCTAGAGTCTGATACCCTATAGCAAGCACTGTAACCACTGCTTTATTTGCTTATTGAAGGAAGGAGTCTTAAATCTGAAGCTGCTGCTACTAAAGCCTGATTTTGGAAAAGAGGCCTGAAACAGCCTGATAATAAACTTATTTAGCCTGACTCAAAAAATTCCATGGAAATCAACATCTGACCTCTACGGTTTCTAAAAATAGTCATCTTTTTTCAACTGAGGAAGTTTCCTCCATTTAAAATCTTGCTTACCTGATGGAAACCACTCTTTAATATTTCATATCTTTGCTGCACATAGCCAAGGAATGGATAAAGAGTGGAAAGTCAATCCTGTGCTTTCAGCCTTGGAGAGCTGCAGCATTTTTTACTCATCAATTCAATTGCCTGATTTGATGTTCAAAGAACTTTTTCCCAGCTGCCACACTAAGTAGCCAGTGGGCAAACACCGAAAGGTCAACAGTTGCTTCTCTAATTCCATGCTATGAACACTTCCCAAGGGGAGTTAGGTGTGTTTGCAAAACTGACCTTCAGCCAGCACGACTTCCAATGGCACAGAAGGAATGTGACCAAAGTGGCTGAACTATCGTTTATTTTGCCTGTCTGTGACACGACACATTTCAGTGGGTGCCTGCCCCTCTATCAGAGCGCTAAATTTTGTTTAGGGGAGACAAAACATTATTGAAATGAAAAAGTGCTATAATACATTTTTACTGAAGACCAAAAAATACTGTGGATTTGATTTTTGGCAAGATCTCTAATTTGTTTTCAAAAGAAATTCTGATCATCATCCAAAATTAAGATAGACCCTAGCTATCAGTTTCCAAGATTTATTGCTTTCTTCATGTAACTGCTAGAAAATGAGTATTAAGATACACATGGCAATACAAACAATACAGTCTGTATTTGCTTCATTCTGATTGGCACCACAACCAGCAGCAAATATCCAGGTCCTGCAAATACTAAAGTTGAGAACTGAGCTGAGCTGCCTTTAGTACAATAGTTCAGATTTGGCAAACATAAAATGTTTTTAGAATGCTGTAATTCTAAAATGTGTACCTGTAGAGATGTGTAAATGTACCTGTAAATGTGTAAATGTGTACCTGTAGAGAAATACAAAAGCAGGAGCAGCATGCTACTACTGAAAACCACTAAAATAAAAAAGGCAAATATTACTGAAGTGGAAAGGGCACAGCAGTAAAAAGCTAAATGCCTGATAATAATTTATAAAACTTGACAATAACAGTGCAGCTAAAAAAATTACAACCTTTGTTCTTTCACAGCCACTTTTTCAGAAGAGTCAAAATTAAAAATTGCTTTTGAATAACTGAGAAACTAAAACCACAATACTATTTTTTATAACAAAGACACGATACTGCACTTACCCACTGGACTGGTACCAGCTCCATTTGGCACTGAGAGATCAGTTGTCCCCAGCATTCCACCTAATCAAAATAAGCCAGAGCATTAAACTCACTTGCCCCATTACAGTATTGTGTAATGCTGTATGTCAAAACTTAAGCTGTGAAAAGGCACTGAAACCACTGAGAACTCGTTACTTGGGAGGGTTTTTGTGGGCTCTGATACAAAACCGCCCAGGGGGTGTGGAAGGAAGGCGCAGCAGCAGCGAGAGCTCACCTGCGTTGCCGGTGCTGGGCGGTCTCTGTGGGGCCCCCGGGGACACGTTACGGTGCAGGGTGCTCTGGGGTGGGGACAGCATGGTCGTGTCCGTGAGCGAGGAGCTGGCAGCCAGGGATGGGGACACCAGGGAGCTCCCTGGGTTGCTGTAGGTTAAAGTGTTGGGATTGGACACTGGAACAGTCACCGACATGGAGAAGTTCTGGGCAGGCAAGCCAGGCTGCAGGAGAGAAGATGAGGAACAACAAGACAACGCCATTAGCATTAACTGTGTTTGCAGAAACAGCACATTATATAAATCCACAGTTACATCAGTTTGTTGGGTTTTATTAAAAGAAAGTTAATTCTGTTAGTTTTTAAACTCTATTAAACATACAATTTTAAAACATCCATTTGTGGTAAAGTACGGTGTTAAATTCTTTTACATCACATAATTACAGTTCCAAAGAATTATTCAAATTTCTCAAATATGTAACATTCAAACAGAAAAAACTGAAAATATTCATATGAATTCACAAGATCATAAATACAACAAATTTAACCGTTAATTTGGATTATTACAAAACAATGACAAGCTAAACATGTCTACAAATCAATGAATTGTTGCACCTTCAAAATGTAAGCATAAACATGCACATTACAAACAGTTATCACACAAAAAATAACAAGTTAGTAATAACATTTTCTAGTAATAACTTTGTCAAAATATTGCTACTAATCTCTAAGACTTTGTTTTTCAACAGACTAGAAAAATAAACAGAGCTTTAGAAAGTCACAAAGTTCAGTAATTTGAATTTAAACATTTCAGGTTCCACAAACCCCTGCTTGAATACCCACTCCATCTTTGCAAATCTCGTTTTTTAAATTCTAGTTTTTACAGCGCTATTTAAAATGCAACTGTTTTTCTGTAGTATGTGTGTTTGTTATTCAACAGCTTTTGAACCAAAAGCTGAGCTGCCTGCCATCTATGGTACTCATTTGGTCGTGACTAACTTCTTTGGCCTTTGTCTCATTCCTATCCTTTGACAGTGATGGGTTTCTGAAACAAAAGGGACTATTTTCTTTCACAACTCTCATAATTACTGGAAACAAAACCATGACAAGTACAATTTAAGGGTAAAAACCCAGTAGTATTTATTGACAGAACAGAGAGATGATAGTTGTGATTAAGAGGTCAAAGGCAAATGACCAACACACATGACCTAGCAAGTATACTTTAAAAAATGCAATTTCATCATGTGTAGCTTAAAAATCACTTAGAATGATACTTCTGCACGAAAAGTTAAATACAAGAAATGTAACAATAACTATACTAATTAGAAGAGCAGAATATACTCTCTACAAGAAACAAAATCTCTTACTAACGAGAGCCAACAACAATGCCCCTACTGACGCATTCTAAGAATAATCATCAATTTTTGGCACAGATGGGAAGGAAAGAGTAATGAAGTAGAACAAGGTAATGCTAGCAAATCATTCACAGTATCTAACCAATGACAAGCCCTACTGGCGCTTGTTTTCAGGGGAAACTACTTGAAACTTCTCAGTCTCTACCAAAACCAGGGTGTTTTTACACAGCATGCTGTCAAGCAGCTCAAACTAAACTGGAAATACCTGAAGCATGCTGAACACACTGCTAGGAGGTAACAGCTGGAACATTTTTTCTGTAGGTTTCTCAATACAGAACGAGTAAGTGACAGCCTCCCCCCACACCTTACAATAAAGGCTGCCTGCCCATCTATGGTGCTCATTTGGTTACGACCAAATTCTTCACGCTTTGCCTCATTCCTATCCTTTGACAGCAATCAGTGCAGGAGAACAAGAGAAACTGTGTTCTTATACAGCCCCAGAAGTACTGGAAACAGAAACATAATTGCTCAAATTTAAGTTACAAATACATAGCTGTACCGCTAAAAAATAACGTTGCCTTCTTTATTTACACTGATGTCCACACAGACATTTAGGCTCTTCACCAAAAACCCATTTAGCTGTAACATACTGAGAGATGAGACCTGAAGATGTCTCAACACAAAAGTGTTGGATACCAAAATCTTCAAAACAAAGCAAAACCCAAAAGATTTCGGCTTTATTCAAGCGTAAGGTGCTAACAGAAGTGATGCTGGGTGTCATGACTGTCAGTTTGCTGTTCAGTCCCCAGAGGAGGTTATCTCTTATGCTCTGAATGATGAAATGATTTCCAGTATCAGCAAGTCATTTGGACACACTACTCAAGTGCCCCAGGGTCTGTGCAGATTAACTCACCCAGTCCATCTCTTTTAATTGCTACAAGATTTGCCATCTTAAAGTATTCAAAGGCTGTGGCAAAGCTCTGTATTAGTTTTCTTAGAAAATACTTAGTAATACTCAACGCTAACAGGGTTTTGTAGGTGGAAATTAAATGTCATCATGAACACCTCCACAAAAAACATGCAATATTTCCACTCCTTTTATCCCCAAACTGAAGTTCTGAAGCCAAGTGACTTATGGCTGCACACTGGATTGGCACTTGGGAGAAAATTTTCAAATATCTTTCAGTGTTCAAGGAAGTCTCTGTTAGAATTTCAGCAGGAGCAACAAGGAATCTTTTGAGGCCCTCATTGTGCAGCAGTCTTGGTTTTAAATATCTAAATAACTTTCTACATCCAGACTCCAGCAAAATAAATTCTACTGGTTAGATGACAAAATTAATCCAATTCTATTTGCCTGCTTGTCACATACTGTAAAGTCTTGATCAACAGACAGATGAAGACCTACAAGATGTAAATAAACGATCCTACATCCCACAACGAAAATCTATCTTGGCAAATATATTTTAGGTAGGATTAGGTAATGCAGTGAGCTCCCGAAATTTTTAAATGTTATCTTGTGTTCCAAAGGTAGGAAAAACTGTGAGTGCAAAACCAAATCTAGAGATAAATCTTCTGATTCTTTATGATAAAATGTATTTTAACAAGACCAAATATCAGAATCTCATTTTTCCTCAGAAATGTTTTTCCCTTCTCAAGCCATTACATCCTCTTGTCTGTGAAGTGGTTTTCAGTGGTAAGCAAACACCATGAAAATTCTCATGCATGTAAGAGAAGCACAAACCATACTTTAGTACTCACTGCGATTTTATGATTCCGCATCATATTATCAAACTCTTCATTAATTTTTTTATATTTTTCTTCTGTATGTGGCGTGAGCACATATGAAGTGTCAGGGTCCGGGCTGTCGCACCCTCTGTGTTCCTTCTTGTTCAGAGCCTAAATAATGAAGTTAATAAAAAGGATCAACAAATAAAAAGTAGAGATAAAATAAAAGTACTTACAGGGCCTCGCTTGAAAATAAAATCACTATCTTCATTTAGTTTGCTGAATCTGTCCTCCGATAGTGGACTGTGCTCAAAGTAATCGTCAGCATCAGGGCTCTCACAACCATTAAGGCCTTTCTTTCTTAAGGTCTGAAATACAATTGGAAAATTCACATACAAATCATACTAACTTGCCAAGAAGTTTTGTACACTACTGAATCATTCAGAGCCCCTGAACCTACATCAAACTTTCACAGACAAAACTCACTGTGCAACAGACAGGATCAGTCTTTCAAGATAGTGGCAAAGTACACAAAGAGAAAAGGTTCATCCAGGTGCCATCTCACAGGTAACTTCCCCCTACAACCACTTCATTTCCCCAGCATTCCAAGTACAATCATTTTTAGACGTTGGCTGATGGAATGAAGTCGCCTGACAAGGAACACTCAAGCCTGTGGCAAAGGAGTTCATGTATTCACCAGTAATTAAAAGCCAGTTTACTGGATCTTCAATGAATTCATTTTAGCATCCCAATTTTAATATTCACATATTAAAAAGCATACAGTTAGACAAACACAGTGGCTAAAATGTTTGATCCAATTAAACAACTGCAGGATATTAATATTTGCAACACTCGATCTCAGTAGTTGATAAAGGCAGGATCTTCCTGCACTTCTGTCATCCTGCATAATAACAAGAACTGCAAAAAAGAAATTACATAATCCCTCTCTAAAATTACTTAGTTTGCTAAATATAAGCTTTTTCAGAGTCCTTTAGACTAACTTTATGGAGCTACTTCCTGTTTTCTGATGGAGAGCTCACATCAACATCCCCTGGGGGAAAAAAAGCAAGCTGGTCTACAATTCAGGCATTAAAGAAAGGATGTGAAACTACAGGCCTCATGACCAAATTACAAGATATATTTGTATTTCTTGATTTTCTTTTTCACCCTATTACACAATCAGAAATTTTTCTTTGCAAGTTCTAATTTAAAACAAAACAGTATTTAAAACATTACCTGTGGAAAAATCTTTAATGTTCTAAAAAAAAGTTTCAAAAGGAAAGCAGATTTTAAACAGATAAACGTTATCAGTACATAATGCAGCAGTAGGACTATATAGGCATGACAGAGTTGTGTACTTCCTTTTTGTCAGAAATTATCAATATTCCATGAATTTTACATTAAAACTCCTAAAGATCAGAAATCTGCAAGCTGACGTTTCCAGCACCACTAAAAAAAATCCCATGTTTTTCCGTAGAAGGAATTTCCATAATGCACTGAAATTCTGACTTATAAAACAAAGTATTTTAGCTTATAGTATTCACCAGCATTTTTTTTACTGTCAACTGATTTTTAGTACAACAAAAAGTACACACAACTTCCTCACTATTCATACATATGCAAAATCCTGCTTATTTCTATTGCAGTTTTAAAGCAGGACTTGAAAATCCAATTCACTGCCTGAAATTCTTTAATATCACAGTTCACCATAAGCTGCAATTCCTTCTCAAGTTTCCTGGCTTGCTCCGTGTATCCCACACAGTATCTGGAACTCCCACAAAAATGTAATCACTAGATCAGCAGATGGGGAAAACAGGTGTAGACTCCTCCAGCACCTGTCACAGCTCCGATCCCGCTCCTCCAACCAATCAGCTGGACACGTATATGGACTTGGCCATACAAGGGCCGGCTGCTCTGTCTCTCAAGGTCGGAGCCTGTCATCCCTCTCCCAGCCCTTCCTAACAAGTCAGCCTGCCAGCCTGCTACACTTTGATATCAGCAGGGAAAATGTTAACACTGTATAAGCTGGATTACACTTAACCCCTGCAGCCCACGGCACTCTGGAAATAGAACCCAAATGCCTTTATGCAGCACTCGGCCTCAGCACGCAGTGCCCAGGACACGATTACAGAGCTGCACTGAGGCTCTGCAAAGAAAGGGCTTGCAAAACATGCACACACAGAGTCCAGCTCCTGTGATAAACATGCTGAAGGAACTGAAGTCTTGCAGCAAGGGAGTTTTGTTAGAGCTCCTTTCAATAGTCTAAAGCGATCCAGGGAAAGCTTTTAAGTGTAATGCTGCCAGTTCATCCCCCCAGAATGGTCTGAAAATTATCCTCCAAGTTAAACAAAAAGGAAGAGATTTAAATATAAAAATGCCTTCTTCCTCTCAGTGACTGCATGTCATTTTTGCTAACAATGGGGTTAACTCTGCTTTGACTCATGAGGAAGGAAAATGCCTCAGTATCTCCCATTTCAGGCTCTGGAAACCGTCACTCCAGATGGGGTTCCTGTCATTGTGGAGGGATTTAAGCCACAGTTCCCTGTCACAGATAATAAAGCTGGGTCCGACAGGCAGAGCTCTGCCTCCTTATCACCAAAACACCAAGTGCCACTTTGAGGACCTGACCATAAAAAGCCTGCAAACTTTTATCAGTGCCCAGTAACACAATAGTAAAACATTCCTGCTCCATGGCCGGGGCTGCCCACGGAATGCTGCGAGCTGTTCACACGGGCAGGCGAAGCCGACGCGAGCCAGCCCCGCCAGACACCGACACAGGCCCCTGCTCCAGGGAAAACAAGGAGGGACACGGCTACCGGGAATCTGGGAATCGCTCCGTGGGGATGCAGGAAACCCAACCTCCACAAACGAGGGCTGACTCCGCCCTTCAGATTCTCCAGTGCTAAAATTTGTTATTTCTCCAAATAATGTAAATAACTCGGCTCTCTGAGCTATTTCCAAGACATTATCACAGAGATCAAAATTTTATTAACTCTGAGGTTGTTCAGAGGAAAAAGTGCCAGTCGGTGATACCAAGTAATTTGGGTAACATGAAGAGAGTTTTATTTCTCTCCTGCGATACACAAGCTTGTTTAGAACAAAATCATGGTTTTTGCAGTGGAAACTAGTAAATATATGGCATAATTTTTTCTTACTACAGCAAGAGGGGAAAAGAACATTAAACTTCAGGTTTTGTTATTGGATGCTCACTGCAATTACCTTCTAGTGTGAAGTCTTGGTTTCCAGATCATGTAAGGGAGTGTGCAGCCCTCACAGTAAATCTGTGTTACTTTCCACTTCCTCTAAGACTCAGCCAAAATTACTGGAAATTGTTCCAACATGTTTGCCAATGCACTCTATTGTGCCCCAGTAACTAAGATTGTGCCCCACTAACTAAGCTGTAACTAACAGCTTTGATCTCAGACTGCACTAACTAACCGATGAGAGAAAAGTACTGGTTTTACTCAGAAAATAATGCTAAACATATACAAGGAACCAATGCAGGTGTGAAATCTTTTTTTAGAAGAATGAACACAAAGTCACTACACAAGTATTCCAGACAGCTCTGGTCATCCTGATATTGCAGAATGACCCAGGAGCTTTAAACTGCTTCTGTTCCACTATTAGTTTAGTACTGATTTATTTTAACTTGAATGGCAGAGCTTAGAAAACATTGTATGAGAACAGCTGGACCAGCTATGATGGGTTTAAACATTGCAGTCAAGCACATGGTACAAGAGCCCCAATATTTTCCTGAACTTCCCCACACATATGCAAAGTAGTTTTTAATTGCACTGCATTTTGCTAATTTAAGAAAAGAATCATGCCTTGGCAAGAAGCATCTAAGGAACAGAAGAAGGGCTTCTTGCAAAACAACAACAGAAAGGAATAATTGGCGTCTCTCTACAATTCAATATAAATTTTACTGAAACCGATGATACAGATACCAAAGAGTATAAAAAACACAATAAAGTCATTTATTGTTTGATCCTTGAGGAAGCAAAGATGATATTCAACCATCTCAGTGTAATTATCCTAGTACAAGCTTCCTTCCACAAAATCCAACAGAGACACATGAAATGCAGGAGCCTGAAGCCTGCTGAGCCCCCACAGCATGAGATCAAGTCACCTTCTCCAGGCTTGTTCCAGCCCTGCTGCAGAGCTGCTCCCACATGGCTCCCAGGGGCTCCAGACACTGCTCAAGGGCAGCTCTGGGAACGAGGAACTCTGAACCAATAAACACAGATGGGTCACTGCTTCCAGGGATGAAGTGACAACCCCCAACTGGCCTTCAGCCCATCAAGACCCTGGGCTTTATATCCCACTCCAAAAGGACATGTTGCTAATGATTAAAGAGCACAATCAGTGTGTTTTGTGCTCTGATCAGTGAATTTGGTTAAAAAGCCAAGACTTCTGATATTGTGATCCTGGGCTCCTTACCAGCCCTGGCAGAACTGTAAAGAACTTGATTATGTTCATTGTCACATCAGGAAATGGCATTTTTCTGCCTTAAAGCAAGAATGTAGGATGACCTCATGTGTAAAAAGTGTTATGAAGTGTAAAAAAGTGTCAGGTCACTCAGAACATTCAGTGTTGGGTTTCTTGTAATATTACACAAAAAGGAAATGGTTGTTGCTGTCAAAGCTACCATGTATCATGTTAACAGCTCTATTTTTGCACTTACTATTGGAGCTGGCCAGAGAGGATTTTTGTTGGTATTTCATCCCAAATCATTGGGAAAACCATGTCCAAATTTGACTAAGACTGAAATGAAAAGTGATTTGCCTTGGAAAAGGCAAACCTTTCACTTAAATCCTGTGGTTAGTGCTGCTTCTGCTCTTGCAATTAGAGCACAGAAAAGCTGCGAAGCAGCACAAATTTGGAGGAAGTATGTTTTAAATATCAGAATTTTTTTAAAGTGTAAATATTCCTCAGGCTTGAAGTAATGGAAAAGCCCTACTAGTACTGCTAAGTATTACTGCTGCTCTGGTAGGCACCTACACCATGCACGTCAAAAGGATAAACAATTAAAGTTTCCAGATGCTCTACAGATACCATGCAATAGTGGAGAGTATTTTTTTCTTACTAAAATGAAAAAAAATTCTCCTTGTCCATTCTTTAACTTATTCTTGCTGGGATTATATTCAGTTGTAGCAGGAACAAGTGGGTTGCCAATGTAGGGGCTGAGCACCACAGATAGCAAGGAGGCAGAAGGGCTGGCCCGGCCTCGCTAGCAGCAGCAAACCTCAGCCTCAGCCACCACTGATAATCACATCCTACATGAAAAGCCACACCTTTTTTTTCCTGACATAGTCACAGAATGAAGGACAAATAAAACAGCCACAGCACCAGATTCCCACCCGGTTTTCATTCTTAATACATAAAAGATCAGTGAGACAAAACAGGGCATATTCCTTCACTGCAGCTCAGCTCCCTCCCCGCAACAGGCAAAGACCACATGTATCACCATGGGCTGTACATGCAGCAAAATGTCCTGCTGAAAGCAAGACAACTGTTTTATTATTTGCTTCCTGATACATATTACTGCCAAGAAGTTGAGCCTAAAACCAGGCTGGTTTTCTCTTCTTTTGTAACACAAAATATTCCACTTTCATCAGCCTGAAAAACAGTAAAGTGTCTCATCCTTTAGATACGTTATGTCTCCCTTATTATGTATAAAATATATTCAAGTACCCGAGGAGTATTCTTAGTCACCAAAAGCTAATTTTAGTTTTTAAACTTCCTTCGGGTCAGTTTGGCTACAGAAGCACCATCATTCCTGCTTCTTTTCTCTAAATTAACAACACAGCTCTGCAGAGTCAGAGCTTGACCCTACAGTGCCAGGTACACGAATTTACCACTGTCTAAAATCTAAGCAGGAGTGAATCCCAAGTGCAGCATAAACATCAAAAGAGAACAGCCAAAGAAAAAACAGATAATTCAACTCAGTAGCGGTGGTTTTATCTGTTTAAGCTCATCAACATTATTTCTGTAGGCTGAAATTTCTTTTTCCACAGACAGATGTAGTGTATTGTTCTTTGTGATGTTTACAAACTTGACATATTTTCATCAGGCTCTCTTAATATTCTCAACTTCAACCACTGAAGCATCTGCAAATTTCCGTATGAAGCTGTTTTCCTGTCCTTTGAGTTGGGAGGCTACTTACATTTAGCCCTAATACTACTCCTTTCAGTATCCCTGACACATTTTCAATTACATTTTGCCACGCTATCAGTTCAAATTTCACGTTCTAATTATAGCCACAAACACATCCATCCCCAACCAGCTCAGGGAAGGAGTGGTGCCCAGCTTTCAAAACTTCCCTGAAATGCACAGGAGGCCAAATTAGATTATGACAGACATTTCCATGAGCTAAGCAACTTGGAGAGCTTAACTTCTTAAAGAACAAGACCTTCCCAGTCTTTCTGGCAGGTTCCCCAACTACAATACTGCATGCTAAAGAAAATCTGAACTATTGACATACTCTACTTTCAGCTTACTTAAATAATATTTTCCATACTTGTGCTCAGTTAGTAGTGATATTTAAAAAGTAAATAATTGACATTATGCAAAAATATATGGACATGAAAAATTCTGAGTGCAGTACTCAAAGTTTGCTACAGTTATTATATTTCTTGGCCAAATATTATAGTTTCCTATGGAAAAAAAAATGAAAAGGAGGTTTAGGATTAATTACTTATTCCAGGGTTTTACAAATAAAAAACTTATAACCCTGCCTCCCACTATCTATAAATACAAAGAAAAAGAAGAGCCATTTAAGCAATGCTGTGTGTTCAGTTTTAGGCAAAGGTATTCAGCATTTACAGATGGAAATTGTTCATGATTTGAAATTTTATCAGTGTCCCTGCTATAAACCACTCTAAGAAAAGACACCGTCTTGTTTCAAATGTTGGAGCACTTCCAGTATCTGGCAAATTTTAACATGTATCCCTGGCTTGCCAAACATGAAAGCTAGCTGTCAAATTCCTCCCAGATATGATAAAGATGGCACTCAGGATTCAAACTCTCATTTATATAAAATAACACATACAAAAGGTTTTTAGACTTGATATGGCATGAAGCTTAAATTCTAGCCTGAAGCATCTTTGCTGTGAAACATTATTTTAAGTAGATAACCACAAGCAATTACTAAAGAATTAGAACTTTATGGGCTATAAAATCCACTCTTCACTCCCAGAATATTACCCAGCTCTGGACTACAAGGTACGGCAAAGGCAGCTGCATGCTTGTATTTGTGATTTTAGAGAAACACTATCTGTGTACTGCGGACTTTGTAAAGCAGTTGCTGACCTACAAACAAGCCGGATTGCTTGGTCCTAAATGAACTCCTTGAGACTTAAAATGATTAGTAATCTCTTAGCAATGATAATGCTGTTTCCACAGTGACACCTTAGTCAAGCTTTCAAAGTCCGATATTTGATGCATTTGTCTTTGTTTCACTTTCTATCCAACTCAGTAGATTACTAAACTTTGTATCACTGAGTTTGCATATCACTGAGTTTTGTATCACAGGTTTGCATTTTACCTGTTTTATAGAAAAAACCATCAAATAGATTTTCCCATTAAAGACTACTAAAAGTGCCAGTTTAACTCGATCTTTCTCAATCTTTTTATTAAAAAACAAAGACAAAATAGACTGATATTCACCTTCAAGAAGCAAAAATTATTCCTTAGCACATAAATTAAATATATTTTATAGTCCTTTCTAAATTTGCAAACGAACAAAATTAATGGTAAAATGGAGCAAAACACACAGTTCTATGTTAGAACATTCAAAGAGATTTTTTTATGGTACATAAATGCTTTTTTCAGTCCTTACCCAAACAACAACATATAGATGTACAAACACAGCCTCCCAAATATAGATCTTCATGCACTTGCAATGGTTAAATCATAAATCAGCAGCAGCAGTAGCCAACTGAAGACCTCCTTTCAGCAACAGTGCACTGCAGATAAGCCATATGGAACATGAAAAGTTTCCAAGTGCAGCAATCCATCTGCATAATATCCTTCATAATCTTTTAGAAGTTCTTTAGGAAAAATATTATCTCCTACTCATAGTTTGCCAAGAAAAAAAATGGCTTAACTCCAATTAGAATTCATTTAATAAAAGGAATGGGATTCTTTAGGTCTACCTGCCCATGTGCTGTTGCAATTATAAATATTTCTTGTCCTGAATAGTTCTTTACAGCTTTAAAATTGGAAAGGATAACAGAACTATTTCAGTGTCTTGGTACTCAAGATAACTTAGTGGTACCAAAACACTAATTATAACACAAATTGCAACCATTCCCAAAGAAAATGTTTAGTAGATTCCATGGATTTATGCTCTTGTTAAAATACTACTCATATGTAAGATTAAGGGAACTGGCTACATCTCCCAGAACAAGCTCTAATACCTTTAATATTTCTATGGGACTGCCATCTTGTCTCACCAAAAAACACCCCAAAAATAAGCAAGTTGAATAAGACAACAGAAAGCAGGTATCTGAAAACACCAGCTGAGATCAGTGTGTACAAGAGGAGGCAGAGAGCCTCCCCAAAAATAAGGGAATAGGGTACAAGCAATTACATCTCTATTTTTACTGAACTGAAATAATGAAGATGTAGAACTTCGAGACAAAGCTCTAATGAAGTCACAATTCATGTTTCAAATACAGAACTTCTCAGCTGTGTGTCAATGGAATACACTTAATGTGTTTTTTTCCTGCACAGCCTCCCTTTAGTTCAAGTTATTCAAAAGCCAAAGCGCCTCTTTGAAGACTGTCCTGACTTAATGTGAAAAGGGGGTGGGAAATCAAAGGTAGGACTTGGAGAGGTAGAGAGAAAAGGCTGTACAGGAATCAGGGACAGTGAAATTGAGTAAGCTTTATTGTGTAATTCATGTCAACAATGGATGAAGACTGGCTCTGGAATGCTTGAGGTTTTTTTCTTTTTAAAAAGTTACTGTAATAAGCAAGTACTGAATTTTAAGTTATTTGCAGGAAAGAGCAGGGCTTTAAATGGTATCAGTTTATATAGAAGAGTGCTCAGTGGGACAATGTGTAACACCTTTGATCTAAAAAATCTTTACAACATTCCCAAAATATCTGAGAGATTTTAATAAAAATATATTATTCACTTCCTGCTGAAATTACCTAGTAAATATTTCAGGTAAAATATAAAATTTGAGTAAAAATTCACACTACTGCCAATTTAACTAACTTGCCTAGCATTCCATAGCCTACGCTGTGAATTACTGTGCTTCCATATGAAATGTCACATCACTGATATGACAGGAGTAAGATGTACTATCCCTGGGAAGTCACAGAATGCACTGGATGTGTACTCCTTTACAACTATTGTGAAGAACCATATGTCACATGTAGCGTGTCACGTCACAGAGCACATGAGAGTCACATGTTATGTGCTGCTAGGCTATTCAAAGGTCTGTACCACAAGAACTACCACCATCAATATTTTCTTCCTTCAGGTGCAGTTACTCCCCAAACCATTCCAGTAGCAATTACCACCTGAAGTGTTCAGGTCAGTGCTGAGTGTTACAGCCCCGATGGGCCACACCACCTGCAGTAAAACCCTGGCAATAAACAAACAACAGACTCCCTGAGCCTTCTGCTGCAGAAGCACCATCAGCTCAAGGCCCAAACATTAAGATTATTTAAAAGCCACATATTAAAAACTGTAAACATGGTGAGGTCCAAAAGGCAGGAAGCAGTGAAGCACTGGAGATGACCCTCCCCTCCTTTGGCCAGTTCATGCTGGAACAGTGGCTGAGGAACAGCGATGATCAAGAAGCAGCACTGCTGCTGTCCCTCCTGCAAGGTGGTTAATCCCTGGCAGAAGACACAACCAAACGCACGAGCCTGAAGTCAAAAGCTAGGATTACATTAAGCCTCCACTCACATCAAGCCTATCACAGAAAGAACAGTCCTTTATCTTCCTGTAGTTGCAGGAGATGCTTTGTTCTGGGTCTATTCTTTCCATGCACAGCTTGTGTAAAGTCACTCTCTCTTGATTAACAGATGCCACGGTCCTCGCTTTGAAATTGCAAAGTAAAAATACACTTTTCTGTCACTACAGAATTTCAAAAGCACCAAATTCTGCAGCAACACAAGGGCTGCAGAATACACGAGACCAGCACAGCTTGAAGAACTTGTTCATACAATAATTATGTCTTTGTGTGATTGCCTGCATGAACTCCAGCACTAACAAGCTATGAGCTGTTACAGATTTTCCTGGAGTCAGTTTTCAATCCTACTTAACACAACATCCCCAGAACAGCTAAACCCAGAATGAATCTTTGACAAGCGTTTCCCGAGCAGTGGGTGTGAGAACTGGACGTTGTGTGTCTGTCCTGGAAATATAAAAAAATAAAGACATTCTCCAAACACAGTGCAGAATCAGTTGGAAAAACACCACTTGCACAGCTGGGAAATAAAACCAAGTTTCAGACAGAGAAGAATCCAGTCCCTGCCTATTGTATGGCCGATTCTGTAGAGATTTTTGGTAGACAGAGCACACAGAATCTCTCTACTAGTATTTGACATGATTTTAGGATTCTGGCCCTCCCAGCAGCACAGCCTCCAGAGGAGCATCCGATCCAGTCTGAGATTGTAATGATGCACAGCCAAGTCAGCTGTCATTCATTGCTCAGTGATCAGCTTTTTCTGGTAGTTTATTAAAAAATGAGAACATCACAGCAAATTTCAGTTCACAGCTTTAGAGTCATATCACTGGTGTAACTGTGACAGGGCTGGCGTAGGACAGAGAGCACCCTGAACTGCAGCTACATAAAATCACTGCTGGCAATACAGCAGCCAAGTAGAGTCATTATTAGCAAACTTCAGAAACTTCTATAAAAAGATGCATTCTAGACAAACTTCAGATATCTACATGCTTTAAGTAGAGACTAAATCTGGAATTCATCAAAATTCAGAACACCAGCAGAGCATGGTAAATTTAAAGCGCTGTTCTAAGAGGCAGAAGAAATAATGTATTCTTAACCCTAAAACACTAAATTTATTCACTGCTTCAGATACAAGGGAAGTACAGCTTTAGATTATTTTAAGGCAAACCAAAACTGCTTCAAAAACAAAACCAAGAAAGTCTATCCTACTTCTGGAAATTCTTTATATATCAGCAACGAAGGAATGCAAAACAACATTAACTAGGAACAAAAACTTTTTGCCAGCATTGTCAGCTTGCTTAAAGTCACCAATAATCTGTCATTTTGAAATAAATAAATAAAGAGGCACATTAGTCATCAGTATGTCCAAAGCTATTTTGGCACCGCCAAAGAATTAAAAGAATATTGTAAAGTAAAACAGTATTACCAAATGCAAAATATGGAAAAATTAATAACAGTAAAGAGCTCAAAAAAATACTGTGGGGATTAAGTGTTGAATTTAATCTCCCAAACTAAAAAGAAAAGAGGAGGGGAGAGAAGAAACAAAGACACCATTGTGAGTGGCAACTGTTCTGTTCAGCACAAAATACTGTTGTCTTCTGTCACTATATTGAAAATAAGTGTTTGCTACCTTGATCACATTTTAAATTTTTCAAGGTAGTTGTTTCTTCCTAAATCATGAGTGGGAACTGAAACTCCAAGGTATAACATGTTTGTAAGTCAGGTTCACAGCAAACACTTCTACTAGAAAAAGAATAAGATTCAAACCACTATACACAGATACATAAAAATGTGTGTGTATACACATTTATATAAAAGCTTTTGATGACTCATTCCAGACCACTTCAGTTTTCAAGCACTTTCCCTCTTTTTAAGGTAAGCTAAAAGAAAATTTTAGTCCTTAACCATACATAAATCCTCCTCGATCACCTCGTTAAAATGTCTCAAAGGTATTTATGTGCCATCTCAAATTATTTGAAATGTTATATGCAGTATAATTACATTTACATAATCATTTAGCAAATCAAGCCCGATAATGCCTACATTTTCTCAGCATCATGGGCAGATTACCAAGTCTTCTTGGTCTACTGAAATAATTTTTAAGCTTCTTCCTTCTTTTTAAATGTGTACCACTTATTCCCACAGTGTTTGGAGATCAAATCAAGCAGTTTGAAGTACAAAAATACATAATACTACAACCAATACATGCTGTTCTATCAGCCCAAAGATTTTTGCTTTGTCTTTCTTTAGTCCCCCAGGTCTTGCCCACTTCTGGCAGTTCTCCATCTATCAAATATGCAGGAATGCAAAACAATGTTAACACATCACAGTGTCAGCCTCCCTCCAGTCTCCAGTGTGCATTTAACCATCAGCATGTGCTGCCTCGCAGTTCTGTAAAGCTGTGCTGATATTTCACATAAATTTGGAGATTTTAGTCACCTACATTTAGCATCAATTTCCATTTTCTTGGTTGCAGGGCATTTTCCTCTTAAAAATAAATCTAAAAGCTTACGATGTACCTTGTCTTATAAAACATCTCAAAGAAATAAATATTTTTAAGAATTTGACCCAGTTTCCACCATCTTACTTTTTAGCTTTGAATAGCAAAATATGGAAGCCCAAATTGCTTTTCAAGTCCTTATCTAGATCAGATACACCAGGTATCCACCAAGGAAGGAAATAAGATCAATTAACCGAAGGTCATTCTCATCTAATTTGTATGTGTGCATCCAAGTATATATTTAGATACGATTCCCAGATCTTCATTTTCATATGAAGTCAACCCAAATTTAAAAAAAAGGAAGCAGTGAACCAATTCAAGTGCTACCAAAACAAACTACTACACACCAACAACAGTTCAAAACACACACTGGTTATTCCCAGCCTGGAAAAGAAGCAATGTTGGGAGGTGGAGAAAGCTGGATAAAAAACAAAACCAGAGAGCTTTTGGTTTATAAACACAGTGTTTCAACACCAACTTTTCTGTTTATGCTCCCCACACTGCTACACTTGTCTCTTGGCATATGCTCCATCTGGCTGGGGAGATGCATCTGCTTCTTCCTGCTGCAGGCTCTCCACGTGCAGCTGAGCTCTTCGTGCTCACTCGGAGCCAGGAGCCAACAATCCCATCTCTGATCCCAGAGATGTTCCTGATTAAGGAATGTGCACTGCTCCTGTAACAGCTCTTTATTAAAATTTTGTGAAAACGCAGCGATGAAATGTATTTTAGTGCAAGAAAGCAGCTGATTACAGCAGAAGATTAAACTGGCTTGTTGACCCTGCTGAAAGCAGCAGCAGGGTCATTTACCTGCTTTGTCTGAACTCTGACAAAACCACTCTCGCACCAAACCATCACAAACATTACTCCCCATTAGAGTCAGCAAACCCCATGGTAAAATACTTAATATAAACGTTCAAATCACTTGCTGGAATTTACACCAGAGCAGTCCTTCCACAAGAATGAGGATGATTGCAATAATTATGTGCCATAGTTTAAGAGAGATTTTTTTGTACTTTCTAGTTACAATTTTTATTACAGATCATTACCTGTTTCAAGGACAGCTGTCAATATCTGGGGTATAACCTAAGCCTTATTCAGCACATTACACTACACTGAAAACAGCATTAAACTACAGAGCACAGGAGAGGCTCATTAACTGACACCCACCCAGAATTCTCCTGGGCACAGATGCCAACTGGGAAAGTAGGTCACATTTTACACAGGCTCCTAAAAATCAAATCACCTCAGTCTGATGAGGTGAGATGAGGAACATGCAAAACCCACCATGGCCAAGTGTAGGTCAAATAAACACTGTTTTACCGTATCAGTCAAGGAAAACCGAAACATGGAAAAGAAATGAAAAGCTGAGCTAAACAGGCAAGAAAAGCCATCTTCAGCCCTTGACTCCCACGAGAAGTGAGGCCAGAAGAGAGGGAACAACTGTGCAACTGCTGCTTTCTGAGGCCTTCTTGAGGGGCAGAAGGACCCAAAATGGAAGCGATACCTTGTAAATAACCTGCAATAATCTTAACATCCTGCACTAAAGAAAATATACAAGTGCCTGTTCGTCTCCTCCTTTTCCTTTGGATTTAAAAACAATGCTCAAGGTCTCAAATTGTCGTTTACATGTTAAAACATTTTGTTGACCATATGGATACAGAATTCTGATAAAACCTGAAATTCTTCCCATTTTACTCTGCAGAAGTACTTCTTTCTTCAGGAAAAATAATTACTTGTCAAGAATAATCTGTTACAGAAAAGAAGTCCATGAACACTAAAGCATCAAATGCTTTAACACCTACAGCAAGTCCTTCAAATCATAGACAGCACTTCAGTGTAACAATCTGCAACTGTGCCATTATGGGTTTGTAAAACTAAATACATGATCCCAGTATTTCAAGAATTTAAAGCACACACTGAATAAAAATGTCACTCTTTTCAATATCTCTATGTGGTCCACCTATGCTGTACAAGAGCACTACCTTACACTCCAGTAACCTCATAAAAGAATAGGTATAGGACAGCAACAGATCATTCCCATCTACAATAACATGTTCAGTGAAAGACCTAAGTGCATGCATCAAAAAAAAATTCTAATATTCATTTAAGATGCCAGTGCTCTTCCTCCCACTATGTTTTCACAAACATTCCAGCAGCAACAGAAGACACCAAGCTCTGGGCATATAAAAGCAATTCCTATGCCAAAACCGAGCAGGAGACAACTACAAGGGGAAGATGTCTCATCGATTTCACTTAATAATTTACAACATTGCCATCTACGCAGTACTGAAAATAAGTACCAGCAGATTTGCTCCCTCCCTTACCCAGCTTCTGAGCTGTGTGGAATTACCTTTCCTTCTAGCACAGGAAAACCCACCCTCCTGTCATGCACATCAGGACCACAGTGGGTCCAGAATAGTTCCATGGTGAGCCTATGTCACAATAAATGTCATTTATCACATTCAAGGAGGTAAGTGAATTACTAAACTAAGATCTATACATTAGGTATAACTCCATAAAATGGAATTACTTATTATAATTCAGTTTAGTATGAATTTGACAGATTTTAGGCTTTCTTTTTAAGTAATTTTCATTTGTTAAAATAGAATTTCAGTGTATTTACAAGAAAGAGAAGCTATTTTACATTGTTGTTTCTGCATGTTTCCAAAACGCTGGTGATGTAACTAAACATCTATCACACTCCAAGCACCCATCAATCCAGAAAGAAAAAACCTGAAAATATTTCACAACCAGACTAAAGAGCACACAGGGCTAATCTGAAGAGATAGGAAGATGCATTCCTAAATTACACTGTATTTGAAAAAAGGGAATAAAGTCCCAAATCCCACACTAGTATAAAAGAGTAAACCCGGAGAGGAAAATTAGAAAGAATCTGCAGATGGGTCCTTGCGTGCTCCCTCAGAGCACATCTGCCCTTGGGTACTAAGTACACTTTTAATGTACTTGTCAGGGGTGAAACACTTGACCCTGGTCAAAAAACCCCACCAAAAAGAAGAACCCAAATAAAGCAGCCTTGCAGAGAATTATTCTGGAAGAGGTCCTTAGTTCTCGTGATGTGAAGAGGCACCATTACCATGAGTCACAACACAAAGAGGCCCTGCATGCAGAACAAAACCCAGCTGAACTTTCATCCCTGTCTCAAATTCACGTCTGTCACAATCAAAAGCTCATTCTGCAGGAATTAGGTTTTCCCTTCCTCTCCAGTGGCTATCCCTTATTTATGCTAATCCAGTGACTAAGCCTTCAACTCTTCATGGCTTGCATTATCCCTCCCTTTAGAACCCAATGCTGAAGACAGAAGTTGGGGAGGGTTTTTTTCTGATCATAAAAGACAGTTGACAAATTAGCAGAGAATCTTCTCAGAAAGAAATATAAAGCATTTGTCCGTATCTCAGTTTTGTCAATCTGATTTTTTGCTTGCAGACTCATGTACAAGATCAGCTAGTACCATCCCTGTACTCTGATCCCTTTGGCAATAGGCTCTTCAGCTATTCAAGGCTAATCATTATTCTGAAATCATTCCTAAAAAGCAAGGCATTTGTTCAGAAGACAACTTCAGAATTTAAATTAAACCCTTAAGTCAGCCACCTGTTTTGGTCTATTTACAGGACTACTGGAGACATGCTCTGAACTGCAGTTACAGTACATCAAGGCTCCAATTGCCAAGAAAATCCTTGAATTCTACTGCACCTAATTTAGAAATTATGTACTGAAAAGAGTTTCTATTTAAAGCTCAAGCATTATAAAAGTAGATGAAACCAATACCTTGGAGTAAATATATTCATGTTATTCTATTACTGCAGAAACTGCAGTCATTCTGCTACTATTTTAATTGACAGTCACTGGACAACAAATTTAATTAAGTTTGTTTATTCCACAGATTCTCTTTTTTTGGCTTTTTTTTTTTTTTTTTTTTTTGCTGAACAAGGGGCAGCAGAGGCAGTGGCTGATTTGATCCATGTTCAAGATATGACTGGTAAAGTGGCTACTACCTCAGAGAAGAAAAAGGGCCAACTGTAATTGTCTGTTCGGCTGAGGGCACTCTTCTGACCTTCCTCTCCCACTCAGTCGATTTTTTCTCCCCATTAAAACCCTGAACATTTCTCCCCCTCCTTCCCTAGAAAAACAACAATTTTTCACACCTCTATTTCCATTGCCAAATGTAATTTAAATCAAACATGCTTCCCAGAAACTGGCAGGGGGTGGAGGGCAGATGGGAAAACAACATGGCTGTAAAGTTATTCCCTTAGAGAAACCAGACTAAAAGCAGTAGTTTACATTTTGTAACACGGTATTAAATAACTTTAAAACATTTGGTTAAAATGTCTTAAAATACTCTACGTTGCTCTATATTTTAAATATTAAGGAGATAAGAAGACTGACGTGTCTTTTCAAATTGTTACCTCAACGATATCTGAGTTGGTTCTGCTTTCATGGGGCTCGTTGTATTCTGTGTATTTTAGTAGAACTTTGTCCATGTCAGTGCTGGCATACTGAAAGAGTTTGTTAGAGCTGTTAAAAATGATGAGTGCTATTTCACAGTCACAGAGCACACTCAACTCATAGGCCTTCTTCATTAATCCAAACTTCCTCTTTGTAAAGGTGACCTAGAGAAGAAAGAATAATGATTTGTTTTTTTAAAACACATGACATGGATTTGAAGGAAAGTAATCAAGGAATACACCAATTGAGCCTACACTATTTATTCCTACTCTAATACGCAGATTAAACACAAGAACTACCTATACTTTCTGGTCCCAGTGCTCTCTCTCTCTATTAGACTAAGTTAAAACAGTTACACACCCCCAACTCTTCCACTGGTAAATAACCACCAAGAAGAGTTAAATTTTAGTTAGAGTTTTAGTTAGAATAAGATAATTTAGCTTTATTTCCACTGTTCAACAGATTTTGACTTTCCAGGTATCACAGTATTTTCTTCTGTGGTACTTACAACTGTAATTCTAATAAAATCAAAGAAAACAGAACAATCAATGGAAGTAACACTGTTACTATGCACTATGATTTCTAATTATGCAAAGTTATGAGATATTGCTATTTCGTTGCTATTAAGTCATCTAATCAGATTCGCTTATAATTTGACTTGTTTTCTGCCACTTGGAAACATCACAAACAATTGTTCTGTCAAGTTAGAACTGCTGTGGGGAAACAAACCCATTACAGACCATCACACAGGAGCACTTGCTCATTGGGGAAGGAGGAAACAGTTGAAAAAGTTACCATCACTTATGACCCAAAAAAAAAAAATTTAAAAAAATTATTCCTTTCACAAGACAGCAGCTAAGGATATGGAAGTGTCAATGTATTTGACAACCCCCTATTACAATTCCAAGCATAAGCCTCTGTGACAGGTGAGTGATCCACATGCCCCATGTTCCACAGACAAGAGTCAAGAAGTTTTTGCAAAACAGGAATAAAGTAAGACACAATAAACAGCCAAACCTGTTTTCTGGATTTCTATAGTTTAATTAACAAGCTGCACATCAAGTTTTGGAAAACAGATGGGAAACTTCTTCCTTGCACACACACCTGAAGGCTTTTTTCTACAGAGATGATTATCTTGAACATGTTACCTTTTTAATACTATCAATAACACAAAATATATCCTATTCTTCCCACCACATAAGCAGTCTCAGAGGATGCACAGATACAGCTGTTGTTCTTCTGACACTTAAAAGGTTATTTCCTGAGTATGAGCAGGGATAGAGAGGTACCACTGGTTAGTGTTTGTCAGGAAAAAGAGATCATAAACAAGATGTGTGTGTGCTGTGTCACCTGGAGAAGTCCTCCAAAAAAAGAATGGCTTACTGCCACTGAGGACCAATAGGATCCTGGACAAGGGCTCTTAATTTCTTTACTGAAACTTGATCTTTCTCACCTCTTGTAAGGCTGCTTCACTTGTGAGATTCTCAGCTGGCATCAACTTCTCACTTGGTGCTTGAACAGTGCTTAGCACAAACCCCTCTACCACAGCACTCCAAGCTCATTAATGCACACAGATTATTTTAAACTTGGTTTTCATTTCAGAACTTCAAAAGCAGGCTTAGTTCTGTAAATGTCTCCTTTTTTTTCCTTCCATTTAGGACCACACCAAACCCAGAAATATGTCTCTTTATTGCAGGTAAATGATTTCCCCAGCACTATTTTAATATTGCTTAGCAAAAAAAAATGGGTGAGGAGGAGACGGCAAAGGCAGCAAGACTGAGCTCCTTTGATATCTAATTTACTGCACTGGATTCTCATCAGCTTAATGAAGATAAATGTCCTACAGCTCATTCAAGCAGATAAGGCTGCTTAATTAATAATACAATGACAGTCTCATGACAATCGTAATCCCCCCCGAGGAATGGTCTATATATTCTGTTTTGAGCTCACATACAATCCCATCAGGAATGAGATGCTTCTGACAAAACAGTAGTTTTTCTTCCCACACAAGTTACAAGAACTTGCTTTGCAGGCAGAGCTCTGTCCCATTCTACTCATATTTTCAAAGAAAAACACCTAAACCTCAAAGTAAACATGCAACCAGGACATCATAGGCATGTCCGTGAGTGTCCTACTCAGCAGCTATACAGGCCATAGAAAAAATGACAGGACACAACCAAACTACACTTTCTGTTCAGCACAACAAACCCTAAATGCCCTCCTTATCTGGGTCAATGAAAAAAAATCTCGAAGTAAGTATCTTATAAATTCCCAGTGCATCGGGGCATTCTAATGTGATAAAATTCTATATACTGGCTACCAAAACCACAGGACACCAGTGGGGATAAAGGCCATCGATACCACTACATATAAAAAATAAGATTCCACTAACAAAAACTATTTAATCTCTCTAAAACATCTTAAAAACAAGATGAAGTGTGTTTTCATCTGAGTTTCCAGAGAAAAAGGACAAGGCAAACCTAATCCTGCTTTTAAGTTAGAGCTTAAATCCTCTTCCTTGTCATTAAACAGCCCAAAAAGATGCTAGCCAAAAACCTGCCAGAAAAAAACCCTAGAATTTCATCTCCCTATTTTGCTTCAGTCACAGCACTGGTGTAAGGGGTCTAAAATTTGATACAAATGCACTGATTCTCTTCCTCTCCATTGTTTCAAGCTGAACAATGGGATGGAGATTCAAAAGAAAAAAACAATTCCTCCTGAAAGAAAAAAAGCACCTCACCAAAGTCAGGATAGAAGTATAATGCTATTTGTAACTCAAGCAGAAAAAAACCAAGGTTGCCCAACTTAATCCAGATTCATTAAAAAAAAGGCATAAGGGGGATCAATTTCCACCTCTTACATGTGCATTAAGTTGTAGAGCAAGATCTGGAAAGAACTGAAGTTATTAATTCATCTACTTTTACTACGTGTACTTACAACATTTATCTACATCAAACATAAAGTCACTGGGTGATTAAAGCTGTTCAAACACAATACTTGGCTTTCTCCCAAACTCCAATAATACTTTTCTTGCTATATATAGACTTCTCAGAGTTTACATTGCTTTAAAGTGATACAGGGAGAAAAACAATCTTGATTTCACCAGCAAAACAATGGGCTCTGAGCTGATGTGTCAGCAGCAAGAGAGTCCCATAGAATTCTGACACGATCCCAACGTCAAGCTGGTGCTCAGAAGTTGAAAAAGGAAATCAAACATCAGGAAGGGAACAGAACAAAGCAGCAGGACACCACTATATAAGTCCATGTTTTGCCTGCATCCTGAAGTCCTTTGGCCACCCAAAGTAATGTAGCAGTACTTCAGAAGGTTCAGGGAGAAGTAGCAAGAAGTGTGGAACAAACTTTGCATTAAAACAACTAAGTAAGCAAGGCAGCTACAGCCTGAAAAAACTTATCTTAGGAGACAATAAGCAAATGTGGACAGACTCTAGATAGGGAATCACTGTTGCCTCTTCCATACAAGAGCTAAATAATCAGCAGAACCATGACAAAGGGTAAATAAAATGGTGTTTCTTGAAACAACAGGCAACAGACTTAGAGGAAATTCTACACAAAAGATGTTGTAAATGCTGCAACGTTATAAGGGCTCAAAGGATAACTGAACAACTTCACTGGTGGGGGTGGGGAAAACAAACAAAAAAAATCCATTAATGGTTACTAAATATACGGAAACCACATCCAGCTCAGGAAATCCCTGAGCTAAGAATAGTTAAAAGCTGGAAGAGGATTACAGGGTCGTGTAACATGTGCATCTCCAGCCCACACGTATTTGCTCATGACCATCACTGGACAAAAGACGCCGGCCCACCAGCATCTTCAGCCTCAGTCACCAGCACTGTTCTTAAAGATCTTAAGTCATTCCTGTAATAACTTGCCTTAAAAATGATAGTTTCCAGTTATCCCACTATATATTTCAGTATCCAATTAAAATTTTATTTTTTATCTCATGTAGCAATTTAGAAATTAATAGGAAACATTACTGCTAGAGTCATCAACTTCTGGTACTTTTCACGTTCACAGGGCACAAGCAGCCAAGTGAGCAGCTTTCCCCAAAACATTCATTTTGAGCACTCTTCCCTTCTAACTGACAATTTTCAATGATAGTTGTAGCAAACAGCTCTTAAAGGAAATATAAATTGATGGTTTTAAATAGAATGTTAAAAAAAATTGTTACTATATCCAAAGCACTGTAGATATTGCCCACAGCTACCTCAAACTCCTCTGTCAAAGTGTTGCAGAAAATACTTTTACTAGATCCTTCCTGAATTTCTCATCCTTTTTCTGTCTTCAGTAGAAAGTGTTCCTAGCAGTTATCAGATCAAGTGACGTGCATGTTTAAAAACACCCCTCCAATCTACTGGTAGTACAGGCTAGAGTACCGTTTAAATAGGAACAACAATTTTAAATTTGATTTAAAGTAGTAATAGTTATTACTTATAAATAATATTTTTTCCTCAAACAGTCATAAAATCACTGAGGTTTCTTATTCATATTCTGGCAAGGGCATCTGTAGATATATGAAGACAAAGCTCAGCTTTAGAACAATGAATTAGGATGAATGTATTCAAACTTTCCATTAATTTTTAAGATTACTGATGGACCTGTTCATGCGGACTCCTTGTTTCTCACCTGCCTATTCCGTTCATCCATTATTCTCGTGATCTGTATTTTCTTTCTCCCCATTTTCGCGTCTTCTTTCTTTTGCTTAGCAATCCAGAAACAAACTAATCCAAGAAAAGTCCCTCTTCAGTGTTCTAACACATGATACAGTTTTCTTTTACTTTGTCTTCAGCTTGCGAAACGGTTCCTACTTCTTCTTATAATCACCTAAAAAAAACGGATAAAAATTAATGTATAAATTACTAAAATGGAAGAATCATTAAAAACCTGTAGAGACAAAAAACACATCCACCATGAAATTTCAGTGACAAATCAAGTATTTTCATTAGTGAAGTATTATACTACACCCTCTCTTCCAGCTGAACTCCAACTGGTTTGCTGCATTCTACCTATAAACTACAGACTTAAAATGACCAATAATTTCACACACTTTCAATTGAACGCCTTAAAAATGTAATTGTCAAAGGGGTGGTGCTCATCCCCCTAAGCTTTAGGCTTTTAGTTATCTGAGGTTTCACATATTTATTAAATTTTGGTAAACTCCAATATTTTAGGGAACCTTATAAAGAAACATTTTGTGTTTCCTGTTTCTCCAGTAAAATTATCACAAAAATAACAAGAAAAGCCATGAGAATATCAAGTTTCTGTTCCTAAACCAAATTACCTCTCATTTTGTGAGACAATACTTGGGGTTCCACTGGGAAACAAGAGGGAAAAGGAAAGAGGGAATCTCTCTACTTAAAAGAGACCACAGAAAACAGTTTTGCAACAAAACTATTTCATGGTTACCAAGACACCAACGAAGACCTGAGACCTGACACAGTTCCTCTCTCTCCAATAACCCCTAAGTGCCACATCTGCCAATACCCAGTTGCAGCCCAGCACCTGTTTCGTTGTTATATTGTTCACCAAGATAAACATGCCGGAAACTTGAAAAGCTAGTGTGCCACCACATTTAACCCTGCACTGAACTGCCTGGTATTTAACAAACTTCAAAAGTATTTTCAGTAAAAAAAAATTGCTAAGCTATATTCCAGACATACTGCTTGAATTGTAGGATGATACTAGTTGAAGAAAACTGGAGAACAATTTAAACTAAATGGCTTCTAGAACATCAAGTGTATACTAGAATGTATAAACATTAAATAAGTACACCTTATTTATCTTATTACCACCTAATACTCATTCAAAGGGGCAAAACCAGCCCCAGTACTATCTGATAACCTCTCTAACTTTCCAACCCAAAACATCTTCTGAAGTTAAGCCTTGCATATTTTAATCTGGGTGTCACCATGCCATATCCTTGAGGCCATGTGTAGAAAGTGGTGCAACCACATCACAATCAGACAGTTAATGAGCAGAGACAGCAAGAGGCGATTAGTCACAGGCTACACTTCACAATACATTCAATTTACGCTGAGGAAACAGCCAGGATGTTCTTGGGAGAAAAAAAAATGGAGGTGGAGGAACATCACAAAATGAAGGGATGTCATTTTCTATTTACCTGACAGCAACAAAGGACTGCTTTAAAAAAAACAAAATGCCCAAGAGTATTTAGAAATACTATTTCATGAAATTTAAAATCAAATCAACACTTACACAGTATGATGTCCACTGGTCTAAAGGATATGCACTAAACATTGTCTATAAAGCAAAACACTTGAAAACATGCATCAACATTGCATTACTTTTGTTTTCTTCATGAAAAATAATTTCTTCCAAGGTGCTGCTAAGAAGGTAATTAACAGCCAGTGAAGACCAGATGAACTAGCCTCTATACAACCAACAGCACACAGCAAATATCTTCCACAGAAGCAACAGCTGAGTTATAGATTTATCCCATTGTTGCTCAAAAAAAAAAAAAATCTCAGCTCATGTGATGATCACACATTAAATTTAGTTCTGGAAAAATCTGGTCGCATCCCTTGAACATACCTAATCAAAGGATCTCTAACCAGCTCTTAAAATTTGTTTTCTCCTTCATGCGTGGCTTCATTTTTTTAAACCTACCATGTACTATTGAAACTGTTCTCTGCATATGGAATTACCAGAGTCCTTCCTCTGCTTTTAAAAGCGCACCCCGCCCCCATCAACACTAGTACACAGAGGTGACCACCACACAAGACCAGAGATCCATCTGGGCCAGTATTTTATCTGTGGCTACTAGCAGATATCACTAGGATGGTCAAGGAAGAACCTAGGAATAGAATAATAAAAATGTAAACCACATATTAAGTGATTTTGGGATCAGGAACTTCTGGAGTCATTCTGCCTCCTGCAAGACATATTGAAAAGCAAGTCTATGCAGTGAATAAAATAAGGAACTCGAGGGAGAAGAGGGAGAGAGGAAGATAAATACAATGTGAGATTATGCAATATATATACTTAAGGATACAAAATAAGAGAGGCACAAATGTTTTGTATGAGCTAATGGAAGGCACAGTAGCAGGAAAACACTCTTATCTGCTCTATGTACCATCACACAAAGGGAAATGGGAAACGGTAATTTTCACCATCATTTTGTTACAGCTTTGGGGTGTTGTTTCAGGTCTTTTACAGTGTGTATGATCTATTAAGCATACATGCTTCAAGCTATTTCCCATTTATGACAATTCACTGTTTCCGCTCATCTCAGGTCTGACTTTCTTCAGCCTTAAACACTTGTATCACTTAGAAACTCCCAATTCCTATTTGCATGCGTGTCCAGCCCGGGTCCAGGCTGTCCTCCCTCTCCCACAGGTTGCTATGGACACCAGAACATGGCTTGGAATCGCATTTGCCAAAGGCGGCCCTGCTCCGAGATGCGGCATCTCTGTCATTCTGAAGTCACACACAAGGTGATTTTCAAGGCTAAGAATTGAAACAGAAGTTTGGCTTGAGCTCAGGGCAGAAAGGACCCTTACACAGCTGCAAATCAGAGAAAACTGTTCAGTAAAAAGGGACTTCTCATGCATGCTCAGAACATCCCAATGGGAAGTTATTGCCAGTGACAAAGGCATGATACATTTCTCATGGGAAGAACGACTTTTCCTTTTACTCATCCTTGATCACATTACAGTTGTGGTTTTATTTTCTATCCTGACTAGCAACAAAGTTATGCAAGATAAGATATAAGACTGGGTCCACTACAGGGTTATATCAGAAATGTAACTAGCACAGTTTTCATTTTGCTAAATCATAGTTACACTGCAAACACACATCAGGCAAAACTCTTAATTCACAAAGCCATTTCATCTAGATTATCAACACACTTTTGCCCAAATAAAGGAAAACTTGCAGATATACATATGAAGATCAACCCACATTTATATCTGAGAGTAAATATGAAACTAACATGAAGTAACCTTGATGAAGGTAAAGTTCTACTTCCTTAAGTTACAGAATCCAATCACAGCCACCAAAGCTGCTTCGCACTAGTTGCATGGGCACACAGAAGCAAAAGCTAGTTTGTCTTAAAGAAGGATTTCAGGCATCTATTAAACAAAATAATTAGAGAAAGAAGAGAAAAAGAAGGAATAAATCCCACATGCTTCATGGTGAACTTCAAACAGAAAATAATGTCAGCTTGCAATAAAAGCAAGAAAAATTACATTTGTAGTTGTCCAAGTAATAGCCTCTCTTACTGTTTAAAAGTAAACAATTCCAAATTTTCTGGATTTATTCCCTTCCCCAAAACATGTGAAAACAGCACACTAATTACTGACAGACAACAGAACCACATGCAGAAACATACCCTCACAACTGCACATCTTCAGGAGCTCATCTGAGTTTGTTGTCAAGAATGCTTTCAGTTTCACAGATTGTTGGGAGAGATGTAACTTTAAAGCAAGGAAACTGTATTTGACCTATTTAAAAAGATTCTTTCAAGGGTTCAGTGGAAACACATTATATCTGTGCAAAACTGCACAAGGTCTGGAAGCCTCCTGGCAGAACAGGTTAGGAAAAACTGTGTCAGAATCATACTCCTTCCATTTAATTTCCTTTTATTTCCCTCTGACTGTTTTCTTGAAACTTCCATTTCACCACCATGGTTACAGGTTACATCTGACAGTCCCCGTCTCCTCACGGCTCATTTACTGCAATGCACACAAAGGAATGAGCTTCCTGACGTCAGATAATTTGCATGAAAACACAGATCTGCAGAGATGCATCTTACACAAGCCTTGGCTATGGCTTACCAAATAGCAGAGAGTAATTTTTACTAAACCAAGATTAATAGGTCTTCTTCTAGTCTTGAAGGAGCCTGTGCAGATATTTTTGTATATTTGGCCCCTAAGCATGAGCTGATGGGCACAGACTGATCACGGCTGAACTGCACAGTTGCTGGTTATTCTGCCACTTTGCACTCTCAAGAGCAGAATATAAAAATTCCCATTCACAGCAACATGGAGATGAGCCCCACCACATGTCAGCTGTTGTACACCAACAAGGCAGATACCACAGAGTATCTCACTTTTTCACAGCACTAATAATGGACATATGTCAGTGTCCTCTCTCCCTGCCCCACAACGCTAAGTAGAAGTAGCTACAAAAAAAAAAAAAAAAAAAAAAAGGAGTCAAAAAATGTCTTCACCAAAATAATTCATCTAAAGGTTAAAGGGCTGTGTGGAGCAAGGTCAAACATGATTCTCAGACTCCATTTTACTGCCCAAGAGAGAGAGATGATTTTCTTCTTCAGAACCTCAAAGAGATGCAAACCCATATAAAGTATACAACTGAAAACACCTTTTTTTCTAAGTCTCAAACTAATTATACAAAAAATACATTCACTCAGATATGATTGCACTGACACATGTTGAGATCCATGAGATGTCATCACTGTGCTCTAAGACATTCCACCAGCCCTGCTCCAGAACTCGTTGCTACCACTTGTAACCTAAATTAGAAAATTAAAATTTCCAGCAAAGGGATTTTACATATCTTTATGTCTGCACTTAACAGAAACCACACTCAGATCCTTGCTGGGGTTTTTGCAGAGGTGCACAAAACCAGTAACAAAGCAGTTTCCTCCGGCCACATTTCTATAGCCCTGTCACCATACATTGCTGTAAGTAATGTCAGATATAATTGTTAAACGATCATACGGCTCTCCTTCCAAAACAAGGGTACATGCTGTCATTTCTCTCTCCCTACTTGCTGCACCATAATCTTAGGAAATAAATCTTTTTTCCATCCTCAGTTTAGAAGCTATTCTTCTGTATCCAAGCAGAGCCTCACAGTAAATGAGAGTGCCCTCACAGCTTCAAGGTCCTCAGCCACCAACTGATACACAAGCATTGTTATAAAACAATAATACAACTCTTAGCCAAAATTTTTTTTTTTTTTTTTTTTAAGTGGGACAATGTAAAAAACAGGAAGCCATAAACAATTCTTTATTGATATTCTGGTTTTATGCATCATAAAACACTTGTTTCTTTCAGCTGGGAAGAACAACGCACATCTTTGGTACAAGACAATTTGAATAAACTGTACTTTTAAGATTTGTGGAGTTTTGCAACCAAACATGGTCCTCAGTTTCCACACTAACATCAAACCTATTTTTGAGCTTCTAGTTTGTAAGTAACAGAGCTTTTCAAATTATGTTTTAAAGGCATATTAGAAAAGATTACAAAGTGTATTTGAAAAATATCCTTACTGAAGAACTACACCTTCCAAGTGCTACTTAAATCTACTGTTGCACAAAAAGGCCTTTTCTGCCATTCTCCTCCATGTACTCAGTCCTGCCTAAGATGAAGTGAAAGAACTCCATTTTCTTTCACATAGAACTACAGAAATCTTAGTTCGTTTTTCATACAGTTCAGATTCAAATGCCTGTTTTAAAACCAAGTTTTATTACTCCTAGACTGCACTTTTCTAAGTTACATTTTCCTGAGCTGACGAACCAGTTTTCCAGAACTATCAGCATCAACTATGACAGCGCATGCACTCCTACATAACGTGGCAAATGTGGCCTTGCCCAGGATCAGGGACAGCCAGGGATTCTGCTCTGGTTAGTTACTTTCAATTAAATGGGTTAAATTTTTAATAATACTCAATACTCTAACTATAAATTTTTCTTTCAGTCCAAAAAAATCTGTATCATCCTATTCTGAGCATTTATAATTTATACTCCCTAGAACTGAAACAGCCATTATCAAGCTGTTTAAGCATACACATTTACTACATATTTTCAAGTAACATAAAATTCTATTTCATTATTCCCATCCATAAATTTGATGCTTTCTAAAATAGTTTTCCTTGCATTCTCAAACCATGTAAGAACACAGAAAGCAACATCTGGAAACTGCTGAGCTAACAGTGGAGAAAGGCCACAGAAAGAGAACTTAACTTTCAATATTGGATTAAAATTCAATTTTAGATACAAGCAGAATATAAAATACTAAGTAATCACAAGAATCCTGCTGCCAGACTTCTACAAACAGATTAAGAAAATAACTGCATGACTGAATAGCTGTCTGGAAAACACGCTCCAGAGAGTTTCTCAAGAAACTTGTTCCTAATTTATCATGTAATTTGTTGAAAGAAGTGACTTCTCCATGGTATACAAAAATAGCCACAAACAAAGATGATTCGGGACACTTTGTTAACAAAATAAAACCCAGTATTTAAAAGCTGAGGCCAACAGGACTGATTTCCTAGTGAATGAACCAGAGCTTTTAAAACAATGTCAGTTTGATCACAATTTTAAAACTTTTGATCAGATAAATTCTCCCTTTTTTTTTTTCATTTACATCTGTTGAAAAATTAATGAATAAATGCAGAAATCTAAACTGAAGTTTGGATATGATTGCTCCATAACCAAATAAAAGAGCATTTGCAGGTATTTAATTAGTGTAAAACTGATGTTTCACAACTTTCACAATGACAAGCTCAAAGTGCAACTAAAAGCATTTAAACCCAGGTTTTAACACATAGACATCTGTGCATTATAAGCTACAGAAGGAAGGTTTCTTTCCTGAAGCAAAATATACATATAAAACACATTAAATGTTTTTCAAGATTAAAAGCATTTGCCTCATTCTTATCAGGAATTTGTAATGGCTGGGGAACTTAACTACCACACGGCCAAGAAACGGCACAGAGCCACGCTTGTTTTACTACACCTCCTCTCAGGCTCAAATGAAGGGAGCCACCAGACGAACCTTCCAAAATGCTGATAAGAACACGTCTGCCAGAGATGGCTTTAAATTATACACCATTGGACCTACAACAAAAAGCTGCCACAAAACAGCTCTCCTTTGTTACCGGAGACAAAACCCTGTGAAATGTATTTTTTATATTCACCTTGGGATGGGGATCACCAAAACCTTGCTGCTGTTCTCAGCAGGGAAAATAAATTCCTTTCTTTAAAGGCAGCCTAATAACAACTGGGTAAGAGTCAGCTGAACAGACATCTTCATATGCACTGGTGATAAACTAAACAACAAACAACTAATAGTGTGATCAATTAAAAGGTTCATTTTCATATTTTTCTTCATCTTACAATAAGAGAGCATAAAATACATATACAGGACTGTTCAGTTTCCTATTAATATATTTACCAATCAGGATGGAACTTTCTGGTTTTGCAACATCTTAATACTTCATTCATCTTCTTCAGGCTCACTGATGCATCTTTAGATAACACTTAACATACCGTTAAAGTCATGGCTTTAAGAAAAAATATTATCATTGCAAAATCTTTTTCCAGAAGTCTTCGTATTTCATCAGTTACAACAGTGACACTCAAGCTTTAATTACTGCTACCTTGGCTCATTACTTCTCCCATCTCAACTTAACTTTATCAATAGATCAGAGAATACAGATAATCTTATTTTGCATAGCAACATGCAATTGGCAAAGGTGTAGCTCATTATCGCAGAGTTCTCACAATAGCTCTGCCTAACTTGTCACATCTCTGTTTACCTCTATGGAAATCAGCAGAGCACATGGAGCATTTGCCATCCCCAGACCACAGACAGAAGATATTTCACAGTTACCAGAACAGAATTCAGCTGGAAAGTCCTAAATTCACCTGGTGAGATTTCTGTGAAATTCTAGACAAGAAATTCTGATGCCAAGCAGCATCACTTTTGTTTTGGATATGTGGTCACTCATAGTTTTCATCCCTTTATAGATAATTAAGTTTAAAGGCTTTCTCAGTTCCTTTTTTTTAACATGGTGATGCCAGGCTGAGTTCAGGGGGAGAAGCATTTTAAACACAAACAACAATATGTCAAAGTAAACTTAAATTCAGGTTCCTGGCATTTCTATATGGACATCCTTATCCATACAGAGCACTGTTCTTCTTTTTGTCTCTGAGAACATAATTTAAGTAGATTATCCTTTCTGAGGAGTACTGAAGCTTTTTGTGTGCATGTTTTGGAGAGGGAACACTATTTTACAATCACTTAGAATCTCAATCAGTAACCTACATGTAAAGAACAGAACATTCATAAACCAAAACTAGACAAAAATATCCATCTGTATAAGTTTTGACTTACCATAACTACATCTTACAGCTAGATTATTTTGCAGAAAATATAAACACCCAAAAGCAACATCAGAAAAGCACAAATACAACGTACTACTTTTACACACAGTTCAAAATTAGACAAGGTGCCAACTGAGCTAAATCAAGGAGCATCCTGACATTAGATTTAAAATGTATAGAAATGAGAGACAGGTAGAAAAAAATACTCAGAACACAGCACATACTGTAGGGTGCTGTTCTGGGATCTATTAATCTTATCCTTCAAATAGCCTCTTTAGAACTACGTTCAAATTCTGCAGGCCGCACTTCGCTTTCCTTGTAGCAAATGCCAAAGCAGCAATTCTACAGTCAGGTAAAGCAGTGCCTGTGCTCAGTATATTCAAACTGACTGGTGTATAACTGGTACAGTTTCCCAAGCTGAGAGCAGAAAACCACAGCAGATTTATCCCTAGGAGAGACATAAATAAAAGGCATTTGCGTCTGTCTTTTACTTTCTCCTACGGAAAAAAAAAAACGAGAACGTAAATTATGAGGTAATCTTACTTAACACAGTTTACCTAACGTAGAAAATTGTACCACTATGGTACTTCAGCAAACTGATTTTTTGGATTTGCAGCAAGAGTTCTAAAACTCCATGAAGTTCTGCACACTTACTAGTGAGTAAACTTCTAGTAATTCTTTACTTTTTACAAAGAGGGACGCTGTCCCCTGTGCCTTTGAAGTGCAAACTGTTGAGGTAATATAATAAACAGCCGCAGGACAGCAACTTCAACGCATGTTCCTGAACAAACATTACAGCAATCAAAAACATTTACAGCTGACTTCAGGAATGTAATGGGATACAAAGGCAGCCACAGTGTTCTACGGTTTTGCTTATACCTTATCCTACAGAGAGCTTCCTCAAGTCAGGCTTCAAACCTAACAATGCCAGATTTTAATGAAGTTCTCAGCAAGGGACAAATGTGAAGGGATGAGAGAATGGAAAATAGAAGGATTATAAACAAGATTCTTCCTTGCACATTGTGCCCTTGCAAGATGGGTTCTGGCTTCCAAGTTTGGCTTCAGTCAACAGTCGCTTTGTGACGCAGAGCACTGTATGCTCCCGTTTTGTACTTGGGAAACATCTTCCCAAGGTTTGGCTCATCCTCAGTTATCTGCCTCTTCCTGATGTCATAGATCAGCTTTTCTGCATGCTCTGCACAAGCCACAGGCTCCAAGCTTCTTGCACAACTCACATATGTGTTGGGTTTTTGTTAGGGTTTTTTTTTACCTACTGTGACAGGCAGTCCCTACACCATTTCTCAACAACTACACACTTCCAGTCTTCCAGAGGATTCCATGTGACACCACCACCCCCCCCCCCCCCTTAAAGGGAATAGGACAGGAAACCCAAGAACAAATACAAGAGAGAACACACATCAATGATCTATAAGAAGCTTTAAATCACTGAACAATTATCCAGAAAGCTTTCTTGATAATTTATTCGATGTCTGATTAAATGACAGCATGCAGTCATATTGTTGAAGTGCAACAATTATAAACCAGACAGACACGACAACATAATGCTTCAAGCAGCCTGCATGCCTCAGAAAGACACTCAGCAAACCATAAAGACGCCTACGTGTTTCTAACAAAGATTAGTGGCAAGTTTCTTACTCTGTGGCTGCCACAGCCTTTGTTCAAACTCAAATCTCTGCTTTTAAAATTCAGATACACCACCAGTTCAAACTCCTAAATAAAAATTTTAAAAGCTATACCAAGTATACACTATATACTTAGTATTTCTAAGCTATTAAAACCACATTTCAAAGGATTATTCCCATCTCTGCATTGTTTTAAGCAAAGTCCTATCATATTTAAATAAAATAAACCACAATTGCTGTTGGTGGGGGAGCTACAGCAGATCACAGAGTAGGTCCTCTCCAGACATGCATGGAGACAGTTTCTTTGTAATCTAAACATTTCAGAATCCAAGGCAGACAGGTAGCAAATAATAAAATAACATGTAAGTGAGATGAATCCACTCAGCTATGCCTCAGCTGTGACAATCTGCAGAAGGAGTACCTGCAGGCAGAACTTAGGCAACATCAAAGAACTGAGGAAAATGGTGCTGGGCACCACAGTCAAGAAACTGTCTGACTCCCACGACCTCTCCAATGTCAGCAGCCACTTTTAAAAGCAACCCAGAATGAAATTCCTTACAGTCCAAAATATTTTATCGATCCAGGTACAAGTACTTCATCTTAACGGTGTTACTGCCCTCCATCTGGATGTCCATATTTTTAAAATCAATCACAAGCTAAGACTGTCCAAATCAAGTACAGGGCAAGCCATTAAAACTAGAAGTTTAGTACATTAGGATCCATACCCCAATACCTAAACTTACTGTGGTAAATTCTGTTTTTATCAAGAAAAGCAGCAAGAATATTATTCAAAATTATTCTGCTTCTGCATATAAATATTTTTCTTTTTCGGCAGGTGATGCCCGAGAGTCTGGGCACTCATATGTCATTAACATTAACCCAGCCACCCGGATTCTCTTGTAAAAATGTCACCTAAACTAGACCGATAATAGAACATTGACTCTTCAGGTAAAACCTAGTCTCTAAATATAAGCTGTTCTCTGAATAGAAATGTAATTCTAAAACTAACTTTGAAACTATCATTGCCTTAGCAAGAAACTAGCACACACAGTTAATATGGTTTAGTTGATAAGTTGAAATTCAGGATGCTACAGTAACCCTATTACTTGTTATACCTGCAAGACAGGTGAAATAATTAAGTTTTACCATTTGCTCTTTCTTGCAGATTGCTGCAAATGGAAAAATTAAGTTGTTTGACCCTAAGTAACATTACTGCTTCACAGCAAAGCTATGTGATTCAAGTGGTAGATAGCAACATGTATTCAAATATCTCATTCAACAGCTCCTGGAGTGAAATATTCCACGACTAGAAACAGAAGAGAAAATTCTCATCCATTTCTTCCCATTATTCTATTAAAAATAGAAATCGTCAAAACTTCAAAAATATCTCAATTTCTCTCTGTCAACAAACCCTTGACAAACATCTTACATGAAGAGAGCCACTAAAAAGGTGAATTAGAAGATTCAGCAGACAAAAGTTTAAGTGAATGGCCAGAAAAACTTTAATCAAGGTCCCAAGCAAGAACCGGTTAAGTGATCCACACAAATACACAAAGTCCTTCTGATAAACTACTACAATAGTAATGTATTACATCACTGAGGAGCTCAACAAGAGCAAGGAATATTGATAAAACAAAGGTATCAAAGAAATTGGATCTTAATGTATTTGAAAGGCAGCTGGGCTATTTTCACAACTGCATTAAGTAGCCACAAATCTGAAGCAGAAGCTCAGGCAGTTTCAGATTATTGTAGACTCCCCTTACTGAAAACCTCTTACATTTAAACAATTATATTCATTTACCTTTGACATGAAACATCAGATGCAAACATGAGCTGTTTGAAACTGTAAGAGAGACATCTTCATCTTCACCACTTAGTTGGCCAATGACCTGATGCAATGACTGCCTAGACCTGACAATAACCAGGGTCCATCAGGAATCAGACTATAAATATAGCTGGCCATTCAGACCTGCAATTATGCATTAAAAATGAGAAACCAGAAACTGCCAGAAACACCAAGAAGCAGCCCTGAAACCATGTCAGAAGAGAAGACCGCATGATCTCTTGCACTATTAGACGGTCAGAGTGGACATCTCAGCATTTAATTAGTGCATCAATGATTTAAACCTGCTTGGAAAATACACAAAACAGTGCATATTTCACACACACTGCTGGATCCTTTCCATCCATGCTGTCTTCTTCATCTCCAATAAAATCCTAGCTAAGAGCCCTTAGGAGCCATATTTGAGTTGTAAAGCAAATACAAAGCAGTTAGTTGTGAATGACTTCTTGAAGGTGTATCGTGGTAAGAGCAGTTGTGTTCCACCATAAAACTTGGATACTGCCTGTAGCCCTGGTAGCTGAAAGTGTGCAATGTTTAAGTTCAGACACCTCAGTCAACCAATGAGCTGGGAGAGGTGAGTTAAAGTTGGTGTTGAACTCCTTGTGTGAAGTGATAGACTTATTTAGACACAGAAACCATTTTTATTTATCTACCAGTATCACTAGAGTACACATGAAAGAATCTGCAATCTTTTCTTTTCCTTTCTCGTATGATAAGGAGTTTTGCCTTTCTGAAAATACACTTCTTTATCTAGGAAAAAAACCACTCAGGTATTAGACATTAAATGTATTTATTGAAGTGGATTCTGTATGCTAGAATCAGATGCTAACTCAATTATTTTACATTATCTCGTTTTACTCATTCTACATCAATAACCTGTGAACATGATTATATGGAGTTATATGAACAAAAAGTGAACCACAATAAATTGGCACACAGTTTATACACCGCTTTCAAGAACCTGCTGAGAAGCATTCTTGCACCTGCAAGAAATCTTAACTCCTCTTAAAAAAAACGTCATTGTTGAGTACTCTGTGCCTTCAGGACATTAAAGCATTTCTCTCTCACATGCTGACTGGAAGCCTTGCAGCAGCTGAAGCAATAAATATTGACAGCAAGCTGGCAAACAGCAGATAGCAGCGCTCTGCTCTCCAATTTCACCTGCCTCAGCGAAGACAGCCTAGAAGGGACAGCACACCCAGGGCCTCTTCAGCTCTATTATTGCTGCTCTGGCCTGTACTGAAAATATGTTGTCCCCTCCAATACTGGTGTACCTTTGAACATACCTGCTTTTCTATACCACCCTGACAACCTGAATTGCCTCATTGCAACACAGATACACAGCAACAAAGCTCTAATTCTGGCTACAAATCATGCTGCAAGAAACCTTCAGCATTCAGTTCCATCCTGTCATGCTCTTTCGTGATGCTTTGCAAATCTTGCACATGAGGCCACACATTGCTTAATAAGACCTAAACAGCCAACTCAGAGCAAACACTGGAACAGCTGTATGCCAAAATATAAGATACTCCTGACAGCCCATGAGAATTGGAATTAGTGAAGTGGGTTTTATTTAGGAAACTGTATTGATGACTGAGTTCTACTTTTCCCTCAATTCTCACCTCATATCCTCTACTTTGAGGTAGGATTACAGAAGTTGTAAGGAAATGCATTCAGACTTGCTTCAAGAAAATTGAAAACAAAACACTGTGACTACAAAAATTCTGTCTTCCCACTGGGAGAAAGGGATCTTTCCAGCAATTCACTCCCTGCATTCAGATGAACTACAGATTGCTAGTTGGTTTTTTAGCAGACTGCATCCTGCTGCCAAGTTAACAGATTTTTAAACTGAGATTTGAAACAAAGACTTCTTAGTATAACCCAGAATGTTGAGCACTGAGTTGGATCTAGTTCTTAAAACTTGATCTTATGATTTCATCTGGAGCTCATGCACTTTTACCCCTGCACCGACACACCTATGATTATGGGCTATGTTTAGATTTGTAAGAATTCACCAACATCCAGTATCATCATTTTCTCCAGCTAACAGCTTCACTGAGGATGGGGTGGAGACATCCTCCACACTACAAACATTTGCCTGCTTTCAAAGGAAGATAGGAATCAAAACAAGCTTACCCTGTACTTCTAGCAGACACCACTCTTAACATGTTACATCAACACACTTGTGGAGATTCTTCTAGCTTCTGGTAGGTTTCCTTCCTCTTTGTCTACCACTGAATGTACTTCATTTTGATGGTAATATCTGATTAACAACCTCAGCAAGCCTTTAGAGGTGGCAGGCACTCCCCTTTGTAAGCTTCACTTACCCAAAATAACACAAACCCTTTAGTATTCCACAACAGAAACAGCACCACATAAAATCTTAAGGCCACCATCACTGCACAGTTCAGGAAGAGATCTGCATGCATGAACCAGATCCCTTGCACAGGAATAACAACATTTAAAGCAGCACTGAGCTTTAGTTTAAACAGGGTAAACCAAGACTTCTGCTCTCACACCCTACTGCTGCCAAATCTTTCCATCTGTATTAGCTGCAAGATGTCAGCTTGGGCATGGAAAGGAAGACCTATTTAGCCTATTTAGTGAATCCTCTGATTCAAAAATCTCATTTCAGTCAAATGGGTGCCGTTGTCTAGGTGGAACAGAAGCCAAAATATCCTGAACGGGATAGTAACAGCCCCTTAAAATTCCCATATAGAGGTGTGATGCTCTCAAGTCTCAGTGCTTTGTTCTTTCTTGAATGGGTGCAGTTCCTTCAGAGAAAATGCTTACCATGCACAGCTGAAGAAAGAAGAGCAAGTCCTCAAAATCAGAAGTCTGGCAGAGTACAGCAGCAGAAAGAGTTAACAGTAAGTTTATCTGTAGGAAGTTTTATCTGTGACACTTTATCCAATTTGATGCCAGAACAAAGACACAGACCCGGCTTTTTAAATTTAGTAAATTCAAACAGGCATTAAAAAGAAACTGATTTTCATTCACTTTTGAGGATTTCACCTTAAGGGAAGGTCTTTCAAGGATGCAAATGATATTCTTTGGCCTTCTCAAAATTAAATCAATTAAGCACAAGACTCAGTTCTTGCAAAAAAATTATTTAGAACAGCCACGAAGAAAGAAAAGTAAATCATGAAACTGAAGTTAAGAAACATTTTTCAATAGCACTGACTAACCCACTACAAACAGGCTGCAGCTTTTGCTAGAGGTCTGAGTTTCCACTGGTGGTTCTGCAGTGTCTCAGCTCCAGGCTGCTATGGAAAAACAAAATGGGAACTCTAAAGGGAACTTGTTGTTTTCAAAAGTCATTAACTCAGGAGCTTGTGCAAGAAGATTATTGATATTTTGAAACACTTAAAAAGACCAACCATAGCTTCCAACACAACTACACCCTGTAGGGCTAGAAACAGGACCAGTACATATGCTAAGGTACATAACTGATGCTTTATGGAATAAACTTCAGTTCTCACTTTTGTTTAAGACATTTTAATGCTACTTTACTATGTGCATCCTTAAAGTACACAAAATCTACTGTGCTTCCTCACAATTTTTCTGCAAACGCAGTATCTACCAAAACTACAGAAATCAACAGAAAGTATCTTCAATCTTTAAAAGAGTTCACTGGTCCATAATGACAATGCATCTAGAATACAAAAAAAACCCCAAATCCAACCACCCATTATTCAGAAGAAAGTGCCTACACAGACTTCTCAACAGGAATAGATGGAAAAAGCTGATAGCTGGAAGAGGTACATGTTAAAATCACAGCTGGGGAAAGGTGGAAGCCTTCATTCCTCTCCTTTCACTCAAGTCTCACTGGCAGGACATGGGGCCACCCGACCTGGAAGAGCAAGGAACTCCCAAAGCATTCAGAACCCACTTGAATCTTCCAGCTTAAGGAATGCAATCATGCAAGCTTGAGACTAAGGAAATGCTTTAGCAATGTCTCGTTAGAAACATCATGTCCCACACTCAGTATTAAAGCTGCACTTTGCTGTGTAGATACAGCCCAGGACATTTCTACTCACCTGGGCCCACAGCTGCCATGCAAGAACCACACTGCTACCACACGGAAAATGGGATTGTGCAACAAAAAAGGAGACAATGAGCAAACCACCTGCCTCTGCTCAGTACAAGACATCAACCCCCCCTAAATTGTAAACCAACATCAACATCACACTTTCTGCAACAAATCAGCAGGGAAAATACTAAATTTTATTAGGATTTTGCAAAAGCAAGATTATATTCCATTAAAGAGATTATCCACTTTTTAACATTGTCTTGATAGAGGACTTACGTGTGCCACTCTTCCCTGCTTATCATCTCCCAAATGGTGTCCTGTTAAATCTGCAGAAGGCACATAAGTGACGCTTTAGCTTTTAAGCACAGATGATACCAAGACATTCTGACAATATCACAGAACTGCCAAAATTTACATTTGTGGCTTTTCTTAAAGATTAAGTACCTGAGGATCAGATTGCTATTTTCAGATTTCATTTAAAATTTAATCTTTAGTCATCGCAGCAGCAGGAAACTGAACCGTAACAGCTAAAAAAACCAAAATGGAACACTCCCAAAATTATGGCGGATTAAAAAATCCAACCACTTTTGAATTCTCTCTCTTAAACTGATATGCAGAGACATTGCTACAGCATTCCAAATTCTGAGTTGGTTACAACCCAATTACAAACTGAGTTTCTTTAAATAGTTTGGTAACATTTTATTAAACTAACAGAACTCTCAAAACATTCAGAGAAATGTTAACTTTTGAGAGCTTCCCTGTTTTATTCACTTGTGTAAGATCACATGGTTACTAGATACATGCATGCTAAATATACTACATGCTACCATGGCAGCAGGTCAGTTCTGCACAAGCTGCTTGTATTAAATTTCTCCTGTAAGTGACATTAGAGTTTAGCTCTGCTCCAGCACATATAGGAAGAGGCTTTACATTCCAAACTACCATCTGAAGGGGAAAACTATGCCAACACAGCACTAAGTATGCCTGTGCTACTTTAACCCATTTACTATTTTAACACACACATGCAAGCCTTGCGTTTATGTTATCTATATTATGAATTTTTCAGATTCAAAACTCCAAAGCTAATAGCTTTGTCATAGTCTTTTGCTATGAAAATTTAATGAAAAGGTCACACAACTATAATCTATAAAATGTGACATGTTATGATTGATGAAATTCCAAACAGTAAGTGTCATTAACTGGGTAGGGTATTCAACTACATTCGAAATCTTTTACTGATTTATTAAACTGCCTGGGTACACAGTAACTACTAGAACACATTTTAAATAAGCATCATTGCATATTGTTCTAACAATTTCAGAGCAGATGTTCTCCATAAAAGACAGTGACATATTAAAAAATCCCACACATTGTCTCTACATATACATTGACATATCTAGAAATACACACACTGGCATAAAAAAAGCACAAACAAATCCGGGTTGTCAAAATTAATGGAACACACACTAAAAATATTTCATCATCCTCTGTCACAATGCCTTCCTATGTCATACTACAAGAGGACACCCCTGCAGAGAATGCCAGCCTAACAGGGAAAGGAAGGCATGCTCTCCTAAAAGCTGCCTCTAGACCAGTACACGGGGACGTTTCAGATCATGTGTTTCACGGCTTCAGATTGGTGCCTTGGAGAATGCTAAGATAAAAGGGGAACAGACTTGATCACCAGGGTCAAGAGGGGTTATCTGTGTTCTGCTGGAAGAATAGGCATTAATCCTTTTCTTTTCCTAAGCACAGAGGAAAGCCTAACTCAAACACCTACCAGTAAGGGTGTAATCACAATAAGCTTCACCACTGATGTTGCAGGCAGAGGAAATCATACAGACCTTTGGTAAATATTTAGGCAGCTAGCCCATATAAAAATCTCAGACTGCTGCTACTCTAGTGCAACCATATCCACAGGCAGTAGGTGAAAGTTCTCTTATACCTACTTTAGCTGGAATTGTATGTTTGCTGCAACCCAGAAGTACCTCCTGACACTGTTCCTCTTAAATAGAAATTTTGTGAGATGGTTTATATATCAGTGGTCTTCCCTTTCACTGGCTGGGGACACCTGGAAACCAGACAGAACTACCAACAGGTAACCAGCTTATCCACAATAAGGATCTGCTATGGGCATACCAAGAAAATAAGCAGAGGCAAAGCTAGAGAAACGCTTGGATTTTGAGCAGATGATACTCTAAACTAGCTCATTATTCAGTCATCCCTTAATTACTCTGCAGAGCACACCAGCATTTATCAAATAATATCCTGACAGAAAGATACAGAATACCACATTTTTACACAAGAAAAGTATTGTAACACTTTTAATTTTAGTCACCCAAAGGTTAAGCACCAAACTATGAAGTGTCTGCAGTATGGTCCTGATATATTGACCAGGTTTCATTTTGGCATTAAAACTTCTGCAGTAAGGGACCATGTTAGAGGCACACAATCATCTCTAATATAGGAGAGACATTTTTTTAATAGGAGAAACACTTCTATTAGCTACACAAAGAATATGTATTCATTTAGTGTCACACATTAGCACATGACTGAGATCCCTTATGTGGTCAAACAGCATCACATGGACCAAGTGCTAACATACAGCAGAGCTCTGCCTGAAGCTCCAGCATCGAATCTGGGCCATCCTTACACTTGCAGGTTTCTGTGCAGCTGCTGGGAAGAGCTCCCCACCCCCCGACCCAGGGGAGCACAGCAGCTGTCGCTGCGAAGAAGAAACAAAAAAATCCTCCTCAAGAACCATTTCTTCACCTCTGCAGAGCTGTCACAAACGTGAGCCTGGCTGAATTATCATGTTCCAAAATTGGCATTTGACTTGTTACTGCGATTATTTAAGCCATCGCTTTCTTATCAGAGCTGAACCCATTTTTTTCATTACATCTTATTTGATATTTTTTCCATATTGACGACTTAAGAGGTGGAAACCATTCTGACCTGTTATTAGCAAAGTCCCAGCATATCAGGATTATTCAATAACTCACACATACATCGGATTCCTTTTGCAAAAAGAACTCACACAGAACTACAACCAAGAGCTGCACTGATAAAAAAATCCCACAGAAAAGTCATTAAATAACTGAACCAGTAAACTTCCATATGAAGACAAAACTAGGAAGTGGAATCTACAAATGCAACTTGTCTATAGAAAACATGTTTTTCATCTTTTTAAAGAACATGTTTCTGACTTCACAATTAAAAAGCAGCTTCCAAGTTTTATCAATACAGTAAAAACTAAATAAACAGTGCTTCTTCTGCAAGCAAACCATATTAAGGTGCCACAGAGAAGAGTTACAGTCTTATGTATCACACGAAACAAGTTTTACTAACAAATGCTAAATATTATACAAAGCACAAAAAAATCCCACTGACCTTGAAGGACTTGGAATAAAATTATCTGCAGCTGTGATGTGCTACAGGTTACTCTTACTTCAGATGCAAACAAAAACCATCAACAGGCAGAAATCAAAACCTACCCAACATAATTATCAATTAAAGTAGAGCTTGCATAATGTAAAACTATGCAAATGCTCTGACTTTTAGATCAGATAATAATTGTTCTGTTTCTCCAAAAGTGTTGGTACCTAATCAGTCAGCTTTGGAGCATCTGCTTTTCAAGACCTCAGGTGAAAAGAAGAAACAAAAATCTGTTAATGCAACATACCCAGCTGACAGGAACTGTATTCATGAAAACACTAGAAGACAAACCAAAGATGGAAGGGAAGATATTAAGGTAAGTAAAAGAAGATATACTTGCCAAGAGTAGAATCCACAATACTTGCTTCCTCAGGAGAAAATGCACGAGCACTTTAATTGATAAATCTGACCAAAAACTCACCATCTACCTACCAGGAAGTGAAATGAAAGAAAGCTCAAAAAAAAAGCAGAGAAAGACAGAAGGGGGTTGGTGGAAATACTTCTTGTTTACTTGCAACTATCTAAAAAAATAGTTTTTTCAGACAGCTGAAATCTGATATATTCACTCATCCACATCATCACACCAAAAATCACAGGCAACACAACTTCAGCTGCTTACAGCACTTGCATTTAGGCAAGTCACACATCACACCACACCTCCTCTACACAACACTGTGCTGCCCTGTCACACTGACAGAGGACAGCACACGAGATTGTTAAACTGCACCAGGCAGGGAGATTAAGATTAAGGCATTTGCACAGGGTCAGCAAGGAATCGACTATTTCAAAGGCAAAGCTCCAATCTTGAATTTCCAACAGCAAAAATACTCAAAATGAGGCAAGGTCTACCAATAAAATAATGTGCTGCTAATCTAACAGATTAGCAGCCAAGTTTGAGGCACAATTTGCACTTCTAATTTAACCTACAGATATCAACTAGAGAACTGAAAACAAATGCAAAAACACAGCATCTGCACTAGAAAATTATTCCTAATTTTTTATCTTCCATATTTATAAATAACAAGAGCTGATGGAAATAATACTTGGCAGAATACACTCCTTAGTTAAAGCTGAGGTTTCTCAGAGTCAGGCATCCATTTGGTCAGGTCAAATTACAACAGGTAGAAATTACCACCATCATCATCCAACCTTTATCACACCCCAATACCCATATGCTGGGCACTTCAGAAGCATCTGTCACACACACACAGACCAAAATTAAGTAAAATTATTACCTCCCCTAGTTTTCCCAATTTGTTAAAAGCCATTGGAGCCAAGTCTTTCTTAGAACAGAGACATCAATCTAGACCACAGACAAGTTTTGGAATTGCAAGTTTTACTGAAAGCCACAAACTTCATTGTAGTTTAATCACCTAAATTAAATACATAAACAAGATTTCGATTTTTTAAAGGATGACTGATTAAAATTTGCCACATTAGTCTACTTTTGAAGGCATTTCATGCAGCAACACTTGCTAAATCAAAAAACATTAGTATGTTCTCACAACACAGAAAAAATGACCAAAACACATCTAATAAAGAGACAAATGGAAAAAGAATAAAAGTTGGTGGGGGGGCTGTCATTTGCTTTACTGGAACACATCAAATAATTTCAGCACTGTTCCGCTAAAGATGCAAAGAGGAGCTGAGACAGGAATTCACAGCTACAAACCACACGAGACCATGTGAGAAGACGTATCCACCTCAAAATGCAGGTGCACATCTTGCTAGTGCATAATCACAACTGAACATATTAACCCAATTTCCCAAAGCCTTAATGATGACAAATACGACACTGAAAACATGTTCTTCATTAAGAAACAGGTTTGCCCCATTTAGGTGCTACAACTAAAGAGCATTTTGTGAAATGATGGATTTTCAAGCAGTAGGGATAATAAACTAAATGCTTTCTGTGTGCTATCCTAACATGCCACTGACTGGCACAGCTACATTAAATGAGTTTAAAGGTGCCTGTATACATCTACCTACATACATTTATCAAAACAGAGTTTTACTGTCAATCTAAGAGGGGATCTGAGGAATTCTAGCTAAACAGACAAACAGACTATTTTCCCAAATTTGCATTAATCCAGAAAACAGATCTAATGAACAATATTTTTCCTATTGTATTGCTCTTCAG